>NC_137465.1:36378219-38778219 GCF_964235325.1 Thermobia domestica
GCAGAATTTGATTTTGACCACGGTTAATTTGATATTTTTAGAAAAGGTTAAAGGCAGTAGCATCATTTCAGATTTTCACAGGATTCCATCGACAAAAGATTCACGTTTCCTATTAGATGCAATTTAATGAAAAGTGTTTCTCAAAGTAAGACAATGACTAGTGATGCGCCTTCGGATATGTACTCAATGAAAGTTATTAGATATCGATACCTACGAAGACATCTGCTCGAAAATTTTGAAACTATTTTACACAATGGTTACCTATATGTAGTATAAATAAAGATGGTAGAACATAGAGAGAAATATTTTTGATCTGGATTCCGCATATGAAGAATGGACCCTTCGCAGTTCTCTTTACTTTACCGAAATTCGAAAATCGTTTAAATCAATGAAACTTCAGGTTTCAATATGGCTCTCCATAGCCTACATGAAGAATGGTAACATATTTCAGAGAAAACGTTTTCTGATGTTTTTTTTTTTTTAACTCGATAAGTTAAATCTCATTTCTAATTGCTCTACTCTAATGTTTCCCAACTTTGTTTATGTTACGGCCCCCTCATTAATCCTAGTTACTTCAGTTCTCCCTCCTTGCCATTTGTTAGTCTCATTCCTCTTGCAATTTCAGATTCAGCATTGAATTACCAAATCTTCAATAATAATAGTAAATTAATAATTTTCACCTGGTGGGAGCCCATGTGGTTCGGATCTTACGCTAAGATTTAGGTCCACGTCTCACATAGCCTCGCTGCTGAAAGGGGCGCTAAATCTTATTAAAGAACCAGCAGAAAAGGACCAATTACTTATTATTGTGTATATTGGCATCTACAGTTTCGAGATCTACCGTAATTTTTGAATGTAAATTAAATCATACCAGCTTTGAATTTAAATAAAAAGTTTTAACTTGTATATTTTTAAAATTGAAATAAAGTTTAGTTATTTCGGTTGACGTTTTCTATATTGCAGAGTTTCGTTTATGCAGGTATATGAAACCATGGTTGCAAATTTATAGTATTAAAAAAAGAAACGATTATACGTTATATATGTCATAAGAATATTGTGAGTTGAATGTGTCAATGGTGCTATTGAGCCGGTTCGTACCGGTACGCTAGAACCGGTAGGTGAAATATTTCGAGTTCGCAAAACCGTTTGCTATACCCAAACATAATAGTAAATTTTAATTTAATATCTTTGTTCTTAGAAATTCTTACAGCTTCAGGGTTAAACATATGAACTCACAGAAGAAGATATAAGAATGTATTTGTTGATCTCAAACGCTCAGATATCAAAAACGAGGACTACGTTCACATGAGTGGTGTATTAAGGATTATTCATATCTGAAATGTATAAATACCATTCTGAACAATTGTCGATCCATTGCTGGATTAAGATTTCCCCAACACTTTTTTGATAACCATCTAAATTGGGTAATTTGTTTCCAAGATATTCGCAGTGTTTCCTAATTTCATCACACCACCTTGTATTAGGATATTGTGTAGGTCTCTGCTTGTCACTTGTGGTAACCAGTAAAAACTTTGCTTTTGTCCAACTTGTATGGTTTCTTTCCTCTATCTTCCCATCTGCTACTCTACTTTCTCTCGCATATATACAGGACCGATTGTTAAAATATTAGAATGACACCACTGAATATGTCTATAAAATATATATAATATTAATAATTGTCAAGAAATAATATTTGGATTAATTATTACTTATACTGCAAACAATTAATAATCAGATTAATTAAGGGCACTTGAAGATTAAACTGAAAGAATTGGATGTGTTCGGAATATATGACACAGTAAATCATTAACTTCTGAAAAGAATTATCACAATCTTCATATCCCCTGTGATGAAATGAATGGAACGTTTCACTGACTCTTTTATAATGATCACGCATGTGACATTGCAATGTTCGAACATACGGTCGTCCGTTAGCCCAAACTTTAACTCTTGAATTAAAGCGAATTTTTCAATTCTGTGTTTTGCAATTGAGAGTGAGTGTGATTATCTCGGCCAAGTTTGTTCATTAAAGTCAATTCGTTAACTATCTTGACACGTGACGGTGACAATTCGTTATCCCATTCATTCGTAATTAAATGGGCGTTTCGCGTAACGTTAATATGCAACCCCAAAGCTATATAGGATAACGGGTTGCATAACATAAGGCAAAATAATATATGTTCTTAATCCTAATTATAAGCGCAAGCCAATTTATTCGTAATTGAACGTTTCACGAAATCGCCTTTACATTCTTTGGCAGAGCTTATTCTAGCTCTTACTGATAAAAATTAAATTTACTACGTGAAAAATATCTGTAAGCATATGGGAAAGGGATTGAACTTGGCAGTTTAATGTAATTATATTTCAGTTCTGAAAATGAAAATGAAATGTTACAGTTTAAAATCACATGAGGCTTTAGGCTAGGGAAAGCGAACGATAAAGAGCAAGTGAATGATGATGGAGAATGTACGAGGAAATGGGAGTAGAGAAAACCCCACGGACACGAGATACTTTCTTACTGGACTACCACTGGACTACTACATACTTACTTGGTAGAAGATAGAATATGGGATAGAACCACGCACCAGAGGTAACCACTCTTCTACGGAGTCATTCTGCCCCCTGGATTTAACTTCTATATCCATGTCGTAATAAAATGGGAAATGTTTCGTAATAGCCAATACCAGCAATAGCTAAAGCTGAAACTAAAGATAGACAAAAGTCGCATGAATACAGAAATTCACCATAACATTCTGGATACAACTTTATTTACACATATATTAAACAAGGAAATTATTTGGGCGCTGCAGCGAGCGGTAACGCACCCCTTAGTTTGGGAAACATATTTTTTAATACATTATAAACGAATATACTAATAATAAAACGTGAAACATATCAGAAGAACCCTCTAACGAAACATGAAAGGACGCTATTGTGTTAAACAAACTTCTCAAATATTAGTTTAACCATGGACACAATAGAACTTTACTGGACTTCCTCAGTCTCTGGACAGAATATCTACAAATCATATTCTTCGTTGATGTATGCGAATTTTCTTTAGAAAGGGCGGAAGATTTAATTGGATCCGAGGTAACTTAAATACAAGAATAAATAAATAGCATCTTGCTTAGTAACAGATGTTTTAAAGATTGAATCTAGACACGCTTTTTCAGTGGAAGTGTAATAATAAAAACCCGAAAGATAATCTATTTTTTGCTTAGATTTTTCAACCCTAGTGCTCACCTATTTTACGCTTTTAACCATAGTCAAATGGTAAAATTCCTGCTTGAAGTAGTACAAACGATGTTCCAGAATTCATTTCAATGCGTACGATGTTTACCCATGATGTGACCACAAATAAAAGATAGCGTCTATTTCAATGTCGCTAATAAAAATAACGAATCAATTTACAACGATTGCGAGTTGAATCTACTCATAGAAATAAGAAAATATGGAGTAAATATCTCGCCTGTATTGCTTTGTTTAGAGTTAAGAGTCCACCAAAGGTATAGGACAATGAAATTTGTAGATAAATATCTCTCTAGCTACTATATATTGAGCTGAGGCGGCATGTTACGGTCATAGAGTTTTAATCTGCTCTATCCAAAAGTCCATGATCTTGAATCTTTCAGTGGCGGTATAAGGGATTTCTCTTATTCCAGAATATTTCATGACATACGAGACAACGTGAAAATAAATAATAAAAGTTCGATCGAAATAAAGATAGATTGTTCGGGTGCGTGATTACATAACTACAACATAGCTCAGTTAAACGACTTTTCCCTACTAGCTAATAAGAGCTAAATTCAATTCTGGAGGTGCTGCTGGAGATTTCCGTTCGAATGCCGTCTCTATGCAGCAGATGTTTCGTGCACTTGTTTGATTTAATAGCGTTGAAAAATGCTAAAATGTTTGTGAGTACGTTCTCAGCCAGTTTATGACAAAGGTAAATAGTTGGTCGGTAATACCCTGTTAATTGTCGTAGTTTCGCACATCTATCGATCTCCTGTTGTAAAATACGAAATTTAACGGAAGTTTTAATTACGCCTCGTCTTATATGCTCTGGCAGATATACACTTCACTTATGAAAAATTGGTCAAAAAGCGAGGATTTTGTAAGGCAAACTTCACAAACATTAGTTTTCAGAAGCATTCGGATGTTGTCGAAATTTGCAGGTCTACATTTGCAATTTCTACTTAACAAACCGTTTGCAACACTCATCTCAGGGGATATGTGATGAACTTTAGGCATTTACAAACGCCATGTATTTCCAAATAGAAGTGGACTTACATTTGTCAACTTAAAGATGCTTTAAATAACATATGCAACTTTAATTCTTATAGTGAAGTGACAATTCAGCCTACTGAATATGTAGATGATACAGAATGTATGCTAAAAGAGAAGTTATTCATTCAGTGGATATTCGTCAGAAGTACATCTTACCAGATCAATATGGCCTAGAACGACCTTTTGTCCTCAGAACAACTGTGATGTGATGTCGAATGGTGTCATAAAGGTCATGAATGAATATGAGTGGAATATTATACTATTCCTTGGGAGCGGATAGATGCGTTAATATGCGCTAGATTCCTGACTCTGAAGTCGTCCACATATATTCAGTTAGGCCTATGTTCTGATATTGGGATTTTACATGCTAGGGAATGTATTCTACTCATATCGATGTTCCTTATAACTCGGTCCAACAGCTCCAGCTGTCTAAATGGATGGAACCCAGAAAAATTACCCAGAAAAATTCGAACCAAAGGATATACTTTGTTTATTAAACCGGCGACATAATTATACACAATGATGCGAGAGGTACACTCCAACACGTGACTCACTGAAATCTAGAATAATGCGTCTAATAGCATCACAAAGGTGCCACTATGTTTCACAGTAGGGCGAAAACACTGCAAATCGTAGGCTTGTTTTGGCGTGTACAATAAATATACAAGTTTCGTGGTTTGAAAAAATAGAAAGATACTCATCCCACAAAATCACGCTCCTTCCGACATCACGGTTCATGTATGTCGCGGCATCATTGGTGTCGTGCTAAATCGTTACCGCTTATCGCAGTTCCAACTGGGCGAACTGACTCCGTATGTCTTTTATTACTTCGCGGTGTACTGTGATTGTAACAACAAGATATTGCATTTGCTGTTTTAGCTTCACCACCAATTACACCGTAGATTCGTAATAGTGATAAGCGACAATTTGCTTTAATGCTTTGCGTGACCTGTCACTGAGGGTTTTCTTCCGATCATTATTGTTTTTCCTTGGTGTATATTTTCAGTGAGTTGTTTTGCAGCCCGTCATCATATTAAGCGCTGTCCCTCGCATGCGCTCTAAACACGTTCCATGTTCGTAATGCTCGCAGCATACAAAACAACACCACCAATGTGTCCTTTTTGGAAATCTGAGAGGTTGCATATGCTCTTTTTTCGTCATTCCTGTGTCCGCACTTCACTACCGTTCTACTGCTTTTCACGTAGCATGGAGTTTACCGCAATACACATCACAATCGAAAACCCGGAGCTGTGATTGCCGTATGTTCTTGCCTACACAGACATTCTACGTATTTTAAACTTATGGAGTTTCCACTAAATTGATAACTAAAAGTGTTTATTATAGAAAGTACTTAGGTTCAATTAAGTGGTTTTAAATTAAATAAAATAATAAAAAGTGATGACGCAAATAGTAATTTTTGCTGTATGGGTGTCGGGATTCAGTACTCCCAAAATTAGCTAGGGCTGTAGAATCAAGATAATCTTACATGATATTTGCTTGAATATCTGCGAAACGAAGCCTAAAATATCTGAACAGAAGTTATTTAGAAACCAGTGGAGCTGCTTTGTACTTTTTTCTTGCCTTATTGTTCCCATATTTTCACCTTTGATATTTATTTCTATGAAAATTTCTCTAAAAAATCCTGGCATTTGTTTCCAGTGTATTTTCTATTCCATTTTTTTTGTATACAATTTTACTACTGGTTTATAGATGGAAATATAGCGTAGCTTCAACATTTTTGCAAAAGTAGAGTTCATTCTATCCGTAATTGGTAAACAAGGGTTGATAAGCATAATATATGCTATTCTTTTATTTAGGATACGTTAAAGTTTATCTTAATTACCGTAGATTTATTATTGAATACTTTACTTTACTTTCAGTTTCGTAGGTACTTGGAGTACAAATGGTAATATATTCTGTTTGAGGAGCGTCTGTGTAACGATTGTTACCGTCTGGTAGTGAATTCTTTTTGAAAAAGAAGTTCGGAGCTCTTGAGAGCACCTGGCTTCTATTGTTTTGTACAGCAATCAAATCGATTTAACTAACCCATTTCCCAAATAATTTAACGTACTGAAGAAATAACTTTTCCTCTGTTCTAGAAATAGTTATTTTGAAGATAATTCATTTATTTATACATATTTCTTGGCATTACCGGCATCTATGTCATTAAGCCTGTCATGTATGAAGAATGACGTTCCTGTTCGAGCACATTATCTGTGGATGTGGGAAAGGAAGAAAGAAATGGAGTAGATGGGAAGCAGCCTACAGAATGGTGCCTTTATAATAGGCCTATGTACCATACCAGCAATTACCTAGTGTGAATGGGGAAACACACGAAAAACTTCGTTCACGATAGTTGCCCTGACAAAGCTGTTCTACTTTTCGACCGAATTTCATTAAAGAAAATCGAACCGAGATCTAACACAGAAAACGAGGGAGTTAGCAACTACGCTACGCATACTCATGTTTTAAAAGGAAAATCCAGCCATGGCTGTGGTTAAATTCTTTCATATCTTTGAGGGGTACGTGTAATTATCATATACAAATTTATTTTTAGTCAGTTTCAAACTCAATCGTTCATTGTAACAATGGTGTTACTATAAATCAATTCAAATAAAGCACAGAAGATGGCGCAATACCCAGAGATAGCTGCGAGTGTACCAAGAATTTTTTTAAATTTTATTTGCTTTTAAAACCTGTCTTCCAAATTATAGGTGAACTGATTTTGAGTAAGGTTATTCGTGTAGTATACTGTAGATCTCATATTTTATCACTTTTGTGACTGTGGCCTCGCGTAGCGTACTGGCTAACGCTCTCGCCGTCGGTGTGAGCGGTCCCGGGTTCGATTCCCGGTGGGGCCACTCGGTCGAAAAAGTGTAAAACATTTTTCCAGGCCAGCCACCTTGAATGAGGTTTTTCTTGGTATTTCCTCATTCACACCAGGCGAATGCCAGTGTGGTACCTAACTTATAGGTCCCAGGCCGCTTCCTTCCTTCCCCAATCCTTTCTTCCTTCCTTTTCCCCGGATTATGTGCTTGCCGAGGAACGTCACCCCTCAAAAAACGTGAAAAACTAAATGGCCTTAGAAGCCGAAAGCCCAGAAATCTAAAATCCTATCAATTTTGTGACTGTTAATTAGAAAAACTCGTCCCGTAATTATATATACACTTTAGTTTCGCAACTTCCACAATTATTAATATGCCTATATTATATTTAGCAATTGCACATACAATTTCTACGTGAGGAAACTGCGACGAATGACGATTGGAAAAAGATAAACCTTAAATGTTACTTAAGAAATGTTTCTATCTAAATGAACATACAATTAATTTATCAGAGAAGAAACTACTATAGTAAGAAATTTTGAAGTGGAAAAATATTTAATGTGATTATATATACTGTAAAATGCAAAGGCCATTGAACGAAACATCTTTCGTATTACAGTTATAACTAAAATAACAATAACAACGGATTCAACTAGCCAAATGTTAGACGCAATCGTTGCACTAACAACTTATTCTAGGTATAAGATAGGATACATTAAGTTTTAACACGGAAATAATATCTCTAATATGATACCTGGAAAGGAAATGGAATGAAATCTTTCAGTTTAACGTTAGACGATTGTGCCCTTTGGTCTAACGGAGAAGATCATTAAAGCAAGTGAATGATATTGGAAGAATTGGTGGAATGAGAAAGTGGGAGAAAATGGGAATACACCGAGAAAACCCACGATGTAGTCTGCCATAAACTTATTGGGTAGAGAATCGAACCAGGGTCCCCATGTACCAATAGGAAGCAATCTACCATTAATGAAACAACTGAATATCACTGCGAAGTAGGGAATATAATGAACAAAATCTTAAGAAGCACATAAAAGAAACGACCAGTTCGGGAAAGTAACGCTCCCGGAAGTACGTTCTTTCGCGTGCTACTCTAGCCAACTGTTTTACGCGCTATCCAAGCCAGCTGTTTTAAGCTGGTCCCAATTTTTTTTATCATGGACTTCAAGGGGAAGAAAACCAGCCCTGCTGGGCTTCTAGCCTGTTCCTACTACTACTACTACTACTTATCTGCGCAAAGTAAATAAATCACTTTTTTGATTATTATTTTCATTTAATTAAAAAGTGTTTAAAAATGTAAAAAAATAATAAAAACTTTCCTTGGGCCGGGTTTGAACTCACGCTAGTACACTCGGCCAGCTATCGTTTGATTTCTGCTATTTGAATGCAATGAGGCAAGAAATGGATAACATTTATGTGTCGTGTATTTTTTAACCTTTATAATACATATTACACTTAGCTTTATGTTTTGGCGTGAATAACAAATGCTTCAGCAATAACATGCGGTATTCGTCTGTAACCAGACACTTTTGCCTATCGTTCAGTCAAGAATTAGATTCAGTGCCGGAAGACCTCTGGGGTATATGATCTGAAGACCTCTAGGATTTTTCATCGCCCGATCATCAGGAAAGATCTTTCTTCGCAAGAAGTGCTTGAAATGCTGGTAGAAATGCTAGTCAATGGGAGAGACATCAGGAGAATACGATGGATGACCAGAGGGTTCTACTGAAATTCATGGAGAGTGTGCTTCATTTTTTGAGCTACATCTGTGCTTGAATTGTAACGCAACATGATATTATGTATTTTAACAATTTATGAATGATAGCAGATAATGTTGCTGTGCATTTTATGGTGTTCAGAACTATAATGATCCAGTGATGTTTTGGCTTTGACGGAGAAAGATATGATGAATCAATCAGAACATAAATCATCCGATGATCAGTGCAAATGGTGAGTTACTTCACGCTCAAATTAGAGCTTTTTTAAAAGGAGCGCGTTCAACTCAAGCTCAATTTTTCTAGAACTACACTCAATTGAGGCTCAATATAAGGAAAACATGCCTTGGTGATTTAATTACAAAAAAACATTTACAATGATTCAGATTGAATACAGTTCAGATTATAGGGCTAATTGGAAATATTAGGAAAGAAAGTAATATATTTCGTATAAAGGGTATAGAGGAACAAAGATATAATAATGTCTAAGAAACTCATTTATACAACCAGCAAAACTGTAATTACCGGTACAGTAAAAAAGTAGAATGTGATATCCATACGTGGTTCCTCACATCCTGTTTACTTCGACAACTAATAAGCGTTGATATATAAAACATTTGTGTGACTTCCAAAAATGCCAGCCACTGTGCATTCGGCACTTTTACATTATGCTTATCCTTTGCACCTAACAATTCCCTTTGCATCTTGAGCCCTTGCACCAAACTGTGTGTTGTGAATCAAATAGGCCTATCCTTGATCAGCATGCTTAGGGAAATAGCAATCCAGTAGTAGAATAAATGTATTTAATGAATCGAGAGATTAGTTTGACCACAAATAAACATATTTTTTTTTAGCCGTATCTTGTATCTTGGCCAGTTCGTGGCCTGTACGAAGAGATTAAATGTATTCACGTTATGGAAAGTTTCAAGTTTCAGAAACAATACTTTAAAAATAGGCTAATCCGTATGAAGTTGCTTGGCACCAATGAGGGTTACTTCACTTTCTAATTTCCAACGTTTTTTTTTAATGTGGTATTACCGTATATATTGGCAGCACTCACCTGTTTCTTTTTTCTTTTTAATTTTAGTCTGGCCAGTTTGTGAGTGCCGATCATTTCTGCTGAGCATTGAATTACTATAAGAACTTTGCAAATGTTAGCAGTTAGTATACAGTACCAGAAAAAATATTAGAACATTGCAATGAAGACAATAACTTAAAGCACAAACAAAAAGAGTTGAAAAGATCACTATGACCGAAAAACAGGATAAAATATAAGTCGAGGGTTAAGCCGGACAACAGCATTTAAACCAAGGACGGCCCAATCAAAAAGGAGAATATGGTAATCCTAGTAACATAGAAGTGACAAATAATCTTCGATAGAATGGGAGAGACAGATTCACACTTGCTTGGTTACATTGAGGTTAGATTCTGGATTCAGCCCTGAGTCTAAAATATAGACCTACAGTTTAAGGAGGAATCCTAATCATTATATTGTCTTCAAATGTCAAAGCTCTGCGACTAGAACAAAAAAGAAAACAAAAGTAAAATTGAATTTCAACGAATATTTTGAATTTCGATTTCTAGACGCGATTCCAAATGTGTCTTCCTGCCTCTTATGTGGGACGAAAGGGACAGTAAAGGAGTTGAGAATGAAACAGTGAACCAAGATATAACTGATAAGATACTTATAGTGTTACACTGAAGGATTTTAAGGTTTTGCTCTGGGGTAATTGTGCAAAGTTGTTAATTGCGCAAGCATCTCAAAAATTCGAACTCAAACAAAAATTTTAGTATGTTTAGGAAATCAACAGATCAACGAAAGGCAGAATTTACATCGTTTCTGGTATTTAGTTTGTTCTTATATTTTTATAGAAAGGTGTATTATTCTTTTCTCCATTTCCTAAAATTAAGTTCATTACTTTGCAACAATATTCAGTATTTCTTTATAAGGAATGTTATTTCCTTATTAATACGTAACGTAGTCTATTTTCTACACGAATTAAAGTTTTAGTTGAACGTTTGGGTCTAATATTTTTCAATTGAATAAATTCTTATTGTCACATTACTTATATATGTGTACGAGGTCAGATGTTTATACAGTGACTTCGGATTTCATATTTAATTACACCAAATATTTTCCTTTTTAAAATTGGTTACTCTAGTAGTTTTGTGCTGCCGAATAATTTTACGTGAGTTCGGGTACGAACATTCATTAGGTAGCCTGGTTGGATTATCGTTTACCAATGGTTATTACTCAAAGTTCCCTCACATAGGAATTGTATATAATATTTCTAAATACAATCTAACAACTCTGCTATTTGCAGTATTTGTGAAAGTCAAATATATACGTTTATGGGACGAGAGGAGAAATTTTCGAGAAAACTCTTGCTCATAATAGAGACGAGATAAGAATCCTTTCGAGAATTAAAACGAGACTTGATGTCTCGAGACGATACGAGGAACCTTTATTTCTGGTCTTGTCTTCTGGATATCGCTTCTAGTAACTTACATACATAAAGAATTTACGTATAGCCTAATAGATTTTTCTGTTCAAATTAATGACCACAAGTAAAGAAAATGCAAGATATACAGGAAACTACACGAATATCCTTACTGAAAATTCGTACATCAGTATTTGATAGCAAATAAAATCTCAATTTTTCTTTTCACACTCAGAGCGAACTATAAGTAGGTAGTGCACCATAGTGTACGCTTTATTCTAATTGACTTATTGAAAAACAAGTGTTCTAGTGAAAGGAATTTGTTTCCTATAGTATAAAACGTTGAATCAAAAGAAGTTTGGTACAAGATCATAACACGTAGTTCTCTAAGATACCAAAGAATACAACCACGCTCATGTCTAGACTTGGTTTCTAAAATGTGACTCCACATAGAGTATCTCTCGCCTCTGGTTCAAACGGTGTGGAGTTCGATTTCTGGTGGGAATTTCTGATGGGGTCGAAAAGATGTAATAGCCTTATCAGGCCAGTGGCCTGAATGACACTTTTCTGGCATGGTAACTAACGTACAAGTCCCGTTCTGAAGGCCGTATCGTTTTTCCTTATTCCTAGCTTCCCTAGATAGTTCGCTCACTGATGGACGTCACCCTTCATGTGTGATAAACCTAAAGTCATAAATGCTAGTATTACCCAGAAAAATGTATAACTAAATTATATTTCAATATATTTCCTGAACTGCCGGAAAGTTGTTTGTGCACTATTGAACCTACGTCACGGTAGCTCATTCGGTAAAATAACTAAATAGATCGACTTTGTTGCTGTACCTAACAATAGAGGTCAGAAGCTTTCATAAAAGCTTCCAACTTCTCCTTCAAAACTATGAATTAAATAAATGATGCTTGATGCACTCTTTAGGTTCTCGAGTTACTTTAGAAATATAATACACTATTTGCATAAAGCTACCAAGCAAACTAATGTAAAAGTAAAATATACAATAAAAAAGTGGGATAATAGGACAGATCTAGGATTACTTTTTATAGAAAGTAATAATATGCATTATGTCTAATCACATTCTTTTCATAATTTCTGAAAAGAAAAGTACTTTTTTAATAACAGTGACATTACGTTCTATTCCCATCTAGAAACTTGCAGTAAAATTACATTTATAGGTACAAGCAAACAATAATTTTTATAACAGGTAAATAATTAAGGATTTTTACAGGAAATTTTCATATTTAAAAAAATAAGGTAAATGTGTTAAAAATAAGTCAAAAATGGGCAATAAAGCAGCCTTACGTATTTCTGAATAAATTTGCATGGCCCGTTAAGGCATCCAGTATCGTATCGTTGACGGTATCCAGTATGTGTCGTTGACAAGTATCCAATCAAATACCGTTATAAGTAAACATATGATTGTAGGTGGTCCGCTCTAAGCTTGGAGAGTCCTCAACCAGTCGTCCACAGCAAGTTCGGCACCCATGCAACAAAAGTGCTATTTCCAAAATAGTTTTCTTTTACATTGGTGTTTAAAAATTATTTATCAATCTATATTTAATAGAAGGGTACATATCAAATTAACGGAAACTTCAAGAATTTGAAATTCGTCGTTTGTCTGTGTTGATAATCGGCACGCAGCAAACTCAGCTCCAGTTTTGTTGATGGTGGTGTATAAGAGCCAACTCCGTACTACGTGAGAAACAGTAGAACGGTACTGATCTCCGCAGTGTAAAACGGACAGCATCTCAGATTTCCAAAGAGGGTAAATTGCTGGCTCCTTGTTATGTGAGAGAGTGTAACAAAATGGCCAGTGCGTTAGGTGTATCGCGAGGAAGAGTGCTCAATATGATGATGGCCTACACATCACTGCAAATCTACATCAGTGAAGAGGAACAGTGAACTCTAGAAAACCGTCAATTACAGATCCGGCCAAGTATTCAAGCGGATTGTCACTTATAACCGATATGCTTCTAAGGTAAAAAAAGAGTAAAGAAACTCAACCAGCACCTGCAATAACTGCTGACGACAATCACAGTGCGCAGAGAATTACGTGACATATAAATGTGTTATTTCGGATTGCACGCGAAACGGCTGATAGGAAACCGCAATGATTTAGCACGACGTCAATAGTAATACGAACATACATTGGATCGTTGATATTATCAGATGAATAATCGCTCACCTTATTTCAAACGGCGGGACGTGTGTTTATTCATCGCGGACGCAAGAAAGGTGTAATCTGAAGTCTATATGACCACACATGAAACATGGTGGTACCCCTATGATGCTGTGGGACAAAAAATCCTGGTTTTCACAGTCTCTTGTGTCGAAGCTTACGAGTAGTATTGTGTTCATCATTATATCGCAGTTTTAGGGAGCAATATGTATCCTATGGTTCGTTAATTTTTCCTGGGGAAATAGCGTCATATTTAATGATAATTATTCACTTACTTACACAACTGGACCTCTTAGGTTGAGGTTTGGGGAACTTCGGAATGAGTAGAATAACTTCCCTACCCCGCCAATACACACCGTACTTGAACGTAGGCCTAAGAGTAGATTTATGGCTCTCTTTGAAGACACTATTCCAGAGCAGATTAACGCGTCTATACTCTCCACGAAAGTGACGACACAGTATGAAAGTAATGGTGTAATATTCCACTTATTACTATCACGGTATCTATGACACCATTCCACTTCGCATCACTGTTGTTCTGAGCGCGAAAGATAGTCCAGCGATACGTTCCTCTGTTAAGCTGCACTCTTTCAAGTGTTCGCATTAAATTGATAAATATCGGAGTTGACATGCATTATCTATCATTTATATACATAGATTGATTCAGTTATATTTAGCCGAATTTGAATATGTTTCTTTCGTTGTAGATGCCATGTTTAAACCGCGCCTTGTGTTCGATCTGCAGGTCACCTCCACTAACTATTACCTAACATCGAAGTTTCCATCGCAGGAGACTCCGTTGCAGTTGGATCATAGGTATCAGGCCGGCGACCTCTATACAGACCTTCCCCAGGCTGTCGATGGTACAGACTGGACTATACAAGAAGCATTTCTTGAGGAGTCCGAAAGCACAGTAGTACACTAGGCTAGCATCTGTGTCCTTGACAGGGATGCCATGGAACGGAATTGCCAGAATTCCAATTTCCTCTTTCATGCGCCGATGTAATTCCAGGGATGTTTTCGCCGTGTGGCTGGATGTCTTGTCTTGGTGAATTTCAACCTGGTTCATGTCTTGTTTGCAAAATGCTGGGATTTATTATTGGTATACTGCAGTCAGGACATGAATCTGGTAGTACGCAGCGTTGATTTTGACTTTTCGCTCTCCCTTTTGCAGACATAGTTTGGATCTTTATGAGAAATAGGATACAATCACGATCACTTTTGTGAAACAGTTCTAGCTGTTTGTGTCGGTGTGCTGGACCCAATACTCTGTGTCGCATATTTATGTACAATACAATTCACAAAGGCATGAGCTGCAGGAACATTAGTTTACAAACTTATACGATACGCGACGTTGTGAATTTAGCGTCGGAAAGAGCAACAGTGAACCACAACCAGAATCTGTTCCGTTTCGGCGGCATCACACTTCGCTCGATCACATTGCTTTACTAGGAGACTAAGGAGATATTCTTACTTGCCTTGTGACAATCTCACGGCGAGGATCGTACATGCGTGTAAAGTTGTGCCTTGAATTTTGCTCAACGTAAGTGAAGTATTGAGTAGGCTGCATTGCCTCCACCAAGCGAAAACATATAGTTGTACTTCACAAACTTAAATAGCTTTACCTTGTAATAATAAAAGCCGTTTCATTTGCAGATTAATCATCTTTGTAAGAGTTAAACATTTTTCTTATTTTCACAGATATCAATGTTGCACACTTCATATTACGTAGCAGTTGTAAGTGTTAATTTGAAAAATTTGATAATATCCGATTTTTTCTGAATAGTAACGTTATTAAAGATTATTTTGTCAAAACTATTTAACTTCTCTTCTTATAATCGCAGCTATTTATATATTTGCCAATGTGGATACAAAACAGTTCTAGCTTCAAATGTTGATAGCTCTTCTGCCGGAAGAAATTGTGAACCTTAAAAATTGAACCTGCGTCGTTTGATCCTTACAAACCGGAATCAAACCACAAATCTCACACAGAAGGATCATACGCTTAATCCACGATGCTCAGTGAGCAATGCACTGATAATTTGGAAAGACAAGAAATATGTGTTCCTTGCAGGGAACAACATGACTCCAGCCGTTAGAGAAATATCGTTCAATGGGGCGCTGATTCTTAATATCGTATTCGTTCTTAGTAACGTAACGTCCCAACCAAGCAACACAATTAACGTACTTAATTATCTCTCTCCCTCTCTTTGTGCGTATGTGTATGAGTGTGTCTGTTATTTGTGTATTTTCCAATTTTGAGCCCTCCATTCGATAGAGCATCAAAAACTATCTGAGAAAGTGATGGAATTCTTCGCGTCACTCTTACCATTCCCTCGGGAGCCATCAGGAACTGTAAGCCATAGAGAGATTATATTTTGCGAATTTTTCAATTTTGAGCCCTCCATTCGATAGAGCATCAAAAACTATCTGAGAAAGTGATGGAATTCTTCGCGTCACTCTTACCGTTCCCTCGGGAGCCATCAGGAACTGTAAGCCATAGAGAGATTATATTTTGCGAATTTTTCAATTTTGAGCCCTCCATTCGATAGAGCATCAAAAACTATCTGAGAAAGTGATGGAATTCTTCGCGTCACTCTTACCGTTCCCTCGGGAGCCATCAGGAACTGTAAGCCATAGAGAGATTATATTTTGCGAATTTTTCAATTTTGAGCCCTCCATTCGATAGAGCATCAAAAACTATCTGAGAAAGTGATGGAATTCATCGCGTCACTCTTACCGTTCCCTCGGGAGCCATCAGGAACTGTAAGCCATAGAGAGATTATATTTTGCGAATTTTTCAATTTTGAGCCCTCCATTCGATAGAGCATCAAAAACTATCTGAGAAAGTGATGGAATTCTTCGCGTCACTCTTACCGTTCCCTCGGGAGCCATCAGGAACTGTAAGCCATAGAGAGATTATATTTTGCGAATTTTTCAATTTTGAGCCCTCCATTCGATAGAGCATCAAAAACTATCTGAGAAAGTGATGGAATTCATCGCGTCACTCTTACCGTTCCCTCGGGAGCCATCAGGAACTGTAAGCCATAGAGAGATTATATTTTGCGAATTTTTCAATTTTGAGCCCTCCATTCGATAGAGCATCAAAAACTATCTGAGAAAGTGATGGAATTCATCGCGTCACTCTTACCGTTCCCTCGGGAGCCATCAGGAACTGTAAGCCATAGAGAGATTATATTTTGCGAATTTTTCAATTTTGAGCCCTCCATTCGATAGAGCATCAAAAACTATCTGAGAAAGTGATGGAATTCTTCGCGTCACTCTTACCGTTCCCTCGGGAGCCATCAGGAACTGTAAGCCATAGAGAGATTATATTTTGCGAATTTTTCAATTTTGAGCCCTCCATTCGATAGAGCATCAAAAACTATCTGAGAAAGTGATGGAATTCTTCGCGTCACTCTTACCGTTCCCTCGGGAGCCATCAGGAACTGTAAGCCATAGAGAGATTATATTTTGCGAATTTTTCAATTTTGAGCCCTCCATTCGATAGAGCATCAAAAACTATCTGAGAAAGTGATGGAATTCTTCGCGCCACTCTTACCGTTCCCTCGGGAGCCATCAGGAACTGTAAGCCATAGAGAGATTATATTTTGCGAATTTTTCAATTTTGAGCCCTCCATTCGATAGAGCATCAAAAACTATCTGAGAAAGTGATGGAATTCTTCGCGTCACTCTTACCGTTCCCTCAGGAGCCATCAGGAACTGTAAGCCATAGAGAGATTATATTTTGCGAATTTTTCAATTTTGAGCCCTCCATTCGATAGAGCATCAAAAACTATCTGAGAAAGTGATGGAATTCTTCGCGTCACTCTTACCGTTCCCTCGGGAGCCATCAGGAACTGTAAGCCATAGAGAGATTATATTTTGCGAATTTTTCAATTTTGAGCCCTCCATTCGATAGAGCATCAAAAACTATCTGAGAAAGTGATGGAATTCTTCGCGTCACTCTTATCTTTCCCTCGGGAGCCATCAGGAACTGTAAGCCATAGAGAGATTATATTTTGCGAATTTTTCAATTTTGAGCCCTCCATTCGATAGAGCATCAAAAACTATCTGAGAAAGTGATGGAATTCTTCGCGTCACTCTTACCGTTCCCTCGGGAGCCATCAGGAACTGTAAGCCATAGAGAGATTATATTTTGCGAATTTTTCAATTTTGAGCCCTCCATTCGATAGAGCATCAAAAACTATCTGAGAAAGTGATGGAATATTTCGCGTCACTCTTACCGTTCCTGAGATATTGGCCTAAAAATTTCCGATTTCGAGAGATTTAAGGAGCCATATTTCAGGAGTCGTAAGTCATAGAGAGAGAGATGGTATTGCTGTTTGTTAATACCGATGAGGATAGCGAACATTTGGTAACAAATAGTAAACTTGAAATATTCAAATTAACCTTTTTTAATAAGGCCGTGCCTAATAGGGGGACATTCTTCAGTTGAAGATCTGAAACCCGGTATATAGACCTTAAAAATAAGGAAACACTTACTTAAGTGTTTCTGATAATTCCACTCCAAAAGAGAAAATAATAGCAATTCCAATCATACTGAAGTTTTCTTTTATATATTTAAATAGCGCAGAATGTAGGGATTCGCTTAAGTATGAACATGTAAAATTCTGTACTAAAGCTCTGGAATAGCAATAAAGGAATAAGTGCATCAGCGTTCTCAAAATTTCCGCTTCTAAGGGAGGAAGTTTGGTCACTTCTATATACATCCACATTTACTATTCTTTGTTGAGTAAGTGCTGAAGGTTAGGATTCATTCTATTTAAAGTGTAGAATTTGGTACATAAACTCTTAAACAAAAATAAAACAAAATATGTGTTTCAACGTTTTCCAAGATATTCCTCCTAAGAGTGGGAGGAATGCGAAACAACTTAAAGGTATTTAATTTTTTCTTTTTTGATTCACAAAAAGGCCGAGTGTGGGTTCTCCCGCAAGTTGGATATATGAAATTCGGTTTAAAAAATTTTAAAGAAAAGTAAGAGTATAGGTGTTTCAGTGGTCGGGGAAATTTTGTTCGTAATGGCAGGAAGGGTCCAATTTTAGCAGTATTGAAAATTCTATTTATTTATTCACAAAGAGCTAAATGTGAGGATTTGCGTAAGTTGGAGAACTCTTATATAAAAATAAGGGAAGACAAAATTCAGGTTTTCGAAATTTAAGGTAACAAGCAGCGAGAAACAGTTTTCTCCAATTTATTAAGCGCACCAAAATTACAATTGATCTCCATCTTTAACTCTCTCCTAAAACTGTAAGTGATTGAAATACACTAAAATTTCTTGTTTGAATGTTACTCTATAAAATGCAAAAACGATAACAGATAAAGAGGACCTATCTTTCAGAATCGATTTAGCGTCCTAAGAACAGACATCATCTTCTCTCTTAACCTTTTATTCAGACCGGAAGTGGCACAAACAAACCACTTCCGCTTTGGTAATAGATAGTGAGAATAGTTTTTCTACAATCAATTATGTGTTTGGTGAAAATACCCTATCTCTAATAGTTCTCTACTAAACCCAGAAGTGTTAGAAATCGACGTGAAATCTTTGTGACACTCCAAAGTGTTAACTAATTTTATTAGAATGGATAAAATACAAGTTTCCGTCCTTTCTTTCATACAAGTTACATCCTTTTACTTATTCATCTGTTTAAGCACGATCCGAACCAACGTAAATAATTAAGATTAAAATTGCATTAATATATAATTTATTATATTAATTTATGATTACATCATGTTAACCCTCAGGGAAGTACAAGAGGTCAGTTCCCCCCTAGGTTTTTGAAGATTTGCACAGTTTTTGGATATATGTCAGAACACTACTAACTTCCTCTCACATACAACAGTACTTAATATGTGTCTATTAAATACTTTTCTACTACAGCGTATTTACTGTGGTTAGTAAGAATATGTGCTTAAATAATTGCTATATATTGTTTTCTTTATATTGTATTTGTGTGCATTAAATTGTATGTGTATTCGTCATTCACAAGGTGCCGAGTGTGGATATTCCCTTAACTTTTCTGTTACGGGAAAATCGTACGTGATGGAGAAAAACCGAGTGCGTATTCGAATTCAGCGCAAAAAGTTCCTTTAAGAACAGGTATTTCCTTTTATGTAACAAAACGTTTGTTAACTAGTATAATCGGCACGCAGCAAACTCAGCTCCAGTTTTGTTGATGGTGGTGTATAAGAGCCAACTCCGTACTACGTGAGAAACAGTAGAACGGTACTAAACTCCGCAGTGTAAAACGGAAAGCCTCTCAGATTTCCAAAGAGGGTAAATTGCTGGCTCCTTGTTATGTGAGAGAGTGTAACAAAATGGCCAGTGCGTTAGGTGTAGCACGAGGAAGAGTGCCCAATATGATGATGGCCTACACATCACTGCAAATCTACATCAGTGAAGAGGAACAGTGAACTCTAGAAAACCGTCAATTACAGATCCGGCCAAGTATTCAAGCGGATTGTCACTTATAACCGATGTGCTTCTAGGGTAAAAGTGAGTAAAGAAACTCAACCAGCATCTGCAATAACTGCTGACGACAATCACAGTGCGCAGAGAATTACGTGACATATAAATGTGTTATTTCGGATTGCACGCGAAACGGCTGATAGGAAACCGTAATGATTTAGCACGACGTCAATAGTAATACGAACATACATTGGATCGTTGATATTATCAGATGAATAATCGCTCACCTTATTGCAAACGGCGGGACGTGTGTTTATTCATCGCGGACGCTTAAGAAAGGTGTAATCTGAAGTCTATTGGACCACACATGAAACATGGTGGCACCCCTATGATTCTGTGAGACACAAAATCCTGGTTTTCACAGTCTCTTGTGTCAAAGCTTACGACAAGTATTGTGTCCATCATTATATCGCAGTTTTAGGGAACGATATGTATGCTATGGTTTGTTAATTTTTCCTGGGCAGTGTCCATTATTATATCGCAGTTTTAGGAAACGATATATATGCTATGGTTTGTTAATTTTTCCTGGACAATAGCGCCATATTTAATGATAACTAGTCACTTGCACAACTAAAACTCTTATGTTGAGGTTTGGGGAACTTCGGAATGAGTAGAATAACTTTCCTATCCAGCCAAACCCACCGTAGTTGAACGTAGGCCTAAGAGTAGATTTATGGCCCTCTTTGAAGACACTATTCCAGAGCAGATTAACGCGTCTATACTCTCCACGAAAGTGACGACACAGTATGAGAGTAATGGTGTAATATTCCACTTATTACTATCACGGTATCTATGACACCATTCCACTTCGCATCACAGTTGTTCTGAGCGCGAAAGATAGTCCAGCGATACGTTCCTCTGTTAAGCTGCACTCTTTCAAGTGTTCGGATTAAATTGATAAATATCGGAGTTGACATGCATTATCTATCATTTATATACATAGATTGATTCAGTTATATTTAGCCGAATTTGAATATGTTTCTTTCGTTGTAGATGCCATGTTTAAACCGCGCCTTGTGTTCGATCTGCAGGTCACCTCCACTAACTATTACCTAACATCGAAGTTTCCATCGCAGGAGACTCCGTTGCAGTTGGATCATAGGTATCAGGCCGGCGACCTCTATACAGACCTTCCCCAGGCTGTCGATGGTACAGACTGGACTATACAAGAAGCATTTCTTGAGGAGTCCGAAAGCACAGTAGTACACTAGGCTAGCATCTGTGTCCTTGACAGGGATGCCATGGAACGGAATTGCCAGAATTATAATTTCCTCTTTCATGCGCCGATGTAATTCCAGGGATGTTTTCGCCGTGTGGCTGGATGTCTTGTCTTGGTGAATTTCAACCTGGTTCATGTCTTGTTTGCAAAATGCTGGGATTTATTATTGGTATACTGCAGTCAGGACATGAATCTGGTAGTACGCATCGTTGATTTTGACTTTCCGTTCTCCCTTTTGCAGACATAGTTTGCGTCTTTATGAGAAATAGGATACAATCACGATCACTTTTCTGAAACAGTTGTAGCTGTTTCTGAAATGAAATGAAATCTTTAAGTTTAACGTCTCACCGTTATGCCGGTTAGGCTAAAGGAGACGGTGATAATGAGAAATGAGTGAAATGGTGGAATGAAGAATGTAGGAAGAAACGGGAATATCCCGAGAAAGCCCACAAGCACGGTGTTTCTCTAATACAAAGTCCACACGGCGGGAGCTGGGATTGAACCAGGGACCACAAGCACCGGAGGTGAACGCTCTACCACTAAACCACCGTCCCCCTTCTAGCTGTTTGTGATGGTGTGGTAGACCCAATACTCTGTGTCACATATTTAAGTATAATACAATTTAGAGTGGCATGAGCTACACGAACATTACTTTACGAAGTAATGTTCGTGTAGCTCATGCCGTGAATTTAGCGCCGGAAAGGGCAATAATGAACCACAACGAGAATCTGTTCCGTTTCGGCGGCATCAGACTTCGACTAAGGAGATATTCTTAGCTGCCATGTGGCAATCTCACGGCGAGGATCATACATGCGTGTAAAGTTGTACGTTAAATTTTGCTCAATGTAAGTGAAATATTGAGTAGGACACATTGTCTCCACCAAATAAATACTATATAGTTGTACTTCATAAATTTAAATAGCTTTAACTTGTAAAATAAAAGCCCGTTTCATTTGCAGATTAATCATCTTTGTAAATATTAAACCTTTTTCTTATATTCACTGATATCAATGTGGCACAGTTCATATTACGTAGCAAATTGCAACTGTTAATCTGAAAAATTCGATAATATCCGAATTTTTCTGAATAGTAACGTTATTAAAGATTATTTTGGTAAAACCATTTAACTTCTCTTTTTATACTCGCAGCTATTTATATATTTACCAATGTGGATACAAAACAGTTCTAGCTTCAAATGTTGATATCTCTTCTGCCAGAAGAAATTATGAACCTTAAAAATTGAACGTACGTCGTTTGGATCCTTATAAACCACAATAAGACCAGAAATCTCAGCTAAAAGGATCATAAGCTCAGTGAGCAGTGCACAGATAATTTGGAAGGACCAGAAGTGTGTTTTCTTTGCAGGGAACTACATGATTCCAGGCGCTAGAGAAATATCTTTCAAGGATGAGCTGATTCTTAATATCGTGTTCGTTCCTAATAACGTAATGGACTGACAATTCATATGAATTTTATGTCCCAATCAAGCTACACGTATAACGTACTTAAAAATCTTTTTACTTAATTCTCTCTCTCCCTCTATTTGTGTGTGTGAGTGTGAGCGTGTCTGCTACTAGTGTATTTTCCAATTTTGAGCCCTCCATTCGATAGAGCATCAAAAACAATCTGAGAAAGTGATGGAATTCTTCGCGTCACTCTTACCATTCCCTCGGGAGCCATCAGGAACTGTAAGCCATAGAGAGATTATATTTTGCGAATTTTTCAATTTTGAGCCCTCCATTCGATAGAGCATCAAAAACTATCTGAGAAAGTGATGGAATTCTTCGCGTCACTCTTACCATTCCCTCGGGAGCCATCAGGAACTGTAAGCCATAGAGAGATTATATTTTGCGAATTTTTCAATTTTGAGCCCTCCATTCGATAGAGCATCAAAAACTATCTGAGAAAGTGATGGAATTCTTCGCGTCACTCTTACCATTCCCTCGGGAGCCATCAGGAACTGTAAGCCATAGAGAGATTATATTTTGCGAATTTTTCAATTTTGAGCCCTCCATTCGATAGAGCATCAAAAACAATCTGAGAAAGTGATGGAACTTTTTCGCGTCACTCTTACAGTTCCCGAGATATTGGCTTAAAAATTCCGATTTCGAGGGATTTAGGAAGCCATATCTCAGGTGCCGTAAGTCATAGAGAGATGATATTGCTGTTTGTTACTACCGATGAGGATAGCGAACATTTAGTTACAAATAGTAACCTTGACATATTCAAATTCTTCTTTTTTAATTAGAACGTGCCGAATATGAGGAGCTCACTTCATTTGAAGATCTTAAAATTGGTATATAGACCTTACAAATAAGGAAACACGTACTTCAGCGTTTCTGATAGCAATTCCAGTTATACTGAAGTTTTCCTTTACATATTTACATAGCGCAGGATGTAAGGATTTGCTTAAGTATGCAGATGTAAAATTCTGTACAAAAGCTCTCGAATAGAAATAAAGGAATAAGTGCATCAGCGTTTCCAAAATTTCCGCTTCTAAGGGTGGAAAGTTTGGTCACTTCTATAATATCCGAATTTACCTTTCTTTATTCAGAAAGTGCAGGAAGTTAGAATTCACTCTAGTTAAAGTGTAGAATTTGGCATAAACTCTTAAATAAAAGTAAAACAAAATACGTGTTTCATCGTTTTCCAAGATTTTGCTCCTGAGAGTGGGAGGAAAGGGAAAGAATTTCAATGGCATTGAATGTTTCCTTTGTTCATTCACAAAGGGGCCGAGTGTGGGTACTCCCGTAAGTTGGATATATGAAATTCGGTTTTAAGCAAAAGTAAGAGAATAGGTGTTTCAGTGTTCTGGAAAATTTTGTTCGTAATGGCAGGAAGGGTACAATTTTAGCAGTATTGAAAATTCTATTTATTTATTCACAAAGAGCTAAATGTGAGGATTTGCGTAAGATGGAGAACTCTTATATAAAAATAAGGGAAGACATAATTCAGGTATTGAAAATTTAAGGTATCACGCAGCGAGAAACAGATTTCTCTAATCTATTAAGCGTACCAAAATTACAATTCATCTCCATCTTTAACTGTCTCCATCCTAGACATCTCCATCTTAAACTATAAGTGATTGAAATACACTACAATTTCCTGTTTGAATGTTACTCTATAAAACGCAAAATCGATAACAGATAGAGGGAAGCTATCTTTCAGAATCGATTTAGCGTCCTAAGAACAGACACCATCTTCTGTCTTAACATTTTATTCACACCGGAAGTGGCACAAACAAACCACTTCCGCTTTGGCAATAGATAGTGAGAAGAGATTTTCTGTAATCAATTAAGTGTTTGAAGAATATATCCTATTTCTAATAGCTTTTTACTAAAGCCAGAAGTGTTAGAAATCTACGTGAAATCTTCGTGACACTTCCAATTGTTAACTAATTCAATTAGAATGGATAACATACAAGTTTCCGTCCTTCCTTCCATACAAGTTACATCCTTTTAATTATTCATCTGTTTAAGCACGATCCAATAGCAACGTAAATTATTAAGTTTAAAATTGCATTAATATATAATTAATTATATTTAATTAAGATTACATCATGGCAGCCCTCAGCGAAGTACAAGGAGGTAGTTCCGCCCTAGATTTTTTAAGGTTTGCTCAGCTCTTGCAGAAATGTCAGAACATACTACTTTCGTCTCACATACAACCGTACTTAATATGTGTATATTAAATACTGTACTACTACAGTTTATTTACTGTGATTAGTAACAATATGTGCTTAAATAATTGCTAACAAATAAAACACAGTTCTGACCAGAGCAGAATGAAATATATTAAAAACTATACTTACAATGTGTTACAGTTTCAAGGACCTAACGTCCTCTTCATCAGACACATACACATGTGTCTGTGTCTGATGAAGAGGACGTTAGGTCCTTGAAACTGTAACACATTGTAAGTATAGTTTTTAATATATTTCATTCTGCTCTGGTCAGAACTGTGTTTTATTTGTTACTCTACTTATCCAGAGCCATGGAGTTTGTTCATTAAAATAATTGCTATATATTGTTTATTTATATTGCGTATGTGTGCACTAAATTATATGTGTATTCGTCATTCACAAGGTGCCGATTGTGGATATTCCATTAAGTCTCCTTGAAATTAATATAACGTTCCCCGTTGGAAAAATTCTGTTGGTGTCCTCGAATTTAGTATTTTCTAAAAGCAGTTGGAAAAAATGAAGCCTAAAGTCCAGGTGGTTGGCTTGTTCTCAGTCTAATGAAACTTGTGATTGCGAACGCATTTTGTTAAAATTGTTTTATGAGGACTTAATCATATTACCTATGTTTTCTAATACTTTCCTCATTTAACGAAGTGTCCTCCGCACCACACAATAATAGAATAACATGTAATCTTATACCTTATTTTTACATCATAGAATTTAACGAGAAATTTGAATTCTATGGCTGCGTGCATAAAACCTATAACTCAAAATTTTGATCACAGAGCTAATGGTACCCTGCAGGGCTAGACATTTAACCTATCAACTCTATAATAGTTAATACTAAATATGCAGTAATATGAAAGCAGCAGAGATGGTAGCATAGTGAAGAAATTTTTAATGAAGAAATCTCTATTTAGATTTGATTTTCTGTAAAATTTTCTTGTGCGAGTTATGGGTTTCATGCAAGGAACTACAGAATTTATAATTTCTTTTGAATTTCATGAGTATTACTTGAACCACTTTAGCATGAAATGATCTAACTGAAGAAGGAATACCAGCTTTAGAAAATAAGAAAACAGGTCACTCCCTTAACTGCAAGAACTTGATAATCCAGGTTATTAGATGTGGCGCTGTTTGTTTCAGAAGTATGAAAATACTCTGCATAATGGTTAACTTAAGTAGCCAAGCCAAAGACGGTAAAGGGAAGCGACACACACACACACACATATATATATATATATATATATATATATATATATATATATATATATATATATAGGGTGGATGAAATAAAAGTACCCCGGACGAGTGGATAAGATTGGATGTGAATGTATGCATAGAACCGTACTACAAGACGCGCACACCACGTGTACACATACACACCACCAGTTCATATCTTACTGTGCACTGTGTCAGTGTGAGTTGAGCTTTTCACATGTGAAGATGGTACTCAAAGTGCAGAGGATGGTATTCGTTGTGGAAAGTTGTGTGAAAAAAAAATTCATGGAAAGAGTGTGGTCAGTTATTTGCTAATGAATTTCATGGTGCCAAAGTGATCTTTGATTTCAGCAAAGAGTGCAGAGCAACGATTAGTCCGAAAATGGCGTCACGCAGGATCTGTTTTAAACAGTCATGTGCTCATTCAAAAGATGAATGGTGGTCATTTCCAACACTTGCTATAAGCAGGTTTGCTAACTATTCCTTTTCCTTTGTTGAGCTTCTTTCTACCCTGGAATTCTGTTCTCCAGGGCACTTTTATTTGCTCCGTCCCATATATATATATACAGGGTGTCCTAAGAGTCCGTTTACAAAGCCTATCTCGGTAACTATTGAAGATATGAAAAAAATGATCAGAGAGCAATGTTGTTGGAAAGTTTGTGTTTTCAATCTAAAATCTTGGAATTTTCGGGATTGGACCAACCGTTTGGGCTGTACTCTGTTATAGCGCCCAATGCTAAAAAAAAAATTGCAACGTTGCCACGTCTTTGTTGGACAACAATGAACGTAAGTGCATCTGATTTGAAGTATCTTGGACCAAGGAGAATAGAAGGGACGGTCACAATGAAGGATATAAAGAAGAATCACATCCAACATTAACTCAAGCCAGTGGCGTCACCATCAGAACTGGAGGAGGCAGATACGAAACAGAAATTGAACTGAATTTATTAACGGTAAACTGGTATTAATTGCTCAGTGATGTCAATGAGACGAAACAAGAGGACAATTTAATAAAATTAGAAAGGGCCTAAGTGCCAACAATTAAAGACGAGAGAAAAACCGATAAACATTAGTTATCTCAATACAAGTTAAACGGTACTGCGACCATGTGAGTACTTTAAAACAGAAGCAACAACTTTTAAGCTATAAACTCCTTACAAAAGTATTCTACTTTTTACTAAGACAACTTTGAACGATACAATTCAATTCTATTTGCTGCGGCATTTAAATCGTGTCTCATTATTCAATTGTTGTCTCCTCTAAGAACAGAAGCGTCAGTATCGTCACGTTTCCAGACGAGTTCAAGCGGGACAGATTAATATCTCGTACCAAGCCGCAGGTAAGGAGTGACATGCCTGTTTGCCACAAGGTGTTTGGGTAGGCCAAAAGTGGGCACGACCTGCTTCTACGCGACAACCTGACTGGTTTTTCTTGGATTTCCTCAGTGCCCCCGGATGGAACTCGGAATGGTCCCTTCTCTCAGGCCAGGGCCTCTTCTTTCTCTTGTCCTAGATTCACCTAAAGGGTCGATGTGACCTTGGAGTAGAGGCCAGATCTCTTCTTGTGCCATTTCCTTGTACAAACAATAAAAAAATCGGCTGGTGAGCATCATTATTCATTTGCAGGTTTCGTCTTGGCCAATGTTCGTAGGTTTCCTTAAGAAGAGAATTTCCCTCAACTAACACAAAATTTTCCCTTTCCCTTGTTATTTGAGTTCCAATTCTATGGCAGAAGGTATGTGATAAGATTTATTTAGCTACATTAAAGGAAGTGCCAAGCACATTTGTTGTATTCATTTGCGTTTTTCATCTATTGCTTTACTTTATTTTTACTTTTTTTTTTAAAAAAAGAATACAATACACCAGCCAACAATGGGTGCATGCACTCACATACAATCAATCCCAATTGTTTGGATTCATTTTTAAAGAACAAAGAAAAATTTAAGTAGTCTATTTATACTGGTCAACCGGTCAGCGCGAGAATTTCCCTGGATTTCCATGTTTTATCGAAATATTCCCTTTTTGCTAAATTTACCACAAATTTTCCCTAGATCAGGGAAATTTTCCTCAAACTACGAACACTGGTCTCGTCTCGTTAACTTGTTGCCTCATCTCATTTCGTTGAATGATTGTCTAGTGTCAATCAGAGATTTCAAAATGCGATGAGACACGAGAATGTTCTAGTCTCGTGAGCGCAATACTACAGGGTGAGGGAAAAGTCTTGATACAACCCCATAAACGTCGAACGTCGTGGGGAATCATAATGTCGTTTGGTATGGGGTGTCTATAAGTGCTTATAACTTATAGGAGCTATGCTTACAGAAGCGGCCATCTATCATCTTGGACTTAGTTACGTTTTTCAAATGGGAAGGGAGTCATGTCGCATATCATTTCACACTACATTTTTCTGGGTAATACATCTGTGCATATCCATTTTGCGATATCGTTATTTGTGTAGCAGTTAAAATTTGGGACCTGTTAAAATTTGGGACACTTGTCAGAATCGGCATTACAGTATATGCTCAATATCACCTCCATTGTGGTGGATACAATCGGAGTCTTTTTTTGTCAGTCCTACTGCACACGTCGCAGGGTCTCTTGGTCAACAGAGGCACATGCCTCCGGTTGAGATTTGCTACATTGTTGATTTTTACCTGATACACAATTAATTTCAAGTTACCCAACAGATTAAAATCAAGGGAACCGTGGTGGCCATTTCATTGGACCTGCAAATCACAGTCATCCTAAGAGAGACGATGTCGCAACTGTAGCTTGTATGGGTGTCATTGGTGTGTGTGCAACTTAAGCAGGATTGAACGCTGACTGACACCAGATATTGCTGATAACTGGCGCGTACTGCAATGTAGACTTTTTTCAACCGATGCCTCAATTGTTGTTGCAGTCTCCTCTTCGGTGGCTGTTCTTTGACGTCCATTGCGTTGCTTGATTTTCACACAACCTGTTGCACGAAAATTGTCCAATAACTTTTGAACTGTCATATGTGAAATGGTATTTCTCTTAGGATGCCAGGCATTGAAGTCAGCAGCAATCACTCTGGTATTTCATCGACCACTCAACACAATTTCAAAGCGTTCCTTTTGTGTAAATACCATTGTGGATCACCTACAACGATAAAAAAAATGATCACCTCCTTGCAATTGTAAATTTAATAGGTCATAACTTCTATACAAATAAAGATATCACAGAAAGAATTACACAGGTGTTATCCCCAAAAAAGCAGTGTAATATGATATGCGACATGACCCCCTTTCCATTAGTTAAACGTAACCCAAATCCAAGATATCGGATTTCAAGGTGGCCACCGCTGTCGCCATAGCTCCTGTAAGTTGTGCTCCCAACTGTAGACACTCCATAACATACGACGTTATGATTCCTCAAGTTCGAGCTGTATAGATGTGTATATAGACTTTTGCCTAGCCGTGAACTTATGTTATTGCAAAGGAATTTAAAAATGTAGAAGTCAGCTATTTCCTGTACCATTCTAGCATTTGTCTGATGGGCTACAATTTCGTACCATCCTTCTTCCTTTGACAAATGAATGACATCATGGGAATGCAAGTCATGCAATGGGTACCAGTGCTCGTCATCTACTTGTTAAATAAATGAGAGAACATAAAAAGGTACTTATTCAGAAAATACTCTTACGCAAGTAATAGGAGGCTGAATTCACCTCAGTGTCGCCAGACACGACAGCGCTTAAAAACGAACTAATGTCCTGGCCGAGGTTTGAACCATGACCACCTTAATAACCTGAGTTGTAGTCAGACGCGTTACCGACTGAGCTACGGCGAAATGCGTAGGAACTGGGAAATAGTCGAAGTGGAAAAATAAATAAAGGAAATGCCAGAATTGGAATCAGCAGACAGCAAATCCCATGTTGATGAAGTTTTTCATAATCAAGTTGACCCTCGTATAAATATGTGGTATGCAATTCATGGTAATGTTCTTGTGGATCCTGAGTTCCTAGAGGGAAGAGTAACAAGTAAACCTATCAAAACCTCTTAGAAGCAATACTGGAACCTTATTTGGACAACTTGCCTCTCGCAAACTGCCTGCACTTTCACTGCAAACATGACGGTGCGTCACCACACTTCAGTGTCAATGTTCCGAAATGATTGGATGCAGCAGCTTGCGGATATCAGGGCGGGCGTCGAGGTCTGGTGGAGTGGACACCGAGATCGCCTGATTTATCACTACTTGATTTTTTCTGTGAGACACTCGACAATCATTCAACGAAATGAGATGAGACAACAACTTTCCGATCCGAGGCGAGACCTGCAAATGAATAATGATGCTCACCACCCAGAATAATTATTTATTTATTTACTCAAGGAAATGACACAAGGAGAGATTGAGCCTCCACTCAAGGTCACATCGACCGTTTAGGTTAGTCTAGGACTAGAGAAGAAAGTGTCCTTGGCCTGAGAAAAGTGACCATCCCGGGTTGCACCCAGGGTCACTGAAGAAATCCAGGAACAACATGTCACAATTTTTACTCAAAAAATCCTGATATTAGTTTACTCTTTTATTGCTTTACTACAGTCTTGTAGATGGCAATAAATTATAGTTGCAATATTTTTTATAAAAGTGTAATATGCTTTGTTTGTAATTGTTAAAAAAAGGTTAATCAACATAATGAAAGTTATTACTTTCTTTTAAGTGTGTTTTATTCTTACTTAATTACCCTAGTTTCATTGCTGTATACTTTATTTTGCCACTATTTCTGTTGGTATTTTTGAAACAAATAGAGATTTTATTTCAGTTGCAAGTCTGTAGGCAGTGTAAATTATGATTATTATTGAGTTATTATTTTTGAAAGAGAAGTTGGTGGTTTAGAGAAAGCACCTGGCCTCTATTCTTTTGTACGGAAAGAAAGTGTTTTTTAGTTAATTAATCTCCCAAATAATTTGACATAGTCCACAAATATCATTTCGCATGTTCCAGCAATAGTTATTTGGAAGATCATTTATTTATTTGCACATATTTCGGGGTATTACCGACATCTATGTCTTTAATCGCGTCACGTATAAAGAATGACGTCTCTGAGAGCACATTATCTGGGGAAGCGGGTAAAAAAGAAAGGGGGGATGGAAGCGAACTACAGAATAGGACCTATATATTATTCATTATACCAGCAATAACCTAGTGTGAATGAGAAATCCCAGGAAGAACCTAATTGAGGATAGGGTCTAATTCGCCTGAAAACGTTATTACATCTTTCCGACCTAATGTCCCCACCGGAAATCGGACCCGAGACCGCTCGTCCCATAGGTTAGAGAGTTCGGAACTACGCTCCTTCGGATTACAGTTTCAAAACCAATTCCAGACGTGAGAGTGGTTGTATTCTTCCACACCTTTGAGGACTAAGTATAATGATCTCATTTCAAACTTCTTTCCAACCAGCGTTTAATACAAAAGAAAACAAATTAAGTTCATTGTAACACTAGTTTTGATAATAATAAATTCAAATGAGTCGTACACTATGGTGCAGTACTTATAGTTAATTCGAGTGTAAAAAGAAAAACAGAAATCTTATTTGCGTTCAGAAACTGATTTACAAATTACAGATGAACTGATTTTCAGTAAGGTTATTCGTGTAGTTTACTATAAATCTCTTGTTCTATTGAGTTTGTGATTATTAGTAAGAAATAGGTAAATAGTATTTTCTTTATGTATGTTACTACTAGCGCTGCTGATTAGAAGAGACAAAAACAATATTTTCTCACCTTTGCCGCTATTTCTTTTGTAAAAGTCTCATCTCCTCTCGACTTTCGAAGGAATTCCCATCTCGTCTTTATTATGGGCAAGATTTTAATCGTATTATTTCGAAAATTTATCGTTTCGTCCCTTAAACGTACGAGTATATACTGGACTTTAGGAAATAGCACAAACATTACTATGGTTCAATTATATTTCGTAATAGCACACACAATTCCTATGTGAAGGAACTTCGAAGAATAACCATTGGTAATAGATAAACCAATAAGATTACTTAAGGAATGTCTGTACGCAAACAAACAAAAAGTACGTTTGCAAGAGCAACGAAAAAACTACTATAGTAAGCAATTTTGAAAAGGAAAGTATTTGTCAATGTAAACGCAACACACTGAGCAAGGTTATGTGATAAATATATAAAAGCACAATCACGTAAGAGCTTCAACTCAATTACTGTGTCTTCGTTCGACTTCCACTCCTTCTGGCTTCTTAGGAGTTGGTAATCTCCTATATACTTAATTAAACTCCCCTTTCGTTAAAAACTAATACGTATTTTTGCACCTTCACTTGTACAGCTGTACACTTCTCTTTTCAAGGTATACATTCTTGTCCTTTAGTCATCTTTCTATGCTTTACTATTACAACGACTCACCAAAGGTAGTCGTTAACCCTGGTTCAGTTAATATAGGTATATCTCTAGTGGCAATAATCGTTTACACCTTAAAATATCTTCTGAAGTTATATTCACTAATATGCTCACCTTTTCTACTGAAATTACAAGTCCATCATGAATATTAAATAATTTATTCTTTGATTCCTTTTTAATGTATATTCACACAAACTGACTTGCAATCAAACATGTTAACTGAGTATCTATAAACAACGACATAGCAACCAACTAGACAATAATGTATATTTCTTACATATATTAAAACATTCTTCTTTTGTTATTTTTAATTAACATTATAACAGGTATAGTGCTTGTGTAGAAGCACTTTCTGCCCAAGATACAAGTAATTATCAACCGATACAAAGTATCTCGTTGTATAAAATGTCGCCCGATAATGAGACTAAATATAAAAGTTACAAGGGAGCTTGACTTTTATATTTAAGAACCACTGGTCCGTTTATAATAATGATATTATATTAATTATGTCCTTTACATTTTGATCGCCCCTCGTGTATAACTTTATTAAGTTTCCTTCATATAAATACATTTATAATAAGTCTTTTATTCCATTAATATTTATCTTTTATTATAAAAACGTCGTCGTTTACTAATATAATCAACGAAGGGTGCGAAGTCAAAAACGTAAGAGGTAATTACATTTTAAAACATAAATCACAATGATCAACAGTTTCAATCATCATTAAAAACGGTGATGTTAAAAATAATGTTTGATCTTTCCAGGGCGCATTATATAGTAATTATGTTAGATGATATTTTAAAATATACATTATATCAATAAGGCGTCAGAATACAGAAGAATCTTATTCGAGTAACATATAAGGTGGCGCATGAAGACAGTCGTCGGATAATTAGCTCAATAGAATGAACCTTATACTTAACATAATCTTTGACAATTAAATTTCAACACAAATCAATATAATATAAATAACCTTTGCTTTTAATCAATTATGAATCGAACTATAATTCTTCACATTAACAAGAAAGAATTAAAATCATTTGAAAATTATCATTTGTTGAAACAGACGTAATAAAGTATCTACGGGTCCATTATCTACTCCTTTAATGTGTTGTACTTCAAAGTCATAAGGGTTGTTTTCATTATTGACATTAACACATAAATTTGAAGATAAATGTTCATAAGAATCTATAGCTGATATGGGTTTAACCCTTACTTCATCAACTGCAGTCAGTTTAAATTCGCACTTGCATATGATTCTAATAAAGTACATTGTATTGCACAATCGTGATTATGTTCCGCATTATTTTGTACATGAATTGCGTCATGACTGATTTTGATACGAAGTGCCATCTCTTGAACTACAATTACGTCTATCGATAGGATTTATAGCATTTCTAGAATTTCGCCATGTATTTCGACTGTTTTTGAGTCTACTTCGATTAAGTGATCTGACATAATTATTGTCACGGTTGGTTAGGTTAGGTGGATTCACAACAAATCTTTGTCTATTTTGCTCGTTCTGATTGTTTAAATTTGCTCGAATTAGGTTATGTTCCGTATTGTCTGCATTACGGATATTTAGATTCCGAACAGGTACAAAGTGCTCTGAATTGTTTTTAATTTTACCTACTCCCGCTTGATGATTCAGTGCCTGATATTGAGTTTCATAACATTGGACAAGCATTAATAGGTGGTTAAAACTCAGGCACTGCGTAGAAAACAGGATCTGTTGTAATTTAAACGGTAGTAGATTTCGAATAGATGCAATCACTCTAGATTCCGATTGCAGTGGATTTACGACTTTTAATTCGTTATACGTATTTACAACAAAATCAACAACAGATGTGTGCAAGCGAGGATTAAAAGGTTGGTTTCTAATCGTGGCATCTCTGTTTGCAAGTAAAAAGTCGTTTTCGTAATTTGCAATCAGCGCTGCTTTGAATTCCTCATATGTATTGACGTGATCCCGTACTACTTTAAACCATAAAGAACATGGTGGGAGTAATAAATGAGGGATTAGTTTCATATATTGGGATTTATCTATACACATTATACTGCACTCATCCTGAAATTTTTCTAGGAAAGAAGTAGCATTTTCATTACATTTACCACTAAACTTACTCATAGCACGTATTTCGCTCATCTTTACACTTAACTTTACATTCCTTTCACCATTTCGTATTCGTGTTGAGTGACAATTTCTACCTACTGCGTTATGCGTGGTTCCACCATCTCTTTTCCGCCCATCTGTATTCCTTGGATGAATTCTTTCCAAAATAATGTCCTCATCGGATGGATTACTTGAAGAAGAGATAACGTAAGGTCCACGTTGATCTGCTGCGGGTGAATGCGAGGTCATCTCTTGTGAACAAGGGAACTCCAAACGATCATTAACCATGTTGTTGTGATATGCGTTGTCCTTAATCTGTAACGTCCTAATTTCCTCTTGTAAGGTAGATATCAGTTGAGTATTTGCACGTATTTGGTTAGAATTATCTGTATCCTGAATCTTTTGCTAAGGAACAGAAGATTCTATTACTTCCAAATCCTTTTTTACACAATTGACTTCTTGGATTACATGGTTGTAATTATCCTGGCAATCTTCAGATAATCTTTTTAGCTTTTCATCAAACTGTAATGTGATGTCTTTCACAGCCTGGATAACAGATTGTTTCGTCTCTTCTGATTTTTGATCTATTTGCTCCAATCGTCTACTTAATTCTTCATATTGCCTACTTGATTCTTCGGATTTCTGCTGGACCGTTTGTTTTAATTCTTCCGACATCAGGGCTAAATTTTGTTCCAGTCGTTGTTCTTGTCGCTGTAATGCTAGTAGAATTTTGTCTTCTAATGTCAACATTCCAGGTGCAATAGGAGCTGTATTTTGCTGGTTGTTAACATTGTCAACAGTTTCATTCTCCACTGTCTCACCAATCATGATTGTTCTTGTAATTACTCTGCCACTTCTAAGAATAGTTGTGTTCGTATTCATGAACCTTCTTACTGAGGTAAATTCACCCTTACTTTAGACTTCAGGATATGAATTTACAAGAATCCCGGGTGAGGTAAACCAACAATTTTACAACGACTCACCAAAGGTAGTCGTTAACCCTGGTTCAGTTATATCTTTTAGTGGCAACAATTGTTTACACCTTAAAATATCTTCCGTAATTATATTCACTAGTACGTTCACCTTTTCTACTGAAATTACAAGTCCATGATAAGTATTAGATAATTTATTCGTTGATTCTCTTTTAACGTATATTCACACAAATTGACTTGCAATCAAAACATGTCCATTGAGTATCTATAAACAACTACATAGCAACCAACTATACAATAATGTATATTTCTTACATATATTACAACATTCTTCTTTTGTTATTTTTAATTAACATTATATCAGGTATAGTGCTTGTGTAGAAGCATTTTCTACCCAAGATACAGGTAATTATCAACCGATACAAAGTATCTCGTTGTACTATTTATTTGTTGTCTTTCTTTCTTTTTCATTGTGGAGCTTCTTCCTAGCTAAGCGGTTAGCGTACGCGCCTTTGGCATGGGAGACCCGGTTTCAATTCCCGGCGGGAGCTCATGTAGTTCGGATTCCACGTTAATCAGTAGGTCCATGTCTCATATAGCCTCGCAGCCGAACGGGACGTTAAATTCAACATCAACTCAACTTTTTCCTTTTGGTGTCATATTCTTTAAGTAAAAGCCTCTGCCATTCTTTATTTTTCACTAACCCTCCATTCTAATTAATCAGACATACTCTTGTAACACACAAATGCATAGCAGAAATGATATTAACAAGATTTTAAATATAGCTACATCTTGTTTCCCAAAATTATGAAAATAATTAAACTTGAATACTACGGCTTCACAATACCATGTGCTTAATCTCCTTTTGATGTTTACGCAGGGTGGATTTGGAATAAAGTTTTGAACATACTTAGTATCTACCTCAAACTGTGACCTTACATTGTGACTTTGATTAAACAGCATATCGTAAATGGCTAGGAATTCAAAAATATATGGAAAAACTAGATTATCTTTTGAATTCTTCGAATTACACTTTCATTGAAATGTGTATCATAGGGGAAAGAAAGATTCAAATTGTTTCCAAAAACCTACTCGCTCTCTCTGACCATTTTAGCTAATTAATTAATGAAAAGGAGTAAGCAGATTCAATCATCGGAGACTAAACTAGATTTTATTTATTTATTCTTTTTTCCACAGTTGTATTTAAATTGCCTCGGATACATCTAACAAGATACATTCGCGAAGTGTCCCCTCGGGATTCATGTAAAATTGATTTAAATCCAAAGTTCTCAGCGGCCCAATGTGTATTGTACTAATTTTAGCAGCCCATACGGGTAATTTGCATATTTATGGGCCTTCATATATCTGAATTCATACATTACTCTAACGCTCGGACACAAATTTCTTTTAGTTTCGTTAGATGTAAATGGGCATAAATGTGGGTATATGCAAGACAAATTGCATTAAGTACGGCTTCTCTGACACATATTACTCACCGTGGCCGCCATCTTGAATCCGCCATATTGGATTTAACCTTCGGTTTTTCAAGTGGAAATAGGTGCAAGTGATATATCAAATTCATGTAGAATTTTCTTGGAAATCCACTGTTGTAGTTAATTTTTCCGTAGCTTGTACCCTTTGGAAGATATTGTATATTAAAACCCTCCAGGCACTTTGTACATAGACATTATAGAGTAATATCAGTTACCGTAAAGATGTTGACAGATCAAAACAATTTCTATCTGCAAAAAATTGTAGGCAATAGCGTATTATAGATGGGGCTACCGGACTTAAGCCGCCCCCAAAATTTTATTTACTATCTTAAAGTAAATGAAGTAACTTGCGTAAATGAAATAACTTGCAGAATTTTCACATTTCCAGAAGCAAAGTCCTCGAAACAAAATCGTAAATACGCCACTGACTGCAAGTATAAACAAACTCTTTACAACATTGGTGTTATAATGTTATTACATATCTGTGAGTAATTGTTCTTACTTTCATGTTATACCAGAACAAGGAAGTATTATATTACCATCAAAATACCTAATGTAAATCCACATACGATAAGATCTGAGTGAAGACCTACCATTTCCGTATATATGTCTGTGTATGTATGTATTTACGTTCAAGGAATATTTCCTCAACAATAAATCATTTAAAAGATTACATACACACAGAGAGAACTGAACAATTTTCTATTTTTTCAATATTCGTGAAGTGTCTGACATTTAACATGTAATACCTTGCAAACGGTACAAGCCACTTTAAAATGATCTACACCAATGAATTTCCGAGAAAATTTTATATGAATTTGATGTATCACATGGACCTATTCCCATTTGAAAAACCGAAAAGTTGAATCTAATATGGCGGATCCAAGATGGCGGTCGGGGTATGTAAAACGTGCCACAGAAGCAGTGCTTGATGCAATTTGTTTTGCATATATCCACATTCATGCCCAATTATATCTAAACAAACTAACTGCAATTTTGTGACCGAGCTTTATAGTAGTGGTTGACTTAATTCTGGATATATGAAGACCCATAAATTCCTTGCGAAAGGGTGGAAGTGTTAATCTGCGCCAGATATCTCACTCTGAAGCCGACCAAATATATTCAGTTAGGCCTATGTTCCGGTATGGGGATTATGTACGACACGGAAGGTATTTCACTCATATCGATGTTCCTCAAAACTCTGTCCAATAGCTCTAGCTTTCTAAATAGGTGCAACATCATTATTCAATATGGCATCATGACAAACAGACTTCGAACCCTAGGATACACTTTGTTTCGTAAACCAGCGACATTATTATAGACAGTGAAGGGACGGGTAAATTCCAACTTATGATTCACTGAAAACTAGCATAATGCGTCCAATAGCATCACAAGGGTGCCACCGTTTTTCACAGTAGGGCGAATACATAGCAGATCGTAGGCTTGTTTTGGCGTCCGCAATAAATGAACACATTTGAAATAATGTGAATCATCTTCATCCCACAAAATAACACTATTTCCGACATCAGGGTTCATGTTGTAAGTCGCGGTATCATTGGTGCCCTGCTAAATCGTTATGGCTTCTTATCGCAGTTGCAACTGAGCGATCTCACTCCGTATGACTATGTTATATAATTCGTCATCACAGTCTGTTGGGTTTGCAGTTAGAGCTTCTGTGTCACTTACACCGTAGACGCACAATAATGATATGTGACAATTTGCCTTAGTGCTCTGCGGGACCCGTCAGTGAGGGTTTTCTTCCGATCATTATTCCTCTTCTCTCGTATATATTTTCAGTGAGTTTTGTAGGCTGTCACCAAATTAAGCACTGTCCCTTGCAATTCACTTAACACATATGCCAGTTTCGTTACGTTGGCACAACACAATAGAGCACAAAAAATTTCCAATCCTCGGAAAATTGAGAGGTTGCCTCTGCGCACTTTTACCGTCATTGCTGTCTCCGTACTTCAATACTGTTCTACTGTTCCTTACGTAGCACAGTTTTCCCTAATACACATCACCATAAAACAAATTTAAAAAACGGAGGTGTGGTTGCCGCGTGATTATTGCCTACACAAACATCTGACGTATTTCAAACCCCAGGAATTAAATTGTTAAGTAAAAGCGTTTATTATAGAAATATACTCAGGTTCCCTTTATTTTTTAATTAAATAAAGTAACAAAAAGCGATGATGGAAATAGCACAGGAGCGTCATTTCAGATTTTGCTTTGGGTGGGGGCAAGACCCCTTGATGTATGTAAAATTTCCCGTTTTTCACTGATTTACTACTATTCTATTTATATAATCTATATAAATCTCAAACTCAGGGGGGGCATTTGCCCCCTGTGCCCCCTAAATGACGCCCCTGAAATAGCACTTTTTGTTGCGTTGTCATTGATCCTGGAGTGGTTGCAGGATTCGACACTCCCCAACGTTACCTAGGGCCTGCAGAATCAGGATATCCTTACATATTTGCTTGAGTATCTGCCAACGAAACACGCAAAACCTGAACAGACCCAACAACGTTATTGAGAAAGCGGTGCCTCTGTTGTGCACATTTTAGTCTTATTCTTTGTGTATTTTAACTTTCTTTATTTCCATGACAATTTCTACACAAAACATCGATATTCTTTTCTTGTTTTATTGCTTTACTACTGGCTTATAGATGGCAATGAATTATAGTCACAATATTTTTATTAAAGTAGAATTTCCTTTGTTGGTAATTGTCAAAGGAAGGTTAATCAGCATAATGCAAGTTATTAAGTTCTTTAAACTGTATTTTATTCTTACATAATTGCCCTAGTTTCATTAATGTATGTTTCATTTTGCTACTAGTTATGTTGGTAATTTTGAAACAAATAGTAATATATTCTGCTTGAGGAGCATGTTTAACGATTGTTAGCATTCAGTGTTATTTAAAATATTCTTATTTTTGAAAGAGAAGTTGGGAGCTTTAGAGGAAGCACCTGGCATCTGTTCTTCTGTACAGAAAGAAATTAATTCTTTTTGATCTAATTAATCTCCCAAATAATTTGACGTAGTCCAGATGTAACACCTCGCATATTATTTGGAAGATCATTCATTTTTTTGCACATGTTTCTGGGTATTACCGACATCTATGTATTTAATCATGTCACGTATGAAGACTGATGTCTCTGGGCGAGCACATTATCTGGGGAAGTGGGGGAGAAAGAAAGAGATGGGAAAGAAAGGAAGCGAACTACAGAATAGGACCTATATATTATACATTATGCCAGCAATTACAGTATGTCACATTCTTATTCGTACACACATTAAATTGAAAGAAAACCACTATGTATTAAACATACTGGTGGTAAAATTGACAGCAGATTGCTGGAGGAGTGAGGTAGGAAAATGATAGACAAGCCCAGTGCAGAAAGGAGCCAAAACAAGGACACCATAGAAAGGCAGAAAAGAAAACATGTGAGAACTCCCGAATTTACGCCACATTGTTATTCGTACACTTGTACACAGGTTTACATTTCATATACTAAAAAGAAAAGAAAACAGCATTAGAACACGAGCATAGCTAGTGTGGCGTACAGGAAAAGGACATATTAACTGCTGGTGTTAATCGCGGTGTACAGAGGTAAATAAACCTTCAAGAATGGGGAAGAGTAAAGAGCAAGGAGAGAAAGTCAAAGAGACAATCGTAACGCTAGCATTACAGGGGTGGTCGTTAAGATTAATTAATAGTAAAAAGGGACAATTAATAGTAAAAAGGCACACAACAGTTCAATGTGTAGTAAATAAGTTTAAGTATAGTGGTTCAATGAGAAATAAACCAAGAAATTCGAAGAATAAGAAGTTAAGTGAGAAGGACGAGAGAGTGATTGTGAGACAGATGAAAACAAATCTCTAAGTGTTCCAAAAGTCCAAAAGATAATAGAATGTGCTACAGGAAACAAAGTAAGCACTGAGACGATTCGTCGAGTGCTACACAAATACGGTTACCATGGTCGAATATCCCGGAAGAGGCCATTCATAAGTAGTAAGAATCCTAAGTTACGACTTCAGTTTGCAAAAGAACATGTTAGCAAGAGTCAGAAATTTTGGAACAATTTCTTTCGGTCAGATGAGACTAAAATTAATCTCTTTAGGTCTGATGGGGTCCACAGGGTGATGCGAAAACCCGATTTGGACAACAATATTGCCAATACCATACCCACGTAAAACATGGAGATGGTTCTATTATGTTTTGGGGGTGCATATTGGCAAAACGGGTTGCCAAAATTTAGTTTATTGATGGTACAATGGACAAGGTTATGTACCTTGACATTTTGAGGAAGAATGTTAAGCAAAGTGCAGAAAAATTGGGCATGCTACCAACTTTTATGTTCCAACATGATCACGATCCCAAATATACGGCAGGTATAAACAGGGACTGGTTAATTTGGAATGTAAGCAAACAATTGCACACCCCTCATCAATCCGCTTACCTTAACCCTATTGAACACTTATGGGTTTATCTGAAACCTAGGGTTCACAATAAAATCGTTAAGTCAAAAGAAGACTTAAAACGGGTGGTGACGGAAGAATGGGGCCAATATCAGCCCTGCCACGTGTACTACTTTTCTCTATTTTATACAGCAGCGATGTATGGCAGTTATTAAAGCCAAAGACTACGCTACAAAGTATTAGTTATTTTGTTCTTTCATAAAATTGCTTCTCACGTTAATGTTTATATCTAACTGTACGAATAACAATGTGGCGAAATATTGCATATCTTAATTTAGTTACGCACGCATTTTATATTATATCGATTTGTAGATTGTTTCTTTGTATCTGTAACAACAAACAAGTGTTTCAGAAGTATTTATGTTCAAGCAGAAATAAATGTCTTCATTTGTTTACGCGCATCTCTCTATTTTCTTTTTGATCACCATGTGTACGAATATAATTGTGACGAGGAATCTCAGGAAGAACCTAATTCAGAATAGCTGGCCTGAATACGCTATTAGATGTTTCCGACCGAATGTCCCCACCGGAAATCGAACCCGAGACTGCTTGAACCATAGGCGAGAGAGTTAGCAACTACGCTCCTACGGACTACATTTTGAAAACCAAATCCAGACGTGAGTGTGGTTGTATTCTTTCACATCTTTGAGGACTAAGTGTAATGATCTCATACCAAACTTCTTTGCAATCAGCGTTTAATACAAAAGAAAACCAATTCCGTTCATTGTAACACTAGGTTTGTTATAAATCAATTCAAATGGATCATACATTATGGTGCAGTACTTATAGTTAACTTCGAGTGTAAAATCATCACCATCATCATAGGTATTCTGCCTTTATTGGCAGGTCACTTGCCGCAGCTGAGAAGCTTCCATGCTTCACGGTCCTCCGCTAACCTTTTCGTCTTCGCGTATGATCTTTCTGTTTTAATATCATCCATTAATTGTAGTCTCCTTCGCCCCCTCCCTCTCTTTCCCGCCACCATACCCTCTAGGACGTCCCTCATGATACAATCTCTTCTTAGGCAATGTCCCAACCAGTTTCTCTTCCTCTTCCTAATAATATCTAAAAGTGTTCTTTTCTCACCCACCATTTCTAACACTCTCTCATTCGTTTTCCGCTCTACCAAACTAATTCTTTTCATTCTTCTCCACACCCACATTTCGAAGGCTTCCAGTCGATTTTCGTCACCTTTACGTAATGTCCACGTTTCCGCCCCATACAGTACAACACTCCACACGAAGCATTATATGAGTCTTTTTCTCAACTCTTTATTCAAGGTCCCACAAAACAGACTTTTCTTTCTCCTAAAGGCTTCTTTCGCCATTCCTATCCTTGCTTTTATTTCACGTTCCCATTTCAATTCATTACTAAGTATACTACCCAGGTATCGAAAATTCGAGTGTAAAAAGAAAAATATAAATCTTATTTGGTTCAAAAACTGATTTACAAATTACAGATGAACTGATTTTCAGTAAGGTTATTCGTTTAGTTTACTGTAAATCTTTCGTTCTATTCAGTTTGTGATGGTTAGTAACGAAAAGTTAAATACATATTTTCTTTATGTATGTTACTACTAGCGCTGCTGATTAGATGAGACGAAATATAATATTTTCTCCCCTTTTACCGCCATTTCTTTTGTAAAAGTTTCCTCTCGTCTCGACTTTTGAAGGAATTCCCATCTCGTCTCTATTATGGTCAAGATTTTACTCCTGTTATTTCGAAAATTTATCGGCTCGTCCCGTAAACATACAAGTATATACTGGACTTTAGAAAATAGCACAAACATTGGTATGGTTCAATTATATTTCGTAATAGCACATACAATTCCTATGTGAGGGAACTTCCAAGAATAACCATTGGTAATAGATCAACCAATAAGGCAACCAATAAGGTTACTTAAGGAATGTCTGTACCCAAACGAACAAAAAATACGTATGCATCAAACAAAATAACTAGCATAGTAAGCAATTTTGAAAAGGAAAGTATTTGTCAATCTAAACGCAACACATTGAGCAAGGTTATGTGATAAATATATAGAAGCACAATCACGTGACAGTTTCAACAAAATAACTGTGACTTCGTTAGACTTCCTCTTCTTCTGGCTTCTTAGGAGTTGATCATCTCTTATATACTTAATTAAGCTCCCCTTTCGTTAAAAAGTATTACGTATTTTTGCACCTTCACTTGTATTACAACTATACATTTCTCTTTTCAAGGTATACATTCTTGTCCTTTAGTCATCATCCTATGTTTTATTATTTATTTGTTGTCTTTCTTTCTTTTTCATTGTGGAGCTCCTTCGTAGCTAAGAGGTTAGCGTACGCGCCTTTGGCGTGAGAGACCTGGGTTCAATTCCTAGCGAAAGCTCATGTGGTTCGGATTCCACGTTAATCCGTAGGTCCAAGTCTCATATAGCCTCGCTACTGAACGGGGCGTTAAAGTAAGAATCAATTCAACTCAACTTTTTCATTTTGCTTTCTTCTTCATGAGTAAAAGCCTCTCCCATTCTTTATTTTTCACTAATCCTCTATTCTAATTAATCACTTTGTTTCCTGCCTTCCACTTTCTCTGGCTTCTTTCCATTTTCTCACCAATGTCCTGTTTTCCGGTACTATGACCTCTGCACCTTCCCACCATATGGTGAACCTCGGTTTTCTGTTATCAAAATTGTGTAGGGTGTAGCTATTACAGACTCGTAGGTAACTCAGATTGCACTTGTTAGTATATGGACCTTAACAGTACATTTTAGCGCACCTAGCGAGAGGTGCTGATGATGTCCACCACTGTATGATAACGACCAAACAGAACTGTGACAAAAATGAAAAACGTGTCATTGAATTAGTACATGTGTATTCAAATTAAATTAAATTTATTGTGTATTGTATTGTTATGTATCATGTCTGATTGATATTACTTCTAATGTGTGTGTCAGGCTTTAAATTGATGTAGACAGGTTTCTGGTTGATAGATAAATACCTTCACGCCGCGCCGGGTAGATCAACTGATGATGGAAATAACATATTCAGCTTCAGCTTTCTCCAGAGAAATAAACTCAGACTTCTAATAGATTGAAACTCACACTATCAAACTAGATAATAAAATGAAGTTTTCTCGATGTATTTCTGAAGAAATATCTTTGTGATCTCTGATCCTCTCTCTCTTTCTCACTACCTTTTTCACTACACATTCAGGAAGTAACCTGAGGACTATATACTATGGAAAGCATTGAATTACAGTAATACAGTTTTCATAATCCGGTTGAAGTCTTACACGTGCTCTCAAGATTCTTTGAAACGTTGATGAACCAAAAATCTGCCTGATATGATCCATTTTGATACACCAAAATGAAATATGTTTCAACATGCTGTCCAACGGTTTAGTTGTTTACAAACAGATTGTACACTGTTTATATAATAACGTAACAGACAAGTTGCTACATTCACATACAATACCAGACATACTTTTGTAACACACAAATACATAACAGAAATGTGACTAACAGGATTTTAAATATAACTACATCTGGTTTCCCAAAATTATAAAAATAATTCAACTTCAATACTACGGCTTCACAATGTCATGTGCTTAATCTCCTTTTGATGTTTATGCAGTGTGGATTTGGAATAAAGTTTTGAACATAGTATCTACCTCAAACTGGGACCTTACCATGTGACTTTGATTAAACAGCGTATCAAAAATGACTAGGGAATCAAAAATATATGCAAAAACTAGATTATCTTTTGAATTCTTCGAATTACACTTTCATTCACATGTGTATCATAACTTAGGGGAGAGAAAGGCTCAATTTGCTTTCAAAAACCTACTCTCTCTCACTCTGACTATTGTAGCTAATTGGTTAACGGAAAGGAGTAACAAGATTCAATCATCGGAGACTAAGCTAGATTTTAATTATTTATTCTCTCTTACACAGTTTTATGTAAATTGCCACGGATCCATCTAAGTCTTCTGCCATTTCCAAAGAAAATTTGAATGGAACAGCATCAACGAAGAAGATGTAGTTACTCTGTCCACAGGAAAAGAAGGACGTCTAGCAGAATTTTATTTTGACCACGGTTAACTTGATATTTTTAGAAAAGGTTAAAGGCAATAGCATCATTTCAGATTTTCAAGGGGTCCATCGGCAAAAGATTCACGTTTCCTATTAGATGCAATTTAATGAAAAGTGTTTCTCAAAGTAAGACAGTGACTAGTGATGCGCCTTCGGATATGTACTCAATGAAAGTTATTAGATATCGAGACCTACGAAGACATATGCTCGAAAAGTATGAAACTATTACACAATGGTTACCTATAAGTAGCCTAAATAAAGTTGGTATCCGGATTCCGCATCTGAAGAATGGACCCTTCACAGTTCTCTTTACTTTACCGATAATCGAAAATCGTTTAAATCAATCAAACTTCAGGTTTCAATATGGCTCTCCATAGCCTACATGAAGAATGGTAACATATTTCAGAGAAAACGTTTTCTGATGTTTTTTTTAAACTCTATAAATTAAATCTCATTTCTAATTGCTCTACTCTAGTGTTTCCCAACTTTGTTTATGTTACGGCCCCCTCATTAACACTAGTTACTTCAGTTCTCCCTCCTTGCCATTTGTTAGTCTGATTCCTCTTGCAATTTCAGATTCAACATTGAATTACCAAATCTTCAATAATAATAGTAAATTAATAATTTTCAACTGGTGGGAGCCCATGTGGTTTGGATCCCACGTTAGGCTGTAGGTCCACGTTTCACATAGCCTCGATGCTCAAAGGGGCGCTAAACTCTAATTAGAGAACCAGCAGAAAAAGACCAATTACTTACTATTGTGTATATTGGCATCTCTATCTAGTTTTGAATTTAAATAAAAAGTTTTAACTTGTATATTTTTAAAATTGAAATAAAGTTTAATTATTTCTTTTTGACGTTTTCTATATTGCAGAGTTTCGTTTATGCAGGTATATGAAACCATGGTTGGAAATTTATAGTATTAAAAAAAGAAACGATTATACGTTATATATGTCATAAGAATATTGTGAGTTGAATGTGTCCAATGGTGCTATTGAGCCGGTTCGTACCGGTACGCTAGAACCGGTAGGTGAAATATTTCGAGTTCGCAGAACCGTTTGCTATACCCAAACATAATAGTAAATTTTAATTTAATATCTTTGTTCTTAGAAATTCTTACAGCTTCAGGGTTAAACATATGAACTCACAGAAGAAGATATAAGAATGTATTTGTTGATCTCAAACGCTCAGATATCAAAAACGAGGACTGCGTTCACATGAGTGGTGTAGTAAGGGTTATTCATATCTGAAACGCATAAATACCATTGTCAACAATTGTCGATCCATTGCTGGATTAAGATTTCCCCAACACTTGTTTGATAACCATCTAAATTGGGTAATTTGTTTCCAAGATATTCGCAGTGCTACCTAATTTCATCACACCACCTTGTATTAGGATATTGTGTAGGTCTCTGCTTGTCACTTGTGGTAACCAGTAAAAACTTTGCTTTTGTCCAACTTGTATGGTTTCTTTCCTCTATCTTCCCATCTGCTACTCTACTTTCTCTCGCATATATACAGGACCGATTGTTAAAATATTAGAATGACACCACTGAATATGTCTATAAAATATATATAATATTAATAATTGTCAAGAAATAATATTTGGATTAATTATTACTTATACTGCAAACAATTAATAATCAGATTAATTAAGGGCACTTGGAGATTAAACTGAAAGAATTGGATGTGTTCGGAATATATGACACAGTAAATCATTAACTTCTGAAAAGAATTATCCCAATCTTCATATTCCCTGTGATGAAGTGAGTGGAACGTTTCACTGACTCTTTTATAATGATCACGCATGCGACATTGCAATGTTCGAACATACGTCCGTCCATTAGACCACACTTTAATTCGGGAATTAAAGCGATTTTTTTCAATTCTGTATTTCACAATAAAGAGCGAGTGTGATTATCTCGGTCAAATTTGTTCATACAGTCAATTCGTTAACCATCTTGACACGTGACGGTGACAATCCGTTATCATATTCATTCGTAAATGGGAGTTTCACGTAACGTTAATATGCAAATCCCAATCTATATTATAAAAGAGAACGTACAAATCCTTTGTTCCCTCATCACGCTAATACGGCTGAACCAATTTCTTTTATTTTTGGGGGGTTATTAGGATTTGGACCCTAGATGGTTTTTATCATATCACTTTAATTTTTAATTACCAGTGTCTTGAGATAATTGACCATTCAAGTGTCCATAACGTACAAATCCTTTGTTAGTTCATCATAGGTATAAAAATAAACGTATTTATATGCAACCCGCATGACCGTGTCACTCGGCGGGTTAACATAAATGACAGGCGCTATAATGTTAACATTTACTGCAATTTGAAAGCGAAAAAGTAAAAATTATCTAAGTAACAAAGTTTATTGCGTTCCGGGGTGACCGCAGCGAAGCGGGTCACTCGGCGGGTTAACATAAATGACAGGCGCTATAATGTTAACATTTACTGCAATTTGAAAGCGAAAAAGTAAAAATTATCTAAGTAACAAAGTTTATTGCGTTCCGGGGTGACCGCAGCGAAGCGGGGTGAACGCTGCTAGTTTTTAAATAATAACGGGTTGTATAACGTAAGACAAAATGATACATATTCTTAATCCTAATTATAAGCGCAAGCCAATTTATTCGTAATTGAACGTTTCACGAAATCGCCTTTACATTCTTTGGCAAAGATTATTCTAGCTCTTAATGATAAAAATTGCATTTACTATGTGGAAAATATCTGTAAGCGTATGGCAAAATGAGTGTACTTGGCGTTTTAATGTAATTATATTTCAGTTCTGAAAATGAAAATGAAATGTTACAGTTTGAAGTCCCATGAGGCTTTAACTAGGGAAGCCGAATGATTAAAAGCAAGTGAATGATGATGGAACAGGTGCTGGAATGAGAATGTGCGAGGAAATTCGAGTACCTAGAGAGAACCCCACGGACACGAGGTTGTCTACTACAAACTTGCTTGGCAGAAGATAGAAAATGGGATAGAACCACCATGGGTATCCACTCTTCTACTGACACGGGAGGGTCCCACAAGTTGTCGCTAAAATCTGATTGCCACATAGCACATCTAATAGAACATCATGAGAAATGAAAATAAGCAAAATTTAAGGTGCTATAGACCAGAAGGATAGGAGCTACGGGGCTTCAAAATTTGAATATCCAAAGAATTATGTCATGGAATTGTGTACGTTTAAAGAAAATATCTTGAAAATCGCTAAAGCAATCAAAACAAAAGTTGTAGAATATAATGAGAACAAAATACCCTATCGAAAACCATAAACAGTGTTGCCATAGGTAAAGCAGTGTTGCCAACTCAGCATAAAATATTTTATTATAAATAGCACCATATACAAATTTGCACAGATTTAAAATGCACTATTATCACTAAACATGACAGGGAAGTGTAGTGGTTCAGTGTTGCAGACTATTGGAGCTACATGTGGTGAAAATGTATAATGGAGAAGTCTGATATGTGGGAACAAAGGATAATAAAGGAATGCATTAGAAAAAGTGAGTATTTTGCAACATACTTCTGTAGCCCCGATGAATAAGCAGACAACTCGCGAAAACAAAATGATAGCCTACATGCGAGGAAAGAAGCACGTGTTTTTTAATTCTGTAACTTGGTTCTCCAGGTTATCTTATCAATATTTGGAAGAGTATTTGGAAGAGTATTTTCTTGGTTTGTGTTTTTCCTGTTAAATGACATATTCTTTTACATTATCTCCTACATACCATATGATTATGTTTGTACACTGTAATATTACCATAACATTATTCACATTGGAAATATAATTATTTTATTACTACCTCATTTCGTTTTTAGTCGGACCGAGTAGCAGTGCGATCTAGAAGGGTACACAACCGACATATTAGGCATCACGGGTTCCAATCCCACCTGGGACATGTTTTTGTTGTACTTTTCACCTTACATTTCATTGTTATCTTTCTCTTACATAGTGATTCGGATCCCACTTTGCACCCCTATATAGCTTCGAAGCTGACACAGAACATAAAAATGACATCACTCAATATTGTTTTTCAAATGCATCAATATTTTGTGACACTGCTGACATTTTGCTATGTTGTCTTATCTGTGTAATGAATTTGAACTAAATTCATAGTATGAGACCCAGATTCCTTTATTAACATCTGTTGCCACATACCAGACTTATCCATTGTACATTTTCAGCACATGTAGCTCCAATAGTGTGCAACACTGTACTACTGCACTTCACTGTTATGTTTAGTGATAACAGTGCATTTTAAATCTGTGCAAACTTGTATATGGTGCTATTTATAATAAAATATTTTATGCTGAGTTGGCAACATTGCTTCACGTATGGCAACACTGTTTATGGCTTTCGATAGAGCATTTTGTTCTTATTATATTGTGCAACTTTTGTTTTCATTGCTTTAACGGTTTTCAAGATATTTACTTTAAACGTACATAATTCCATGATATAATTCTTTGGATATTCGAATTTCGAATCCCCGTAGCTCCTATCCTTCTGGTCCATAGCACCTTAAATTTTGCTTATTCTCATTTCTCATGATGCTCTATCAGGTGTGCTATGTGGCGATCAGATTTTAGTGACAACTTGTGGGACCCTCCCGTGTGAGCCATCGTGCCCTCTGGACTTCTTTATCCATGTCGTTCTAAATTGGGAACTGTTTTGTAATAGTCAATACCAGTAATAGCTAAAGCTGAAACTAAAGCTAGACAAAAGTCGCATGCATACAGAAATTCACCATAACATTCTGTGCAAAACTTCACTTACACCATATCTTAAACAAGTAAATCATTTGGGAGATGCAGCGAGCGCTAATGCCTCCGCCCTCCCTTCATTAGTTTGGGAAACATATTTTTTAAATAAATTGTAAACAAATATACTAATAAGAAAACGTGAAACATATCAGTAGAACCCTCTAACGAAACTTAAAATGACACTATTGTGTTAAGCCAACTCCGCAAATATTAATTTAACCATGGACAAAATAGAACTTTGCTAGACTTCCTCTGTCTGTGGACAGAATATCTACAAATGATATTCTTCGTTGATGTACGCGAATTTTCTTTAGAAAGGGTGGAAAATTCAAGTGGGTCCGAGGTAACTTAAATACAAGAATAAATAAATAGCATCTTGCTTAGTAAGAGATGTTTTACAGATTGAATCTAGTCACCCTTTTTCATTAAATAATTACTTGAAGTTTTCACAGGTAGAATAGGCTTTTAAAAAGTATTTGAACCCTTCTCTCCTTTAAGATTCACAATCGGGAGTAGAGGACTCTTTGCTCCTATAAAATAAAATGATGAATAAAAATTTATGAAGTTAACCCTATTCCCGTACCTTCAAAAAAATAAATTAAAAACTCCACACTTCAATGGTACTGCAATAATTAAAACCCGAAAGATAATCTGTTTTTTGATTAGATTTTTCAACCCTAATGCTCACCTATGATACTGCCTTTAATCATATTCAAATGGTAAAGTTCCTGCTTGAAGTAGTACAAACTATGTTTCAAAATTTATTTCACTTCGTACGATTTTTACCCATGATGTGACCACAAATAAGAGATAGTGTCTATTTCAATGTCGGGAATAAAAATAATGTATCAATTTACAACGATTGCGAGTTGAAATAAGAACTTATCGCGTAAATATCTCGTCGGACTTGCTTTCTTTAGAGTTAAGAGGTCACGAAAGGTGTAGGACAATGAAATGTGTAGATAAATATCTCTCTAACTGCTAGATATTGAGCTGAAACGGCATGTTACGGTCTTAGAGCTTTAATCTCCTCTATCCAAAAGTCCATGATTTTGAATCGTTCATTGGCGATATAAGGGATTTCTATTATTCCAGGATATTTCATGACATACGAGACAACGTGGAAATAAATAATAAAAGTTCGATCGAAATAAAGATGGATTTTTCGGGTACCTGATTGCATAACTACAACATAGCTGAGTTAAACGACTTTCCCTACTAGCTAATAAGGGCAAAATTCAATTCTGGAGGTGCTGCGGGAGATTTCCATTCGAATGTCGTCTCTATGCAGCAGATGTTTCGTGCACTTGTTTGTTTTAATAGCGTTGAAAAATGCTAACATGTTAGTGAGTATGTTCTCAGCTAGTTTATCACAAAGGTAAATAGTTGGACGGTAATACCCTGTTAATTGTCATAGTTTCGCACATCTCTGGATCTCCTATTGTAAAATACCAAATTCAACGGAAGATTTAATTGTAGACTACTTCTCGTCTTACATGTTCTGGCTGATATGCACTTGACTTATGAAAAATTGGCCAAAAAGCGAGGCTTTTGTAAGGTAAACTTAATCTTCACTAACATTAGTTTTCAGAAGCATTCGGATGTTGTCGAAATTTCCAGGTCTACATTTGCAATTTCCACTTAACAAAAGGTTTGCAACACTCATCTCAGTGGATATGGGATGAGCTTTAAGCATTTACAAACCCGATTTGTTTCTAAATAGAAGTGGACTTACATTTGTCAACTTAATGATGCTTTAAATAGTCATGTGCAACTTTAATTCTTTTAGTGAAGTGATGATACAGAATGTATGCCAATACAGACAGTTATCAATTTAGTGGATTTACTTCAGAAGTACATCTTACCAGATCAATATGGCCTAGAACGACCTTTCGTCTTCAGAACAACTGTGATCTGATGTCGAATGGTGTCATAAAGGTCATGAATGAATATGGATGGAATATTATACTATTCCTTGGAAGAGGATAGATGCGTTAATCTGCGCCATATTCCTGACTCTGAAGCCGACCATATATATTCAGTTAGACTTATGTTCCGGTACGGGGATTTTGTAGGAAAGGTATTCTACTCATATCAATGTTCCTCAAAACTCGGTCCAACAGCTCCAGCTGCCTAAATGGATGGAACATCATTATTCAATATGACATAATTACCCAGAAAAATTCGAACCATAGGATATATTTTGTTTATTAAACCAGCCACATAATTATACACAATGATGCGACAGGTACACTGCAACACGTGACTCACTGAAAACTAGAAAAATGCGTCGAATAGCATCACAAAGGTGCCACCATGTTTCACAGTATGGTGAATACACTGCAGATCGTCGACTGCTTTTGGCGTCCGCAATAAATAATCATGTTCCGTGATTTGAAATGTGAATGATTAGTCATCCCACATAATAACACTTTTCCCGACACCACGGTTCATGTTGTAAGTTCGCAACATCATTGGTGTCGTGCTAAATCGTTCTTATCGCAGTTGAACCTAGGCGATTTGACTCCGCATGTCTATGTTATATACTTCGCGGCGGACCGTGATTCTCTTCATATGCTGTTGGATTTGCTGTCTGATCTTCTCCTTCACTCACAAAGTACGCGCGCAATAATGATAAGTGACAATTTGCTTTAATACTCTGCTGGACCTGTAACTGAGGGTTTTCTTCCGATCATTATTCCTTTTCCTGGGATATTTTCAGTGAGTTTTGTAGGCCATCATCATATTAAGCCCTATCCCTCACAATGCACTTTACACACTTTCCACGTTCGTAATGCTCACAACACATAAAAGAACACCACCAATGTGTCCTCTTCGGAAATCTGAGAGGCTGCATATGCTCTCTTTTCCCATCATTCCTGTCTCCGCACGTCACTACCGTTCTATTGCTCTTCACGTAGCATGAAGTTTGCCATAATACACATCACAATCGAAAACCCGGAGCTGTGATCGGCGTGTGATTGTTGCCTACACAGGCATTCTATGTATTTTAAATTTCTGGAGTTTCCAGTAAATTGACAACTAAAAGCCTTTATAGAAATATACTTAGGTTCAATTCAGTTGTTTTTAATTAAATAAAATAATAAAAAGTGATGATGAAAATAGTAATTTTTGCTGCATGGGTATTGGTCCTGGAGTAGCCAAAGATTCAGTAATCCCAAAAATTAGCCAGGGCAGTAGAATCAGGATATTCTTACATTATATTTGCTTGAATATCTGCCAACGAAGCATGTAATACCTGAACAGAAGTTATTTAGAAACGAACGCAGCTGCTTTGTACTCCTTTCTTGTCTTATTGTTCGCATATTTTCACTTTTGTTACTTATAGGGAGTCCATAAAGTCCTGCAGGAAAGTAAAACTCTATAACTTGGAAACTAGGCCTACGTAATGTATTAACAAATACTTTTTGGTGTCCTTACAAAAAGGTTCAAAGTTTTGTTTCAGCTAGTTAAGGTTCATCGCCAAACCTCCAATTGTGCACCATTCACATCCAAACACTCTTGCAGTCTTTTTGGGAAACCAACAATTGCGTGTTGGCGGTGATCGTCTCGAATGTTCAAAATCACATGTTATATCATTCTTGAGATCGTGCAGATTAGCTGGCTTCTGCGAATACACCTTGGTTTTCACGTGTCCCCACAGTCTGTAATCACAAGGCGAGAAATCTGGTGACCTTGCAGGCCAAGGTGTGGGTCCTCTTCAGCCAATCCATTTCTCCTTTAATTCTTCGTTAAGAAATTGTCGATCTTGAAGGGTACAATGGGTGGTGCCCCATCCTGTTGCATTTGGAGCTCATTTAGGATGCCTAACCTAGTATGTTCTGGTAAAAGGAATGTCTGTAGCATGTTCAGATAATTGTTACCATTTACCATCTCTTCCTTGAAGAAAAAAGGACCGATAATGTGATACATTGGAACAGCACACCACTCATTGACTTTGGGACTACCCCGCTTGTGCTCTTCGAATTCACTTGGGTTTTCCACCACCACCCCCAAATTCGGCAGTTGTGGCTGTTCTCTTTCCCCGACACATGAAATGTGGCTTCATCTGAAAACAGAAATCGAGACAGAAGGTCACCATCTTCTTGTAAGCGGGTAAGAATTGACTCAAAGAATTCCATTCTCATGTCACAGTCTTTCTTTATCAGCTCGTGCACAAATTTTAACTTATAATCCCGGATCTTCAAATTCTTGCGTACGATCTTGTGTAACATTGACTTCGGTATTTCCAGTTCCAACGGCCCACGTTTAAGCGATTTCATTGGACTCCTGGTTACGCTGTCCTGCAATGTGTGAATCACATCGTCACTCGTTCCTGGCCTTCCACTGCGTGGTAAATCTAACACACTTCCCGTTTCTTTGAACTTCTCGCACCATCTCTTGACACTTGTTTCTGCTGGGGCTGTTTTCCTATACGTTATTTGGAACTTTCTGCGCACTGAAACGCAAGATTTTAATTCCGTAAACCACAAAACACATCGTGCCTTTTCTTTAATAGACTCCATCTTAAGTCACGTGATTACCAGCACAAAATCATCGAGAGTTGTGGCCAGCATCGAGCATTGTGGCCAGAACAAAACTTTAGACTTCCCTTCTTGCAACCCCAAAAATGTATACACTTAAACGTAACGGTTTCGAAGTTTTGGAGTTTTCGTTTCCTGCAGGAATTTATGGACTCCCTGTATTTCTATGAAAATTTCTTTTGAATATAATTTTACTACTCGTTTATAGGTGGGAACATAAAATACCTTCAAATTTTTTTGCAAAAGTAGAGTTAGTTCTGTCCGCAATTGATAAAAGATGGTTGATAAACATAATGTATGCTATTTTCTTGTTTAGAATGCGTTATATTTTAATTTAATTATCCTAGTTTTATTATTGTATATTTTATTTTCCCACCAGTTCTGTGGGCACTTACCGAACAAATAATGACATATTCTGCTTGAGGAGAGCGTTTATGATACGATTTTTACCATTTGCTATTGAATTCTTTTTGAAAGGGAAGTTGGGAGCTCTTGAGAGCACCTGGCTTCTATTATTTTGTACAGCAATCAAATCGATTTAACTAAATCATTTCCCAAATAATTTAACGTAATGCAGAAATAACTTTTCCTCTGTCCTAGAAATAATTATTTTGAAGGTAGTTTCTTTATTTATACATATTTCTTGGCATTACCGGCATCTATGTTGTTAAGCCTGTTATGTATTAAGAATGACGTTCCTGGGCGAGCACATTATCTGGGGATCTGAGAAAGGAAGAAAGGAATGCGGAAGATATGAAGCGGAATACAGAATTGTGCTTATATAATAGATACCATACCAGCAATTACCTAGTGTGAACGGGGAAACACACGAAACACCTCGTTCACGGTAATTGCCCTGAGAAAGCTGTTCTACCTTTTCGACCGAATTTCATTAAAGAACATCGAACACAAGACCGCTCACACCGAAGGCGAGGGCATTAGCAACTACGCAGAACCAGGTCCGTAGACAGCCCCAAAATTTAGGGGGGCCCGGTACAAGTTAGGGGGGGCCGTCCTAATCATATTATACTTCATCATCATATTATATATTTCATTTGCAAGCCTACCGCGAAACTTTCTTAGGGGCCAGTCAGAGTTTAGAGGGGGCCTGGTCCCCTAGCCTCCGTAGATACGGGCCTGTGCAGAACCACATTTTAAAAATCAAATCCAGCCATGACTGGTGTTGTATTCTTTTATATTTTTGAGGACTACGTGTAATTATCTTGTTCCAAATTTATTTTCAGTCAACGTTTTGTACTTAAAATATGTTTCATTATAACAATGGTGTTACTTATAAATCATTTCAAATAAAGCATACAAGATGGCACAATACCTATATAGATCGCTGAGAGTGTAAAAAGAAAAATTTAAATTTTACTTGCTTTCAAAAAATGGGTTACGAATTATAGGTAAACTGATTTTCAACAAGGTTATTCGTGTAGCTTACTGTAAGTCTCATTTTATCCATTTTGTGACTATTAATTAGAAAAACTTCTATACATATTTACATGATCTATATTATTATTCGTCCTGTAATGGTGTATAGCGGTATAATCGTTTCTATTTGTATATCCATAATAACTGTTCCATATACATTATTTGTTATAGTTAACACTTTATATCTATATGTATGTTTCCCTTCCTTTCATAATGGTAAGGGTCAAAGGTTTCTTGTTTTGTTCTTTCTTGTGTAACATATATTAATAGTTTCAATAAAACACTTAGACCACCAGTTGTCCTCTGCACCTAAAGCATTTTCCTCAGTAATCTCACAGAGGGCGTAACCCTCTTATAGGTTGGTAGCCACTTTGTTAAGCCGGTAAAAAAATTTTAAAAATGTGTATAGGCCCTACTCCACTTTAGAGAAATAGCTCAAATAATGATATGGTTATCTTATATTTAGTAATTGCACATTCAATTCCTATGTGAGGAAGCTGCGAATAATAACCATTGCAAAAGTATTAACCATCAAGGTTACTTAAGAAATGTTCGTACCCAAATGAATATAAAATTTGTTTACTAGAAAAAAATTGAAAAGGAAAATATTTGACGTAAATATATGAGAACCTTGTTCACAAATCCTGCTATTTCCATTCATTGCGATTTTACAAGAGACCATAAATTCTCCTGCTCTTCTCTGAGGATACAAACCAGGCCCGTAGCTAGCCCAAAAATGTAGGCGAGGGGCGTCTGAAGTTAGGGGGCCCGATCCAACCATATTATAGTTCATCACCATATTATAGTTCTTTTGCAAGCCTACTGTAAAAAAATTTAAGGGTCAGCAGAAAATTTTGGAGGGACTGCCCCCCTAGACCCCCTGGATACGTATCTGAAACAAACTAATGAAATCCTATGATTTATTTAATCTGCGTAACGTTATGTGTTAGTGTTGTTATTTACAAGCATATTTCTACTCATTTATAGATTCATTTTTATGTTCAAAATTCATCATATCATGTTGTGGAAATAAAATTGGCCTTTAGCAGTTTTTTTTTTTTTGGGAAATAAAAGTAAAAATTTTAGAATTTTTGGGGAATAATAATATTCCAAATATTAATGCAGTATTCTAAAATAATATTTCGGGTACTTTATAGTTTACACTAAGAGCTACACATGTAATCTTCATTCATAGTACACGGCTGATTCGTTATGTTTGAATTTTCTTAACCATTCTCACTGATACATTCAAAAGTTTGAAATGATAATTGTTCTGCATACATACACAAAGTATTTCTATTTGGAATAGCAGAAATACGGTTATGGTCACAATTTGTATTACTCGAGAGAGAGGGGAAGTATGAAGAAAAATATTCAAATTAAATGTAATAAATAGAAAAAATATTTTAATGAAATAAATTTTAAAGATGAAGTATATGTGTAGAAATTACCTTAAAATGTCATGTGACATGTATTAACCTTTATAAAACATATTACACTTAGCTTTACGCTTTGGCGTGAATAACAAATGCTTCAGGAAAAAATATGCAGTATTCGTCTGTAAACATACACTTTTACCTATCGTTCAGTAAAAAATTAAGATAAAGTAGCGAAAGACCTCTGGAGTGTATGATGTGAGGAATGATTTTTGCATCGGCCTATTATCAGCAAAGGTCTTTCCTCGCAAGAAGTGCTTGAAATGCTTGAAGAAATGCTAGTCAATGGGAAAGACATTAGAAGAATACAATGAATGGGAAGAAAGTTCTACTGAAATTCATCGAGAGTCTGCAACGTCCTTTGAGCATCATTTGTGCTTGTGTTGTCACGCAACATAGCATTATGTCTTTTCAGAATTTATGGGTGATAATAGACAATGTTGCTTTGCATATTATGGTGTTCAGAACTATAATAATCCAGTGATATTTCCTCTTTGACGGTAAATCACCCGATAATCAAGAATATTTAGGTGCTTTAAAAACTTTCCTGAACATTGATCAGAAACTGTCCACACCGTTTACGATACTCTTAATATAACGGTTTTTCATGAAAAATGACAATCCGATGTAGGGAACTTTCCCAGTTATACCTTGCGCTCAGAGAATTGCAGATATCCACAGAGCGATTCCTGTTGGCTAGCGTCAACTCATAACACTCACCAAATCCAACTTTTCACCTTACCGAAAGCATGTAATCGCAGAACTACAGTGGTATGGTGTATACCCAATTCGTTTGCAATGGCATGAAGCGGCAGTTTGACAGTGGTATGGTGTATGTATAACTCGTCTGCGTGGCATGGAGCCACCGAACTACAGTGGTATGGTATACGCCTAACTCTTCTGCATTTCCATGGAGTCATCGAGCGATAGTGGTATGGCGTATTTCTAACCCGTCTGCATTGGCATGGAGCCACCGAACGACAATGGTATGTTGTATTTCTAACTCATCTGCAATGGCAAGAAGCCTCCAAACGACAGTGGTATGGTGTTGATCAACTCGTCTGCAATTGCATGAAGTCCTGAAAGACGGTCCCATGGTATATGTCTAACTCAACTGTAGTAGCACGAGCATTTTTCTAAATATCTGGTTTCACTATTTTCCCCAGAAGCTCAACCGAACACTATATTGATCAGTGCACGCTAATTTTATTTTTAAACTCTGTGTCACTAGAAAAAAAATGACAAGCTGCAAGTTGTGCATCCTTTCATCATTCCTGGTCCAAATTCACTGTTAATGTTTTCTTGAGTAGAATGTCCATCCGCGACCAGAATCACTCGGTTTCAAGTCATACAGAAAAAAATAACTAGGAATTCTTTGTTCTCTCTGATGCAGCTTCGTATGATCTTGTTCAGTAACTCACCGTTTCCTGATTCTGTGGGTACAACAGCCTGTTTGCTGTACGTGTACAGTTTTTGATGAAAGGCTTAAATGTGTTAAACTCTTGACTTTGATTTTAACACGATCGTCATATTGTTTCTCTCCTATCATCCATTCGAAAGTAAAATACGAAAACGTGACTAATGTATAATTTATTTAGTGAAGAAAGAAACTAATTTTATCCAAAGGACAACAAAAGCTTTAAGTGTAAAATTAAAAGAAAAGGAAGGAAATAATGCCAAACATATGACTCTACTACTTTCATTTTGCTATTATATTGAGACATTCAAGAAATATGCTTTGTTAAAATAACTAGATGATTTTTTTTGATACCGAGATTATTTTTGCAGGAAATACAACAATTTCTACTTCAATGCAGAATTTCTACAAGGTTCCGCAAATATAAATTAATAAATTAAATGTAAACCATTCGAAGAGGTGTGAAACCTCCTGCATCTGTAATTATAATATAATATATTAGACGATAGCACGAGTTTGATACATTCGTTGTTAACGTATGAAACTGAATTTGAAATATTTGAGACACTTCGTCAAGAGAGGAGTTGTAACTGTTTGATAAATTTTCAATACAAGTTCAACAAATGGAAATTAGTAAAAATAATAATTTTGGTTTTATAGTGATAAATATATAATCCATACCATCTTTTTTCGCCTAACCGGCATAATCGTGGGACGTAAAACTTAAAAATTTCATTTTATCTAATCCACTAAGACGTTAGTTTTAGTGAGACGCATTTTCCCTTTCTGAGCAGTTTTATGAAATTATGTGGCGATAATAATCTTTCTTCCCGTCTTCAAGAAGAAAAGATTCACTTAAATATATCTTACGATTTGTAACTAAACCCACTTACCTTTACCTAACCAGCCACCGACACACGCTGCATGCATACAGAAATTAACAAAACAAGCAGTACAATTTTTTTTTCTATTTATTTTAAACTAGGGGCGTCATTTAAAGATGGAACGCATCTACTTTGAGAAACACTTTTTAATAAATATCATGCTAATATACTAATAAAAGAATGTGAAACTCACTTCCGTAAACTCCCCTGGCAAAACCTGAAATGAAGAAAGAATTTGAATGTTGTCGAAGTTTCCAAATCTTGTAACCAATATATTTATCTTGTATTATTTTAAGGTTACACTTTAGCCCACAGTCAGAATATTTATAACCTCTTTACTACTTTTACCAAAATCCACTTAAACGCTCCATCTTAATATTACCTTTTATTATAATACGTACTGAAGTAAACATTTACACCTTTTTAAATAACATACATGTTGATTCTACAAGATGGATTCTCTGTTATATTTTATGTTTCTCGTTTCTATGACGACCAATAACACATATAGTCAGATTGCCATGTTAACATAACATCAATAATAATATCTGAAAGAAATTAATTCTATTTCTTTTTATATTTTTTCTTCTTCTTTTAACTAGCTTGTGCATACCACATATTGCCCGTAAATACAAGGGATAATATTTAAGATTACATGAAAAATACACAATATCTTTATAAGCTATACCTAGAAACAGACTTTAGTACCGGATAAACAGTTCAAATTGCAACTTAACACAAAGTTTGCCCTTACTAATATCGGTGGATAAGGTATAAACCTATAGAATTTACAAAGATAATTTATCTCCAAATAGAAGTGGTCTTACACTTGACAATCTTACGTTGAACAACTTTATGTCGTTTTTTTCTTAGTGTGCTGACAATTCAGCCTACTCAGTATGTAGATGATACAGAATATATGTCAATACAGACAGTTATCAGCGTAGTAGATATACTTAAAAAGTGCAGTTTACCAGATCAGTATGGCCTTCGGTTACCTTTCGTCCTCTGAACAATTGTGATGTGACGTGGAATGGAGTCATACAGGTCGTGAATGAATACGAGTGAAATATTATACCATTCCGTGGAAGAGGACGAAAGTGTTTATCTAGAACAGATTTCTGACTGAAGTGGACCAGATTTTCAGTTAGGCCAATGTTCAAGTAGGGGAATTTTGTAGGCCAGGGAAAGTATTCAGTAGACCAGGGAAGACTCATATCAATATTCCTCAAAACTCGATCCAACATCTTCAGCTGCCTAAATGGATGGAACATCATTATTCAATATGACGCCATTTATCCAGAAAAGAAATTCGAACCATAGGATATACTTTGTTTCCTAAACCAGCGACATGCGTAAATATAGACAGTGATGCGACAGGTAAACTCCAATATATAACTCACTTGAAACTAGGATATTGCGTCCAACAGCAATTACTCATCCCACAAAATCTCACTTTTTCCGACATCATGGCTTATGTTGTATGTCGTGGCATCACTGCTGCCGTGTTAAATCGTTACGGCTTCTTATCGCAATTGCACCTGGGCAATCTCACTTCGTATGTCTACGTTATGTACTTCGCGGCGGACAGTGATTAGTTTCACAAGCTGCTGGATTTGCTGTCTGAGCTTCTCCGTCACTTACATCGTAAACGCACAATAATGATAACTGACACTCTGCCTTAATCCTCTTCGGGACATGTCACTGATGGTTTTCTGAGAAAGGAGTATAAGAGGACGCGGTCGGACAAGTGTACGCAGTAGTTTTTTCTGACAATTTGCACCATTGAGAGGAAAGGCATCAGTTGTGAATTCATTCGTACGTTGTACGGCTGCATTTTCTGAAGTTTGATGTTCGTCAACGAAATTTTACAAGACTAATAGGTAAGTTTGTATAATGAGGTAACATGTCTTTAATTTTACGGAGTTCTGCCATAAGCATTAACACTTATGAAGTTTCACATAGACTAGTTGTGTTTATTAGAGAACAAAGCTTATTATAGTAATCAAATAGTGGCATGGGAGGTGGAAGGTTTTCTGTGACAGCTAGTAAGGTTAATATCAATGAAGGTGATGGGAGGGCAAGAGTTCGTGCGTACTCTTGACCTCTCCGACTGTAAACTGTAGTCATAGTTATGTTCTTTTTGTTATTCTTGCTATATTTTCACTCGTTTCAATTTTATTTTTCAACAGTAGGACTAATTTTTCATTATTTAAAATTTTGAAAATAGTCATTATAACTTAATTTAGCTGTTTCATACTTTATCTTTTCTAGGTTGGATATAGTTATTACTAGCATGTATTACCCGCTTCGCTGGATTGAAATAAATAATTTAAATGCACATTGATATTGATAATTTTCGATCATACATATATATATATATATATATATATATATATATATCTGTCTTGCCCTCCCCCAAGTGGCAGAGCTGATTTTGTATTTAAACTGGATCGGAAATGTCACTGTTCATCTGAATGATCCCGAAAGTATGGATTAGACACTAATAATGGTCATTTTCGATCATTATTATATATAGTTCACCTTCCCCACCTCCGTGCTGCGGCACACACATCAGAATCGTCACCGTTAATCTCAGCTATTCCTAAAACTATGGATTCGACACTAATATTGGTCATTTTTCATCATTTTTTAAATTTCTCTCCCCCTCCCCTACGTTGCATCGTTAAAGTGCCTAAAGTAATCCCTGCCCCTAAACTCATGTATGTTGAATATTTGATTGAGATCGGTCGGATGGTTCAAGAGTTATTAGGTTTTATATATTTTTATATATCTGTCCCCACTCCTCCCCCTCTCCTAAGGTCTACCGTCAAAGAGATATGGTAAAAACCACCCCAGGTCCAAACTTCATCCATATTGATTTTTTTTTAAAGATCGGTCGCGTGGTTTATGCATGATGAAGTCACAAAGTTGGTCACTTATGTTTTTATTCTTTTTACATATATATATATCTCCCCCTCCCTTTCCCCCCCTAGGTTGCAGCGTAAAAGTGAAATGATTAAAACATTCCAGGCCAAACCTTATCTATGTTGAAAGTTTGATAAAGATAGGTCTGGTGGCTGAAGAGTTATTAAGTTTCATTTATTTTTATAGATTTATCCTCTTCTCTCCCCCCTCCCCTAAGTTCTAGAGTTAAAGTGATATGATAAGAAACACCTCAGGTCCGAACCTCATCTATGTTGATTTTTTAAGATCGGTCATGTGGTTTAAGCGTGGTGAAGTCACTAAGATACTCAATTTTATTTTTAGTTTTTTGACATATATCTTCCCTTTCCCCTCCCCTTTGTTGCACTGTAAAAGTGAAACGAAGAAAACATCCCAGACCCGAACCTTATCTATGTTAAAAGTTTGATCAAGATCAGTCGAATGGTTCAAGAATTATTAAATTTATTTATTTTTATAGATTTATCTCCTCCCCCTAAGTTCTACCGTTCAAGTGATATGATAAAAGCCACCTAATATCTAAACCTCATCTATGTTGAAAATTTGGCTAAGATCGGTCGGGTGGTTTAAGCGTGATGAAGTCACAAAGACAGACACAGATGTTAAAAATTTGATCGGGATCTGTCGGGCGATTCAAAAGATTAACAGTCACAAACATAGTCATTTTCAATTTTATAATATAGATTAAGTATTCCTGGTCAGGTCCAAGGACTAATGAGGATTTTTATTTTCAATTTTTAGATTTGGCCCTGGAAATCTTTCTTCAAATTTTCTCGATCTTCAGCTTCCTCTTTTAACTCCAAATATTTTCTCGCATCTTTCAATCATCAGTTGTGTTCTTTTTCTCCCTATTCCTCGTTTTCCTTCAATCTCTACTTCTATGGTGGTGTGAAAAAGACAGTTTCTTTGCAAGATGTGTCCAAACCAATTGGCCTTTCTACGAAGGATGGTGGATAAAAGTGTTCTTTTTTCTCCTATCCGTGTAAAAACATCTCTCTCTCTCTCTCTCTCTCTCTGTGTGTGTGTGTGTGTGTGTGTGTGCATTTTATTTTCTCCATCTTCCTCCAACACCACATTTCGAAGCTCTCTAAATATTTCTTCTCTTACTTCCGTAATGTCCAAGTCTCTTAACCATAGAGTCCAATGCTCCATAATCAGCATTTGACCAACTTCTTCTTAAGTCCAATATTGAGCCTGCTGATTAAGAGTGATTGTTCCTTATTGAATGCTTCTTTAGCTATGGCAATTCTTGACCTGATCTCTTTGGTGCTGTAACCGTCTCTCGTCACAATACTTCCCAGATACTTGAAATTATCGACCTCTTCAAGTTCTCTTTGACCTACTCTCATCCGTAAGGGCGTGTTTCCACGGGATAGTCTCATGACTTTCGACTTTTCGATGTTAATTTCCATTCCATACAGTTTCCCAGTGTCAACTACTTTGTCAATCATCTCCTGTATTTCTCCTTCGGTTTTAACTATTATAACCGTATCATCTGGATACCTGATATTGTTAATGATCTGCCCTCCAATCTTGAAATCTCCAATTCCCATTAATGCTTCTTTCATTAAACATTCACTGTAAATGTTGAATAATTGGGGCGACAAACTACATCCTTGTCTGACTCCTCGTCCAATCTCCACACTATTGGTTTCTCCTTCATTCAAGCGCAACTTCACTCGTTGTCCTATGTACAGGTTCTGAATGAGCCGTCGATCTCTCCAGTTGACTCCAATTTCTTTAAGGATTTTCAGAAGTTTGGTCCAATTGACTGGATCGAAAGCTTTTTGCAGTCGATGAAATACCAACACAACTCTTTCTTTACTTCAAGAATTCTTTCTGATATAATTCTCATGAATCCAATAGCATCTCTGGTACGTTTTTTTCTTTCCGGAATCCAAATTGATATTCTTCTAACCTTTCATCTACAGGCCCCCCTATCTTACTTTCCAGCCGCCTGTTCAGATTGCGTGTAATGATCTTTCCAGCGTGAATCAGGCTAATGGTTTTGTGATTACTGCACTTCTTTGTTTGCTTTTTCTTGGGCAATGCAATCATTGTAACTTCAAGAATATCCTTTGGCCATTCTCCACTCAGGTAGATCTTGTTAATAAGTGAAGTCAGTACTTTCATTGCGTTGTCTCCTAATCCCTTGAGCAAATCTACTGGTATGCCATCATCTCCAGTGGCCTTTCTCCTTCGCATGTCTTTGATTGCTTGTACTACTTCATTTTTCAATATATTGACTCTTATTTCATCATCATCCACCTCTTCCTCTGTTTCGATCGCAATATCTTTGGGGCGGTTCTTCTGATCATACAGATCTTTTATGTATTCCTCCCAAATTCTAAGGATTCCTTGATGCTCAAGGGACTATGACATTGTTGATCTTCGATTCCTAATGTTTATACACTTTTGTTAACTTTTCCTCCTAATCCTTGTGCTTTCAGGTACATCAGATAATATCTGCCGCGCCGTTGAAATTCCATTGTTTCTTCACATGTTTGCTCCATGTAATATTCTTTGGCTTTGTCCGTTTCTCTTCCCAATGCATTATTCAGCCTTCTGTATTCATTGATGTCTTTCTTTTTTTTTGCTTTTCAGTGTTCCTCCATCTTTTTAAGCATCGCTTCAGTTATCCATCGTTTTCTAGGTGCCCTTTCCATCCTGCCAATGTTATTGTGGAGTGTGTGAAATACAATCTGTTTAACTTAACCCCAACTATTATATGTGTTGTCAACCACATCGCACATTGCGCAGAATTTTTCTTCAATCTCCTCTTTCACATCATCGTCGATATTTCCTAGTCTCTCCAAGATCCATTTTCGATTTCTCCTCCCATTTTTTCTGATCGACTTTAACTTGGTTTGCACTTCCGCCACCAGGAGATTGTGATCCGAATTAATGTCCGCTCCTGATAGTCTTCACGTCTCGTACACTATTCCTGAAAGGTTGCTTCACAAGAATGTAATCAATTTGGTAGACTTTCTTATCTTCTGGACTTTTCGTACGCTGTTGAAGTCTTCCATTACTATGGCGTTGACATTACCTCTTCCTTCCTGATGCAATATGTCACTGATCTGATCATACGTTTCTTCTACTTCATTATCATTATGGTAGGTTTTTGGCTGGTTTTGCATGTAGTTTTACAAACATCAAGCGGTCACTGTAGCATTCCACTTTGGTTACACTTCTTGCTACTTCGTTCTTCATTGCTATCGCGATACCATTCTCGGCCTTATCTCCATCCGAATAGTGCATTCTGTAATTTCCCGACATAATCTTATCTTTCCTTGGCCATCTTACTTCACGCAAGCCTACTATGTCCACTTTATATTTGTCCATTTCCACTTTTAAATTTTCAAGTTTTGCCACACGTCGTGGGGTTCGAACGTTCCAGGTTTCCATGCTGAAATAAAAGTTATTATTTTATCCTCTGATGATTCTTCCCGGAGTAGTCCCCATCCGGAGATCCGAACGGGGGACTACTTTACCTCCTGAATTTTTTAACTAAGGTAGAACCATCATATGTATTTATTCTCCTCCTTCGTCTCTTCTGGGAAAAAGATAATGTGGTATTATTCCCATTTCCTTTCCACATCTCCATGCCGTTGACCATCTAGTGGTTCATCCTCCTTTTAGGACAGTTTCCCTTCTAAGGACAAGAAGGTGCCCTGACTTCCACCCATTCATCCACCCTCCTAGAAAACCGTTGGCACTTGGTAGAAGCTGACTCATTATCCCGGGAGTCGGTCGGTCCCCACCTACGTTAGCCGCCAAAGACGTTGCCCGCTTTCTCCCGCGAGGAGGTGTAGGTTGGGATTTTCCCTTCGTTTAGGATGGGACCCGAAGGCTTTTCTCAAACCTCTCCAGAACTTTTTGAAATCCTAGGTTGGATAATATAGGTAAATACAAAAGAAAGAGTATACTTGTATTTGATAACCAAGGGAAATTAGGGAGAAATTTGACAATCTTTAGAAATTATACAATGAAAAAATTCGACTGCATAGAATGTTCAACATGGAAAATCTGATCTTACCAACGCTTCTTCAAAAATTCTAAAGCTTATTAGTCCAACCAAAAAGAAAACAATGCAAAATTTCTTTTGAAGAAAGAGGTGAACTTCTAACCGTGATTTGCTACTGTATTCCAATAGGGATCTAGGTTTCACCAGCAGTGAATTTTCGAGGCAAAGAATTGAAACTCATGTCCGAATGTGGCTTAAAACACAGAAATTTTCGTGTCTTTGCTTCAGTATTTTGTTAATCATGTGTCGTCTGGTGAAGATCCTCTTCTGATTCCACACAATCATACTTGCTTACAGCGATATAACATGTCTTTCCCTTCCATCACACAACAATCACAAGATCCAGCCACTTGACACATGTTTCTTTTGTCCCTTGAAAGCGACTTATGGCTCAGAAGTTGAAATATGGAAGTCTGCTAGGGAATATCAGGCTGACCCTGTTTAGAAACGAGAAATTAGAAAAGTCTTCTGTGCCGCATACTTACACGTTACTATTCTTCAAGCAATGCTACAGGGTTCTCTTCTACGGACATATGTTCGTCCTGATGTCTTTTCTGAAGACAACCTTTTGTCATCACAAGTAATAGCAAGTGATTTTAATCCTACCCAAATAATGGACCCTAGATATGCTCAACAAGAGTTTCGTTAAAAGTGATCATCGTTGGAAGTACCTGCAGAAAGTAGTCGAACTTCTGTTTTTTCTATACGAAGTACGTCGGTCCAAAATGTTCGTAAACCAAGCTGCTCTTCAGCAAACTTATCTATTATAAGTACCCGTTCTTTACCAAAGCGCGCGAGAGGGGTGCGGAAAGAAGTGGTGCTCTAAGAAATTCCATTTTGTCTCTAGTTCCCCGTTGAAAGAACTCTTAGTAGAAGCAGAGCAACTAAATAACAATAGAGATTTTAAAAAGTTCAACCAAAATACACATGCATTGAATCTGTACACTGTCAGAGCAGTTCTGTACACTCAACATCTAGTCCAACCAATGTAAGTCAAGAAATTACACCTTGTCCAGGCCACAGGAAGGCATTCGAGGATGACTGGGTTTTGTGCGGGAGTTGTAGGGAGTAGTGGCATGAATACTGTTAGCAGTAAGGAGGGAAGGCTCCTTTCATTTCTGACTTGTATTAAGTGCTAACTCTTTGCCTCCATTACTAGTGCTCTTACACAACCTTACGGGCAAGAGTATGAAAGTTACCTTGTTTTACTCTGTTTTTATTATTCCTTCAAAACTTGTATTTATTTCCTGTTTTTTTTCTTTATATAGTTAGAAGACATTGTAGTGTGCACACTTGTAAATTATCAGAAGAATAACGGATTAGTAACAAAAAAGTTAAGTGCGTACTCTTACCCTCCTTCCTCCTATACTCATCACATTTGCCACTTTTGTTACGCTACATAACATAACAGAACACCAACAATTTGTCCTCTTCGGAAATCTGAGAAGTTGAGACTGCGTACGTTTCACGTCATTACCGTATCATCCCTTCATTACTGTTCTATTTTTCCTCATGTAACACGAAGATTGCCCTATTGCTCATCACCATCAAAATCCTGAAGCAGCGGTTGCCGCGCGATGGTTGCCCACAAAGACACTGACGTATTTCGATCTCCCGCAATCCTAGAGCTCCATTAAATTGATAAGCAAAAGCATTTATTATAGAAATATTCGTAATTTCCATTCAATTGGTTTTAATTAAATAAAATAGTAAAAAGAACGATGATGAAATTAACAGTTTTCTTGCATGAACAAGAGTTCTGGAGTGGTCGAGGGGTTTGGTACTCTCCATTGTTAGGTAGGGCCCCCAGAATCACGATGTTTTTAGTTGATATTTGATTGGAAATCTACAACGAAACATACACTATCTCAATGGATCCAAAAAAGTTATTGAAACCTGTGCAGCTGCTTTGTATCCCTGATTTTGCCTTATTCTTCCATACTTTCATTCAGTTTTTTTTTCTCTATGCTTATTTCTCCTAAAAATACTGATATTCAATTCCCGTATTATTATCTTTCCGTGCTTTAAGTACAATTTTACTTCATGCTTATAGATGGCAGCAAAGCGAACCTTCAATATTTTGTGAAAGTGGAATTTGCTTTATTAGTAATTGTCAAATTAATGTTGATAAACCTAATTCATGTAATTACTGTCTTTAAAATATTTTATATACTTACATAATTACTCTAGTCCTTTAATTGTTATATTTTACTTTACCACTTTTTCCCAATGAGATTCTTTGAACAAACAGTGCTATATTCTGCTTCTATAGCATCTCTGCAACATGCATTCATATTTTTTAAGTCGTTATTACTAGTATTTTTGAAAGAGAAGTTGAGGACTTTTGAGAAAGAACTTGACCTCTGCTTCGTTCAACAACAAACCTAATTTAGATCTCTGATTTTCAAAATAACATAATGTACTGCAGAAATTACTTTTCGCCTGTTCCAGAAGCACTATTTTGAAAATTAGTTTTAAATATTTCCTTCAGAGGGAACACGCTATATGAAGAACTGGGAAGAAAGGAAGAAAGCAGTATTCAGAACGGGACCTTTACATTACAGACTGCCAGCAGTTACCTAGTGCGAATGAGGAAACTCAGCAAAAAAATTATTCAGGATGACTCACCTGAAAAAGATGTTATAGCTTTTCGACCGAATGTCTCCGACGGAAATGAAAGTAACTTAGGTCCGCTCACACCAGAGACGAGAGCGCTAACTACCACGCTTCGTGGGACATATTTTGAATGCCAACACAGACGTGAATCCGTTAACCCAACGCGAAACATCAGTTTCCTTTTCTCTATTGTGGCGGCAGCAGGAAGAGAACATGTTCAGAGTGGTCTTTCGCAGGTCAAAATGTAATTCTGGAGGTAAAATACCTCTCCATTCGGTTCTCCGAGAGGGAGATGGCTCGGGATGGACTACTGTACGAGAAAATAATGAATTGGGGACGATAGATAGAAAAAGAAAGACACGCAAGAGCAAAAGGAACTGGATAGGGACGTGGGACATTCACTTTATCACATACAAGAATACACAGTAGGAATTTCTTTACATTTTCAACAAATGTACAATTTTTACACTATAAAAACAACATTTTGGAAGGAAATTTAAAAGGAAAAAATTTGGAGAATCTTGTCATACCGTATGTTTAATGTTTCGTGTGGGTAATTTTAATAGTATTACATCTATGTACGAGGGGTGATTGAAAAGTTTTGAGCCTAACATAGGAAATGAGAATCTAGAATATAATAATTATATGTATTAAGATAGGACAATCTTTGATTTTAATGTGTATAAAGCTCTTGCTTCTAAGTAATTTCTTTTGTCTTTACAGGCTTTTAACAGGCTCGTGAAGTGAGTGAGATGGCAGAAGTTGGGAAAATAAAAAAAAAAAAACGAGTACAGGTCAGACATCGAGTATCTGCAATTAAAAGGACTGTCTGCGTCTGAGATCCACCAGGATATGGTCAATACCGTAAGTGAATCTCCCTCTTCATATGCCATCATCAAAATCATGCCTTCATCATTGATGGTTGCAGGAATTGAAGCATGGTAGGCAGAGTTGAACACAAGCCGAAATCTGGGAGACCATCAAGTGCTACCATCACGGAAAACATTGGCCTCATACTTGATATGATCATGGAAGATCGCCAATTGTCAACTCGACAGATAGCAGACAGGCTGGGCATATCATAGAAGTAAGCAGATCATAAAGTGAAGAATGAGCTTGGTTTATCAAAAGTTTCTGCTCCATGGGTCCCCACATCTTCTGATCCCTGTACAAAAATTCACTCGGTACCTCCTATCCCTGGACAATTTGAAACTGTTAGAACGTGATGTGGTCAATTTTCTCTGTCGATTCACCACTATGGACGAGCGTTGAGTACACCATTAAAAGGAAAGAAAAAAAAAACAACAATTCAAACAATGGAAGCACCCTTTCTCCCCTACTACAAAGAAGGCAAAGGTGATCCCCTACGCTAGCGAATAATGGCCTCTGCTTTTAGGATTCCAAGGTATGATATTCATTGATTACCTCCAAAGGGTCATAACATCAAAGGACAATACTACAGTGACTTTTTGAAAGACACTTCGAGTGAAAATTTAGGGAAAAATGGCCACAAAGGATGTACAGGGCGTTCTCTACCATCATGATAATGCTTCCGGCCACACATTAGCAGTTGCCATGTCTAATGTTCACAAATGCGGCTTTGAACTCGTTCTTCATCCACCCTACTCTCCAGATCTTGCCCCCTCAGACTTCCATTTATTCCCTAATCTAAAAAAGTCTCTAGCAGGACGACGGTTTGCAAACGATAATGACGTCATGACAGCCGTGGGGGAGTTTCTGTGGTCATAATCTAAGTTTTTTTTTTCTACTGGGATAAGAGAATTTCTGCACCATTGGAGCAAGTGTGTTCCTATCCAAGGGAATTATGTTCAAAATAAAGGCATTACTAAATCTGTACTTCTTATAGTTTCCTCAATGCTCAAAATTGTAGAGTCACCCCTCGTAAATATAAATACATTGGGAGGAATGGATACCAGACGGGCAAACATAAAATACATTTATTTATGGTTAGCAGAAGCCATGAAACTGGTAAATTTGATGACATCAAATTTGATTTTCTTCACATCTATCATACGTTTGTGTCTCCTGTCGACAGCAAAAAATAAAAATTACGATTAAGTTTACCCTTGCGATTACTGTGTATAGTTTTACAATATACTAACAATATGTTAATATAATAAAAGACGGATTAATTCCTTAAAAATAAAATGCAATCATAATTAATTACGATTATTAAAATATATCAAACTTCCCACCAAAAGAAGTGACTGGTATCTTTTAATTTCTCAATGATATACTTTCCATTTCGTGAATTAGTAATGAAAATCATAATTAAGATATCAAGAGAAACTGATGTTCCAACAAATTTGAGAAAAACATTACATACGTCAGGATACTTTATGGGTTATATTACAAAGAGGAAACGATATAATCAGGCACTTTATTGTTTCAGAAATGTTCTCATTTTGTACCAAGAAAATTTTAAAATTGTGCCAGTGGAACTATATAGCCCAGTAAACAAAGACCCAAAAATAAGCTCGATCTGAAATAATATTTAAAAAGCTGAAATTTGCAGGATTTGCTCTTTGTTTCAAATACAATGAAACCTTGAAAGTTAAAAAATATCATATGTGAGCTTCATCCTCAAAATAGCGGTCAAAGATGGCCGCCGTCCCATACGTGCCTGGTTTTCTATTTCAGCCTCTATCTGAAAAACCAACAACGATATTCCAATTTAAAAGACAGCATTTTACTCTTCAGGAACTACACTTTAATTTGGTATGCGATATAGTTCAATAACCTTGCACCCAAAACGGTTATTCGTGATCAAAGTTTATAATTTCGGCATTTCAGAAAGACATTCTGTACCATTTTGCGCTCAAGCGCCTAAACCATTAGAAAATCGTGAAAATATGTTTATATATTTTCGATTGGGTGTTTCATAAGCTGCATTTTCAAGGGAACATCACCGATATCGGATCATAATTTTTCGATATATTTACTCCGTTGAGAGCGGAGCCTAGCTGTTAGCGGTAAGAAAAGCACTAACTCATGGTTAAATATCATTCTTTATATACACCGTATTTTTATATTTTTTTATATTTATTCTCCAAATCATGACAAACTAGAAAAAGATATTTGGCGAACGATTGATCGTTACAGAGAGGTGTATTGGTTATGGGAGGGAATGCATTGTAACTTTCAAGGCAGGAAATGAGATACTGCTACACGATGCTTGGTACGAGAAAAGGGGGAAAAACAAGAAAAGTGAAAGAGCTCGCATTGTATTAGTGGCAACAAAAATAATTAAAGAAAATATTCAATCAAAAGTATAGGAGTATGTGTCATATCCTCAAGTAGATTAAATATTTGAGGGGCGCAATGATCTTATTCCACTAAGACTAAGACAAATGGTCGAAGAAAATGACATCGCCAAAGAAAAGTGATCCCAGGCTAGCCCGAAAACAGAGCATGATAAGTAGTTTTATTATTTCGTTTTACAGTTCGAAAGTAACTACTTCTCTTCTAGTTTAATGACGCTTCACCAATCTTCTTTGCTTGAACAGAGTTTGAGTGAGTGTCAGGAATTAAACCCTTCCAATGTTCATGAGTAAGTCTTTTGGTGCTGGGTTTTCAAAGGGATCGTGAAGGGATAGCCAGTCAGACAGCTTCTTTAGATTCTAATTAACTCGTGTCTGACGGGGGCGTCTAAGCTCAAGATGTTGTCCTGAAACCACAAAATGTTCATGGCAAATTTTCTAATGCTTCAGTAAATTTCATGGTAATGGGAACTGCAGTATCCATCTAGCTAATTTTTAGTCTGTTATTTCTCGGCCTTGAGTTACTCCTCCAGAAACTTTCATTTATTACATTAAAGTTTGTTAAATGATCATATCTGATGCAACCCCACTCCAATACCCATTTTTCTACGAATGATAATATGTATCCTTGTGTTCTGTAAATTTGCAGTAGTCCTCAGGATTCATTTACTCCTTCAAAGATTCTACCTGCTGATCTTACAGATGAGCACATTTAGCATAAAATTGATTGTCAGCTGCGTGAAAGTACGGAAGCATTAATTTGATTGCATACAAATGCAATTCCTAATATCCAGTGAGGTCCGCTTGGATGTTTAATAGTATGAGGTTGACTTGTTCGATATATTGTAATCACGACGAAGGATTTGTGGCTCTTTCCTCAGGAGGCATACTTATTCTGATACCCTCATGTTATGAAAAGTTGCATGACTATCTACTGTTCTCGTATTGACGTCAGCGATATCAATGACCCACTGAATAAAATATAATAACTATTGAAGAGCACAATATGATATACTTGAGAATTCGTATCGTCTATTCTCATTATAACTTGCACAAATTCCAAGACTTTGAAAGATATTAATTTGCTGCCGAGAACCAAAATGACGCAGGGTGTATACTCCTAACCAACCCGACTGTTAGATATAAAAGTTCTGGGTCTGCATAACGAAATAATAGAACTACATATCGTGCTCTATTTTCGAGCTATCCTGGGATCACTTTTCTTTGGTGATGTCATTTTCTTCGAACATTTTATCTTAGTCTTAGTGGGATAAGATCATTTTGCCCCTCAAAGATTTATTCTACTTGAGGATATGACACATAATCCTATACTTTTGATTGAATATCTTCTTTATTTTTGCTGTCACTAATACAATGCGAGCTCTTTCACTTTTCATGTTTTATCCCCCTTTCTCTTACCAAGCATCGTGTAGCAGTCTCTCACTTCCTCCCTTCAAAGTTAGAATACATTCCCTCCCATAATCAATGCACCTCTCTGTAACGATCAATCGTTCGCCAAATATCTTTTTCTAGTTTCTCATGATTTGGAAAATAAATATAAATAATTACAAAAATATAAAGAATTATATTTAATCATCAGTTAGTGCTTTTTTTTTAAATTACCACTAACAGCTACGCTCTCAACGGAGTAAATATCTCGAAAAATTATGATCCGATATTGATGATCTCTCCTTCAAACTGCAGCTTATGAAACATCCAATCGGAAATATATAAACATATTTTCACGATTTTCTAATGGTTTAGGAGCTTGAACGCAAAATTCTACAGAATGCCTTTCTGAAATGCCGAAATTATCAACATTGATCACGAATAACCGTTTTGGGGTGTAAGTTTATTGAACTATATCGCATACCAAATTAAAGTATAGTTCCTTCAGAGTAAAATGCCGTCCTCTAAATTGGAATATCGTAATGTTTTTTCAGATAGAGGCTGAAACAGAAAACCAGACACGTATTGGATGGCGGCCATCTTTGACCGCCATTTTCAGATTGAAGCTCACATGGGATATTTTGGGACTTTTGAGGTTTCATTGTATTTGAAACAAAGAGCAAATCCTGAAATTTGCAGCTTTTTTAGAATTTTTCAGCTCGTCAAACTATTTTTACTGGACTAATAGCCATATATAGTGACAAAACGTTAACTAAACTACCATGTTTAATAATTCTATTTAAATTGAACTGGTTCTTTCCTTAACTTAAGAGAAGAAATTTTACAATTCTGAAATCTAAAGATCCACCACATATTTTTAATATGATTCATGAAAATGTACGTATGAAATTATTGAATTCAAAGATTATACCTTTGTATATAAATGATTTAAAGTAACAGGTTTCTTTGTTCATAGTTATCGAATTATTTTGTTATCACATTGCGCTTGTGATTGATTTTCTATTGTTGGGTAAGTCTAATTTTGCAACTTTTCTCTACCAAGTAAAAGCCTGAAAGTCTGTACTGACAAGTAAACGCAATGATAATACAAGATTTTCTTAAAATTCTCGCTCTAGGTTAAGGGTTTACTGTAATTATTTAAAATGAAGCTAGTGTTTGTAACCAACCAACATTAATTATTTAAACACTACATAAGTATATAACTGGGTGGTTCAATGCTGGTTCAAGACCATTATGTGGCTCCTTTAACGAAAAAGTTGAAAATAATTATTATCTTCCAATTTCTACTTAGTCATTTGCAAATAAATAAATAAATAAAAATAAATAAGTTAACTGCTGTAAGAAGTGACAATGTTAGAGGGGGTAGAGAAGCGGAAGCCCACCTCTTGCATCACTCACATTCCAATTCTTCCCTCAGACATGTTGTAATGTGCTTTAGAACAAGCAATATAAAACAGTTATTTTGTATTTTGGATAAAATAGCAGCTACTCCGACTGATCCTTCAGGAAATTAAAAATGGCAGCGTCACTTGTTATAACTCTTAGACATAAAATAGGTAAGTTCATGTATACTATTACCAAGTGCTCATCCTAAACGAGCTTGTGTGTTTCTTCTGGCAGACTGATCTAGCCAATACCAGAGTAAACCGACGTAGACTAAAAGCGACTTCAAGCCTACCTGAGAACCTATCCAAACGGGGTTCTCTTTACCTACATTATTACCTCACCTGGTTCATTGTGAACACATATATCAGGCCGGAGTGCCTGCATCTTCATCATGGCGTCTCAACCTTTGGCTGGTCGTCATTCTAATCTGCCACCTGTTCTCCTTGCCCCCTCAACCTCTGGGAAACCAGGGTTACGGAGGGCACGATCTCTGGAGAAAAATCTAGATAAGTCATTCTCGTTCAAGCTCACCTAGTAAAGCTTCAAATAGTACTCCACAACCACCAGCCAAGAGACCACATAAGCTTCATGACAATATTCCAGCAGATACTTCATCCATGTCTGTTGACATGACTGACACGAACCAGTTTCCAACTTTGCACGAGACACTCAAGCCTCCAATTTACTCATTTCTTTTAGAACACTACGATCCTAAGTATGAGGATCTCAAACGTCTGTTTCTGCAAATCACCAAATACCTGCCACGTTCTGCTATTACTCAATTAGTTCGTACTCGAAATGGAATTATTATTAAGACTACTGATTCAGAATTCTCTCGCAAACTTTTGAATTCCTATAGCTACGAAATCTTCGGCACAAAGGCAACTCTTAAGACGCTCTCTGCTTCACGTCTAAAGCAACCACCCCCACCTCGTAGATCACCTACTCTCTCCGTGGTCAATCGTGGAGTAGATCCTACATATACTAACACAGAAGTTCAAGAGGAACTCACCCAAGAAGGTCATAATATTCTTAAATGCCTGAGAATTCGCAACAACCAAGGCCCGACATACATGGTGCGGGTTCTCACCAATTCTCAGCAGACCATTAATGATCTTTTGGATCTAGGAGCTTATATTTACAAGAAGCGACATCGTGTAGAGCCGTCTCACACATCTAAACCTTTGCCTATTAGATATGAGCGTTGCCAAACTTATGGCCAACATCCTACCAATCAGTGCCATAATCAACCAAAGTGTGGCTACTGTGCAGGACCGCATCTGACCCGTACATGTTCTAATATGCAGCTACCCCCTCAGTGCTCTCTCTGCCCAGAAAAACATCCAACCTATAGCTATAAATGTCAGTCTAAACCATCACCAGATCAGTCCAAACCAGAGAATGTTGTCCCATTACGTCTCCCGGAACAAGCACAACCAGCACCACCACCTTTATTGGACGCACCTGTCGCCAATTCCCAATTGCTTTCTTTCATCACCTTATCATTACAGAACATCCATCCGTTTTTACGACCTCATATCTTACATCATATACAGTTAGCTGCCAAATATGTTTTTCATGCTAATCTCCATGCCACATACACTGGACCGTATGTTTACTTTCACTCCCGCACTCAGGAAACAACAGTTTAATTCCTTCATTATCCAATACATGTTCTTTTTCATTATGGGGCTTACATTTTTATTTCTAAATATTCGTTCTTTGCAACAGCATAAACTACTGTTTCACGCCTTACTCCAAGAAGAACATGTTGATACATTCATTCTGAATGAAACCTGCCTTACTTCCAAACTCCATTGTCGTCTTCATGGGTACCAGCTTATCCGCCATGACAATCCACATGTCTTACGCCGTGCCAGTGGTGGTGTTGCTATTGGCTTTTCGCCTACCATTCCATATCGTCAGCATTTTTCGCCTGTCCTCAACCTTCCTGAACACCTTCTCACAACTGTTTACTATAAGAACTTCTACATAACCTTAGCTACAATATACGTTCGGCCCGGCCATAACATTCCATTACAATTCTTTCAATATATATCTAACACCTTTCGTACTTATCTTATAATGGCAGATATTAATCTCCATAGCCGTTCCGAAGCACAACGAAACCGCTTTCATAACTTTATCACCGGTCATACGACTGGCATAATACTTCCTCTACCGAAACCTACTCGCCCCGATAGTCGAACTACCCCAGACGTCGTCATACTCTCCACTAATCTCGCATCTCAGTTTACGGTCGATGTTCTAGATCTCATAGGCAGTGACCACGCTCCTATCAAGCTACATCTTCATTCGAGACCAGCTACCGTAGATCGATCCAACCCCGCTACTTGTACTAGGCTGCGTTTTGATCGAGCCGACTGGGCAAAATACAGACTATGTATACAGGAAACCGTCAATACTGTTTTGCCTCCTACTTCAGAGTCTGAACTTTATTCTTGTGTAGATACTATCACAAATGCTATCACTTCTGCCACAACCCAACATATCCCTTCATCTAACTGTTCTTTTCTCGCCCTCCCCTTCCTCCCCAATATATTCCTTTCATTAAACGCTCCCGTCAGTTATACAGAGATTACTTACATACTGGCAATGTCGAGTCCCTTCATCATCATCGTCAACTTCTTCGCACAGTCCGCAATTACCTTAAGGCATACAAGTTACGCTCTTGGATCAAAACTTGTAATCAATTAGGCACTACAGCACATCCCTGTCAGTACTGGAAGCGCTTTAAGACTCTTACTGGGCAGAACACTCGTATCACCTATCCTCTCATAGACCAAAATCAACCTCTACATACTGATCTCGACAAAGCCAATGCCTTTGCTAATTATCTGCAGGATATCTTTACTCCTCTGCCGTCTACAAACCCACATCGCCCACATCCAGCTGATCGTCTGAACCTAAGCTCACCTAATCTTCAACCCCATATAGATCACACACTTCCTGACACTCCTTTAACAGCACCAATCACAGTTCCAGACATCAACTCCGTTCTCGCAAACAAACGCAACACTGCTCCTGGACTGGACAGCATTACATATCGCCAGATCAAAGAGAGTCCGTTCTCCCTTCTATACCTTTTGTCGGCTATCTATACGTTCATCCTACGTACTGGTTACTTTCCCGCTCAATGGAAAACCTCCAAGACGCTAATGTTTTTGAAACCACAGAAACCTCCCGCCGACACAAAGTCATACCGTCCAATCCAACTCACATCTACATTTAGTAAAATACTCGAACGCATCATAGTTAAACGCTTGCATATCTTTCTGTCGTCTAGAAACATACTCCCCTTTCAACAAGCTGGCTTTCGTCCATATTATAGTATCAACGATCAACTTCTCAGGCTCAGTAATTACATTACCAATCACTACAATACTTCACGCCCTTCCTGCTTAGTTCTCTTTGATCTCGAAAAGGCATTCGATAACGTATGGCATCCTGCACTGATCTACAAACTCAATAAGCTTAAACTTCCCATATCTTACATCCGATTCATCTTTAACTTTATTACCTGTCGCCTGGCCTACGTTTGCATTAACTCCACCTTGTCTTTTCCTATATTCATCCACTCTGCTGTTCCTCAGGGCTCTGCACTCTCTCCCCTTCTTTATATTCTGTTTGTCGCTGATTTCCCCCCTCTTCCAACAAATGTCCACTTGTTCCAGTACGCCGACGATACTGCTCTACTGGCCACATATAAAACTGTTCATCAGATCAATATCTATATGCAACAAGCCATCGATACATTCGTCACGTGGTGTCATCGCTGGCGCTTGAAAATTAATGCGTCTAAAACTCAAACCATAGTCTTCCTTCCACCTCACGCTCGCTCCCGTATCTAGCGCAACCCTACTCTTCTCCATCTTTCAGTTGACGACACACCCTTAGTGCCTACAAAAACAGTTAAATATCTTGGAATTACATTTGATCATCACCTCACCTGGAAGCCTCACTTAAAAGACATTACTAATAAAGTGTATATTCGCCTCAACTTACTGAAGCGTCTGAAAGGCACTACTTGGGGACTTAACGCCGACACGCTTCTGAAAACGTACAAAGTTTTCCTTCGTCCAATTCTCACATTTGGTTTCACTGCCTGGCTGTCTGCTTCCTCTCAGTATTACGAAAAACTCAAAGTTCTTGAACGCCATGCCTTGCGAATTGCCTATCGAGTTAAGCTTCCCAGTCCCACCCGAGAACTCTATGAGCGACTCAGTTTTCCCCACATCTTATACCATCTTGAAGACCTCCGCACCAAATATATCTGCCGCCGCCTTGCGCTCAATCAACCCCTTCTCCAGGATACTTTTGAAGCACATGCTCGCAGTCCCCCTCCATTGCTTACACCGGCTATTCCTACTCCTCTCGCTTTGCTGTTCACTCTTTATCGCTTTACTCTTCCTCCAGACCACCCAGATTTTGTTTACTACCAGCCATATTGCTCTGATGAAATTCTTCCTTACATTTGGCCATCACATGCACAGTGACACCTATTGTATCTAACAGGGCTCCCACTGTCTCTCATCAATGCCTAGTGTCGCCCCTAGGCGAGAAGCTAACCTGCATCTGTGTATCTAACACTTACCTCCGTGTTGTGATGTGAAAGTGCACTTCATTCTCATCCCTTAAATTCTACCCTTCCTCATGATTATGATCAAAAGAGCATAATGACCAAATGATGTACTATACTTAATAAAGCCGATGGTAAATGTAAATATGTATAAACCCCTAAGATCCCAGCAACAAATGTTTACAACCCATTCATGTTCCGCTCACAACTCTTCCCCTACAGAGGGCGTAACCCTCTTCGGGTAGTTGCTCACCGATGGTGAGCCGGTAAAAAAATAAAAAAATAAATATAAATAATAAAAAAACCAAGTGCTTTGCACACTTACTACGAACCTAACTCCTCTTGTAGCTAGTTACTGTGCTAAGCAGTGATCAAGTATTGCAAACGTACTTGTGAGACCAGCGCAGATACCCTACATAGGAGATTGACAGAGTATCTTCATCTTCTGGAGGGTTTATCTTCAATTTTGAAGGTCATTGCTTGTAATCACAGTTTGACCAACTCTTTTGTTGCTTTGTTAGGGCTACCTGTAGCACTATCTGAGCGGGGTTTGTTTACATCACTTTATGCGGTGCATATTTTTATCGCACCATGCACAAGCTACCGGGATTAGTTCAAGGTCCCACACCTAAAGCAGTAGCTGATGCCAAACGCGATCCTCGAACGAATCGACGTACCCGTCAGCTCTCGGAGGGTAGTTTAGAATCGGCTGATAAGCGTTCCAGATCTCGCTCTCCTACCTATATTCGTAAGTCGGAAGAATCGGAACCAATGCAGACGGCCGCTGGGGATCCTAGCACTTCCACTGTTGGATTACAACAGTCATATGCAGCCACCCTTGCTCGTCCTAAATTGCATTCTTTCCTTCTAACTAACTTCGACCCAAAGTACAGTAACACCCGCCATATCTTTAAACAGATTATCAAGTATCTTCCAAGGGCCAGTATCCAACAGATAGTTTTCACCAGGGGCGGTGTTATTATTAAATCTCAGGACGAAAATTTTGGCATCACTCTCCGTAGTAAGGCCAGCTACGAGATTTTTGGCAAAGCTGCACAACTGTCTAAGCTTCCTGACAAAATCAAGCAAACTCCTCCACCTTCGAGAACACCAATGATATCCGTAGTTATTCGCGGAGTTTTACCTGAAATAACAGATGATGAGGTGCTTGAGGAGCTAAAAGCAGAGGGAATTGAAGTGACCAAATGTATACGTATCAAAAATAATAACGGTCCAACATACATGGTGAGAGTTCTGACTACTTCTCAATCCTCCATCGATGCCTTGTTACAAGATGGCGCATACATATTTAAGAAACGCCATAGGGTGGAACCTTCCCGAACAAGCCTCCCTCTTCCAATTAGATGTGAAAGGTGCCAGGTGTACAACCAACATATAACGGCTAAGTGTCCAAATGTCGTAAAATGCGGCTACTGTGCTGGCAACCATGATACTAAAGAGTGTCCTAATACAGGAAAACCACCTCTATGCTCGACCTGTTCCAGTGACAAACATCCAACTTATAGTTATAAATGTAAAGGGAAACCGAATCCAACTCCTGACCACCCGGAGATGACGGTACCGCTACGTACCATAGATTCTAACGTGCCTTTGTCACAGTCTATCACCTCTCCTCTTATTGTGGAAAACTTCCTCCGCTACATAACACTCATATTACAAAATATTTTCCCATTCCAACGTCAACTTATATTAGATCATGTTATTGCAGCAGCCTCCGCTATATTTCAAGTTAACTTGTATGCTACATATTCTGGACCGTACGTTCACTTCCATATTGCTCCCCGAGACACTGCAGTTTAAGTCCGTAATTTTGTGTATGAATATGGCTCTGACACGTCTTTTTCTGAACATTCGTTCTTTAGCGCAACACCGAATACTATTTGAGCAGTTACTGCTTGAGGAAAATATCGATTTATTTGTACTAAATGAGACTGCACTCAAACCTGCCATTTATGTCAGATTTCCTCGATATCAATTTCTTCGCTGCGATTATGCAGACAATAACGCACGAGCCCAAGGTGGCGCTGCAATTGGAGTTCGTAATAAACTTACTTATAGATGCAACTCTGTTCCGCAGCATATGCAGTTACCAGAACACCTAGTGACAACAGTTTATCTTCCTCACCTTATGTTAACAGTAGCTACGATATACGTTCGACCAGGTCATATCATTCCTCTTGCCTTCTTCACCTATTTGTTTCACCACTTTAAACATCTTGTCATACTAGCCGACGTTAATATTCACAGTCGCTCTACCCGTGATAAAGCTGAGTTTTTCGATCATATAACTCTTAATTTAAATGGGTATGTCCATCAATTGCCCAAACATACGCGACCAAGCAGTCAGACTACACCCGATGTTGTTATTAGCACTGCCTCTATGGTCGATAAATGTAATATACATGTACTAGATTGTATCGGCAGCGACCATCTTCCGGTGAAAGTCGTTATCAACCATCAGAGACGACAAGTATCTGAATCAAATATGAGAACCATCATGTTATACGACAAGGCGAACTGGGATCAGTTTCGTACTGATATAGATGTTGCTCTTGCCTCCTTTGTATCACCAACATCAGAGACCGACCTTAATATTACCGTCGATAGCATCAGCACAGCTATCACCAGTAGCGCCAACAAAAACATACCTACATATCGAGGCAAAACATACCAACCTATGCTACCTCCGCAGTACTTGACTCTCGTCAAAAAGTCTCGCACTTACTTTCGAAAATACGAACAAACACGGAATCCAGAGTATTTGACTCAAGGAAGACGATGGCAAAGGACAGTTCATAACTATATTGTTGCTCATAAACGGCTTACCTGGAGCAAAGCATGCAATCAATTGAATACAGAGTCACATCCCACGAAATACTGGAAAAAATTTCATCTTCTAACTGGACAGACAGTTAGTTCATCTTATCCTCTTATACAGGATAATCAATCTCTAGATACAGGTCAAGATAAAGCAGACGCTTCAGCCACACATCTTCAGTCAGTATTCACACCTCCGCCTTGCACACATCAATTCAGCCCTAGAGTTTCTGAAGAGGCAATTGCACAATTACTTCAACCTTCCATCCAGCATACTTTAGAAGCGGATAATCCTTTGACTCGTGAAATCACTTCCGCGGAGGTACAGTCCATCGTCAAGCGGAAACGTAGTACTGCCCCAGGCTTTGACCAAATAACTTACAGATTACTTAAGGAATGTTCGGTCAATTTTTTCATATTTCTAGCATCGATATATACATTTATGCTTAGAACTGGTTTCTATCCTCTTGAGTGGAAGGTATGTTTCTGAAACCCAACAAACCCCCGTATTCCGTACAGTCCTATCGTCCAATCCAGTTAACTTCTACGTTAGGTAAAGTCTTTGAAAAAATACTCGTATCTCGTTTACACCCATACATTATGGATCTACAACTTCTACCTCTCCATCAAACTGGATTTCGACCTCATTATAGCATAAATGATCAACTACTTCGTCTAACTACCATTATTACCAATCATTATAATAAGTCTCTTCCGTCCTGTCTCGTTTTAATGGATCTGGAAAAAGCTTTTGATCGGATTTGGCATTATGAATTATTTTATAAACTTCTTAAACTGGGTCTTCCTGTTACATACCTCCGAGTCATATTTTCTTTTATACTCAACCGAATAGCCTACGTCAGCATAAACAACTCATTATCACATCCAGTCTTTCCATACACAGGAGTACCGCAAGGTTCTAGTCTATCTCCTCTTTTATACATACTCTATGCTTCCGATTTACCGTCTCCATCGCCGAACACTTATCTCTTTCAATATGCTGATGATACAGCTTTTCTTACACTGGGAAACACGATATAGCAGATTAATACAAATTTACAGACTACAATTACTAGCTTTCTGAATTGGTGTAGTAAATGGAGACTTCCAGTTAATGAAGACAAAACACAAACACTTGTTATTTTACCTCCTAAATGCCGCAGCAAAGTTAGACGAAATCCAAATTTACTACAGATACGTGTGGGAGATCACTTTCTTCAACCAGCTAAAACAGTAACATACTTAGGAATCATTTTTGACGATAAGTTGCGATGGACACCCCACCTTCAGAAACTTGTTATCAAAGCAAAGAACCGCTTACAACTTCTTCGTCGTCTGAATGGCCAGACCTGGGGTTTAAATTCCAAATTATTGCTTAACACATACAAAGCATTTATGCGGAGTATACTTACATTTGGACACATAACCTGGTGTTCAGCGCCTCCGAAATTTTACAATAGACTTGAAATTCTTGAGAGCCATGCCATTCGTCTTGCATTTAGGATAAAACTTCCGTATCATAATGCTGACTTGTATGACAAAATTACCTTTCCTCCGCTTGTTCAACACATAGCACAATTGCGTCAGAAGTTCATAACTACCAGTCTCCATGATCGTAAGGATATCTTTCTTGACACCATATTTACAGATTTACAACAAGAATCTCAATCTAAGTACTGCTATACACCACTCAGAGTTTTGCTTTCCATATACATCCGCACTCTTCCAGCAGATCATCACCATGCCACCTTCTTCCGTCACCAACTCATCCGTCAACATCTTCCACATCTTTTTCCATCATAGCACTTGTCTCACTACAACACTAATCTGGGCTTACCCCATGTTTCTCATCAGTCCTGAGCCGCCCCAGGACAGAAGATTAATCTGCATTTGTCTGTACTAACATCTATATGTTGTGTTGTGGCGTTACGAGCACCTCACTCATAATCATTTTTCCATTTTTTTGCATTTTCTACGTTATTTATTAGTTTCAGTTTTTTCCGCACCTTTTTGTTATCTTTTGTATGTGCACCTTTCCTTACTAGTTTGTTATTATTGATATATTAGTAATGTTATTGTTGTTTAACATCTTTATTTTTTGATTTTTTTGTTAGTGTATAATAACAATGATTGTTTCACAGCTCCTTAACCAACTATGAGTTTAATAAAGAATAATTTATGCTCCCACACCCCTGGCCAAGAGAGAGGGCGAAACCCTCTAGTGGCCGTTTCTTTATACCCATTCATTCCAAGTTCTTCAGCAATCAACCAATGTTATACTTAAATTGATGCCCAACACCCTCCAACTCAATAAATAAAGTACTGTCACTACCCACCACTCTAAAAAAAAACACCAAGTGCTATCAGGTTAACGAAATTAGAAGTGAAAAATTGATTCCATAATATAGAGAAACTATTGTATCAAAAATTGACCGTACAAGATATCTTTTATTCATAACGCTATTATAAATTGAACTAAATCTTAAATTTCTTGGGATAAAATGAAGAAATACAGTTAAGAGTAAAAGGACCGTGTAGAGGTATCTTATCCTCGCGATGAATTGTGCATACTAATTACAAATTGTGGGCATAACATTTTGGACTTAACCCCTTCAGCCCTGATGTTTTGTTTACTCTCCAATTTTATTTTTATTTTATCTTATTATTCTTTTTGACTTAACAAATGAAATACAATCCTCAATTATTTTGCGGGTCTCATATTTAGAGAGTAATGGACGAAACATTTTGCGTACACTAGGATTGAAAAAATTCGAAGTGGCATTAATCCAAATGATCATAGTGATCTACATAGTTTAGAAACTCAAAACACATCACTAAAGCAGGAGGAATTATTGCAAATAGTTTGTTTCGCCAAGAATAAAACAGCCTACGTGGCTGAGCTTTGTCCATTGTGATAGCTCCTGCAAGTAATCTACAAGAAATATGCGTAGCTTCCTGACAACAGATGGAAGCACCAGAGAAATAGCGAAAAGTGATTTAGAAAAGCTCAAAGAATATTGACATGAAACCCCAGCAATTTTGAATCCTCCAGAGCAAAGAAGGGCACCCTCACTCATTTTTGCCCTCAAGAGGGCCGCCCTTACCCTCACTCACCCTCACTTCGGTAGATGAAGATGAGGGTGTCTTAGGGTTTGTGTGAAAGAGTCGATTAAGGATGAGGGTGTCTGAGGGTGAGGGAGTCGATTCAGGGTGAGGGTGAGGGAGTCGACTGAGGGCGAGGGTGAGGGAGTCAACTAAGGGTGAGGTTAGCTGAGAGTGTGGGTGAGGGAGTTGATTGAAAGTGAGGGTGGCTGAGGGTGACTGTGAGGGAGTCAACTGAGGGTGAGGGTGGCTCAGGGTGAGGGAGTCAACTGAGGGTGAGGGTAAGTGAGGGTTAGCAAAAATGCCCATCTCTGCTCCAGAGTAATTATATTAATCTTAAAACATGATGTACGCAAATGTTACCATGAGGTCTGAAAGGGTTAATTCTGTGAAAATGATAAACATTATTCATTTGAAATTATGGACAGAGAATTCTCTCTCAGATTAATATTAAAGTTATGTTTTAATTTCTAATTCCTTTTGGTTCATTAATAGTACACTTACATTGCAGACATGGAAGTGTTTCTAATTGCTGCTGATTTGTTATTTATATGTATATTTCTCAATTAATAAAACTCCAGGTTGTTTACTTTGTCCTCACTCCAACAATCACCTTATTAGAAGATTAATCTAGTAGTTTGCTTGGAATTTGATCATCCACGTGGAATTCCATTGAACCTGGAAGTGAATGCCCAAGGAATGCTGACAAAACCAACGTAGGGATGTGGAAACAGAGTTGAAGCCGAAGGGTATGATTTTTAAAATTACAAAAAATATGTTTTTTTTCGATTTTCTTGAAAACTATGCACGAGGTTATAATCAGCCACATCATTTTGTGTAGTTCAATAGGATTTATTGATCGGTGTATGTGTTAACTTTGCACGATTTTCCAGATAAACTCTAACATTGATGAAGCCAGATTTAATTTCTTGGGAGATAAACTTTTTTTTTTTTTTTGTATACTGAAAATGATAGTATGTAAGCCCAGATATGTCCCTCAGTCAGCAAAAATGCTCTGGTGGTTTCTGGCACAGAATACTTAACCCAGGGATCAGGGGTACATAGGACCATATCTCTTAAATTTTCGCTATGAGTAAGATGGCCCACCACCTCAAACTTCAAAAGGGGTGCATACCACAACTATTCAAATTTTGGAAATTGCCAAAACTAAAATCTTGCTATGATAGTATACAACAAGCTTATGTATTCTCATGTCCGTAATTATTGTCGCATACCTATAAATAATTTGGAGGATTTCGCATACCTATAAATAGTTGTAGGAAATAATTTGATAACAAATTCGCCCTCTATTTCTTATGATATTACTATGTGTATATTCGGCAAAGACATGTATGCGTCAAATTTCATGTCAAAAGAGCAGTAAATAAGAATAAAACGGAAATAAAATTTTCTTGTCCACTTAGCAATATTTTGTTTGCTCATTTTAATTTTCGAATTTATAAAATCTTTTCCTACGAAATTAACCACAAATATACATTTCTCGATTATACACATAGTATCACTATGTAAATTATGATAGTAGGGTAATAATAATAACAAAATTATATTAATAATGAAATAAACTCATTTGCTTCAACTGGTAATACTTCTATCACTTATGGGAAAAACAGTTTTTTTACGTATACTTGAACAGGTTCGGGTGTTATTAACTTTACAGAACTTATTTCCTTAAATATTGCCTTTCGTCACCGAATATCCTCTACAGTCATGGGCGCCCGAAGAAAACTTTCAAGGTAGGGATCACCTCAGTGGTTGCAATATTACGTCTGTTATTAATATCGTGGTTTGCTATATTACGCATACATTTTCGTGAGCAACAAGGGGCCCAGGCGCCCATGTCTATAGGTTTAAGAGTATAACGACTCACCAAGGGTAGTCGTCAACCTGGTTCGGCTTAGTATGATATATAAATCTTAAGTGGTAGTATTTGTTTGCATGTAAAAATTATCTTTAATAATTATATACCATTATTCTCACCTTTTCTATTAGAATGATAACGTCGATGAACGTTGCTAAAATGGTTTATTAGCTGATATACTTTATAATATATTTTCCTTCAAACTATCAAGCACACAAACTTGCTGACTAGGTATCCATAAACATTTACATAGCAACAGCTATCCCATAATAATATTTTTACATATCTTAAAAACATTCTTCTTTTGTTATTATTAAATTAACATTCTATTAAGTATAGTGCACATGTATGAGCACTTTCTGCCCAAGGTACAGGTAATTATTAACCTATCCAAAGTATTTCGTTATATAAAAATGTCGCCCGACAAATGGACTGAATATAAAAGTCATGAGTGAGCTTGGCTTTTATCTTCAAGAACCACTGGTCCGTTTACAATAGTGTTCTTACATTACATATGTTCTTTATATTTTGATCACACCTCGTATATATCTTCATTACATTTCATATATATATATATATATATATATATATATATATATATATATACATTTATAACAAATCTTTTCACTTCATTAATATTTATCTTTTATTACATTAATTATATTTATTTCATTATTATCAAAAACATCGTCGCTTATTAATATAATTAACGAGGGTGAAACACGAATTACTATGATTAATAGTTTTGATCATTATTAAAACAGTGATGTTACAAATAATGTTTGATCTTTTAGGGCGCATTAAATAACAAATAAGTTAGATGTTGCATTTTAATGTATACATTGTAGCACTAAGATGTTATAATAAAGAAGAATCTTGTTCGGATAATATATAGGATAGCTCATAAAAACAGTCGTCGAATAATTAGTTTTATAGAATAGATCTTCTTCTTAACATAATCTTTGACAGTTAAGTTTTCAACACAAATCAATCTAATATAAATAACCTTTGCTTTTAATCATTTATGAATCGAATTATAATTCTTACATATATTAAAAACATTTGAGAATTATCATTGATTAATGAGAATTAAAGAAAATTAAATTGAATAAAAATAAAATAAATGTTCATGAAAATCTATAGCTGATATGAATTTAACCTAATTTCATTAACGGTAATCAGGTTACATTCGTACTTGCATACGATTCTAATAAAGTACATTGTACTGCACAATCATGATTAGGTTCTACAATATGTTGTACATGTATTTCATCGTGATTCTGATTTTGATATGAAGTGCCATCTCTTGACCTCCCATTACGTCTATCCACGTAGTTCGCTGTATTCCTGGAATTTCGCCATACATTTCGTCTATTTTTAAACCTATTTTGATTATATGGTCTAACATATGGATTGCTACGATTAATTAGGTTAGGCGGATTCCCTACATAACTTTGCCTATTTTGCTCATTTTGATTGCTAGAGTATACTCGGCTTAGGTTATGTTCCGTATTATTCACACTTCGGATATTTAAATTCCGAACAGGCACCAAATGATCTGAATTATTCTTATTTTTACCCATTCCTGCTTGTTGATTCATGGCATGGTATTGAGTTTCATAGCATTGGACAAGCATTAATAAATGGTTGAAACTCATACACTGTGTGGAAAATAAGATCTGTTGTAATTTAAATGGAAGCAAATTTCGAATCGATGCTATTATTCTCGATTCCGATTGCAATGGATTAACGACCTTTAATTCGTTGTAGGTATTTACAACAAACTCTACAACAGATTTATGCAATCGAGGATTGAAGTGTTGATTTCTAATGGTAGCATCTCTATTCGCAAGCAAAAAGTCATTTTCATAATTGGCGATCAGTGCCGCTTTGAATTCTTCATATGTACTGATGTGATCACGTACTGCTTTAAACCATAATGAACAAGGTGGGAGTAATACATGAGGGATTAATTTCATATATTGTGATCTATCTATACACATTATATTGCATTCGTCCTGAAATTTTTCTAAGAAAGAAGTAGCATTCTCGTTACACTTACCACTGAATTTGCTCATAGCTCGTATTTCACTCATCTTAACACTTAATTTTACCTTCCTTTTATCATTCCATGTACCCATTGGGTGACAGTTCCTATTCATGACGTGATGTGTCGTTACACCATCTATGTTTCGCCCATCTGTACTCTTCGGATGTATTTCGTCCAATATAATATCCTCATCAGACACCGGCGAAGGCGAGTTCATCTCTGGTGAGTGGGGAAACTCCATGCGATCACTACACATGTTATTACGGTATGTGTTGTCCTTAACCTGTAGCATTCTAATTTCTTCCTGTAACGTAGCTATCAATTGCGTATTGGCACGTATATTGCTAGAATTATTGATGACCTGGATCTTTTGTTGTTGAACAGAAGATTCGGTTACTTCTAAATCCTTTTTTATATCGCTGATTTCTTGGCTCAGGTGGTTGTGATTGTCCTGGCATTCCTCCGATATTCCTTTTAACTTTTCCTCGAACTGCGAGGTGATATCGCTCATCGTCTGGATAATTAATTGTTTCGTTTCATCCGACTTCTGTTCCATTCGTCTGCTTAATTCCTCGTATTGCTTGTTGGATGTTTCGGAGTTCTGTTCTATCTTCTGTTCTATTTTCTGTTCTATCGTCTGCTTGAATTCTTCGTATTGCTTGTTAGATTCATCAGACTTCTGTTCTATTCGTCTACTTAATTCTTCAGAGTTATGCTTCATCGTCTGCTTTAACTCGGTAGACATTTGCATCAATTGCCGCTGTAAGACTAGTAAGATTCGGTCTTCTGAAGTCAATCCTGATGTTACACTAGGTTCACCGTTGTCACTATTAGTGGATTCATTCTCCATTATTTCAGTGTCCATTTTCCTTATAATTATTCTACCACTTCCCAATATGGTGAAATTTGTACTCATTAACTTTATGACAAAAAGTAAATTCAACCTTACTCTGCTTCGGGATATGAATTTACAACAAATCCCGGGTGATGTAAACCAAACTTTTTAACTAACGACTCACCAAGGGTAGTCGTCAACCTGGTTCGGCTTAGTATGATATATAAATCTTAAGTGGTAGTATTTGTTTGCATGTAAAAATTATCTTTAATAATTATATACCATTATTCTCACCTTTTCTATTAGAATGATAACGTCGATGAACGTTGCTAAAATGGTTTATTAGCTGATATACTTTATAATATATTTTCCTTCAAACTGTCAAGCACACAAACTTGCTGACTAGGTATCCATAAACATTTACATAGCAACAACTATCCCATAATAATATTTTTACATATCTTAAAAACATTCTTCTTTTGTTATTATTAAATTAACATTCTATTAAGTATAGTGCACATGTATGAGCACTTTCTGCCCAAGGTACAGGTAATTATTAACCTATCCAAAGTATTTCGTTATAAGAGTCTGGTCCATAATCTTCAATATCTTTTTCTTTTAACTCTTTTAAAGAGTAATCTATTTTCTGGTAGTTATTTACAATTATCTGGACGTATTTACAATTACTGGGTCAATACCTGCAACTAAACGCAATACAACGACCCATCCGTAAGAATCGATTAAACTCGTCCAAAATCGAATACAAACAAGGAACATGAGTAAAAGTTTACAGGGATATCACAAAGCCCTTTCTTTTCCCTAAACGGTATATATACATCTTATAAAATTAATAAATACGTTAAATTGATTATGGAAACTAATTTCAGTTGCACTTTTTTCTGCAAATGACTACTTAACCACATATTACTTGATCAAATGTAAACTGATTTATATTAGCCCTGCTAACTACCTTAGTATCTCGAATTATTTAGAGTGAATTCTTTCTTGAAATCTTAAAGGTGGCGTCACGATCTCTCTTGTTGGCCTTTCTGAAAAGAGCTGAAAAAACATATACATCCAAAATATAGAAGCCTTTTTGGTTCATATTCGTCAGAATTTTAAGTGTACTTATACAATGAAAATCTGTGCCAACACTACAGAGTCTGCTCTACTAGATCCCTACTAGGGATATTGGGAAAGTCATGTATAATTACCTCTATTTTCTTTTTTTGGTGAAGGGAAGCAACCTGGCCATAAATGACAAGCTTATTTAAGAAATTCAAGATTTCAAGGGAAAATATCAAGTGTCCAAGTCACCAGAGCCCCCACAAGTGCACAAGTTGAGCAAAACCCAGAAAACACTAACTCCTTTCACAACAGAAAGAGTACGTCTGTTTACGCTCTGCACAGATCTGCCTCTTGCTGGTTCGATAGACGTAAAATCTTTGAGTTTTACGTCCCACGGTTATGCCGGTTCGGCTAAAGGAGACGGTGATGATGAGTAATGAATTAAATGGTGGAATGAAGAAAGTCGGAGGAAACGGGAGAACCCCGAGAAAACCCACGCACGCGGTGTTTGTCCACCACAAAGTTCACTGGCGGGGGCTGGGATCGAACCCGGGACCCCAAGCACCAGAGGTGAACGCTCTATCACTGAGCCACCGCGGCCCCCATTCGATAGATGTAATTCCACTGCTTCCTCTAGGATATCATTTATCAGCTGTAGTATGCCACTAGCGCCATAGTGCGTCCAGTCCACGAACTTGCTGACTGTAATAGTATATATTTGAAAGGGATACAAAAACTTACAAGCAAAATCTATTATTAATACAACAAACAAAAAAATTGTATACACTTCATGGAGTCCATAATGTAGCTATATTAACATAAATGTTGCTTACATTAAACTGTTGTGGAATTACAGGAAAAACTTCATGAACGAGAAGTATGATATGATGGGAAGTGTTATAATCTATTTTAATTAGAGTTCTCAATAGACGCTAGTTGTAGTTCTCATGCTTCCTACTTCTGCTGTATTTTCTTACACAGCTTTAGCTTGGTCTAATCTACTTTTGCCATGATTCGAATCTTACGTCCTTGCTATCTCATTGATCGTCCGTTCACTGAATTTACTAACAAATGACAAAGAAAATTATAATGTACCAATATTGTGATATCGTGTTAACATGTTGACTACACCAGAAGACACTAGAGCTATACAAAATACACCACGTGACCAGAGAAAGATGACACGATGCCAGCAGCAGCAACGAGAATAGATGAGGATCCACGACCATGCGCGCCGGCTGCGTGGGTGCACCAGGGCTCCGGCACCTACGAGATTTTTTAGTTTGAACCTGGGTTTGAATCCGTTGGTTTTGCGTTTAAGTCAGTCAAGTTACCAACTGAATTAGGGCAGCCCAAACTTATCCTTATAGTACCGGTATATTTTATTTTATCACAACAAAACCCTTTATTACAGTGTCCATATTAGATGTTAACTAAAATTAAATCAAACATCGAGACTTCCCTGAAAGCTTATAGCCTAATACGTCTGGCCATTGATATTGTAAGGATCACCACATCATAACAAGAGCACATGTCAACACAACACGTGCTATTTGATCGTAAACAGAATAGCAAAAGAGAAGCCGACACGAAAGACAACGGGGATCGCCGAAAGAAGACGGACCCCACGGAAGGACCCAAATGAGACAGATAAAAGCCGGACCACGAGGAACCCAGCATCAGTCGACAAACTGATCGCTTAACATTTACCCTCCTATATCGCTGTGGACTAGGAGCACCTCTTCCTTACCATATGGCGCACTGGACTAAGGATCCCATCTTAAACTTATAATCCAAGGCTATCCTACAACCTGCTAAGTGTTCTGGAAACTGTCATGAGCGGAAGGGGCGCCCGGCGAAACATTTAACATTCCTTCACTTGGTCATTAAAGAGGAGACATTGAATTAGAAACATTTGTATTTATCAAGTTTTATAATAAATTTGGTGAAGGAAAGAAAAGTCACCCGGTCCATCATTTGACTCTACCTATAAAAGTATTGCGTGGTGCAGGCTTCGGAGTTTTGTACGGGGCGCCCTTTTTATTAACTTTTTTTTTTATCTAAGCACTAATGATGTTAGTATCAAAATTGAACTAAATTTCATATAATCCCCTTCCTCTCTTCTTACCATCCTGAGTGCAATTTATGCCGGTAACTGGGTCAGCTAAACGAACATACAGATCAGGAGAAAATAACAGGAATATGACGGAGGGTGCATCTAATATATCCTTTAACATGCCACATTTGACAAAGTATGTGGGGACACGTGTACGAGGATCCAGACAGGTTTTTACATGCTATTCGACCATATGACAACCATGTAGTCATGGTCACCGGCTAAGAAGAAGGAAATTTTACCAGTATCTTTAGAAGACAGAGCACTAGATCTCGTATTGCAGCTTAAAAATCAAAACCAATTTAATGCGATGACCTAAAACGATTTAAAATCTAAATTGGCAGCAGTAAGTAGGCCAAAGTTCCCATCGCATAAAGCAGAACAAGAATTCTTCGAGGTTCAACAGGTAATGGATGAGTGTATAGACTCATACTTGTTACGCAAACTCCGAGCAATTAGGCAGCTACCACCGAAAGGGACAAAAGAGCAAAACATCCATCTTTTAACGTTGGGATTACAGAGGGATTTCCTTAATAAGATAGCATTGGAAAAGTTTACAACAATAGACGCTCTACAGACTAAATTAAATACTTTTGAAGCCGCCAATGACCCTTTGAGGAAAAAAGAGCATGCAGAGCTATCACAAAAAACTACACATGTTATACGGCCAGAATCATATTCGTAACCCACAGAATACATCCTATGGCTTACCAACCGAAACAAAAACAATGTATCCTATACAACAGCTATGTCACCATACCTATCCTGTATAAACGCAACCTGTTACACAACCGAGGCACAATTATATACCTACATATCAACAACAAATTAATCCTTTCATGGTGATCTCTCAACCTAATCCTCAAGAATTTCAAACCTCAAGTCAAGATCCTAAGACTGTTCCTCACAAAGATCAAAATCCTCCACAAAATGACCTCTCTACTTTGGCCAATAAAATGACAGAATTGTCGCTGGTAATAGCACAAACGAGCTATAGAAACCAACCGAAGAATAGTAATCAGATAAAGAGAAGGAGAGATACTAATAATAACGGGAAGAAAAGAGAAAACCAGCCCAGAACAACCAGTAAGCTACACCCACGGAAGATCAAATTTTGGCATGCGCGATATGCAGAAACCGCGGGCATGGTGCATCTATTTGTTACAAGCGTGAAAAAACGTGTGAGACAGCCCCTAAACGAGGGGGCCGACAGTTATCATCCCTCGGAACAAGGAAACCAAAGAGAAACTAACAAGCACAAGAGCCTAAATTATGAAATTCCTATGATAAAGGAACAATCACGACAATTGGCAGAAAAACGGGAAAACATTGCATTAGAGGACGAAAATAACAGGTCGCACTTAACAATTAGAACTAAAGCAGCCCCTCAGAATCCGATAATTGAGACAGTATGTACGGTATCCCTCTGACCACCCGACGCCGTACCCCTTGGGACAAGTCTAATTCTATTCCATATAATACTAAAGGAATTTCAGGAAATAATATTTGTTTTAACCAAATAGCATTGATAAAAGTTAAAATACGTCAAACAACATTTACTTATTACTTAGAGTAATTTACAAGACAATTCCAATAATTATAAAATTGATTTTCTCCAACGTTCACATTTCACCATCGACTTAAACAAGAATACAATCTCCTTGTTTAACCCCTTCGGGATCCTATGGTACAATTTGTACCATATGAACTTTTCATGGTACATTGCGTTATTTCTCTTCTATTTGAGCTTTTTCGTCCGGGTTTTTTTGTTTTCCAAGTCCAGAGGCCTTGCAGAAGACATTACGTATGGTTTCAGACCGTCCTGCGTCCAGACATAGGAGGTGATGACGTCATAAGTCAAAAATTTCTTTTCTCATTTTCTAAGCGTATGTTCAATATTTTTTGGCGGGCTTACTTTTCTACGTAGAAGATTGAAATTTTGCACAAACATTCAGTCCACGGAGTAGTATTTACCAGACTTTTTGTTCCGATGTCAGTGCTAAAACAGGGGGGGGGGGAATCAGAGGGGCAAAGGGGTAAAAATAGGGATTTTTTATCCCAAAATCCCGTTTTTCGTCATTTTCCCGCCCTACATACATGATAGGACCACGTGAGTTATACCGTCTGAAAGGCAGTTTCATTCTGAAGAGAACGACGGTCGAATTATTATTCTAGGGTAATTAGGGCCGTCTCAGTGAATTTTTATCCAAATATACTTCTGTATAGGGTAAAAGTGGGCATGGTAGGGAATTTTTTTCTGGCGGGCCTATTTTTCACGTAGAAGATTGAAATTTTGCACAAACATTCAGTCCACAGAGTAGTATATACCAGAAGTTTTTTTCTGATTTCTGCGTAAAAACAGGGAGGTCCAGAGGGGCAAAAGTTGAAAAAAGGGAAAATTTGCCCCCAAAAATCCCTTTTTTCAAGAATTTCCCGCCTTAGATACATGATGGAGACATGTGAATGGTACCGCCTGAAAGACAGTTCTATTCTGAAGAGAATATTGGCAGATTATAGTCCTAGGGTAATTAGGGATGTCTCAGGAATTTTTTCCCTGAGATCATAGTGTTTTATGGTACTTTGGGGCATTGTGGGAATTTTTGATAAAAATTCTCCCGCCCTTACTATTCAAGATAGAAACTTGAAATTTGGTACACACATTCAGTATACCAAGTACTATTTATCATATTTTTTTGATGGCTACGATCACACAGGGGGGTCCAGGGGGGCCAAAGTTCGAGAAAAAAAAATTTCCCTCCGAAATTTTCACTTTGACATTTTTTTCCCGCTTCTGGTATATGGTATGAGCATGAAAGTAGTACCATTCGAAAGCCAGCTCTATTCTGAAGAGAATGAGGTATGAACCATGATCCTAGGATAAATAGTGACGATACAGTAGCTGCTTGACTGAAAGTCTAAAAAATAGCCCAAAAAGCCAGGATCCGGAAAGGGTTAAACGTCCGAGGAAGCCACAGCTACCACTTGAGAGCAAAGAAAATACGCTGTCAGCTTTAACGACTCAGTATCGCAGGCAGATCAGAACTGTTTACATGTGACTAAACAAGTAACACTAACTCCACGTTCTCCTACATTCATACAAGTGGCAGGAAAGGAAAATAGTTGACAAGGAATTCCTGTATGTATCATTGCTTCCTGGAATACGCGAGAAACATAGGTTAAATGCCCTCGATCAAAAGACCTTGTCGCCAGTGCATATAATTTTCCACAGCACTTGCAGGATTTACAATTATTATTTCAGTAGCTTAGAAGACACGATTTTCGGACATCACCCAAGAAAACAGACATTGGCTACCAGGAGCTTAACGTATTAGAAGACCCTGTTACTGGGGAATCCGTTACTGGGGAATCCATTAAAATATCTTCAAAGATAGCCAAGAAAATACGAAATTTTAAGAAACCGACTACTAAGCGGATCCTCAAAAGCTTTATCGGTCAATGTTCATACCTTAGGGCGCACATCAAAGACTTTACAATAAAAAATAAGCCCTTCCAGCAATTAGTAACATCTAAATCTAAATTTAAATGGACGGAGAAGCGCGATGTTCTCTTTGAACAATTCGAAAAAGACATTTTAAACGCCTCATCACTCGTTCATGTCGATGACTTGCTACAAATCCGCGTCTATAGCGATAGCGTTAAATAAAAATAGGGGAAGGACTCGTTTTCTATGAAACAAAAACCGACACTGAGAAGGTTGTTGCTTATTGTTCTCGAAGACTGAGAAGAACGGAAGCGAAGGCTAGCATGTACGCTCTTATATACACATTGCGCAAATTTCGTTACCTTTTACTAAATAGAAAATTTAATCTGTACGTAGACGCAAAGTGTATAGAGACGATGAACACACAACCTGACAAAGTCGTAAAATACACAACATATAAGCTATTATTAGCTGATTATGATTTTGATATACACTATTTACTTGGGTCCAAACATCCCAGTAGTAGACTCGAAAAAAACAAGATAACAAGAAGAAAGAAAAAAGAAGATAGCGAAGAAAAGGGTGAAAACTACCATGCTTTTAAATCAAATAATCTTCAAGTTAATATTGTAGAAGCGGGATATAACAATCTTCTACCGAACATCGGAAGACAGTAGCGTAAAAATTACAATTACAAAGACATCATTACCGTGTTAGAGGGGAAAGAAACGGGAAAGATCTCCACGGTTAGATCAGCAAGATTTTTTGTCTCATCAATGGTATCTTATATAGGAAACAAAATCATCCTGATTATGGCTTACTAAATCTCTTATGTATACGGAAGTCACTGGCCAATTTGTGGTTCACAACGTTCCACCGCCAGGCGACCAATCCGCATTTTGGTTTATAAAAATCGTACAAAACCGCCATAAAGAAATTTTATATGCCGTATCTCAAAAACTACCTCGCTCACAAAATACGTACGTTCGAGGATTGCCGAACATTTAAAGAAACTACCAGAAAAGAAGCAGGCCAAACTACTACATCACCCAGTAGGAGAGATAGAAACAAATGGATATATTACGAACTAGGGTCTTTCCCAAGTAGAGATGGAAGAAATAAATACATAGTAGTAGCCACAGAACTAGCTACACGCTGTGGTCGCAATACCAGTAGACGCCATAAACGCGTAAAATATAGAGAAATTTTTGGAACATGATATCATCCTCAAATTTTGAGCAATCATGCTTCCATAGGATTAGTAGAAAAGACGAAAAAAATCATACAGAATTGTCTTAAGTTTTTTTTACAAGAACACCATACGGACTGGGAAAGATGGTTACCGCTCGTTATTTTTGGCATCAATACTTATGTACAAGGAGGGACCAAATATTCAACAAGCTTCTTATTATTTGGTTACAAACCTAGAATCCCGACAGAATGTACACTCTCATCAATACGCCATATACAAATTGACAGAGATAAACTAATACGAAGTAATCTGGAACAGGCATATAACAAACAAAAACAGTTTTACGATAAACGCCATAGACAGACAACTTATAATCCAGGGGACCTTGTTTTAGTATATTATCCCACAAGAAAAATTGGTTTACCTGAACACTTTACTATTCACTACGAAGGACCAGCACGGATTATAGAGAAGCTTAATTCAATTTTATATCGAGTCGAATTACCATCTAAATTGAAGCACAGAATTCAAGACATCGCGGTGGACGGTTTGAAACCATTCTACACGCACCAGACCGAGGGAACACAAAATCCAGGAGAAAGAGGCACAAATATAAGAACAAGAATATAACAAAAGTCCAAATACTTTCCGGGAACAAAATGAGAAAAAATAAAGTCAGATATAAAGAGAAAGGGGTACTTACCTAGTAAGTACTGAACAGGATATTCCGCTTCCCGTTTATGATTCTTTTATTTAACCACAATGTTAACTCACTCCGCCTCCTGTTTTCGGATAATCTTTGATATTCCCTTACAAACTTTTGTATCAGTCCACTTAACTTTGTCCTGCGGACCTCCCGTAAATACCGCAACCTACCAATAAATTTCCCTCGATGAATCCTTTTCACCCGACAGTCTTCCAAAATTTGTGGCACCTTCTTAATTAAGCGTTTATTTACCTCCACCATCTTACTCGACTCAATGCATTAAAAAAGGTGTTTTCTTTCTCTTATAGGATGAACCGAATAACCAGATCAGCGATTTACATCTGCATACTGCTAAGTTCGACAACCTGTGGCAATGAACTGATGTTCAGCCAGCTGCGACTTACAGATAGATATAAACCGATCATCAATTTTGACGACACCGAATTTGTACCTTATCGTTTACATTTGGACTTTTCTGCTGTACGGCTCAAAAATGAATCATGTTCTAGATATGAACATCTAATTACTCTACTACATGAAATAGAAACACAATTTATTTCTAAAATCAATACCATAATCCCATCTGATTTTAGGCAAGGATGCTGTCATATTCATAAACGAATGATATTCAGTCTTCTGGTGGGACTTACCAATTTCGCATTTAGTGGCTTTTCGTTGTACGAAGTACATAAGTTAGAAAGCTCTATAAACCTTCTTAAAGACCAGACGGACTACCTTAATACCCAGATACAGAAAACTAAAGAAAGTAACTTTCTACTAACCCACATTGTTTCCAATTTCACGGTAGCTATTGAAAACCTGGTTTCTCAGACACATCATGAGATTTTACAACTTATGTGTGCTACAGCAACAAATGAACGATTTCTGATTACTCTTTGTAACTTTCAGCTCATAGAACAGTACTTCGACTTAATAATACAAAGTATATTGGATAATACAATTAATGATGTGCAAATTAAGCCAACCCTTGCTAAAATTATTATGCAGGGTAATACAAGTCTAAGAGGCACTTTGATGGAGCAAGACTTAGGACTTTTCTATCAATGCTCCAAAACATACCTTGTGTCATTCGATTCCAACAAAGCAAACCTAGATATTCTATTACAAATTCCTACTATATGGGACAAGTATTTAACAATGGATATCTGACAGATTATTAACTTCTCCGCTTACAAACGCCCGAAGTCGCCATATTGACACCATCAGGAATTTTTGAATTCGACATTTCACTTTGTCAAACACATCGTATGATTGAAATCTGTAAATTGCAAACTCAAGCTAGATCCCCAAAAACGGATTGTTTGTATAATCTCATTATTCGATATATTACAATAAATTGCCATGTTAAACCTACGTTCTCTAAAGCAGAAGAATTCTATCTATATACAACAGCGAGAATTCTACTCACAAGGAGCAAAATAGTAAGAATAGCTCAGCAAAGAAATCATATAGTGGTTACAAATGAGATGGATCACTCTTTAACTTATTTCTCCCATTTGAGAATTATGGATACATTAAAACAGAGACCCTCAGTTTACCTACTAGACATATGGTAAACTTTACCATAGAATATGGCACACTCCCAACCAACTATAACTTTAACTTCACCTTCAACCTACAAAACATTCAACAAACTCTTCTCTTCAAACTCTAATCCAACATGAACATAGCCATTTACCAAGTAACTTTTCCGAATTACATTTACATCATGACTTTCCATGCTCTTGTATTCTATTTCTTCTTGTCCTTGCCATAGGAATAGCTTTACATTTCTTGTATAAACGCTTAAGAACACAACAGCACTAATATCATCTTTTCCTTTCCAGAATTATGTTCCAGCTTCTGCTACCGATAATTTTTCTTTTCTTGGTTCTAATAACAATAATTACTTATCTCTGCCTAATCTTTAGCAAGTCCCGTTACAAAAACAAAAACTTAGCTAATCGACTCCACATATCCTTACAATTAGAAAGACTCCATTCACTGGCACCTACTATTCAGATCGAAAAACAACCAACCCAGACTGCACATACAGAGTGTGACGTCAATGTCAACACCGATTTTAATGACCGACAGGCTCGACCGATACCTACAATCAGTGAACTTGTATATATTTATTAATCAGAGTGATGTCACTTCTGCCCACTTTAAGGGAAATGATAGACTGCTTTGATCCTGCTTAGCTGGGACGGAACTAACGTGTTACTACCATTACATGCATATATCGAAACAAGTTTTCCCATAGTGATTTTTCAGTGTATCATAGTGTTTATAGTGTTTTCTAGTGTCTAAACAATGTCTCCACATGTGTCAGTGTTGTAGTGCAGACAAATATCACTAATAACACTTGTGTCTTTTTTTCTCCAAAATAATTTCCAGATTATTTTTTTCCAGTGTTGGGAGTGTAAGAATCCGCACATCATAACAAGAGCGCATATCAACACAACACGTGCTATTGATTGTAAACAGATTAGCAGGCGACAAGCCGACACGAAAAGCGAGGATCGCCGAAAGAAGACGGACCCCAGGAAAGGACCCGAAGAGGACAGATAAAAGCCTAAGCAGCAAGGGTCCTGGTATCAGTCGATCGACTGATCGCTTAACCATTACCTTCGTATCTCGTTGTGGATTAGGAGCACCTCTTTATTACCCTAAGTCGCACTGGACTAGAGATCCCATCCTAAACATAATCCAAGGCTAACATACAACCTGCTAAGTGTTCTGGAAACTGTCATGAATGGAAGGGGCACCCGGCAAAACATTTAACATTCCTTCACTTGGTCATTAAAAAGGAAACATTGAATTAAACACACTTGTATTTATCAAGTTTTATATAAATTTGGTGAAGAAAAGAAAAGTCACCCGGTCCATCATTTGACTTTACCTATAAAAGCATTGCGATATGCAAACACATAAATTTTGAAAAGGCGGCGCCGTTGTTCATGACAATCTTGTACAAAACGAGGAGTGCCAGACACTCGATATCAGTCTGTCTAGATCGATCATTCCTCTCTCTTGGCTGCGTGAGTTCTAAGATCTCCCTCATCACTCCTGCCTGCTTGGCCCGAAGATTCACCTATACCCTTCTATTGGTTACGTGCGCCCTCAAAACCAATACCTCTCTCACTGGATATAAATGGGCCAAGAGAATCACACAAACAACCCACTCTCCCCAATTGCTTGGGTCGTGAAGTTTCTCCTAAAATCTCACTGGGCCTGAAGCTATTCTGTACAAACCCAGAAAGCACTCATTCTTACTATTTAGATCAGGGTCGGATCCAGGAGGGACTTCTGGGGGGTTCTAATACTGCTACTTAGAGCTAGTTTTAAGAGTTCCAAACTGGAATGGGTTTTATTTACACATAAAATAAGAAAGTTTCTTTCTTCTGGGGGAGGCGATCGCCCTCTGGATCCGCCCCTTATTTAGATAAGAGGCAGGCTTATTGTAAAATACGTACTTACCGAATAAAATTTTACTTTGTGAAGATGAATTTTGTATCCTAGTCTTTTGTAATAAAAGGATGAATGGAATTCATAAAATCCCGTGTAAGATTGACTCCACTATAAATACATTACAATAAATACTATGAAGACGTATGGAACAAAGTAATAAATAATTACGTTCTTACAAGAGGAAGAAAAGTTGAATTGCTCGCAAAGTGTGAAACATTTACCCCTGTGTTTATAAATAATATCATATTAGATGGCACCAAGATTTTGATACATTTGTTGTTAATGCGTTGAACTCAATTTGAAGTATTTCAGATAATTCATCAACATAGGAGTTGTAACACTACAACATACATTGAACACTAGTTCAACAATTGGAAATTACTAAAAAGTTAGTTTTAGTTTTATAAGGATAAATATCTAGTCCACGAGTGACTAGTTCTAGTGAGATGTACTTTTTGTATCCATTGTAATCACTTTTATCAATTTATGTAATTTATGTTGCGAGAAAATCTTTCCCTGTTCAAGAAGAAAACATTTCCTTCGGTATACCTTGAGACTGCAACTAAACGCATTTCTGTCTCTTAACTATCCACCGACACAACATGCATGCATTTAGAAATACACCACAATATTCAGGATACAACGCTGTTTCTACCTATTTTAAACCAGGGACTCCATTTAAGGAGGGCAAGTACCCATCTGAGTTTGAGAAACATACTTTTTAATAAATTGTATACTAATATACTAATAAAATACCTGAAACCTACATCGGTAGACCCATATGACATAACCGGAAAGGATGCTACTGAATTACACTGTTTTTAAAGTAGCAAGTTAGCTATGAACAAAACAGAACTCTGATAGGCGTATATATATCTTTCTCTCAAACAACTAACTACACATTCTTTTGTATAGTTCCATGCTAATTTTCTTCGGAAAAGGCGGAATAATCAAGTGGATCCGAAGTAATTTAAATATATCTGTAGCAAAAAAGTGTAAGTATATAAAAAGGAGATTAGTCTTCAAGGCTATAAAGATTAAGCCTGGTTAACCTTATTCATTGCTCAACTAGTTGAAATTCGGACAGGAAGAATAGATTTTTGGAAAATGTTTGAGGTTAACCTTATTTATTAATCAACTAGTAGAAATTGCGACAGGTTGAATAGATTTTTGGAAAGTTTTTGAGGTTAACCTTATTCATTAATACCAATGATGCTATTACAAACAGTATATAACATTTATTCCAAAGTAGCATATCTATCTATCTATCTGTCTATATATATATATATATATATATATATAAACAGGGTGGCCCATTTTAACCATTCCAAGGAAATATCTCGAAAACGGTTGAAGATAAATGAACCGAACAAAAATTCAAATAAAAAATACCATGGGGTTCATCAAATGGTATTATCGCGGTACCCCAAAGGGCTGCCCTTCATGGGGGCCCAGAACCATCTCCAAAAGTTTAGATAGAAACATGGATCGAGTGATATCTCGTTCGATAGATCTTTAAAAACTAAAGAGCACTGTTGCAAAAGAATTTTCATATCGGTCACCGTTTCCAAATTGGCCGCCGAGAACGGTGCCAGTATCAGGTAAAACGTGTAGTACCACTAATATAGAAACGGTTGGAGATAAATGAACAGGACAAAAAGTGAAACAGGGAAATGAAATGGGGCACGTTCAATGATATTGTCTCGGTGCCCCCAGAGCCACTTTTCATTGGGGATCAGGGCCTAACTTCGAAATTTTAGGTGGAAACATACTTCGAGTGATATCTCGTGCGAGAGATTTTCAAACACTAAACAGCTTTGTGGCAAAAGATTTTTCAGATGGGTCAAAGTTTTCAAAATGGCCGACAAGACGTGGTACCTGTATCAGATAAAACGTCCAGTACCATTAATATGAAAACGTTTGGAGATAAATGAACAGCATAAAACTCGTATAGGAAATCACAGTGGATAGTTATCATTCCATAGCTCGAGAATAACGCTACGGAATAAAAAATGATTTAAGTAAAAGTAACATAATGTACAGGAGGAAGTCTAATTATTAGAAAATAATCTTTTCGATTTCCCTCCGTAAGTGGGCGAAGCGGGAGTGAGTAGTAAAATCTCAAATTAGAACCCCACTTTTACTTGCAATAGGAATGGTTTGTGTGAAACATTGTTATGTACAAGTGATTGGTACTGAAATTAATAAAAATAAGGTGAAATTCGGTTTGAAAGTTAATACCCATTTTCATTGTAATGGGGCGTTTACACTTGGTCGATTTAGTCGCACGACTAAATCGACTCGCTGCATTTGTTACTAAATCGAAGCAACTAGGCCGAATCAGATCGATGGATGTGATCAATTATTTCAACCACAGAAAATAGAACGTCTTTCAATTCAGTTGCCAGTCGATTAGTCGCCTTCGATCAACAAGCGATTAAGTTGAAGTCCCGTTTACACGATCGATTAAGTTGAAAGTGAAGTCAATTCAACTGAATCGAACGCAAATCGACTAAGTGTAAACGCCCCATAAAGTGTGATTTGGTGTGAAAAAAGAAAAATCAACTGAAATGCGAAGCGAAGATTTTAATAATACATTGTGTTAATTATTATGAGGTTATGCTAATTATTTTCATATTAGTGGTACCGGTACTGAACGTTTTATCTGATACAGGCATCATGTCTTGGCGGCCATTTTGAAAACGGTGACCTATATGAAAAATCTTTTGCCACAGTGTTGTTTAGTTTTTAAAGATCTTTCGAACGAGATATCACTCGACCCATGTCTCTATCTAAACTTTTGAAGATGGCCCTAGGACCCCATGAAAGATGGCCCTGGGGGGCACAGCGATAATGACATTCGATGTGCCCCATGGCATTTGTTATTTGAGCTTTGCTCGGTTCATTAATCTTCAACTATCTTCGAGGTATTTCCGTGGAAAGATTAAAATGGGCACCCTATATATATATATATATATATATATATATATATATATATATATATATATATATATATATATATATATATATATATATATAAAAGGATGGTGGAGGTTAAACTACTCATGGAAATAAAAAAGTATAGAATAGTACAAATCTCCTCAGAATCGCTTTGTTTCAGAGTTACAGACCACTGATAGTATAGGAAAATGAATGTAGGTGGTAAATATTTTCCAAACCACTATCTTACTGAACTGGAGCAGCATGTTATCTGTTCTATCCAAAATCAGATTCAGAATCTCTCAATTGCGACACATTTTTTTTTGGGGGGGGGGGGATTCTCAAATATTTCATTAGCATAGCTGTTTTCAATTAATCGCATATGTGGTGTTGGATGGAAAAGTGGTGTTACTTTTTTTAAAAAAAAAATGAGGTTAAGTTTTTTTTGTGAATTTGAAATCATAACTTGTTGGATGGCAAAATTGCGTATCTGACACGAGAGGGTCCTACAAGTTGTCGCTAAAATCGGATTGCCACATAGCACACCTGATAGAGCATCATGAGAAATGAACATAAGCAAAATTTAAGGTGCTATGGACCAGAAGAATAGGAGCTACTGGGCTTCAAAATTTGGATATCTAAAAAATTATATCATGGAATTATGTACGTTTAAAGTAAATATCTCAAAACCGTTAAAGTAATCAAAACAAAAGTTGCACAATATAATGAGAAGAAAATTCCCTATCGAAAATCATAAATAGTGTTGCCATAGGAGAAGCAATATTGCCAACCAAGCATAAAAATCTTTTGTTTGAAATAGCACCAAATACAAGTGTGCACAGATTTAAAATGAACTATTATCACTAAATATAACAGTGAAGTGTAGTGGTACAGTGTTACACACTAGTGGAGCTAGATGTGCTGAAAATGTACAATAGAGATGTCTGATATATGGCAACAAAGGGTAATAAAGGAATGCACTAGAAACAAGTGATGATTTTGCATTATGCTTCTGTAACCCCGATGAATAAGCAGACAACTTGCGAAAACAAAACGATACACGCGAAGAAAGAAACACGTGTTTTCTAATGCTGTAAATTGCTTCTCGATTATCTTATGAATATTTGGAAGAGGACTTTCTTGCTTTATGTCTTTCGTCTTAAGTGACATATTCTTTTACTTCCTCTCCTACATATCATATAATTGTTTGTACACTGTAATATTACCATATTCACACTGAAAATATAATTATTTTATTACTACCTCATTTCTTTTTTAGTCGGCCAGGATAGTTGTGTGGTCTAGAAGGCTAGACTAGCGACATAATAGGCATCGCGGGTTCCAATTCAGCCTCGGACATGTTTTTGTAGTACTTTTCACCTTACATTTCATTGTAATCTTTCTCTTTCAGAGGGATTCGAATTCCACTTGTCACTCCTATATAGATTTGAAGCTGACACAGGACGTAAAAATGGCATCACTGAATTTCGTTTTTCAAATGCATCCATATTTTGAGACACAGCAGACATTTTGTTATACTATCTGTGTTACAAATTTTAACTAAATTCATAGTATGAGACCCAGATTCCTTTATTACCCTTTGTTCCACATATCAGACTTCTCCATTCTATATTTCACCACATGTAACTCCAATAGTGTGCAAAACTGTACCACTACATTTCATTGTTATGATTAGTAATAATAGCGCATTTTAAAACTGTGTACACTTGTATATGGTGATATTTCAAACAAAAGATTTTTATGCTTGGTTGGCAACACTACTTCACCTATGGCAACACTGTTTATGGTTTCCGATAGTGAATTTTTGTTCCCATTATGCTGTGCCACGTTTTGATTGCTTTAACGGTTTTGAAGATGTTTACTTTAAACGTACATAATTCCATGATATAATTTTTTAGATATTCAAATTTTGAAGCCCCGTAGTTCCTATCCTTCTGGTCCATAGCACTTTACATTTTGCTCATGTTCATTTCTCATGATGCTCTATCAGATGTGCTATGTGGCAATCAGATTTTAGCGACAACTTGTGGGATTCGCCCATGTGAGACGATAGAGCAGTCGATAGTCATAAAGATGTCAGCACAAGAACCGATTTAGTCCGTTTTTTCTACATATATTCTAATAAAAGTCTCAGTATATCACAATGAGCCAAAACTGACTTACGTCACTTTGCCATCCAACACATACGCCACATTGCCATATAAGACGACGTCCGTGTACATAACAAAAAATCGTTGCCAAAATATCCCTATCCCGAACAGAATAAAGATGGCGAACGATTCTTGTAGTGCGAGGTTGCATAACAACAACAGGGAAGGATTACAACAAGTAAATAATACTAAATAAAATATTGAGTTTAATGTCAAAAGATCATCTTCTGTGGTTTCAAGAAGATAAGTTTTTAATGGAACTTCTTGATTATGGAAGAATTATTGGAGTGAGAATACGGAAAGAAATTGGAGTTCCATTCCCATCATCAGAAGCTCTTTAGCCTGAGATCAAAACTAGGTTTCCTTGCAGGAGAGGTGAATGGCCTACAACTGAGTCAATATGTGAAAGAAATTGGAGTTACACTCGCATTATCAGAAGCTCTTTGGCCCGGAATCAAAATTAGGTTTTCTTTCAGGAGAGGTGAGTACTCTACAACTGAGTCAACATATGAAAGAAATTGGAGTTCCATTCCCATCATCAGAGGCTCTTTAACCTGGGATCAAAACTGAGTTTCCTTGCAGGAGAGGTGAATAGTCTACAAATGAGTCAACATGTGAGAGAAATGGGAGTTCGACTCCCATCATCAGGAAGCTCTTTAGCCTGCTATCAAAATTAGGTTTTCTTGTAGGAGAGGTGAATGGTCTACAACTGAATCAATATGTGAAAGGAATTGGAGTTACACTCGAATTATCAGAAGATCTTTAGCCTGGGATCAAAAGTAGGTTTTCTTACAGCAGAGGTGAGTAGTCTACAACTGAGTCAACGCGTGAAAGAAATTGGAGTTCCACTCCCATCATCGGAAGTTCCTTAGCCTGCGATAAAAACTAGATCTTCTTTCAAGAGAGGTGAATAGTCTACAACAGAGTCAACACGTGAAAGAAATTGGAGTTCCATTCCCATCATCAGAAGCTCCTTAACCTGGGATCAAAAATATGTTTTCTTGCGGGAGAGGTGAATGGTCTCCAACTGAGACAACATGTGAAAGAAATTGGAGTTACACTCGCATTATCAGAAGTTCTTTAGCCTGAGATCAAAATTAGGTTTTCTTGCAGGAGTACTCTAAAACTGAGTCAACATATGAAAGAAATTGGAGTTCCATTAACATCATCAGAGGCTCCTTAACCCGGGATCACAACTGGGTTTCCTTGCAGGAGAGGTGAATGATCTACAACTGAGTCAACATGTGAGAGAAATTGGAGTTCCACTCCCATCATCAGTGAGCTCTTTAGAGTGCTATCAAAATTAGGTTTTCTTGTAAATGAGGTGAATGGTCTACAACTGAGTCAATATGTGAAAGAAATTGGAGTTCCAATCCAATCATCGGAAGCTCCTTAGTCTGGGATCAAAACTAGGTTTCCTTGCGAGAGAGGTGAGTGGTCTACAACTGAGTCAACATGTGAGAGAAATTGGAGTTACACTCGCATTATCAGAAGTTCTTTAGCCTGGATCAAAACTAGGTTTCCTTGCAGGAGAGGTGGATGGTCTGCAACTGAGTAATCATGCCATCTTTCTTCCTCAGGAATTGTTGAAAATGTACTCGAGGTAATGGCATATAATAGCAAACAAATGCATTTATGCAACAAAAAGTCAGAAGACAAGAGAATAATACTACAAGAGTCTGCCACTAGGCGGAACACAACCGAAAATGACATGGACTACCCAAATTTGCAAAGATCAGATGGTTTGAACTAATCTCCGTAGTGGGTACATTTGGAATGTAGGTTGCTAGTAAGAGCAAAATGCGATAGGTTGCAGCTTCTGGAGCGTTCCGTTCGATCAGCGTGTCATCGGTGCACATCTTTCTGCAGTAGTATCGTTTAATAGCGCTGAAAAACGCTAACATGTTATAGTGACTATTTTAGCCGGTTTATGAGAAAGGTAAACAGTTGGACACTACTACCCCGTTATTGTGGTAATGGCGGACACATCTTATGATAGACTACCCTTCGCCTTACGTACTCTAGCAGATACGCATCTCATTTATGAAAAGTCGGCAAGAAAGCGAGGCGTTTGTAAGGTGAACTGAATGTTTGCTAACGTTAGTTTTCAGAAGAATTCGGAGGTTGTCGACTTTTCCAAATCTAGAGTTGAAATTCCTAGTTAACAAAACGTTTGCTTCATTGATCTCTGTGGATATAAGAAGAACCTTTAGGATTTACGAAGACAGTTTATCTCTAAGTGAAGGCGGGCTTACATTTTTGACAACTTATAGCTGCTTAAAGACGCCAAGTACGACTTTATGTTTTTTATTATTGTGGGAATAATCCTGCTTAGTTAATATATAGATGAAACAGAATGAATGCCAATACAGACAGTTATCGATTTAGTGGATATGCAGGAGACGTATAGTGTACCAGATCAATATCATCTTGGACTACTTTTCATCCTCAGAACAACTGTGATGTGACATGGAATGGAGTCATAGAGGTCGTGACTAACTCCGAGTGAAATATTACACCATTCCTTGGTAGAGCATAAAAACATTAGTTTGCGCCAGATTCTTGCCTTTGAAGCGGACCACAAGTGTTCAGTTAGGAATATTTTTAGATACGGGGATTTTGAAGGCCAGGGAATGTATTGTACTTATATCGATATTTCGCAAATCTCGGTTTAAGATCTCCAGCTGCCGAAATGGGGGCAACATCATTATTGAATATGGCGTTATTGACCCATAAAAATATTTGAAACATAAAATAGATAAGGTCTTCTAAACCAGCGACATAGTCATGGACAGTGATAAAACAGGTAAACTCCAACTCATGACCCTCCGAAAATCAGGATATTTCATTTCATTGCATTAAATATGTGCCGAAATATTTCACGGTTTGGCAAAGATGATAGGCCTCTTTTGGTGTCCACCACAAATAAGCAAGTCCCGTGGCTTTAAATAAGGGGAACGATTATTCATTTGACAATATCAGACCGGTAATGTTGCATGTTCGCGGCACCATTATTGTAGTGCTAAATAGCTACGGTTTCTTATCAGCGGTTTCGCCCGCACGACCTGAATCCGTAGATCCATGCAATGTAATTCGCGGTGGACTGTAAATGTTCTCAGAAGCTGTTAGAAGTGCTATAGCCAACAAGAGATGGTCTCTGACGTTTCTTACCAAATGCGGTCTGATATTGCAGCCCCTACTTTGATACTGGTGTTACCAACCACGATCACTCTCTCTTATACCATTAATTAAATTGCCACTACAGTTGTACCGAAAAAAAACCTTGACATGCGAGTAGTGGTAATGTCACTGCGAGCTGTCAGAGACGTTCTCTTACTGGACGCACTATAGTTGAGCTTCTTCTCACTTGCACTGTAGAAGCTCAACAGTTAAAAATGGCAATCTGCTTTAATGCTCGGCGGGATGTGATCCACCAATATGATTTTGCCATGATTTTGTAGGCCGCAATCATTTTGGGCACTGTCCCTCGCTACACATTCAACACATTTACCACTTTCGTTGCATTAACATAACTGAATGCCAATTTGCCCTCTTGGCAAATCTAAGAGGTTGCGTCTACGCACTTCTCTAGTCGTTCCTGTCTCCGCACATCAATACCGTTCTACTGTTCCTCATGTAGCATGATATTTGCCGTAACACACCACCATCAACAACCCGCAACTGTGGTTGCCGTTTGATAGTTGCCCACATAGACATCTGACGTATTTTAAAATCCTGGAGTTTCCGCTAAACTGATAGTTAAAAGTATTTATTACAGAAATGTACGTAGTTTCAATTAAGTGGTTTTTAATTAAATAAATAGTAAAAAAATAATGATGGAAATAACTCTTTTTATTGTATGGGCACTGATCCTCGAGTGGTCGAGGGGTTGCGCTAAAAGTTAGCTAGGGCCTCCAGAATTAAGTTATCCTTACATTATATTCGCTTGAAAATCTGCCAGAGTAACACCTAATACCTGAATAGATCCAAGGAAGTTAATCAGGAATCGATGCCACTGTTTTACACATTTTATTTCGTCTTTGCATATTTTCGCTTTATTTATATGACGTTTCTCCCCCAAAAAATGACGTTTCCTGTTTTATTATTTTACTGCAGCCTCATAGATGGCAATAAAGTATAGTTACAATATTTTTGTAAAAATGGAATTTGCTTTCTTGGCAGTTGTCAAAGATAGGTTAATCAGCATAATGCACGTTATTATTTCCTTTAAAAAATATTTTGTTCTTACATAATTACCCTAGTTTTATTAATGTATATTTTATTTTGCCACTAATCATGTTGTTATTTTGGAAATAAATAATGATATACTCCGTTTGTGGAGCATGTGTGGAACGACCTAAGTTGTAATGAACCAATTAATTTTCTCATCATTTTTGAAAGAGAAGTTGGGAGCTTTTGAAAAAGCACCTTGCCTCTGCTGTTTGTACAGGAACAAAGTCAATTGAGCTAATTAATTTCCGAAATAATTTATTTCGTGCAGAAGTAACATTTCGGCTGTTTTAGAAATAGCTATTTTGGAAGATCATTTATTTATTTGCACATATTTTTGGGTGTTACCGGCATCTAATGTCTTAAGCTTGTTACGTATGGAGAATGACATCCCTGGGTGAGGACACTATCTGGGATAGTGGGGAAGAAAGAAAGGAAACGACGTACAGAACCGGGCCTTTGTGTTAGGTACCATGCCAGCAATTACCTAGTGTGAATAAGTAAACCCAGAAAAGAAAACTCATTTAGAATAGCTGAACTGAGAAAGCTGTTACACCTTTTCGACCGAATGTCCACTACCAAAGAGGGAACCCGAGTCCACTTGCAACAAAGAAAAGAGCGTTACCTAATACACTACGTGGAGCGACATTTTAAAAGCAAAATACTGCCTAGGATTACGCATAATGATCTTGTAGACCCTACTAAATTTCTTTTCAATCAACAATTTATACTGAAGAAAATTAATTTCGTTCATTGCAAAAATAATTTTGAAATAAATCAATTCAAATGAGGGATACACTATGATGCAGTAGACTACTTATTTCAAGATCATTTTTAGTGTAAAAAAATAAATTTTATTTGCATTCAAATACTAATTTACGAATTATAGGTGAACTGATTTCCTGTATACCCTATCTCCCATTTTATTCATTTTGTGATAATTAATTAGAGAAATTATTTTACCGATACATATTCTCATTACGTATGTTACTACTAGAGTTGTCAATGAGACGAGACAAGAAATAAGGTTTCCTCGTCTCGTCTCTTTTTTGTAGAAGCTTAGTTTTGATTCTCGACGGGATTCTTTTATTGTAACTGTTATGAGCACCATTTTTCGAAAATTTCTCTGCTCGTTCCGTAAACGTATGCAGTTGACTTTAGGGAATAGGACAAGCAAAAATATGGTTAGATTATATTTAGTAACACCATATAAAATTCCTATGTGAGGGAAATTCAAAGAATAACCACTGTGATAAGATAAATCAGTAAAGTTACTTAAGGGATATTTATACCAAAACGAACATAAAATTCGTTTGCCGCAAAGTAAACAACTATAATAAGGAATTTTGAAAAGGAAACTATTGTCAGTGTAAACACAACACATTGAGCAAGAGAATGTGATAAATATATAGAAAACACAATTGCGCAAATATTTTAACACAATAACTGTGTCTTCATCACACTTCCACCCCTTCTGGCTACTTGGGAATTAGCCACCTCCTATATACTTTCTGGAAATCAATTTTTAATTAAGCTTCGTCCTTTCATTAAAAGAGTAACACTTTCTTTTTCCATTTTCACTCACTCAGCTGCACACTTGTACAATTAAAAATATACATTATTGTCCTTTAATTATGCTTATTGTGTCCCCTATTAATTTCCTCTCGTTCTTACTTCTTCCTTTTCCTTTGTTCTTCTTTAAGTAAAATCTTCTCCCATTCTTTGTTTATTGCAGATTCTTTATTCCAATTCATGACCGTTTTTTCCAATTTCTCACTAACATCCTGTTCTCAGTTTCTATGACCTCTGCCCCTCCCCCTATCCTGTGGTTTGTCTCTTTTCTATGCTTATATTATGAATTATCTATGGTTTAAAACGTTCCTCCATGCAGGAACTACTCAAATGGTATTACCAGCGACTGATGTCTTAAGGAGGTGCTGTCAAACGCACACTTATTTTATACTGATACAGTAAGAAGGAAATTACTTACATTATGATTGATTTTGTTTTCACTTACTAATCAAGAAAAGGGCCCTCGTCAATGTGAGCTGTCACGGAATCGTTCCCTCCGTTGGATTTTCAATGAGTAATTAGGTCTTAGAAACACATGTCAAAACACAGTGCCGTTCCGGGGAAAATCAGCGCCCGGGGGGAGAGTATATGACGGGGTCCCCATACATATACATATATTCTGAAATACATATTTTTGAATAGAGCACATATTAGTTCCTAAGTAAAGTCGTTATCTGACTACCGTAGGTTCCACAATTTTCGAGATATGGACCTTTAAAAAACTTCATTTCTTCATGTTTTCCTATAACTTCGAAAGGAAGCGTTTGTGCATCCAGGTCGGTCTATACTTTTTACCTTATCTCGGTGTCAGGAATAATTTCCCAAGCGTTGTCGGTGTGGTATTGAAACACCCTATATAATATGATCTGAAAAGGTGGGAGTCGCATGACGTCATGCCGTCCCCCGTGTCTATTTTAGTCTATTGTAATTTTTTAGGAAGTAGAGGTACGCCAGAGAGATTTTAGAAGTGGTAGAACGGACTCTCCCTGTGTTGCTCCTTGCTCTAACCCCTTTATCTATCTATCTATCTATCTGTATCTATCTATCTATCTATCTATATATATATATACTATACGTACATATGAGCTACTCGGGAGAACTAGTAAGTAAAACTTGCAGTAAAATTGAATTATTTGGAGGATGGAACAGGTGAACGGGGTTTCCCTGTATTGCTTCTCACTCCACCCTATATATATATAGACAGAGAGAGAGAGAGAGAGAGAGAGAGAGAGAGAGAGAGGGTGTTAATAAACTATACGGACAAATTGTAAGAGGTGATTCCTTACATTAAAATAAGAGAAATAGTTCCTATGTTCCTGTGAGAAAAATGCAAAGTTTCAGAGCTAGGGCTGTCCAAAATCGCGAGAACGCCAAATTTCAGATGTCCTATGTCGTATTCTTAAAACTGTGGATGGTGGTCCTTATCACTGTAAAGGAAGTCACGCATACGCAATCCAAAAGTGCATAGCTCATGAATGTTCAATCGGAGTATAGAGTATTCCCTGCAGGCAAAAATTCCCAGACGTGCCATCAACCAAATTTTGAGATATGCTCTGATTTTATGATTGGTTTTAAGTAGGGAAACGAAAAGCTTTGACAACAGTGAACACAGAATCCTTTGGCGGAATATCGGAAGTGTTAAGGATCGTCAGCAGAACGTTCTCTCGAACTCGGGAAAATTCATGCTGCCATGTTTTCTTTCACGCTCATAAGTGAAGAAAAAACGTGAAATATACCGTCAAGAAATGCATTTCAACATACGTTGTTCCGAACACAAAAAGCATGGATCTGCCGGTTCCTAACACTTCCGATAACTTTAAGAGTTAGAATGATCTTAGAGAGTTTAGAGGTGAGAATAGGCGGCCGGTATTTCTCTTCAATTTCTCCTAAGAAACCTTTTTATAGAAATTATCTATTTTCCTAATAAAAGGTTGTTAGAGGTAACTTATTTGTTATGATTTTATGTACAAGATATGATTCTGAGTTAATTATTGAGTAAAATTTGTGAGTAGTTAAGAAAGATCAATTACGCCTAGATAATTACTTACTCTTTTATGATATGAGCTTCAATATATTTGTATATTCTATTTGTTTTCTAGTGGCCACGGTGACTCAGTGGTGGAGCGTTCACTTCTGGTCCTTGGGGTCCCGTGTTCGATCCCAGCCCCCGCCAAGTGAACTTCGTAGTGGACAAATACCGTGTACGTGGATTTTCTCGAGGTTTTCCCGCTTCCTCCCACTTTCTTCATTCCACCATTTCATTCATTACTCATTATCACCGTCTCGTTTAGCCTAACCGGCATAAACGTGGGACGTAAAACTCAAAGATTTCGTTTCACTTTTTCTATTTATTTTCCAATAATTGTCTGTCGAATATTTTTTGTCCATTAGAGATGGAAGAATATGCACAGAAGGAGAGAACTATATATTACATGGAAGCTTAAATAGTGATATGTTTATTTTATATTTTCTTTCGACATACAAGACCTTGGTACATGGAAGTTCTCAATTTCTGCAAGTGGCCTACCAATAGAATACCTTTCATGATGGTGATGATACAAAACATATTTTAACAGAAATATGAAAACTACTATCTTTGGATTAAGTGAACAAATGTATATAATCCAGTTTATTATTTTCCTTAAACCCTTTCGAAACCAGGTCATTTTTTGCGTTTTTAGAAGAGATATGTTGCTGTTTTTTTGGTGAAGGTTACCTTGCAGTGTTGCAAGCGGAAGGGAAATTATTCAGGGAAATGTAGGGGTGAAAATTTACAAAAATTCCCTTACAGACTTTCAAGATTTTTGTAGGTAGCACTACTGTTGCCACATAGGTCTAAATCATCTAAACTTCTTTGGTGTGTTGAGAAGATACAGTGAATACCTGAAGTTATTAGCTGCCATACGAAGAGAAAGAAAAAATTGTCTGTCATCATACACATGAAATTTTGACACATTTACGCCTCAGAAGCAAAAATCAACTGATATGCAACTCCTTCCCTAATTCTCCTATTAAAATTTTTTATAATGCATTCTGTAGGCGAAAGACGAGGTTTTCAGATAGTTGTACGTTTGTTCCAATGTAGCCAGCAAGAGGGAAATAATAGAGGGAAAATAGTTTTTTTCTGAAATGTTCACCTAGAATCGGGAATGATTATTATTCGCTGGAAACAGTGATATACGGCAGACGCAGGCTATCTGAGAATAAACCTTGGTACCCTATTAATATATCCTACAAGTATCATGGCGATATCTAACAAAGTAAGCATGAAATTAAAAAATATATCATTCTACCTCAGAAATTCACCATTTTCCTTAACCATTTACAGGGCATGGTTTATTATACACCTCAACTGCACTTTCCCTAATTATCCTACTGAAACTTTTTATAGTGCATTGTGTAAGATAAGGACGAGGCTTTCAGGCAGTGGTACGTTTGTTTGAATATAGCCAATAAAAGGGAAGTAATTGAGACAAAACGGATCTTTTCGAAAAAATTCCACTAAAATCCTGAATTAATTTTTTGGCTGGCAACACTGCTACCACACAGAAGCAAACTTTCTTAAAATAAACATTGATACACCACTAATATGTCCGACAAGTATCATGGCAATATTTAATAAACAAAGTTTATGTTAACAAAAAAATATATTACGGTAAACAGAAAAGTTGAGAAAAACTAGAAAAAATCAACGGTTAGAATCTAAATACAAATTTTTCGTGCATCCCCTAATTACCCCATTGTAACGATCTGTACTCACTTTTCTTCAGTAAGGATCAATGTTTAACTAGTGTAAGTTGACTTGCGCTTGGCCTTATAGGTACGATGTATAAACAAATATTTCGAAAATTATGGACTTTTTGCCCAAGTTTAAGGAACTTTCAATTTCCCTAGTTGGTAACACTTCACACGGGCCGGTGAACATGATCAACGATGAGGTATTCATCCTAGGTGTCTACCTGAAAAGTCATAAGGAGATTTCTCTACAACAAAGGAAGCTACAAGAGAAAAAACAAAATTCGAAATTCGAAAATTCTTGAAATTTTGACTTTGGACTTAAATTTTAGAAGGAAATTCGACAACCAGAAAAAAAGGAAATTAATATGATAAACTATGTTCCAACCATGTTTGTCTAAAAAAAAGTAAACCGATATCTTAATTAGTGTCCACACAGAAGCGGATTAAAAAGTGACGCACCCGTGTTTGCCACTTTGGCCACCTTGGTCAGAAAGGGCTTAACAAGGTCGTTTATAATTAAAATGAAATCTCTCAGTTTAACGCCCCTCGTTTATGCCTTTTGGACTAATTGACATGATGATTAAGGCAAGTTAATGATGATGGAAGGGTTATTGGAATGAAATGAATGAAAATGTAAAAATTCATATGTTTTAAAAATGATATATGAAATGTTGAAGATATTTCTCCAAACTAACCTGACTTTAATTTTATATAACACTTTTATTGTATTTTTATTCACAAACTAATAAATACCCATTGAAACGATGAAGATTTTCCAGCTTTCTTAAACTCCTTTCCATATCTTACTTTCCATAAAATCTATTTCAGTCGTTTGCACGTATCTTTTGTATTTCCAATCAAATTATTGTTATCTGCTGGTTTATTTCTCTGCATTTTAACTTTCAAGCGACGTAGGGAGAGAAGAAAGTATGTAATTCGTAAAAATTGAAATGATATAAACTCTTTTAGTTAAAGTCAACCTACTATTACAACGATATTGTATATCAGTGAAATACTTTCATTTTTATCTTGTAGTTATTTTGGGCAAGTACACAATCTATTGTGAAGAAGATGAAAAAAGAACGTATAATATATATGTGTCGATATCAGACAGATATTCATGTAATGGTAGTTACAGTAACAAGATATAGTTGTTTGTTTAAAAGTTGGTGGCAACTGAAAAAAATATTAATAATAACGGGAAATTGAGAGAAAAAGGTATTTATGATTTGTATTAGATGTGTCTAATTTCCAGGATATGCAATTGCTAGTTCTTGTGGTGCATGATAGTGGTGACTTATCTTATTATTCGAGCTGTTTGCATAAATGTAACGTATAAAAGAGAGAATTACGTATAAAGTAAGAAAAATATTATTTATTATAAACTGTTACATTTTTAGATGGCGTTTCCTGCACAGGAGTATCTTGAGATTTGGTAGAAGTTAAGTAGGAAGTCTCATATATATAGTCACCACGGAGTATACTTTATTAAGAAGTAGAAAGAAAATTTATCGGAACCTTAAAATGGATATTCACAGAGGTGAAAGTATTAATAATGAATGAAGTTGGTGATGTTGAAACAACAGGATGTGACGCATCAATCAATGTGGCTGACCTTATAAAACAGCTAGGTCAACAATTAACACAGCAAATGGATACTAAATTTGAGCAGGTAAATTCTATGATGTAGCAAATGACACAGCAACAGCAAGTGACACAGCAGATGGATACTAGATTTCGGCAGATTGATACTAAATTTGAGCAAATAACACAGTCCATGACGCAGCAAATGGATAATAAATGGGAACAAACCACACAGCAAATAAACACTAAACTAGAACGAACTGACTTAGGATGGAACAAATTCTGCACAGATTTACAATTGTACAAAGTTCTGTGGAAGTGGTTGACACTCAAGTTAATGAGCACACAAATCAAATTCCTGAATTACATTAAGAAATACATTCGTTTAAGGAAAAGATTAGTACCGTAAATGGTAATCCTGATCCGGTCGTCAACATAAACAATATGACAGCTGAACTCAGATTAGCTATAGAAGAAAATGATATATCTGAAAGCTATTCGGAAAGGGATAATAGTCATTCTAGTATCGGGAAAAAAGAGAGAATACGACATAATGGCATCGTAGGAATCATATACGTAGAGACTAAACATTTGAAACATTCTAATAATAATAGTCCTTTTAGATTTAGCGAAATAAGATATTTAACCAAATTAAGTGGCCGATCGAAAGACATACCAGCCAGTACATTTTTGGAAAAATTCAAAAAAGAGTGCGATCTAATTGGCGTAAACAAATCCAAATTCCTTAAAATTTTGCCACATGTTTTACTACCACCTTGCTCACAGTCAGTATGGTTCAAAGCAATCCGGGGTAGTTTACTTAACTACTTAGATTTAAAAAACGCTCTGCTTTCAAATTTTGAAAATGATTTTATGTTGGCAAACCCAGACTCCTTAGTCCGAAACAGACGTTATGATCCAAAAATTGATAAGAGTCTTATTGATTTTGTGATTTCCGTTTATAGTGAGTTCAAATTAATTAATCCATTCCAACAGGAATCACGAATTATAGAATCGATTCGAATATTGTTATCTTTTAGGTTACAGCAAATACTTATCTCTGCACAATGCGATAATTTCAATAATCTAATTATGATAGTGCAAAATTTTGAAAGTCAATCAATGCTGCAAGGAAATAATAACCGACACTAAGGTAATACTAACCGAAACCAAATTAATCCTATTCATGTTCGAAATATCAACGTAAGGGAAGAGTGTAGTCCTAATGTAAGAAGCAATGATAATTCAATACCAGTAATAGAACCGAACCTTATTTTAGAAGAAACAGAAATAATAATCGTACAACATTTGGAAATCAAACAAATAATAGGTCTAATTTTCCTCGAAATGGGTTTCGTAGTAATTTCATAGGTGACAGAAATTATCAAAACAGGAATTAAGGAACTGAAGACATAAACGACATATAGGACGGTACTCAAGATTGTGCCATTCAATGTAACCTAACCGAATCATTTGGTAATGTTAATTCAAACTAGATGTGGCTCACGTGGGACGGGTTAAGGCCACGCCAGGAACTTATTCGTAAGAGTGTCTTTCTGTAAATGAAACTAACCTTAAAACTTTAAATCTTAGAAATAATTATCAGTATATTCCCATCAGTAATTGCCATTGGATGTTTGATGATGAGTTAGAAGGTGTATGCTCGCATGATAATGATTTTGTTTTCTTCAAGACATTTAGTACAGCCAAATTACATGTTAAAATTAATGATATTCTCCTTCAAGCTCTCATTGATACTGGAGCCATCGTATCACTTCTGTCATATTCCTTTTGGCGTAAGCTTAAAAAAGACTATTCCAACCCTAGATTGCACAAAATAGATAATTTGATCTTAGTTGATTATACCTGTAAACATAAGAAAAGGGTTATGGGAAAAACAAGTGGTTATTTCAATACAGGATTATGAAATCTGAATTTAAATGTTGGTTATTAATGAATTAAAATGAAAATGTATTGATCGGATTAAACTTTCTCACGCAATTACGTGCAGTTTTAGATTTTGAAAATAAGACATTCTCGATACACACACTTCATGACAAAATTGTTCAAAATTTACTTCCAGTTAGGGATAACTTTGCTTGCCAGTGTCAGCCCTTTATAAATAATTTTCTTAGTAAAAATGAATGCAATAATAAGGAAACAGATATTAAGAATCATGGATATGAAATGGTTACTATAGACAACAATTATCATACATTTTGCAATTGTGTGAATGAAATTGTAAAGACCGTGAATAATACTGATGAAGAATTTTTGGTTCAATTCAAGAATATTCCTCATAAACATAGAAAACTATTTTCCAAGAAACCGGGATGTTGTAAAATTTTGTATACGATATTGAAGTCGATACAGATACGCGAATTATAACAAAACCATATAATATACCCTACAGATTCAGGGAAAATATAAGAAAACAAATTAACGAAACTGAATTAATGGATGGGAAACTGGTAAACTATTGGGTTTACGTAATATTGACGAGTTGAAATTATGGCGTTCGTCAAAACATACCAAAGGTAAATGGATACAGCTAGTTAAAACGTTAGTTCCTTCAGAAGTTTTATCCAAGATTAACATAACTACTTAGATTAACATGCTGACCTTACAGATTGATTCTTAGTATAATATTTTCATTATTTGCATTATTCTTTCATATGATATTGATTAATTCTTGATTTGTTTCACATTTCAGTATTGTACTGATTTATTTTGCAATTCCCTTCACTTATCAGTATTGTGTTTTCAAAGTGTTTTATTATCATCTTAATTATGCCCAGATGGAAGTAATAGGTTATGTAGTATTTCAATATACTCTAATTTAATTTGTCAATTAGTCCGAATGATATTGAGTCAAAGAATCTATTTTAGGACCTGAATAATTAATAAACTGATCACGTTTTGAGTAAGTCCTCTTCGTCGATAGTTTTATAGAATTAAAACATAATTAATTATTCAATGAATATAAGAATAATATTGGGATAAAAAATTATATGAGAGAACATAAGAATATGTATATGTATTAAAATTTTTATATACAAGGGTTATTCGAAAAGTAAGGTAACCAAATATGTAAAAATATGAACGGTCCAGGATTCTTTCTTCAATTGTAACCAATTTAAGAAGTCCTAGTCGGGAGTCATATATACAACGATATTGTATATAACTGAATTACTTTCATTTTTTGCCTTGTAGTTATTTTGGGCAACGGTGCTTAAAAGCACACAATCTGTTGTGGAGGAGAAGAAAAAAGAACGTATAATATATATGTGTCGATATCAGATAGATATTCATGTAATGGTAGTTACAGTAACAAGATATAGTTGTTTGTTTAAAAGTTGCTATGACAACTGAAAAATATATTATTATTAATGGAGAATTGAGAATGAAAGGTATTTGTGATGTGTATTAGATGTGTCTAATTTCCAGACTATGCAATTGCTAGTTCTTGTGGTGCATGATAGTGGTATCTTATCTTATTATTCGAACTGTGGGCATAAATGTAACGTATAAAGTAAGAAAAATATTATTTATTAGTAAACTGTTACACTATGGCCAGTGGCGTATTTACGATTTTGTTTAGATTTTGCTTTGCAAACTTTATTGCTGGAAATGTGAAAATTCTGCAAGATTTACTTTTATGAAGCATATAAAATTTCGGGAGCGGCTTAAACCCGGAAGCCACCCTCTTAAATATGCCATTGACTATGTCATTTAGACTAAGGGAGACGAATAATTATGCAGTAAGCAGCAGTGGTAAGCGCTCTACAACTGAGGCCCTCTGCACCTCAATTGGTGAAAGTAATCGAGCTCGAGATATCAACAAATTTACCCAATACATGGCCCGTATAAGCAAGACGCGAGGTACGTGTCCTTTTAAACTTCAGGATTTTCTAAGATTCTCTAGAGTTTCTAAGATTTTTTCGAGTTTTCCTCCTAGTCCTAAAAGAGGTATAGAATAGGAATATTTCTCCAAGTTTACTGAGTTCAGAAAACCAAAATATGCTATTGTCTCTACAGAAGCCTTAACATTTTTGTTCATATTTCATAAATGATTATACTATTAACAAAACTTAATGCATTACAAGTTTTTTCTTAGAAAATATCCAAAGAAGATAAGTTCTTGTACGATTGTCTAAAAGCTGGCTCGAGCATTTTTCATATTTTACAAACAAATATTTTATTAACCAACATATGATGTTTGTCATTTCTCCTTTGAAAAAAATCCGCAAGATTTATTTTACTCCTAGGATGTTTCTTCAGAACAGTTTTTTATAAATAACTGAGGCAATTTTGTTCGTATTTCATAAAATAAAAATTTTCTTAATTATCCTGTAACGTGACGCAAGCCATTCCCTCTGAAAAATTCCAAAATACTTAATTTATTCTTGGGGCTAAGATATTTTCGAAAGATTTTATCAAAACCGTATCTGACGATTTTCTTGATACTTCATAAATATATATTTTGTTAACGCTGTAACGTGATGTAGATCATTTCTTCTGAAAAGGTAATGAGTTTCTTTACTCTTGTGGTAAATTTTATTCAGGCGATTTTCTCAAAACCTGCGCAGTTGGTTTTGTTTATAGTTGAGAAACAAAAATCAGCAACCCTATAATAATCTTCTGAAGCTATTGTGAGAATGTGATAAATGTGAGAAAAGGAAGATGTAGCGTACTCTTAAGATTAGCTTTTTAGACAGTTTTATGAGAAACTGCTCATGCAAGTTTTTCTTTTATAATTTCATAAAGAAATGTTTCACTAACAATCTTGTAATGTAATGTAAGTAGTTTTTCTCTAAATATTCACCATGGATAGTTTGTATTTTGGGGGTAAGTTTTGTCACATGAGTTCTCACCGAGAATAGAAGCAGTATCCCTCTTAAGTGCCTTTTGCGTGGGAGATCCGAGTTCGAATCCAGACGGAAATTCACGTGTTTCGGATCCCACGTTAAGCTGTAGATTCACGCCTCATATAGTCTTGTTGCTGAAATGGCCCTAAATTCAAAAATGTAAATCTAAATTTTGTTTTGGGACAATTTCCTCAAAGCCCACTCGGCCGATTTTGTTGATATTTAATAAACAATCCTATAATTTGTTGTGAGTCGTTTCTTCTGAAAATATGCACAAAGAGTCAGGGGCGGATCCAGGACTGATTTCTGGGGGGGGCGGTGGGTTATTATAATGCTACTTTTAAGGGCTCCAAACTCTGGGATGGATTTTATTTATATACATATATAAAACAAGAAAGTCTCCTCTCCTGGAGGGGGGGGCGATCGCCCCGATCGCCTTCCCCTGCATTCGCCCCTGCAAAGGGTAGATTATTCTTAAGATGAGATTTTCAGACATTTTTCTTTACAAAAATTACTCAGACGATTTTACTACTTTGTAAATAAACATAATAACAAATCGACAATATGTCACATGTAATTTCAAACTAAAAGTCAACAAGGAGTAATTTAGCCTTGGGACAAGTTTTCTTCAAAGGATTCTTAAAACACCTAATTTTGTTGATATTTCTTTGGTAAACTTTATAGTAACAACTGCAGCATAACTCGATTTAATTTAATAAATGTAAAGGAGAATGTTAAATGTGGTATTCCGTATCTTTAATTTCATTTCTCTTTAAATGTTTCAAATAGATTTCTCGGGTATAATAATTAAAGAAATCTTTCAAAATTAAATTTTTAAGTTTTACATCCCACAGTTATGCTGGTAACGCTAAAGGAGATGGTGATTATGGGAAATTAATGAAATGAAGAAAGTGGACGGAAACGGGAGAACCCCTAAAAACCCACCCACACGGTGTTTGTCCACTACAAAGTTCAGTTGGCATGAGCTGAAATCGAACCAGGAACCCCATGCAACAGAGGTGAACGCTCTACTACTGAGCCACCGCGGCACTATATAATTAAAAAGTTTTAAATAGTAAATGGTTTTAAATAGTTTTAAAGTAGTATGCTTACTTAATCTAATCTATCTCCATTTTAAATCAATAAATTAGTGATAGTGTATTAAAATTCTACCCCCCCCCCCCCCAATTTACTTTGCCCGGATTAAGGATGAAACAGCTTATTGATGTTTGGGATGAAAGAAATTATGACAAAGAAAAACTTCAAAAGTTGACAAATAAAATCAGTAGTTCCACTACACTGATAAAATTCTGAATTACTACCAACATATTTCAATAAATAATTATAATTTAACTCTAGGAAACCTCTCGGGAATCTACGCATAGGAAGAATATTCGTTTTTGTATGATTTAATAAACCTTCTTGAAAGATACATTATTATTATTATTATTATTATTATTATTATTATTATTATTATTATTATTATTATTATTATTATTATTATTATTATTATTATTAGGCCTATTATTATTATTGTTATTAAATTCCAAACATATTTATGTATCCCCCAACTTTTGTGACTGGCTGCTGATTTGTTGTCATTACAGCGGTGTGGTGATGTAAGTTTTCACGCTGGAAAATAGTCCGACAGAGTGTCCAAATAAGATCGTAGGGCACAATGCAAATTTAATCCTCACTAGTCATATTCTCCTGAGAAAAGATCAGAGGCGACCCGAAGCAGTTTGTAGCTGCTAACACCGTTTGAGTCCTATACGAGGGGTCCGAACACTTAGTGGATTTCTTTCCCTCTGCTCTGGTCATTTTTGTAATGCAGTACATAAAGCCCTACAGAAAATTGGAACTCAATATCGTTATAATAACTCTTATATTTATAAAAAAAACGAAATATTTGGGAGAGAAAGAAGAAAACATACAGTTTTGTTCAAGTCACACTACTTAATGACGCTTGCACTGATGATCAGATCACTCAATATGACGTTCATAAAAGAAGAGGTTGAGTGTGTGCTGTGATTTGTGGAATTACAATCTTGCGTTTCCGTGCTGAGGAAGTCTGAAACAACATACGAGAAACGACCTCGGCACACACAAGTATTGAGAGATGGTATGAAAAGTTCAAGATTATGGGGAAGTGTTAGAATTGCCCTAAACTGCAAGGAAAGGAACGAATGACGTGATTCTGATAGTGTGGAACGGTGTCCAAATAATCACTTAAATGAAGACTCCTGGAAACGAGGTTCATTGTTGTAAAATATCACACAAGAAGTTGAAAGGCAGGACTGATTACTTAATATTTGTACATGGATCTGATAGACGAAGACTATGATTGGTAAGGAGCATGAGACGTTGCTAAACTATCGCACCAGCAGATCTAATTACGGCGATTAACTTATTGGTTATGAAATATTAATATATAAGCTATTTCTATGCTTTCTTATGATTCTTGCCTAAATATTAGAGATAGTGAATGAATGTAAGTGGAATATTACAACATTCCTTGGGAAAGGGTAGATCTATACTATACCAGATTAATGAATGTGAAGTTGTTCACAGATGTTCAGTTAGTCGTATGTTCAGATACGGAGATTTTCCAGGCTAGCGAAGGTATTCTACTCATATCGATGTTTCCAAAAACCTTGGTCCAACAGCTCCAGCTGTCACAATGGGTGAAACATCATTATTCAATATGACATAATTACCCAGAAAAAAATCGAACCATAGGATTCATCTTGTTTCTTAAACCAGCACCATAATCGTAGACAGTGATGTGATAGGTAAACTAAAACTTCCACTTAAAACCAGGATATGGCATTCCGTAACATCACAGACAAACCGAAATATTTCATGGTTTAGCCAAGATCATAGCCTTCTTTGGGCATCCGCCACACATAACACATCACGTGGTTTGAAATGAGGTGAACAATGTCACGCCTTTCTCTGTCATCACCGATTCATGTTGCATGTTCGCGGCAACATTGTCGCCGTGCTAAATCGTTATGATTTCTTATCAGTGGTTTCGCTCGTACGATCTAACTCCGTATGCCTATGCAATGTAATTAGCAGTCGACTGTAAATGTTCTCAGAAGCTGTTGGAAATGGTGGTTGAGCTTTTTCTTACTCGCGCTATAGAAGCACAAGAGTTAACGGTGACAATTAGCTTTAATGCGCGGCAGGATTTGTCACCAAGGGTTTACTAGGGACCATGGCTCCTCTTCACCTATGTGATTTTGTCGTGAGTTTGTAGACCGTCATCATATTGAGTACTCTCTCTTAGTATACACTCAACACTTTTGCCACTCTCGTTGCGTTCGCACTACATAACAGAGTCCCAACATTTTGCTTTCTTCAGAAATCTGAGAGGTTGCGTGTGTACACTTTTTCTGTCATTCCAGTTTCCCTGCTTCACTACCGTTCTGCAGTTCCTCATGTAGCACAAAGTTTGTCCTAACACATTAAAATCAACAACCCGGAGCTGTGGTTGCCGCTCGATCGTTGAATACACATTTATCTGACGTAGGGGAGAGATCCCAATATCGCACCGGCTTATAAATCGCACCACCCCTAGTTTAAAAAGAACGGTAGTACTAACATGCCATCTGTTAGTTAAATTAAATACCTAAGCATACTGCCAAAATTGCACAGTAATGTGACGACGTTCACTAATTTATGTGTGTGTGTGTGTGTGTGTGTGTGCAGTTGCAGTACAATAGAAGTGGAGAATTTCTTACTAATTATCGGGGTATTTCACAGTAGAATAGGAATTAAGATAAGATAATTAGCTTATGTTTTAATAAGTAATAATAAACAAAATACAATTAATATTATGGCGACAATCTCAAGTTATTCTTTTTTAAATTTGTAAGGCATGTAAAAAATCATTTAAAAAATATCTGGCATAGTTTCCCAAATCGAACTATTACCGTGTTTCCGAAGTCGCACCAGTGCGGTTTTGACTTCTGTAGTATAATTTGTTTCTTGGTTTCTTTCTCGGTACAATTCACACATGATGAGTACACACCAATTTGGAAAATGGTCTCCGGAGTCTATGAATCGTGCTTTGAGAGAGTATAGGGAAAATAAAATGAAACAGAAAGTAAATATGTATTCTAAAGAAAACATTTTTGAGACAGTACTGCAGCGAGGTAGCATGAGGAACCGGAAAAACGGAAAATCGCGAAAGCTACTAAAAACGGTTCATGAAATCATTACGCTACCCAGTTCAATAACAGGAGGAAGTAGGCCTACCAACAGACAACCACAGAGAATAGAAGTTTTACCGTCAAGTCCTTACAACAAACATCTTGAAGAATGACAAAGGCAATCAAGAGTATCTAAACGTGTGGAGAGACCTAATCTTTTTCAACCGTTAGCTAGGTCTGTACGTGCTTCAAGAAACCTTAACAGCAAAAAGTGTACTCGAAAAGTATATACATCCAAATCACGATGATCCGAGCTACATATTCACAGTGTTTCAAATGTGCTATTGGAACAAGATTGGTTTTGCATTCTTTGTCAACATAATTTAGTCGAAGATATAGTACAGTGTGTTTTGTGTAAAGTCTGGACACATGAGTCTTGTGCGAGTGTTTCAGGAGATAAACGTACATTCCAATGTGAACATAAGGTGTAGTTATAGGTGTAAATACAAGTACGTTTACGTTTCATAGGATTATGAGCAACATGGCTCATGAATTATTGCTCACTGAATCAAACTATGGATATTTTTCCCTTTAATGATATATTCTTCCTCGTATTAACAACACACAGATAAAAGAATGTAATATATCATAGAAATATTAATTTGTTTTATGTATAGATTGCATTTCTACTTAATTATCTTATTTCTAAGGTGTTATTTCTGTGCTGAGTTATTTAAATTGCAGTATTTTTTCTCTTTTAAATATGTATTATTCCTCATCTCAATAAAACATTAATAAAATAATGTGATAATCAATGGAAATGATAATTTGTTTTATCCACATACTTTACTATAGAATTTGCATTATTCAAATGGCGGTCTGATTTTGGCTTCACGTATTGCGATTTGGGAAACCTGTTGCGTAAATCGCACTAATCAAAGGCTTCTAAAATAGCGTCATTTTTATCATGATAATGATAAGATATCGTTATGAAATCACTGTGAAAGGACCAGAAAACCATAAGATTCTATACGATCAAAAACTCATTTTAAATTTCTTCAAAAGTTTCGAATTAAAGCCATCTGCGTAAAAAGCGGTCCTATTTTCGCTACTCTCCCCTATATCAAACTCTTGTAGGTTCTACTGAATTGATAACTAAAAATATTTATTCAGAAATGTACATAGTTCGAATTAGGTGGTTTCTAATTAAATGAAATAATAAAACCTGATGATGGCAAAAGTATTTATTGTTACTTTGGCATTGTTCCTCCACTGGTCGAAAGGTTCAGTACCAATCAAAGTTAGCTACGGCGTCCAGAATCAGGAAATCTTTACTTATTTGGGAGCATGTTTAGTACAAGGGGTCCAGAAGCACGTAAAAAACACAAAATTTACAGGAGAAATGAATGATGCAAGTACTTAGATGTAACAGAACGTAATCAAATTTAACCTAACCTAACCTAAAGTAATCTAAGCTAATCTGAACTAACCTAAACTAACCTAATATTAGTAGAAATAAGCGAAATTCTATGATTTTTTCGAAAATTAAGTTGGACCCATGTACTAATATAACATAAACTGACCTAACATAAACTAACCGAACCTAACCTAAACTAACTTAACCTATCCTAAATTAACCTAATGTGAACAGAAATTACCAAAATTGTAACATTTTTTAGGGAAAAGAGCTGGACCCCTTCTGCTAAACATAGGCCGTTGGATATCTGTCAAAGAAATATTTCTGAACGACCCAACGAAATTATTCAGAAGTGAGTGCCGCTGCTTTTACTTCTTTTGTCTTTATTCTTCAATATTTTCACTTTTCCTAAAAATCCTGACAATCATTTCCAGTTTTATTGTTTTACTCTCCCCTTGAAATATATATTTACTAATAGTTTATAGATGGCAATCAATATTTTTGTAAAAGTGGAACTGTTTTTATTGGTAATTATCAAACAAAGCTTAATAAATATAATACATGCTATTATCTTCTTTATAATGCATTATATTGTTACACAATTACCTTAGTTTCACTATTGTATATTTTATTTTACCACTAGTTCAGATGGTTTTTTGCAAAGAAATTGGAACATATTCTTCTTGTGTAACATGTGTGTAATTATTATTATGCCTACGAGATGCGCATAATACATCATTCTTTTTGAAAGAGAAGTTGGGAGCTTTTGAGAAAAGCACCTGGCCTCTATTATTTTGTACAGCAACAAAGACAAGTTTGGTAAATAATTTTCCAAAGAATTTAACGTTGGACAGAAATAACTTCTGTTCTATAAATACGTATTTTGAAATCATTTAAATATTTATAAATGTTTCTGGGTATTAGCTGGGTATTACCTGTTACGTATGAAGAATGACGTCCCTGGGGATAGTACACTATCTGGGGAAGCTGGGAAGAAAGGAAGGAATGGGGAAGAAAGGAAGCGGCCTTCAGAATGGACATATTTAATGAGATACTATGCCAGGAATTACCCAGTATGAACGAGGAAACACTGGCAAATCCACATTCAGGATGGCTGACTTGTAAAAAGCTGTTATACCTTTTGGACCGAATGTCTCCACCGGAAATCGAACCCGAGACCGCTTTAACCAGAGACAACAACGTTATTTAGCAATTGAGCTAAGAAGGGAAACATTTTGTAAACCAAATACGGATTTCAGTGAGGTTATATTCTTTCATATCTTAAAGAAATACTTGTAATGATCTTGTACGAAACTTCTTTTGAATCAACGTTTTATACAAAAGGAAACCATTTTCGTTTATTGCAACACTAATTTTGCAATATATCAATTGAAATCAGACATACACACGGTGCATTACCTGTACAATCGCTTCGAGTGTAAAAAGAAAAATTAAATTTTCTTTACTTTCAAATGCTGACTTACGAATTATAGCTGAACTGATTTTCAGCAAGATCATTCTTTCAGTTTACTGTATATCTCACATTTTATTTACTTTGTCACCAGTAATTAGAAAAACAAATATACATATTTTCTTAACGTAGGTTTCTACTAGTTCTGTCTTCGACATGAGGCGAGAAATAAGGTTTCCTCGCTTCATCTCCCTAATATTGGTTCAAGTCTCGTCTCGTGTCATTCTCGAAAGGATTCTCGTTTCATCTTTACTAGGGCAAGATATTTCTTGTGTTATTTTGAATCTTTCTCCTCTCGTCCCGTAAACGTATATACTTGACTTTCGGACGTGGTGTAAACAGTAGTCTTGTTAGATTATATTTCGTAATAGCATATGCAATTCCTATATGACGGAACATTGAAGAATAATCATTGGAAAAAGATAAACCAATTAGGTAACTTAATGAATGTTTGTACCCAAACGAACATAAAATTCGTTTGCAACAAAATACTACTCTAGTTAGCAATTTTGAAAAAAACAATGTCTGTCAAAGTTAATAGTAACAACACACTAAGCAAGGCTGTGATAAACATATAAAAAGAACGCGATCACGTAACAGTTTCAACACACTAACTGTCTCTTCATCAGACTCCCATTCCTTCTGGCTACTTGAGAGTTGATCACCTCTTATATTCTTTCCGGAGATCAACTTTTGATTAGGTTCCACCCTTTCATTAAATAGTAACACTTGCCTCTTCCCACCTTCACTTGTTCGGTTGCACGCTTGTCCATTAAAAGGTATTCATTCTTGTCCTTTAGTTATGCTTATTATGTTTAGCATTGGTTTGTTCTCTTTCTTCTTCCTTTTCCTTTCTTCTTCTTTAAGTAATACCCTCTCCTATTGTTTAGTTATTCCTAGCCCTCCATTCCAATTCATCACCTTGTCTCCTGATTTCATGATTTCCCTGCTTTCTTTCCATTTTTACAAGAATGTCCTGTTCTCAGCCCAACCTATCCTATGGTTTGTCGCTTTCTGATGCTTATATTATGAGTTACCTATGGTTAGAAACGTATGCTGCAGCATTCTTCCATGTAGGAAGTACTCGATATGATGTTACCAGGGGCGGATTCAAAACAGACTCCCAGGGAGAGCGGTGGAAAGAAAGGCGGTGAAAGATTCTCTGTTTTATTCCTCAGTAGACTTTTCAGCACTGGTGCCTGTGCTGTTGTAGAGGGGGAGGTGAAATAATCTTTCTCTTCCCAGGTATCTGCCTATAGGTGTAAGAAGTATTGAATTATAATCGCTGACCTTAGAATACTTGCCTTCGCACGATTAGCTGTGGTATGTTGTCTGAACCCATTAGCTTACGAATCGCTATAGTACTGCCAAAGGAACGTTCTAAAGATTAGACGGATGAAAAGGGAATAAGAGTGACAAATCTCCAGTGCAACGTTAATTGACGGGTTGGTGGGTAAAGTACGTTAAGTCAAAAATTAGTGTTTTCGAGAAATCGCATTTGAAAGTTCAGACATAAATCGAAAATTCGGTTTTGGGAAAATGATTGACTGTTGTAGCTATCTTGAAAACACGTCATTCGGAACAAACAACTATTTCAAGGATTTTCATACAATTATTATCAGCATACTTAGCAAATAACGACTAAACTGAATGTGCTCGTGTAGAATACGGTATGTCATTACTGTCTATACATTGCGACAATAATACTATAAAACTGCTTGAAATACTGCTACTACTAATAGTGCTGAAATACATTTTAATCCCAATTACGTATTTTTAGTTCCAAAATGTACAGTTCACATTCTAACACTTCAGTTTGTTCAAGAATAACAGCACTACTGTGTATCTAAGAACGAGATCACTTACAATTTTGCACTAATAGTATAAAAATCCTTGAAATACTTCTACTGTTAATAGTGTTAAAATACAATTTAACCTCTGTTACAACGTTTAACCTGTTACAACGTTTTCTTTTTATTTGCAGTTCACATTTTTCAATACATGACTCTGTTCACGAATAACTGCACTACTGTGTATCTAAGAATGAGACCACTTGCAGGTATGCATCTTCATCACTGTTTTCGATGCTGTTTGGATGTATGTCTCTGAAAAGGAATTAGGAAGCTCTTTGTAAAATTTGTGAAATTCTACAGAAACGAACTGAAGAGGATCAAAAAATTCTTATTTTTCACATTTATGGGAACAAGTGCCTTTTTAGGCGAAATCTGGTTTCAAAATTGGAAGCTTTCCTCTTTTTGCAAAAGATATTTGTTGGAATCTGTTCTCATTCAGGAATGGTTTATAGTTAATGAAACCGTTTTCGCCTTTTCTATAATTCAGCCATTCTACTTCTTTCTAGGTTAGGCGTTCTCCCTCTTGATTAGTTTTTGTTTTGCAGAGGGCCTCTCAGAAGGGTAGCAAAATCGAAAAAAACCTTTACGTTTCATTCATATAATATGAATGGCTTTCAGGCCGGTATCCAGCCCAAAAATGTAGGGGGGGCGGTAGAAGTTAGGGGGGCCCGATCCAACCATATTATAGTTCATTTGCAAGCCTACGTGAAACTTTTAGGGGAGCCAGAAAAAATTTAGGTCTGGCCTTCCGTAGACTTCCCTTGGATACGGGCCTGATTGCTTCTTCTTTTTTAGTGATGGTCTCATTAGTACTGCTCAAACATGTGGATGTTCAATGTTCCCATTGTTTCTTTCTTTCGCCGTTTCAATGATAGTATGGCCACTGTCTGACTCCATATGGGTGTAGCCGGAAAGAAGAAACTTATGATCAATGGATTTGAGTGTGTCTTAGGCTTGTGAGTCTACCGTGCACAAGGCTGCAACATCACTGTTTTTGTTTCAGGTACCACATGTGTCTAAAAACCTGGTAATATGTTTGATGTCTGGATTTAAGTAATGAGTCAGAGTTTATAAATACAAGAGCTGACCTCATGAGCAATTCGTGTTGCAATTGCTTCATGCCATTCCATTGTCACACTCATGTAGTTAAATTGAATGTCCATAAATGTATTTTATAGAAAGCAATTGAGCACTGCAAGGAAGGAGTCGGAAGGCATTGTTGCGTATCAAAAGTTACTGTCTTCCTTGTAGGGTTATTTTTTAGAAAGTATTATCGGAGTTCTTCATCTCATATGATGTTTTTACTTTTCTTTTATGGTAATTCAGCTCTTTCTGTATTGCTTCTCTATTCACTTTGAAAGCTGACTTGATGGATAAAGTAAGTTTACAACAAGTTTGGCCAAGTGTCGTTATGTGTTTTCTTTATCGATAAGTTCATTTCATGAAATATGTTTTTCAAAAATACGTGTGCTTCCAGGAACATCTACACGTTCTTTAATATAATTCCTGTAAAACTCAGCCAGAGTATCATAAGATGGTAAATACTTTTCTCAGAATCATTCCTCACATCATGGTTTTCGTAAGTAGGTATGTGCTCTAGATACTGACGCACACCATTAATATCTTCAAACGTTTTCTTATTTGGTGGTTCATGAGATCCTCTGTCGTCATCCTGTATGATTCCAGGTTAGTGTGGAATATTTCTTGTGTAATACTGTTTCTAAAAATCTTGCCGTTCCTAAGCATGATCTCATGAAGCAAAAGGCAAGTAAGTTAATCGAAAAAAAGAATAACTATTTACTTACCCACAGTGGTGCTATTCAGCCGGTTAGCTATAACCGGGTATTAAAATATTTCGATTTCGCAGAACCGTTTGTTATTGCGACTTATAAACTCTCTCTCACACACACACAGCAAGCTGGAAGAAAGCTTATTCGACACAAATTTTTCACACCTAAAAACAAATGACCTACTTAAAGAACCTGCTCTGTTCTATACATATCAGAAGATTACTAGCGGGGAGGACGATAAATTTTACTTTATCTTTGGTTTTAGAAATTCTTGTAGCAATAGGGTCAAACAAATGATCTCTTAGAACAAGGTATAAGCGTTTATTCCTAATATATCAAGAATGAGAACTGGGGTTATATGAGTGATGTGGTAAGGCTTATTTACATTTGAAACACATGCCTACCATTATCGTCAATTACCGATCCATTGCTGGATGAAGGTCTTTCCAAAACTTTTTGACAACCGTCAATCTTGAACAATTAGTTTTCAATATATTCGCAGTGCTACATAATTTCGTCACACCACTTTGTATAAGGATACTGTATATGTCAGTAATTGTCACTTATGGTATCCAGTAAAAAAATTGGTTTTGTGTACCTTATGTGATTTGTTTCCTAATCATATTTATCTACCTGTTCATCTACAACCTCTGTCTCTCTCGCTCTCTCGCCCGTAGCAGCTTTGTCACCCGTACACTCATGGCAAGTAATAGTATTCTAGAAAGCACTGGATTAAACACAACCTCTGGTTTCTACTGACTGACCACACAGTGTACAACAATCACATTTCAAGATATTATTCAGTTGTCGCGCACCAAGTGCGCGTTTTTCTGGTGGTTTCGGGGGTACAGTAGACACGACTCTTGCAGTTTAATGCAGAAATCCTAAAGTCCTAGTACTCTCTTGTTTCTGTTGTCTTAATCATCTTTCTATTCTTATCTTATTTAACATTTCCTTATGGAAAGGGGAATGTAAAATTTGAACAGCACTCAGTAAAAGATTTGTGTCTGAAAATATTAGCATTTTCAAAGAATAAATTCATTTTTGTTGAAGTATTTTTGTTTTCGTTCCTTAATATTTTCATACTAGTGCAGAATGTGTACAGTAATGAATTAAATTTAAAAAAAAAATCGGTGTGAAATGCGTTATGTCAGTATAGTGTTAGCATAACACATTTTGCACACCCACGGTCATATTTTTACACTGTGTCTTATGTGATAAGTTATCAACACTATGACATAACGCATTCTGCCCACCCATTTCTGATTCGATCTCAGATTACTCAAAATACACCTCTTCATAATTTCACCACTATTACCACTATGACTTATCGGGCTATACACAGGCATTCATCTCACTGTTCTCTATCCAGTGTTTATGATAACTCAATTTGGGCGATTTTAGACTTAGCGCACTTTACTCACCCACCCGCTAATTATAATATTCGTTATGCTAAGGAAAGTATAAATAAAACACAGCAACAACAAAATATGAGAAACTACAATTGGTTGATGCTAACAGTGGGAGAACGGGAGAAAGGAAGTTAACTGTGGATAGGTTTTCCCATAATAATTGTACAGTCTGTAATGGACTCATGTTTTTCTTTGGTGTTGTGGAAGTGCCGATTGTGATTACAGCTGGTTCTTGGACACAAATGACGAAATGGTGGTCCACATCTGTAATGACTGTGTCAGAACCGATTAACACTATCCAGGGTCCTTCAGCGCGGAAGAAACCCCTTGCTTCCAAAATGAGCCGTCGTGAAGACGTTTTCTTCACAAAGAAAATCATGCCGTTTAGAATCAATTGGTTTTGTGCATGGCATGGATAGGTCGACGTTGAATTACATTTTAGAGGCCTGTGCCAAGTAAGAGCTAATGTAGTCCAAAGGAATACAATAGCGCTAATGAAATTTATTAAATGTTTAACAAATGGTTTAGATGTTTGTGTACACCATAAATAAAATGCTATTTTCTTAAAATTGAAGACGTGAATTGAATGAATTTTAAACAAATGCATTAAAATGTTCTTTGGATTTAAAACATAAAACAAAACTACTTCCGGAAAGTGATCTCGTACCTCACACTGCCTAACGAGCTGGAATCTGCTTATGCATGCCCTAAGAAAAGAAAAGGATGAACAGAAATGTGATTTCGAAATGGCACCTGCTTTCGAAAGTGAATTTGCTTCCATTATGAATCGAGTCTGAAATCTTCAGATTTCCCGCCAATCCGCTAATGACCGATGTTCACAAAAGATGATGCCATAAACAACAAGTTTAGCGGAAAAACCACTAATTTTGGCAGCATCGTTAACATAAAACATTAGAAACATTATGAATATACGAAACGTAAATTTAGCATAAAACACATAAAATAAACACGCATACTTATTTTATGTGTATCAGACGTGCTATGGGGCAATCAGATTTGAGCTACAACTTGTAAGACCTTCCCTTGTTAGATTGAAATAAAACATGAAACAGATATTGCAGGTATTGGAGAAATACGTCTTAAGGTGCAGCCGTCAAACACGCACTGATTTTATACTGTTGCAAGATGAATTACTCACAGTATGATAAATTTTGTTTCCATTTACTATTCCAGAATATGACCTACCCAATGCGGGCGGACAAGGGGCGTTTGCCTCCTCTGATTTGCGAAGAATGTTAAGTTTGTACAAATAGATGTCAAAACATGCTCTCACATACTGTGGTACTTAGCATATCTATATTAAGTATTTTAGTACTATACTTTATTTACTGTAACTAATAAGGATATGTGCGTAAATAAATACTGTTTTATATTACATATAATGTGCATGAGTGCATCAAAGTGTATGTGTATACGCGTCTGTGCTTGTCTATTGGTCTTTGCCCCATCGAATTGATCTTTCGCCCTCATTTTGAATAGGTTTCCACCCCACCCCCTTAGATAAAAACTCGTGCGAGATCCCCTGTACCTAATGTTATAGACAGTATAGCAGTATAAAATTCATTGTTGTTGTCACCGTGTATTATTAAATAACGTAACTACCTGCATATCACAACTGGATAGTGTAAACGAAATATTTATATGATAAAGTTCTTCTCGGGCAATCAGCCAGGTGAAAACTGGTGGATAGGCCAACGTTTCGAGAGCTGTCATCGTTCTCATCATCAGGGCAATTATGTAGAGATCAGCGGATATAAGTAATATATACTCTGGGCTGGCGAGAATGCTGGTTCCTGATTGGCTTTTTATAGATTCGTAGATGATACGTTTGTCATCTGGCCTCACGGGGAGAAGACACTGCATTTGTTCGTAGAGCCGTCATGTTTTTATAGTTTCGTAGATGATAGTTTGTCATCTGGCCTCACGGGGAGAAGACACTGCATTTGTTCGCAGAATTTCTTAATAATCAACATAGTAACATCAAGTTCACAATGGAGATTGAAAAGGACGGATGCTTGCCATTCCTGGACATTTTCATCTGCCGATGGTAGTCTCGACCATAGCGTATACAGGAAACCTACTCACACTGACCTCTATCTCAATGGCAACAGTTTTCATCATAAGTCACAGCGAAACATCGCCATCAGCACACTAGCACATAGAGCGAAAGACATCTCAGACGAAGAATCCTTCCCTCGGGAACTGGATCATTTCAAGAAGACACTACTCCAGAATAATTACAAGAAGCATATCAGTTTGGCCCTGAAAAGGACCTTTTCTGAACAGACGAAATCCAAAGAAGAATCTGAAGAACCATTGAGTACAGCAGTTTTACCATACTCTGGACAACTTTCTGGAAAGATCTCCCGGATTCTGAAAAAACACAACATTAAGACCATACACAAGCCGCCACCAAAAATCAGAAACTTACTTCGCCCGATCAAAGATGACTTGGGCTTAAAGACACCAGGCGTGTATCGTATACGCTGTGAATGCGGAAAGGCTTATATAGGACAAACAGGACGCACCATTGAACAACGTTGCAGAGAACATGAAAATTACACTAGATTATTCCATCTAGAAAAAACAGGTTTAGTTGAACACAGTTTAACAGAAGGCCATAAAGTTTTATTTAAGGACACATCCATCATTACCAAGAGCACCAATTACTGGACCAGGATAGTAGCCGAATCTCTTGCCATAGTTCATGAACCGAACAAAGTTAATAGAGACACTGGATTTCAACTCAACCCCCTATGGAACCCGGTCATCAGTACCACAGCAAAGAAAACGACACACAAACATCCAGATAACCCTCAGCCAATCAGTACCACGGACTACGGAACATAGCCAGCCAATCACAGCTCCAGTTTTCAGATTGAATCAGACAATCAGGAACCAGCATTTTCAGCCAATCAGGAACCATCATTCTCGCCAGCCCAGAGTATATATTACATATATCCACTGATCTCTACATAGTTGCCCTGATGATGAGAACGATGACAGCTCTCGAAACGTTGGCCTATCCACCAGTTTTCACCTGGCTGATTGCCCGAGAAGAACTTTATCATATACGCCGCCAGGAAAGCTTCAAATCTTAAATATTTATAATTTAAAATAAATTAAAACTTTGCTATTTTTGTTATTGCTATTCTCTGGCTGGTTTAGCCATTGTAAAAGACTAAGTAAAAATTTGTTATTTCTTTATTATTATTAGACTCTATTATTAAGACTCAACATTGTCATAACAACTGGAATAGACGATGAGATTCATTTCGCTTTTATTTTGGTTATTTTTTTTTAAATTTAATATTTATAGAGGGTCTATAATCGAGCACTTATACGTTGGTGATTGTGATTTCTAAAACTGGGGTGTTCTAAAGAATCATTGCATTTTTTATTATTTGATTTATTTCTTTTCTTTTCTTTTTTTTACTGTAGAAAAGAAGAACATCCTTCCTTGGACCAGTAGGGTTTTCTAATATGAATCCCAAAACTATCTTCATGCACATATATTGAGTGATAGCTGTAGCACCTTAACCCGAAAAAGAAATTGTAAAGCATTTAAAACCTGGACTGAACAGACACGACTACAAAGGCCATCTCCTACACAAATCGATAAGTCCTATGTTCATTTGGTTGAAATTTGTTATAATTTAAAAGAATACTAAACGCAGTTCCAAATTCTTGTCAGGGACAGAACTCCGCCATCCACTGGATCATTGCTTTCTTCATTCAGCACAACAAAATTTCATTTCATTTCAGTAGTACCTAATATTTGAGTTTTACTGTATATTAGTTAAGTAATTCAATGCACTAACACCTACGAAATGATAGAGAAACCTTTAGCTTCATTTCCAGATTATTTTTCATTATCATTTGGTCTGTTAATATGGAACTACGATAAGAAAGCTAAACTGAAACAAATAAAGGTCGTACCTGAGTATTTCGGTGTAGCAACTACATACGTAACGAAAGCATCAACTCAAACCAATATATCATTTTCTTTATTTAATATCACTCAATATGAGGGTGATGTATATAATGCGTATGTATATATAATGTCTCATTATTGTTCTAAATGTTAATTTTTGAGTTGTCCTTGCAACATTAGCGTAACTATCTGCTGAAAACTGAAAGGGATAAAAATGAATATAAGTGATTTATTATTAGTTAAAATTACCTAATTCTTTAAAATTATATGTATTTTACCTTGACTTCTATGAGTCATGTTTTTAAGACTATTTTAATTTTTTTTTTATCTAGATTCGCCCTGCCATCTAATGACAAAATAAAAGATCTCTTAATAGTTTTAGGATTTCCACTTTTTGAGGTAAATTTTAGACTTTCACTTAATCAACTACTGCTTTTAGTATTTATCATAGCATCATGGATCATACCTAGTTTTTTTTTTTTTTTCAGGATAAAGGACACCTTTCAACGGCATCACTCGCCTGTCAATATTATACACCATGTATTAAACACCAAAAACAAGAAAATCGGAAAAAACCGGGAGATTTTTCGAAAAAAAAAGTATTTTCGAACATTTTGTGCCCCTCTGGCCCGGGCCTGGGTTTACGTAGGGATCTGATTTTTTAAAAGTCTGAAGTTGACCCATTTTTCATACAACATATGTACATAAAAATACATCAAAAAATGTACTGCGTCATTACTATTTGTGTTGAGGTGATTTCAGTTTAGCGTCCCTTTTAACAGCGAGGCTATATGAGACATGGACCTACTGATTAACTTGGAATACGAACCACATGAGCTCCCGCCAGAAATCGAACCCGGGTCTCCCACGCCAAAGGCGCATACGCTAACCGCTTAGCCACGAAGAGCTCTCGTTACTATTTGGCCTAGAGTCATGGTTCAAACGCCATTTTCTTCAATACAAAGACTCTTTTTCAACGGTACCACTCGCATGTTCGTATCATACACCTGAACCCGAAAATTCAGGAAAAGCCCAGAATGTTTTTTGAAAGTACCCCGGAAGGCTTTGCCCGTCTGGGCCGGCCTGGATTCACGTAGGGATCTGAATTTTATTTAAAAAAAAACATATGTTGTTATGTACACTCATGTCCAAAATGATGGTCGCATATCTATAACTGTCTTCTTGTAAGAATATAATTTGATAATGATGTTGCAGGGCACTTTTAACAATGATACTATGTGTATAATCGAAAAATGTATATTTGTGGTAAGTTTCATAGGGAAAAAATTATAAATACGAAAATTAGAATGAGTGAAACAAAATGTTGCTAAATGGACAAGAAAGTTTTATTTTCGTTTTATTGTTCTGATTTACGGCTCTTTTGATATGAAATTTGCCACATACATGTCTTTGCAGATTTTACACATACTAAGATTATAAGAAATACCGGGCGAATTCGTTATCAAATTATATTCCTAGAACAACATATTTATAGACATGCGACAATAATTTTGGATATAAGTGTACATAATACGTGTGAAAAATTTCATTTTGTGTCTTGAAAACAAAGGACGGAAAAAATTTTGAAAGTCTGAATTTAGGTCCTGTACATATAAATATACATATAAAAAATTACTGCGCCATTACTGTTTGGGCTAGAGCCATGGTTCAAACGTCATTTCCTTCAGTATAATGAGCGCTTTCCATTGGTATCATTTCTTGTCCGTATCTTACACCTGAACCGAAAAAACGGATTATTTTCTGAACAAATCACCTCCTCGGAACACTTCCGTCACTCAGGCCCGGCCCCGGTTACACGTATTGATGTCAAAAACATTTAAAAATACCCAAAGATACACACAATTCGTATGCAAGTTTTAGTCTGATATATTGAAAACTTAAGATTTATTTCTTTTAAATTTATCTTAAGAAAAAATAAAAAAAAGTCACGCCCCTACTTGGCGCCGCCAAGTTGACCATCGGGTTCCAGATCGCATCTGAGATGTTTCTTGGTCCATCCTTGACTTGACGAATAAAAACCCCGGCTTAAATACCTGTTATAGAACCTAAATAAGCTGTCAAAGACGATAGTACACCATGGTAACAAAAGTTACCAAAAATCCTAAAAGGGTTAATTCCCGCACTTCACAAGCTATAAAGAAGCCGTAACTTTCTCAAGTTCGCCCATACTCTTTATATAGCATTAGCAACGAGACCAAATTTGGAGCTGTCTTCTCTCTGACAAATGTAAAAGTACTTCCTTGTCTCGAAAAGTATATATGTTTTATATTTATAAAAGTATATATATTTACATTGCTATGTTGAACCCATACAAAGTAGCGGGGATTTACATTTCGTGTTTATAAAGTCTGTTGCCACGACATGTAGCTGCGTAAGAACTGCGAATATGAGTAAGTCCCGAAGTTCGGAAGTCCCAAAAAAAAAAACTCTTTTATTGTAAACTCAAGATATTATTCTTTAGAATTACTAGGTTACCTCTTTAGATTATGCTTATACTGAGATATATCAACCAGGGTTTGAGTTCTACCCAGAAATCCAGACTGTTACGTAAATTTAGTCTAACTTTAGGATTGTTTGTACAAATTTTAATATAATTTATCCTCATATCGATTTGGAATTCTCCTGAAAAAATTCCTTCATACGTGCCTGAAAGTGTACCCAACATTAAGCCCCTCTCATAACGACTTCCAAGACGGCAGCATGTTGCTGATACAGTTAATGAGATTCACATTTCAATATTTTGATTAATTTTTAAACTATAAATTTTGTTCACCTATAATATTGCTTTCAAAATAAAACATATATCAATAAATAGAGAATTTCATTCTTACCAAATAACACGTTTGATGATAATTTATCATGCGAAGTTTTTTGACAAAATCGCGAAAAATATATTTCTGTGAATTTAAAAGGTGTCGTTCAGAAGCTGTTGGTAGTTTTTAATTCTGCTAGGAATAGTTTATTAATATATATATTCACTACAAAGTATTGCAAAGTTTTACTCGGCACCTCCACCAAGTAAACATTTTTATTTATGGTAGAGTTATAAAACGGCACACGGGATTATTTTTGGAATTTACCAATCAACTTTTCTTACAAAAGCTTTCTTTTATGTATAGTAATCAGTAATAATAGTTCAAATATTAAGTTCCTCTTAGATATTTGGTTTGTTGTGTAGTTTTCAGGAACCCAGAGACACAATCCAAGTCTCTTGTGAGCAAGAAGTATGTGTAGATACCTCCCAAAGATGTCCTAGAAAGAATAATAAAACTCAGAGACCAGATGTCCTAGAAAGTGGTAAGGGGTTTGCAGAGACCAGATATTCTGCTAAAGGTACTTTAAGAGACCAGGTGAACTAGAGACTGGTAAGGGGTTTGCAGAGACCAGATGTTCTGTAAAGGTACTTTCAGAGGCCAGGTGTCCTAGAGAGTGGTAAGGGGTTTGCAGAAACCAGATGTTCTGTAAAGGTACTTTCAGATGCCAGGTGTTCTAGAGAGTGGTAAGGGGTTTGCAGAGACCAGATGTTCTGTAAAGGTACTTTCAGAGGCCAGGTGTTCTAGAGAATGGTAAGGGGTTTGCAGAGACCAGATGTTCTCTAAGGGACTTTTAGAGGCCAAGTGTTCTAGAGAGTGGTAAGGGGTTTGCAGAGACCAGATGTTCTGTAAAGGTACTTTCAGAGACCAGATGTCCTGAAAAGTGGAAGTGATGATCAATCGGTGGAGATGGATGCCATCTGTGGTATTGTGGCTTCTTTTATCCTGAAATGTTGACTGACTTCGATATTTGGTCGACGATGTCTCTTCGTGGTTGTTGTCTGAAGTTGTTTATGGCCAGGACGTGGTATTCGGAACACGTGTAGAACCTTACAATAACCAGTATTAAGTAGCAGGTTGAATTTGCTAGTGTTTGATTTACCTAGAGGCTAATTAAGCCACAGCTTATGGACCCACTCTCTTGGAAACCCGAAAAATTTAAAGGAAGAAACGGAATGCACATTACCAGAATATAAGATAAAACAAATAAAATAACTACATACAGCAACAGTGTTTTGTACTGTGTATGTTCTATGATGTAAATAATGAGCTAGCTCGTAATGCTAGCCTGCTTCTTAAGTAATACCACTAGTTGCTCATTTCTATATATAAAATGCTTATGCTAGCCATAACGTATTTATTTTGTCAGGTGTAAATGACATTAGATATTGTTACAGCCATAAATTAGTATATAGCATTTATTCAACACAAAAAACAGTGATAATTCGTTATTGACAAAGGAAAGCGGTTATTTTCTTTCTTCTTTTCTGCCGTTTGTTCTTCCAGCAGCATCAAATTTCTTTCTATGCCACAAATCTTATGATCTGAAGCAATCAATCCCGACCCATAAATTTCACAAATACAAATTGGATGAAAGCTTGTTGCGATAAGAGTTTCCTATGGGCATTTCATTTAATTGAATCGTTCAATGAAAAGATTCATAAAGAACCGGTTCCTGCCATAGAAATATAAAATGTTGGAAATAATAGTAGAATTATTAGATTTCATAGTTCAAGATCAGTTCATTGAACGATTCAATTGAATGAAATGCCTATAGGAAACTCTTGCCTCCTGTTTCATTTAATTTAGTAGGTTTCTTAGCTCACTAGGTCTAACTTCAGAACAATTGTAGTTTCATTCGATTTAGTTGATCTTTGAGTTCATGGGGTTTTACACGAGTACTGTTGTAGGGTTCCTTAGTTTCCCCATCAAAGTCATATGACACCTTCCGATTACGTTTATCGACCGCTATCCCTGTGTATCATCTTGTATGATGTGAAGAACCTCTTCAATTACTTTTATGTAGGGATCTTCAATCAAGGTTACCTTTGTTGTTTCCTCTAACTGTATAAATAACAAACAGTTATGGTATTTATTTCCAGAATGCTTAGATATGCTCGTAAATTTGTTGGAATCATGCTTATAATTGTATTGTTTATCACAGCTCAATCCTTTTTCTTTTTTCTTTTCTAAGACAGGATGTATTGATTTTCGGGTCTGGCGTACTTAATGTTTCAACAGTTTCCAGAATAGGAACATTGATCTGTAGATCTGGCGTAGTTGATTTTAGAATATTATTACAATCCTCATTACTCTTTCCTTAATCATTGAAATGATAGAAAATATAACTACTTTTACTTGTGAAGTTGTGCACACGTGGTGCAGGTCTCTCCTGTAGATATTTACTAATAAATTACAAATATGCTGTCCCTTTAATGGTTCGTAAAACAGCATTACTGATAAAAGAAACATGTGCTCTTGCAATGCTAGTCCGCGAATGATAGCCTAGTAGCTTTGAAAAATAGGTCCTAAGAGTCTACTAGTTTTCCCAGTGTTTGTACCCGAGCGTTATGACAAGTTCATCTCCACCATTGATAGCAAGCCACAAGGTAGGTAATCCTACGGCATGCTTACATCCCCGCAGAGACCGACTCTTTCCTGGATCTCCTGTAATTCCAGTTGGGCTTTTCATTTCCCTCTCTTGCGAACCTCAAGTATTTCATGCTCATGCTGAGGTGCGAGAAACACGCTGAAGTACTGGGTATTTCCTACTGGACCAAATGGTACATGTAGGTCGCTATTTTGGACTGAACCTATACTCTAAAGTTAACAGTACATTAGAGCTGTATTCTTCAATTTAAGATTGCGGTACTCTGCACATTTACGGATCCAAGGACTGATGTAGGCTGACTTCCGAAGCTTGTATGGTCATTTGTACAACTTCTTCAACAGGAACGGTAGTACTCTTCATTTTTTCAGAATCATCCAAAAACCGTGTTGAGGCACCACGTACATTTGCCATTCGGAACCAAGGTACCTGTTGGATGCCAATTTTGGAGAGGCGAAAACCACTTCTCTCCGATAATGTCGATAGAAAAGAATACTCCCTGGCTATCGCAAGACAACCTGAACTACTTCAATATAGTGCTAAAATATCACATACACTTATCTTCCGAACCAGATAAAACGTGTTAAATATCTACTTGAGAGATCAGATAAAGCCTCTCTTTCCCCAGTAGAAATAGGAAATTAAGTAATTTAAGCCTATTTATGAGCGACTCACTTTCTTCAAATTTACGTGCGGAGATACCATATACTTTCCTGGAATCAATTACACGAACTAATCGGCCATTTGAGAGGCAGACCGATGTCACTCTTTCCCCAGTGGGCTAATATGGTATACGCATCTTGCTCTCTGAGTAAGAACAAAGGTTTTGGTCTTCCCTCCTGTCGAAAGAAACCATTCTGGAAAGGGTTTCTTGTTTTGTAACTGTATTCCCACGAAAATTTTCCTTGCAGATGCTCTTTTATGTATATTTTTTCCTAGTGTTAAAACAGAGTTCATCTCAATTGTTAACTGTGTCTATGGGTATCCTTGGGTATTAAGTTATACGAAATCCAAATGAAAAGGAAAACTTCCTCTGCTACCCGAGATACTAACATTAAATACATAATACCTGCTTAAGAAGATATTGTGTTATCGTTACTCATGGCTTGTGGTCAGACATCGCATACACTGTACGCAATTCAAACAGGTTGGGTCCAGAGGAACAGCAGGCCAAAGTTTTTGATGTATATCGAATTTGGTGTGCTAGGTTGCACATCAGACGGTAAAAGTACAATTTAGATGTTTGTAAAGATGGCTTATTTTGAATTCGTTTTAATCCCTTTAAGAAAAAAAGTGATGAGGAAATGTAAACAGCTGAAAACGAATCTTATAGAAGTTTAGCGAGCTCCAAAGATATGAGCATTCATTCTGAGATATGGCCGTAGAACTGCCTTCTTTGGGACCATGTATATTCACTTATTGGTAGTATCAATGGGAAATTGATATCATGATTTATTTATTTATCCAGTTAGACATACAGAAGAAGACCTGAGCATGATATACAATATATATGATGAAATGAAGTTAAAGTAACAGTCCACAAGCATATATATGTTATTAGTTGCGACAAAGGTCTTAATATTCTTCCCTGGGGCTAACAGGGTTGTTTCAGAAATGAGAGCCCTGTTTGGGAGAGTAAATGAGTACAAGAATCAAGAATGAATTCATGCGCAATAGATGGGCGGATGGTGATTGTAAATGAGACGATATGAGTTGTAGATAGCGCTGGCCATAGTGGAGTTGTGTAGCTATCCACAGGGGTCAGTATTACAATTTCAAGGGGCCGGCAGATCTAAAAGCTTTTCAGACAATAGAGTATGACCAAATCAAAAGATGTAGGCTATATCGTTAAAATAGTTTTAAAATGTAGACCTATTGAACAGTAAAAATAATTAATTTCTTAATTTCCAATTCAAAAACTGATTCCTTTTCTGAGGTAATAGGCCTCCACTTTCGAAATACAACAATGTTCTTTATTTTGCATCACGATCAGGAAAGGACTGTAATGTAAAAAGGGGAAAAAATATGTGTCCATTCCGATTTTGTCTCGAGTCATTGAAAAGAAGGTAAACGTGGGATGGAAACTATGACAACCTTAGAACATGTTGGGGTTTCGGAGAAGAGGGACTCGGTATAAAAAAAAGTCGTTTGTAAATCTGTGTACAAGTGTGGAAATTACTAGTTACTTGATGTTTAAGACTTCAAATAGGAGTGAAAGTTCACGGACATTTAATATGGATCACACGTAGTTGTTCCCTTGTGTGTGAAATTTGCTTTGGACATAACTTGAAGTAACTTTTCCACATTTCTCCGCACAATTTTTTTGCAATCGTTACCGAAATATTCAGCGTGGATTTTCGATTAACATTGTGAAGGTTGCAGTTAGAAGAAACAAGATAAGTATTTTCTTGTGTAATTCCCCTTAAAATGGATTCACATCATGATTAAGAAAGGAGTCTCCAGAACAGAAGCACATGTGGTGTTATGCACACATTCTGAATCTTGTGATGGCAGAAACTACCAGTGCAATTCTCCAATATGCAACTCTATTTGGGCTTCTAAATGATGTGGCAGTTTTATTCTTATGAGATTCTTACTTACGAATGGGCTTACACTTTCTTTTACCTAGGTAGCATGCGAGAGAAGCTTTTCTAGTTAAAGTTTTAATAAATAAAAAAAAAAAAAAGGAAGCGACTCTCTCACAGGATAAGTTGGAACCCTCTATGCTTATGCCAGTGAAGAAGGAAATGTTTCAATATGTTGATGTGGATATCATAGATAACATAGCACTAAAAAGTGGTCCTAAAAAATATTTATTTATTTATTTATGTCATAAGGACAATACAACAGGCTTAATATCCACTTATAGTGTCATATACATAATTATTTAACATACATTACTATACATACATTATACACATACTCAAATATACGCCCTCTAATTATACATAAGTTATTTCCTAACAATTCCTTTGAACTTGTTTTCTGAGATCTACTACATAAACTCTAATCATTTCATTATATGAAGCACACATTCTCCACAGAGGAGACGTATGTAATATGCTAGTTCTTGTTTTTCTACAATAGAATGTCCCAGTATTTGCTGTCCTAGTCTTACCTGTTGGTACACGTAATAATACTTCTAAAACTAACTCTGGACAATCAATTATACCTTTTAATAATTTATGTAAAAACAACAAATCAAAAACCCACCTCCTTTTTTCTAATGTTTGAAAATTAAAATTCGGTACTAAGTATCACAGGGTACACACTTTTGGTTGAAACCGGTTTTCTTGTATGCAATCATTTTTAAGAATTTAAAATGTATATTTTTTATTGTATCAGAGTATTTAGTGACATTTGGTGTCCAAACAGTACAAAAGTATTATAATTTTGAGCTGACAAACGAAATATATAACATTATAAATGTTTATTCTTTACAGAAATCCTGTCCTATAAATTAAATCTAAGTTTCTATATGCACTACTCATTATCACGTCAATGTGTTGAACAAAGGTTAATTTGCTATCGAATATAATTCCTAGATCTTTGATAGTATTTGGGGTAGACAGGGAAGTGCCAGATATTGTATATGTAAAGTTAATTAGATTTTCTTTCCTCGCGAAAGATACAGATTTACATTTGGATATATTCAGGACTAATTTATTCTTATCACACCACATTTGAACTCTCTCTAGATCCTGTTGAAGTTTCACGCAGTCATCAATTGAACTTACTTTGGAGTATAATTTGAGATGGTCGGTAGAAAGAAGAATTTGAGAAGTTATAATACACAGAGGAATATAACAAATCTTTTATACGAAACATATTGTTTTCGGTTATGCAAGTATGATACAAGATACTCCATTGCTTGTTTCGAAAAATTCAGAGATGCTACTTTTAGTAGCAAGACATCATGAACAACGACGTCAAATGCCTAGCTAAAATCAGTATAAGCTACATCTACTTGACCGCCTTTATCTAATTTTGTTAATATAAAATTTGTTAAAATTGATAAGTTTGTCGAAGTAGACCTATTAGGTAAGAAGCGGTGTTGATAAGTTGAAAGAACAGGCTTTACATGATTTAAAATTCACGCATATAATATACTTTGAAGAATTTTGGCACAGGGCGACAGAATAGCAATTGACCTAAAATTTTCTATTTCTCTCTTGTTTCTAGATTTTTGTAATAGACAAACGAAACTTTCTTTCCATTTATCTGGGAATTTGTTTGTTCTAATAGAAATATTAAATATAATGCGAAGCGGGTAATTAAATATATCACTGCAACCTTTCACAACATAAGGGGGAATATTATCAGGACCACAAGATGCTTTGGATTTCAACGCTCGTATAGCACTCTATTTCTTTGAGTTTTATTTCATTTAATTGGAAGTTGTCTAATAGGTATATTACATGCGGTCCGAATAGCAAGCAAAGGTTCAACGTTGTATGTGGCGGGTACATTGTTGTAAACTGAACGAAAATAAAGTACAAATTTCTGTGCTATTTCATTCACATGTGGGATATCATGACCATTGTATGTAAGGGAATTTGATGACGAATGCTGTGTTTTGCGTTTAATAAAGCTCCAGATCTGGCTTGGATCTTTTCCGATAGAGTATTCTGAGTTTAAAATAAAAGTTTTATAGGCTAATTTTGTGTCAGATTTTATTTCTTTACGCAGTCTCTCAAATTGATCGCGATGATTAAAGTATATTTGTTGATTCCTTTTTCCACTTGTTATAGCGGTGTGTCTTGGATTTTATTTTCTTAATTATATTATAAGTAAACCAACATGGATAACTTCCGCTGATATGTCTTTTGGGTGGAACACATACAGAAAATATGTTGTTAATCATTATATAAAAGTTTGTTAATGCTATATTTACATCAGTGGCGTATTTACGATTTTGTTTCGGGGAGGGCTTTGCTAACTTTCGGGGGGGCTTTGCCTGAAAATGTGAAAATTCTGGAAGATATTTCATATAATTTACTATAGTAAGTGATGATTTCGGGGGGGGCTCAAGCCCGGTAGCCCCCCTAAATGCGCCACTGATTTACATCATCGGATTGCGAAAGGCAATCCCAGTTTGCTTTAGAGAGTTCTATGTACATCTTTTGAAAATCTGCTTTTCTAAAATAAAAACCGGGTTCCTTAACTTTTTTCTTATGTTTCTGTAGGTGTTTAAATGGGAAAGAGATAAGTACAGCTAAGTGATGCCTGTCTTTATTACTAGACTAACAAATGAACACTCTTTTATTACGGAAACGTCATTAAGATTTGAGAGTACTAAGTCTAAAGTAGGGCCATCACTATTTTGAATGTCATAACTTGAAAATGTAATCTGAAAGATATGTACGTATGTATCAATGTCTGGCTGTAGCTATGTGCTCACATTTCTAATTCAATTCACAACTTCATAAAACTTCCTAAAGTATATAACAGCCAGCCAACTCCCAAAATTTTATTTTGTATGAAGTTGAAAATAAAAAGCTAAATGTACAAAAAAAAATCTTTCTCTTAAAACAGTAGAATATCTATATTATTGTGACTATTGTGTGCTAAAGGAACATTGAGAATACTAAGCACAAAGTAGACATATCTCGAATTTAATATAGTTTCATTTACAAGAGCGTATTATCCTTAATTTATAAGGGACCAATTTCAAAATATAAAATTATAAAAAGTATTATTGGACAACAAAAAATAGGGACTCCTTTTTTGAAAGGGCTGGTTGGTGGAATTCTTCCATAGTGAAATTTTCATCCCAGTTCGCCACTGCTTGACAACTTTAAAAGTTGATCAGCTGTGCTAAATAACGGCCGAACGAAAGGTTGGGTAGATGGAAGAGTAGGACAAGTAAGTAAGTACAAGTGGAGGCGTTTGACCAGAACGCTTTCTAGGGTATTGCACAAAATATTAGTAAAAGTAATCGGGCGTTAAGATTCAAGAAGCGTAGAATCTTTTTTTAGGTTTAACAAATACTACTACTTCAGCGAGCGTCCAAAACATTGGAACGAAGGCTGTATTTGAAATAGTCGAGTAGAGTTTTGCGAGGATAACATGGAAAACTGTGGGTGGCTAGTTAAGTTGATTACAAGCGATAGTTTCAACTCCAGGAGTTTTATTATGACCATTTCTGAGAGAATTAACAATATCATCACGGGCGAGTATTTCAATCTGATGTAATTGATTTTCTATGGCAGATGAAAAAAGTGTTCGGGTAGGATCACCGAGACTGTTAATGTGACGATGAGATGGATTACTAAAAAGTGGTGTAGAGTAAGTAGTGAAAACGCCGTCAAAATGATTAGCGAAAGCTGTCCATTTCTCTGCATTAGTAGTAGGAACTGTACCATCAACCAGAATGGGATACTGTGGGCCCTGCTTCTGACGAGTAAACTGTTTGAGCAAATTCCAAAATTTCGTAGAGTTCGTTTCATGACCTAATATATTATTACAATAAGTTCTCCAATCTAGCGGTTTGCGAGCGATAATGTAATGCTTCACCATGCGTCTGAATTGTTGACATAGTAGTAGGAAGAGCTAATCACGTATGTTTCGGTATTCTAAATAATCGTGAGAACGGTGATGAAGTGTGACAGCTGAGAAGATAAACAGGGTCGCTTAGAATACAAGCCACTATTTAGAATTTCATAACTGATATCATAGTAATCCTGGAGAATGTATATGTACATATTTCCAGCAATTTTTGTAATGCAAATTTCTTGGTATTTCCTCAATAATATCTTGAATAGAATATAGTGAATGGAATGAGTGGGATCGTATTAAGCAAAATGGCGCAAAACCCATATGGATTTAGAAAAGGTTAAATTTAGAAAGGATGTAAAACAGGTTTCGAAACTCACAAGTACCGGTTGAAGTTGAGATGTTCTTATTGTGTTTGAGCAGACATCTAGCGGTCACCATAAGCGAATAAAATTAACTCAATGAGAAGCAACAAGAAAATAATATTTTTTCCACAACTGTTCATGTTTTATTTATTTAATTGCTAGAGACTAGGGAAATGGGAATAATTGAGTTTCACATTCAATCAGTGTTACTGTCAAACACCAGTCCCAAATTTGCAAAATTTTGGAAGGTAATTGCTCCTTTACCAAAACATAGTATACCTACACGATATGACTGATACATAATTTCAGGATTACTGTGCTCTGTTCATAGGCTGCGCCACAGTAGGTACAGTGGTTGCAGCTGCGCCCATATTAACTTTGATTTTCAGATTTCCTACAACAATCCTTTCTATTTTGTATATTTATTGTTTCCTATGTTTGGATATATTTGAATGACTTCGTTAGTCTCTCATAAGTTACTTGATATCATACTTTCTTTTTTTTTTTTTTTTTTTTTGTAAAACGTAGGAATTATTTTTGAGATCTTAAGGCTCAACAATTCAGAGCGTTCTGGCAACAATGTTAGGATGTGTCGTTCCATCCTAGCCTGCATCCACATTACCAAAATCTGGCGTCGCCTATGGCTCTCTTTACTCTTCATATAATCAATTTCAGTGTTTTCCAAATACCCTTTGTATATCTAATCCAATTATTCACATCCATGTTAATTCATATCTCCGTATTTGTACATTTAAATGTCGGTACACCGAAAGAAAGTACGGAATTCGTGAAAACTGGAATCTTTCAGTTTAGCGTCTCTCGAGTATGTCCTTTAGTCTAAGGGAGACAGATGATTAAGGGTAGAGAATGATAATGGAATAATTAGTGCAATGAGAATAATGGAGAGACAACGGAAGTACCTCCTTACGGAATTGTTGTTGTCTCTGACTTGGCCGGAAATCGAACCAAGGACCCCAAACACCAGAGGTAATCACTCTACCACTAAACTAACGTTTGCCCCAAAATAATCGAGTTCGAGATGTCAATGAATTTACTCATTTCGTGTCCTGTATTTCGAAGATGAGATTTTTAGATGTGTGGTGTCCCTCTGTTCATCCGTTTTTCGTTCTTCCCGATGTATATACACTCGTCTAGAGGCCATACTGTTCAATGTATTCAGACTGAATTTTAAACTGCAGGATTTGCAAAGATTCTCTAGTTTCTAGAAGTTTGTTTTCTTTTTCTTCTATTCCTAAAAATAGTAGTAGTTTATTTGAGGCTGAAAACCAAAATTTGGGATTTTCTCTACACCAACTCTAAGAATTTTGTCTCTATTCCAACATTGAATATACTATTAACAAATCTTACAATATACCGGTTGGAGCAAAAGTAGGTATACATCCCTACATTGATCAAGTATAACATTATACCTTATAGGTTTATTTGCTTCGGCTGTTCCAACCTTAAGATATAATTGAAAAGCAATTAAGAATGAATAATAAAGAAACCAATGGATAACAATAAGAAATGATGTAAAAAGCTATGAGTTAATTAGTACGAGACAGTATAACTACTTTTGGGCCACCCTGTATAATACATCATTTTTCTAGAAAATATCCAAAAGGAATACATTTGTTTTTACAATTGTCTAAAAAGGGCTTAGAGTTTTCTTTTTCTTCGTGTTTTATAAACAAATATTTCATTATGAGGTGTACGTCATTTCTCCTTCCAAAAGATCCTGAACTGTTAGTTTACTCCTAGGGTACTTATTTATGAGTTTTTCACAAAAAACTGATTCGATTTTCTTTGTATTCTATAACTAAATATTTCTTTAATTATGCTGTAATCTGACATAATCATTTCCCCTGAAAAGTTCTAGAAGAGTTAGTTTATTCGTGGGGATAAAATATTTTCGAACGATTTCATAATTATCTGACGATTTGTTGATATTTCATAATTATATATTTCGATAATAATGTTATAACTTGGTAATTTCTTCTGAAAAGGTCATGGGTTAGTTTACTCTTCTAGTGAATTTTATTCAGAAGAATTTTTCTCAAAAGCTGTGCAGGCGGTTTTGTTCATATTTGATAAACAAAAATTAGCAACCCTATAATAATCTTCTGAATCTATTTCTTCTGAGAAAAGGAGTTGTTTATATTTGAGGCGAGTTTTTTTCAGACGGTTTTATTAATAATTGCTCAACCTTTTTTTTGTTAAAATTTCGTAACATAATATTTCACTAACAACCCTTATAGCATGTCGTAAGCAGTTTCTTCTGAATATGCTCAAAATTGATAATTTGTTTCGTGGGAAAGTTTTGTCAAATGAACTCTCGCCGAGAATTGAACCCTGGTTACCCTAGGCCCCTTTTGTGTGGGAGATCCCAGTCCGATTCCAGGTGGGACTTCATGTGGTTCAGATCCTACGATAAGATGTAGGTTCACATCTCATGTAGCCTCGTTGATGAAAAGACCACTAGACACAAAAATCTAAATCATGTTTTCGAACGAATTCTTCAAAGACTCCTCAAGCCGATTTTGTTCATATATAATAAACAATCCTACAATGTGATGTGAGTCGTTTCGTCTGAAAACATCCACAAGAGAAAGAAAGAAGACAGAGAAAGAAGAAAGAATATAGTTTTATTCTGACCTCTCAACTTATTGATACTTGCAGTTGTGATCATATGACTCAATATGACGTTCATAAAATAAGACACAGAGTGCGTGCTGTGATTTATGGAATTACAATCTCGCGTTTCCGAGCTGAGGTAGTCTGGAACAACATACGAGAAACGACCTCAGCACACACAAGTTTTAAGAGATGGTATGAAAAGTTCAAGATTATGGGGAAGTGTTAAAATTGCCACAAACTGCAAAGAAATGAACGATTGACGTGATTCTGATAGTGTAGAACGGTATCCAAATAATCACTTAAACGAAGACTCCTGGAAACCAAGTTCAATGTTGCAAAATATCACACAAGAAGTTGAAAGGCAGGCCTGACTATTTAATATTTGTACATGATCTGATAGACGAAGACTATGAGGCTGAATAGGAGTATGATATATTGCTAAACCATCGCATCTTGAGATCTGATAATTGCGGGTAACATGTTAGTTACGAAAATATATAACATATTTCTATCCTTTTCTGTGATTCTCGCGTAAATAGTAGATGTAGTGAATAAATGGGAGTGGAATATTACACCATTCCTTGGGAGAGGGTAGAAGCGTTGATCTATACCAGATTCCTGAATCCGAAGTGAATCACAGATGTTCAGTTTGACATATGATCAGGTACGGAAATTTTGCAGGCTAGTGAAGGTATTCTACTCATATCGATGTTCCCGAGACCTCGGTCCAAAAGCTCCAGCTGTCAAAATGGGTGTAGCATCATTATTCAATATTACATAATTACCCAGAAAAAATTCGAACTATAGAATTCACCTTGTTTCTTAAACCAGCACCATAATCATAGACAGTGACGTGACAGGTAAACTCCAACTCTTGTGAATATTTGTGAATATTTCTGAACAAGTGCTTTTTTTTTTATTACAGGATGAGGTTGTTAGCCCTACCCAAACCCCCAAGCTGGAGGATCACTCCTAGTCGGCTGTCCGCGACTGCTTATCCAGTATATTCGCAGCTAACCTCTATATCTAGAGGCCTTCTCCTCGATCCGCAACCTGAGGACGCGCCATGCCGTGGTGACAGGAAAACTCCAACTCTTGACCCACTAAAAACCAGGATATGGCATTCCGTAGCATCACAGAAAACCGAAATATTTCACGATTTAGCCAAGATCATAAGCTTCTTTGGGCGTCAGCTACATAAACACATCAGGGGGTTTGGCATAAGGAGAACAATTACTCATCCGACAATATGACACCCTTTTCCGTCATCACCGGTTCATGTTGCATGCTTGTGGAACCATTGGTATAATTCTAAACCGATACTCCTTCTTATTAGCGGTTTCTCCCTTACGACCTGACTCCGTAAGTCCATGTAATGTAATTTTCGGTGCAGTATGAATGTTATCAGGAGCTGTTGGAAGTGCTGGTTGACCTTCTTTTCACTTGCCTGTAGAAGCACAACGGTTAAAGCTGACAATCTGCTTTAATGCTCGTGGGATTTTTCACTGAGGGTTTTCTAGGGACCACGGTTCCTCTTCACCTATGTGATTTTGCCATGAATGTTTAAAGGCCCTTATCATATTGAACTCTCTCCCTCGCGATACACTAAACACATTACCCATTTTCGTTGCCTTAACACTAAATAAGAGAGCGTCAACAATTTGTCCTTTTCGGAAATCTAAAAGGTTGCGTCTGCGCACTTCTCCCGTCAAATTCCTGTGTCCGCATTTCAATATCTTTCAACTGCTCCTCACGTAGCATGAAGTTTTCCCTAACTCATCACCGTCAACAACTCGGAGCTATAACTGCCGCATGATCGTTGCATACTGACAATGAAACATCTTATATCAGCGTTTCCCAACCGGTGTGCCGTGAATGAGCCGCTGGTGTGCCGCGAGGAAATCGAAACAAATTATTAATTCTATAGCAATCAAATTACAAGACATAGGAAAAAATGTATATTTGTATTTCACATTACTATGAATCTACAATTTTAAGTTTCATATCGTGTTACTTTTCTGTACATTTTTGGATCAAAAGATCTAATGTATTTCAGGCAATTTTTTTTTGTACGCCTTATATCTAAAGAACTACATATAGTGTAGTCAAACCAAAGCTAACAATTTACTCACATCAGTATGATGTGCTTATTCCGTACAAAATACGAAAATTCGATTTAAGAACCGTTCAAAAATTTTGTAGTCCCTCACCCACAAAATTCAATATATTTCATACAATCAAACATTTTCTTGTACGCCCCATATTTTGAGAACTACATATAGTACAGCCAAACCAAAACTAACAATTTATTCAGTATGATGTACTTATTCCGTAAAAAATACGAAAACCTGATTTAGGGACCGTTCGAAAATTTTGTTGCCCCTGATACAAAAATTTCAATATATTTCATATAATGAAACATGTTCCTGTTCGCCCTATATTTTGAGAACTACATAAAGTGTAGTCAAACAGAAACTTACAATTTACTCAGTATGGTGTGCTTATTCCGTAAAAAATATGAAAATTGGATTTACTGGCCATTTAACTCAGTATTGATGTGCTTATTCCGTAAAAAATCGTACGAAAACCGGATTAGGAGCCCTGATCCAAAAACTTTTGTGGGCCCTGATCCAAAAACTAATTATTGGCCAAGATCGCAATTTTTTGATGCACATTTTGGATCATTCCTAAAATTCTCGGCCAAGATCGCAATTTTTTGATCCATTTTTTGGATCATTGCTAAAATTCTTGTTAATGTTGAAAAAGGTATTTGTTATCATCGTTATAACTATCATTGCTTCTTAATTGTTGCAGACTATTTCGTAAATTGATATTTTAAAATATCATTCAATACTTTCGACAACGCAAACATGCATACAAATTACCTACATTTGTGTTTTAAAACTAAGAGAGATCTGTTTGTGTGTTCGTTATTTAGTAATATTTCTTCTTAGTAAAATGTTGGATACAGTTGTCGAAAAAGAAAACTTACTATTAAAAACCTGAGTCTAATATTTCATTGCAATTGTCTTCTGTTGTTAAATTAGAACGAAAAATAAGCATAATGATTTACCATGGGGGAAAACCAATGATCAAGCTTTCTTCTCTGTGGGAAGGAGATCAGTAATCACAGAAAAAAATACCACGGTATTTTATATTTACAAATAATAATAATTGTGAGTGTGCCGCGAGAATTCAAGTTACACCCATAGTGTGCCGCAAGTTGAAAAAAGTTGGGAAAGGCTTTCTTATATTGATAGTAGCATAGCATAATCAAACAATGCGCAATGGATAGAGGAATGAAGAAAAGTGAGAAATTCAACGTTTTACGGGCCGATATCCAGAAACACAGGAGAAAGAAGGGAAATAAGGATCTAGAATCATTTGAAGATAGCAATGCAAAAGATACACTGAACAAAAAGAACTTCAAAATGATTAAAGTAAATAAAATTACATTTACACAACAGTATAGTAAGCCAACATTGTACCCACAGACATGCTCAATATCATCATATGTAATGCAGTGTTGCCAACTGAGCACAAAATGGAGTTTTGTTAAATGGCACGGAATATAAATTATAACATTTAGCAAATTTAATTATGAGTAGAACCATACCAGTAAAGTCATGATGTACAGTGTTGCCAACGTTTGAAGATGGGCCTATATGAATCTCAGATGTAGAAGAATACATATAATACACGATTCGAACTAGTTGAAACCGAAATATGAGATCACCAACAAGGATATAATCGTTGAAGTACAAAAATAACGGACGAAGCACAGTGTCGAAGCATTTTTGCTTAAGGAAAATGTCAGAGTAGTACCAAAACACAGCACAATAAACTGAAATAATCCATGCTCTTGTATGACCAAGTGGTCCGCAGGCTCGCTGCTGCTGCACATGTTCGATTTCCGATTCTATCGTTCTGCAATCTAGTTGTAGTTGGAATCCTACATTAAGCTAGATGCAGGTTCAAATCTAGGGTGGATCAGTTCGAGGTATTTGCCCAGGGTCGCAGCTGGTTGATCGATGCAAAATTGTGAGTAAGGAGGACAGATATACGTCTTTGCAACACTTCAAAACTGACTACCAATAATGTTTGAGGGATACAACATTTCATGCATCAGAAACGTGAGCCTGCTAATCAATTTTCAGTCCAAGCGCATGCATCATTTCAGTTTTGTGTGTTGTGTTTGATACTATTCTGATTTTCTACTTGGGCAAAACTGCTTCGACACTGTACTTCGTCGATTATTTTTGTGCTTCAGCGATTATATTATTGTTTCTTGTCTCATATTTTTGTTTCAACTAGTTCGAATCGTGTACTGCATGCACTCTTCTACATCCGAGATTCATGTAAGAATTCATATAGGCCTAACTTCAAACGTTGGCAACACTGTAAATCACGACTTCACAGGTATGGTTCTACTCATAATTAGATTTGCTAGATGTTATAATTTGTGTTCCGTACCCTTTAACAAAACTTCATTTTGTGAAGTTTGCAATACTGCATTACACATGATGTTATTGAGCATGTCTGTGAGTACAATGTTTGCTTACTGTACAGTTGTGTAAATATCATTTTGATTACTTTAATCATTTTGAAGTTCTTTCTGTGTCAATGTATCTTTTGTATTGCTATCTTCAATGATTCTAGATTCTTCTTTCCTCTGTATCTCCCGTGTTTCTGGGTGTCGGCCCAGAAAACTTTGGATTTCTCACTTTTCTTGACTCCTCTATCGATTGCGCTTGTTTTATTGGGCAATGTTACTATCAATATAAGATGTTCCCTTATGAGACATCTGATGTATTTTAAAGTACTTGAGTTTCCACTAAATGTATGTAGTTTCAATTAAGTGGTTTTTAATTAAATAAAATAGTTAAACGTGTTAATGCAAATATTGCTTTTTGTAGCATGGGTGCCGATCCTCTAGTGGTCGAGGGATTCGGACTCTCCAAAGTTACCTAGGGTCACCGGAAAATTGAAATCGTTACGTGATATTTGCTTGGATATCTGCCAGCGAAATATATAATACTTAAACGGACCGATCAAAGTTATTCAGAAATCGGTGACGCTGTTTTCTGCTAAGTTTTGCCTGATTATTCGTATGTTTTTAGTTAAATTACTTCAGTGACAACTTCAAAACCTCCTGACATTCACTTACTCCATCCTTTAAGTATAATTTCAGTACAGGTTTATAGATGGCAATAAAGCTTACCTTTAACATTTTTCTAAGAATGAAGTTTGTTCTGTCCCCAATTGACAAAAAAAATTTGGAAAACACGCGTATATAATGCAAGCTGTTACTATCTTTAAATTGCGTTATATTCTTATATAATTACTTTTGTGTATTTTATTTTGCCACTAATTCTTATGGTATTTCTCTGGAACAAAAAGTAACAAATTCTCCTTGAGGAGCGTCTGTGTAACCTTTATATTAGGAACTAAATTAAATTCTTTTTGGGAGAGACGTTGGGAGCCTCTAACAAAGCACCTGACCTCTATTGACAGCAATCCCATATAATTTAATATCGTGCAGAGAACTTTGAAGATCATTTATTTATTTATACATATTTCTGAGTAGTACCGGTATTTATGACCTTAAGCTTATCAACTATGAAGAGTGAAGTCCCACGGCGAGCACACTATCCAGGATAGAAGCTAGAAACAAAGAAATGTACAGAACGGGACTTATATATTAGCATGCCTTCAATTAACCTGAATGAATGAGAAAACACAAGAGAAACCTCGTTCAGGATGACTGGCCTGAAAAAAAAAGCTGTTATACGTCTTCTGTCGAATATCCTCAACGAAAATCGAACCTGAGTCCTATCCCACCAGAAGAGGCGAGAGAGTTAGCAACTACTCTACTCTGAACCACATTCCTGAAACCAAATATTATTAATATTATTATTATTATTATTATTATTATTATTATTATTATTATTATTATTATTATTATTATTATTATTTTGTCCCAAACCTATTTATGCTCCCCTAAAACTTTTATGACTAGTTACGGAATTGTTGGCCTTTAAAGTATCACGCTCAACTTTCAACTAGTTGAAATTTTCATGCTCAAATAAGATTGTAGGACAGAATGAAATTAACCGTCACTAATCATACACCCATGACCAAAGATCACAGGTGGTCGGGAGTGGCTTGTTGCTCCTTACACCAGAATCCCGCGTTTGAGTCCGAACACTTGCTGGAATTTTTCCCTCAGCTCCAGTCATTTTGTAATGCAGAGTATATAAACCACACAGAAAATTGGAACTCAATAACGTTATAGTAACTCTTGTATATATATAAAAAACTAAATATTTGGGAGAGAAAGATGAAAACAATCAGTTTTGTTCTAGTCAAACTACTTAATTATGCTTGCATTGGTGATCAGATGACTCTATAACGACTCTATAGAAAAGCGTCGTCAACCTGGTTCGTCTTGTAAAATATCAGTTACGAAGCGATAATTACTTTTCTTTATGCACAAATCAACTCAGATATTCAAAGATTATTAGTCTCACCTTTATTGCTTGATATGTCTTAAATATTGTTTTTAAGACCGTAAAATACATAAATTTACTTGACTAGGTCAACACATAACATGTACATAGCCATAACTATCCCATAATAATCTCCTACATATATTAAAAACATTCTTCTTTTCTGTTAATTTAAAATGAACATTCCACTAAGTATATTACATATTTATGAGCACTTTTTGCCCACGGTACAGGTAAATATTATACAAACTAAAGTATTTCGTTATAGAAAATGTCGCCCGCCAAAGGGACTGAATATAAAAGTCATGAGTAGGCTTGGCTTTTATATTCAAGAACCACTGGTCTGATTAGATTAATGTTCGTACATTACATATGTTCTTTATATTTTGATCACACCTCGTATATATATCTTCATTATTTTTTTTTTGGTTATCCCTCATATATATATAAAATATTAGTTATTATCATTCACATAAATACATTTACAATAAATCTTTGATTTCATTAATATTTCTCTTTTATTACATTATTATTTATTCTTTATCATAAAAAAAACATCGTCGCTTAGGAATATAATTAACGAGGGTGAAACACAAATTATCAAGATTACTAGTTTCGATCATTATTACAAACGATGATGTGACAAATAATATTTGTTCTTTTCGGGCGCATTGTATAACAAATAAGTTAGATGTTGCAATTGTAATGTATACATAGTAGCACTAAGATGTCCAAAATAAAGAAGAATTTCACTCAAGGTAGTCATTGAATAATTGATTTTATAGAATGGATCTTATTCTTAACATAATCTTTGATAATTAAACACAAATCAATCTGATATAAAATAATTTTTGCCTTTAACTAATTATAAATTGAATTATGATTCTTCACATTAATAAGAAAGAATAAAAATTAAACATAACCTACGTTTGAATAATCAAATGGAAGTAAATAAATTTATTTTACAGAAACAAAAGACACCTTTTTGTTATTAAATAAACACATTTTTCATTATTATTGTTATTTTTCATTCTTATTTATTTGATCAAGAATGTTGGGTGCTACTAACTCTTTAACTAGAAGCATCTCAAATATTTATGATCATCGTTTTCATTATTAATATTAACACAAACTTTAAAACGAAAATTCACAAGAATCTATAACCAACATGGTTTTAACCTAATTTCGTTAACAGTAATCATGTTACATTCGCACTGGCATATAAATCTAATAAAGTGCATTGTACCGCACAATCGTGGTTAGGTTCTACATTAGGTTGTACCTGTCTTTCATCGTGATTTGAATTTGGATACGAAGTACCATCTCGTGAACAATGATTATGTCTATACATAGGATTGATAGCATCTCTAGGATTTCGACATGTATTTCTATTATTTTTGTGTCTACTTCGGTTGATTAGGTTAGGCGGATTCCTTACATAGCCTTGTCTATTTTGTTCATTTTGATTGCTAGAGTATACTCGTCTTAGGTTCGGTTCATTATTATTCACACTTCGGATATTCAAATTCCGAACAGGGACCAAATAATCTGAATTATTCTTATTTTTACCCATTCCTGATTGTGTTAGATTCATAGCATGGTATTGAGTTTCGTAGCATTGTACAAGCATTAATAAATGACTGAAACTCATACACTGTGTGGAAAATAAGATCTGCTGTAATTTAAATGGAAGCAAATTGCGAATCGATGCAATTATTCTTGATTCCGATTGCAAGGGATTAACGACCTTTAATTCATTATAGACATTTACAACAAACTCTACAATAGATTTGTGCAATCGAGGATTGAAATGTTGATTTCTAAGAGTGGCATCTCTGTTTGCCAGCAAAAAGTCATTTTCGTAATTCGCGATCAATGCCGCTTTAAATTCCTCATATGTACTAATGTGATCACGTATTGCCTTAAACCATAAGGAACAAGGTGGGAGTAATACATGGGGTATTAATTTCATGTATTGTGATCGGTCGATAGACATTATACTGCATTCGTCTTGGAACTTCTCTAAGAAAGAACTAGCATTTTCATTGCACTTACCACTAAATTTACTCATGGCTTTGATTTCGCTCATCTTGACACTTAACTTTACCTTTCTTTTCTCACTCCTTGTTCTTGTGGTGTGATTGTTCCGGTCCGTAGCGTGCTGTGTCATGATACCATTTATATTTCGTTCATCAGTGATCTTCGGACAATTTTCCTCTAATATAATATCCTCCTCAGATTCCGGTGAAGGCGTATTTATATCCGGTGATTGGGGAAACTCGAAGCGATCACTGCCCAGATTATTGCGATAAATGTTATCTCTAGCCTGTAACGTTTTAATTTCTTCCTGCATAGTAGCCAACTGGATCTTTTGATGTTTAACGGAAGATTCTATTAACGTTAAATCCTTTTTTACAGCACAGATTTCATGATTTTGATGATCGTGCTTTTCTTGACACTCATCGGCTAACCTTTTTAACTTCTCTTCAAACTGCGAGGATATGTCGTTCATCACCTGGACGATTGTTTGTTTCGTATCGTCTGATTTCAGTTCTATCCGTTCTATTCGTTTACTTAATTCTTCATACTGCTTGCTAGCTTCGTTAAATTTCAGTTCTATCTTCTTTTCCATGGTCTGGTTAGCTTCATAGAACTTCTGTTCCATGGCCTGGTTAGCTTCATAGAACTTCTGTTCCATGTTTGTGTTAGATTCATTGAGCTTCTGTTCCATGGTTTGTTTTATCTCAGTCGTCATTTGCATAATTTGTCGCTGCACAGCTAACAAAAGTCGATCCTCAGATGACAAACTTGGTGTTGCACTAATTTCACCTGGATTACTGGTATTAGATTCCTGTTGCACTATTTCACTATCCATTTTTCGTTTGATGACCTTACCGCTTCGTAATACGGTTAAGTTCGTATTCATAAATGGTAATATCCAAGTAAATTCAGCCCTACTTTCCTTCTTCGGGAACTGAATTTTCAAAAGTCCCGGGTTTGGTAAACCAAATTTTTATAACGACTCTATAGAAAAGCGTCGTCAACCTGGTTCGTCTTGTAAAATATCAGTTACGAAGCGATAATTACTTTTCTTTATGCACAAATCAACTCAGATATTCAAAGATTATTAGTCTCACCTTTATTGCTTGATATGTCTTAAATATTGTTTTTAAGACCGTAAAATACATAAATTTACTTGACTAGGTCAACACATAACATGTACATAGCCATAACTATCCCATAATAATCTCCTACATATATTAAAAACATTCTTCTTTTCTGTTAATTTAAAATGAACATTCCACTAAGTATATTACATATTTATGAGCACTTTTTGCCCACGGTACAGGTAAATATTATACAAACTAAAGTATTTCGTTATAACTCAATATGACATTCATAAAAGAAGAGTCAGAGTGCGTGCTGTGATTTATGGAATTACAATCCTACGTTTCCGTGCTAAGGAAGTCTGAAACAATATACAAGAAACGACCTCAGTACACACAAGTATTAAGAGATGGTATGAAAAGTTCAAGATTATGGGGAAGTGTTAGAATTGCCACAAACTGCAAGGAAATGAACGATTGACGTGATTCTGATAGTGTGGGACGGTATCCAAATAATCACTTCAATAAAGACTCCTGGAAACCAAGTTCTATGTTGCAAAATATCACACATGAAGTTGAAAGGCAGGCCTGACTCTTTTAATATTTGTACATGATATGATAGACAAAGACTATGAGTGTTGAATAGCAGTATGATATGTTGCTAAATCATCGCACCTTGAGATCTGATTACGGCGGGTAACATATTAGTTACGAAAATATATAAGCTATTTCTATCCTTTTCTGTGATTCTCGCGTAAATATTAGAGGTAGTGAATGAATGGGAGTGGAATATTACACCATTCCTTGGAAGAGGGTAGAAGCGTCGATCTATACCAGATTCCTGAATCCGAAGTGGATCACAGATGTTCAGTTTGGCATATGATCAGGTACGGAGATTTTGCAGGCTAGTAAAGGTATTCTACTCATATCGATGTTCCTGAGACCTCGGTCCAAAAGCTCCAGCTGTCTCAATGGATGTAGCATCATTATTCAATATTACATAATTACCCAGAAAAAATTCGAACCATAGGATTCACCTTGTTTCTTACACCAGCACCATAATCATAGACAGTGACGTGACAGGTAAACTCCAACTCTTGTGAATATTTGTGAAAATTTCTGAACAACTGCTTTTTTTTTTTTTTTTACAGGATGAGGTTGTTAGCCCTACCCAAACCCCCAAGCTGGAGGACCACTCCTAGTCGGCTGTCCGCGACTGCTTATCCAGTATATTCGCAGCTAACCTCTATATCTAGAGGCCTTCTCCTCGATCCGCAACCTGAGGACGCGCCATGCCGTGGTGACAGGAAAACTCCAACTCTTGACCCACTAAAAACCAGGATATGGCATTCCGTAGCATCACAGAAAACCGAAATATTTCACGATTTAGCCAAGATCATAGGCTTCTTTGGGCGTCAGGTACACATAAACACATCAGGCGGATTGACACGAGGAGAACAATTACTCATCCGACAATATGACACCCTTTTCCGTCATCACCGGTTCATGTTGCATGCTTGTGGAACCATTGGTATCATTCTAAACCGATACTCTTTCTTATTAGCGGTTTCTCCCTTACGACCTGACTCCGTAAGTCCATGTAATGTAATTTTTGGTGCAGTATGAATGTTATCAGGAGCTGTTGGAAGTGCTGGTTGACCATCTTTTCACTTGCCTGTGGAAGCACAACGGTTAAAGCTGACAATCTGCTTTAATGCTCGGTCGGTTAAAGCTGACAATCTGCTTTAACGCTCGGTGGGATTTCTCAGTGAGGGTTTTCTAGGGACCACGGTTCCTCTTCACCTATGTGATTTTGCCATGAATGTTTAAAGGCCCTTATCATGTTGAACTCTCTCCCTCGCGATACACTAAACACATTACCCATTTTCGTTGCCTTAACACTAAATAAGAGACCGTCAACAATTTGTCCTTTTCGGAAATCTAAAAGGTTTCTCCCGTCAAATTCCTGTGTCCGCATTTCAATATCTTTCAACTGCTCCTCACGTAGCATGAAGTTTTCCCTAACTCATCACCATCAACAACTCGGAGCTATAACTGCCGCATGATCGTTGCATACTGACAATGGAACATCTTATATCAGCGTTTCCCAACCGGTGTGCCGTGAATGAGCCGCTGGTGTGCCGCGAGGAAATCGAAACAAATTATTAATTCTATAGCAATCAAATTACAAGACATAGGAAAAAATGTATATTTGTATTTCACATTACTATGAATCTACAATTTTAAGTTTCATATCGTGTTACTTTTCTGTACATTTTTGGATCAAAAGATCTAATGTATTTCAGGCAATTTTTTTTTGTACGCCTTATATCTAAAGAACTACATATAGTGTAGTCAAACCAAAGCTAACAATTTACTCACATCAGTATGATGTGCTTATTCCGTACAAAATACGAAAATTCGATTTAAGAACCGTTCAAAAATTTTGTAGTCCCTCACCCACAAAATTCAATATATTTCATACAATCAAACATTTTCTTGTACGCCCCATATTTTGAGAACTACATATAGTACAGCCAAACCAAAACTAACAATTTATTCAGTATGATGTACTTATTCCGTAAAAAATACGAAAACCTGATTTAGGGACCGTTCGAAAATTTTGTTGCCCCTGATACAAAAATTTCAATATATTTCATACAATGAAACATGTTCCTGTTCGCCCTATATTTTGAGAACTACATAAAGTGTAGTCAAACAGAAACTTACAATTTACTCAGTATGGTGTGCTTATTCCGTAAAAAATATGAAAATTGGATTTACTGGCCGTTTAACTCAGTATTGATGTGCTTATTCCGTAAAAAATCGTACGAAAACCGGATTAGGAGCCCTGATCCAAAAACTTTTGTGGGCCCTGATCCAAAAACTAATTATTGGCCAAGATCGCAATTTTTTGATGCACATTTTGGATCATTCCTAAAATTCTCGGCCAAGATCGCAATTTTTTGATCCATTTTTTGGATCATTGCTAAAATTCTTGTTAATGTTGAAAAAGGTATTTGTTATCATCGTTATAACTATCATTGCTTCTTAATTGTTGCAGACTATTTCGTAAATTGATATTTTAAAATATCATTCAATACTTTCGACAACGCAAACATGCATACAAATTACCTACATTTGTGTTTTAAAACTAAGAGAGATCTGTTTGTGTGTTCGTTATTTAGTAATATTTCTTCTTAGTAAAATGTTGGATACAGTTGTCGAAAAAGAAAACTTACTATTAAAAACCTGAGTCTAATATTTCATTGCAATTGTCTTCTGTTGTTAAATTAGAACGAAAAATAAGCATAATGATTTACCATGGGGGAAAACCAATGATCAAGCTTTCTTCTCTGTGGGAAGGAGATCAGTAATCACAGAAAAAAATACCACGGTATTTTATATTTACAAATAATAATAATTGTGAGTGTGCCGCGAGAATTCAAGTTACACCCATAGTGTGCCGCAAGTTGAAAAAAGTTGGGAAAGGCTTTCTTATATTGATAGTAGCATAGCATAATCAAACAATGCGCAATGGATAGAGGAATGAAGAAAAGTGAGAAATTCAACGTTTTACGGGCCGATATCCAGAAACACAGGAGAAAGAAGGGAAATAAGGATCTAGAATCATTTGAAGATAGCAATGCAAAAGATACACTGAACAAAAAGAACTTCAAAATGATTAAAGTAAATAAAATTACATTTACACAACAGTATAGTAAGCCAACATTGTACCCACAGACATGCTCAATATCATCATATGTAATGCAGTGTTGCCAACTGAGCACAAAATGGAGTTTTGTTAAATGGCACGGAATATAAATTATAACATTTAGCAAATTTAATTATGAGTAGAACCATACCAGTAAAGTCATGATGTACAGTGTTGCCAACGTTTGAAGATGGGCCTATATGAATCTCAGATGTAGAAGAATACATATAATACACGATTCGAACTAGTTGAAACCGAAATATGAGATCACCAACAAGGATATAATCGTTGAAGTACAAAAATAACGGACGAAGCACAGTGTCGAAGCATTTTTGCTTAAGGAAAATGTCAGAGTAGTACCAAAACACAGCACAATAAACTGAAATAATCCATGCTCTTGTATGACCAAGTGGTCCGCAGGCTCGCTGCTGCTGCACATGTTCGATTTCCGATTCTATCGTTCTGCAATCTAGTTGTAGTTGGAATCCTACATTAAGCTAGATGCAGGTTCAAATCTAGGGTGGATCAGTTCGAGGTATTTGCCCAGGGTCGCAGCTGGTTGATCGATGCAAAATTGTGAGTAAGGAGGACAGATATACGTCTTTGCAACACTTCAAAACTGACTACCAATAATGTTTGAGGGATACAACATTTCATGCATCAGAAACGTGAGCCTGCTAATCAATTTTCAGTCCAAGCGCATGCATCATTTCAGTTTTGTGTGTTGTGTTTGATACTATTCTGATTTTCTACTTGGGCAAAACTGCTTCGACACTGTACTTCGTCGATTATTTTTGTGCTTCAGCGATTATATTATTGTTTCTTGTCTCATATTTTTGTTTCAACTAGTTCGAATCGTGTACTGCATGCACTCTTCTACATCCGAGATTCATGTAAGAATTCATATAGGCCTAACTTCAAACGTTGGCAACACTGTAAATCACGACTTCACAGGTATGGTTCTACTCATAATTAGATTTGCTAGATGTTATAATTTGTGTTCCGTACCCTTTAACAAAACTTCATTTTGTGAAGTTTGCAATACTGCATTACACATGATGTTATTGAGCATGTCTGTGAGTACAATGTTTGCTTACTGTACAGTTGTGTAAATATCATTTTGATTACTTTAATCATTTTGAAGTTCTTTCTGTGTCAATGTATCTTTTGTATTGCTATCTTCAATGATTCTAGATTCTTCTTTCCTCTGTATCTCCCGTGTTTCTGGGTGTCGGCCCAGAAAACTTTGGATTTCTCACTTTTCTTGACTCCTCTATCGATTGCGCTTGTTTTATTGGGCAATGTTACTATCAATATAAGATGTTCCCTTGTGAGACATCTGATGTATTTTAAAGTACTTGAGTTTCCACTAAATGTATGTAGTTTCAATTAAGTGGTTTTTAATTAAATAAAATAGTTAAACGTGTTAATGCAAATATTGCTTTTTGTAGCATGGGTGCCGATCCTCTAGTGGTCGAGGGATTCGGACTCTCCAAAGTTACCTAGGGTCACCGGAAAATTGAAATCGTTACCTGATATTTGCTTGGATATCTGCCAGCGAAATATATAATACCTAAACGGACCCATCAAAGTTATTCAGAAATCGGTGACGCTGTTTTCTGCTAAGTTTTGCCTGATTATTCGTATGTTTTTAGTTAAATTACTTCAGTGACAACTTCAAAACCTCCTGACATTCACTTACTCCATACTTTAAGTATAATTTCAGTACAGGTTTATAGATGGCAATAAAGCTTACCTTTAACATTTTTCTAAGAATGGAGTTTGTTCTGTCCGCAATTGACAAAACAAGTTTGAAAAACACGCGTATATAATGCAAGCTGTTACTATCTTTAAAATGCGTTATATTCTTATATAATTACTTTTGTGTATTTTATTTTGCCACTAATTTTTATGGTATTTCTGTTGAACAAAAAGTAACAAATTGTCCTTGAGGAGCGTCTGTGTAATATTTATATTAGGCACAAAATTAAATTCTTTTTGGGAGAGAAGTTGGGAGCCTCTAAGAAAGCACCTGACCTCTATTGACAGCAATCCCATATAATTTAATATCGTGCAGAGAACTTTGAAGATCATTTATTTATTTATACATATTTCTGAGTAGTACCGGTATTTATGACCTTAAGCTTATCAACTATGAAGAGTGAAGTCCCACGGCGAGCACGCTATCCAGGATAGAAGCTAGAAACAAAGAAATGTACAGAACGGGACTTATATATTAGCACGCCTTCAAATAACCTGAATGAATGAGAAAACACAAGAGAAACCTCGTTCAGGATAACTGGCCTGAAAAAAAAGCTGTTACACGTCTTCTGTCGAATATCCTCAACGAAAATCGAACCTGAGTCCTATCCCACCAGAAGAGGCGAGAGCGTGAGCAACTACTCTACTCTCAACCACATTTTTAAAACCAAATACAGCCATGACTATGGTCGTATTCTTTCATATCTTTGAAGACTACGTGCAATTATCATGTACCGTATTTCATTCAGTCAACGTTTTATAATTTAAAAGCCAATTCCGTTCATTACAACAATACTGCTACTAAATATCAATTTGAATAAAGTGCACACGATGGTGTAGTTTCTATACATTACTTCGAGTGTAACAAGAAAAAAATATTTGCTTTCAAATATTAGTTTACGAGTTATAGATGAACTGATTTTCAGTAAGATTATTCGTGTAATATACTGTAAATCTATCATTTTATTCCCATTATGATTATTAATTATAAAAAATATATTTTTTATGTATGTTACTATTAATATTATTCATGAATCGAGACGAGAAATAAGGTTTTCGCGTCTCGTCTCGTCTCGATTCTTGAAAGGATTATCATCTCATCTCTATTATAGCAAGATTTTTCTTCTGTTGTTTCGAAAATGTATCGTCTCGTCCTATAAACGTATACACTTGACTTTAGGAAACAGTACAAATAGTAGTATGGTTAAATTATATTTAGGAATAGTACATACAATTTTTCTGTAAAGGAACTTCGAAAATTAACCATTGGAAAAAGATAAACCAATGAGGTAAGTATGGAATGTTTGTACCTAAACGAACATAAAATTCATTTCTAGCAAAATACTACTATGATAAACAGTTTTGGAAAGGAAATATTTGTCAATCAAAACAGAAAGACACACTGAGCAAGGCTATGTGGTAAATATATAAAAAATACAATCACGTAACAGTTTCGAAACACTAACTGTGTTTTCATTAGACTTTCACTCCTTCTGCCTACATTGTAGTTGGTCACGTCTTATTTACCTTCCAGACATACTCTTTTAAATAGGCTTTGTCCTTTCATTAAAAAGTAACACTGGTGTTTTTCCACCTTCTCTTCAGAAGCGGATCTACTAGGAGAAAAACTGGGATGGGAGCAGCCAGAATTTATACTATCTTAAGGTATATCACGAGATTATTATAAACTTTCAAAAATATATAAATAATAGCTTAAATTATTTTTGTTACTAAATAATCGGAGTTAAGCCCCCGGCCGCGGGCTAGATTTGCCAGTGCTTCACTTGTTCAACTGCACATTTGTCCAATTAAAAGTGTACATTCTTGTTTTTTAATTATTCTTATTTTTTCCTTATTGATTTGTTCTCTTCCTTCCTTCTTCCTTTTCCATTCTTCTTGTTTAACTAAAATCTTCTCTCATGCCTTATTTGTTGGTAATCTTCCGTTTTAACTCATCATCTTGTCTTCGGCCGTCATAATTTCCCTAGCTTCTTTACATTTTCTCACGAATGTCCTGTTGTCTGGTGCTATTGCCTCTACTCCTTCCTTTCTGTGCTTCGTCTCTTTGTGATGTTTATATCGTAGTTTTTGATTTAATGTCCTTGTATTGAAAATTACTTTTCCAAATGATATATTACTGACGTCAAAGTAATATGTTACATAAAGGTCAGTTAATAAGTAACTCTCAGGTGATTTATACACATACACTTCATCTTTAAAAAATATATCATTAGCATTTCATATTTCTGCATATTTATTTTTACTTTTAATGGGAACAGGTCAAAACTCCCACAGCCAAAACCCCCACACTCAAGAAATGTCAAAACTCCCACACAAACGGTCAAAACCCCTTCACAAATGGATAAATCTCCCAAATGCATGAAAGGTCATAACCCACACAGCCAAAACTCCCATACTCAAGAAATGTCAAAACGCCCACACAATCGGTCATAACTCCCACACAAACGGACAAATCTCTTAAATGCACGAACGGTCATAACTCCCACAGCCAAAACCCCCACACTTGTAATCGGTCATAACCTCCAACGGTCATAACTCCCACCAAATGGACAAAATTCCCACACGTAGCAACGGTCACAATCCCCACATAAATGGACAAAACCCAAACACAAATGGACAAAACAACCACATGCAGAAATTGTCACAACTGCCACACAAAAGGACAAAACCCCCACATAATCCCATACTCTGAAATGATCCTGGTTGCATGTCTTGCCCTTGTACTTTTTAATAACATTTTTTATTCCACTTAAACTGATGTTGCAACTATTCTTCTTGCACTGTTTTCTAATGACAGAAACACTAAAGTGGGCGTCGTAAAGAGCCGCAACAAAGACGTGCAATCACGATCATTTCAGAGTGTGGGTGATTTGTCCGATTGTGTGGGGGTTTTGTCCATTTGTGTGGCAGTTGTGACAATTTCTGCATGTGGGAGTTTTGACCATTTGTGTGGGAGTTTTGTCCATTTATGTGGGGATTATGACCGTTGCTATGTGTGGCTGTTTTGTCCATTTGTGTGGGAGTTATGACCGATTGTGTGGGCGTTTTGACATTTCTTGAGTGTGGGGGTTTTGGCTGTGCGGGGATTGACCTAGACCCCTTTTAATTTTAAAATGTTGTTCTTTTTTTTATATTTTGCCTCACTCTAGTAATAATAACTGAGACGGCAACTAGTTTTCTGATATCTCAAACAGACACTCTACGGGAGAGGGGAAGAGGAAGTAAATGTACCAAACCGGGACACTTTGACGAGATACTATCTTTCATTCCTTTCATTGGTAGAAAAAAACGTAATCGGTACAAGAACTATTTTTATTTCAAGCTATTGGATGTATCATTAATAATGGTTAGAAGTATTCAAAGATAATAAATGAGGTGTGTATATTAAATGAAGATTACATATGTAACTGTCAGTGTAAAACTATAAGGTACCAGAAATAATAGTTTAGAACACTGCAATCAAGATAATAACTTAGGGCACAAACTGAAAAGATCACTATGACCGAAAACTAGGATAAAATATAAATCGGAGGTACACCGAGACAACAGCCTTTAAACCGAGAAGACCCAATCAAAACGGAGAATATGCTAATCCTGGTAACATAGAAAAAATGAACAGTCATAACATCATGATTACCAGTTACATGCAGGGGCGGATCCAGGACGGACTTCTGGGGGGGGGGCGGTGGGTTGTAATACTGCTACTTAGAGCTACTTTTAAGAGCTCCAAACTCTGGGATGGGTTTTATTCATATATATAAAATAAGAAAGTTTCCTCTTCTGGGGGGAGGGGCGATTGCCCCGATCGCCCCACTGAATCCGCCACTGGTTACATGGAGTTTAGTGTGTAGATTCAGCCCTGAGGCTAAGACGAGGACGTACAGTTTAATGATGGATAAGAATCATTATAATGCCTTCAAATTTCAAAGCTCTCGGACGAGAACAAGAAAGAAAACAAAACACAAAAGGAACTTCAACGAATGTTTCGAACTTCCATTTCTAGACGCAAGTTCAAATATCAAGGGCACCCATGTTGTGGTTTCCAAGGGAGAGGGGCAAGTATAAGCGACGCTTCAAATATAGTTTCAAATTTTGCTGTAACTAATGTAAAAATTATATTGGGTTTTCAATATTCCCAAGTACAATTTCCTCTAGGAGGGGGCAAGCGCCCCACCTTGCCACCCTCTGATGGGCGCCCTTGTCAAATATGTCTTCCTGCCTCTTATGTGGAAAGAAAGAGACAGTAAAGTAGTTGAGAATGAAACAGTGAACCAAGATATAACTGAAGAGATACTTACACCGAAGGAGTTCAACATTTTATTCTAGTTTAATTGTAAGAAATCAAGGTTAAGTGCCACAGAAGGTGAACTGAAACAATAATTTTAATGTGTTTAGGAAAGCAACAGATCAACAAACCGTATAATAAATTTATTGTTTTTATATCCTATCTGATACTTACGATGTTCTTATATTTTTGTTGTAAGGCCTCTGCATAAATTCAGTTCATTATTTACTACTTTGCAGCTATATTCAGTTATTTTATAAAGTACGTTATTTCGTTATTAACCCGTAATGTAGTCTATTTTCTACATGAATTAAAGTTTTAATCGAACGTTTGCGTCTAATATTTTCTAGTTGAATAAATTCTTACTCTTACATTACTTATATACAACGAGGTCAGATGTTTATACAGTGATTTTGCATTTTATATATAATTACATCAACTATTTTCCATTTTAATATTGGTTATAGTAGTTTTGTGCTGTTGACGATTTTTATGTGCGTTTGTGTACGAACATTCATTAAGTAACCCGGTTGGTTTATCTTGTTCCAATGATTATTCCTCAAGGTTTCCTCACATAGTTTGTTGAAAACAGATTTAATAATAATAATAAAAAAAAGAGGAACCATTACTATGTTTTTCTTTGGTTATAACGACTTGTCCTAAGGGACAATAGATATAGAAGTTAGTAAAACTTTTTAATTGTTAAAAAATCATTACGTTTTTAATATGAAGTTGCTACCTACCGTCTACCTTGGGTACTGGCTTCTAGAGTATTCCCTAAAGAAACAGTTGATAACAATTCAGGTCAGAGCTCATGTGCTGTTTAAGCGCAAATTGACGATAGTAAGATAAAACAAGCGGTTTGACATGAGTAGCCTCACTGGTTCAGAAACTTAGATTTAATTATACTTACTTTTGCACACACACTTATATATACGTGACTGGCAAGCCGACGATTCATAAGGATTCGCACACACATAAATGAAGAAGAGAATATTACCTTAGATCAGCGTTTCCCAACCGGTGTGCCGCGAATGGGCCGCTGGTGTGCCGCGAGGAAATCGAAACAAATAATTAATTGTATAGGAACCAAATTGCAAGACATAGAGGAAAATGCATATTTGTATTTCACATTACTATGAACCTGTACTATAAATCTACAATTTTAAGTTTCATACTGTGTTACTTTTCTGTACATTTTTAATGTTGAAAAACGTATTTATCATTGTCATGACCATTATTGTTTCTTTATTGTTGCAGACTATTTCGTAACTTGAAATTTTAACATATCATTCAATAAATTAAACAAAGCAAACCTGCATACAAATTACTTACATTTGATTTTTAAAGGTACAGGAGATTTGTTTATTTCTTCGTTACTTAGTGATCTTCCTTTTTAGTGAAAGGTTAGATACAGTTTTCGAAAGAGAAAGTGGATTTTTAAAAACCCCAGTCCTATATTTCATTGTAATTATTTTCTATTTTAAAATTAGAATGAAAAATAAGCAAAAATGTTTACCACGGTGGAAAACCAGTGATCACCACCACCAGCACCATATATATATATATATATATATATATATATATATATATATATATATATATATATATATATATATATGTGTGTGTGTGTGTGTGTGTGCGTGTGTGCGCGTGTGTGTGTGTAATATGGGTGTGCCGCGAGAATTCAAGTTACACCTGTAGTGTGCCGCAAGTTGAAAAAGGTTGGGAAACGCTGCCTTAGATGAACTCTTATTTATTGAATAGATATATGGATGTACGAAGTAAACGAAAGGATATTAACAACACACACAATTTTCACTTCATATAGCATAAATGCTTGAATGAGTGAAATTACGCACGCACTTGCGAAATATAAAACACTTAATATCACGAAAATAAATACGTATATATATATATATATATATATGGTAGATGAAAACACTAAAAATATAGCCCTTCAGTTATATTTGTAATCACTTGCACTAAATCACTATTCACGTTGACGTTGGGCTTTCACTGCGAAGTAGGGACAATGAGTGATGTGAGGATTGAAGAGAACACTGACTTCTGACAAGGCTCTGCAACTCCAAAAATGCTGCACTTTAGAAAGTAATCACTGGAACAACACTTCGTTCACTTTTACAGTGAATACTATAATTATAATTCCACCAAGTACTTAATACTTTTTTCGTAGCCTTTTCATATTAACATATAAATAAGTTCGTCTGCAGGAGATTTTCGTTCAACGCGCACTTGTTTACACTGTAACAACTTTGTACCTGAAAAAATTCCCAAACGTTAATGATTATTGTTATGAAGAATATATAGAAAACAGTCTCAGTAGCGAAAACCATGAGTTGGTAACTTCATTCAGGGAAAGAAAAAAAAAGTTTGTTGTTTCAAAGCACTCTGCTAATGAGAGATAAGAGTTCAGTTCAGAAACAATGATTTCTTTGTATTATCGTCAGAAACGATAAGTCTGAAGAACACGTGCAGGTAAAGAAAGAACAGAGTTTCTCACCAGTTTGGAAACGTCCAGAGCAAAGCAAGAAAAATAACTTCTCCTTTTCCATGAATAAAATAAAAGTTTTGCATGATAAATAAAAGTTAAGAACATACACATTCTGTCCAAAAGTGCAACCTTGTGGCCATGCTGACGGTCACAAAGTTAAAAAACTCATAAAATTTGGCAATATAATGAGATTTAGGCGGAAAGAAAGGCAAAAAAAAAGAAAAGAAAAAATCACGGAGGCAGCCGAGACGTCGAGAGTGATTTTGAGTTAGCCATGTAAAAAGAAAAAAAAAGATAAAAAGAAAAAAAGAAAAAAAAGAAAAAAAAGAAAATCGGACATTGGGTGAGAGGTTTCCACATTTACCTCTAAGTTCAACTACCTCCTCTAGTAAAAAACTCAGCTAAAAAAAAATCTAAGCCATCGTAGTTGGTTTCCCAGCAAAAATCATGTTAGTAACTTGCAATTTAAATATTGTGCAAATAATCGCATTTTATACATGGTGTAAATAAAATTGTAACTAAGCATCTTTAGGTAAATTAGGGTTATTTTACTTTACTTCTATAAAAGAAATTAAAACCTGCCTCTGATGCTCTAATTCAACAGCGTAATATACGGTTTCTAAAATTATCTATCAAACCTAACTAAATATAAAATTAAACATTTTAATTAATCAATAGGAATTGCATATAGTATTACTAAATACAATCTAACAACTCTGGTGTTTGCAGTATTTGTGAAAGTCAAATATATACGATTATGGGACGAGAGGAGAAATTTTCGAGAAAACTCTTGCTCATAATAGAGACGAGATGAGAATCCTTTCGAGAATTGAAACGAGACGAGACGTCTATGAAAAGAACCACACGAGACGAGGAAATTTTATTTCTCGTCTTGCCTTGTGGTTAACACTACTAGTAACACATATAAGGAAATTATATATAGTCTAATAGATTTTTCTGTTCTAATTAATGATCACAAGTGAATAAAATGTGAGATATACAGGAAACTGCATGAACATCTTTACTGAAAATCCGTGAATCAGAATTTGAAAGCAAATAAAATCTCAATTTTTCTTTTTACAGTAGAAGCGAAATATAGGTAGGTACTGCACCATAGTGTAGGCCTCATTCGAATTGATTTATTGCAAAACCAGTGTCTTAATGAAAGGAATTTGTTTTCTTTAGTGTAAAACGTTGACTCAAAAGAAGTTTGGTACAAGATCATTACACGTAGTTCTCTAAGATACTGAAAAATTTAACCACGCTCATGTCTCGATTCGATTTCTAAAATGTGACCTTGCGTAGCATAGCTATCGCTTCTAGTTCAAACGGTCTCGAGTTCGATTTTTGGTGAGACACTTGATCGAAAAGATGTAATTAGCTTTAGCAGGCCAGTCAGTCTAAATGACATTTTTCCTGGATTTCCTCATTTACAGTAGGCGAATGCTGGCATGGTAACTAACATACAAGTCCCGTTCTGAAGGCCGTTTCGTTTCTTCCTTATTCCTTGATTCTTTCCTCGCTTTCCTAGATAGTGTACTCACTGATGGACCTTACACGTGATGGACCTAATATCATAGATGCTGATATTATCCAGAAATATGTATGAATAAATTATTTTTTTTAATATTTTTTCAGAACTGGCGGAAAGTTATTTGTGCATTATTGAACTTACTTGTACAATTACATTAGATTATTCGGTACAGTAACTAAATAAATCGGCTTTCTTGCTGTGCGAAACAATAGAGGTCGGACACTTTCAGAAAAAGCTTCCAACTTCCCTTTCGAAAATATTAATTTCAACGGAAAGATCCCTCACGTTGTCGCTGTACAAGTTGCTTTAGTGCTATAATATGCTACGTGCAACTAAGGTACCAAGCGAACTTATGCAAAAATAAAATATTCAATAAAAATCTAGGGTATTTATGCAACAATGTAATACTTTTTATAAAAAGTAATAATATACATTAAGTTTATCCACATTTCTTTGATAATTACTTACAAAACAAATTCCACTTTTATAAAACCTATTGAAATTAAGCTTTATTGCCACCTATAAAACTGCAGTCAAATTGCATTTATAGGTTGAAGTAAAACAATAAATTTATGATTATGAGAGGTAACGTACAACGACTTATCAAAATGATAGTCGTAAACCTGGTTCGTTTGCTGAGGTAAAAATTCGAAGTGGTAGTATTTCTTTGACATTAAAAATATTAGCTTCGATATTTAAATACCATTAATCTCACCTTTTTAATAAAACTGACAACGTCTATAACCGATGTTAAACTGGTTTATTATTTGATATAACTTATAATATCCTTTTCTTAAAACTGTTAAGTACACAAATTCACTGACTAGGTAACCTTAAAACATATCCATATCAACAACTATCCCATAATAATCTCTTACATATATTAAAAACATTCTTCTTTTGTTAATATGAAATGAACATTCTACTAAGTATAGTGCATATGTATGAGTACTTTCTGCCCAAGGTACAGGTAAATATTACACAAACCAAAGTATTTTGTTGTATAAAATGTCGCTCGACAAAGGGACTGAATATAAAAGTCATGAGTAGGCTTGGCTTTTATCTTCAAGAACCACTGGTCCGTTTACATTATTGTTGTTTACATTACATATGCCCATCATATTTTAATCGCACCTTGTATATCTATTCATTATATTTCACATATACATTAAACAAATCTTTCATTTCATCAATAATTATCTTTAATTACATTAATTATATTTATTTCATTATTATCTACTATATTATCATAACATTTTCTTTATTAAAATATCGTCGCTCATTTAATTCGTCGTCGAAGTGTGCGATATCAAAAAATGTAAAGGACAAACGTGGGTTACAAATAATATTAATCTTTGCGGGCGCATTAAATAACAAATAAATCAGATGTTGCATTTAAAGGTATACATCGTAGCACTAAGATGTTATAATAAAGAAGAATTCCCTACAAGGTAGTCGTTGAATAATTTGATTTTATAGAATGGATCTTATTATTAACATAATCTTTGACAATTAAATTTTCAACACAAATCAATCAAATACAAATAATCTTTGCTTTTAATCAATTATAAATCGAACTATAATTCCTCATATTGCTTGTATAGCGAAGTTATAAGGATTGTTTTCATTATTGATATTTACACATAAACTCAAAAATAAAAATTTACAAGAATCTATAACTAACATGAATTTAACCTAATTTCAGTAACGGTAATCAGGTTACGTTCGTACTTGCATACGGTTCTAATAGAGTACACTGTATTGCGCTATCATGATTAGGTTCTCCATTGTGTTGTACATGTCCCTCATCGTGATTCCGATTTTGATATGGAGTGCCATCTCTTGATCTCCAATTACGTCTATTCACGTAGTTCGCTGCATTTCTGGAATTTCGCTCAGTACTTCGATTATTTTTATATCTATTGCGGTTGAGTGATCTGACATCATAATTACCATGATTAGTTAGGTTAGGCGGAGTCCCCACATAACCTTGCCTATTGTGCTCATTTTGATTGCTAGAGTATACTCGGCTTAGGTTAGGTTCTGTATTATTCACACTCCGAATATTTAAATTCCGAACAGGCACCAAATGATCTGAATTATTCTTATTTTTACCTATTCCTGATTGTGGATTCATGGCATGGTACTGAGTTTCGTAGCATTGGACAAGCATCAATAAATGGCTGAAACTCATACACTGTGTGGAAAATAAGATCTGTTGCAATTTAAATGGAAGCAAATTTCGAATCGATGCTATTATTCTCGATTCCGATTGCAAAGGATTAACGACCTTTAATTCGTTGTAGACATTTACAACAAACTCTACAACAGATTTGTGCAATCGAGGATTGAAGTGTTGATTTCTAAGGGTGGCATCTCTATTTGCCAGCAAAAAGTCATTTTCATAATTAGCGATCAATGCCGCTTTGAATTCCTCATATGTACTAATGTGATCACGTATTGCCTTAAACCATAAGGAACAAGGTGGGAGTAATACATGGGGTATTAATTTCATATATTGGGATCGATCGATGCACATTATATTGCATTCGTCTTGGAATTTCTCTAAGAAAGAAGTAGCATTCTCATTACACTTACCACTGAATTTGCTCATAGCTCGAATTTCACTCATTTTAACACTTAATTTTACCTTCTTTTTCTCATTCCTTGTTCTTGTTGAGTGATAGTTCCTATCCGTGGCGTGCTGTGTCGTGACACCATCTATGTTTCGCTCATCAGTACTCTTCGGACAACTTTCTTCTAGTATAATATCCTCATCGGACCCCGGCGAAGGCGAGTTCATCTCTGGTGAGTGGGACAACTCAAAGCGATCACTACCCAAGTTATTACGGTAAATGTTATCTTTAGCCTGTAACGTTCTAATCTCTTCTTGAATAGTAGCTAACAACTGTGTATTTACACGTATGTTATTAGAGTTGTTGCTGACCTGGATCTTTTGCTGCTTAAGGGAAGATTCTATTACTTCTAAATCTTTTTTTACAGCACAGATTTCTTGATTTTGGTGATTGTGCTTTTCCTGACAATCATCGGATATTCTTTTTAACTTTTCCTCGAACTGTGAGGATAGGTCGTTCACCACCTGGACAATTGTTTGTTTCGTTTCATCTGATTTCTGTTCTATCCGTTCTATCCGTCTACTTAATTCTTCATATTGCTTGTTAGCTTCGTCAAACTTCAGTTCTATCTTCTGTTCCATGCTCTGGTTAGCTTCGTCAAACTTCTGTTCCATTCGTCTACTTAATTCTTCATTTCGCTTGTTAGCTTCGTCAGACTTTTGATCTATGGTCTGCTTTAATTCTTCATTTTGCTTCTTTATCTCGGTAGACATCTGCATTAATTGTCGCTGTAAAGCTAACAAGATATCTTCCGATGACAAACCTTGTGTTACACTAGTTTCACCTTGGTCACTAGTATTTGATTCATGCTGCATTGTTTCGTTGTCCATTTTTCTTATGATTACTTTACCACTTCGCAATATGGTTAAGTTCTTATTCATTAACTGTAGTATAAAAGTAAATTCAACCTTACTCTTCTTCTTCGGGAACTGAATTTACAAAGTCCCGGGTGAGGTAAACCAAATTTTTACAACGACTTATCAAAATGATAGTCGTAAACCTGGTTCGTTTGCTGAGGTAAAAATTCGAAGTGGTAGTATTTCTTTGACATTAAAAATATTAGCTTCGATATTTAAATACCATTAATCTCACCTTTTTAATAAAACTGACAACGTCTATAACCGATGTTAAACTGGTTTATTATTTGATATAACTTATAATATCCTTTTCTTAAAACTGTTAAGTACACAAATTCACTGACTAGGTAACCTTAAAACATATCCATATCAACAACTATCCCATAATAATCTCTTACATATATTAAAAACATTCTTCTTTTGTTAATATGAAATGAACATTCTACTAAGTATAGTGCATATGTATGAGTACTTTCTGCCCAAGGTACAGGTAAATATTACACAAACCAAAGTATTTTGTTGTAAACGAAAGTCAGGATTTTTAGAGGAAATTTTGATATTAATAAAATTATGGTAAAATGTGCTTAAAATAAGGTAAAAAGGGATAAGAAACCAGTTTCACGTATTTTTGAAGACATTTGCTCATACATTAACAGGCCCGTAGCCAGCCCAAAAATGTAGGGGGGGTGAAGTTTGGGAGTGCCCGATCCATCCATATTATAGTTCATTTGCAAGCCTACCGTGAAAATTATGGGGGGCAGGAAAACTTTAGGGGGGCCCGGCCCTCTTGCCCCCTAGATACGGGCCTGCCCATTAAGGCACTTTATGTTTCGTTGACAAGTATTTTATCAAATATTAAGTAAACGTACCCTAATTTTAAGTGGTCCTAGCATTGTCAACTGTTGAAAATGGAAATTCCGGTCACCCTCTTGGAGTACGTATATTCTCAAGATTGTGACACTATTGTTCGTAAAAGATGCAAACAACCTGAAAGTGGTTACTTCACATAAAATTGACGATTTTATGGATTTCGAATTTAATAACATTAGTTACTTTTGAAGCATTAATTCAACTTAATAATTCCAATTTTGGTTGACTAGACATTAGTGTTGAATTCAGACATTTTCAACAGGTGGCGAATGTGGACTCTTCTGGGGAGGAGTGATGTCTGGATTTTTGCAAAAAAGCAGCATATTTAACAATTCCATTTAATGCACATCTTATCTAATATTGAGACTAATTGCAGATAAATATTCAATGTAAGATTATAATTTAAAAACAAAAAAACAATCCTTAATTTTATCTAAAATATTAAATAATTAAAAAGACTAACAAAACATATATGAGACGAAACTTCAATTCTAGGGCGCTGATTCCTCTGTAAATTGGGGGGGGGGCATTCAGATGCAGACGGCATAGTATATATATGAGGATTTTTAAGACAAATTGCATTCAAATTATGCCAAATATTGTATATTCACAAATACAATGAGGGGGCCGACATGAGCTTTGGGAGGGGGTCCTGGTCCCCCCAGGATCGGCGCCCTTGCTTTAATTGCTATTTACAGTAATTATTCATGTTACTTTTTTCTATTTACAGTAGTTACTGTTTGTTACTAATGTAGAAATTTCGTAAGGAAAGATTTAAAATAACTGTAATATTTTAATTTTGCTAAAACAAACATACATAGGCCTACAAATATTTTAAGTAAGAGTTTTCATTCTTTCTCACACTTCTGATTGTAAATTAAGCATATTCACCTTGGCTTCTTCGCTGCATACACATCAATAACTTTGTTCACGAAATCTTCAGTAGGATCTTCGTCACCCTTCAATAGCAATCTTTCACTGCTTTATTACATTCTATATAATCTATATAGATTGATAAAATCTATATCAATCTCAAACCCAGGGGGAATAATAGTTCCTGCCTGATTCCTCTAAATCAGGGCGCAAAATTTCAAAGTCAGACGCACTCGCCAAATCGAAAATGATGGTCGCCAGTATCTCTCATGAGGAAATTATGAGAGTCCCCTTCTTCCCACGGCTTTTGGTTTGACAGACATTACATTAGGGCATAAAATTTCAAAACCACACAATTAGATTCAGGATAATCAATTTTAAGACTTCACGTTTGTATAACTTTCTCTCTCTACTCTGAAGTACCAGTTGTCGATTGCAGTTTTCGGATCTAAGTCCTTAAGTGAAGGACCACTGATGGAAATTGTCAGCAAATCATCCAGTGTGTCAGTCTTCAGTGAATTCCAGTAGGTATTCTTAGCTATATTGAGACTGCTGAAGCCTCTCTCACATGAAGCAGCACTCACAGGTAAAACTGCACATGTGGCACTTGGAAGCAAATTTGAAAATCTCGTAACGAAAGGAGGGGCGAATTACAACTTTGTGAAGATTTCACTTTTCATATACGTTGTGAAGACTTTACACTCCGTGTTTTCTCTCACTTAGTGACAATTATTTTTATGAGAATCAAACTGCGCAGCAAGAAATCAATCTGTGAGTTTAGGTAGAAACCATTCCTACTGGACACTGGTCGCCAGCTCTAAATCAGGTCGAACGGAAATTTTGCGCCCTGCTCTAAATTATGCCCTCTGATTTCAATTTAGTTAAAGAAAGGTATGTTTACTTTAGCAATCGTAAAACAAACTTTCGTATGTTAATTTTGATATTTAATTTAGGTCGCTCTATTTCAAATAATGCAAGAACTGAATACTACTGACATCAGAAATCATATGGATTGATCGAAGGATCTTCCCTATCTTTCCTTTCCTATCTCAATCTGTACTAGTGCTACCTACTTATACATAATATAGGGGAGAGTATAGTACCTACTAAAATACAAACCTTTCATCAACACTTGACAATTTCATGTTCTGCCATACTCACTCATAGCGTTCAGGTTCTATTGACTATTAGCTATTCTATCTTAGATGTCACATGTTTAATATTTATATACTGTAGACTGGGTCTGCTTCACTTATATGTATATTGAGAGATCGGATTGCGTCTGCACGCGCACGAAAAGAAATAATTGAGTGAAGTAATTTCTACATTTTGTGATTGAAATTTTGAGTTTCGTCAGAAGGAATGAATTTTCTTCGGGGGATTCTCCCCCGGGCTACCCCCTGAATTCATCCCTGGTCGACACATGTAGTTTTTATAGTCTACTATACAACGACTTATCAAGAATAGTCGTTAACCTGGTTCGGCTAAGTAAGATATACAAATTTCGAGTGGAATTTCTTTGCATGTAAAAATTAGCTTCAATAATTATATACGATTATTCTCACCTTTACTATTAGAATCATAAAGTCGGTGAACGGTGTTAAAAAATGGTTTATTAGTTGATATACTTTATAATATCTTTTCCTTAAAACTGTCAAGCACACAAACTTGCTGACTAGGTATCCATAAAACATGTACATAGCAACAACTATCCCATAATAATATCTTACATATCTTAAAAACATTCTTCTTCTGTTATTATGAAATTAACATTCTACTAAGTATAGTGCACATGTATGAGCACTTTCTGCCCAAGGTACAGGTAATTATTAATCTAACCAAAGTATTTTGTTATATAAAATGTCGCCCGACAATTGGACTGAATATAAAAGTCATGAGTAAGCTTGGCTTTTATCTTCAAGAACCACTGGTCCGTTTACAATAGTGTTCTTACATTGTATATGTCCATCACATTTTGATCGCACCTCGTATATCTCTTCATTACATTTCACATATATATATTTTTAACAAATCTTACACTTCATCAATACTTATCTTTTATTACAATAATTATATTTATTTCATTATTATTCATTATATTATTATTATATTTTCTTATTAAAAATATCGTCGCTCATTTAATTAATCGTTGAAGGGTGCGAATTCAAAAATCGTAAAGGACAAACATGAGTTACAAATAGTCAGGGCGCATTATATAATAAATAAGTTAGATGTTTTAAAATAAACATTGGATTCCTAAGGTATCAAAACGTAGAAGAATCTCATTCAAGATAGTCGTTGAATAATTAGTTTTATAGAATGGATCTTATTCTTAACATAATCTTTGACAATTAAATTTTCAACACAAATCAATCTAATATAAATAATCTTTGCTTTTAATCATTTATGAATTAAATTATAATTCTTACATATTAAAAACATTTGAGAATTATCATTGATTAATGAGAATTAGAGAATTAAATTGAATAAAAATAAAATAAATGTTCATGAAAATCTAGAGCTGATATGAGTTTAACCAAATTTCATTAACGGTAATCAGGTTACATTCGTACTTGCATACGATTCTAATAAAGTACATTGTACTGCGCAATCATGATTAGGTTCTACAATATGTTGTACATGTATTTCTTCGCGATTCTGATTTCGATATGAAATGCCATCTCTTGTTCTCCAATTACGTCTATCCACGTAGTTCGTTGTATTCCTATAATTTCGCTCAGTACTTCGATTGTTTTTATATCTACTGCTGTTGGGTGATCTGACATCATGATTACCATGATTAGTTACGTTAGGCGGATTCCCTACATAACTTTGTCTATTTTGCGCGTTTTGATTGCTAGAATATACTCGGCTTAGGTTAGGTTTCGTATTATTCACACTTCGGATATCTAAATTCCGAACTGGCACAAAATGATCTGAATTATTCTTATTTTTACCCATTCCTGTTTGTTGATTCATGGCATGGTATTGAGTTTCATAGCATTGGACAAGCATTAATAAATGGTTGAAACTCATACACTGTGTGGAAAATAAGATCTGTTCTAACTTAAATGGAAGCAAATTTCGAATCGATGCTATTATTCTCGATTCCGATTGCAATGGATTAACAACCTTTAATTCGTTGTATGTATTGACAACTAATTCTACAACAGATTTATGCAATCGAGGATTGAAGTGTTGATTTCGAATGGTGGCATCTCTATTCGCAAGCAAAAAGTCATTTTCATAATTTGCGATTAGTGCCGCTTTGAATTCTTCATATGTACTAATGTGATCACGTACTGCTTTAAACCATAATGAACAAGGTGGGAGTAATACATGAGGGATTAATTTCATATATTGTGATCTATCTATACACATAATATTGCATTCGTCCTGGAATTTCTCTAAGAAAGAAGTAGCATTCTCGTTACACTTACCACTGAATTTGCTCATAGCTCGAATTTCACTCATCTTAACACTTAATTTTACCTTCCTTTTATCATTCCGTGTACTTATTGGGTGATAGTTCCTATCCATTACGTGATGTGTTGTTACACCATCTATGTTTCGCCCATCTGTACTCTTCGGATGTATTTCGTCCAATATAATATCCTCATCAGACCCCGGCGAAGGTGAGTTCATCACTGGTGAGTGGGGAAACTCCAAGCGATCACTACCCAAGTTATTACGGTATGTGTTGTCCTTAACCTGTAGCGTTCTAATCTCTTCCTGTATAGTAGCTAACAATTGCGTATTTACACGTATGTTGTTAGAATTGTTGATGACATGGATCTTTTGTTGTTGAACGGAAGATTCTATTACTTCTAAATCTTTTTTTACAGCACTGATTTCTTGGTTTTGGTGATTGTGCTTTTCCTGACAATCATCGGATATTCTTTTTAACTTTTCCTCGAACTGTGAGGATATGTCATTCACCACCTGGACAATTGTCTGTTTCGTTTCATCTGACTTCTGTTCTATCCGTCTACTTAATTCTTCATATTGCTTGTTAGATTCGTCGAACTTCTGTTCCATTCGTCTACTTAATTCTTCATATTGCTTGTTAGATTCATCAGACTTCTGTTCTATTCATCTACTTAATTCTTCAGAGTTATGTTCTATCGTCTGCTTTAATTCTTCGTATTGCTTATTGGATTTTTCGGAGTTCTGTTCTATGGTCTGCTTTATCTCGGTAGACATCTGAATCAATTGTCGCTGTAAAGCTAACAAGATTCGGTCTTCCGATGTCAATCCTGGTGTTACACTAGTTTCACCGTTGTCACTATTATTTGATTCATGCTCCATTGTTTCATTGTCCATTTTTCTTACAATTATTCTACCACTTCTCAATATGGTGAAATTCGTATTCATTAACTAAGAAAGTAAATTCACTCCTACTATGCTTCGGGATGAGAATTTACAGTATATCCCGGGTTTCGGCACCAAAATTTTTACAACGACTTATCAAGAATAGTCGTTAACCTGGTTCGGCTAAGTAAGATATACAAATTTCGAGTGGAATTTCTTTGTATGTAAAAATTAGCTTCAATAATTATATACGATTATTCTCACCTTTACTATTAGAATCATAAAGTCGGTGAACGGTGTTAAAAAATGGTTTATTAGTTGATATACTTTATAATATCTTTTCCTTAAAACTGTCAAGCACACAAACTTGCTGACTAGGTATCCATAAAACATGTACATAGCAACAACTATCCCATAATAATATCTTACATATCTTAAAAACATTCTTCTTCTGTTATTATGAAATTAACATTCTACTAAGTATAGTGCACATGTATGAGCACTTTCTGCCCAAGGTACAGGTAATTATTAATCTAACCAAAGTATTTTGTTATAACTATCAATAATATATCGTATTTGAAACAGAAAAGCAAATGTAATTGACAATATAATTATGAAATGCACAAAATATACTTGAACAATAAATAGAACTAGTAAGAAGAATAGTTATTATTTATTAAGACTCCTCACAAGGTTCATTTAGAGGGGGTGAAGCAAGAAGGAACAACTGTCCAACAATGGGTATGACATCTATATATGCACCCACGAATATTTATGAGTTAATCTAGTTACATGAAAACAGTGAAAATGTTAAAACACTAGAAAACCATGGCTATCCAAACCAAGACGAATTGGATCATTTTATTTTCGAAACTTTATCTTTAAAAACCGTATCTTTATCTGTTAGAGCAAAAGAAAGAGGTTTCAGATAGTACACGTGTAGAAACCCAGTGCGTCTATTGTTGGCTCCAGATGGCAATAATGATAATTTTCCAGCGCTCTTTTCCTCTTCATGTGACCTTTATCTCCTTAATATGTCCAAACATTCTTCAATTATTTAAAGGAAATATTGTATTCCATTTTTATTTGTTTATTTGGACAATGTTTAGCAGAAGGGGTCTAGTTTTTTTTTTTTTTTTTTTTTTTTTTTAGAAAAAACAAACAAAATGTTACAATTTCTGTAGTTTCTGTTCACATTAGGTTACTTTAGGTTAGTTCAGGTTACTTAAGGTTGGTTGTAGTTAGGTTAGGTTACTTTATTTTGGATTCTATTAGTGTAGAGATCCAGCATAATTTTCGAAAAAAATATAGAATTTCGCTTATTTCTAGTAATATTAGGTTGGTTTAGGTTAGTTCAGGTTAGTATAAGTTAGTTTAGTTTAGTTTACGTTAGATTTGGTTAGGTTATGCTAGGTCTAAGTACTTGCATCTTCCATTTCTCCCGTATTTTTTAAAAAACTTATTTCTGGACCCCGTCTGCTAAATATTTATCATTTATTTTGTTATACTAACTTACAGCAGATCAGCACAAGCATCTCAATACAGGGTGTCGCAAGTTTCACTGTTTATTTTGTTACATTAAATATCTTTGATCTTTGTTTTTATATTATAATCTATATTAGTTTATTACTAGTGCTGGTAATTTTGCAGCTTGGGATTTTACGAAAGCATTTAGCCACGCTAAAGATGAATGAATCAAATTATTTTGCCATTGCACAGTTATTTAACGTGGAGTTAATCGAAACTGGTGAAATTATAATACGATGTTCTTTAATATAATATTCAAGAATTACTTTGGAAAAGCAGTACAAGAAAGACGTATTCGACGCACATTTTGACCTCAAAATATCAAACAAAAAGTCCAGGAAAGTAAATAAAAAGAAAAAGAAAGAAAGAAAAAAGAAAACTATATTATGAAATTTTGTTAAAGTGGGTGTACGATACTCCCTAAAGCAGGGATGCAAATAAGCAACAAAATTTTACTAGCCCAAGAGAAAAAGCTACTAGCCTATATCCCACAATAGAAATAATTTACTTACCTTCGGTATGATATCAAATACTCGCTCGCACCGATGAAACACTCGCCCGCGGCGAGCGGTTATTTGCATCCCTGCCCTAAAGCTATCAAGAACTCCCAGAATCCTGATAGCTTTACTTCATATTTGCATAGATATCTACCAACGAAATATATAATGCATGGACGGACCATCAGAGTTATTCAGAAATCTTTGCCGCTACGTTGTACCTGTTTTGTCTAATTCTTCGTATATTTTCACTTCATTTATTTCTATAACAATTTCTCAATAAATAAATAAATAAATAAATAAATAAATAAATAAAAATACTGACATTCGTTTCCAGTATTATTGATTTACTCCGTCATTTGTTTATAATGTTGTTACAGGTTTATAGATGGCAAGAAAGCCTATCTTTAAAATTTTGGTAAAAGTAGAGCTTGTTCTGTCTGTAATTGTCAAAAGAGTATTGATAAATGTAATACATTCTATTACCTTGTTTAGAATGCATTTTATTCTTACATCATTACCCTAGTCTTATTACGGTATATTTTACTTTCCCACCAGTTCTGCCGGTAATTTCCTAACAAAGAGTAATCCAAATATTCTGCTTGTGGAAAATCTGTGTAACAACCGCTCCAATTAATATATTAAATTCTTTTTGAAAGAAAAGTCGGGAGCTCCTGAGAAAGCACCTGGCCTCTTTCTGTTTTGTGTACAAATAAAGTTAAATTAGCTAATTAATTTCCCAAGTAATTTAATATACTGTAGAAATAACTTTTCGTTTGTTCAAGAAATAGTTAATTTGAAGATCATTTATTTATACATATTTGTGAATTACCGGCATTTATGTTCTTAAGTTTGTCACGCATGACGAATGTCGATCCTGGACGAGCACTATGTGGGTAGTGGGGAAGGAAGAAAGGGATGGGGAAGATAGGAAGCGGGACCTACAGAATGGGACCTATATGTTAAATACCATGTGAATTACTTAGTGTGAAAGAGGAAACAGAAGAAAATCCCCGTTGAGGATAGTTTACTTGAGAAAGCTGTTATACTTTTTCGACCAAATATCCTAAATGAAAATCGAACCCGAGATCGCAGAGAGAGTTAGTAACTACGCTATGTGGAACCACATTTTAAAAACCAAATCTAGCCTTGACTGTGGTTCTATTCTTTCGTATCTTTTAGGAATACGTATCAAATCTTGTATCAAATCTCTTTTCTGTGAGCGTTTTATACTAAACAAATCCGTTCATTGCAACAATAGTGTTTTTGTAAATTAATTCAAGGAAAGCGCACACGGTGGTGCAATACCTGTAGTTGGCTTCGAGTGTTAAAAAAAAGTGTTAAATTTTATTTGCTTTCAAATAATGACACAAAATAGATTAACTGATTTTGTCTGAGGTTATTCATGTAGTATACTATATACCTCACATTTTATTGATTTTGTGATTATTAATTAGGAAAAGTACCATATACATTTTTTAAAATGTAAATTGTTACTACTGTTGTCCAGGAGATCAGACGAGAAAATTATTGAAGTCTCCTGAAACATTCTAATCTCATCTCTATTATGGGCAAGATTTGTCACGTGTCGTTTCAAAAATTTCTCATCTCGTCCCATAAACGTATATATTTGACTTTTGGGAAAATAGTGGGAACAGTAGTCTTGTTAGATTATATTTAGTAATAGCACGTACAATTCCTATGTGAGGAAACTTCGAAGAATAACCATTGGAGAAAGATAAATCACTCAAGTTACGCAATGACTGTTCTTACTCAAACAAATTTACAAGAGGTTCTTCGTGACTAAGTGGTTAGCGTACGCGTCTTTGGCGGGGGTTCGATTCTCGGCTGGAGCTCATGTGATTCGGATTCCACGTTAAACAGTAGGTCCAGCTCTTGCATAGCCTGGCTGCCAGAAAAGGATGTTAAACTCAAAATGAACTCAGAACTCGTTTACAGCAAATAATAATAATAATAATAATAATAATAATAATAATAATAATAATAATAATAATAATAATAATAATAATAATAATAATAATATAGTAAGCAATTTCGAAAAGAAAAATAATTGACATAATTATATGAAATGTAAATACATCTGGCCTCTTCCCGATATAAATAATATAACACTAGCGAAACATTAGACGCCAATTTCCTCTAAAACTTAAGTTCATGTAGAAAATAGGTAACAATATGTTTTAACAAGGGAATAGTGCCCTAAGGAATAGAATGAACTTAATTTTAGAGAATGCAGGAAATAAAAATAGGTCTTACTACAAAAATATATGAACAATACAGCTACCAGAAACGATATAAAAATATAAAAATAATATCTGCAGGTTTCCTTAAAATGGTAGTTTGAATTCGACCTTCTAAAACGCTTGGGCTTGACTTTGCACAATATCACATAGGAATAAGATCTCGAACTCCTTTATGTGTAACGCTTTATGTGTCTCTTCAGTGATATCGTGATTCCTTGTTTTATCCTCAGCTTCTTTGATGTCATTTCTTCGTAAAATATATAGGAAGCTAGAAAGTAATTGTTTGACTCGCGCCTTAAGCTCGAAATTTGAAAGATTTGCTGAATTTCTTTTTTGGTTTTCTTTCCGTCGTTCTCGTTTGAGAACTTTGAAATATGAATGAAATTTCAGTGGTTCGGATTCTGCCTTAAACTGAAGATCTAAGTATCAGTACTGAATACGGACCCTTCAACTTCATTCAACTATAAAATGTAAATCTGTCCCTGACACTCTACCCAAGCTTCTGCTTTCACGATGTTCGCTTGTTCATTTTTTCCGTGTCCTTGTCACTGCTACTCTTCCTAAGGTTACTATATTCTCCGTTTTGATTGGGACAGTTTCGGTTTAAAGGGTTGTCCCAGTGTTCCGCCGATTTACATTTTATCCCTGTTTTCGGTTGTGATGGTCTTTTCAATCCTTTCTTGTGTGCCCTATCTTTGTTGCACTCTTCTAAAATAATATTTCTATCACTATATGGTTTTACACCAACAACTACATGTGTAATGTTCGTTTATGCTATAGAAATCATTCATTATCTTTGAACTTTCCTAACCATCATTACTGAACCATGCAATAGTTAGAAGGAAAAGTAATTCTTCTGTCGGTTACGAACTTTTTTCTAATAGATCTACCGATAGGTGTTACAAGTGTCGAATTGTCATCGCTGATCTTAGAATGCCTGCTTTCATAGGACTAACTGTGACACGTTGTCTTAACACATACGCTTCCGAATCGCTACTGAGCTGACAAAGGAAAATTCTGAAACCAGAGTGATGAAAAGGGGATGAAACCATGGCCGGACTGGGTACTACTTGGCCCCGGCGGATTACATATTGTGTTGTTCCTTAATTCTCAATCATCTCAACCACCACTACGTCAATTGCCAACTGTTTTTCCACAATGAAAGCATACTATTATCTTAGATAAAGCACACATTTCTTTAGAGCCCCACCTAGGGAAGCAAGAAAGTTCGTGCGCTTTTTAACCACTCTCGCGTCCATTTGGCTGCTGCGGCGACATCTGTCGCTGTAGCATGAAAGTTTTGACTGTTTGAGAAAATTTATTCATTGTCGCATCAGCCACGGTGAATACAACAACGCATTTGTTAGTGTGGTGTGTAAAAATCGCTCGTGATCATGTCCGTGTCAAATGAATTTCTTAGAGCTTGTTTGCTTTATGAGTTTAAATTGGGGACAAATGGTGCAGAAGCAGCTAGAAAAATATGTGTTGCCTTCAGAGAGGCGGTAATAAGTAAACGTACAGCACAAAAATGGTTCCAGACCTTTTCAACTTGTGACGAGACCTTGCAATATAAGCCTTGCTCTGGAAGGCCTAAATCAGTGGATATGGACCACCTGAAGGCCGCTATTGAAGATGATTCCAGTCAAACATATGAGGAACTTGCTCACCGATTCGAGGTAAGCAAGGAAACCATTCGGGTAAGTCTGCATCAGTTGAGGAACTGGGTCAGTGGGTCCCTTACCAGCTGACCACTACGAACCAAGTTCTAAGACTGAATATCTGTTCATCTTTGTTGACGAAACACAAACTCTGTCCAATTTTGGACCGTATATTAACTTGTGACGAGAAGTGGGTCATGTACGACAATAAAAAACGGTCATATCATTGGCTATCACCGAATGATCCGAAGCCTTTGACTGCAAAACCGAACATTTATCAACGCAAGATTTTGCTCTGTGTTTGGTGGACTACAAACTGTATCGTGCGCTACGAATTCTTGGAACGTGGTAAGACATTTACCAAAGATGTGTACTCATCACAACTGAGAACAGTAGCCACCAAACTGACCAAGGAACAGCCAGCACTAGTGAACAGAAGAGGTGTGCTCTATCACCAGGACAACGCGCGCCCTCACACTGCAAAACAGACGCTGGAGGTAATCACAGAACTTGGTTGGGAGCTTCTACCTCATCCTCCCTACTCCCCAGTTGTCGCCCCTTTGGATTACCATTTATTCTTGGCCATGGACAACTTTATGCTTGGCAGGCAGTTCAAGACTGAACAAGACGTGAAAAATGCAGTTGCTGAGTGTTTCGAGTCTCGGGAACAAATATTCTACTAAACTGGCATTTACAAGCTTGTTGAGCGCTGGGAGAAAGTTGTAGAAGCAAATGGAGGCTATTTTGCCGACCTTGTAATTGACAGTTTTCTTTCATAGTATAAAAGCGCACCAACTTTCTTGCTTCCCTGGTATATATATATATATATATATATATATATATATATATATATATATATATATATATATATCAGGTCATTCAATAAGTCCGTAGGATAAGTAAGAGAAAAACAAAATTTTGACAAAACTCGATTTCATTATTCAACATAGTTGCCTTCGAGGGCGATACAATGAGTATAGCGATTTTCCAACTTTTCGATGCCACTTTTATAGTACGATTTCTTTTTCTCGTCAAAATAGGCCTCAGTTTCAGCGATGACTTCATCATTGGACTTAAATTTCTTTCCAGCATGCATTCTCTTGAGATCTGAAAACAGGAAAAAGTTGCTGGGGCTAAATCTGGAGAATATGGTGGGTGGGTAAGCATTGGAAGCCCAATTCATTCCATTTTGCCATCGTTTTCATCGACCTGTGACACGGTGTTGTCTTGGTGAAACAAAACTTTTTTTCTTATGCAAATGTGGCCGTTTCTTTGCGATTTCAGCCTTCAATCGATCCAAAAGTGCACAGTAATAGTCACTGGTGATGGTGGTTCCGTTTTGGAGATAGTCGATGAATATTATTCCGTTCGCATCCCAAAATACAGACGCCTTCACCTTACTGGGCGACTCTTGCGTCTTTGCTCGCTTTGGATTCGGTTCGTTGACTGCTGTCCACTCAGCAGACTGTCTTTTGGATTCTGGTGTGTAATAGTTAAGCCATGTTTCATCCATTGTCACATATCGACGATAGAATTCCCTTTTATTGCGGTTTAACAGCGCCAAATACTCCTCTGAAGCATCGATTCGTTGTTGTTTTTGGTCGACTGTAAGCTCACGCGGTACCCACTTTGCACAGAGCTTTCGCATACCGAAATGTTCATGTAAAATGATAAGAACACTACCATCTGATATCTTTACAATGTCAGCTAGCTAGCGCACCTTCAATTTGCGATCGTTCATAACCAATTTGTGGATTTTTTTGATGTCTTCTGGAATAACGGATAATGTTTATCAAGCCATTGTTTGGTTTCCACTGTAGATTTTATCATCAAAAAGCAATGATTTATTAAAACTCGAAATTCACTTTTGTCAATTGTTTTTGCACTAACACAAGTTGCTTTACACAAAAAGCTATAACTCACGACCAAATATCCTAAATGAAAATCGAACCCGAGATCGCAGAGAGAGTTAGTAACTACGCTATGTGGAACCACATTTTAAAAACCAAATCTAGCCTTGACTGTGGTTCTATTCTTTCGTATCTTTTAGGAATACGTATCAAATCTTGTATCAAATCTCTTTTCTGTGAGCGTTTTATACTAAACAAATCCGTTCATTGCAACAATAGTGTTTTTGTAAATTAATTCAAGGAAAGCGCACACGGTGGTGCAATACCTGTAGTTGGCTTCGAGTGTTAAAAAAAAGTGTTAAATTTTATTTGCTTTCAAATAATGACACAAAATAGATTAACTGATTTTGTCTGAGGTTATTCATGTAGTATACTATATACCTCACATTTTATTGATTTTGTGATTATTAATTAGGAAAAGTACCATATACATTTTTTAAAATGTAAATTGTTACTACTGTTGTCCAGGAGATCAGACGAGAAAATTATTGAAGTCTCCTGAAACATTCTAATCTCATCTCTATTATGGGCAAGATTTGTCACGTGTCGTTTCAAAAATTTCTCATCTCGTCCCATAAACGTATATATTTGACTTTTGGGAAAATAGTGGGAACAGTAGTCTTGTTAGATTATATTTAGTAATAGCACGTACAATTCCTATGTGAGGAAACTTCGAAGAATAACCATTGGAGAAAGATAAATCACTCAAGTTACGCAATGACTGTTCTTACTCAAACAAATTTACAAGAGGTTCTTCGTGACTAAGTGGTTAGCGTACGCGTCTTTGGCGGGGGTTCGATTCTCGGCTGGAGCTCATGTGATTCGGATTCCACGTTAAACAGTAGGTCCAGCTCTTGCATAGCCTGGCTGCCAGAAAAGGATGTTAAACTCAAAATGAACTCAGAACTCGTTTACAGCAAATAATAATAATAATAATAATAATAATAATAATAATAATAATAATAATAATAATAATAATAATAATAATAATAATAATAATATAGTAAGCAATTTCGAAAAGAAAAATAATTGACATAATTATATGAAATGTAAATACATCTGGCCTCTTCCCGATATAAATAATATAACACTAGCGAAACATTAGACGCCAATTTCCTCTAAAACTTAAGTTCATGTAGAAAATAGGTAACAATATGTTTTAACAAGGGAATAGTGCCCTAAGGAATAGAATGAACTTAATTTTAGAGAATGCAGGAAATAAAAATAGGTCTTACTACAAAAATATATGAACAATACAGCTACCAGAAACGATATAAAAATATAAAAATAATATCTGCAGGTTTCCTTAAAATGGTAGTTTGAATTCGACCTTCTAAAACGCTTGGGCTTGACTTTGCACAATATCACATAGGAATAAGATCTCGAACTCCTTTATGTGTAACGCTTTATGTGTCTCTTCAGTGATATCGTGATTCCTTGTTTTATCCTCAGCTTCTTTGATGTCATTTCTTCGTAAAATATATAGGAAGCTAGAAAGTAATTGTTTGACTCGCGCCTTAAGCTCGAAATTTGAAAGATTTGCTGAATTTCTTTTTTGGTTTTCTTTCCGTCGTTCTCGTTTGAGAACTTTGAAATATGAATGAAATTTCAGTGGTTCGGATTCTGCCTTAAACTGAAGATCTAAGTATCAGTACTGAATACGGACCCTTCAACTTCATTCAACTATAAAATGTAAATCTGTCCCTGACACTCTACCCAAGCTTCTGCTTTCACGATGTTCGCTTGTTCATTTTTTCCGTGTCCTTGTCACTGCTACTCTTCCTAAGGTTACTATATTCTCCGTTTTGATTGGGACAGTTTCGGTTTAAAGGGTTGTCCCAGTGTTCCGCCGATTTACATTTTATCCCTGTTTTCGGTTGTGATGGTCTTTTCAATCCTTTCTTGTGTGCCCTATCTTTGTTGCACTCTTCTAAAATAATATTTCTATCACTATATGGTTTTACACCAACAACTACATGTGTAATGTTCGTTTATGCTATAGAAATCATTCATTATCTTTGAACTTTCCTAACCATCATTACTGAACCATGCAATAGTTAGAAGGAAAAGTAATTCTTCTGTCGGTTACGAACTTTTTTCTAATAGATCTACCGATAGGTGTTACAAGTGTCGAATTGTCATCGCTGATCTTAGAATGCCTGCTTTCATAGGACTAACTGTGACACGTTGTCTTAACACATACGCTTCCGAATCGCTACTGAGCTGACAAAGGAAAATTCTGAAACCAGAGTGATGAAAAGGGGATGAAACCATGGCCGGACTGGGTACTACTTGGCCCCGGCGGATTACATATTGTGTTGTTCCTTAATTCTCAATCATCTCAACCACCACTACGTCAATTGCCAACTGTTTTTCCACAATGAAAGCATACTATTATCTTAGATAAAGCACACATTTCTTTAGAGCCCCACCTAGGGAAGCAAGAAAGTTCGTGCGCTTTTTAACCACTCTCGCGTCCATTTGGCTGCTGCGGCGACATCTGTCGCTGTAGCATGAAAGTTTTGACTGTTTGAGAAAATTTATTCATTGTCGCATCAGCCACGGTGAATACAACAACGCATTTGTTAGTGTGGTGTGTAAAAATCGCTCGTGATCATGTCCGTGTCAAATGAATTTCTTAGAGCTTGTTTGCTTTATGAGTTTAAATTGGGGACAAATGGTGCAGAAGCAGCTAGAAAAATATGTGTTGCCTTCAGAGAGGCGGTAATAAGTAAACGTACAGCACAAAAATGGTTCCAGACCTTTTCAACTTGTGACGAGACCTTGCAATATAAGCCTTGCTCTGGAAGGCCTAAATCAGTGGATATGGACCACCTGAAGGCCGCTATTGAAGATGATTCCAGTCAAACATATGAGGAACTTGCTCACCGATTCGAGGTAAGCAAGGAAACCATTCGGGTAAGTCTGCATCAGTTGAGGAACTGGGTCAGTGGGTCCCTTACCAGCTGACCACTACGAACCAAGTTCTAAGACTGAATATCTGTTCATCTTTGTTGACGAAACACAAACTCTGTCCAATTTTGGACCGTATATTAACTTGTGACGAGAAGTGGGTCATGTACGACAATAAAAAACGGTCATATCATTGGCTATCACCGAATGATCCGAAGCCTTTGACTGCAAAACCGAACATTTATCAACGCAAGATTTTGCTCTGTGTTTGGTGGACTACAAACTGTATCGTGCGCTACGAATTCTTGGAACGTGGTAAGACATTTACCAAAGATGTGTACTCATCACAACTGAGAACAGTAGCCACCAAACTGACCAAGGAACAGCCAGCACTAGTGAACAGAAGAGGTGTGCTCTATCACCAGGACAACGCGCGCCCTCACACTGCAAAACAGACGCTGGAGGTAATCACAGAACTTGGTTGGGAGCTTCTACCTCATCCTCCCTACTCCCCAGTTGTCGCCCCTTTGGATTACCATTTATTCTTGGCCATGGACAACTTTATGCTTGGCAGGCAGTTCAAGACTGAACAAGACGTGAAAAATGCAGTTGCTGAGTGTTTCGAGTCTCGGGAACAAATATTCTACTAAACTGGCATTTACAAGCTTGTTGAGCGCTGGGAGAAAGTTGTAGAAGCAAATGGAGGCTATTTTGCCGACCTTGTAATTGACAGTTTTCTTTCATAGTATAAAAGCGCACCAACTTTCTTGCTTCCCTGGTATATATATATATATATATATATATATATATATATATATATATATATATATATATATATATATATATCAGGTCATTCAATAAGTCCGTAGGATAAGTAAGAGAAAAACAAAATTTTGACAAAACTCGATTTCATTATTCAACATAGTTGCCTTCGAGGGCGATACAATGAGTATAGCGATTTTCCAACTTTTCGATGCCACTTTTATAGTACGATTTCTTTTTCTCGTCAAAATAGGCCTCAGTTTCAGCGATGACTTCATCATTGGACTTAAATTTCTTTCCAGCATGCATTCTCTTGAGATCTGAAAACAGGAAAAAGTTGCTGGGGCTAAATCTGGAGAATATGGTGGGTGGGTAAGCATTGGAAGCCCAATTCATTCCATTTTGCCATCGTTTTCATCGACCTGTGACACGGTGTTGTCTTGGTGAAACAAAACTTTTTTTCTTATGCAAATGTGGCCGTTTCTTTGCGATTTCAGCCTTCAATCGATCCAAAAGTGCACAGTAATAGTCACTGGTGATGGTGGTTCCGTTTTGGAGATAGTCGATGAATATTATTCCGTTCGCATCCCAAAATACAGACGCCTTCACCTTACTGGGCGACTCTTGCGTCTTTGCTCGCTTTGGATTCGGTTCGTTGACTGCTGTCCACTCAGCAGACTGTCTTTTGGATTCTGGTGTGTAATAGTTAAGCCATGTTTCATCCATTGTCACATATCGACGATAGAATTCCCTTTTATTGCGGTTTAACAGCGCCAAATACTCCTCTGAAGCATCGATTCGTTGTTGTTTTTGGTCGACTGTAAGCTCACGCGGTACCCACTTTGCACAGAGCTTTCGCATACCGAAATGTTCATGTAAAATGATAAGAACACTACCATCTGATATCTTTACAATGTCAGCTAGCTAGCGCACCTTCAATTTGCGATCGTTCATAACCAATTTGTGGATTTTTTTGATGTCTTCTGGAATAACGGATAATGTTTATCAAGCCATTGTTTGGTTTCCACTGTAGATTTTATCATCAAAAAGCAATGATTTATTAAAACTCGAAATTCACTTTTGTCAATTGTTTTTGCACTAACACAAGTTGCTTTACACAAAAAGCTATAACTCACGAATCAATACTCAGATTGCTGTCAAATGTATACACGTATCGTTTGAAGGTTAGTACTAAATAAAAATCATATGGCAACAAGTCTAGTAACGCCATCTCTGTTTCATCCTACGGACTTATTGAATGGACTGTTATATATATATATATATATATATATATATATATATATATATATATATATATATATATGGACAAATTAATTTAAAGTTAGCGCTGACAGTTTCAGTATTCTTGAACAAGCGATACGATAAGCTGCAAAACAAAGCTCCTGCACGTAGCCCAAAAATATTTTTCGCGGGGGGGGGGAATATACCCTCCGGAACAAGGACGACAAAATCTTCTCGTATTGCTATGAATATCAGTAAGGACTTGTGGTCCACCAACTATGTCAAGTAGCCATAGTAGCCATAGTGTATTTATGCAAATCGTGTGGACATAATATATTATAGGCCAACAGGGTGGTCGTAATGGAATTACTTCCTATGGTTGCGACGTAATAAAATATCAGGAAAGAAATTATCAATAGTAAAACTTAATATTGCAACCAGAAAGTGAGGTAATGAATTTTCGTTTTGATTTACGTAATTATATTCCAATTTGGTGTGTATATCCAGTTCTTACTAATAGGAATTGTAGTGTATGGATACACAACGACAACCGTGAAGCCGAATTCAACAGCAGCCACAGTTTTATTTAAAAGAAACACCCACATACAAAGACTTCATAACTTTTTCGTTTATCAATCCTGCAGATTCAATAAGTCCGAATTTATAATTCATTCGTTATAATAGTACTAACCTCCATTCCCACCGTAATTTTCGAAACGACACTATGACATATACTACCTTATATTAACACAGACTTCGAATAACTGATCACAGCAAGGCTTCTTGCCTGATAAAATTGGCAACTACGGACAGATGAAAACAAACATTCTTGAGTGACTCAACAATGACAACAGCACGGGATCTTGTTACAGAGGAGACAGCTCAACGTCGTGATACCATTAATCATGAAAGTGATCTAAGATCTCTTTCTGTTGGGTTTCAACTTTTTATTTTTCTGTGACTAAGAAACTAAACTTTCAATAATTGTATTGTCTAGCCACTATACTTTCGGCTTCCTTTTATATTCCGCAATGGGAATCGTGTTAGTTTTCACTATTGTTTTGCTTGCACTAACATGACTCCTAGCATATGGTCCATTCTTACATTAAGAGGACGTGAGTCGCAACAAAATTTTAATGAAATGCTAAAAGAGATTGATGAATGCAAATTGCCGCCGTGAGTCTTCACAAGAATGTTAGTTGTTGCATACGTTTTCCACATTTTTTCTGATCCTCCTCACCTTTTTTCTTTATTATAATTTTCATTTGGATCCATTTTGATTTGGCCTTTGTCTGGGCGGCGATCGCCGGCTAGCAACCTGGGCCAGTCCGGGCCTGGATGAAACTATTCTGCTGCCAAAATGTATTGAGCCGTGGCAAAAATGCGAACTAAAGCTCGCAGCCTCACACACCCACGCGTTGAGCCAATAAGAGTTCAGCTGTTGCTAAGCAAGAGAAAGCGATTGGAATTCCTTCAGCCGATAGCAGCGCTTGCAACGGAAGACTAGGGATCAAGTTAATGTAGCATATCTTTAACAAATTTCCCCACGTTAATTACTGTATATTAGTTGTGCTAAGGAAAGCATAAATAAAATAGCTATAGCAATAGCAAAATATGAGAAACTAGAATTGGTTGATGGTAACAGTGCGAGAACGCGAGAAAGGAAGCTAACTGCGGATAGGTTTTTTCCATAGTAAGTCTACAGTCTGTAATGGTCTTCTGGTTTTCTTTGGTGTTATGGAAATGACGATTGTGATTACAGCTGATACTATGGTTCTTGACTACAAAGGACTAAATGCTGAATATAATTTGTGATGCTTAACCTAGGTATCCTGCCTACTGCCTGGGCCCACGACAATGCTGCTTACTCCAAAATGTTAATAATAGAAACTCGCTGTTGAATTGGTCCACATCTGGAATGACTGTGTCGGTAGCAATTAACTGAATCGCATATATACTTTCTGAACACGTGTGATTTTTGTATACATAGTAAATATTGAAAAGTTACCTTTATAAGGTAGAAAGTAGGTAAATTTCACACGAGATTCGATTTTCTCCCACAAGTAGTATGATTATAAGCGTTTCTGTATAAAATAACACTGAATCATTATACTGTAAGTGTGGTCGTAAGACCAATTTAATCCACTCGGGCAAATAGTTGTCTCAACGCCCAGGCATCCAGGAGAAGGGTTTCCACAAAGCTCCAGTGAAGCTGAATGGATGGAGGTGGGCTAGAATTCTCAGTGCCCCACTCAAACAAAAAGGGGTTCAAGTCACGACCTTCTCAATCACAAGGCCATTGGGCTACATTTAGGTTCAGCCGTGACGTAACAACGAGTAGGTACAAACAAAGACGACAGATTCCTGCGAGGGTGAACGATACTTGCGTGGTTAGTTAAACAGTGAGCGCGTCTTTTGAAAGTGGCGTTAGGTGAATTCTTATTTTAAGTTTTTATTTGTGTTTAATTTAAGTGTTTTAAGTGTTCATAATTTGAAGGCAAAAGTGCATTTAACTTGTTGTGTCCCGAATTGTAAAGGAATTACGGAAACGGTCCAAAAGTTTATATGTTTCCAGTTGAAGACAATCTACGAGAAAAATGGCTCCGTAAAATGTACAAAAAGACTTCATAGTCACCCAATCCAGCAGGGTAAGTCTGTATATTTTTTTTTCAGGATAATTCATAAGAATGATTCTTAAGATATAATCTAAAAGAATTGTATTTTTATTTATTTGTTTAGTAGTTTTTAAGTACGATATTAACTTACTTCTTTGCAGCATTATTTACAAAAAAAAAAAAAAATCAGATTTTTTTGTGTGCTTAAAATAGATAGAATTTGAGCAAATTCAATAATTCAGGAACTAGCCTATATATAGTAATATCATATAGTCTTCTCTGGAAGTAGGCAACAGTACGATATATTGACATATTCCTCGGATTCAATGATGATAATTATATTTAAGTACCAGATCAATAAATCAGTACCCTGAATCAGTACCATACGTAATTATAGTTTAATTATAGAATTTGTTTACTGTATCAATGGCAAAAACGCCAAACATGTATCTGCGAGTATCAATAATGCCTATGGTTGTAAAAAAAAAGTATTTTAAAAAAGAATGGTAATTCATTTTATATACATGTTTGGGCATTCACAATTGACAGACAGCAGCAATATTTGTTTATCATACATTAATTATAAAAAGAAGTAACAGAATCAAATATGAATAAGGAGCCTGTATCTTCTTCGAAACAAGCTTCAGTAATTTAGCCTATATGGTTAAGAGGGTCAGTGAGTTGAAATGTGATTATTTCGATAGGCCTACTTCATTTGTAGAACGAATTTAGGATGCGAAATTCTGATGGGAGAACGAAAGATATTTACCTTCACTTAATAATTTTGGTTTAAATTCCACACCCATTAACAAGTTATTGGGGCTGGGTAGGGGAATGAATAAAATTACACAATTGTCAGTAGTATGAAAATTAATTACAGTAATTCATATGTAATTAACGGGTGAACTAATGATATGGGAAGTCAGTGGTGTACGCAAAATTCACGAAGAAAATGGCTCAAACATTAAAGAAAGACAAAAAGCAACTAGGGTTATTATGATCTGACAACGTTGTATACATAATTTCACATTATATAATAATTACGAATGTTCATATATGTGATCTTTGTCTAAGCATTCCAATGGAAAGTTTTTTCTTTCAGTCCTACACACAAATTCGATTGTGATGATTTGGCACTGTCCGTGCTAATTGTTAAGTGTTGGTTACAGAATGTAATTTTATTGACTCCTCCGATTTCAGTTATCTTCGTCCTAGCTGTTGGTTCAGTGGCTAATGCGTGAACCTTTTGTGCATCAGGTCTCGGGTTCAAATTCCACCCTCAACTCTAGATCTACTGTCCTCGTCTCATACAGACTCGGTGTTGAAAAAGTATGGTTTTGTTTGATTTGGTTTGTCTCTCTCCCAGTTACATAATCAATTACTGAAGGCTTTTTCAAAGCATATTTGAAGATCTCTCAACAATTACAATTAAGCAACAAAATTTAGCAGATTATTTCTTCTGTATCAAGACTAGAAATTACTTTACGAGACGAGACGAGAAAATCTTTTTAAAGAATTTAGACAAAATTACTCTCGAGCTTCTCCAAGTACTGAATTTCTCAGTCACCTTTCGTGTCACTTGTTAAATTCAGCTTATCTTTAAAATACAGTATAATATCTTCCTAATCAACTTTCTTTTTTTTTTTTTAAGTTTCGTCTCGCAAACGTGAGGACTGTATCTTGCAATACGCCAAGAACATTTTCTTAAATGCAAATAGCTAATAATAACAAGCTGAAGTAGTAAACGCGTTTGATCACCGTATTTCCTGGGTGACGTGGAAGCGGATAATAATAATAATAATAATAATAATAATAATAATAATAATAATAATAATAATAATAATAATAATAATAATAATAATAATAATAATAATAATAATAATAATAATATATTTATTTTAGTGCCATGAACAGCCAGATAGCAAAAATACAGCACTTAGTCATAGAACTAAGGGTTATAACACACATCTTATATTCCTTTTAATATTAACAATACATTGGTTTCGACGACAGGAGGTCATTGTCTATCTTATAATATACACATAATTTTATTATTTCTATCTTGTCTACATAAACATAATTAATTCATTATTCATTAAAATAGTTAGTCAATTTTCTTAAAATTGTCCTTAAAATAAGGATGCCGACAAACATACAGATATACTATATAAAACATACATACCTATTAAAATCTATACGTCAGTTCAATAAATACAATTATCCCGATAATATATTAAAAAAACTTGTCAGTTTTCTTAAAATTATAGAATTTTTATTCATGAGAATCATTTCCGATGCTTTTCTAAGGTTATATGTTGGTACCCTTATACCTATATTATGTAGGCAGTATTCACTACTATATCTATTATCTAAAATTTTCTGAATAAAGTTTTTCTCTATCATTTTTCTTCTTACATGTAATTCTTGCAACCCCCAGTATTCGTTCCAGTAATCATAACTATGAGAGTAGTAATCTTTTTTCTTATTTCTACACAATAGTCTAATGAAACATTTTTGAACCGATTCAATTTTGCTACATAATGTTGTGGATATATTATTCCATATAATTGCACCAAATTCTAATCTGGGTCTTACAAGTACCTTAATTAGATAGACATATGTATTTGCATTTTTAAACTCAGGCCACTGTCTAAATACAAACCCTATAGTCTTTCGTGTTCTATGTACTATGTCATTAATATGATAATTAAATTTCATATTCATATCAAATATTAGGCCTAAATCTTTAATCTTTTCAACTTTCTGCAGCGATATTCCATTTATGACATATTTGCTAACATAGTATTGCGTCTTATTGGTATATGAAATAAACTTAGTTTTATCACAGTTTATTTTCAGTAGATTATTTTTACACCATATACTAATACTATCCAAGTCTTTTTGGAGTAAGTAGTTATGATATTCGCTATTCACTATTCTGAATAACTTCAAATCGTCCGCATATAATAATATATTTGAGAATTTAATCTTTTCCGTCAGGTCATTAATAAATAATGAAAAAAGAAGTGGTCCTAAAGGAGATCCCTGAGGTATACCATTCTTTATGCAGCCATTACTGGAAGTTATATGACCAATAATAATAATAATAATAATAATAATAATAATAATAATAATAATAATAATAATAATAATAATAATAATAATAAAGAGGAAGAAGAATTAGTCGCAGTGGTAGTGCGACTTTTATTTCCTTGGTATAACATCATTAATTTGCAACAGGTTCGTGGCGCCCCAGTGGTAGAGCACTCACCTCTGGGGCATGGGGTCTCTGGTTCGATCCCAGCTCTCTCGAAGTTAGCTTTATAGTGAACAAATATCGCATGGGTGAGTATCTTGGAGTTCTCCCATTTTCTTTACTCCACCATTTCGTTCATTATCACCATAACCGCCTCCCTTAGACTAGGATCATAATTGTTAGTTAAAAACAAATGCAACTAATCCCTAGCAAGCACAAACCACACCTAAAAAATAAGACAAAACAACATATGCGTGCACGCCAGTAATACATTTAAATGTGCTTCTAATTGCCAAATATGCTCTCGAAAGATTTTCATGAACATTTTCTCTATGCGCTCTAACATGATACAAAGATTTTGGAAAAAATTGTAGTTTTAAATGTTTCTAACCTATTATTCTGTTAAAATTTCGATATCAGAAGTATAATATTTAATAATAAATTTCTTGATAATAAGTTTGTTATTTCCATTATCCTCTCAATAATAGTCTTAATTTGAATATGATCAAAGTTCTATGTCTCTCTGTCTCTTCGTATTTCTTCTTAGCACTCAATGCATATCGCTTGAAATTACTTTCTCTCTCTCTCTCTCTCTCTCTATATATATATATATATATATATATATATATATATATATATATATATATATATATATACACTTTAAAAACCATTTTTGTAATACAACTTGTTTTTAGCTCACGTGTAGAGTTGCCCAACTCTGCCCGACACAGTGCGCCTGCCTGTCCCTACTTTGTGTGACGTCACTCGCTACGACGAAGGCCTTCTCTCTTCCGAGGGTAGTGTTCAAGTCCCGGAAAGCTCCAGGCAAGCTAGATGGAATGGAAAACTACAGAGCTCTAGCAAACTACGTAGTCACTACGGTTAGGAATCTCTCAGAGCTCCATGCAAGGTAAGAGAGAGGAATTGACCACCCGAAACTATTGTCAATTGAGGTGATGCCTGCAGTGTTATACCCTTTTCTGTGCAGCGGTTCCTCTTCTATAGCATAACCAAACAGTCATGAGAATCTCTTTAGTCTGCTTCGTGTAGTAAATTGTAGTAGAAGAGCGCGTGATTTTTTTTTTACAAAGTAGAAGCGCGTGGTGATGTTTATAAATACAGACCACGTGTAGCATATTACAATATTTACTTTTTCATATTTTCCTTAACAGTGTTTAATGCCCTAAGTCTCCTTTGCGTACGCCAATGACTTAATTCAATAGGCCTACTACCGAGACATAACATAAGAACTTCCAAGACAGTTATATCGCTTATGCTTTTCAGAAATACTCGAACCCCTAATGGGTTTCAGTTTACAATCGCCTGACTAACTCCTCATCTTGTTCGACTGCGAGACACCAGTAATTTCTAGACCAGTATGTAAATATCTTAATGTTTACAACTATTTTCCATAGTTTTTCTACACAAAATAAAAAAAAACGTTTCATTGAAAGAAATTCAGAATAGAGGGAATACTTGATAATTACTAGCTAACGTCTTTTTTTTTCTGTGTAGATGGCAGAGAAAATCTACAAAGATACATATTAAAATTTAAATTTGTTACAGATATCTATAATTACACATCCTCTTATAATACACATATCTATAATTATAGATATATGTATTATAAGAGGAAACGTTAGTTTTGGATAGTTATTTAATACTTATCCCGAAATTCCAATTGTTGAGGAAACTTTTCGTATTTGAAAAGAGAAAAGTGAAGAGTCTTGTCTATATTTAATAAGATTTATATAATTTGAGAATTTTACCCCAACACTCATACAAAATTTTGTAAGTTGTTCTGTTGTTATACATCATAACACATCAATGCCTAATCTGCATATAGCTATATTTATTGACACACATCATATGGAATCTACAACCATTACTGTGCCATTGGGAGTGCGAGCTGGGTAATGGCCCCGGGCGTCGAAGGTGGATGCAAAATATAGAGAAAAGAAAAATATAGAGGAAAAATTACTTGGAATATATGTATGAGGGTCCTGTGGTTTACTCTCGCCCCGGACGCTGATTTGCCATGGCACGTCACTGTCCACAACTGATGCTGTATAAGACGATACACCATACGTTGACCATATATGATCAGGGACGATTGGATCTGCATATTCCACAACCTACAATTTCAGCAGAAGTAATAGTTTTGCAATTATACATCTCAATGTTGAGAAAAAAATTAGATTGATAAATGACTCATTTTTATTTTCGAGTGGCAATAGGAGAAAAAAAGTTGTTGTCCAAAAAATTGAATTCCATGTTTAACTGGATTTTAACATCGTAGCTTCCTATAAACCCGAAAATTGATTTTTGGATCTCCATCCGTCTGTTCGTCTGCCTGTTTGTCCCAATGTATATACATTTGCCTAGAGGCCACATCAAATTGAGTTTAATTATTTTTTACAATATGTATAGACTGCAGAGTGTATTAGAATTAGAAGGCTATAGGGAAACTCAGTTATGAATGGAGAGCAACGTTACTATTTCTATTTCAAGTGTGCTAAAACTACCGCTGCTGTCGATGTGTGTTTTCCCGTAGCTACCTCGAAAGAGGAGGGACAAATTACTTTGTTGAGATCTTTCAATAGCTGGATATGAAAGCGTTGCCACAATGAAATATTTCACGGACTTGGCTGTGCACTGCCTTGTTAGCCATTCTAAATAGCCTACGACCTTCACTCATTGAGACCAAACGCCTGAATCACAAACTAGCAACATAGCCGAGGTCATTCAGCTCTTTGCCCAAACAAAAGAGAGGATTTCTTCCGCAAGAGGGGTGCGGAGTGTAGACCCGAGCCGTAGTTCAGAAAGCTGTTCCAATGCAACGTAGAGGTGAGCAAAAATGAGACGGCAAACTTGTACATTGTTGTGTGAAGGAACTTAGAACCTCACACTCGAATCCACTTCCCAACAATGTTGCATTGTTGATATGGTGAGGACCAACTGAACTGACAACGTTACTTTTTTATTTAACAAAAGGTGCCTTGCTATTGTGCAATCTAAACAACAGTTGCAATGGTAAAAATTGCATTATTTTAGATTAAAAACCACTTATTTCTAAATTTTTTCCTTCCTTGCCATGCTTTGGGTATCCTTACTCGTAACAAAATTGGCTTCTGGTCTTGGATTTGTATCTATATCTATATCTATATCTATATCTATCTATCTATCTATCTAGAGTGTTTGAAAACAGCATCGATAACGTTTGGGAGGTGATTCCTGACACCAAGATAAGACAAAAAGTATAGACTAGCTTAGGTGCGCAAATGCTTCCTTTCGGAGTTATAGACTACCGAAATCACGAAAAATTGAATTTTAAAAGTCCTTAGCTAAAAAAAAACAACAACAAAAAAAAAAAAAAACTATGGGATCTACCGAAGTCGGGTCAATACTTCACTTGGGAACTATCATGTACTCTATCCAAATATCCATGTTTCAGAATCCTGCGGTACTTCCACAATCATTTTATAGGGGTAGTTGGTGAGTACTTCTAACTAAATGCCAGTAACCAAACTCCCAGTAACCAGTAATGCCAGTAAGTACGTTGCACTGTTAAAACTGACTCAGTTTTCGCAAGCCAAATAACACACTGCGCTTTATGTTGTCGAGTACACATTGTTGCTGAGTTGCTTTGCACTGCACGGCTGCCTGAACTGAACTGAGGAAACAGAAAAAACAGCACTGGTGCCGTCTCAAGGTTAAGTAGACATGCCAACCGCAGGGGAACCAAACTTGGAGAGTTGGTGAATCAAGCATCGCAAACTAGAATAGTGTATGCCACTTTGTACAGATTCTAGGACACATTAAAACTAGGGAGTTCTTTTTAAAACACACTGTATATATATATATATATATATATATATATATATATATTAATGATTACTGTCTGCCTTGTTCTCATAAACATTGTTAAGTAACATATACCCTGATTCTAGACTATGGCCTTTATCGTATCATCTACGGTGTGACTACTAAACAAATGTAGGCTTTATCTAAGCTAACAGTATGCTTTCACTGCGAGAAAACAGTGGACAATTATTGTAGTGGTGTTTGGGGGGGATTGAGAATTCGGGGCCGACTAGTAGCCAGTCCGGCCATGTTTTAAAGTAAGAATTAACATGTATTTCGTATCATAGTTAGTATGTAAAAGTGTACGCCCGTGTAGCGAAAAGTCAAAGTATATGACAATCCTCAATGTGAAAGAGGAAAAGTGAACTGGATCATATCTGAAAGGGAGATAATGGAGACCACCAAATTCAAGAAGTTCCACTGAGTAAAATGCAGCAATCTTTGAAGTATCCACTACTACTAACATATCTTCATGAATACGTTATTCTTAATAACTAACTGCGATGTACTACAAATCTTGATTAACAATGTTACTTAAACTATTACTCTGATGTAGATTCTATCTTCAAGGTTCGTTTTCCGACTTCAACTCCACATCCATTCCCACTCATACTCTGATAAAATAGACTCAAGTATTTATAAAACAAAGATGCTTGCATTACAGCACGTGGCTCTCAAAATTCGAGTTAAGATCATATACGTGATATATGACATATCTCTGAAGAATTCTTAGTTAAACAATTACTCTGAAAATAGAGCGTCATGTCAGCACTGTGCATTTTAGATAACTTACATAACGTTGTCTGTTTTAGTGTGTTGACTTAAAATTACAAAAATACTTACATTCACATAACATGATTTCAGACAATTTACAACATTCACAGGCTATGTTTGATGAAATTACAAATACCAGAACCAAAACAAATAATCTTTTGATATTTCTACAACGGAAACGTAACATGCACAAAATTTTTAATTGGTTAGAATAAAATATTAAGATCCATTGATACTAAGGAAGATAAAAAATTCCGGATCCTAAAAATGTACTTTCCGAAAACAGAATTTGAAAAAAAAAATAAATTAAAAATCCGAAATTTCGAAATCTTCCAGAAAATAAAATAACAAGAGTTAAACCAATTACGAAAGAAAGGAAATAACCTTACGAACGCCTTAATCCCATAGATTCCAAAGAATATGTTCTTTTGGACCTATTTATAATTTTCGTAAGAAATCAGGCTGTATTTTAGAGCAGAAGTGATATATATATATATATATATATATATATATATATATATATATATATATAGAACATAATATAAACATATCTACATTGGCTGTTAAATACTGTCAGAAGTAATAAAGATAATAAGTTGTGTTTATACATGTAAGGCATTGCTATTACCATGTAGATACACCTTAAGAATTGTTGAATACAATTTTCTTGAAATTGACACAAGAAATGCTGCGATTTGCATTGTGTGTTGACTTAACATTGAATATGCTTTTAAAATAACACTATTTTCTTAAAGGACATCTGGACAGGAGAATGAAGAATACATGAAATTTCAAGCGTGTGTGTAGAAGGTAACATACAAAGTAAATAAATAGCTATAAAAGATTTCAAATTGTCCAAATTACACTGTGCAACATGAAATCTGTCCTTAACATGGAAATATGTTTTTATTATGTATTTTTGCATGAGAAAATCAAATCTAACGTTACGTTTTATGTATCACATACCAATTTTATGAAAAATTTAAAAGCTTGAAATTTTGTGCTGTGAAATACCGCATTTTTACGAGTAATAATGAGATATGATTAATGTTTGGTTTGGTTATTGTAATTTAGCCTACCTTTTCAATAGATAAGCTATATGAGATGTGAGCCTGCAGTTTAAGGTGGAATCCGAGCCACCGTGTCGTTCGACGTTCTCCTACGAAGAATCGAACCCGAAATCTCGTGCACCGAAGGCGTGCGGGATACCCACTAAAGCAGCGGGGGAGCAGAAATGTGCTTAACATAAGAATTGTTGCATATGTAATATACCTTACAATATGCTCATTTAAAAATCATCCAAGCTATAAGTTTTATTCTTTATCGAATGTATACACTGAGAAAAATCTGGACAGCGGTGTATTGTACAACTATATGGAAAAGTCTTGCTTATAACAGAAATCAGTACGGAGCATAGGTTATCCGTATGCGACATAGCCACTGTCCTTAGATGTTACATCATGCCGTTGCAGGATGTCTGACATCTAACACTTTTTCGTATACCACATGCATATACTTATGTTACATTCCTCAGCTGTATGTTATATAAGTCCATTTGTATGTGAGATCCTGACCGCCTATATTGTTTCATACGGAAAGTACGTACAGATGGAACACTTATACAAAAAGTATTATAAAACATGCGTTTTCAGTTATACGTCTGCTGTACATTAAGTCCAAAAACTACAGGAATTACTCATGTAACCTAAATTTTTAAGTATACCACCTACATTTTTTTTCTCATTGTACGCTGTTTAAAGAGGGGTTCATCTCATCCTCCCAATTTTCTCCTGCGTAATCATCTTTTTCTGCGTTACAATAGACAAAACTAGTTTTTCGTATTTCTCCTCACTCTTTATGTTTATTTTAGTTAGTAACATTATTATCTAGTGATAAGCGAGTTCAGATTTGTGTTGCTCAAGTATGCTGTCACATGTTCTAGTATTTGAGTATTTCTTGGTTCAATTGCACTCGCATTGGTATTTGATGAGTTGTACTCCCATATTTCCTTAGGAGTGGTTGGATTTGCTGCGTTGTGTATTTTTGCACTAGTGTGTGATGTGCATCTGGGTTTCAAGAAAGTGCTGAATAAACATTTATAGCTACGTGTAATGTCTTGTGCGTGTAAACTAAACTTGACTTATTTTGTTATATGTATGGTGAACGCAAAATTATATTTATTATATGTGTGGTGAATTTAAAAAAATAAAAGTCAGCTTTACGCCTATCGTTTAGAAGGCTTAAAAACTGTACTTCGGCTGTAGGATTGGAGACCAGGAGAGGTCTTGAACTTCACATGTACGTTGCACTACGTGTTCCAGGAATTTGAGAAACTGGCTACAAGTTCTATGAAATATACTGTTCCTACGATTTAGCACGAACAAATATATCGTACAACTGATTTGTTACTTTTGCTTGGCAGATGTAATGGTCTTTCTCTGTAAATCTAAACATCAGATTCAGCACCCTAATTGAAAATCAACTATTCGACCAGTTTCCCACAGTGAAGATTTTCCAGTAGCTAAGGCTCTAGAACATTACACTATTCATTCAGAAGAAGATATTTCAGACATTCCAAACTATAGGGAAGATTCAGCCATCTACATGCCAGTTAACGTCACCTCATTTGATCACACAAGACGAGCTTAACGATCTTGTACGAGATTTAAATCTTCCTGAAATAAAAGTGAAATTGTTGGGCTCCAGGCTTCAACGTTGGAATCTCAGCTCAAAATGTTAAGATAAGTTTGTTTAGAAAACGACAAAGTCATTTTGAGGACTACTTTGTTGAAAATAGAGACATTGTTTATTGCAAAGATATAAAGATTGGTTATTTCAATCTTTGGGAAATGGACATAATTTCAGTGAGTGTCACTTGTTTATTGACAGCTCGAAACTAAGTCTGAAAGCAATGCTTCTCCATATTGGAAATGTTCACCCATTTCTTTCTGAACCATATGTGGTTCATACAATTGAGGTATGAAATTATGAGTGTGATATTCCGTTTCATTAAATATAAAAAAAATCAAATAGCATATATGTGAGGACTTGAAAGTTATTGTATTTTCACAGGAATGCAACAAGAATATACAAAGTATTGTTGTTTTCTATGTGAGTGGAATGGATAGCCCTGACAAAGCAAATCACTACATCCCTAAATACTGGCCTCAAAGAGAAGATTTCATTCCTGGCACCAAGAACATAACTGGTAAATCAATTGTGAACCCTCAAGATGTATGTTTGCCACCATTACGTTTCAAGCTTGGTTGATGAAGATGTTTGTTAAAGCACTAGATGGAGAAGATATTGTTTTCATGCACCTTAAGAAGAAATTCCCAAACTTAATTGAGGCAAAAATTGAAAGAACACGTATTGATCTACAGATTTAAACAGCCATTCAGGATGCAGACTTTGAAACTAAACTCTCTGAAATTGAGAAATTAGCAGGGCTGCTATTTAAATCGGTATGTTCAGATTTTCTTGGAAATATAAAGGCTGAAAATTATGAAGCTATTGTTAGTCAAATGGTGAGCAGATTTCAACTCATGGGATGCTACATGTCATTAAAATTACACTTTTTGAACTCACATCTTGACTTTTCCTCTCAAAACCTCGGAGCAGTAAGTGCTGAACACGAAAAACGGTTTTATCAGAACATTGCCACATTTGAAAAGCGTTACAGTGGAACATGGACTGAAAGTATGATTGGTAAGTATTGCTGGTCTATCATCAGGGAGACTCAAGAAGATTATTACAAGCGTAAGCGACCAAAGAAAGTATTTTTAAGGGTAAGTCAACAACATTTAATATTAGTATAATACGCATTCCTGGCCTACATTAGATAGTAAATATATGTAAATATGTACATTTGCTATAAGGTGTTGTGGTGTGCCCAACAAAAATGTGACGTGATGGAACATTTTGGCTTCGATCAATGAATTCAGCACCTGTCATTTAGTTAAAATCACATAATTTCATTTGAAGGACAGAAAAAAAGTTTAAATTTGTTGCACAGTGTCATTTAAGTCTTATTAAGAGATAGATGAGTTTACTGTTTACTGTGGACACTGGTACTTCACAGTACTCCCTATCACTTCAACTTCTTTCTCTCTCTCTCTCTCTCTCTCTATATATATATATATATATATATATATATATATATATATATATATATATATATATATATATATATATGCGAGGGAGGTTCAATAATTATTGTCCCCGGCATATTTAAAATACTTAAGCTAGGATGAATGATGGGGGATATTGTAGCCTAAGGTCTTAGATGCCTATATGCTAAATTTCAGAAACATAGCTGCTATATTAATATTTTTTCTTTGTCGTTTCAGGTGTGAGAGCTGGCACCTAGCTTGAAATATGTAGAAAACCGAACAACGAGCTGACATCAAGTACCTCCAGAAAAAGGGGTTAAGCCCAAAGGAGGTTCATGACGACATGATCAGTGTGTTGGGTGATGGGGCTCCTTCCTACGATGTGGTAAAGAACTGGTACCACGATTTCCGTTGTGGCAGGGAAAGCTGTCAGCAGGACCCCCCGGACCCACCCCGGACCCACCCCCTGCGTACGCCCCTGATGTTCGTCTAACCCATACACCTCGGCTATTGTTTCATAAATTGTTTTAAACTTATTTAAGAGGTGTTAGTGCCTAATTAAGTGTTCACTTGGGACAATTTTTACCAAGTTTAACTTGAAAGTGCACATATTCAATAGTCGACAACCGTATAACAGATATCTTTTAGGTATAACAGATAGAAATACACTGACGTTAGATTCCTTATGTACGTTGCGAAATGTTGACGTATAATTCACGACCTCTATTCTTTGTTTTCAATTTAACATCTTTTCCAGCAGAGAGGCTACATAATTCTTGTGACTTACAACTTAACAACATGAGCTTTCACCAGGAAACGAATCCTGCTCTCCCTTGTCACAGACGAGAACTCCAAATGTATAATCACAAAGATATCCAATTTACGACGAATAGACTCCAGACGACTCAAGAAACAAAATAAAACAAATTAAGAGAAAATGTCAGGAATAGTGAGAGAGAAAAGAATAATTTTAGATGTAGTTGAAAAGAAGAAAAGAAAGAGACTGGGACATTGGCTGAGGAGCTGTATCATTAGTGATATGCTAGAGAATATGGTGGCAGGCCCGTATCCAGGGTTTCTAGGGGGGCCGGGCCCCCTAAAATTTTTAGAGTAGGCTTGCAAAAGAACTATAATGTGGTGATGAACTATCATATTGTTGGATCAGGCGACCCTAACTTCAGCCGGGCTCCCCCTACATTTTTGGGCTGACTACGGCCCTGTATGGTGGCAGAAAAAAGAGAGAAGGGGCGAAAGAGTCTACAGTTAATAGGCGATATTAAAACAGAAAAAACGTGAAGACGAAGAGATTAATTCAAGACCTTGGTTCGTGTAGAAAGTTCTCAGTTGCTGTAAATGACCTACCAATAGAGTACCGGTACCTATTATGATGATAATACAAAATATACTTTAAGAGAGACGTTAAAACTACTTTGTTAGGATTAAGTAAACAAATGTATATAATGAAGTTTAGTATTCTCCTTAAACTAGGTCTTTGTATATTAAGACTACAGGTGATAAAGGAGGTAAGTCAGTTTTTCTTAATAACTTGCCACACTTGCCCTGTTTACCCCTGACCTACCTCCTTCCATTTTAGGTGAAATCTTTAGCATTAAATTTCTTACTTACTAACTTTCTTCTTAGTCCTTACGGGATTTAGTCCATACAAATTACACCTTTCAGGCTAGATAATTCTGCTGTAACACATTTTCGACCACTTGTTGGCTTAAGTCCTAATCCCCCTGTGTTTTTTATTTAAAGGGAAATCTTTCAGTTTAACGTCCCACGATTATGATATTTATGCTATATGCCATTATGCCGATATTAAGCCAACTTAATGATGATGGAGTAATTGGTGGAATGAGGATGCGGAAGGGAAGACTATTATCTCAAGAAAATCCACGAATACGGTGTTGCCCACCACAAACGTACTTGGCTGGTTGTCGAAGCAGGCAACCCAAGCACCAGAGCTAAGCGCTGTACAACTGAGCAAAGGACCCTTCATATACATTTCAAGAGTTTTCATCTAGAACAGTTTCAAAAATGATATATGAAATGTAGAAAATATTTCTTACAACTAACTGGATTTTAATTTTAATAACATTTTATTCTTATTATAATTTTATTCACAAAATAATAAATAGCCACCGAAACAATGAATAAGATTTCTCGTATTTTTTATACTCAGAGATGGCAGCAAGATATTAATACATTCATTATTTTCAACTGAGAATAATTTTGAAACATTTTTAGATGTTTCTCAATAAAAAAATTACAACTTTTGAAGAAAAGTTTACGTATTATAAACGCCTACACCTATCATTGAGGAAAGAAATTCAGATTCAGAAACAAGGCTTCCGTTTATAATTGCTTGATATTCAAGTTATTTATATTTATGTCTATATCTATACGAACAATATAGAGAACTTCAATGTCTAGACTGAGGGTTCTTTACAAAGCTTACAATTTCAAACAGTTATAATTCTTCATTGGAACCACATACAGACTTGGTTTACATGTTATTATACTGTGAAACACTGCGAGGAAAGTTTAACTCACGTACTGAGTAGTTGTGGAGTTGACCACACGCCGCGTCACCGGTAAGTCGTTGAAAATGGAGACTTGAACTGCTGCGAAAAGAGCTAAGTGCTTATTTTGGTTTGAAGAAGTGAAGTCAGCAACGAGTGTACAGCGTAAATTTCGCACGCAATACGGCAAGGAACTACATAGCACACCAACTGTGTACAAATGGCACGAGACATTTTTTGAAATAGGTTGTTCTGTGTGACACTTATAGCCTCCAGAGCGCTCACCCGTGACTGACGATGTGTTAAAGCACTTAGGGAGAGTTTTGTCCTCAGTCCTTGAAAAATCTACACGACGTGCATCACAAGAAACTGGTATCACTCAAATCACTACTCTTTGGCGTGCTGCAAAGATATTTGTCCATAAAGCCATACAGACTGTCCTTGGTTCAAGCACTGAGTGAAGCGGATAAACGTAGCCGACATGAATTCTGTGTTATCAGGTTGGATCACATTAGAGGTGATGAGTCATTCTTGAGAAATGTGGTATTCAGTGACGAATCAACTTTTTACATTCAACTTTTCACCCGGCCCACTCAACATACAAATTGTTGTATTTGGGGCACGGAAAATGCAAATGCGCATGTGGATCTGGTTCGTGACAGCTCCAAAGTGAACGTGCAAAGGTTCCAGAGCAAAGATGTATAGAACATTCTTCTTTGTTGAGAGCACCATCGCACTACCTTATAGACGTAAGGGAATTTCTTGATCAGCGTTTCTCAGATAAGTGGATAGGTTGTGATGGACCAATTACCAGGCCGCGACGGTCTGCAGATTAAACGCCACTTGACTTCTTTCTGTGGGGATTTGTGAAAAGATAAGGTGTACAGCGGGCCACAGATATTCTTCAGGTACAAAGTCCGTGAGTTAGGCAACCCAACTAACGCCCGCTACAAGATTAATTACGCCTTTTAGAGTAGCTAGAACAGCAGCATGAAGTTGCCCCACCTTTTAAAAGAACAAATCGTAAAGAATGTTTTTGTGCAGAAGTGTGGAGAAACGCTGGCTGACGAAATGACAAATGGGAGCATTTATATACTTGTAATCACAGTACACAGCGCAGTACCAGATAAAAATATACGGACACCAGAGGCACCGTTGAGAAGACAACAGTCGGAGAACTTAAATAATCTTCTAATTAACTCAAATCAGGGACTATATGAACAAGTTAACTTACTTCAAATGACTATACATATATGCGTATCAAATAATATACGGATAGATTATGCGGTATATGTTTTAGTTTATTATTTTAAAAAATAAACACAAAGCCTTGCTCTGAGTTTTAAAATTATTAACAGTAGTCCTAGCTTGTAATCAAAGTATGGATTGATCATTCAGGGGAAGAACCCAGCCCCTAATGAAAAATTTGGGGGTCTAACAGGGCCTGAGATCCTACGTTCCGGCGCCACTGATTTATACGTAATGTTACTTCGAAAGAAAAACATTTCTGATTTTCGTTAAATAATTTTTGAAAAGGCTAAATATTATTATGTAGTAGTTTATTTGTAAATATTAAAAATGCAAAATTCGATAACACTTAAACGAGTTGGAGAACTACTCGTACTAAGCGTATTTTTCCTTAGGTTTGCAAATATAACTGACGGTTCGTGATTTGTTTAATATTTGTGCAAATTTACATATTGAGACACAAGGAGAAAAGAGGAAAAAATAGTGTGAATAAACATCAATTTAAAAATGCACGAAATTAACTGTTATTATCAAATATAGAACCATTAACAGAATTAACTCTGTAACTCGTCTTCTCCATTCATTTTCCTTCCTTTATTTTTAGGATTACTTCATCACTGAATTTCTCCACTGGAGATTACCTTTCATTTTGCAGCATCCAACTGGAGCTCAGCATTGTAAATGAAACATTTTAGAAAGTGTAAACGGCGAAGGCTAGAAAATGAAATCTTTAAGTTTTACGTCCCACGGTTATGCCGGTTAGGCTAAAGGAGACGGTGATGATGAGAGATGAGTGAAATGGTGGAATGAAGAAAGTGGGAGGAAACGGGAGAACCCCGAGAAAACTCACGAGCACGGTGTTTGTCCACCACAAAGTTCACTTGGCGGAGACTGGGATCGAACCCGCGACCCCAAGCACCAGAGGTGAACGCTCTACCACTGAGCCACCGTGCCCCCAGGCGAAGGCTAGAATCGAACCTGGGCTGACAGATTAGAAAACTACAAATTTAACCACTCATCTAAGGCGTTATTTCTTTCGGCTCGCCTATTTAAAGTGCCTTTGTGTTCGTTCAAAACAGTAGCTTGTTAATAGTCAGATTGATTGGCAAAACACAGGAATATGTAATTGACTCGGAAGGAATTATATCACTGTATTCACTAAATTATCAGCTCTAGAGATTCTTTAAAAACAAAATATAAAACTTCTTTATTTTCAGTCAAATACGGCGTGTGCATTATACTCATAAACAAACTACAGTCAAATCTATTGCTTCGTAGTAATCGTTGTTAAGTGGTCAAGACCCTCGACCGGTCATTTGAAGGTAGTTGAATCGAATCAAATCCACGAACGACCTGGACATTTTTTTACTTTCAATTTTTGATGGCGAATGATCGGCGATAACACACTTTTTATTTTCTTGTGATATTTGAATATTCGGTTGTTTCAGTACTTGAACTATCAAATCTTCACGAATAAAAATTGTAATAATAATACTAATAAACTAATAATAATATTTATTATCTCATAGAAGATTAAAATTTAGGAGCTTATTGTCGCTTAGAGCATAACATTACAGCAAGAAATGTAACATTTGGCCAGAATATTTCGGTTTTGTTTAGTGTTGCTCACGAGAAGAGGAATTTCTCGTCCTGCTTCTGAAACAAAATAAACAAAATTGAGACGAGAGTTAACATTCTACATTCTGGACGAGACAAGGCGAACTCAAGTTATAGTCTCGCTTTGGAGATGGAAATCGAGACGAGGCGAAAAGTATCGTAAACGTTTCTCGTTTTACCTCGATTCTCGAAATAGTGTATGTCCATTGTTTAAGTAACAATTCCTTTGTAGACTGAATTTTATGCGCTATTTTGTTACTTTGTATTTCCGAGCTCATTAAATTTAATATGGTCTGTGTAGGTATTTTTGTAGCAAAGGTTTTATAATTACTTCTGCATGTCCTAAAAGTTAGTTTATTATATTAATTACTGTTCAGTAATATTACGTTAATTTTATTAAAGTTATTTTCCTCAAAACGTACAGTAGAATACTTTGTATATACATGTTGCAAAGGTAGGGAAAATTTCGGCATTTCGGTAGAAGGGATAATATTTTTTTTTTCACAGTTCGGCTCGCTTCGATCATGACGACATTTGCAGAAAACATTCCCAATATTGACAGGCTACTTTTCAAATATGAATTATAATTTTACTATTGCAGCGTTGCCAGTAAAAAATTTAAAAAATCGGATTTTCCTCTAAAAAAAGGATATTTCCGAATATATGGGTATATAATTTCCCAACGGTACCGGTTACCGGAACGATTGTTAAATTTTCAGAACGTACGGTCATCGACGAATAGAAAGAGGTATAACACATTCCGCAACGATAAATAGGGACGTAATTATACGTTCCTGACTAAAACCTAACAAAATAAACAAAATAAAACCTAACAAAATTTACTAGCAACCCTGAGCTACCAGCTAATTTTAAGTGTGATATTCATGTTCAGCGTCTCGAAATCTATAAAGATTGGCTACTTTCGTTTCTGTAAAAAATCCACTGTAGACCAGTGTTATTGGGAGGGACAGTCCTCCCCAGGTCCAAGATTGGGGGGACATGTCCCCCTCGTCCCTCGGAATTTGTGCCAGTGGTCTGTAATAGTTAATATACAAAATAAATTAATCGATAAAAAAACATTTCTAATTGTCAAGATATTTAAGCCTACTAAGAGGTAGATAAATTTATTCTTCCTTGTGGACCCTGGTAATGCCTCACTGTTATTTCCACTTCTTTCATTATTGTTATTATTATTATTATTATTATTATTATTATTATTATTATTATTATTAGTAGTAGTAGTAGTAGTAGTAGTAGTAGTAGTAGTAGTAGTAGTAGTAATATATAGTTGTCGCAAAAGTCAACAAATCTAGGAATTGTGGATACAAAAAATTAGCAGGCTGTAACGGAAAACTAAGCTAACAGTGTAGAAAAAAGGACAAGGAGAAAACGAACGATATTTTTAAAAAAAGTTAAAAGGATGAACGAATAGATTACGGCAATCTGTTATAGACAAATTTGTGCAGTCACCTAGAAAAGTGGATACCTGATTTGTTCTTTAACCAATGAGCCCTTCTTCCTGCTCTAGTGACTAGCGTGTATGTCTTTGGTGTATGAAACTCTGGGTTCGATCCTGGTGGGAGAGACCATATATATATGAATTTAAACAAAGAAAAGATCGAATGAACATGGGTTGAAAGCAAGAGCGTTTTCATAGAAAAGTCGTTGAGAAAGAGGCGAAAGCACTGATACAGTGCCGAATAGCTCATGAACGCGGAAACTGTCGGAGTCGAAATATTAGACACAGAGAGTTGCACTCGACGGAGCAAGGACGTACAGATGGAAGTGAAGCAAATTTCTCGATACAAGAATCTCTACAGATAAGAATACTTTATAGATTCTCTACAAGTCAGTACAGATCTCTGTTGAGCAGCGACCGCTCTGCTCCAACATGTACGACATTTTGGGCATTTACATGAAATTATTTTCACGTTCGTGAGATATTCAGTAGTATATCAGAGCCTTCGCCGCTTTTCAAGGCCTGACATGTGGAAGCGGTGCCACTTTTGATCCGTGTTAATCGGATATTTCTTTCTGAATTTCATATCTATTATCAGCTTTAGTTTGTCGCTGCAATACGTTGTCAGCTGCTATATCTTTCCTCTCATCAGACTCTTATTCTTCTTAAATGATTTCACGAAATCTACGTTTCCCCTTTTTATTCTTTTAATGATGTTTAAATTTACATAGTGGATCTGAACTCTAATATCCTGGTTGAGGATAAGATTTTTATTAACAAATTATATAAATTATACGTTATTTAAATCCTACACATTTTTAGTTTATCACTGTTTCATCACATGATTCTCTTTTCACTTCCAAATATACTCTGAAGTTATCCTATTCCTACTACTTTTATCCGAGTTCTTTGATATATTCATGGGGGGCCGCGGTGGCTCAGTGGTAGAGCGCTCACCTCTGGTGCTTGGGGTCCCGGGTTCGATCCCAGCCTCCGCCAAGTGAACCTTGTAGGGGACAAACACCGTGTGCGTGGGCTTCCTCTGGGTTTTCCCGTTTCCTACCACTTTCTTTATAGTCTTCATACAGTTGGAGGTAAAAGCTCTGTAAGACCTCTTGTAACGACAAAAGGTGAATAACAAATATATGGGTACATATTAGGACTAGGGGGAAGTCATATAGTAAGGGTATACCTGACGGCGGCCATCTTGAAATCCGCCATTTTGAATTACGGTTAAGTTTTTAAAATAGGAATAGGGTCATGTGATACAAAATTTAAGGCGCAAATTTAATCAGAAGAACAATGGTGACGTTAATTTTGATTTACGCGCAATTGGTAAAAAGTTACAGGGAAATTAAATATTCTTGTAGCATATTTATTAGTCCTTTACCTCACCTTGTAAATTTTGTGTTAATGATAATAATGAAATAAAATAGCAGATGGATAAATATTAGATCTATGGTAAGAGTTGCCTTGGTGGCGGCCATGTTCAAATCCTCCATTTTGAATCAGACAGAAGTCTTAAATAGCGAGCGAGAAATAGATGTGAACAGGATACAAGAAAAACAACGAAATGGCGTGCAAGTACAGCATCAAACAACTAACATTGTAACGCCACCATTATATTTCTGATTAACTTCTAGCCCGAAATCATCTATTGCATTACTCTATTTCCATTTAATTTTGTGCTGATAAAGCAAAAATGGTTATACCGTTGGATTTATGGTAAAATTTGTTATTAATAAGGTGTCACTATTATGCGTTTTGTTTAAAACTTTTGTCTGATTCGAAATGGCGGATTTGAACATGGTCGCCATCAAGGCAACTCTTACCATAGACCTAATATTTATCCACCTGCTTTTTATTCAATTATTATCATTAACACAAAATTTACAAGGTGGGGTAAAGGACTAATACATATGCTGCAACAATATTTAATTTCCCTGTAACTTTTTAACAATTGCGCGTAAATCAAAATTAACGTCACCATTGTTCTCCTGATTAAATTTGCTCCTTAAATCATGTATCACATGACCCTATTCCTATTTTAAAAACTTAACCGTAATTCAAAATAGCGGATTTCAAGATGGCCGCCGTCAGGTATACCCTTACTATATGACTTCCCCCTAGTCCTAATATGTACCCATATATTTGTTATTCACCTTTTGTCGTTACAAGAGGTCTTACAGAGCTTTTACCTCCAACTGTATGAAGACTATTCTGTACTTCCATGTGATGTTCTGGTAGCTGTATCTCCTAAACCCCTGGAGCTTCGCACCTACAACTTCACTGAAGTACTGACCACATTTAGTACTACTTTCTCATATGTGTCTCAGCCAGCAACTCGATTCACCCAAACGTAAGGTTTACTTGTGAGCAGAGGAATTCACCGGTAGGAATATCAAGGTGAAGAAATTACCTAAGAACCATATTATATATAACCTTAATTTCTTTTCGGAAGTAGTCTACCAGTGATGGAAGGAAATTATAATGAATAGTGTTGCTAAAGGTAGGATGACCGTATGCCATTAGTAAAGTAGATTTCAGTTTACTCATAATTTTTACGTAACTCTTGTTGGTGTCTACTAGCATTCTAGTCGCCCCCGTCCCCCCAATTTTAACATGGCAGAGACGCCCATTATTTCACTGCAACTTTGCGCACCACATTGATCTTTACTTTTCATATCAGTGCTGCCAGAGTGTTGGTTGAAGCTTCAGTCCTCTATTAAAAACACCATTTTGAAAACAGCATTTTATGTCGAATAAGAAGGCTGTTCCTAACATTGAAATAAAGCACCACGAAGTTTAGGACAGAAACTATTGCTCCTCTTTGTTCCTCGACTGGATTATACGTATTGGGGGGGGCGAGGATTCCATCTTTAAATATTGGGGGGCCAAAAGTGTCCTGCCCCCCAAAGTCGGCGCCTATATATATATATATATATATATATATATATATATATATATATATATATATATGTACACGACTGTCTTCTCACAGAAAATTCAATGGAGAAATATTTCTATTCTTTGTGCTTATGAGCTGTAAGCTTCTGTTTTATTATTTGTCATAATTCCTTTTCTTGGAACCCAAAAACCTTCCGCGTGGCCTTGAAGGAGGAGGGTATTTAAGAAACCTTCCGCGTGGCCTTGAAGGAGGAGGGGATTTAAGAAACCTTCCGCGTGGCCTTGAAGGAGGAGGGGATTTAAGAAACCTTCCTATGTAGCCCAAAGATAAACTTGGTTGTTGTTAATAGAGGGCACGTGTTAAACAGCTTTCAAATGGATTAACGCTTTTAATGATCGTGCTCTAATGTTATACTACTGACAAACAGTAAATGTTAGCATAAAATATTATAGTAATAAACATCAAGAAAAATTACGAAATGTGAAAAGGGGTTAGTTTCAATATTTTCGAAATATATATGCCGTGCTTTTACAGCCAGAAATGGAAGTTCAATTGTAGCAGATGCTGCATAGATACATAAGTACAATAGTAACTCTTTGAATTTACCTAGTGGGTGCACGGTTCTTTGAAGGAGGATTAAATGTTAGTCAAACTGTATAACATTATCTATCCATGATATAGACATATCTAACTTACTACTATAGTTCAGTTTTGAAGCTTGTATAACTGATCTCCGTAGTACTTTTTCTGTATAAAGTAATTGATGTAGTTCGTAAAATTTCCCCTAAGAATTTCGTAAATTTTCTCCATCTTCATCTTAGAATCTATCTAAATATATCGGAATTCTGCTAAATTCCGTAACGAAATAGTGGCGACCCACGAAATGACAATACAGCAATCACTTATGTTGCAGTTGAATCGGATAATGTTCCTTAATTGTGCAATGAAGATAAGGACATTTAGGAAGGACATTCACTTTTCACAACTATTTTTGTTCTGAAAAGTTTTGTTTTGTTTCTATTTTTTAAAAAATAAGTCACGAAGTAGAATAGTGGTGAAATATAATTAGTAATATTTTTTGCCTTAGGATCAACCATTCATAACATATTATTACGTTTCTCTAACACTTACGCTATTGTTTCGTAAGTTGCTTGAAGTTTACTTGTGAGGCGTTAATGCCTAATCTACTGCTCCCTTGGGACAATTTGTACCAAGTTTTAATTTAAAAAATCCTATTTATCAATTTTCGTTATCTATTAATCGATAACACATATATCTACCGGGTATAACATATAAAAATACACTGACGTCACAGTCCTCTTGCACGCTGCGAAGTTTTTGACCCACAATTTACGACATTGCTTACTTGCTTTCAAGTTTAGTATCCTTTTCTGCAGCAAGATTACCTAATACGTATGACTTACAACTTTATCACATGAGCTCCACCCGCGAAACGAATCCGGCTCTTCCGTACCGCAATCGTATAATATAACCAAATAATCACATGGGAGCTCAATTTACAGCGTAAGTATTATAATAAACAAAATAAACCTAAAAATAAAAAAAGTGTCAGGAAAAGTAGGGAAGAAAAGAATAATTTTAGACGTAATTGAAAAAGTAGAAATGAAACTGATTGGCACATTGGTGGAGTGGGAACTGTATCATGATGGAGGTGCTAAAGAGTATGGGGCAGGAAAAAGAGGGAGGGGAGCGAAAGAGACTACAGTTGGTGGAGATATTAAAGTAGAAAAAAAATGCACGTGAAGACGGAAAGATTAAGTCAAGACCTTGGTGCATTGAAAGCTTTTCAATTACTGCAAGCAACATATCATGATGATAATGCACGGTATATTTTACGAAGGACTTTAAAATTACTATCTTAGGAATAAATGAACAAACATATATATTGAAATTTAATATTTTGCTTGAACTACGCCTTTTTATATTTAAAATGAAATATTTCATGTGTATATCTTTTAGAGTAATCAAGACGATGATTAAGGCAAGATAATCATCATTGAATAATTGGTGGAATGAGAATGTGGGAGAGGATGGGATTACCCTAAGAAAACAAACGGATTCGATGTTGCTCACCACAAACTTACTTGCTAGGGATCGAACCAGGGACCTCAAGCCCTAGAGTTAAGCGCTCCACCACTGACCCACGTGCCTTGATTTTTTAATTTGAGGAGTTATCATTTAGAACAGTCTTAGAAACGATGTATGAAAAGTAGAAGATATTTGTTTGAACTAACTTGATTTTAATTTGGTAATAGTATACAACAGTACCTCATGATGTGTGCGCGTAGGTACATCCTACTGTTGCACTACGTATAAAAATGATTTTATTTCATTTAGAAGTGGTAATAGAACACGCAAGAAACCCAGATCATGTATTCACACTCCAACATGAAGTGTGAATACACCGTGATCTGCGTTTCTTATGTGTTCCATTACCACTTCTACATGAAATAAAATCATTTTTATACGTAGTGCAACAGTAAGAAGCATCCACGTGTACGTGACTTGCGATATGTATTTCAAATCCCCCACATATACTCATGCACTACGTACAAGGGCACATTATTATTCTTCGCATACCATAAAACACAACGAAATGCAACGAAACGCAAACCGACGTACATTTTATTTTATATTACTTAGTAATTAAATGAAAGTCGCCTTGTTACCTCATTTTCAAGTTCCTATATCCTCAATGAATAATCCGTAAAAGACTGCACTTCGTGAGTTCTCGCTAGATGATGAGGTACTGTCGTATTGTATTTCTATTCAGAAAATGATAAACACCCGTTGATACAATTTAAGATTTCTCATGTTTTCTTATTCTCAGAGATGGCAGTAAACCGTCGCTACATTTATTATTTACACTAGTTAACAATTTTGAAACATTTAGAGATGTTTCTCAATAACAAATTTACAGCTTTTGAAGGGAAATTAAGTGCTACAAACGCCAGGAAAGAAATTCAGATTTACAAATAAGGCTTCTACCATGTTAGGTTGTTACCAAATATACTTATATTTGTCGTAGATGTCTTTAAATAAATGTAGTACCTTTGACTGCAGGTATCTATTATGAGCAATTTTTAATACAAACTTCTTGGTAATTCCTTAATGATACCGTAAATACCATACAGAATGGAATAATGGGAATCATATTTAGTTGGATGAAATGAAACACCTATGGTGGATACGAAACAAGTTTCAAAATTGCGAATTGTGACTGAAGTTGGGATATTCTTTATATCTGTGAGTAGACGTTTAGCAGAATATGAGAGAATGAAAATTACAACTCAACGAGAAGCAACAGTAATAGGGATGGGCAAAACCGTTTTTTATAAAAACCGGAAACCGGTTTCTAGAAAAATCGAAAAACCGACATTTCGGTTTTCTCCAAAACTAGGTTTGTTATTCACCGACCCCAGTTTCGGTTTTCTCCAAAAACCGGTTCCGGCTTTTACCAAAACTGGTTCCGGTGAAAACTTTTGGAAGACACATAAATCTGTTTCTGTGGAAAAAGATTCGGTTTCCAGAGAACAACGAAACACTATTCTGGTCAGAAATAGAACAAATTTTGAAAAAAAACGGAACCGGTTTGAAGAAAACCGAAACCGGATCCGGTGAAAAACCTAACCTTTTTTGGAGAAAACGGAAACGGTTTTGGTGAAAAACCGAACCGGTTTTGGGGGAAAACCGAAACCGTTTTTTTAATTTTCAGAAACCGGTTTCCGTTTTTCTTAAAACCGGTTTTTGTGCCCACCACTGGTATATTTTTTCGAAACACCATCATGTTTTGTTTATTTATGTAGGTCCAATTCTCATATAGCCTCGCTGTTGAAAAAGGAGGTAAATTAAAAATCAAATTAAATCAAATCTACACCGTTTAAACTTAAAACAGAAGTTTACGGTTCTCTGAAATTTAACAACTTATACCATACTGGACACTGGCAGATTTCTACTCAGCCTCGTCTTCAAAATAGTCAAATATTCTATAGATAATTTTAAGGTTCTGTTTGTGTACTGAGTCAGTGGTGCTCAGTGGTTGTGGTGCGGGGCTCCCTGGTTTGATTCAAACTCATGCCAAGTGAATTTTGTTGTGGATAAACACCGTACCAGTGAGTTATCTCGGGACTTTCCCGTTTTCTCCCACTTTCTTCATTCCACTATTTCATTCATTTCTCATCATCATCATGCCCTTTATATTAATCTACATAGCATAAAACGTGGGACGTAAAAGTGAAAGATTTGATTTTTATTGTTTATGTACCACTTGACGCATACAAGAATTGTCCTCCATTATTAAAACATAGAAGTATTATATTATACGTCTACAGTGAGAAAACAATTGTAGGTGGCGTACTTAAAAATATAGGTTACATGTGTAATTCCTGTAGCTTTGGACTTAACGTACAGAAGACGTATAACTGAAAACACATGTTTTATAATACTTTCTGTATAAGTGTTCCATCTATACGTACTTTCTGTATGAAACAATGTAGGCGGTCAGGATCTCACATACAAATGGACGTATATAACATATAGCTGTGATATACGGAAAACTGTTAGATGTCAGACATCCTGCAACGGCATGATGAAACATCTAAGTGCAGTTCCTATGTAGCATACGGATAACGTATGCTCCGTACTGATTTCTATAGTAAGCAAGAGGATACCGTATATTTGTACAATATACCGCTGTCCGGAGAACGGATTTTTCTCTGTGTAGTTGCACGAATGAATTAACGTCTTTTGTACTCCACACACTATAATCACTTGTTGAATAACTATGATAGATTCCAGTGGAAAAAAGAAACGACAGAACTGCGCTACTGCACACTCAAATTCCACTTGCCAAGCCAGCTACTCCCGAGTCTAGCTTCAACTATAAGTTGACAAATGACGTTAGGTCGGATATGCTGCAACTCATTTATTCTGAGTTATGGAATACTCGTGGCAAATGGTTCAATAATTTTTCGATTACTTGATATAAATCAATGTAATTAAAGAGAAAAGATGACATATGAACTCAATAATTTAATTTGGTTAGATATTAATTAACATGTTTTATCACGGCTAGTGTTGTGAAGTAGAAAAGTGACAAGCAGGGTACGGTTACCGAACATTTTTGTTTGGGAAAAATTATGTAGCTAAACCAATTTCAAATATCTACGATCAATATTAACAGACAAATGTCATATTCACGAAACAATTAAATGTCGATTAAAAGCAGGGAATTCGTGTTATTATTCAGTTCAAAATCTCTTGTTATTATTCACTTCAAAATCAAAATCTATCAAGGAATTTGAAGCTTAAAATATATAAAACGATAATAATGCCTGTTGTCTTGTATGGTTGCGAAACATGGTCGCTTACTCCGAGGGAAGAACATAGACTGAAAGTGTTTGAGAACAAGATCCTGAGGAAAATATTCGAACCCAAGAGGAACGAGTTTGGGGAATGGCAGAAACTTCATAACGAGGAACTACATAATTTATACGGTTTACCAAATATTGTGAGGGTCATCAAGTTTATAAGGCTGAGTTGGGCACGTCATGCAACTACTTTGGAAGAAAGTAGGAATGCTTTCAAAGTCTTGACTGGAACACCAATTGGGAAACGACCATTAGGAATACCTAGGCGCAGATGGGAGGATAATATTAAGATGGATATCGCAGAAATAGGAATCCAAAGTAGAAACTGGATCCAGTTGGCTAAGGGTAGAAGTCAGTGGAGAGCTTTTGTGAACACGGCATTGAACCTCCGGGTTCGAAAAGCCATAGAGTTAGTTAGTTTAGTTAGTTAATCAACTTGGAAGACGAAACCTTCTCCTTTTGATGAAATTCTACATATGTCACTGGATTAAACTAAAGTTCGAAAGTCCTTGGATAGGTATATTATTGTATTATTTTACCTTTCCTGGCGTAACGATTCCTGCATCGCAATTAATATCGTGTGTATATAGTTTGAGATAATTCAAATAACATAAATTTCCAAGCGACTTGAAATTTTTCAGGGAATTTTTCACTTGCATGATGACATGTTTCTTTGGTATATCCATTGATGCTGTAAATATTGGAAATATTTTAAACAAAAGAATAAAAAGGGCCAATGATTCAGTAGCAACATTTGGCCCATTTGCCGCAGGTTCGTGACCAGAACTCTAAAACATGGAAATCGCCACTAGACCTCTTATTAGACAATCCGCAATGCCCGACGTATCAGCACCGGTAAGGCGAAGTCAATGGCGGATCCAGGTGGGGGGCGATCGGGGCAATCTCCCCCCCCCCATCCCAGAAGAAGAAATTTCTTATTTTATATATATAAATAAAACCCATCCCACAGTTCGGATATCTTAAAAGTAGCTCTAAGTAGCAGTATTACAACCTACCGCCCCTCAGAAGTCCGTTTCTGGATTCGCCCCCGGGCGTAGTTTTTTTTATTTTTATCCAGTTTATCGTAATGCTTCAACATTACGGTGATTCTTTGTTCTTTAAAATGTAGAATTAAAATTAAGCTTTGACTGCATTTGGGTTGAAATGATTACTCTATTGTTCCTAGAAAACAACATTTTTGCCAAATATCATATTATAGCAGTATTCAGTGTGAGACTTAGCGTTTAAGGATTGCTGAAGCACTGTCCGATAGTCCGGTATTTTCGGTAATTTGGTATCGACCACGTCCTGAACGTGCCGAATTAACGGAATTCTACCATATATGGTGAATATATAATGGGAATCCTCTGTTAACACCATAAACAAGATAATATTACGATTACCTACCCATTTAACCTTCGACGTTCACAGTTATGAATTCTGAACTCAGATTTGAAACAGGAAGTACTAGCATATTTCTACCACTTGCAGTGTCTGTAGTCTTGGCGTTTACGATAGTATATATTTTTGTGACACTGTATCGAATGCAGAAAATCATATGTCGTTCTTTCTTACCATTTTTGTTCTAAAGGGAAAAAAAGTCGAAACCACAAATGGTTAATTTTCATCACTTCCAGTTTTAATATAGGGAGTTAACGGAGGAGATAAAACCTATTCTTGGGACACTGGATCAATTGCAAAAAAACTGCATTTCGATATCTCTTATAGTGTTTACTCAATGAAAATTAGTATTGAAACCGGAAGTAATAGCAAATTTCAACCACTTCTGGGTTTTGTAGAGTGTTCGGCATTGTCATGGTACGTACGTTGCTTTCAGACAATGAATACTTGGCAAAACAACGCTTCTCACTATCTCTGTTACCATTTTCGTTTCAGGCCGATAAACGTTGAAGCCGGAAATAGCTTGAACCCCTTCCGGTTTGAATAGGGAGTTATTGGAGGAGATGGAACCTATTCTTGGGACGCTGAAGAGATTGCAAAAAACCGCAATATTATTTATCATATTTCTTCTGATACTTGTCAACAGGCGGAAGGAGGACGGACAATGCTTTTCTACTTGTATGAGCCTTGGGATAATTATGCTTAGCATAGTTTGGAAGTCTAATAAAACATCACATATTCTAGAACCATACGAAACCAAAATACAATGATCTCTTGAAATACAATCTAAATTCGCTCCAGATCTCTGTTCGGGTGCCAAGACAATTTCTCCCGTTAAAATACAAGATTGTGTCTTGTTATTCCTGTATTTATTACAGTACAAAGAAAGCAGGAAAACATTCAAGTATAGCCCCTCAAGTTGGATTGTCTCTGGCCATCTTTCTGTCACCTCCTCGATTCTATGTCGATACCACATTTTGTCCTTAGGTTCAAAGAAGTAAGCCACTGCTGTTTCCATCTTCTGTTGGTTGGTGAAACATCGTGCCCGTCATGGACTGATACAGATAATAATCCGAAGGAGTAGGGTTCGGAATGTATTTCTTCGATGCCATCAAATTCCTGAAATTTTGTTGTATTATTCGAGTTGAGTTTGGTTTCGCGTTATCGTGTTACAGCGGGACGCAAGTTTTTTTTTAACCAATGCAGAATATTTTTGGTGTAGTGCAACATACATATGCTCCAACTGTTCAGAATAAAAGTCGGCATTGATTGTACGACTGGTAGAAACTAATTCGAACTAAATTATCTCCCACAGAGAGAACGACTTTAGATATGATCGAAACGGCTTTGTTTGGCGACCGACTCTGGAAGTTGGCTTTGCTCATACACTGTTTTCTAACATTCGGATCTCGGAAAGGCATCTAGTTTTCATCGCATGTTACAATCCATTTCTGGTAACACGTTCCACGAGGTTTTCGTTGTGGCTGTAAACACACATCCATACTCCTCTTCGTATGAGCTGGAGTCATGTGGCACAATACTGCATCTCCTGATAGTATTCTCGAATTCGTGTATGTGACATACTAGAGTGAACTGTAACATGCCGAATGGGTTTTACAATCGTCGTGTGCTGGTGGATGAAGTTTCCTCAATGGCTTGTCGTATGACCTAAGAATTTGTTACTCTGGAACGATCAAATCTTGACTGAACTTCAACATGTTTAAAACCTGCACAGAACTAAAAAGTTGCTGTGCTGTGATTCATTGCATTTTTCTCTTGCGCATGAGAAGTATTTTAAGTTGTAGCTACAGCGTTATGCCCGATTCCGAATTCATGCAGTAACAGATCACGTATCAGACCGTGTTGAACACTCATCGTTACTGCCACTAAAATTTGACTGAATATACTGGCAGGGTGGCAGCTTCCGTGTTAAATAGTCTGCTTGGCTCACTACCTCTTGAACCAGTTTGACCTTGTGCTTACATTCGATCGGGGTGTGTATACGCATCTGCTCATAAGGATATCTTGTAATTGAAACTTGATTAATTCGTTCCTGGTTCTACGGACCTTAATTTTCAAAACGATTTTAGCAGTAAATAGTGCTACATTGAATTTTAAGGTAAAATATTAAAATAGTACTACTATTACTACTACTACTACTACTACTACTACTACTACTACTACTACTACTACTACTAATAATAATAATAATAATAATAATAATAATAATAATAATAATAAACAGATACAACAGCATCAAACTAACAATGAAAATTACGTAAAATGCTTTCCCTATAGCTTCCAAGGAGGAACTAAACGGTAAAGATATGGGTGGTCCAAGCGAAGAGGAAACGGACCCGAACAACACCTTGCGTGTTCGGATTCCAAAAAACCGTTCACATTCCAGAACAAAATTTGCTCGAACTTTTCGCTCGCATTTCAACCAGTTCCAGTTCTGACGCGTTCACACTTTAGAGGCAATACTGTATATAGTCCTTTATAAGTCTATCTTAAATATGGTATTTGTAGCCGATATAATATTTTTCGGTATATACGCACTTGTTACAACATTTACATATTATAAATCGTAAGAGGGACGAGGAGCGTGCTCCTGTTATTAAGACCAATTAATACATTTATTTTTACGTTGACAGTAAAATGTACTTGTTCCGCAATATAGTACGAGTCTGTCTCGATGAAGATAAAATCTTGTAAGTAAAGGAACGCACAAAACGCATTCTTTTCTTGTTTTTTCACCCTAAACAACTTGAGTTTAATGTTAACTCTTGTTCGCTACTTGTATCTGGAGCTATAAGGATAAAGCGTTAAGCTTTAGGGGATGTATCATGAGGCTGGGGGAGGAGGGATTTCTAAATAAACAGGAAAGAGAAAACGTAGAAACGCGACTTAGGTAGCGTAGATAACCCCCAAGTTATTAATCACTCGTAGAAAGCACGTCCGGAGTTAGGGCTCTTTCGTCTGGAGACCATCAATTGATTAGGCATTACCAACGCAAAGATGTCTGCTGGTTGGGGAAGGGGGGAAACTTTTGCTGTCGTAGTGACACATGGCGTGTAGGGGAATAGAGCGACACCACCATCAACTAACATCACTCGGCCTTCGTTTGTTTCATTTTCTTCCCCTTTTGTATCCCATGAAAAGAATCTCCCCTTACATATACAAAGACCTCCTGCGTTCGGAAATCAGAGCTCAAGTACTTCCGCTATGAAGGTTATAGAGAGAAGGGGGCATTGTTTTTTGGTTGGTGCTCGTAATCCGTTCCGGTAATACAATGGAGGAGGCATTTTATTATGTGTTCGTATTTCTTATAACTTCTCTGAGTAAAGCCTTTAGACACATAATTCCCTTGATATGAATATTATTGGTTGAGTTAGGAAACATTACAGATACAACGTGCAATATAACTTGTAGACAGAGCAGTAGCTAGAGATTTCGGTTTCCAGGGCGAAGTAGAATTCATGCCCCTATACTCATGTTACCAAGATTTTTTTGTTTTGTTTTGTTTGTTTTTAATATAAGAAGCAGCTTTTGTTGTTATGCTTTGCTGAATTTTTATCTAGCTGCTTGGACAGACCAGTGCAACAACCAAAAGCAATAATTATGTATTCTTCTACAAATGAGAGTTGTTTTCAAGACATTTATTTTGGACTTTTTGTTAAACTTGACAAAACTACCTTTTCTTGGTATCAGATTTACTTGGAGAACAGTTATGGGAATTCACAGTACAACTATTTACAACGTTTCATACTATCGATAAAAAACGAAACTTCTATACATTAGAATCCATATGCTTTTAAAACGTTCGAAATGGATGACATCATTAATTTTTTACAGTAATAATTATAAATTTCTGTAATTTTATTCTGTACATGACCACAAACTCGTAAATTGTGTTTTAATTTCTATTCTTTTTGGTAAAAATATCTTGTGAAATGTAACGGAAATTCACTAGGAGCCTTCGTTGAGAATGTCTGAAAGCCTTCATTCTAACCGTCGTAATTAATCCGATTAGGAAGAAAAGCGTGATTATGCTATTATGCTTTATTTTTGTTTAATTATACTTTATTGTGCTTTATTGTTAATTTCAATCATTATTTTACATTAATCGTGTATAATATATATTTACTATACATTAAATATTCTAAACTTCTTGATCTATTTATTAATATTTTGTGCAACCTGTTTCTTTCATATTTAATGAACTTTCTATTTAATGCCATGTAAAGAGATATGCTTTATTCGAGTCAGTTTTTTCTATCACTTATGTGCGCCTTAGAGGTGCATATATACAGAAAAGGAAAGTAAAAGATGCCACTACAAAGTACAGAAAGTGCTCAAGTTCAAGAGGTACACATAACAATCTAGTGTGGAGTTTTTGTGTACTATTCATTGTTGGCGGAAAGTTTTCTTTTTCTTTTCCTTTTTTCTTTTCTCCACATCTCCACCGTAAAGTTTATAGAAATAAAAATAAACTTTCCATTGTTGCATTGTTATGTTGTCAATGATTTTGCATTGTAATTATTGGTTTTAAAACATATTAATACAGTATGTTAAACTTGCAGTAAACAGAATTTTCCAAGAATTGTGCTATAAGTTTTAAATTATGCTTTATGCTTTATTTTCTAAAATTATGCTTTATTATGCTTTTAAAATTAGTTTCTTCTGGATACTTAAGTAGCTACAACCATGTTGAAGGCACCAACCGTATGTGTAAATTGCTGTTATGCTTTTTATGCTTTTGGGTTGTTCTACTCATCACCATCAAGACGCTGAACACGTATTTCAGACTTTGTCCGTTTCTGATTTTGAAAACGCTTCTGCGTAGACTGTAAGTCATTAGTCAGCACTTTGTGCATCACATCGTCATCAACAAATCATTTTGCAGACTGAGTTGCGAGCGGAGCGAGCAAGAAAATTTTTAACAAATGTATGTTTTTTGCAAAGCGAAAATCTTAATTTAATGGGACACCAATACGTTTTTGGGACAACGCATCGTTTACTCATTTCCAACACTTTTTCTTTCTTCTTGCTCGTTCGGCGCCCTCTTGTTATCAGCGTCCGGGGCGACCGTTCCGCTTGCCTTCCCCCTTCCGTAGCTACGACTCTGCTTGAAGCTTTAGGTTTTTGCTATGATCTCACTATGGTTTTTAACTTTTTTAGTCGCCCGTAGCGAAGAGCATTGTAGATCAGATCAGAACTTTAGTAAGTTTTTCTTTTGCATATAAAAATATTTAAAAAGATTGAGAGTGCCAAGGATGGAGATTGGTGTGAGTACCCTTGTGCATTCTGTTATGTTTTTAGCCATGGGTATAACACCGTTATTTATAAAGAAGAACACATAACAGTATAACGTCAAAAAGTTCGAAAGATTATCCTCGGCTAATGATATGATATTTGTTGCGGAATATGAAAAGAAAATGAAGAAGATGTTAGAAAGCTTGACTAAGTGTTGTGAAGAGTAAGGGATGAAAATAAGTGTTAGGAAGGCAAAAGCCATGTTGACTGGAATAAATCTGTCGGTGTCAAATATAGAAGTAGGAAGGTAGAAAATAGAAAATGTGACTAGTTTTCGAGGTAAATGTTTAGCAAACGGGGACCAGAAGTACGTAGAAAATACACAATTTACGGGAGAAAAGGAATATGCAAATACTTAGACCTACCATAACCTAACTAAATCTAACGTAAACTTAACTAAACTAACTAATACTAACCTGAACTAACTTAATATTAATAGAAATAATCGCAGTTCTATTTTTTAAAATAATCTTGGATCCCTACACTAATATAATCTAACATAAAGTAACTTAACCGAAAATAACCGAAAATTCAAGACTCTGCATACGGAAGAAGCGTAGAATAGCTTCTGTAACGTCAATATTGCTTCCAAAGAGCTTTAATCATGTCGTCCACCATACTGATATTTTCATCTGTGGTGGCCGTGCAAGTCCTTCCATGTTTCGGTGTGTCCAGCACTTGCTGCTGTTCTTTACTGAATTGGCGACACCATCTCCGCACCATTTGTTTCGACATCACATCAGGCCGATAGAATACCACGAGACGGTTATGGATTTCTGCTTCCGATACACCACGTGTCCATTCATAGCAGACAACTGCTCGTACTTAGTTCTTTGACCATAACGTCAAAACGCACCTTCCCTCCCTAGCTACCAGGCTCAGACTGAGAGACAGTGTGACCAGCGAACAAAAATATTACGTACTAACCTATGCAGAAAAGAAGTACTAGATCTGGGGAAAACGTACTAAAATTTTATCTGTTCCCGTTTCAACCTAGTTATGACATTTTTCGATATTAATATCTTATTAGAAGTTTTCCGGCACCTTCCCCTCCCCTGTCGGTGGGGACTGGAGAGTGACCCCCACATTCTTGAAAGAAATTCCAACGTTATTTTTTTTTACTGTCAAAATTCGATACAAACCGTGCAAACCACTTACACTCTCCCTCTTTTGACTTTACACCTGCAAACTAAAAATCCTAGCGGAATCACTGGTTAATTGTCGTATTAGAACTCATTGTAAAATCACTAAAGTAATACGAGTATGACAAATATATTGAGGATGTCGGAAGAAAACAACAAATATCATAAAATCAGCTCATTGAGAAAACTGAATTTTAATTCTTAATAGCCTACCGTTTAAATGTATCACCAAATATGTGATATTGTTTACTCTTGTCATTTATTATTTGGTGCAGGGACCTATATCCCATTTCCGCTCTTATAAATACCATTGTTAGGAAAAAGGAAGAAAAAGTTACCAGAAACAGAGAAACTTTCATACATTGCCAAATTTTCATTACATTCCTTTTTCTCTCCCAAATGTATTTATGAGAAAAGAAGAAGAGGAGAAAAGTACTAGATTTGTTGGTGAACGTACTAGAACACTAGAATATTATAAAAGATACTAAATCTAGTACGAAAGTACTATCGGTGGTCACACTATTGAGAGACTCGTCTCCGCTTTGCGCGAGCGCTACGATGGCGCCACCAGCATAATCGCGAGTGAACGATACCTACTTGTGTCTGGATGCAGTGGCGTAACAATGGCCTTTGACGCCAATAGGCAAATCCCTGGTGACGCCCCCCTCACCCATCGAATAGGCCACATACATGTAGGGCTGTTCCGATAATTGTGTAATTGAATTCGATTTCAAAACCGTTTCATCGATAAAGAATTTTAATTTTATCGAATTATCGAACTTTCGAGACTCCCGAAATGTTTGAGATTCTCGAAATGATCGAGACTCCCGAAATGTTCGAGACTCTCGAAATGTTCAAGACTCCCGAAATATTCGGGGCTCTTGAAGTGTTCGAGGCATTCGAAATGTAAGAAACATTAGACAACTTCGAGACACTCGAGCTGTTCGAGAGTCTCGAATTGTTTGAAAGCAGCAAATACAAAAATATATCAATATGATCGCATTTGTCGAGTTGGTTGAATATTTTGAAAAATTCGGGATTATTGGAGTGTTTGGAAGAAACAATGTATTCGAAGTTATCGTAGTTGTATATAATATGTATTACATATATGCAGGGTGTTCATTTTAAAACTTCTCTCCTTAGCAATGAAGTGAAAGAAAAGTTTTTTTTTTTTTCACAGATCTGTACAAGGTTTAAGCAGTCTGTCAGAAGAGAGAAAGAGGAAGAGAAAACATGCATCAGCCGAATGGAATTAGAATCCAAGACACCATTAGTCCACTAATAGTCACTTTGCCGATTGCGCCAATAACGGGACAGGTAGAAAAATAATTCTACATATGATTTCGACAAATACAACTTTGTAATAACTTATCAGATGAAAAAAGTTGTTTGACTAGTTTGGCTGCAAGAAGGAATCATTGGAGAGGTGAAGGAACCGAACTGTCCATCACTACTTTTGATAATACCTGAAACTTCGATAATACTCGAAATATCGATAATACTCGAAACTTCGATAATACTCGAAACTTCGATAATACTCGAAATGTCGATAATACCCGAAACTTCGATAATACTCCAAATGTCGATAATACCCGAAACTTCGATAATACTCGAAATTTCGATTATACCCGAAACTTCGATAATTTCAAATACTCGAACGGTTTCGAGTAACCGATAACAACTCGATAAATTTTCACTCCCGAAGTTCGACAGGTCCTCAGCCTTGTCGAACACCTCTACATGCATGACCATCTGTAACTTATGCGTACGCGCAGAAAAGGCCATAGACCGAAAATTATCAGTGGAAGGGTATTGACCCCGTTTCTCTTTCTATATCGTTGTGGTGTGTTCTTTTAAGAGTAAACTGGGCAGTTTGCCCTGGTCATTAAAAATATTCTCATGTAAAATTCGGACTTTGTTTTCAGTGGTAGGTAAATAAAAAGTAATGCATCAACCAGTATTAGCAAAAGGATTTCAAATGAATATACTCGTATACTCGAATTAGTATATAGTATGTTACAATTTTACATACTGTATAAATAATAAACCTTGTGAAACCGCTTAGACCCTATAAGCATTTTTTTTCTATTTTCAGTTTTTTTAAACGACAAATTGTGTTCATGATCAGAAGTGTTTCTCATTTTTGCTTCTGCAAATTCTTTTATCACATCAGAAATGTCCGATTCATGAGCTCTTTTTCGCTCAATACTCAGCACGGCCACATCCAAAAGGCGTTCTTGAGTCATACTGCTCCTGAGATATTTCTTGATTAATTTTAACTAAGAGAATGGTCGCTCAGCAGTTGCAACTGTAACACGAAGAGTTAGACATAAACAAAGCGCAGTCATCAGATTTGGAAATGTTGAAAGATTAAAAGTCTCTCTTGAAAAGTGTCTCTGAAAGTCAACACTTCTCGTGGAATGTCACTGGATAAATCGTCTGCATACAGAAGCAGAAAGCCATAAGACTGCTTGGTGACCTGTTCTTCAGGAGTAGTTCGTAACATTTACGTTCATAAGAACGAAAATGTTTCACAAAGTTCTCTCATTCCTTCGAAGCGTATCCTTATGTTTACTACTACGGAGTCGAGGATAGGGAATAGCACTTTGATCTCGAATTCCTTGACAGGGTCGATAAATCGCGTATCTTATGCCAATTCATCAAAGAATATTTTCAGCACTGGCTTCCTTCTTTCTTCTAACTTACCTAAACGTCAAATTTGCGTGCACAAACACTGACTTCCTCGAATACTTAAGACATATCCTTTCTAAGATCTTGCACCGCTGTACAGAATTTTGTCAGTTCTCGTTGACAGTATGACAAGCACATAATACAGATCGGAAGCTTTTTTTTTTTTTTTTTTTTTTCGACACAACATTAATGCTTCTTAGACTTTTTCACAGAATACAAGTATTGCCATGAAATCGAGGCTTTCCATTTTCATTTATAATGAGCTTCTTCTGTCAGTTCTTTTTCTGTTCCAGCAAGGTACACTCATGTCTAAAATTATTGTCGCATGTCTATAAATATGTTTTTGTAGGAATATAATTTGGTAATGAATTCACCCGTTATTTCTTACATTGTTAGTATGTGTATACTCCATGAAGACATGTATGTGGCAAATTTCATGTCAAAAGAGCTGTTAATAAGAACAATAAAACGAAAATAAAACTTTCTTGTCCATTTAGCAACATTTTGTTCTATTCATTCTAATTTTCGTATTCATAATTCTTTTCCTCTGAAATTTTCCACAAATATACATTTCCCGATTATACACATAGTATCAGCATTAAAAGTACCCTGCAAAATCATTATCAAATTATATTCTTACAAGAGTACAGTTATAGATATGCGACAATCATTTTGGACATGATTGTACATGACATTAAGACATTTCATACTGTCCGTATATCTCTTTCTTAGTGCTAACACGACATAATGACTTGAATCTCAGCGTTTTGAGAGAGTTCCTTCAGTGTCATTTCATTTTCCAAAGATTTATCCTTGGGAATACAATTTTGTAACCTTCCAGCGTTTCTCGCTGCTACCAAAGAAATTACATATATATCTTGTAGAGTGGCAAAGAAATTAACAGCTTTTGTGTTAACTTTTGCTGCATCCGATAACACGAGGTTCAGATCATGTGCAGCGCAGTGAACATAGGGCCTATTTGGTATTCTTGGCATGCTTTGGAATCCACCTTTGCAAGCCACAATTACGACCACCCATTACCGCTGCTCCCTCGTAATCTGCACTTCTCGTGCTGTTTGCCCTCTGTAGGGTCTACTTCTTAATGTCAATCTCGTTTTCTAATAGGACTTTTAATATTAAATATTCATAATTTTCTGTACAGTGTTCGTCACTATCATAAATTCCAAGGACGTGTGGGAAATGATCACTAGAATTAGAAGATAACTGAACATAACGAATGGTGATGCTAGTTGCTCGATTTATAGGGTCAGTGTTATCCCTATCCATTTAACATTACATCATTTTAGTCAGTATCAGGAGCGGACGAAGGCAAAATTTTCACCCGGCCAAAGTGTCTTTTTTGTCGCCCACCACATAGTCCTAACCTAAATTTTACATTTTATTATAATGATGTAAGAAAAGAAAATTTTCACCTGGCCAAAGTGTCTTTTTGTCGCCCCCCACATAGTCCTAATCTAAATTTTACATTTTATTATAGTGATGTTAGAAAATACGGTCGAAAATTTATTTTGTGGTACTCGTTTGGGCGCCAGGTTGTTCGAACCTTGGTGCTAGTCCTTGGTTCTGTATAGCCGCAGTACATGGCAATGTGTTTCGCCCCTCATAATCATGGAAACATTTTTTTTTAAAACTCGTTTTAATATAGATCTTACAGGTCATAGAATTTGTCATTATTGTTGAAAGCCAGTTGCGCAGAGAGTTTAGTAAGCTCACTACATGAAATATAGGACTGATATCGTATTAACGCAGCAGGATTAATTTCTTAACCATATAGTGATATGATCTCGACAAATTTACAGTAATGCCAATAATTCAATACGCAAATGTAATAAACTGCGAGCGATGTGAGCAGGAATTTTTATTCTCGCCATGTTCGAAAATGACTGCGAAAGCATGCGGCTCAATTTATATAATTTGCTTCGTTTTTTTAAATTAAAAACCTGTTGCGCCCCCTAATGTGTCGAAAGGCCCTGCGCCCGTAGGCAATGTCTACCCTGCCTATCCTATTGCTACGCCACTGTCTGGGTGTGTTGCGTGTGCAACCGCTGTTTGTTTCCCCTTTGCTATTCGGTTTCCTGGGGAAAACGAGAGGGGAAACTTATTTTCGGACTGCCCTCGTATATTGTAGAACATTTTGTACTTTTGAAGATATTTTTCATTTTACTACATAAAACTCGATCCCCGAAATGAGTTTATGAATCGCAATATAAGTGGATGGAATCTTCGAAAGCCTTTTACAAGGAATGAAGTAGACGCAATTGAGCTACGAGCTGCAGCTTAATAATTGAAAGTGTAGAACTTCTCTCATAACCTTGTGATTTTTAAAAGGATAATGGTCTCTCTAAAAGTTATAAAATGGAAAATAATAATAATTAGAGATGGCTACAAGTACAAACTGACACTACTTACTAAACGTCCAAACTATCAGATAATTTATGAAACACTTATCAGTTTGGGGCCTTATTACAAATAAAAGAAGTATTGCAACTGGATAATTATTGTTTGTGAATCTTGCTGTAGTTAGGCACGTGTAGTTAATTCTCCGTCACTCACATTCAATTAATATAGCTTTAAAGTATATTTACTCTTGCCATACAGCGGAGTTGAGTATTTAATGATACAACCAGGCCGAGGGCATCCTGTACTGTTAATTCGCAGAAAATGCGTGGTAAAAATTGATGTTCTAGATTCTTCATTAAAATTCTGTAAAAAGAGTGTTTTTTAAAAGAGCTTTTTCTGAAATAAAATAGGACCAACTCAATACTCTTTATTACTGTATTACTGTGTTGCATCTCACCAGAACATCATTTACAACATTGCATCCCGGCGATCGCAGATACCCATATATACCTTCTTTTAAAAAAAAATAAGTAGGCCTACTCTAATATTAAAAAATAGCTGTACAATTAACTTCTTAAATATGAATACTAATAATATAATATGAATTATAAATAAATAAATAATACTAAATGTACTAAAATAAACCTGTACAATTAATTTAATTAATTTCTAAGGCTCCTTAATAACTTGTTCCACTGTTCATCAATTTTAAACCCAGAGTTCCAGTACATAACTCTTTCGCCTTCTATTTCAATACATCTTGCTTCTTTTCATTTGCTGACTGTCTCTTATGTGCTTGTAGACTGCATTTCAGTCTTTCTCCAACTTGTTCCTTATATATTAATTCTATCACTACTAGTGTATTTATAGTGTCTGATGAAGCCAAGTGGATAGTTGATGAAACTGTTACACGTTCACATTTTTACACTAAACGTATTGTTTTGCTGATCAACTGGTTTAAATAAGATTTAAGTACACTGAAAACAAAGCTTGTACTATGGAAATCATTATTGCAGTCACTGATGGAAAGCACAAAGTACACACGAAAAGTACGAGCAGTTTCGTTCTAGTTTCCAAGAACAAGCAAAAATAGGAAACTAAGTTGTATCTGTTTCTCAACAAACTCTCCATCTTTATTATTGATACACAGTTGCCATAGCTCCGTTCATTTTGTGTAGCATACAGGAAAATTCACTTCTTAAGGATAATCTATTGAAAAAATGGCATTCATAAAGATCCTTAAGCCTTAGGAACAATCACAAGTTACTTGGGGCTAAATCTGGTGCGTAAGATGGGTGCGGCAGAAGTTCAACACGGTGGTCAGTCAAGAACAAGATTACAACATTAGCACGGCGTAGCGGTGCATTCTTCATGTGGAGAATGAAATTGCCATGTGCAAATTGTGGTTGTTTCTCAGTCAATTTTGGTTAAAAAAATTTTGTATCCAAAAGTGTATGAAAATACTCGCCTATAAATGTATGGCCTTTTAGAACAGGGTGGGACAATACCAATCCCTAGGAATCCCAGAAGAGAGCGAGGCATCTTCCCATTGAACGCAACCTGACTTTTTGGGGCGAGGGAGAGTGAATGTGTTGCCACTCCATCGACTGCCGTTGTGTTTCTGGGTTGAATAATACAATCTACCGTTGTATTTCTGGGATATTCATTCATTGTCACCACACTTTTGAAGAGATTGAGTATCTTGCTTCTAAAGCGTGTAAAATTTGCAAAATTTGATCGAATCCTTGCCTCTTTTTCATCGTCATTAAATATACCTGGAACCTAGAGAGAGAAAAAAATTTTCCTTAGGTCCAGTACTTTTGTAATTATTCGTTCTACTGTTCAAATTGTTAGCCTCAGTGTATCATAAATCTCCTGCATGGGGATACGCCTATCTGCCATAATGACAATTCAACACTGACAATGTTTGCTCAGTTGGTGATATTTTGGAACGTTCAGACCTCTGCTCATCTTCCACATTCGTTTGTCCTGCTTTGAACTCACGCACTCACTACCTAACAGTGTTTTCTACAAGAGCATTATCACAACCCACGTGCACACACACACACTTCAATTGGTGATAAATAACAACATCCAGCATAAGAACATCCAGTTAGAATGCGTTACATCTAGCCTCCCCTAAAGTTTGCGAGGTGATCCCGTCTACAATGTGTACACTTGACGGCGTTGTCTTAACCACATTTTACTACACCGGTAAGTGAGATGGTTGCTAGACATTTCAGACATAAGGTGTTGCGTAGCAAAAAGATGAGTATGCCTGAAGCGTTAGTGTCTATAAAACTGGACATTATTAGGAACGGTATGGTACCACTGAAATTTTATAGAATTCCAGGAAACGAAGATTGTAAATGACCTTTGCTTCAGGAGTCTTCTTTAATGTAACAAGAAAGAGTAACATGGAACATTTGCCTTTAACTCTCATTTGTTAAACATTTATTACATATAAACTCTGTTTGTTAAGCTAGTCGTTATCTTATCAAATTGAGTGTCGATTGGTAATTTCCTGACAAGAACTTGACAATGAAAATCAAGTTAGCAGTTTCCATTGAATAGGATAACTTAACCTCTTTGCAGAACTGTTTCAGTGAATCATAGTTGTCTTGATTTGAGTATTTAAATGTATTTCTGTTTTTCGTTACTGCACAATACTGCAATTCCTGACACACTGAAATCGCTACGTAACTTCGGAATAGAGCGTGTTCTATACAAGAGAAATCTCATAGGATCGTTCAGAACATAGGAAATGACGTGCGATCTGATGTCATACACGTTGAGATTTTGAATCTAGGAAAAATTGCAAGAGATTTCCTAGGAACTATCCTATAGTGTATAGCTGGCCTAATATTCATGTGCGGTGCGCTAATGAACAAGAGTCATGATATATCTGCATATCCTTAATTAGCATTACAATATATTGTTCACAGTGTATTTTAGCATTTTCTTCGTATTGTTAAAAACATCAGCAAACAGTGAAGTTACAGCATTCTAGGCATGTCAATGAGCGTAACACTATCAAGTCGTGAGAGAATCTGGTACCTTTTGCTTCAATGGGACGTTTAAATTAGGTTAAGCATCTTAATTGTCCAAACAACTCATGTGTTCATGTATATTTGGAAGAGAGTAGAACTGTGTCTGTATTTAGAGCCAGTAGTAAAAGAATATAATATTAAAAGAATGGTATTTAATATGTACTTTACATAGCAATTTTGAATGAGTTTATTAAATTTTAATATACCTAGTTTTCTTCCACATCGGCAGAACTTAATTCTCTAGATATTACTGTAACCTTCAAATATTTGTCATTCCACACTTGTAACGGTTGGTTCGTTACTCAGGGAAGGAAACTGAAACGCTGGATCAACTTACAAACTAGTTGTATTTTAAAAACAAAAACAACAGATAAAAATTTACCTATGTAAAACGATGTTTTGTCTTACAAGTAAACCTTACGTTTGGGTGAATCGAGTTACTGGCTGAGACACATATGCGAATGTAGTACTAAATGTGGTCAGTATTTCAGTGAAGTTGTAGGTGCGAAGCACCAGGGGTTTAGGAGATACAGCTACCAGAACATCACATGGAAGTACAGAATAGTCTTCATACAGTTGGAGGTAAAAGCCCTGTAAGACCTCTTCTAACGACAAAAGGTGAATAACAAATATATGGGTACATATTAGGACTAGGGGGAAGTCATATAGTAAGAGTATACCTGACGGCGGCCATCTTGAAATCCTCCATTTTGAACTAAGGTTAAGTTTTTAAAATAGGAATAGGGTCATGTGATACATGATTTAAGGCGCAAATTTAATCAGATGAACAATGGTGACGTTAATTTTGATTTACGCGCAATTGGTAAAAAGTTACAAGGAAATTAAATATTGTTGCAGAATATGTATTAGTCCTTTACCCCACCTTGTAAATTTTGTGTTAATGATAATAATTAAATAAAAAGCATGTGGATAAATATTAGGTCTATGGTAAGAGTTGCCTTGATGGCGGCCATGTTGAAATCCGCCATATTGAATCAGACAAAAGTTTTAAACAAAATGCGTAACAGTGACATCTTATTAATAGCAAATTTTACCATAAATCCAACGGTATAACCATTTTTGCTTTATCATTAACCAGCACAAAATTAAATGGGAATAGAGTAATGCAATAGATGACTTCGGGCTAGAAGTTAATCAGAAATACAATGGTGGCGTTACAATGTTTGTGCAAGTCATGCACTCTTTTCTGAACTACATATTGATTGTACTAATTGAGGACTTTTCTGGAAGAAACACCCAAGTTCAATTATGACTCAATTCCACTTTGGTCATTTTTCCTTAAATTAGCAACTTGTTTATGCGATAACAAATGCTGGTTAATGATAAAGCAAAAATGGTTATACCGTTGGATTTATGGTAAAATTTGCTATTAATAAGGTGTCACTGTTATACGTTTTGTTTAAAACTTTTGTCTGATTCAAAATGGCGGATTTCAACATGGCCGTCATCAAGGCAACTCTTACCATAGACCTAATATTTATCCACATGCTTTTTGTTTAATTATTATCATTAACACAAAATTTAAAGGGTGAGGTAAAGGACTAATACATATTCTGCAACATTATTTAATTTCCCTGTAACTTTTTACCAATTGCGCGTAAATCAAAATTAATGTCACCATTGTTCATCTGATTAAATTTGCGCCTTAAATCATGTATCACATGACCCTATTCCTATTTTAAAAACTTAACCTTAGTTCAAAATGGAGGATTTCAAGATGGCCGCCGTCAGGTATACTCTTACTATATGACTTCCCCCTAGTCCTAATATGTACCCATATATTTGTTATTCACCTTTTGTCGTTAGAAGAGGTCTTACAGATCTTTTACCTCCAACTGTATGAAGACTATTCTGTACTTCCATGTGATGTTCTGGTAGCTGTATCTCCTAAACCCCTGGTGCTTCGCACCTACAACTTCACTGAAATACTGACCACATTTAGTACTACTTTCTCATATGTGTCTTAGTCAGCAACTCGATTCACCCAAACGTAAGGTTTACTTGTTAGTATTATTATAGCTAATTGGGAATAACCTGCGAGAGAAAGTTGTATTCACTATGGAACTGACATGATCCAATATAGTTTTTAGGATTCACTTCATCTTCCCCGAAATTTTGAAAATTGCTAAAGCACCTACTGAAACTAACAATTCATGGGATCAAAATCACAGAAACATATTTGAGTGACAGTTTGATAAGTTTTACTGTTATCGTGCAAGATTACATCATAATATCGGAACTACAATTTCAGTATTTTTGCTAACAAGAATCATTAGATCCTCTAGCGAGAATTTCTGATACTTTATAAAGAAGGTGTTTTTGATGTATTTACAGCAGGGTGGAGCAAAACAGATCAAAGGTTGTCCAATTAAATAGTACTAGGTGTCAAAAGTTGTGTGTTGACTAGTATAACATTCGTGATTTTTTTCATAATTTTTGTACTTCCTCTTCATTCCCCGCAAGAGCCTTAAAATTTTGCAATTTTTTAATGAAAGTTTCTATTTTAAATATTGAATTTCTTTTAAAGCTGCCCAATGAAATCAAACTAGGTGACAAAAGTTACACAATGACTGAAATGACTACACAATTTATGATTTTAAAAATAATTTGCATTTTTATTCCTCAAGAGGGCCTGAAATTTTGCAATTTTTATGGTAATTTCTAAGGCATAATCTACAGCATTTAGATGGCGCAACACTGGGTCCTCAAAAATTCTCAGGAACTATAGGAAGAAGTTTAACTAATTGTGAGGACTTACCAACGTTAATATTCAAGCGAATGAAGGAACTTTCCCGCCCATGGAAGAAAAATACATCAGAAACCGTAGCACAGACCATATATATAAATGTTTGTGAAAACAAAGAATTTGTTTCGGGAGAAATTTCCAGGACGTTCTGTGCCAGCAAAAAGCACCATTCAGGAATTGATTGAAAAATGGCGGCATACAGGATCGGTTCAAAATGCTCCCAGGAACAGACCTCCATCTGTCTGCACACCTGAATTAAAGATGCAGGTGGAGGAGATAATGACAAGAAGTCCTCGAAAGTAAACCAGGAGATTGAGTCAACAGGTTCATGCGAGTGAGAGAAGTTGCAGACGTGTTTTAAGGGGACTGAAGTTAAAACCGTACCGGATAAGTATTGTGCAAGAACTGAAGGAGCCTGACCTGCAGAAGAGGGTGCATTTCTGTTCATGGCTGTTGAACAATGTTGCCAGTGGTTTTTTGGATCCACTAATGCTCATCATGAGTGACGAGGCGTGGTTCCACCTGTCTGGGTACGTAAATTCCCAAAACAACCGGTATTGGTCGACAGAAAATCCACACGCAATCCACCATGTACCCTTGCATGATGAGAAGATTGGTGTTTGGTGTGCTATTTCCGCCACACGCGTTATTGTGCTCATATTCTTTGAGACGACAGTGAACAGTGACGTGTATATGGGAATCCTGGAGGAGTTTTATACACACTTGACCGAAGAGGAGCGTCAGTTATGTTACTTTCAGCAGGACGGTGCAACATGCTACACATCAGCTGCATCATTGTCCCTTGTGCATGAGATGTTTACACCAGAGAGGACAATCAGCAAAGGCTTGTGGCCTCCTCGGTCACCAGACTTGTCCACGTGTGACTTTTACTTATGGGGACTGTTAAAGGAAAGAGTATACGAAGCAAATCCACACACAATGGAAGAACTCAAGATCAGGATCCAGGATGTCACCAATAGCATTACAACACAAGAACTGACAAGGGTATATATGAATCTCCTCAATCGTGCTCACATGTGTGTTGAAGTGGGCGGAGGACACTTTCAGCACTTGCTGTGAAGGTGAGTAGTCATATTCAATACATTACATTTCATTTTATATGTTCACTTTACGGGCCGGTTTTACGTGCCGCACCCTGTCTGTATATATATATATATATATATATATATATATATATATATATATATATATGTATGTATGTCTGATAATTGCAAAGCAATCTCTGTTGATAAGTGTTTATCGAATCTAGCATCAAAGAGTCCTGGAAAATTATCCCATGTAAGATGGATCACTACTACTAACATAGTGCTTAGAGTGTACATAAGCACTACTGTCCAACCTTCGAACTTGGAGGAGTTCGTTACATTCATCATGAAAGTGTATGCTCCGATGTGGTTTTACATTAAATGTAACCCTACATTATCAAGGATGATCCTGTGAACTTATATCGTACTATAGTCGTTTCACGGTACTTAAGCAAGGAACTGAAGATCACTGTAGATATCTACGACAATTCAGCCAATGGTTTTTCGCGCATTCGGAGAATTTACTGGTATCTATGCTCGCCTTTGATCTAAAGCATATTCGAGAACTAGTTATGCATAGAAATCTTGACGCAAGGTCAAAAGCTTAAACCAAACACCTCTTGTACGCAAGTTCAGTATTCCAGTTACATACGTTAGTGCTCAGTATTACATTGACCTAATCAACTGGCAGGGACGCGAAGTAACCGAGCGGGAGGATCTACAGAAATGTGTAACAGAAGGTTCACCTGTCTTTCCGCCTGTTTTCCAATTGCCATGTCCAAGGGCGCCGATGCTGGGGGGGGGGGAGCCCCCTCCAAAGCTCATGTGGGTCTCCTATTGAATTTATGAATATACAGTATTTGGCATAATTTGAATGCAATTTGTCTTAAAATCCTCATATATATACCTTCTGCATCCGAAAGCCCCCCCGAGTTTACAGAGAAATCGGCGCACAGTGGTCCGAATAGCGAAAAAGGTGGACAAAAAGGAAGGAGTTCTTGAAATGTTTTGAAATTGTGTATATGGTAGTTTGTGAGGTTGGTGATTACGAATTTGATATCAAAAATGAAAATTTCAAAATGGCGGATCCAATATGGCGGACCAAAAGGTGACAGATCAATGTTATGGATCTGAAATTGGGTACAGAGGGTTTTGCACTGTCACAGATTAAGAAGTTTGATAGTAAAGTTGTAAACTCCAAAATGGCGGATCCAATATGGCGTAAAATGTAAGAAAATGCATGTTACGTAGCTGAAATTGGTATGAGGGAAGTACGAATTTCAGATTAGGAGTAAAATTAAATATAGAGTGTCCAATATAGCGAAGCAAAAGAAGAAGTAGTTGATTATGCTAATGAGCACTCGCCTGGTTACAAGCCTAACTCCTCTTCAGACGAAGTATTTGCAGATTCGTCATCTTGTGTGGTTATTTTCAGTAGCACAATCACATCCTGAGGCAGTTTCTGGGTTTTCTTCTTTGGGAGTCCTACAAGGTGGAAATTACTAGATCCGAACTCAACATCAGCCTTTGAAACAGATTCAAATTACTGGCTACTCTTGATGTTTTTCGAGTATTGTGTTATCTGTATTTCCGCACATCCTTGTGTCTAGATTCAAGGGCCTCCTCTGAAAGCTCCCCAATCGGTAAAAGAGCTGCCTGCACAATTACTGACCCGTGAATAAGAACTTTGTGCACGGTGGCATGTAGTACCAGGGGTATAATCGCACAAATAACTGAGCATTTTCGATGCAGTACGTGTCGAATTTTGCAACATCTATGTCATGTCCACAGGGAATTGTTGTCAAGATATTTCCGAAACGCGTGATTAACTGCTGATCCACTCCTGTTAAATCCAACGCTATTTGAGGATCTGCAAAGAACCTGCGGGCGGTATTACCGTCATTGGTAGTTCCATAAACAGGTTTGGGAATATCCAAACTGAGGCCTAGTATACATCTGAATCACTCTTGGATAATTTGTTTCCTGCTTTCGAACATTTGACGAGTTCCATCTTTCGTACTGGCTTTCCACTTTTGAAAATCTAATCTATAGGAGATATGAAGGATACACTCAGAAAATGGAATATGTGCATGGAGGATGGAAAGTCCGAACTGCAAATGGGATAGATCTTGTGGCACATTTGTCATTTTCTTAAGATCATTCATTTGTAAAATTTTCGCGCCACAGATGTAACATTTCAGGCTTGATGTATTGGTGATAGCATTGCATATTTTGCCATCAACCATTGATAGTATAAGGGAGTAGTGTACAGTCATGGTATTGTTTCTTAATGGCTGTAAGTTTTCTATCTGTTTGTTCATATAGTGTCTTTCTTCGTGGGCAACAGTAGTGGTTTCGTGAATCCAACGGAGATGAATCGGTCTGCAGAAACATCTCGATGACGGTCTTTCATTTCTCCACACGCAATCTCCTGTTTCATTATCAACCAATCGCAAGGGAACGATCATTGTCATAAATAAACTTGCGTCACTCATGCCACTTTCAGTCCATGTCTGTTTATATTGTGAGTGACCAGAACTCCAGTCAAAACCCTACTTGCAATGCAATATATACGTTTTGTCGTTAATGATGGCTCATTGTCCGACAGAAGTTTCAATATTCTGTTTGCAGTATGGTCTAGTAACTCTTGAATTTTCACCTCACATTCATTTTCACTAACACATATTTTCCGAATATGTTGACCTTTTTGCTTGCAGAATAGCGTAGTAGGTGGGATATAGCGTGTGACCATGTTTAATTGCCATGGTTCGAATTGCCTGATATTGGTGTTTACTTAAATTCGCAGAGACAATCATCGATAACGGTTCGTCGTCTGATAGCTTCGTTGCTTCTTGCCGTTTCTTTATCCAAGTGTCACGAATTCTTTTGCCAATGGTCGGTGTTGTTGTGGTTACTTCTTGCAAAAATTTTGCGGCGTGTTGATCCCCGTCAGATCGCAACTTCATCACCGTAGCATATGCAAGTTCAGGCGTACTTGTATTACTTCTTAACGATTGCGTTTTTCTTCTTTTGCTTCTGTCACACACTTCGTAAAATTCTTATTATATTGCACAACACTTTCTTCTTGCTGCACACGGGTCTTCCTTCTATTTTCTTGTATTTGATCATGCAACTCCAGACGCGATATATGTATATCCATTGTTTACTTCCCCACACTACACAATGCTGAAACACACACTGCAAACACTCGATGACTTTGTGATAACTACCGTACACACGGCTCTGTCGTTTCCAAATAACTCCGCGTGCTTGCACTGTCAAACAAACGCTATTGCTTACGTGCTTATCTTCTGCTCGTCTCGCCACCTCAAGCGGACACCTTCAATATCATAATTCCAAGGTCATATTTCCTGTAGTAGACGGAAGTAGACAATGAAACTTATACAGCTTATTGACAACTATCTACTGTTATCATTGTTTAAATTTCGTGGTATACATGTGTATCCATTTTTTTAAAACTCTACAAGAAGTCTGTAGTACTCCAATACATACGAGTACTAATATATGTATTTATTATAACTACTACGATGCAATTCACATTGCTCATTCTAATTGTGTCACGTACATAATACTATACCAAGTGCATAATAATTATAATATGGCCCCTCATTCTTATAGCTGCTCGGAAAACAATTTCCCAAACTCAAGTCACACATTTGCCAATTTCCTGCAACGAAGCTTCTGCCATTTTGGGACGTCTATAATTACCGGTACTAAGAGATAATTTAATCAATATCATGTTATTCTTATGAACTGACTCTCGATGATGACCGTTACACCTCTTTTGCGTCTGTAACTTCCATTTCGTAAAATGACTTTTGTCCACCTTTTTCGCTATTCGGACCACTGTGCGGCGCCCTTGGCCATATCAATATCCAAAAATTCCAAAATTTTAAGGCCTCTGCAAGTAATAAGATAAAGCACAAAAATATTTCAAAACCATGGGTGTTACGGTAATGAACACAACTCTTTCTTAAGCAAGTCTGAAGTGATTTGGCGGATTTTAAAACTTTTTTTATATATATATATATATTTTAAGTTAAAGTTCAAAATTTACCATAAAAACTGCAAAGTTTCAAGCCCTTGCGGAGAATGAAGATACAAGTTATGTTTTTAAAATTATGAATGGTGTAGTAAATCTAGTCATTATGCAACTTTTGAAACATAGTTCGATTTCATTGAACGCCTTAAAAAAATAAAAAAATTAAAATCACATTTTCATTAAAATTGCAAAATTTTAAGGCTCTTGTGGGGAATGAAGATGAAGAACATAAATTATGAAAAATTCAGGAATGATATACCAGTCAATTCACAATTTTTGATACCTAGTGCTATTTGATTGGACAACTTTTGATGTTTTCACTCCATCCTAATGTACAGTTATAACACTGAATATTTAAAGTTTAATTAATAATTTATTTTCATGACAACATAGAAGACGTTTTACACATTATGTTTAACCACATTTCAACTATGGTAGCGTTGCCCAAACGGTACCAGATGGCAAAATATGTAGAAAGAATTGTTATTTGCAACTCACAAGGAGATACGGAACTTCTTGATTACAATTCCCTCAACATTTTATTTTGACTATTTGTATACTACACTTTTTTTTTCAAACCTTGAAATTACAACTTTTAATTGCTATTTATATACTTTCAAAAAGTCTCGGAAATAACCTCTTCATAAAGAAACGAAAAATCGCAGTCACTCTCAAGTAGTTTCACTTTCTGTCTGTAGTGAGTAAACACGACAATGACAGATTTATTTTTTATTTAACAGTACTGTGATGTTTACCTGTACAAGAAATATGATCTGCTTTTTCAACTTCCACATGTTTCGAATCAATCATACAACAAACAATACAATTGTTTTGGCGATTTTGCAAATTCTAGTCATATAAGGGGTTAAAGTTTAGTAGAATACATTAGTTACTTTAGCAGTTGCAGTTAAATGAAATGAAATTAAATCTTTGAGTTTTACGTCCCATGGTAATTCCGGTTAGGCTAAAGGAGACGGTGATGATGAGTAATGAATGAAATGGTGAAATGAAGAAAGTGGGAGGAAACGGAAGAACCCCGAGAAAACCCTCAAACACGGTTTTTGTCAACCACAAAGTTCACTTGGCGGGGGCTGGGATCGAACCCGGGACCCCAAGCACCAGAAGTGAACGCTCTACCACTGAGCCATCGCGGTCCCCAGTTGCAGTCAAATAGAATACAGTAGTTATTTAAGCAGTTTTACAGTTCAGTAGAATATTGTAGTTATATTAGCAGTTGCACGTCAGTAGGATACAACAGTTATTTTAACAGTTACAATTCAGTAGGATACAGTAAGTATTTCATCAGTTTCAGTTACATAGTATGCAGTGTTATTTCAGCAGTGTGCAGTTGAGTAATACATAGTAGTTATTTAAGCAGTTACAGTTCAATAGGATACGGTAGTTAATTCAGCAGTTGTAGTTCAGTAGAATACAGTAGCTATTTCAGGGGTTGCAGTTCACTAGGATATAGTAGTTATTTCAGCAGTTGTAGTTCAGTAGGATACAGTAGCTATTTCAGCAGTTACAGTTCAATAGGATACAGTAGTTATACCAGCAGTTGCAGTTCACCAGAATACAGTAGTTATTTCAGCAATTGTAGTTCAGTAGAATACAGTAGCTATTTCAGCAGTTGTAGTTCAGTAGAATACAGTAGCTATTTCAGGGGTTGCAGTTCACTAGGATACAGTAGTTATTTCAGCAGTTGTAGTTCAGTAGGATACAGTAGCTATTTCAACAGTTACAGTTCACTAGGATACAGTAGTTATTTCAGCAGTTGCAGCTCACTAAATACAGTAGTTATTTAAGCAGTTACAGTTCAATAATATGCAGTAGTTAATTCAGCAGTTTTAGTTCAGTAGAATACAGTAGCTATTTCAGGAGTGGCAGTTCACTAGGATACAGTAGTTATTTCAGCAGTTGTAGTTCAGTAGGATACAGTAGCTATTTCAACAGTTACAGTTCACTAGGATACAGTAGTTATTTCAGCAGTTGCAGCTCACTAAAATACAGTAGCTATTTCAGCAGTTGTAGTTCAGCAGAATACAATAGCTATATCAACAGTTGCATTTCACTAGGATACAGTAGTTATTTAAGAAGTTGTAGTTCAGTAGAATAGAATAGCTATTTCAACAGTTACAGTTCACTAGGATACAATAGTTATTTCAGCAGTTGCAGCTCACTAAAATACAGTAGTTATTTCAGCAATTGTAGTTCAGTAGAATACAATAGCTATTTCAACAGTTACAGTTCACTAGGATACAGTAGTTATTTCAGCAGTTGCAGCTCACTAAAATGCAGTAGCTATTACAGCAGTTGTAGTTCAGTAGAATACAATAGCTATTTCAGCAGTTGCATATCACTACGGTACAGCAGTTATTTCAGCAGTTGTAGTTCAGTAGGATACAGTAGCTATTTCAACAGTCAAAGTATCGAGTTTAGGTTTCAGTTACATAGTATGCAGTGTTATTTCAGCAGAGTGCAGTTGAGTAATACATAGTAGTTATTTAAGCAGTTACAGTTCAATAGGATACGGTAGTTAATTCAGCAGTTGTAGTTCAGTAGAATACAGTAGCTATTTCAAGGGTTGCAGTTCACTAGGATACAGTAGTTATTTCAGCAGTTGAAGTTCAGTAGAATACAGTAGCTATTTCAGCAGTTACAGTTCAATAGGATACAGTACTTATTTCAGCAGTTGCAGTTCACCAGAATACAGTAGTTATTTCAGCAATTGTAGTTCAGTAGAATACAGTAGCTATTTCAGCAGTTGTAGTTCAGTAGGATACAGTAGCTATTTCAACAGTTACAGTTCACTAGGATACAGTAGGCATTTCAGCAGTTGCAGCTCACTAAAATACAGTAGCTATTTCAGCAGTTGTAGTTCAGTAGAATACAGTAGCTATTTCAGCAGTTGTAGTTCAGTAGGATACAGTAGCTATTTCAACAGTTACAGTTCACTAGGATACAGTAGGCATTTCAGCAGTTGCAGCTCACTAAAATACAGTAGCTATTTCAGCAGTTGTAGTTCAGTAGAATACAGTAGCTATTTCAGAAGTGGCAGTTCACTAGGATACAGTAGTTATTTCAGCAGTTGTAGTTCAGTAGGATACAGTAGCTATTACAGCAGTTGTAGTTCAGTAGAATACAATAGCTATTTCAGCAGTTGCATATCACTAGGGTACAGCAGTTATTTCAGCAGTTGTAGTTCAGTAGGATACAGTAGCTATTTCAACAGTCAAAGTATCGAGTTTAGGTTTCAGTTACATAGTATGCAGTGTTATTTCAGCAGAGTGCAGTTGAGTAATACATAGTAGTTATTTAAGCAGTTACAGTTCAATAGGATACGGTAGTTAATTCAGCAGTTGTAGTTCAGTAGAATACAGTAGCTATTTCAAGGGTTGCAGTTCACTAGGATACAGTAGTTATTTCAGCAGTTGAAGTTCAGTAGAATACAGTAGCTATTTCAGCAGTTACAGTTCAATAGGATACAGTACTTATTTCAGCAGTTGCAGTTCACCAGAATACAGTAGTTATTTCAGCAATTGTAGTTCAGTAGAATACAGTAGCTATTTCAGCAGTTGTAGTTCAGTAGGATACAGTAGCTATTTCAACAGTTACAGTTCACTAGGATACAGTAGGCATTTCAGCAGTTGCAGCTCACTAAAATACAGTAGCTATTTCAGCAGTTGTAGTTCAGTAGAATACAGTAGCTATTTCAGAAGTGGCAGTTCACTAGGATACAGTAGTTATTTCAGCAGTTGTAGTTCAGTAGGATACAGTAGCTATTTCAACAGTTACAGTTCACTAGGATACAGTAGTTATTTCAGCAGTTGCAGCTCACTAAAATACAGTAGCTATTTTAGCAGTTGTAGTTCAGTAGAATACAATAGCTATTTCAACAGTTACAGTTCACTAAGATACATTAGTTATTTCAGCAGTTGCAGCTCTCTAAAATACAGTAGCTATTTCAGCAGGTGTAGTTCAGTAGAATACAATAGCTATTTCAGCAGTTGCATTTCACTAGGATACAGTAGTTATTTCAGCAGTTGTAGTTTAGTAGAATACAGTAGCTATTTCAGCAGTTATAGTTCACTAGGATATAGTAGTTATTTCAGCAGTTGCAGCTCACTAAAATACAGTAGCTATTTCAGCAGTTGTAGTTCAGTAGAATACAGTAGCTGTTTCAGGGGTTGCAGTTCACTAGGATACAGCAGTTATTTCTGCAGTTGTAGTTCAGTAGGATACAGTAGTTATTTCAACAGTTACAGTTCACTAGGACACATTTGTTATTTCAGCAGTTGCAGCTCACTAAAATACAGTAGCTATTTCAGCAGTTGTAGTTCAGTAGAATACAATAGCTATTTCAGCAGTTGCATTTCACTAGGATAAAGTAGTTATTTCAGCAGTTGTAGTTCAGTAGAATACAGTAGCTATTTCAGCAGTTACAGTTCACTAGGATACAGTAGTTATTTCAGCAGTTGCAGCTCACTAAAATACAGTAGCTATTTCAGCAGTTGTAGTTCAGTAGAATACAATACCTATTTCAGCAGTTGCATTTCACTAGGATACAGTAGTTATTTCAGCAGTTGTAGGTCAGTAGGATACAGTAGCTATTTCAACAGTTACAGTTCACTAGGATACAGTAGTTATTTCAGCAGTTGCAGCTCACTAAAATACAGTAGTTATTTCAGCAATTGTAGTTCAGTAGAATACAATAGCTATTTCAACAGTTATAATTCACTAGGATACAGTAGTTATTTCAGCAGTTGCAGCTCACTAAAATACAGTAGCTATTTCAGCAGTTGTAGTTCAGTAGAATACAATAGCTATTTCAACAGTTATAGTTCACTAGGATACAGTAGTTATTTCAGCAGTTGCAGCTCACTAAAATACAGTAGCTATTTCAGCAGTTGTAGTTCAGTAGAATACAGTAGCTATTTCAGAGGTTGCAGTTCACTAGGATACAGTAGTTATTTCAGCAGTTGTAGTTCAGTAGGATACAGTAGCTATTTCAACAGTTACAGTTCACTAGGATACAGTAGTTATTTCAGCAGTTGCAGCTCACTAAAATACAGTAGCTATTTCAGCAGTTGTAGTTCAGTAGAATACAATAGCTTTTTGAACAGTTGCATTTCACTAGGATACAGTAGTTATTTCAGCAGTTGTAGTTCAGTAGGATACAGTAGCTATTTCAACAGTTACAGTTCACTAGGATACAGTAGTTATACCAGCAGTTGCAGCTCACTAAAATACAGTAGTTATTTCAGCAGTTGTAGTTCAGTAGGATACAGTAGCTATTTCAACAGTTACAGTTCACTAGGATACAGTAGTTATTTCAGCAGTTGCAGCTCACTAAAATACAGTAGCTATTTCAGCAGTTGTAGTTTAGTAGAATACAATAGCTATTTCAACAGTTACAGTTTACTAGGATACAGTAGTTATTTCAGCAGTTGCAGCTCACTAAAATACAGTAGCTATTTCAGCAGTTGTAGTTCAGTAGAATACAGTAGCTATTTCAGGGGTTGCAGTTCAGTAGGATACAGTAGTTATTTCAGCAGTTGTAGTTCAGTAGGATACAGTGGCTATTTCAACAGTTAGTTCACTAGGATACAGTAGTTATTTCAGCAGTTGCAGCTCACTAAAATACAGTAGCTATTTCAGCAGTCGTAGTTCAGCAGAATACAATAGCTATTTCAGCAGTTGCATTTCACTAGGATAGAGTAGTTATTCTTGGTATATACTAATATCTAATACTATTTCAGTCTTCTACAAAACAATATATATATATATCGTCCCCAAAAGGAGTTGAATGAACTCGGAATTGGTGGCTTGCGTCTTACGTCAGCAGCCCGTTCCACTTAAACTATCCGATATATTGTCACAATATATCGAAGTGGAAACACTAACGCAGGGATGCAAATAAGCAACCAAATTTTACTCGCCCAAGAAAAAAGCTACTAGCCTACATCCCACAATACAAATCATTTACTTACCTTGGGTATGATATTAAATACTCGCCCGCACCGATGATCATCGCCCCGGACGAATGGGCGAGTGGTCATTTGCATCCCTGCACTAACGTCACTTTGCTGATTTTTTGCTCATAAGAACGACTGGCTGTTTGCCTGGTCAAACTGACTCCAAGCTTTTCGCGGACGAGCAGAATTCTAGAGGAGTATATTTTAGTCTACGATGCCCATGATGACACACTTTTGGTGCCTGGTGACACAGACCAGAAAACTAAGCGGTATTTTGTTTCGTTAATTGCACTCTTCTAAAAAGTATCGAGTTTAGGTCAATCTATAGCGGGTATTTTATAACTATATGTGGAGTCAATCAAAAGGGTAACTAAACTTTTCTGGTCAGCATTACCAGGTCGTAAAAAGTTGGCTTGGTTCAGAACGGTAGCCAGCGCAAAAATGTAGGGGGGGGCGACTGAAGTTAGGGGGGCTCAATCCAACCATATTATAGTTCATTTGTAAGGCTACCGTGAAAATTTGAGGGGGGCCGAAAAATTTAGGGGGCCCGGCCCCTCTAGACCCCCCTGGATAAGGGCCTGGCTTGGATGTCGCCAGATCGATAGAAACGGCGATACTTTTTCCATTTTTTAATGAGTTTTGGAAATCATAACTTTCTTAGTAATCACTTCTTCCCGTGCTATCGACAACTTCTAACATTGTGGTCTAGAAAGTAGAATATATTAAAGAATTCAAGATTTGCTGATTTATTTTATAATAATTTATTATTGCATTGCATTTATACAAGTAGTAAACACTTTACAATACACTCAAATAATATGAAAAAAGAAGACAAATTTATAACATATAGTTACTTTCGATAACTAAATAATTTAACCACAAAGGAGAACTAGTTTAAAATTATATCTCAAGTACAATTTATGTATATAAATACTAATATGCATTAATTGTAAATTTGTAAAGAAGCGATCGATCTTTATTGGTTATTCATATAATTTTTAGTTGATCAATTGTTTTCATGAATGAACACGACATGCATATAGTTGAATTTGGCATTTGGCGTAATAAGCAAAAAAAAAAAAAAAAAAAAAGCGTAATGGCTTTGATAAAATGTTTCAACAGAACAATGCGGAAAGAACTTCACTCTATGTGTAATGCTGAAGATTCTTTTTTCCACTGTTTACAACGAGAATTCGCACGCCAAATGCTTTACCAAGGTTAAATCTAGGGCTATTCCGATTTTCTGTTATTATTCCTCAATGGTATATTCAATGGTATATTCGATGCTACCAGTTACAAGACTCAGCGCGCGCTATGGAATTATCATGTCAAATTTGGTGAATTGTTCAGGCATCTCGGAGATCACTATTTTCGGTAATTATTCCTCAATAGTATGTCTGATTGGCACATGCAATCCCTTACGATACTCAGCACGCGCTCTTGAATCACCACTTCAGATCTGATGGGGAACGGTCGAGGCATCTCGGAGGACTATCCGGATAAACGGATGCCTAAGCCAAGTAAAGAGTAGCTTCGCTTCAACCATTGTATTAATTAAATCTTAACACAATAGGAAAACCAAAACAAATGAAACCTGAACACCCAGCATTGGGATAATATCCTGTATAGATCAAGGATGTTATAAATAGAGGATCTGCCCGTATGTAACTTCAATCTATTAAATCGATGAAGCCAAAAAAACAACCGAGGATCGGCACGTCTGATTGGGTACTCTCGTATCTGCCATCGTCTAATTGGCTACTTTCGTTTCCGCCATGATTGTTGGCTCAAAACTTTGCGATCCTATTGGGCGGAGTGGGCAGAGTAGGGGTGGCGAAACTGTGACCTATGGCTTCAAGATTTTTTTGTAAGAGCAAATCCTCTATTTTATAAGATCCTTGGTATAGACCTAGAGATACCCTTCCCTATGTCGTAGTATTAATTCGAGCGTGGTCTCGATTATAGCGTTCGGTTCGAAATTTCCATATGTAAAATGGCGTATTCCGCAAGTTTCAGTCAGCTGATATATGTAAAGAAACAAAACGCACCTATCAGAACTCCATTTGTATACAATGTATACACAAGCATCAGATAATCAAAATGGTGTTAGTGTATCTAATTCGATTATCGATTTTATCCACTCTTGAGTGAATGGATACAAAAGTAGAATAAAATTAAACTAGGTTTGTTATAAAATATGGACATGAACTTTAGCAGCCGGTTTTACCACATTGCAAATTTATATTGGCATTACTCGAGCAGATGGTTTTACCAAATTTTGACGCATTTCTTACATTTTCAGGTAGGCTAGAGCTTTGTATTTCGTTTAGCAGAGCATGCACTAAATGAGGAGCTCCATTACTACTTGCATATTGACTTCAGGAAGGCTCTGTATAAACACATTGTGAACTTACGGCATAAATTACAGTGCATAAATCACGAACTTGTGGTAGGTGGCCACCAAGATACACGAATGGTATGTAACCGAGTTAGGTCAGAAGCTCAGCAGGAAGCCCGAGCGGAAGCTACAGAGTGCGCCAGTCGGGAGCAGGCGCGTCAGCGACGGAGGGTATACCCATAAACGAAAATAGTGGAAGAGCACATTTACATATACAATACTTAAGTAGCCCACCATATGTGTACTATGAAAATTTATAGGTAAAATACGATTTTTCGCGAAGGAATGGAAGTATGGATATAAGGAATTACTTCAGTGCACAGCACATTGAAATGAATTTTGAGTGATAGTTAATGTATTGTATGTGTGTGCTTATCCACTATCCCGGTTTATGCGCTTGCCCTCCGCCACTGACGAGCCTGCTCCCTACGCACGCACAACATCTCATACCGCTCGGGCCCCCTGCTGCGCTCCTGCCCTTACTTGGTTGCATAGCACTTGTTCTTTTCAGTGGCCACCCAGAACAAATTTGTTTCTGTTTTATGCAAGGTGTTTATGCCATATGTCTACTCCGTATTACACACAGACCTCCTAAAGTCAATCTGGAAGTAGTAATGGTGCTGCTCATTTAACGAATGTTCTGCTAAAAGAAATACAAAGCTTTAACCTACCCTGAAAATGTAAGAAGTGTGTCAAAACTTGATAGAACCGTCTGCTTGAGTAATGTCAATATAAATTTTCAATTTCGTAGAATCGTCTGGTAAAGTAAACGTGAACGCATTTGTAAATACACTTTTTTGTACAGAATCGATAAATAACGTGCGAATTGTGTAGTTGATAGGGTATTGTCCCTTTAAACAGTGACTGAGGATTATTTTATGCAGTGATTGACATCATTAGCAATTTTTAACGTAGGCAAAGTAGGCCTTCTCCCTCCATAACCATACAGTAACCTTACCAAGGTGTCACATAACATTTGTATGTTAGATAATTTTGCCAAAATTACCAACAACTCATAAACATACAGTTTAATAAATAAGCAAACTTAATAATAGTTTGACAATTCTCTGGTAGTAGTCTTTACGAGCCTTTCGACAGTGTAAATACAATGCATACGCCTATCCAGCCAATATTATTACAAGTACACAACCACGTTTTATTATCGATCTAAAAATTAAAGGAAGTGAGAAAATGACTTAAGTTTGAAATATTATGAAATTCCAAAGAAAGCTGATTTCATTCGCCCTAAATTTCTCTTCGGAACACAGGTAATCAACAAATGATACAAAAATAATTTATTATTGAGTTTTACGTGAAAACGTCTCTTTTTCCATACACAATATGGCGGATCTATTCGATATATGCGAGTTCGATATCATCAATGATCTTGCATTAGGACACCGCTAGGTCGTTATAATATCTCGATGATACCTAGTTACAAATGGAACAAAATGGAATTTTTAGTTTAACGTCCCACGTTTACAGCCTTTAAATCGAAGAGATAATTTATGAATGAAAGTGTATTATTATGAAATTATTGGCGGAATGAGAATGTGGAAGAAAAAAGTGTAAATCCCAATAAAACCCAAGAACACGGTTTTGTCTACCACAACTCCTGTAGATGTGGATCAAGCAGGAATTCCTCACATTATAGGAGAGAGTTGCACCAATGAGCCACCGTTCATTCTGAGGATCGGTTGAAACACCCTGTAAATCAGCTCCATCTGAGGTTAGATCGTGTAGTGTGAAAGTGAAATGAAAGCAAGGATAGGAATGAAGAAAGATGCCTTTAGGAGAAAGAAAATACTATTTTGTGGGACCTTGAATAAAGAGTTGAGAAAAAGACCCATAAAATGCTTCGTGCGAAGCATTGTACTGTATGGGTAAGAAACATGGACATTATGCAAAAATGATGAGAAACGACTGGAAGCTTTCGAAATGTGGGTGTGGAGAAGAATGGAGTGAATTAGCTGAATCGAGAGGAAAACGAATGAGAGGTTGTTAGAAAAAGTAGGGGAAAATAGAACAATTTTAGATATTATTAAGAAGGGGAAGAGGAACTGGTTGGCAACTTGGATAAGAAGGAACTTATCATGAGGGACGTACTGGAGTGTATGGTAGGAGGAAAGAGAGCGAAGAGGCGAAGGAGACTACAATTAATTGCCGATATCAAAACAGAAGAATTGTACCTGAAGACGAAGAGGTTGGCGGAAGATCGGGCAGCATGGAAGCTTCTCAGCTGTGGCAAGTGATCTTCCAGTAATGGCATAATACCTATATTTAGATGATGGCCTGTATTTAGGAACGACCTCTACTGTAATGATTAATCTTGTATGGTGATCAGTGCACCCACAATTTGCATTAGGTTGAAACTCTAGTCGTAACCGTTTAATAACTATGTTCTGCCTTCATAGCATCGCTGTTGAATAAGAACTCAAAAATCATTAAAAACTGAACCTGAACTTGAAGAACAAATCTGCTTTAAGAGAAAAAAGAGAGGTTGGTGAACATGTGACATCCAAGACGCAGAATGGGAAACGCAGAATAAGACAAATGACAAGCGAAGGGTAAAGATGAATGGGTGCTAGTGAAACAGACAAGGAAAGAATGGATACGAGAATAAAAAGGAAAGAAAGAGAAAAATAAAAGGCAAAGAGGCGAGGAAATGCAATCAAACAATAGATTGTTAGGGACGAAAAATCAAAGCTTCGGAAGGGAAGCTGTTTGGATGAACGCTTATCAAAACCCTATACGATTTCTTCATCCCCTCGAGGTTCCTTTTTAACGTCTTCCAAGGGTGTGAGAGTGAATGTTTGTATATGTTTTCTTAGCCTCAAAAGAACAGGAGGGAAAATAAAAGCGAACGAGAGGGGGGAAGACATTTCAAGGCATTTCTTTCATTCCTTTGTCTGTCAAACGCAAGGGAAGAAAACATATATATTACTTTCTTGTTACTTTACACATGGATTGGATACTGATATGTAGCGCCTGGAGATACCTAGGTATATAGATATAGTTCTATCTATAGATTATGCTTACGTTCAAATGTAGGTAGTAAAAGGACCGCCGTACTAAACCTTCTTGCTTTTATTCACAAATTAAATCACTATTAACGCAATATTCTTCGGCTATTAATGAAATGTTTATTTATAAAATAAAAACAAAATCATCTGAGTCATTTTTGAGAAAATCGACAGAAATAAATTGAAATGAAATGAAATCTTTGAGTTTTACGTCCCACGTTATGCCAGTTAGGCTAAAGGAGACGGTGATGATGAGTAATGAATGAAATGGTGGAATGAAGAAAGTGGAAGGAACGGGGAGAACCCAGAGAAAACACACGGACACGGTGTTTGTCCACCACAAAGTTCACTTGGCAGGGGCTGGGATCGAATCCAAGAGCGCAAGAACCAGAGGTGAACGCTCTACCACTGAGCCACCGTGGCCTCCCCAAAAGCAAATTATCTCCTATAAATATGTTTTATGCGAAATGATATAACAACATATAGTTGAGTTGTTAATGAAAAACGTAATTGAATCGCTGATTTGTGAAACATCATAGGTCAGCGATATGCCGAGAATGAGTTTACATGTAGCTTTGATTCTTCAAGGGTAGGTACACCGTTGGGTTTACGATATGTCACGCTATAGTACGGGCAATATCGACCTGCAACAGATGTCCGTAACTTGAGAAACATCACAAATCATTGGCTTAACAGTGTGATTGACTTATGACGTTTCTGAAATCAGCGATTCAGTTATGAAATGTGACCAAAATTGCTTGAGTCATTTATAAGAAAAGAGGTTCCTCACAGAGAGTATCCTATCCCTTTCTGGATTTTCTAAAGAAAAATTAGTGCCGTATTGAATTGCTGTTAGTGAAATATAAATTCATAAGTAAAATTCATTATAGCTGTTTTAGAGAAAACAGTGTTTTTCACCATTTATATAAAACTCCTCTTATTTTTTGGAGTGTAAAGATAAATTCTGAGAAGATCCCGTAGAATCTTATAAAAAATGTTAAGTTAAAAAAATTTAGGAGACAAACGGTATGCCATCTAGGCCTAACTATAGAAGTCAAAAATTGCTTTTCTGATAAGGAAATGCAATTAAAATTTTAAGTCCGTTTTGCATTGCACAAGCTTTTCTTATTATATACTTACATTTGATTTAAACTGATCGGTGAGCAAAATAATACGCTTATTTTATAAATTATAAACGTGTACGGTAACAGTTTCATCAACTATCCACTTCGGCTTCATCACACATTATCTATTAGAGATTGTCTCATGAAGCAAAAGTGGATAGTTGACGAAACTATTACACGTTCATTACTTTTACAATAAACGAATTACTTTCTTCAGCAAGTAATTTAAATCAAATTTAATTTCGTTGAAATCTCAAATTTAAACTTCTTTAACGACCACTATTGTTTCTATTCTTCTATCGCAATTTTTGATTTTTTTTTTTTTTTTATTATTTGATATTACACGAGACGTTGTTCTTCCAATAGGAACACAGCAACTTTCAGAGACGAGACATTTTGGATTCCAGACAGTCTCAATTCTTGTCTCTCAAGAAATCATAATCGCTACTCGAATACAGCAGTCCACATCCCCTCAAGTGCTTGGGGCGCAATCCCGCCGAAATTTACCACATCCGGAAAAGTAGAAAATTAGACAGGGGCTGGTTATACAAAACTTAAAAAAACTTCAGTCGTAAACTAAATTTCGAAACTTTACCGTTCTTAAGAGCATTAGTTAAAGTTCGATTGTCCCCATTTCAATGGAGCATTGTTCCTCTCCACCATAAGTTATCATAGGTGCCAGCTACCTCTAATACTCGTCTGTTAGTTCCCTGCTCAAAGATAATAAAATGCACAATTCCGCCACGTGGATCGCTGACATGAGCTCCGCCGGGACTTAAACCCGGATCTCTTGCTCCAAAGACGTACTCTAACCATACAGTCACGAAGGTATCTTAACGCTTCTGTGTACATCAGTGTAAAATAAAGATTTATCTTTACTATAGGCATGTCGTTGTCTATTTTCTGGTTATCTCGTTCCACTATTAACGTTCAAAAACGGGTGGTTGAGGTATTATAAACAGGAATAAGCAGGAATAGCGAACACGGTAACTACGCAATTGAGATGATGATCCAGAGTTACCAGATTACCCGATTTTACTGGGTACTATCCGTTTTTGTAACTCCAGCAAAAGGTTTATTTTCCCTCAATTCTAAGAAACAGAAGAGAAAGTAGGTAATTCTTACACCCTTTACTTGTTGAGTAGCTCGTTTCAAGCAATTACTGTTTTAATTTCTCCCCTTCCTTTCATTAAGATTAGGAATAAGATTTCTGTGCTTTCGGCATCTATGGACATGTTAGCCCGTCACGTATGACGTATAAGGTCCCTCGGCGATCACACTATTCGAGGAAAGGGAAGTGGCCTGGGCCCTATATGTTAGGTACACACATGTATATACAAAATGATTGTAGCATATCTATAACTGTCTTCTTGTAAGAATATAATTTGATAATGATTTTGCAGGGTACTTTAAGTATTGATACTATGTGTATAATCAGGAAATGTATATTTGTGGATAGGATAAGAATTATAAACACGACCATTAGAATAAGTAAAACAAAATAGGTTCATACGGAAATTTAGCACTGGAAGACTCATCTATTGCAATACAAACAAGGACATAGTTTGAACACTGTTATGCGCGATATACACCAAGGGATCAATCCTAGGAAATGTCTTAGGATTTATCTTCGGAAAAATGTTATGACATATCTTATAGGAAATCCTACCCTTTTTGTGCCATACACGTGAAGAGTTTTCCTGTCTGACCGAATGACGTGTATCAACATTGTGAAATAGTTCTATTTAATAAAAAGTACAAAATTGAAGAATTACTATGCTAACCATACTGCACATCCCACTGATATTAATAACAGACGTTATATTGTTAAATTGAATACCTCTAAAAAAAGAACATAAATGTCAGAAGGGTGCTGTATACTTTTGGTGCACCACATGTTAGAAGATTTACAAATAAAATTTAATACTTTGCATTTAAAGATATATTTATAAGGATCAAATTTCTGCAAACAACAGAATTAAATACAAAGTAATACAGCTGTATTTTATGTTTACAATTGTAGGGTTACTAGTGTAAAATTATTATAAATGTTTTAACGACAGATAAAATAGGTGAGAGACAATGTTTAGCAGAAAGGGTCCAGCTAATTTTTCTAAGAAATGTTACAATTTCGGTAGTTTCTATTTACATTAGTTTAGTTTAGGCTGGTTCAGGTTAGTTACGGTTATGAAAATGAAATGAAATTTTGAGTTTTACGTCCCACGGTTATGCCGGTTAGGCTAAGGAGACGGTGATAATGAGATGAATGAAACGGTGGAATGAAGAAAGTGGGAGGAAACGGGAGAACCCCGAGAAAACCCACGCACACGGTAGTTACGGTTATGTTACGTTAGATTATATTAGTATATGGTTCCAGCTAATTTTCAAAAAGTGACAGAATTTGGCATACTTCTATTAATATTAGGTTACTTTAAGTTAGTTAATTTCATTAGGTTAGATTTGGTTAGGTCTAAGTACTTGCATGTTCCATTTCTCCTGTAAATTTTGTATGTTTTGCCTACTTTTGGACCCCTTCTGCGAAACATTTCCTAAGTGAATGCAAATGAAAGATGACCGGTGATACTATTTTCCACCGCCGGTTTATTTCTGTATAGTTTACAGAAGCTATAGTTTATGTTTACAAGTGCAGCGCTACCACCACGATATCATGACAATTACTATTCAAACTCGTATCGTTGCCGAAACTCACTTGTTTTCACTATATTAACTGACGCGCCTGCTTCCTTCGCTTGCACCCTCTGACTGACGCTGGGGCCCTGACTGTTAGATAGCATTCGTACTTTCCAGAGGCCACCTAGCATAACTTGGTTTGCGTTTTTTGCATTATAGTTTTTATGCTATATATCCGCACCCTGTATTTGTACGTAAATCGTAAAAGAATTGTAGTTTATCATCAATTTCTTTGATGGTTCTCTTGAGGGATTTTATTTATGCTATTTGAATAATTTTCATGTCGGTCAACGTAAATCATTTAGGAAACAGTGATAAATTATAATTTTTCAACAATTATTTCGAGTGGTACACCTAAAGTTAACCTGTACGATTAGACGATTCCTCATCAGTTGTGTTTTCACTTGTTTTGTTTTCACTTTCTCTTACCTGATGTCACTTAAATCGAAATCTTACGAATTTTCTTTCCGAAATAGAGCGTGCTCTAAACAAGAGAAATCTCATAGGATCGTTCAGAACACAGGAAATGACATGCGATCTGATGCCATACACGTTGAGATTTTGTCTCTAGGACAAATCGTAAGAGATTTCCTAGGATCTATCCTATAGTGTATAGCACGCCTTACAGGAAATTTGATCAAGCGCAAATGAAGTTTCAAGATTGTGCGTGGCGCTTGCTGTAGTCTAACATTTTCTTGCGTTTCTTCGTAGTATGTGAATGGATTTTGGTTGAGTATGGTTAGTCGTAATCAGTCGGAGGAAGTGTAGAGTGATTTTTGATATTACAGTTATTAATTATTTTTACTTGTCCAACTTAACTGATCAGTATTTAAATCTTACTCTCGGATAGGGAAAGAATTTTAGAAATGTATTCTATATAAATGACAATAACATTAATATATATATATAGGCCTAGTCATTGTTTAAAAAAAAAGTAAAACAAAATGTTGCTAAATGTATAAGAAACTTTTATTTTCGTTTTATTGTTCTTATTTACTGCTCTTTTGACATAAAATTTGCCACATACCTGTCTTTGCCGTTTATACACTTACCAACATTATAAGAAATACCGGGCGAATTCGTTATCAAATAATATTCCTACAACAACATATTTATAGACATGTGACAATAATTTTGGACATTTGTGTACCATTCCGGTATTTGCCTGGTGTAAATGACAAAAACCCAGGAAAACCTCACTTAAGATGACTGACCTGAAAACGCTTTTACACTTTTTCGACCGAGTTTCCCCCACCAGGAATCGAAAACTTAAACTTAGCACATCCTTTATTTTATTTCTTTATAATTTGATCGTCTGAACTACCCGTCTTTAAGGGTCTTCACTACAGCGAAATTAAACTACCGCTAAGTTTAGAGTTTTTCTGTAATATCTTCAAAACAAATAAAAATATTCGAAAAACAGAAACGTAGTGAACTAGACAATACGATTTTGCATGTGATATCTTTACCAGAATACACTTATCTGATTTTGGTACGCCGCTATTTACAGAACCCGCAAAAAATGTTAAATCTATCTACAGTTCCAAATCGAAAGCAGATATATGAGTTGTCATAACGGTATTACATGTGAAATCCTATTGTCTAGTTCACTACGTTTCTGTTTTTCGAATGTTTTTATTTGTTTTGAAGATATTACAGAAAAGCTCTAAAATTAGCGGTAGTTTAATTTCGCTGTAGCGAAGACCCTTAAGCGCCCCTACATTACGTAAGAATACGAGCTCATGCCCCTACTCGTCTTTACGTTCTGGCTCTTGCTGCAGTTCATAAAACAGTTGAGCATGATACAGCAAAAAAATATTTTTTTTATTCTTAGAAAACAAGCATAAATGTATATCAAGGTGAAAAATAAACATCAATTAACATTAAGTAGTACATTTGTATGCCATTCATGAACCGGAGATTTATTTCAAGATCTCTGTGATGAGATACTTTATAATTCTTTTTCAATACTCTATTATATACAACCAGTGAAACACCAATATACATATATAGAATTCTACACCAATAGCAAAGGCCATATTATACGGTCTTCTGTCATTGGATACCCACATAATGAAATTTTTGAATGACATATTAGTTACACAGATAAAAAAGAGTGAAGATTTATTACCTTTTGTTCAACATTCAAAGGCAAACATTTCAGCTTTTAGCATAGGCGCGTGTTTCTACTTTTTTTTTAATGGTTCTCTTTCTATTTCATGGATGTATGTGCGTATGACCTATATCTCTTTTTTGGATGTGGATTATGTAGTCAATGCGTATGGGAGGAAGCAATTCAGTAATTGTGCGTTCCATGGCCGAATATTAAACGTTTTTCTATTGGCCGGGACAATGTTTTCAACATTTGAAAACTAGAGTTTTAAAAGAGAGAAAAACAGTCGTTTATGTTGTGTGTGATTTTGTTTTTTCTCTAATCCACATTCTGTGTGTTTGTCTCAATCTCTTTTCTTCTGTATATCTCCCTCTCAAACCATCTCTATAGATCAAACTAGTCCTTAAGCCTTCTCCTTTAACCCAATACTTTTCTCTTTTATTTTAGCATTTAAGAGTGCTCAATTTCCTCCATTAGTAACAGCTGTTACATCCAAAAGATTAGATAAACTGTTCTCTTTTCACGCTTGGCATACACGCCTTTGGCGTGGGAAACCAGGATTCGATTCCCGGCAGGAGCTCATGTGGTTCGGATTCCACAGTAGGTGGAATCAGTAGGTCCACGTCTCATATAGCGTCGCTACAGAAAGGGATGCTAAACTAAAATCAACTCAACTCTTACACTTCTGTTTCTACTTATTGCATTTTTTTTTCTCCTCTTTCATGTAGCCCTACATAAATAGGCTGTTTCAAAAGTAAGTGAAACTAATTCTTTATTTTAAATATACCATGTATTTGTCCTGGATGCAATGGTAGACCGCGAAGGCCTTTACTTTTCTAATCGTCGGTTAGATAGCAGGACAATAAACTTGGTTGGAATGAAAATTTTGAAATTGTCTACTCTTAGGGTATTTCATTATCATTCAACTTGTTGAAAATCCCATTAATTGTTTCATGACCATTTGCTCTTATATAATTGAAAAGTTACTGTGCGTTCTTTTTTCTTGGCTTGTAATTTAATTCTTGTGAAAATACATGTACACCTTTTGTAATATTAACCAAAAGAGATTTACTTCATACAAACTTCTATATCTTCAGCCCGTGAGATGTTTATTTTCTTTTAATTGTTTTTCCAGAAACACCCGTCTATCAACCAGTGTAAAAATTCTAAGGAACGAAAATGGATGAAAGTGAGTGCTATGTCAGTCCCAAACAATAGGATATTTACGATTTTGTTTCGGGGGTACGCGCTTTCCTAACTTTATTCCTAGAAATGTGAAAATTCTGCAAGATATTTGATTTATTTTAAAATAGTACATGAAATTTCAGCGGAGGGGCTTAAGCACGGAATCCATATTAAATACGTCACTGGTGCCAAACATGAATTGAAACTCTATTCAAGAATGCTGCAAAGGAAGAAGTAACACTTGGTGCATAATACTTTAGTGAGATTTTCTTGGGTCGAAAAAATAGTCAATGTATGTATTTAAATATCTTCCCAATCTTCCTCATGATGTTAACATCGAAAAATCTGCTGTTTCCCCAACAGCTATGAAACTGTGACCGACAGAAAGACCTCCCGTATTTCAAAAGGCAGTTACAAACAAACAAACAAACAAGAATACACAAAAAATACTTTTATTTGTGAACAATGCCATTTTACACAATTTATTTGTGAACTATGCCATTTTACATTATTTAGTCTTAAAAATTATGTCCTGTCCAATCAAGGGCGCCCATGTTGTGGTTTCCAAGGGGGGCAAATATAAGTGAGATTTCAAATATAGTTGCAAATTTTGCTATAACTAATGTAAAAATTCTATTGGGCTTTCGATATTCCCAAGTACGATTTCCTCTTAGGGGGGGGGCAAGCGCCCCGCCTTGCCCCCCCCCCGATGGGCTCCCTTGTGTCCAATGGTGTTCTTCATTGTTGACATATGAACGAAGCCTTTCCCGGAAGTTATTTTCCAGCGAAACACGCGAAACATTTTCCAGCATTGCTACGGTCCGAGGTCTGCCAGGCGATATTTTTCCCAGTGCAGAACATGTTACTCTGAAGTTTGATACCCAAACATGAATATATATATATATATATATATATATATATATATATAGGAAAGGAGGGCAAAGCGGATCACTTAACTTCAAGGGCCTCAAATGGCAACTAAAATTAAGACCAGGAAACCAAAGTTTTGAGGAAATATTTTATGATTATTAAACTTTCAAATAACAATACAATAGTAACGAGAATTGCATATACATAAATGATATTGCTTAATTACTGAACTACTGCAATTTATCCACTTTGCCCCACCGGTAGGGCAAAGCGGATCATGATAGTGGGGCAAAGTGAATAAGCAAAACTCATACATTAAAAGTCAGTGTTTAATACAGATATGCAAAATAGAAATTGTATAGAAGAACAATATATGTGTACACAGTCTAAGACAATAAAAAAGACACCTAAATGAACTGCTGTACCTACCAGAAGATTAAAATGTTTAATATTTTGTGAGTATTAGCCTAACACATTTAAATATAGAATTAAGTCTAGACAAAGCTTGCATACGCATGATCCCTAAATATGTTTAAAAAACCTCAAGTCCATAGAAGTCTTTTTTCTTATTAAGTAGGCATCTAGTATCTTTCAATCTATAGTAACTCTAATGAGTACAATTTACGTAGTAGCAAACAGATTTAAAAAAAACAATAATAAGGCTTAAGGCTGAAAATAACATCACATCACACGCTTGGTTTACACAGATATCAAATGTGTCCCTTATAATAATATATGTCTTGTTCCTTATAATAATCGGTACAGTTTTCGTGAAACCATGACAGACAAATAGAACACTGAATCCAGTCTTCATTAAGTGGATCTGAATAACATTCATGACAGAACTTGCATTGGTAACTACCGTCTTCTGGTGATTTTGAATGTTTTTATTTGTAATTCCAGATGTACTTGGGAGAGCTATACCCGCAGCAAAACATTTCTTCTTGCAGGAGAACCTTGAATGGTAGATTTCCTTCTTTTGTCTGGTACTTCCTTTACGGAAGTTGCACCAGTACTTGGTTCGGTAGACATAGTAGACTTGCTATACTTCTTCGCAATCTTCTGTTTTAAACATTCCTTGATAGAGGTACTCGTTAGTTCCTCTGCACGTAGAGACCTCAAGCTTCCCCCTCCCCGAACAAAATTTCACCGTACGCCACTGTAGTCATTAGTACTGAACATGTATGGAACATTTTACGTAAATTGATTCGAGGCAAAAAGTAGAGAAACGAAGAAACAAACAAAGATCTGAAGTTAATTAAAATCATTTTAAAAGATGTAAAATCAAACTAATAGTTTCTTAACAGTGGTATAGAATTTCATAGTTTAATATAGGATAAGTTGCGTTAATAGCCGCTGCGATTATTTAACTGAACTCTTATCTTAACCCAACTTACTACTACAACAACTACTGATGTTACTCTACTACGACTACCACCACTACTACTATTACTACTGCTATGTTTTTGTTCGGCGAGTGTTAACGGAACAAATTTAATATGAATTTCAATATTCAAATTAGCTGTGTTGCAACGTATACGTACCGTCAATACCACATTTAGTGCCAAACAGATGTTCTAAAACAGTACTGTATTATGCTTGGGGCAAAGTGAATCGCTATTCGCTTTGCCCCTTCTAAAATTATTCACTTTGCCCCACACTACCACGTGAGACAAAAGACTGTCTACAGCATATGGACGACGTATTTACGATAATTCTCAAACATGGTAACAAAGGTAAGATCCCACCTGTCCATGTATAGTGTGTTCGCAAACATTCTACGGAATAGTAAGAAAATATTTCAAAATCCTTACCTCTTGAATTTTTTAGCAAAATGCGTATTTTTTTTCTTTCTCCTCTCTCGTCGAAACAACAACACGTACACATAAAACAGTAACGCCCTTCTTTTCTTTCACTAGTGACGTCATAAACTGGGGCAAACATTTCCTGCCCTCTGTTTTCAGTTGACTGTAAATTGCGTTATTCGCTTTGCCTCATATATCCACTTTGCCCTCCTCTCCTCTATATATATATATATATATATATTTCTATTCGGAATATCATGTCAGAAGTCCAAATCAAATGCGAATTACCCGCTGAGTAGTATCCACAGAACCATGATTACTAATATATTCCTCCTCAACAAACGCACTATGCTCACCGCGCCAAGCCATTGCGACTACTGAAAATGTCACGTATACCGTTATCGATTGATCCACCCTCCCCCAGCGTACCCCACAGTTCACCCAGTGCCCTCTCCAAATACGGGACTTTTTTTTTTTTTTTTTTACCGGACCCTGTAGAATCCACAAACATCAAAGACATATGAGAAAAGCATTCACTGAAAGATTATTATCAATTGATTGATTTGGGATTGTTCTCTCTATTAATCTATTAGCTAGAGGGCGCGGCATAAATACTCGTGGTTATAAATTTGATTTCTGGATGGAGTTTAGTGACACAGTAATACGGTATTTTGTATTTCACGTTAAACAGTCGTTCTACGTCTCATATGGCCTTGAAGTTGAAGAGGGACGCTGAAAACTCAACAAGGAAAAAAACAAGCAAATTGATTGGATATTAATATTCGTTATTAGCACCGGGGTTATGAGAAATGGGACTTATTCTTTAACGTGACGTCCAACTGCTGGTCAAGTTTGTATCGGATTAATGTATTCCCACCGGGAATCGAATCCAGAACCACAAACACCGCAATCTCGTGCGCTAGCCGTGAAGGGTTACAGGAAGTTTATTATTATTACTATTTATGAAAAAAATTAAGAAAAATAATAACCTCCTAGATGGAGACTCATGCTTTGAATATTGCTAGCAGATTGTTCAGAAAGTTTTCTGGAGTTTAGTTAATATATAATCCTGCTTCTGTATCGAACAACATCATCCCTCGTATAGAATAACTGAAAGTTAGAGAATCCCACTTTTTGCTTCAAAACTATTGCTTATCATCGCCGGAAAGAGGTAAGTAGATTAGTAACTTGGTTTGAACTCTTTAATTTGTGTTTGGACTTTGAGAATTGGACTGGAATCCAGCCAACGTATACAACAAAATCATTTCCCTCGTCTTCCACGTAAATGGTTAACCATCTTACCCTTGAGCGCCCTCTGCAGGCGAGGTTTTGAATGAAGGGAGGAAGGCGAAGAAGAAGAAGTAGATTGGGGTGGAATGGCGGAAGTGGGAGAGAAGCTAAGATGAATCTCTATTGTCAATCCTGCCAAGGTTCTTTCGGCCATCCTTCAGCTCAATTATGAACGACATTAAGCCACACGGGTCGCTACCCTGAAATGGGAAGTCGGTAGCGCTGATAGCTTCAATCTGCTACGTTAAAAAGGGGGGTTGCTTTTTACTAAGGGTAGGAAATTTCAATATAATTATCAGCTTTACTGGAAAATACTAATGGAATCTTCATAGGTTTCTATAGAAAGGGGACTAAACATTATTATTATTATTATTATTATTATTATTATTATTATTATTATTATTATTATTATTATTATTATTATTATTATATTAAGTTAATTTGAATTCTGTCAACGGCTTAAATCAGATGCGCACCTAGACATTCTTGTTGGGACTGGTTCAAGCTTTTGGGATGGCTGTACCGAGTAACACTACTATTTGGTTTAAGAATGGTAAAATTAAGCTTGTTAGGTAGTTTGGATTAATAGAAACCAAACCAAACTCTTTTACGTGTTATACCCAGTGACACCTATTTGTTTTAAGAATGGTAAAATTAAGCTTGTTATGTAGTTTGGCTTGCCAGTAGCCAAAGCAAAGTCCCATACCTAGTACCCAGTGACACCGCTACTAGGTTTAAGAATCCGTGTTTCATAACCTCGTAGATGAAAATATTTGAACCTTCGACATAGAGAACTAGACTTCAATTCTTAGCGAAAATACTTCTTGTTTAGAATGAATGTTTAGCTGCAGTTCCATTTAGTATCATTGTTCGAACAATGCTTCAAATTACAAGAAACAAACTAACCAATCAAATGGATAAGTTTCATGTTTTGTACAAAGGATATTTCCGAGTTAAAATTAAACTAATTTTAAAAGTAAAGCAGCCTTGTCTTTTTTGGGTATCCTTTGATTAAGACTTTTGGTTAATTCAGAGAGCAATTGGACAATGTTAATATAAAGTTGAGCTAAATTTTTTTTTGAGAGAAAGACCAAATTTGCCAGAATAAAAATTTCGAAGATTCTTTTTTTCTCTAAAATAAGTCTTATATGTTCCATGACTTGATTTGATAGAATCTATTAGCCCGAACCAACAACCCTTTAGTTCCAGGGACCATAGTTCTTGAACCAGGATCACAAAGGCAGAAAATCGTTTCAAGCGAACCCCATAATACTTCCAGCTTGCTGATGTTTATTTCTCCAAGCAGCAGCTAGCATATAGAGAGGGAGGTTACTGGAGTATGGAGAATGTGTCAAGGTTGTCTTTCTCGCAAAAGAGGCAGAATGTCCATATACTGGTCTTTGGTGACCTCACATAGTGAGAAATGAACCCCACATGAATAATAAATATTGTATCGAAACATATTTGTGAAATGAGTACCTTTTTGAATGTATATTCTTATATCAACTATCTTTGATCTTGAACATAGTGATTGCAATTTATACTTGAAACTTCTCAGTAGGCCCGTATCCACGGGGTCTAGGGGGCGTAGTCCCTGTAAAAATTTTCACGGTAGGCTTGGAAATGAACTATAATATCGGGCAACCCCTAACTTCAGACGGCCCACCCTACTTTTTGGGCTAGCTACCGGCCTGCTTATCAGTACCCTTCCCCGCTGATCTAGTTGCTAGTGCGTGCTTATTTCGAGCATGGAGTCCCGGAATAGATTCTCAGCGAGGGAGGCTACAAATTTGAAAGTATTACTCCGGTTTCGATACCACTTGAAACTGTAGATCTACGTCCTTTATAGTCTCGGTGCTGAAAAAGGAACTCTAAATTCCAATCAAACCAATTGAGATTGCAGAAGAACTTTGCACTAATTTTACAGTATCTACTGTACCTATAATTTCCATTAACTTGGTTTGACTGAGTTTCCAACCCTGTGTATAGTAGCAAAAAAATATATATAGGGGAGAATGTAATGCTTTTGGGTAGAAGCTTGGTGTTGTCACTTAAGACAGCTAAACAATGGATTTGTGACTGATCAAACGTCTTCTTTTCCTGCCATGGACCATTTACTTTCTGCGTCACCAAGAAGGAAAGGGCAAATAAAGATACCCATCTTCCTAAACAATAACTTACAAGAAATACTACTCTGGGTAGCTACTCTATAGCCTATTTTAATGTACAGAAAAGCAAATCTAAAGAGTAAACAATATAGGAAGAGTAATGGATGTTGCTTTTCTTTACATGAGAACAAACATTCATTGTAAGCGAATTAAGCAACATGTTACACGTTACATAGGAGCAAACGTAATAATTTAACACAGGGATTATAGGCAGAGGCAGCTTAAGGGACACTGTGATCTACCGCACCAATTTTTATAGAGTTTGCTGCCCCTCATCAAATACCTCAGGAGAAACTAAAAGCTATCAATGACATAGTTTTGTAGGTAATATGCAGAACCGGATTCAGGATTTTCTGACGGGGGTGCACCAACACTTTTGAATTAAATTTGAATTTTTTTAAAATACCTTTAGGCATCTGTGTTGTGAATGAGGAATTGCCCTGGAAATGCCAAGTGTCTGCTCTCGGTGAATCCTTTTCCTTCAACCTTCAGAAAATTGATTTTGCAAAACTTTGCTTTCATTTTAGCCCAAACAGAAATACGATAGGAGAAATTTTCGGAAAAGTATTGCTATTTTCATTGCTAGCTTCTCACTCTAATTATCCATAGCCCGTGTGGTAAAGTGTAACATCAATGCACGCGCGCGGAGTCTCCCTCCACAATATTTATTTATCTTCTTTTCATGTGTATTTTGTTTGAAGCGATATTAAATTGTTTAATACTTTGTTTACAATGTTTTTGACAATTGCCCATGCATAACGTTATTTTACAGCACAAACTCCTTTAGCAGTTGTAAGAAAAGTAGAATTTCTCTCTCCGCTGAGTGACTCCGAGGCGCCTGCTACGGTGGGTGAAATAGTGTTTACTTACAATGAAGGGTTGCACTTGCATCTTTACCCCCCGCCTAAATCCAGCCCTAGTAAAATGTATTTTAAGGAATATTTTAACATACTCCTATGAGATGATATTCATTTTGTGCGTGCTCAATATCTTCCATATACTGTATGCACAAATACTTTAATTTTAATACATTAACATCTTTACTGGGAAGGGCTAGAGAGCACCTGAACTCAGAGGAAGAGCACTCCCCTTTGGTGCGTGGAAACCCAAGATCCGATATCAAGTCATGTAAGTTTGTGGTGAGCAATATTTGTCCGTGGGTTTTCCCGGGGTTCTTCCGTTTCCTCGCAGATTTCTATGTTACCAATTCTCACCTACTCATTCACTTTCAAAAATACTGGAGCTCATTCAGGGGCGGACTGGCCCACCCTGCTACCCTGCAAATGCAGGGTGGGCCCCCCAAATAGGTGGGCCCCTCCACCAATTTTAAAAAGATGTGCTCAATTAAGGCTACCAGCATAAAAAATATGGCAGGGTAACTCCCGCAAAAAAGACGTAAAGTTAAACTTTCATAAAAAAAAAAACTTATTCTTCTTCATGTTTATCGACTTGAAAAGGTTCCGTCTATGAGACAATCAGGCCCTAAAACATTGCGGGGTTTGCGATACAGCAGCTGTTAAAAACGAGCACGTTAAATACTACTTGTTTTAATATAAAACATAGTAGATTTCAGGCTGTTATTGGATTTATATACCATTGCCTACTCCGGTCCTTTTACAAGCCGGCAACTGGCGATGTTTTAAAGAAACAATAGTTTCGTACATATTGTTATTGTGGAAAGTGGAGGTGGAGCCAGAACGCTTTTGAACTGCATTGTCCTCAGACCAAGCTTGGAAGAGAGAAATCGGATCAGGCTTCGTTTTTTTTTTTTTTTTCAGTGTGGTAAAGCGAAAAGAAATTAGTCGCCACTATCAACGATTGTTTTATACAAACCTCAAACAATTACTATGAAGTTGCTGCCCTCGGCTCGTGTTTTATTTGTATATTACATCGAAGAGCAAATCCGATAGCAGCAATTCAATTATTGGAACACCAGTTACGTGTCGTTTGTCGTGGAAGATAGATGAGGTTGTGTCAGTATGGATGGTAGGAGTGATTGTAAGATTACTGTAAAGAAAAAATATAAAAGTGGTGCTAAAAAGCGAGAACACAAACGAAGATGTGATTTACAAAAAGCTGCATCTGACCCAAAACAACGTAGGCTATTTGAATCTGTGAAGCCCCAAGAAACAAATGAGCGTGATGTGACTCATTCGAGTACTGCAGGGCAGTTGCCAGGTGTTTTTTTTTCTGTCTAAGGTGTTTATAAATTATAATATATACACCACGTCTTTGGATGATTTCAATCAATTGTAGCTTATCTTTTATGGCTATTTTTTACTTGAAATTACACAACTTTAATAGGCGAACACGAAATTAACTGAACTGTTTGCTGCCGCGTAATGCTTTCAAACGGGTCAGATCAGGCTTTCATGGGTCAGGGGTCGAGTCAAGCCTGCTTGAGACACGGGTCGGGTCAGGTCACCTACGCTAGGTCAGGGCTGCTCTAGCCACGGGTCGGCTCGGATCAACTTTCTTATGCGCCGTTTCGGCTAAATCCTTCTCGGGTCGAGAGGGTCGGGTCGAGTTGAACGTCGACCCAACCCGACTCATGACCCGAATAGGTTCTAGCCGAAACGACGCGTAAGAAAGTTGACCCGAGCCGACCCGTGGCTATAGCACCCCTGACCAGACCTGTGACCCAAGGAGGTTCGACTCGAGCCCTGACCCGATGAAGCCTGACCTGACCCGTTTGAGAGCACTAGCTGCCGGCACTGGGCTCAGTAAGCGTTGGTGTAACTTCTAAAAGCGCTGAACACTTATGCTGTCAGTCAAATCAGTGTGTATATATCGTGTAAATGTAACTTCCCTTTAGTTATTTAAAGTTAATTTAAAATAAAAGTGTAGTAAAATGTAAAAATTAATTGTGATGTGTAAAGTAGGTATTCATATGAAAAGAGGAGGATACCATTCTGGCATTCATATTAATATTATATTATATTAGGTTACAGTATGCAATGCAGTAGAAAATTTCAACCGGTTTGATATTAGAACTGATTTATGAGGAAAGAAACTTACATTATTTCTGTCAGTGCTTTAATTATTTAGTGTTTCAAAAATGACTTGAGATTAGTTTTTACTTATTACACATGTATATATTTTGGGTTTTCTAAAACATGATATTCATTTGTTTAAATAAATGGTTTAAATTCATTACATAAAAGAACAATAGCATTATATAAATAACTGAAAGCATCAATTCCGGTAATGTGTGTGTTTACAATAAAAATGATAATGCCAATTACACACCGTATGAGTTACTATTAAAATGTTCCTACTTCAGATTTTTTTGTAATTAATGTTTTGCTTTTGTATGAATATATGGGATACTATTTATGGGTTCGAAGATGGAATTTTATATGTAATACATATGAAGAATGCCAAGTACATTTTTTACGTTCTTATACAGTGGGCCCTCATTTCAGTTTAGCAGGGTGGGCCCTATGGTTGCCAGTCCGCCCCTGAGCTCATTTACTTCAAGTTAAAATTAACAGTACAAATATACTACCTAATATGAAACCTTATTCAAAAGGGAAAGTTTCAGTGGCGAACAGCGGCCTGCCATACATACTATACTCTTAATGGACTACAGATTTCCCTAGATCGGGTGTTCAGACCAAAAGGAAATGAAGTGTAAGCACTAAAGTTATGAGATAAAGAGATATAAAGTTTGTACTTTAATAAACAGATCTTAAAGATGGTGTATGACCAAAATTACAAAGTGGGTCTTATTACTTTGTGCATTGAATGCGTCATATAACATGAAGAATAAAAAGAGTTGTATCTCAAAGAAAAAAGTAATTTAAATATTTTTGGAAGTAAATTATTTTTATACTCCTGTTATTGAAAAGAGCAAAACAGAGAAACAGATGACTTGTAGTATAAAGTTGTTTTGGGACTAGAGTATTTTTAATGAAGCTCAGATCTTCACAAAATTTCATCAAGAGGGTGATTCAGGCTCCCAAGATGATATCCTTTCAGGATTTTTTAAATATTATCTTAACCCAAGAGATCCCAAGTTACTTCAGGTAACAGGCATTCATGTGGGAGGACGTTCCTCGAATCTACTGCGTAATTATTTTAATATATATGTATTTAAAGGTAAAAAATGAAGTTATTTGAAATTTTCTTACTCAATAATCGTACATGTTCTCTCAAACATAAAAATACTTAACCTTTATTTCGTTTCCTCTACATCATTCTTTGTTAACTACTGTGATTCTTAAAAGATTGATTACATTTTTGTACAGAATTCTTCGTTAACTACTATGACTCAATAGATATATTTTGTTTTTCCTATAGTATTCATTGTTAACTACTATGACTCAATAGATTTATTTAGTTTTTCCTATAGTATTCATTGTTAACTACTATGACTCAATAGATTTATTTAGTTTTTCCTATAGTATTCTTTGTTAACTACTATGACTCAATATATATATTTTCTTTTCTCTGCAGTATTCTTTGTTAATTACTATGGCAGTAGATCTATTTCGTTTTCTCTATAGTATTCTTTCTTAACTACTTTGATTTATAAAAAATCTATTTCGTTTTCTGTACAGTATTCTTTGTTAACTACTGCCAGTGGTTCTCCAAGCGTTGTCAGAGCGTTCTCAAAGCGTTGTCTCGGACCTCTGGGGGTCCGAGAGACCTAGCCAGAGGGCCCGCAAAGCCTAAAAAATTAAAAGGTTCTTTAATAAAATGGAACTCACAATTGTTATGTAAGAAGTATTTTTAAGATTAAGAAACTGCAGCTGTGGGCAGTACGAGTAGGAAACAACAACTATTCGTCATTTCCAGTGTTCAAGGAATTCATTGATTCTTCAGGTGAAAAAATTCTGCTGAAATGCACAAAATACTTGTACGACACTTGAAAGCATTAGCTGCAAGTTTTCGAGAATATTTTCCTGTCCCACATCCTGGTAAAGGTTGGATTGAAAATGCCTTCAGTAATGTATAAATCCATGACATACAAGGTATTAATCTCCCTTACAGAAGAACAAAAACAGCTATTGGAATATCCTGCGATACTTCACGGAAAAATGTTTTCAAACAAAATGAATTTTGTTGCTTATGGTTGCATGTGTGCGAGTATGAAGAGTTGTCTAGAAAGACATTACAACATTTGATGCCTTCCCATACCCCTTATTTATGTGAGCAGATTGTTTCTGTTCTTTTCAGTATTAAAACCTTAAAAGTAAATCTTCTTAATGTGAAATCGGACCTAAGATTGATGGTAAGAGAAATTATTCTAGATTTCAATGCAATCATGGAAAACACAAAAAAATTCATTTCTCACATTAGTGACCCTATATTGGATAACTGTTTTTCAAGTCGATTTCCTTGAAAAAAAAAAAGACATTGATTTTCAGTCTTGAAAGTTTCTGTATTTTCAATTGAAACAATCATGTATCAATCACGTTTCAAATTTTCAGTAGGAAACAATCATGTATCTTCAGAATAAATTATTTATTGCATTATTTTTCTTGTTCTCTTTCTTGCCAGTAGTAATTCTAATTAGTATATTTTTTAATATCATGTGAAATTTCAGATAGCATAGCAAAGGGTTCCTTAAATCACTTTCCGACAGAACAGGGGTCCGCGTTAGTGGAAAGTTTGAAAACCACTGCTGTACAGTATTCTTTGTTAACTACTATGACTCAATAGATTTATTTCGTTTTCTCTACAGCATCTTTTGTTAACTACTATAACTCACAAGAGATTTACTTCGTTTCTTCCACATTAATCTTTCCTAACTACCATGGCTCACAACAGACTTATTACATTTTCCCTATAGTAGTCTTTGTTAACTACTATGACTTATAACAAACATTTCGTTTTCTCTATAGTAGTCTTTGTTAACTAATATGACTCATAACAGACTTATTATGTTTCCTCCTTAGTAGTTTTTATTAACTACTATGACTCATAACAGACATTGTTTTCCCTATAGTAGTCTTTGTTAACTACTATGACTCATAACAGACTTATTTCGTTCTCTCTACAGTATGCCTAGTTGACTGCTATGACTCATGAAGACAGGCTCAGCTGCTGGTAATAGCACAAAACTGCTGCCTGGTTGGCCAGATAGATATTTTATTTAATTCGGAGATATGGGAGATAAAATTGCCTTCGATATTCTAAGAAGGTGACAATTTTGTGCTTAAATTTCATTTCTTGTGGTATTTAAATTAAATGGTTGCAGGTAGTACCAAGAGGAAGTTTCTCTTCGTAGCCACTACCTTATTTTCTGAATTGCTTATAAACCATCTTTTATGCAACAATGGCAAATTGTCTATGTAACCGTATGTAACTGACAAACAACTAAAAAAAAAGAATCCACAACTGATAACATTTTGTTGGAATTTAGATTTTAGTAAAAAATATCTTCTGGGTTTGAGAATCCTCCCATTGAGATATTTAGAGTCAGTGGCGCATTTACGATTTTGTTTCAGGAGGCTTTGCTAACTTTACTCCAGAAATGTGAAAATTCTGCAAGATATATAATTTATTTTAATATAGTTAATAAAATTTCGAGGGGCTTAATCCTGGAAGGCCCCCTAAAAACGCCACTGCTTAGAGTTAATATGGGAAATATGTAGATGATTATCAGGATAGAAACAGCTGAAAAAGAGCAACTTAGCAGTTTAATATCAGAATGGATCTTTCGCTCTTAGAAATGTTCTGATGCGACATGGAATGGAGTCATAAAGTCATGAATGTTAGCAAACATCATTCGAAGTGCGGTACATCACTCAGTTCCATGATAAAGGATAGCGCAGAAAAGCTGCCCTGGGTTCGTGTTTCCAGAACAGTCCAGAGATATTCTATTATGTTCAGGTCTGAGGATTGTTGGAGCCAGGAGAGAATTTCAACTTCATCCTGATGTTTTTCAAATGAACACAATAAAAACTCAAGCTGTGTGAATGGGAGCTCTGGAATATGGAGATATACATTCCCTCAGGTTTAAAAGTGAGGGGGAACGCGGGGGGATGTCCCCCACCTCCAAAAAATATGTTCGACGTCCCCCAGTTCTCAAAAAAAAAAAAATCAATTGACAAAGATAGGCAGGGAGAGGGCGTGACTCCATACCGCTACCTACCTTCCACTACCTTTTCAAATCCACTTTTACCCCTGCATTGCCCTATAACAAGATCTGATTCATAGGATGCATATTTTTTTCCAAGATGGCGTCATAATTACGGGCTGTAACGCAACCGATCAGTGCCAACTGAAGATCCACTGAAAATCAGAATATTGCGGTCCACAGCTTCAAACACGTTTCACGACTGGGCGGGAAAACTGCGGATCGTATGTTTCTGTGAACGTCCGCCACACATAAACACGACCTTAGAATTAAAATAAGATCATAAGTGTCTGTGGGTCATGTTGTCATGTTGTGATAAAGAGCTATGATCCTTTATCAGTAGTTTGGTCGGTGGTGTCAGTGTAGATGTCTCTGCTCCTAAGATGTACGTGCTTTTATTTGAGTATCTGATTAAGACAACGTCAAGTTGTGGAAACAGCCACATTTTATTTTAGTTTTAATAAATAAGATTCTCAAGCTCTAGTCAGAAATGCTAGTTATTTATGTAATGAATGGAATTCGTACTATTTCCTTGGAAACTATGTAATGTATCCTTTTAAATTCAGTTTAATATCTGCACGAAGGAAAATTTTACTACTATGTTTATGGAAAGTGTCAGTTTACATTTACAACACACTGACATTTACGGAAACGTTAGTGTATTTACGCGGATGTGCAAACTTAAGGTGAAAATTAAGTTTTGCGAGGTGTTATACTTCCAAGTGGCATGGATCGGTTACACTTGAACTATACCTAGAGAGTAATACTAAATTATAGTACAGAAACAACAGGAAGAAACATGATTAGAAGAATAAGAATGATACTTCCATAAACAAACAATATATAATTTACATTGAAGTCACTGAGACTCATCGTGGTCTCAGTGACATTACAGAAGTAAAATGTTTTTCAGAGGCTGTGTGATAACCACAGACGATAATACATGTAGCAATGTTTTCCCATGCTGCTCAAAAGCAGGCCCGTATCCACGGGACGCTAGGATGGGCTGGGCACCCCTAACGTTTTACTGGCCCCACGAAACTTTTCACTTTAGGCTTGCAAATGAACTATAATGTGGTGATAAACTATAATATAGTTGGATCGGGCTCCCTAACTTCTATCGGCCCTCCCTACATTTTTGGGCTGGCTACCGGCCTGCTCACAAGCTTGATAATGAGTTATTTTGGTATGGAGTTCATGCTTCCACTAGCGCTGTTGACAACTGCCAGACTGTCCGTTGTGCGTCTGGAAGTGCTGCGAGATGTCTTCCTATAGAAGCCCACACTTTCTAGATGAGATTCAAGTCGGTGAAACGGGCATCCGATCATTCACCGAATATTCTCTCATTCCAGGAGCTCCGACACCCGCACTATTCAATAGGGTTGCGCATTATCATCTATAAAGATGAAGTACGGTGCGGGGCAAACTACATTTCGAAAAAGACACATGTAGGGAACAAGTATGGTGCCACAATGACGTTTATAGGTGAGTTTACTCCATTGAGAAATTTAGAGGTCGGTATGACTATGCATCATTATGCCTCCATACACAGAAACACCTGGACCACCAAAACGATCATGTTCTACACTGCTCCGAGAACTATTTCATGTTTCTACCTCGCCAGATGAGCGTACTCAGAAAATCATTACTTACACTGAATCTGGTCTCATCTGAGAAAAAACGTGACCTCACTCCTCTTCTATTCAGTCCTAATGGTCTTCGCACGACTACAAGCGTTATCGCCGATATCCAGATATCAACGAAAGACGACGTAATGGCCTTGGGCAAAGAGGACACCCCTATGCCGTCGACGCACCCTATAAAGCGTGAATTTGAGCCATTTGCAGTCTTGTTAAATGTGTTTGTAATTATACCCGCTGTTTGACGTCGGGCCCTTCTTGCCTGTTTCACAATATACTGTTCATCCTTTCCTGAACTTGACGGTGATCGACCACCATCTCTCCATTGTACAGTGTTTCTTGTGTTTCGGAACGCTTGCAGTGTACACGAAACAATGATATGGACAATACCCAACTACTGAACAGCACTTATCATACTTCGTTTTCCTACAATCTTCCCGTGTAAAGTTATCCAAATATCTCCAGGCCATGTTACTGTGAGTAGCGTCACTACAGTGCACGTTAACAGTTCTGTGATTAACACAGACTATTTCGCCCCTTAGGGAGCACACTCGTTCGGTGTTGCGGTTAAGGTGTCATCACGCCATACGACTTGTTGCTCTGTGTGTACGTGTCAGAGATTCCTGGCAACATACAAACGAACTTTCATTCGCCTGCACCGACTGCAGACAATCTTATGCTACTTTATCTATTTCGTCCTAAAGTTTCCCACACCAGTAAATCCATTCTTACAATTATTAATGGACCAAAAATACTAACAAAGTAAGAAATAATGCCAGTATACGACATTTAGAATAGGAGCAGAAATTGAAGGATTTTAGTGTGCGATACCCCCTTTCTCTCTCTGTTGCTACTCGGGAACGCGCATAAGTAAAATATGGATTTAATAAATAAATATATATCCTCTGGTCCTGTAATCAAAATATTTAAACTTTTATCTGACACTTTTGTCTAGGGTAAACATAAAATACAAAATATAACCGAAATTCAGAAACACAAACTACTAGGGTTCAGGGAAATATTTGATAGAAAGACTTTTCTTCCAGTTGGACGAAATACTTTATTTCTTTAATTATTTCTCTAAATGGTTCGAAAATTTTCTCAATTAAATAGTCGAATTTCCTTAATTTCTAAATTGTTTCTTCTCCAGGAGAAATGTTCTTTCTAAATAAATCCTTAATAGGTTGCACACTTCAATTAATAAGTTCACTTAAACGACAGTGGGCTTAACATACGTCCATGTACAAGCTACCATACTCTCTGAAATTCTCTAAAGACAGCCTCAATACTTACATGGATTGCCCTTAATTGAATACACCATTGAAAGGATTAGCTGGCTAGTATTGCCAACGAAGGATAGGTTAGGTAAAGTTTGAATAATTCTATCATTAGAGGAAACACAGCGCTTTCTTTAGAGGCTCGGTAATAAGGTAAAATATCTTATACAGCCTTCATATTTCCTTACATGAGAAGTTCAGCCCAAATCAATCCCACACTTGGCCGTAAACAGCCTGACTGAAAAAAAAAATACTCCGTTGCATTGGTAACAGGCCCTCCAAACCAAAATATTAAGCATCAATTATTGACTGAAATTTGCGCAAATCGGACGTGGCCACCAAACACATAATTCCCCCAACCAAGTTACTCATTATCTTATCAGAAACGTCTCTGTCCATAGTCACTTAAGTGTTCTTATCTCACTTAACCTTAATTCTGTACCAAACTATTAAAAAAAAAACAAAAAAAAAACTTGGTCATATATTCGGAAATTAGCTTTCCCGAAATAAATGCCTTCTGAAACAAAACTGAAATTTAAAGCACATTTCCATTTTTGATTATAGACTGATATTTAATTTTTTAGAACACCGGAACCCTTGCTCAAGGACAAGATTTTACGAAACAGGACCCTACCCTGAATCAAATCCCGTAACATTGACGTAAAATACTCCTACCTAAAATTCCCTTAGAAGAGAAGCCTACATGCCTCTACCGAGTAATGTTCCCTTATGTTCGCTTCTCACCCGATCGGCCTCTTATATACTGTACGAGCCGAAGCTCCCTCTCGAAGACAAACGAGAGACTGTTACATACAAAACCTATATAAAAATGCTCACAACGAAGCATCCGTCTATAAGCTGAAACTCTCAGCGTTGCAAACTAAGATAGCTATGAAAGTGAAGAAAAAGTACGCGTATTCGCATAATTGGAGTTTCTTTCAGTCTGAGGCGGATCCAGGACGGACTTCTGGAGGAGGCGGTGGGTTGTAATACTGCTACTTAGAGCTACTTTTAAAAGCTCCAAACTCTGGGATGGGTTTTATTTATATATAAAAAGGGAAAGTTTCCTCTTCTGGAGGGGGCGATCGCGACCCCCTGGATCTACCCCTGCTTTCAGTCCTGTAAATATAAGTAAAAAATGGATCTAATTAAATACACGTAGATTACAGAAAAAAAAAACTATAAAAATTTACATGCTAAATCAATACTTATACCATGAATAAATACTAAAGAAATTACGAGACAATTAGATACGAGGGCAATAAAAAAAAAAAAGGTCTCCTATATTTTTAGATATACAAAGAACCGTTTATGTTCTATGATTGCTACATCAGTTTAAAGGTTGAACAAAGCTTTATTTTTCTACATAATCGCCATTTCGGTCGATGCATTTTTGTAGACGCTGTGGCAGTTTTACAATGCGCATGTCATACCAGCTTGCAGCCATGCCCTTCAGGAAGCGTTGAACCTCATCTTCCACCTCATCATCGGAGCAGAACCGCCGTCCAGACAAATGTTCCTTCAAATTAGGGAACAGGTGGTAATCGCTGGGTGCCAAGTCCGGACTGTATGGTGGGTGTGTCTCGTCGGCAATTGATGGGCTCTCGCTACTTTCCTCGTCATGAATTTCAGTACGACCGGCTGTAAATTCTCTACACCACTTGCGAACGTTTTTGACATCCATGCACGACTGTCCATACACTTCCGTCAATTGGCGATGAATGTCTACCGGTTTAACACCTTTTGCGTTCAAAAATCGAATAACTGCGCGAACTTCGCACTTGGTAACGTTCATCGGGGGCTCCATTTCGAATGGCTGCCAAGCCAAGACTGAGCATCCGAGCGAAGCGCCTGCGTGCTTATGTAGTAGCGGAGAAGGCACCACCCACAACAGTGTTGCCAATAACCGTATTAAAGTTTCTCTACGTCCCCCAAAAATAGGAGACCTTTTTTTGGGATTGCCCTCGTAGATTATCAGCCTTTGATAAAAAATAAATAATATACATATATTTGCATATAATTACACACCTATATGTCTATATACACAATAACATGAATAAAGGAAACTTCAGATCCAAAGTGATCCAAAGTGTTTAATTAATCAACTTCTTTTCATGCTTAATAATAATCAGAAGTAATGTTGTTTCACCAGAGGTCGTTATCTTGTTATTATTCTTTACAAATTCCGTACTTGATGAATTATTGTTATCATATTTGCAATAGATGGAATATATTTGAATAGATTCAAAGCATCTGTGTAACTGTGAATACTATTCGAGAAAGAAGGGATTTAAAGTTGATATAGCATTTCTGACTGCCCTCTCTTGGCAATTAGTTATATAGTACACTTGAGAACTTGGAACAACGTTTGTACTGCGTTTGTACCGGTTTGTACCGTAAAAATTTTCGTTTGTACCAGTCTCAAATTCGAAAAAATCGAAAAATAAATTGGTCCTGCTAAGTACACGTGAACATAGCAGGACCACTGATAAATTTCTACAAATTTGATGATTTTTCCGTACTAATCGTTTCTTCTGCGTTTGTACCGGATTATACCGTAAAACTTTTCACTTGTACCGGTCTCAAATTCGAGCAAATCGAAAAATAAAGTGGTCCTGTTAAGTTCGTGTGAACTTAGCAGGACCAGAATACAAATTTCTACTAAACTGAAGAGTTTTGTGTACGAATCGTTTGTTCTGCGTTTTTACCGGATTGTACTGTACAAAGTTTCGTTGTATCGGTCTCAAATTTGAAAAAAAAAACTAAAAATAAACCGGTCGTGCCAAGTTCACGTGAACTTAGTAGGACCACTGATAAATTTCTAAAAATCTGAAGAGTTTTCTGTACGAATTGTTTGTACTGCGTTTGTACCGGATTGTACCGTAGAAAGTTTCGTATATACCGGTTCAAATTGGTTGAATTGAGTTGACTTTGAGCTTTACATCCCGTTCAGCAGCGAGGCTATATGAGACGTGGCCTACTGATTAACGTGGAATCTGAACCACATGAGCTCCCACCGGGAATCGAACCCTGGTCTCCCACACCAAAGGCGCGTACGCTAACCGCTTAGCCACGAAGGAGCTCCGGTTCAAATTGGGGAAAATGGGAAATTAATGTGTCCTGCTAAGTTCACTTGAGGATAGCAGGACTATTGACTAATTTTCTCAAATCTTAAAAATATAAATATTCCAATAATAATAAAACAAAATGTGAATGGATATAGAACACAAAACAAACTTTATTTATATTATAAAAGTAAGATCTGTTTTTACATGGAATATGTTTAATAGGGTGTCTTACTTAAAGTGCAAACAATATCCATAAACTAAACTGAAGAATTTATACACAATAAATAAAACAAATAAATTCACATCTAATATCCGATATAAGTAGCAAGATAATAAACACTTATAGGTCCTTTATTGAACTGTATGGAATGTAGTCCTATACGCACCAAATACATGTACTACTGATTCTCTATTGCATGCTCTCTATTGTAACACTAAGAATTTCAGGGAACAAGTTGACAGTGTAACTCCAGTTACAAATTCGGTTTCTATTATAAAACTAATTTGGAAATTTTACAAGGCGGCATTTGCCTTATCAATTGCGAAAGTACTGTTTTGAATATATTAAAACGAATCTTTTATTACTTTCCGTCCTGGACAGAAACAATAGGTCTAACTTGTAGTTCTCTCATTTGTACGTCACGGATAATTTCCAGATCGCACGTTTTAATGCCAATATAATGCCAATAATTGTTCAGTATTGCAACAATTATAAGCATGGTTATCGAAATTTTAGGATATATCTTATCTCTAATCTCTAATCTTATCTATAATATCTCTTATCTCTAACTTAGCAGTACCATTTTATTTCGCGAATTTTTTTTTCGAATTTGAGACTGGTAGAAACGAAACTTTTACGGTACAATCCGGTAGAAACCAGTACAAACGATTCGTATAGAAAAATCTCCAGATTTATAGATATTTATCAGTGTCCTGCTATGTTCGCGTGAACTTAGCAGGACCACTTTATTTTTCGATTTTTCCGAATTTGAGACGGTACAATCCGGTACAAACGTAGAACAAACAATTCGTACAGAAAAATCTTCAGATTTGTAGAAATGTATTAGTGGTCCTGCTATGTTCACGTGAACTTAGCAGGACCACTTTATTTTTCGATTTTTCCGAATTTGAGACGGTACAATCCGGTACAAACGTAGAACAAACAATTCGTACAGAAAAATCTTCAGATTTGTAGAAATGTAGTAGTGGTCCTGCTATGTTCACGTGAACTTAGCAGGACCACTTTATTTTTCGATTTTTTCGAATTTGGGACCGGTACAAAACGAAAATATTTAGGGTACAAACCGGCACAAACGCAGTACAAACGTATGGTATGCAAATATTTACAATTTTCAAAAGTGGTCGTGCTAAGTTCACACTCGTTATGAAAACCATTAATAGTCTTCTTTCTTTATAGTTATACTGAATAAAGATACAGCCAGGGGTAAAAGTGGATCTTAAAAGGTAGGGGGACGAATGACGTAACGCCGTCCCCCGTGTCTATCTTTGCCCATTGTAATTTTTAGGAAGTAGAGAGACACCATAGATATTTTGTTGGAAGTGGGGCAACGACGTCCCTCGCGTTTCCCCTTCTTTCACCCCTGAACACAACGTATAATTTGCAGCAGATTACGGAAGGAACCAAAATCTTATAATTTAAGACAGTTTATAATGAGAATTATGGCAAAATTGCATTAATATATAAGTTTATATGTATACATTTTAATTTGTCCTTTATACAAATCCTCACTGTGTTTCTCTTTGAAATGAATTTTATAACAAACCACTCGACCCCCTGCCTATTGTTTTTATCATGCTACTTTCTGTAAAATACGTACCCTAAGAGGACAGCGCGTTAAACCTTAAGTCAGAAATGGAGTATTTCACTAGGCCCTTAATTTAAGATGATAAAACTCGATGTTCATCATATTGTAAAGGAACCGATTGGCATAGGTTGTCGAAATAACGGTCTTTCAAAACATTACCTCAGACAGCGAAGGAGTAAGTTTCAATATTTCATAAGTTACATAAGTCATTCCATTTAGTCGGAAAATCTTTATTACATAAGCTTATCTAACTCGGGGTTAAATTCCAAAGTTGGGCGTCCGTTTCCAGCAAAATTTTCAAAATTTACAGAAAGATATGGATACTTTGATCATTACTTGATAATATATAAGAGTCTCGAAAAATATGTTTATTTCTTATATATAAGCGGTTATAAACATGGGACTATACGGTGAGCGGAGGGAACTACTTGGCGCAAGGTAACCGAACAGTTGCATTGTGGGAAAGAAACGAGCATTTATGTTATCAACATGGCGAATGTACAAGGGGAATTAACTTACAGTTTTAACATTTGTGAAGCAATACGTTGATAACGAGCAAAATCTTTTAAAAGTTTGTGAAGAGCACGGATTAATGAACCAAATAACAAATTGCAGAAAGTGTGGAAAGGAGATAACAGCGAAAAAACGTGGCAAAAGCGGACGCCCAACTTCGGAATATATGCCCTAACTCGTTTGAAATATAAAAGTTCACAGAACTCACCAAAAACACGTGTCATTATAAACAACTCTGCTCCTTCTTCTAAACCCACATATTTCTAAAAGGTCTTAAAGATGAAATTTAAGAATTTTTTTATGTTATGCAAAATGAAAAGTGTAATTATAATTGATGATGATAACGTTTGTTATATAGGTAGGTGTTATGATGTGATGTGGTGTCCCATATATGGGACGTCATCAGGAAAATGCGAGGGGGCACTGTAGCTCAGTGGTAAAGCGCTTACCTTTGGTACGTGGGGTCCCTGATTCTATCCCCGGGCAAGTACGTTTGTGGCAGACAACATCGTGACTGTGTGTTTTCTCTTAGTACTCCCATTTTCTCAAATTTTTTCATGCCACCAATTTCCCCATCATCATTCACTGGCATTAATCATCGTCTACTAAAGGACATAATGGAACGCTAAACTGAAATTGCTAGGAACATTCAGAAGTGTAAGTTGCAAAATCATTAAATTCAACAACTGATATTTGACCATGATTGGAAGTGACTGGAAGCATGAAAGAGAGGAATGTTCATGTTTATTGAGTTATTTAGCATCCTATATAACATAATATTGAAATTTTTGTGTATCTAACATGAAATAGAAACCATTATACTGGGTGTTTCAAAACAACACCGACAACGTTTGGGAAGTGATTCCTGACACCAAGATAAGACAAAAAGTATAGACGAACCTGGATGCACAAATGCTTCCTTTCGGAGTTATAGGCTGCCGAAAACTTGGAAAAAATTAACTTTAAAGGTCCATAGTTCCAAAAATATGGGACCTACCCTAGTCGGGTCAAGACTTCACTTAGGAATTAGTATGTGTTCTATCCAAAATTACATGTTTCAGAACCCTAAAGAACTCACGAAACAATTTTTATAGAGGGAGTTTGGCTACAGTCATACGATCATTGAGCTGAGCGAAGCGAAGCTCTTATACTCGGGTTAGCCGTTTGGTTGTCCGCGAACTCCTCCTAGACCGTTTGGCCGATCTCAACCAAACTTAGCACGCTGATACAGTATGTCGTGCTGAGTGATAACATAGGTCGAAATAAAAAATCCGATGTACCATCGATTAATAATCACCGAAAAACGCTTTCTCCTAGACCGTTTGGCCGATCTCAACCAAACTTAGCACGCTGATAGAGTATGTCGTGCTGAGTGACAACATAGGTCGAAATCAAAAATCCGATGTACCATCGGCTAATAATCACCGAAAAACGCTTCATCCTAGACCGTTTGGCCGATCTCAACCAAACTTAGCACGGTGATAGAGTATGTCGTGGTGAGTGAGAACATAGGTCGAAATCAAAAATCCGATGTACCATCGAGGAATAATCACCGAAAAACGCTTCCTGATTACGTAGTTTAAGCTCGCTCAGCTCATTTCATTGCAATCGGGTATATACCTTCCTAGTATAATTTACTCTCCAACTGCCTTTATAAAAATTGTTACGGAAATACCGCAGGATTCGAAAACAAGGATATTTGGATAGGGCATATACTAGTTTCTAAGTGAAGTCTTGACCCGACTACGGTAGGTCCCATATTTTTGGAGCTATGGACCTTTAAAAATAATTTTTTTCGTGTTTCCGGCAGCCTATAACTCCGAAATGAAGCATTTGTGCACCCAGGATGGTCTATACTTTTTGTCTTATCTTGATGTCAGGAATCATCTCCCAAACGTTGTCGGTGTTGTTTTGAAACACCCTCCATACAGTGTGGATCATTTGTATAGCAACGTCATTGTAAGCTTTAAACTAATAAATAAGAAACGTTGAAATTTTGTATGATGCAAAGATCCATAGGTGTGCTGTTTGGCATACTCTGCAATACCACCACAATAATATTGTTTCCAACCCAACATAAAATCATACCTTTTCAAATAACATTGCATCAAAAGATTACATATTTCAAATTTACGTGTTAAAAGAAATCTTATAGTACGGCATATATTATTCAGTGTTACAATCTAAGGACGTTTCACTATCACAAATATACAAATTTTGTGTACTTCTATAACAGCAATATCGTAGGTAAAATGGACATCAACAGTTCCTTAGTGCCAATTACTATGGGCACATGTTCCTAATTAATTACATTTGGTTGAATATTCTACTTTTTCTAAAAAGCGCTTGAATAATTACCACGTCTAATTACATAGACAACTTGAAGATTATAATGCAGTTTACCAGTAAACTAATTTAATATCTCAAATTTTCCGGAAAGATGATTAACTTTCTTAAAGTAGGCAACACCGTATACAATTAGGTAATTGCAAGAACTTTTGTAATTAGAACTATCAAAATTTGTTGCTGTAATGATATAATAGCAGAGAAAAGCAATAATATATTTTAGAATTCCTCAGGGTATATGTTTAGCAGACGGTCCAGAAGTAATTAAAAAAAAATACAAAATTTCGGGAGGAATGGAAAATGCAAGTACTTAGACCTAACATAACCTAACCAAATCTAAAGTAACCTAACCTAAACTAACTTATACTAACCTGAACTCACCTATACTAACCTAATATTAATAGAAATAAGCGAAATTCTATCATTTTTTCGGAAATTATGCAGGATCCCTACACTAATATAAGCTAACATAAAGTAACCAAACCTAACCGAAACTAACCTTTCCCAACCTGAACTAACCTAATGTGAATAGAAAATACTGAAACTGTAACATTTGTTACAAAAAATACCTGGACCCCTTCTGCTAAACATTCTCCTTCTTTAGTAATATATAATTTTAGTCAGCATATTCTCAACCAATTAATTTTCATATCGATTTATTTATGCGTCTTCTCTAACACTTTTCTTCAATAAGTTTCATTATTTCTTCAAGCGATATTTCCTTTGTAAAGAAATGAAATTACAGTGAAAAATTCCTTTTAAAATTAGCGTACAAATATGTTACAGTACTCAAATCACATATCGAAACGTATATTTTGATTTCATGAAAACGACTGTGGGTATTTCGTTTACTTCTAATATTCTTAGCGAAGATTCACTTCGTATCTTAACACAATTTTATAGCTATGTAATGTAATTACGTGTAAATGTATGTACTTTTTGTTTTAAAAGACAAACACAAGAAATATTCAAAGGATTTTAGTAGGGTACATATGTATGTTTTGCCCCACTTTCTCCCTCCACCCCCTAACTACCCAAAAAAATTATGAAGCCACCCCTGACTATTGTACTTTAACACAGAAGGATACCCCAAAGTGAGATTGAATATGCTTTAATGACATTTAAAATCATAAAAACTTACATCTAAAAACTTACAATGGAATCCTACACAAAATATATTTATTGCATCTTAATCTCCAGTTTATAAGCTTTCATTTGACACTTGAATCATGACAATTCGTTAATAATTAGCTTTAAAAACTCAATAAGAAGGAATACATACAACTCCGAAACAGATGATCTGTCACTGATTCATTTGAACGATTCCAGTACCAGCACAGGACCATCCAATCCGATTCTCTTTCCTTCTCCTCATTCCAACATACATATATACATACACATAGAGTCTTATAGCAGCTGCAACATGTTTTCTTTCTTTTTATAAGCAACTCCGCCAGCATTAACTCCGCCAGCATTAACCCAGATGAAACCTTTGGCGGAGTGTCTGTCTTCGATTTCTTGATTCAAGGTTATTTCTCATGAAAATTTCTGATCGGACAACTTCAACTATGCAAATTAAAAAACTTTCCGTGTTACTTAGCTAGCATGAACGAGAAACTGTTTAAATAAACCCGCCAACGAAACTAATGTTTTACCATGCAGTGTCTCCAACTCAATATATTTTTTCGGAACGTTCCAGGATTTTAATTTTTCAAGATATCGCTTTAAAACATATAGGGATGAATTCACCCCATTACTAATAAATATGATAATTGTTAAAAGTGAGTTGGCAACACTTGCAGTCCCACCCCCAAATAACGTTATTATTTAATACCTCAGTCCCTAATTAACCGATTTCAAAAATTCAAATGAATACTAATAACATAACCAATTTTTTAAAATGCATAAATGGTTGCATAACCCAAAGGATACTTTTCCCTTTTTCAATATTTCCACAAAGTTTCAACAAATCGAAAAAATAAAAATACTACCATAAGTCAAATAAAATTCTAAGACTTTTTTAAAGAATAATATTTTCCCGAAAACTCAAAAATAAACCCGTAAAAAATTCCCGAAATTTTGAACTTGCTATAAAATCTTTAAATATTAACCGATTTTCAAAATTCAAACGACAATCAATAGACAAATAAATTTCCTATCTATTGAATGTCTTATAAATTGCATAACTCTAAGGATATAATTACAAAAAACTCAAATAAATCCCTTTATTATACATGTATCTTTAAAATTCAAATGACATTATGTTGTGTATATCCAAAGGTCTTAGTTTTTATAGTCTGATACTATAAAAAACACTTATACACTTAAAATTACAACTTCAGATATTGATAATGAATACATACTTAAAATTACAAGTTTAATTTTTTGGATTCATTTCTAAAGTAAAACTGATGTATTTTATAACCATTATCTAAATCTTTCAAACCTTCATACTTAACAAACAGCTTATACTTTTTCAAATCTTTCAATACTTGCTCAGTTTCATCATTATATCTTTGTGGTAATAACGTCTTATATTTCTCATCTAAATGTACTAAAACTCTTTGACCATAACGCAGTGTTTGAATCAATTTCCATAATGTTATCTCGTACGCTTAACCTTTTTCTAACTCATCTATGCGAAGGAATCTCAATGCTTTAACATCATTTTTTATTCAAATAATTAGCCATAGTTTATTTATTATAAGGAAAATGCTCGTTTTATGAGAAATTCATAAAACCAATCCTCATTTACATATAGAAAATTACATACAGAACTCAACAGTTGGATAATTATCTTTTAAACCAGTGTATTTGATTTTTATTCCATCTTTAACAATCTCATCAATCATTTTATCTGTTAAATGTTTTGTAAATTTAGGTGGAAGAAAGAACTTAAAATCCTCACACTCAGCTAAAATGCTCTTCCCAAACTTAGTTTTAATCTTTTCCATTTTCACAATCTTATATTCTGTATTTAATTCTAATTCTCTTAATCCAATAACTTGTTTTTGTTCAAGACTTCCAAGTTTATTTAAAAGCTCAATATGACTTGACATCGTATTTATTATATAGAAAATCAATGAACACTTCAATTTTTATCTTCACCAAAAAATATTTAATCATTTTTTTATCAATTTTGTTTATGGAAAAACTTTAATACAAAACATACATTTAACTATCTAAAACTCTTCTACTACTTTCTCATTCTTAGGATCATATGTAAAGTTCTTTTGTCCAATTAAAATCGCATAACATATAGTATTAGCAGCCACAGCTTCTGCAAAGTCTACAACAATCTTTATGTTTGTTCTCTCATTTACCGATACCTTCTTCCTCTTACTACAATTAATCACATACATTGGTCTGTTATCTATAAACTCTTTAGGATCATAGTACATTTCGATATTGCCACATGTTATTCTCTTAAATGCAGTATAATCTTCATACATCTTAAAATAATCCTTGTTAGCGATATCTAAGTTTCTTGATTCTTTTGAAAATACCTCATTCCTCACATTCTTAAGATAGATATTCTTTACCTTACAATGATCAAACTTACTTGCATCTGCTGTTTGTTTACCACTTCTATCAGTTTGGAACATTACAACTACGAAATCAGGCATATCAAATTGTCTAGAATTAAATTGAGTAGTAACATCAAACTCCAAGAAACAACCTACAACAGTCTTCTGAACACATTGATAAGTATGGAATGAAAACATGATTTTAGGTTCTTTAAGAATATTCAACTTTAACTTGTTTTCATAATTAGATTCGTATTCAACAATAGGCATTCTTATCTCCATACTTTTTATTGTTATTTTTCCATCATGAGGAGCTGCTGCACCTGCTCCTGATCCAGTCCATTTATTCAAGACATCGTTATTGTTGTTAGCTTTTGTAAATATTATTCTCAATCCATCTTTCCACATAACCTTTTTATAATCACTTAAGAAGCCTGGAATTAATCTTAATGGGTACAAAACACTAAAGTCCTTTCTTAGACCAAGTTTATCATCCGTTTCCAATCCTGCTTGTTTTAGATATTCAACTTCTGGTTTGGAAATCTTTAATGTTTCAATAGCTGTAGATGTTATTCCTGGTAGTTCAATCTTATCTATAACAACTCCATGCTTTCTAACGTCAATTTGAGAAAAGAAGAATGGTAAGAAGTTAGCTACAAGTTTTATAGTATCATTTGCACCAAATGTTCCTCCAACTGATGCACCAACAACTTCAAAAGTCATATGACAATCTGCTTTGTGTGGATGTACGAACCCATCCCCCACATCGAAATCGAACTCAATATCTTTGTTAGCTTCATTCAAATTATTAAATGTTCTTGTGTTAGCCTTAAAGCTCTGTAACTCGTAACTCTCAACACTATCCATTTATTATAAAGAAAATCTTGAAACAACGCTTTTATGGGATATACCCATAAAAGAATCATACATAATAACAATTAAAAACTTATAATCCCCATCCTAACTTAACCTTAGCATTCATAGCAGTACCAACTCCAAAAGCAGCTAATCGTTCACCAATTGACGCATCACTACTAAATGCTCTTTTCCAAGCTTTAGTTTCTAGTTCCTTATCTGCAATATGTCTTGACTCTGTATCTTTATTATCTCTGTAGTATATATCATGTTCTTTACAAGCCTCATCTAATGGGTTAATACCTTTATCATCTCTTTCTAATCTTTCTTGTAGCTTAGTTCCCGGACCACAATACGAAAATCCTGGAATATATAATTCAAATGGGAGTTTATTAATCAAATCATTTACTAATCCTTTTCCAAGCTTCTCATCATTCCAGAATCGTGGTGGTAATGTATTTAATATCTTAATCAAATAACCTATACCTTTTGGATCATTAGGAATAAATTGTGAAAGCTTATTATTAATCATACTAACTATACCTACTTTCTCATTATAAAAGTTATTATTACCAGCCTTTTCTTCTCCATCTATAACTATTAACCGATCAATTAAATTTCTCACATCATCCATCCATACATATTCTTTAGGTATCTCTGTATATTGTTTAATTCCTTCACCAGTCCTTTTAGGAGTTGGAGGTAAAGATGGTTTAATATAATTATCCCAAATAGGCTTGATAATATTAATGTACTTAGAACCTCTATTAGATGCTACTTTTTTATCTCGATTATATTTTTGGAAGGCAGCATCTGATTCTATTATTATTTCCTTGTACTGTTCAAAATCATCATCATCATAATCTTCAATGGTTTTATTAGTATTCATCGTTAACAATTCCCATAGACCTTCTGTTCCTTTATAAGTTTTACCATTAATTATCAAATCATCGCCATTTACTTTAACTTCAGAATTTCCTACCTTATTTATTATTTTTCCATCTTCTTCTACAGTTCTTATTCCAAATACACTATCATTTCTTTTACTATAATATTTCGTTGCAATCTTACCAAATGATTGTGCTGTTGTTAAAGGTTCTACTCCTTCAACTTTGTCTTTAATTTGTTTTCTCATTTGTTTTATTTCTCCCGTTATAGGTGTATCACTACTACTTGGAGAACTATCATAAGTTATCTTTTTAGGTGTTTCTAGTAGACTAGGATCTATTGAAGCCGTCTTATGTACAACTGGAACAAGTTCAGTTATGAGATTTTTATTTTGTTCTGCTACTTCTTTGATCTCACTTCCCAAGTTTTGAATAGCATCAATTACAGGTTGTTCTTGTGTTTTAAATTTATCATATATACCTGCTCTTTTTTTCTTCCAAGATTTGAAGCCCTTTATCAAGAACTCCTTTAACTTGATATTCTTATTAATTTCTTTCTCATCCATTTATTATATAGAAAACGAACAAACGTCAATAAATGTTAATAAACGTCAATAAACGTGAAAAAACGTCAATAAACCTCAAACGTTAAAACGAACAAACGTCAATAAACATCAAACGTTTAAGAAGTGTTTTATCTTGTTCCTACACTTACCATTGTTTACCTTCCTTGGCATATCAATTACTATAAAACCATAATCATCTTGCCAACATTTTGAACATATCTCTTTAAATTTATCATAAGACATATCTCCTCCAACAAACTCATTATACACATGTTTAAGATTAGTATCATCTTGTCTGAATATGCATAGGAAGTTAATGTTATCTCTTATAAGCTGTTTAGGCACTTTTGAATATGTTTGTGCAAGATAGAAACAGTCTAAATGTCTATGCCTACCTCTTGTAAAGTAATTTCTAACAGTATCTTGATTCTCTAAAATGTAATCATCAAACACAACGACAGAGTATTCTTCACATTCATCAATAGGTACAATAGAATCATTACCGCTTAAGAACGTCGCTATTTGTTTATTGAATTTTTGTTCTGCTTTTTCAAATCGATCTTTTAACTGCTCATACTTTGGCTGATTCATGCTTTTAGAATATATATAGAAGTAATTATTGTTTAACCAACCTGGCTGTAATAAGAAGTTAAATAACAAAAACGTCTTACTAGACCCAGACGGACCCACTATAAGGCATCGAACATCATCAGGTATAAGCTCTCCATTTCTTTTTATAACTGTTGTTTCTTTTATCATCTCTTGTACATCCCAATTAATAGTTTTCTTACTCATTTATTATAGAGAAAATCGTCTCTTTTATGATCTTATATCTTTAAGTTGTTCTCTGATCTTAAGCAACGTATCTTTTATATATTCGCTATCCATTTCACCATTTAGTGTTATTATCATCTCTAACTGTTCTTTAAATGAGTTAATACAAGTGACAATGGTTTTATATTCATCTTTTCTTTTGCTTATGTTTAACTTAGAAGACAAACCTGTTATTATAGCACTTCCAGTTGCAAGAGACGTTGTTAATATCGAGTAAATTGTTACAGGTATAAAAATATTAATAAACCCAGTTGTTGCAGAAAGTATAACTGACAAGGTGATCAAAGTGTAGTATGCATATTTTACAATTCGTAGTTTTCTCTTTTTCTTCTTTAAACTGTATTCTAACTTTTGAATGACATCTTCAATTAACTTGATTACTTTCTCTCTTGGAACATCTCTAGGTAAATCAAACTCATTCATTTATTATATAATAAATGACTAAGGTATTTAAGCTAACGAGTGATACTTCTGTTTTAAAGAAGAAACTCCATTACGAATTAGACAACAGTAGCAACTATTTAAGTATAGGACTAGTTGGGTTTTACAGTACATATCTAACTCCATACATAACAACAGAAAAAAACAGTTTCTCATATGGTAATAGACAAGTTTTTATACCAGAAGATCAATATAATTTAAAATCACTTAATGAATATTTAAAATCTCAATCCATCAACATAACATTATCAGAAGATCATTTAAGAAATAGAGTTAAAATAGAAACTGATAGTAATGATGTTACAATTGGCGTTATAGGTACTGTACTCGGGTTTAATGTTTTTGAAGTTTTAGAAAAGAACAAAACACATATTGGAAGTAAGTTGCCAAACTTTCATCCGTTCGATACTATAAATGTTCACTGTAATATAGCAGATGGTATGTTTGTTAAAGATACAGAATACACACATAGAGAAACAGGGATCATAGCATCATTTAAAACAGATTCCGAGTTTAAACATAGCATCATTTACGAACCTACTTATCCATTATTTTTCCCTATATCCAAAGACAAGGTTGACAATTTTGAGATAAGGATAACAGATGAGAATGAGTCCTTAATTGATTTTGGTGGAGCAACAACAACTGTATTTTTACAAACTAAGATTTTCTCTTAAATAAATAGGAAGATGTGTTCTATTAAAGGTTGTATGTTTAGTGCTCCTTATAACGAACTAAAGGATTTAAATATTGATCATGTATTAACAAAGAAACAACTTAGTGATAAATCGAAGAAAATTAAAGAAGGTAAAGGAATGAATTTAACTTTAACTACTGCACAAATGAAAAAGATTAAGAAAGAGCATATGGGCGGTTTTATCTTTACAATTCCAGCCATTTTAGCAGCTTTAGGAGCAGTTGGCTCATTAGCAGGTGGTGCATCAGCGATTACTAAAACTGTACTGGATGCTAAGAAGAATAAACAAGAACTTGAAGAACAAAAAAGACACAATATGGCTATGGAAGAAAAGCAGGGAGCAGGTAAACCAAAGAAGTCAAAAAACTAAAACCATTGACCAACTTCGATATAGAGGGTTTGGTTAAAGAATTAAAGATAAAACGATTTAGATGTGTATTTATGAGTGATGAACTTCCACAAAAACCTTATGTAAATGAGTGTGGTATAGTTAACCTCCATAAATCAGAAAACATTGGTACTCATTGGATATGCTATTGGAAAGATAACATAAAGTATGTGTTCGATTCTTATGGTGGTGTTCCTCCTAAGCAGCTAGTACAATATCTTGGTACCGAAAACTTATTTTACAATGACGAACGAATACAAGACTTTAATTCAGTTATATGTGGTCATCTTTGTGTTAAGGTTTTAAATCTTCTAAATCAAGGGTATTCTTTTAGTGATGTTAATTATATGATTAAAAATGATTAAATATTATTAAGTTTAAGTACTTTTATGGTTTATATTCGTAAAAGTTTTGATTTAAGATAAATATGGAAGGTATACACAATAGATTCTTAGATTATTTTGAGAAAAATGAGGATGAACTAGATGCACTAGTTAGATTTAATTTTAATTGGTATTTTCGGGATGTTAGTAAGATAGACTTAAAAGATAAAAACAACGCATATACAGTTGTTCAGTTATGGAAAATGTTAATACCTAAATTTTGTATACGGAAGAAGAGTTGGTAAAGTTATATCCAATAATTACCTTAAAGGAGTTGTTGAAAAATTATAGTTCTAGACCATTAAAATGCAGTAATTGTGGTAGTAAGTCATTAACAAAAGGTAGGAGTACATACATTTGTGATTATTGTTCTGTAGCGAATGGTTTTGTTTACAGTACTTGTGAAGGAATGAGAGCTGCTTGCGTAAGAAAACCATGGTATGATACTATAAAAAGATTTAAGTTACAGTTATCTCGTTTGCAAGCTTTACAGGATAGAATTATTCCTGAAGATGTGTTCAAGGTGTTAAATGATGAATTTGGAGATATGCCAAAACATTTAATATCAACAAAAGATGTTCTAGAAGTATTAAAGAAAAACAAATACACAAAATATTATGATGATGTCTATTTAATACACCATCACCTTACCGATCAAAAACCATTAAACTTACGACATATGGAAGAAACACTTATAGACGACTTCGAAAACTTATACAAAACCTTTAAAGAACTGTATCCAAAAGAGTATTGTTTATTAACTTAAAATGTGTATTGTACTGTGTTGAAAAAGCACGATGTTCATGTTGATAATGAGTCTAAACACTCATCTAAACAAATAGAGATGTTAAAGAAATGTTTTGAAAAATTAGGATGGACATTTTCTGTATAATAAATGAGTATGGATATATTTGGTAATGTTAAAGATAGAAAAGATAATGTTGATATTAGTGAAGAAAAATTAAAATTGTTGGAAAATTTAAATGATGTTGTTAGCGTAAGTCAACTTAGGTCAATAGAAACCCAATTAGAGAACGATAGAAAACGATTTGAAGATGCATTAGAAACGTTACAAGACACATACGTCAAGAAAGAAGATTTTCAAAAAGTTAGGATGGATACTACTAAATTGATTATGCAGAAAGAAACTATACCCTTTTTATGTCGATTGAGAACTAAGAATGTTAAGGAGCCAATTTTTAAAATATTCAATCTTTCTAATGGTTACACATTTCTTTATAATGGGAAAATAATGCACATGGATTTAAGTTTGGATAAATACTTTTTAGACATATATTTAGGCGATACTTTGATTGAAAATATACCTTTTGGTTTTAAGAAGAACGATATAGTTACAATTAAACCAAATAAAAATTCAGCTATGGAAGAAGGGCAATTATTGTTTGTTGTAATGTACATAGAAAGAGAACTTTCCTAAAGACGTATAATTTTTAGGTAATGATAGATTTTTTTCGTTGATTTTCTATACAATAAATAATGATGATGTATTGTGTTAAGTGTAAGAAATTGACAGATACGGAGAAAGATACCATTAGAATAGAACAAACAAAGAATGGAAGATATCTAAAGAAAGGTATTTGTTCTGTATGTGGTGTTACTAAAACTCAATTCGTTAAAAAGCCTGATTGACTACAAGAAGGTAAAGGTGTTAGAGAAGACATTACAGAAGAAATTCACAAACCATCTAGAAAAAACTTTGACAGATTAAGTGTGGTTATAAAAGGTATCGATGATCTTTGGCAAGCTGATCTTGTAGAATTGGATAGTGGAGTATTAAAAGGTGTTTCAAAATTAAATAAAGGCTATAAGTATTTGCTAACGATTATAGATGTGTTTTCGAAATATGCGTTTGCTGTTCCTGTTAAAGATAAGAGTGGGAAAAATGTTACAGAAGCATTTGAATCCATATTAAGAATGAGAAAACCTAATAACTTACAAACTGATCAAGGTAAAGAGTTTTATAACAGAGTTTAAGAAGTTAATGGAGGAAAATAAGATTAATCATTACTCAACCTATAGTGGTAAGAAAGCTTCTGTTGTTGAGAGATTTAATCGAACACTTAAACAAAACATGTGGAAAAGGTTCACAACACAAGGAATCTATAAATGGATAGAGATATTACCAACATTGGTTAGTGAGTATAATAATAGAGTACATAGAACAATTGGTTTAAAGCCTATAGAAGTTAATAAGAAGAATGAGCAAACAATATTGGAGAAAGTGTATCAAAAAGAATATAGGCGTGTTAAACCCAAATACAAATTAGGTGATCATGTTCTTATAAGTAAATCGAAAGGGTTATTTGAGAAAGGATATACACCTAATTGGTCAACAGAAGTATTTGTTATTAGTGAAGTTATTCCATCTAATCCACCTACCTATAGAATTAAAGATTTAGAAGAAGATGTACAAGGTAGATTTTACGAACCAGAACTATTACAGACGAAACATAAAGATGAATACTTGGTGGAAAAGGTGTTAAGAAGGAAAGGTGATAAAGTATATGTTAAATAGCTAGGTTTTGATGATTCACATAATAGTTGGATAGATAAGAGTAATGTTGTAGTGTAAATATAAATGTTTGTCTTTTATGGTTATTATTCCATAAAAGATAATTAAGTTAAAACTTTATCGATAGCTACAATCATGGTGATAAGAATCTATTTGTATGGGTAAAAACTCTGAAAATGATTAAATTAACATTTTCTATATAATAAATATAAGTACTATGGATAGCTCGTATAATTTAAATGATATTTGCTATGAACAGATTAAAGATGATTACTGGTACGGTCTGTTTGGTGATTTTAAATTGATTATAGATAAGAGTACGGGATATTTTAATGCTACTAAACTGTGTCAAGATGGTAAAAAAGAATTTAAACATTGGTTAGAAAATAAAGAATCGAAAGAACTCATAACATATATTTCCAGGGTCGGTATACCGGCTATGGAAATTATTAAAAAAGTAGCAGGTGGTAAAGGAAAAATATGGAATGAATTAAGAAGAACATATGTTTGTAAAGAATTGATTCTAGATATATCACGATGGTTATCTCCAGAATTTTATCTTAAATGTAATCAAATCATTATCAATTACTTCGTTAAAGACTTTCAACAGCTATACCTTAGTAACAACGATCAACTTCAAACAAGACTACAAGAAATAGAACAACAAATGAATGAATTACGTATAAACAATGAGAAACAAGAAAAATAAATAAATCATCTTAAAACAATCGCAGCACCATATACTGATGATGTTTCAGAAGATAATTGTCTAATCATATACAAGAAGAACAAACCTAATGATTCTTTCCCTTATTATGCTATTAGATGTCAAAAGAGAAGTCTATATAAGCCTCTTAATGAAGCAGAAGAAAAATATCCGAATCATGTAATAATATATGAAAAGTTTAGAGATCCTAACAGTATTAAGCTATTCAACCTAATGCAGCAAGAACTAGATATTCGTAAAGGTAAGGGTAATGAGTTTTGGACACCACTATCAGAAGAAGAATTGATTAAAGAAATTGATTGTTTATATGATCGGTTAATATCTGATAATTAAGATTAATATTAAATAATTAAAGTTACAACTTTTATGATATAATAATCATAAAAGATAATTAAGGTTAATATTAGATAATTAAGGTTACGATTTTTATGATATAATTGTCATAAAAGGTAATTAGTTAAGCATTAAACAAACCATCTGTTGTAACATCGAATGCTAAATTCAATATACCACCTAAATCAGGATTATTATGATATTTTCTTATTATAACTCTCCAATCTACGTAATGTCTAAATAAATATATAAACTCTACAGAGAGGTGTTGATAAATTGAAATGTTATGCCAATGAACTCTGTCTTTGAACTTTGCAATAAATCCTTCTGTTAAATCTTGAAACAATGAAATTATTTCCCAATCTACTTTGTCAGCGTAATCTCTTATAAGGCTTTCTGATAATTGTTGAGTTCCAGATAAGCACCCCCAAGAAACTTTATCTGCATGTTCTCGTATAAAGGCTTCAGAGAGTTTGTTTCTATAAGATATAGCATCAAAATCAACTTTATCTATAAACGCATTAATAAATTCTTCAGATAAGTTTTGATTATACGATACTTCCTTCCAATCAACTCTATCTGCAAATTCTCTTATAAAGTTTTCTGATAAGTCTTGGCTTCCTGAAATAATCTCCCAATCAACTTTATCAGCTAATTCTCTTATAAACTCTTCTGATAACTTTTTCCATGAACATATTTCGCTCAAATTAACTTTCTGCAGATATTTACGTATGAAATCTTCTGTAATGTGATCATAGTTATATTCCTCCTCATAATCATCATAACCTATAGATAACCATTGTTCATTAGTCAGTGAATCTAATATCTCATCAGACAAATTCATAACATTTGCATAGAGAATGTTTTGTATAAGAAATGAGTTGTTTTCTTTAGTGGCTTTCTTGAACAAATGATCTAACATACCTATGGACACGCTAAAATTTATTTTGTCTTCATCATTATAACCACCAATATCTAAATATTTACATACACAATCAAATACAGGTTTGTAAGATAATATTTCCTTAGCACTAGTCATGTTTGTTTTTATTCTTAGATTTTAAATTTATTTCATTTTTGTTAGTTTTCTATATAATAAATATGGAAGCACATTTTGATTTATTACATGATAGACTTAAATTAATTCATCATGATCTTAAACTCTTAGCAGCACTACTAGAGAAGCAAATACTGTTAAAGGAGAAAGAATTATTAATAACACAGCAAAAACATCTGATTTGAGTAGTGATGATGAATATAAAGATGGTAGTGATGATGATGATGAGTAAGTTTACAAAAATGATTTAATTTTAATATGTGTATATGTGACTTTGATGGGTTATTCTCATCAAAGTTCTAGACTAACACGCAGTTTAAACATATGTAGGCACATGCAGATGTTTGAACGATGTGTTAAAAAAATGGACGAAAATGAAGTAAAAAATTTTGGTGTAGGTAAAAATTGAAGAGTATAAAGATTTTCTATATATTAAATAAGATGAGTGATTATAGTAAATTTACTGTAGTAGAGTTAAGGCGACAATGTAAAGAAAAGGGAATCAAAAGATATTCCCGATTAAGAAAAGCAGAACTGATAAACCTTCTTAAACAACATGACGATGAACAAAGCAGAAAACAGATTAGAGATATATTCCCCTTTAAACAAGAAGTATACCCATCAAAGTTGAATTAGAAGAAACAGCACTCAAGAAGCGTTTACAAACCATTAAAGTCGAAAACATAGGAGGATATAAAGACCCAATAAAATTTTTAGATACAAGTGGAAGAGTTGCTATTAACAAAATCAAAGAGGAATTAAAATTTCACCCAGTTAAAGTTAACCTTGTTTTCATTTGTGACTATATTAAAGATAAAGAAATACAAGAGTGCAATTTCAAAACATCAAACGAGAGAATATTAGAATCAACTGACTTAAGTGAATATATACATCATGCAAAACAAAAACTTCGTAGAGAAATGGAAGAATTTCAAGGCCGAGGATCAGGATGGACATTACATCAAATTAAACACCTAGAAATCAGATTAAATAAGTATGTACCATTAAGAGCTTCTTCCTATATTGAACTTCCAAAGCAGATTAAAGATAAGAAAGCGGTAATGAATATTCAAAATGAAGATAATAAATGTTTCTTATATTCTATTGCAAGTTATTCAAAACCTATTGATAGAAGCGTTTCAAAAATCCTCAAAGACCCTCTCATTATAAACAACTTGTTAATGAATTACAAAAGAAATATTGTGATGGTATTGAGTTTCCTGTACAGTTAAAAGATATTCCAAAATTTGAAAGAAGAAGTAATATCTCCATCAATGTTTACGGCTATGACAAGAACTATAATGTATATCCACTTCAAATCACAAAAAATAAGCAGGAAACTCATATCAATTTATTATATGTAAAAGATGAAAAAAACAGTCATTTTTGTTGGATAAAAGACTTATCACGATTAATAAGAAGTCAAGTGACAAAACATACTGAAAAGTTATACTTTTGTGATAGATTTTTAACAAGACACTTTCGAAACGAGAAGCAGTTGCAAAACCATGAATTAGATTGTAAAGAGCATGAGGCTGTTAGAATAGAACTTCCAAAACCATACCACAATCAAATAAAGTTTCAAAACTATAATCGATCATTAAGAGTTCCATTTACGATAATTGCTGACTTTGAATGTATCTTATGTAAGTTAAAAATAGAGCATAATTGTAGTAAAACAGTAAAATATCAAAAGCATAAACCAATGAGTTTTTGTTACTATGTCAAATATTCAAATGGAGACTGCAAAGCCCCTGTTAGTTATATAGATCCAGATGCTGCGAAAGTATTTATTGAAATGTTACAAAAAGAAGCATTAGAAATTATGAAAATATATAACAGGGTAGTTAATATGATTCCGCTTAGTGAGGAGGAAATAGAAGCTTATAACAGTTCGGATACTTGTCATATGTGTGAGAAAAACTTGAATGACTTACCACCAGCTGTTGAGAAAAAAATAAATATACTGAAGAAGAAAATACAGTTCTACAAGGATAAAGATGAAATGAGTGAAAAAATAGAAGAATGGAAGCATGACTTAAAAAAGTTTTTGTATAAGATAAATAAAAATAAAGCAAAAGTAAGAGATCATGATCATTTAACTGGAAAGTTTAGAGGTGCAGCTCACAGTTATTGCAATTTAAACTATAAAAATCATAACTTTGTTCCTGTATTTCTTCACAACTTAACTGGCTATGATACGCATTTGTTTATTAAGGAGTTAGCTTATGATACACAGAAAATTAAACTGATTGCAAACAATGAAGAAAGGTACATAACATATGAAAAATATGTAAAAGCAGAATCAGAAAAAGATGGAATAAATTTAAGATTTGTTGATTCATTTAGATTTATGCCAAAGAGTTTAGCAGAGTTAACAAAGAATTTAAAGCCAGAACAATTTCGAGAAACATTAAAGTTTTTTTCCGATTGATAAACTTGACCTAGTTAATACTAAAGGTGATTATCCATTTGATTATGTTGATTCATTTGAAAAATTGAAAGAACCTGTTCCATTATCTCCAGACAAATTTACAAACAGACTAACAGGAGAAAAAATGAGTCCTGAACGTCATAAGCTTCATGTACGAGTTTGTAAAGAATTCAATCTAGAGTTATTGGAGGACTTAACTGAACATTATAACAAAACAGATGTCCTTCAATTAACAGATATATTTGAAAACTTTAGAGATGTGTGTTTAAAGGCATATGGATTAGATCCTGCTTGGTATTATACAGCACCAGGTCTATCGTGGGATGCAATGTTAAAGATGACTAAAATTAACTTAGAAATGTTGACTGATTATGATAAAATACTAATGTTAGAAAAGGGTATACGAGGGGGAATCTCACAATGCAGTAAAAGATATGTAAAAGCTAACAACAAATATATGCAAGATTATAATAAAGATGAGTGTTCAACATACCTAGCATATCTAGACGCAAACAACTTATATGGATGGGCTATGAGTCAATACATGCCTTATAAAGATTTTAAGTGGGTTAAACCTTACATAGATATAATGAACATTCCGGATGACTCAGAAACTGGTTACATATTAGAAGTAGATTTAGAATATCCAAAGCATTTACATAACAAGCATTCTGATTTACCATTAGCTCCAGAGAACATGTGTCCACCCGGCTCAAAACAATCGAAATTATTAACAACGCTTTACAATAAGGAAAGATATGTAATTCACTATAGAAACTTAAAACTTTATATGTCACTTGGAATGAGATTGAAGAAAGTGCATAGGGTATTAGAGTTTAAACAATCAAACTGGCTAAAGAAATACATTGATTTAAATACACAGATGAGGACGCAAGCTAAAAACAAATTTGAAGAAGATTTTTATAAGCTCATGAATAACTCGGTATTTGGAAAGACTATGGAAAATATTCGAAAAAGACAGCCCATACAATTAGAATGTGATCCTAAGAGGGTAGAAGCATTAATTGCTAAACCTAACTTTGATTACAGAACAATATTTAGTGAGAACTTGTGTGCTATACATATGAAAAAAGAGCGATTAACATTTAATAAGCCAATATATGTTGGTATGAGTGTGTTAGAACTACCGAAGCTATTAATGTATGATTTTCACTATAACACGATGAAGCCGAAATATGGAAACAATATAGATTTATGTTATATGGATACTGATAGCTTTATATATGAGATTGAGACTGAAGACTTTTACAAAGATATAGCAGAAATAGTTGACCAGTTTGACACGAGTGAATACAAGGAAAATAACATATATGGACTACCACTAATAAACAAAAAAGTAATAGGTAAGATGAAAGATGAAAATAAAGGTAAGATAATGACAGAGTTTATTGGATTGAGATCAAAGATGTATGCTTATAGAGTAGAAAATAAAGAAGAGAAAAAAGCTAAAGGAGTAACTAAATGTGTAGTTGCCAAGGAGTTGCAGTTTGATGATTATAAAGAAAGCTTATTTAAAATTGTTAAAACGTATAAAGACATAAACCTCATTAGAAGTTATAAGCACGATATATATAGCATAACCGTTCATAAGCTAGCATTAGATTCCTCAGACGATAAAAGATATATACTACGAGATGGTGTAAATACGCTAGCTTGGGGACATTATAAGATAGAAGAGGAGTAGATGTAATTATATGTAGTGTAGTTTTAGTTATAAGTTTTTATGATTTTAAATGTCATAAAAGCATATTCAATCTCACTTTGGGATATCCTTCTGTGTTAAAGTACAATAGTCAGGGGTGGCTTCATAATTTTTTTGGGTAGTTAGGGGGTGGAGGGGGAAAGTGGGGCAAAACATACATATGTACCCTACTGATTTTAGTACCCACGATAGGTTCTTTTTTCCGGAGAAATTGTTTAATGACAAGTGCCACGCGAAAATTGGGGGACACCCTATAAACTCTATTCAGCATCCGATATTGGAAGATGAATCTCCTCCTAACGTCTAAACTTTATTTGATTCATTGATTGGGAATGTTTAGGAAGTCGAGTCGGAAGTTTAGAGGCGAATAGAATGTTGAGGAGTTGAGCTCTTTTTCTTTACGGACCTCATCCGGGTTAATAGCGCAATTATCATAAGCATTGCACGCAACTGAGTGGTTACCAAGTCAACATAGGAAAGATTGCATATTAACATTACTTTGCGTGTAACCTATTGATACACAATACTCCTCCTGTTGACGAGCAAGAGGACAAGAATGTAAAAAACTGATTCATGAATTCAGTACGACCTATGAGATCATTGCTAACTATAGCCTATCCCATGCGCTTAATTTCCTGACATCTCACATAGGGGACACATAGGGGACTAAAGCTTTACAGGTTATATGATACGGATTATATAAAAATCCCTCTTTATTTGTACATTATTAGAAAACTGAAAATAAAAAAATAATTATATGAATGTACAAAAATATGTCATTATGCTATGTTTTCGCAGACGTAGCGTTGAAGTTTAAAAATTGAGCAGAGTTGATTTTGAGTTTAACGTCCCTGTCAGCAGCGAGAACATATGAGACGGGACCTATTGATTAATGTAGAATCCAAACCACATGAACTTCCGCTGAGAATCGAACCAGGGTTTCCACGCTAAATGCGCATACGCTAACCGCTTAGTCACGAAAAAGCTCAGTTCAAAAATTGATGAATCATAACTTTCTGGTACATTTTCCTTTCTTTGTGTAAAATGCAAACAATATGTTCGTGTTGAGCAGTACTTGTGTTTGCAATGTGGTTAAATAATAACAGTGAACTATAAAGAGATACAAAATGTAGTGTGTTCAATAAATTGGATATTTCTTACTAATTTTCCTTATAGTCAGATGGTCTGATATTCTTTTGTCACCTAAAAAAACATCTTTGCAGAAGCAACTAACATCATGTCGTTGTGATGCCCACGAAATTGTCTTTCAATTACACAGGTCAAAGAAGTCATGGGGGCCTTGTTTTTTACTTTTAATTAGTTACTTCCAATATGTATGTCGGCTAGTCAAACGTTGTAGTAGTATGACCGACAGTTTTTCTGATTGGCTGAGGGACTTCATGACCGCATCTACTGGAATAACGTCATAGAGAGAGCTGAACAAACTCTCTTGATTTTGGCAACAATGCTTTGGCTCATTCTGAAAATTTTGGAAGAAGTGCATAGAACAAAATCCTTAAATTTTGGATACTGATTTTAAAAATTGGCTATGATAGTATAGGACCGGATTATGAACGTTTGTAATTTGAGTGGTCCATTTCGTTCCCTTTCATGACGGAAAAATAAAGAATAGTAGCCTAAGTTTCAGGAAGTTTTTGACCTAACCTCTTTGATGTGGTTGAATACTGATATCCATTTTCTTTCGTAGCACATGGATATATTGATGCTTTCTTTTCAGACTTTGTGAGGTGTACATAGGACCACCTCTTACATTTAAGAGTTATCAAAGAAACAAAATTTGATTAGGACTCGAATATATATATATATTTCTGTAAATTTGGTTGGTCCTCCTTATTCCTTTTTATGGGTAAAAAATTGTATACTATACTAGCTGTACCTTCTCTCTTTACCCAGCGCATCATTCATATATGAGCATGAATCTCCTTGTTATTCCTCACATCTGTACATGTCCCTTTGCAGACACAAGTGAAAGAAGTCTTGGTAAAAATCGGCAAGAGATATTGTAAAGGAGAGATTTTCTCGATTACTTTTTCAATATCTCGTACCGTTTGCAAGATTTGAACCTACTTCCGGTTGCAGTTTTTAATTCATGTATGATCTGTGTTTTCTCTCTTCTTCCATGTAGTATATAATAAGCAAATACATAAACTAAGTAACTCTATGGCCTGTGCAACCCAGAGGTTCTTTGCCGCGTTCACAAAAAGCTCTCTACTGACCTCTGTCCTTAGCCAATTGGATCCAGTTTCTACTTTGTCCAAAATTTATCTTAATATTGTCCTCCCATCTGCACCTAGGTTTTCCTAATGGTCGTTTTCCGGCTGGTCTCCCAGTTAAGATTTTGAAAGCGTTCGTTCTTTCTTCCATCCTGGCTACATGATCTCCCCACCTGAGCCTCCTAGATTTGATGACCCTAACAATGTTGGATTAATCGTATAAATTATGGAGTTCCTCGTTATGAAGATTCCGCCATTCCCTACTTCCGTTACTCTTGGATCCGAATATTCGTCTCGGGATCTTGTTCTCAAATACGTACAATCTATGTTCTTCGTTACGAGTAAGAGACCATATTTCGCAACCATACAGAACAACAAGCATGATTATCGTTTTATGCATTTTAAAATAAGCTAATACATTACACATACAATCAATTATAATGTCAGTGATATATGGTGTTCATTGGGCAAAAATTTTCAAATATTTAGGATCAATATTAACAGACGAAAATCATATTCACGAAGAAATTAAATGTCGACTAAAAGCAGGGAATTCGTGTTACTATTCGGTTCAAAATCTCTTGTCGTCGCGAATTCTGTCGAGGAATTTGAAGCTTAAAATATATAAAACGATAATCATGCCTGTTGTTCTGTATGGTTGCGAAACATGGTCGCTTACTCTGAGGGAAGAACATAGACTGAAAGTATTTGAGAACAGGATCCTGAGAAGAATATTCGGACCCAAGTGGAACGAGAATGGGGAATGGCGGAAGCTTCATAACGAGGAAGTACATAGTTTATACGGTTTACCCAACATTGTTAGGGTCGTCAAGTCTAGGAGGCTTAGGTGGGCAGGTCATGTAGCTAGAATGGAAGAAAGTAGAAACGCTTTCAAAGTCTTGACTGGTAGACCCATAGGAAAACGACCATTAGGAAGACCTAGGCGCAGATGGGAGGATAATATTAAGATGGATCTCGCAGAGATAGGAATACAAAGTAGAAACTGGATCCAATTAGCTAAGGATAGAAGTCAGTGGAGAGCTTTTGTGAACGCGGCACTGAACCTCCGGGTTCCATAGGCCATAGAGTTAGTTAGTTAGTTGGGCAAAACACTCCAAACACTAAAGATTAAACGTAGATGGAGAAATGGTTATCCTTCTTTTTTCATTATAATTTGGCCATGAAACAAACACCTGAGAGATATGCAGCCCCTATATACAATCATACGGTGTTGGAATGTATAATAGGTAGGATATGATGCTTTATTTTTTTTAATTTCAACACTTCCAGTGTACCCGTAAAAATGTAATAAATAAATAAATAATTTTCATGTTTTTTTTAATACTGAGTAAGAACTGGACAATCAGCGCAAAATTTGCAATCGATCAGTGAAAGGGTCATCTTTCTACAGCCTGTAGTTTCCGAGATCTCACAGTCGAAAGAATTTGTCACAAACATATAAACGTCCACACACGTATAGTTTAAAATCTCCAGAGATAGCAGCACAATTCATTTGCATGTATTTCAAAGAAGGCTTATTAAACTGCAAAGGCTTTGAACAATAATTTAAAAGGATAAACTTTGCGAAAAAGATTTCTTTAGGTAATTTATTTAAAGTACACCTTTTTAAAAATATTTGTCTTTGTTATAAACTTGAAATCACAAAACAACGTAAATCAGAGGTTTGAAAGCTAAAGTTATAGGTTGGAGTTCAGTCACTCTTCATTAATGTTTTAGTTCTTTGGAGAGCAAACACGTCCCAATCAAGTTGTCTCTTGCTACCAACACTTCTCCACACCATACCATTTGAAAGAAAAAAGTATGTGTATCATCAGGCCAACTAGCCAGCCTACCAAGCGACCATCACCTTAGCACTTTCTGATACATTAGAGCTAACATCACAACGTGACCTAGACACTGCCATTCACCATCTCACTCAGACCTTACATACGGCTGCTGATCAACACATTCCAACCGCATATATTACTTCGCACAAACCGAAACTTCCTCCACGATAGCTTTCTGTCATAACTGCAGCTTGACGTGCCTATACACCCGCAGCCGTAATTTAGAGCACTTCACCTCCATAGACAATATCTTCGCATTACTCATAACTACATAATCGTTTACAAACGGCTTCACTGGACCAGAACTTGTAATAATCTGAACGAAACATCTCATCCTACCAAATATTGACGCCAGTTCAATCAATTCGTTGGCAAATTTCAAAGGACACCATATTTACTAGTTGTAAACCAGCAAGCACTCTCTTCTGATCAGGACAAGGCCAATACCTTTGCCGCACACTTCCAAAATATCTTTACTTCCCTACCTGGCTGGCATACTTCACGTTTACTTACAGAAGTCAATCGGTTATCTGATCCTAACTTAGCACATTTGCAACCACATCATAGTCACGCTCTGGAACTAAATAATGCACTCACAGTACCCATCCAACCGCCAGACATCCAGGCTACTCTCCTTAAGAAACGAAATACAGCACTAGGTTTTGATGGGCTCAGCTGTACTCTCATTAAAAACGGTCCTCCTGTCGTTTTCACCATCCTAAGCTTTATTTATACATTTATACTCCGCACTGGTTTTCTCCCCATCACTTGGAAGTATTCAAAAGTATTACTCTTTTCTAAACCTAATAAAAAACCCTCTGACGTTACCTCTTATCGACCTATAAAACTGACGTCGACGTTCAGCAAAATCTTTGAACGTGTATTATTAGTACGTCATCTCCACGATCACTTACAGACTAACGCTCTTCTTCCAGAGCATCAAGCTGGGTTTCGACCCAATTCCAGCATCTTGAACCCCCTGTTACGTCTCGGCACTCTATATATAATCAATTCAATCAGGGTCATCCATTATGCCTGGTTACATTCTTTCTTGAAAAGGCATTCGATAAAGATTGGCACCAGGGTCTTACATACAAGTTATACTCTTTTCAACTACCTCTCTCTTACATACGAACTATACACTCTCTTCTCGCAGCCCGACTTGCTTACATATCGATCAATGATGATCTGTCATTTCCAATTTTCCTGACTTCTGGCGTTCCTCAAGGATCGTCTCTCTCTCCCCTGTTGTATTTGCTACTCTCGCTATCAGACGGACAATTACTAGTATGCATCCAACATCGCCTTGTAAGGGGTCTGTCCTGGTTCGTATCTAGTTAATCTTCAAAATAATTCAAACACCTTTTAACACTTTCTTAGCTGGTTTTTAATATTTGACCATGAGAAGCGTACATAATTAACTTTCTGCATATTCAACAAGATATCTAGACCTTTATACATACACTTATTTACTCAACAAGATGTCTACGTACATGTACATTTATTAACGACGTTGCTATAGTAACAACTCTCTTTTTAGTTACCGATTACACAAATAATAATTCGAAATCTCTATATGTCTTTCTTTTCTTTGTACATAATATTGCTCAAATAATTCACCTCTGATCCCTTTCTGTAAATTGGCACAGATTGTTAATATTACATACAACGTTATCGTTGTAGATCTCGCCCGGACGGGACTTCCATAATAGCTTTACTATGAAGGAAAGAACCCTGGGTTAAATATCATGAAACATTTACCTTTTGAATAGCCCTCGTATATATAATATCACCTTTAACTCTTAAAGACCCGGGGGGGATTTAAATGTAGAAACACTTGGATCCCGGCCATTTTAAATGTATTTTTAAAATTTTGTTACTCAGAAACTACTCTTTTAAAGTGAATGAAACTTTCAGGTTCAATCGAATAAAAATGTACTAATATAACAGAAAAACAGTAATGCACTTAGCATTTTTACCGTTGAATACACAGTGTTGCAAACTTTAAGGAATATTTTTTGTATGTTGGAAATCCAATCGAAAGATACATTGTCCGATAATTTCATGTAAATTGCAAACGACCATACAACTAAATATAAATAAGTTTAAATATACACTACATATCACACTATGTCACTCCGCCCACTCCTCTCCCTTTTGGTGACATGTTAGGTGCGAGGACGTTTAGAAGCGCGGCGCGATGGTTGAGAACTAGTGCTAGGAATAGCATCGAGGGTTGTTTTCGTGTCACTGTCGGAAGATTCTAGTTGTCCTAATATTGTAGCAATGTCTAAATATTAGATTCATCGTCCGTTTCAAAAGCATCAGAGTCGCTATCATCTATTTATTCCGTAATTTCTCCGGGAGAAAATACGCCACTATCATAAGAACCAAGACTTGTTGCGGTGGCATTCATGGCCAAAAGCTCAACTAAAAAGAGGAAGTGAACCCTAAGCAAATTACAAGAAGGATGTTGAAACAACCACACACACTTCCATTGGCTTATAAAACAGGAGAAAAATAATAACTACATAATTTTTTTCCTTCTGAGTACTCATATCTTTTTAGGGAATATACAGTTGACACAGCATGTCATACAAATCTACGCAGTACGTGACCTGTAGGCATGAAGGTGATAAATATTAGTGAAAAGTAAACCGAAGAAGCTAGCTGTATGAAGCTGTTGGCTTCTTTCGTCAACTGCGTGTTGAAGTGCGGGAACTGATCTTGATGGGTGCACGGCAACTAAAGTTGTCTCCGGGACTGAACGCCTCGTAACAAGAGGGCAACTATAGTTGTCCATGGGTCTTTATACAAATATTCTACTTTTCCATTTATATATAACATTACACATTTTTATATTTGTCAATATATCTCAATATTATTAACGACGAATTACAATTATCATGAATAATGCTATTCAAGAATTAAACATAACTGATAGTTTCCTTCTAGGGTACAAATTAACTATTCCTTCATATACAAACAACACTATTTACAAACAAAGATCTTCATAATATTAAATATTGATAGGATAAGAAGACAAACAAAGTTAGAACATGTAAACACATTGATGGTCATCATTTAATACATTAATAAACTTTGAAAAATTAAGAGATTCGATATTCATTATTCTTACTCTTTCCATATAATAAGGTGCATCTATTTGATATATCTGTCATTACTTTCATAAGTTTACATTAAAAAAGTGATCTTTTATTTTTAAATATTCATAATATTCATATAAGTAATTATGAGATAACTGCAAAATACATGAATTACAAACATAATTATATTACTTAACATACATTATAATAATAAGTCGAATAAAGAACATAATAACCATGGACGTAAGCAAAGGTCAATTTAATACAAATCCATCGTACGCCTTTTGGGTTATTTCAAGTTATACGTTCGAAGGGTTCATTTAAGGAACATTGTATAGCACAATCTTGTGTACATGCTTGTCTTTCATAGGATGATATCATATTTTGATTCCTGTTTACGAAATTCCTGCCATCTGCAAATTGATTTTGTGAGAATCGGCGATAATTATTACTCCTACTGAAATTCCTGTTGTTATTTCTGAAATTCCTAGCTCCATTTCTATAATTAGGTTGCGTTTGATTTCCGGTACCATTATAATTACTCATTCTATTATTGAAACTACGAACATTAGAATCATTTTCAGGTTCTATATCTACATTACGAACAGAAGGATATTGCGTCTGATTACGTACATAATTACCCTGACCTCTATCCTGCATTTTATTATTATTCTGAATTGCAGATTGACTCTCATAACTCTGAATGAGCATAATTAGGTGATTGAAGTTAATGCACTGTGCCGACATTAACAACTGTTGTAGTCTAAATGGCAATAAGATCCTAATTGAAGCTATAATTCGGGATTCCGGATGGTTTGGACTTAATGATCTTAACTCATGATATGTCGATACTACAAATTCAGTAATACTACGGTGTAACTTTGGATTGTAGTGGTTCGTTCGCAAAACAGCATCTCTATTCGCTACCATAAAATCGTTTTCATAATTTGATAGAAGAGCATTCTTAAAATCTGAATACGTATGAAGACTACCTCTAATAGCTTTAAACCACGTTAAGCAAGGTGGCAACAAGATGTGCGGTAATAGTTTTAAGAACTGAGACTCATCTACAACCATGAGCTCACATTCATCCTGAAATTTTTCGAGAAATGCCCTAGCGGGTATATCTCCTGGCACGCCACTAAACTTTGTGAGCGACTTAACTTCGCTAAACCGCAACTGTTTACCTGTGTACGTCTTCATACCTACACTGAGAAAAATCCATTATCCGGACAGCGGTATATTGTACAAATACAAGGATTCGTTATGTTTACTAAGGAAATCTGTACGGAGCGTACTTTATCCATATGCTACACAGCTACTGCCTTTAACGCGCTTGGATGTTATATCATGTCGCTGCAGGATGTCTGACATCTAACAATCTTCCGTATTTTATATACGTATACGTATGTTAAATACTTCAGCTATATGTTATATACATCCATTTGTGTGTGAGGTCCTGACCGCCTATAGACACCTCTTTCTTGCACCATAGATGACGTCATGAAACAACTGTCGTATGCTTGCGAGCTGGTTTATAAACGAGGTTGTTTACAAACGGAAAAGAAGAGTGGAAGGAAAGAAAAGCCTGGGTAAGTGCAATAGTAAATTATCACTTTAGTTAAATATTCCATTAATTATATATTCCTTTAGTATAACTTGCTTTAATATAGTACTAAACAAGTAATGTGATTTATGACTACAATTCTTACTATTGTAACTCGTTAATGGTTGAGGAGAAAGAAATGGGTTAATCTGAATTTTGAGAAATCTTTGAATATTAATTTTGTAACTTTTTACATTTCAAGGTACGCAAAATGAATGTTATGTGTTTATTCTTTCCTTTTTATATGTGACGGTTTATTACTTGATAGAGATTTACTACAGGACTGCTTAACATAATTGCTAATAAACCGTTTTCAGCGCGAACATTTTCTTGTGTAGTGAAGATTTAGGATTTAGATTTCTGGGCTTTCGGCATCAATGACCTTGTTAGCCCGTCACATGTGAGTTATGACGTCCCTCGGTGAGCACACTATCCGGGGAAAGGGAAGGAAGCAAACGGCCTGGGACCTATATGTTGGGTACCACCCGGCATTTGCCTGGTATGAAATGAGGAAAACCCAAGAAAGCCTCATTCAGGATGTCTGGACTTAAAAGCTTTTGATACTTTTTCGACCGAGTGCCCCTACCGGAATCGAACCTGGGTCCGCTCGTACCGAAGGCGAGAGCGTTAGCAACTACGCTACGCGGAGCCACTTGTGTCTAGGAAACCTATTTTTACTAGGATATTTGCAACAAAATTTATTTCCTTTCTTTCTTTATTTTTCTTTTTGTTTTTGTTTTTTAACAATAAAACAAAACATATTTTACAGCCTCACTGAAATTTAAAAACACCAGTCAGGGAGAGCTCACGTTTAAGATTCTTTTTGTTTTGTTTTGTTTTGTTTTGTTTTGTTTTGCTTGTTATGTTCTCTAGTTAACTAATGTTTGAGTTCCTGAGAATTACATTATTATTATTATTATTGTTTCATAATTTTCGAACCAAAAATTAGATGTTTTTCTTTTTTTCCTTGTGTTGACGTCATTGTGGCAAGTTGGGGTGTTTGTATCGTACCTTGGCATTAATTTGGTTACTAGCACATAGTTTCAAGGTCATAAGTTGTAGGCCGCTTGAAACAGCTATTACACAGTTTGAAGAGTTAGGAGTGTCAGGCGTTTGACTTGCAGCTTTCGTTACAGCGTCTAAATTGCAGTATTGGATTGCGTCCAGCTTCTATGGCTGGTAAAAAAGTTATATCGCTTTCGTAATATGGTAAGAAATACAATGTAACAGTTAGGTATAGTATATATGACTAGTTTAATTAGGCGGAAATTACTCTGTTTCCTTGTCTTATTCTTTCGATTATGTTTAAGTACTGTGTCTTCATAGTATTGTTTCACTATTTCTAGAAGGAATTAAGTATTAACGAAGTAAAGAATAAGCAGAAGCCCACTTTGATTGACGTTTACTATTTCTCATACTTCATTGAGAATGTTTTGATCCCCAATTGCGCAAACTTCTAGTATGTATGTGTGTTTCTTTTTGTTGTTGTTGTTGTTGCTTACACTGCTATAAATATGAGCTCCTTCATGGCTAAGCGGTTAGCGTACGCGCCTTTGGTGTGGGAGACCCGCGTTCGATTCCCGGCGGGAGTGGTTCGGACTCCATGTTAATCAGTAAGTCCACGTCTCATACAGCCTCGTTGCAGAAAAGGATATTAAAATCAACTCAGCACTGCTTTACAGATGGAGTTGTTTGATTCAGGGTTCGAATGAAGCTTTTTACGGGAAGCAGGCACGTAGTCAAGGGGTGGGTCCAGACCCCCCCCTTCGGATCCAGAAATGAAAAATATTAAGGAAAGATGAAACAGAAAGAAACAGATGAATCAGCCTCAAAAATATAAAGCTACAATAAGCGTTTTGGTTACTCTTTCTTACGAGGAGCTTTGTGTGGAGGAAACGGGAGGGGGGGCGGATCAAGTTGAAATTGGATATTATTGTAACGGAACATTCCGAATTCCATCTAGCTCCATGTTAACCGAATGCAGCGGCGCAAATCTGTCTTCAACATTGGGAGGGACGGGTAAGACAGTTCTCATAATTTTTTTAAGGATGTTCAAATTATGAAGTTGAAAAACAATGCTGCGGAGGATCAGGGGAGCAGAGTTGTCTTCAAAATTGTGAGGCGGGCAGATTTAAAGCTTATTCTGGGGTGGGGACATCAATTTCATCTTACTTTCCTTTGTGGCAATCGGACACAAATCATCACATTTCTCTCCAAAAAACTCATTTCAAATCGGATTATTGAGGGGAAAGTCCCCCCAGTTCTAAGATTGGAGGGGACATGTCCTCATCCCCCCGGGACTTGCGCCAGTAACCCTATGGACTACAAATGACGATCGATAAACCGGTTCTTTCAGATAGCCTGTCAGAACTTAAGCAATGCCCAGAATTACCAATAATATGAACCATTTTGAATTTCGCGGCAACACTAATCCATTTTATAGGATGTCTTTACTCCCGAAAGAGATCTCGTTGCTATCCTTGACGGCATTGAACTAAGATAAGAGAAATAGAAAGAAGACGAGAAGAACCGAGTTCGAATGACCTTGGAAGACTATGTCTTTGTCAATACTTTTTTCTATTCTTTTTCGCAAGATTTCTTCATAATTCTTTAATTAAAATACTTACTAACATATCCTCATTTTATTGTCCTAACAAATCAATATGGATATGTTGTCAGTAAAATAGTTTAGATTGATCGAACCCCTGGTGTGATAACCACAGTATTTCGTCACAGACCTACCGTATTGCGAAATCGTGGCTACGTGCCTGCAGGGAGGGGGCGACTTTTCAGATATACAATCCAAGCATTTTATTTCTCAGTGATGCAAGATATATTATATAGTATATAATATGTAAAATATGAAATGAGGGAAAATATTTTCCCGGCAAGGGAGAAATTCTTTGGCGAGTTGGGGAAATTACTTGACGAGAGGGAAAATCTTCATCCTCCCGTTGATTCAAATCTTGATCGAAGATCATGCGAGTAGGATTCCATATTATGCTGTAGGTGTAGGTAGTACACAGTCTTGGCGCTGAATAGGACGCTAAGCTTCAAGCCAACCACATGTCTGTAATAACCTATTGCGATTGAATGGTAATGTAACGTAATGTACGATATGTGCATTTTCTAGATGCCATAAAATTATAATTTTAATTGAACATTCCACGATTATATACTTCAGGTTAAAGGAGTTTGATGATTAATTGAAGTGAATAATCGAGGCAGTGATTCTCAATATTCTTGACTTACGACACACTTTAGTAAACCCCAATGACATCGATATATTTGTTTAGATTTTGGATTGCTTTCCAACAAGTCGAGCCGCGCCAAAGCTGTGTAGGCTTACTAAGTTAAGTGAACTGATCCTAATTTAAATCCATTGTTTTCGGGGGCGCAGAAATGGACAGTGACACTTCCGATACTATTTAAATCAAAATTCAGCCAAACAACTTGGGGAGGGAAAGAGGGGAGACGGATCTTACAAATGATCGAAAATAACCGATATGAGAGAGCGTTTCGTAATAGTAAAAAAAGTGACTGACTAACGTAACATACATGTATTACTGGTTTTCTTATTTTCACCCAACGAAGCAGGTAATTAACGCTAGTACTAGCTATGTGTAGACTAAATGAGGTGATATGTTTCGTGACCCTTCGAACAATGCACGAAGCGGATGCAAGCAGTTAATACATGGAGTTAGCTTACCTAAACTTAGATTTCGCTTTCCGAAATCTTAATGGATGTATTAAGTGATTTCGTTACTTACACTCTCCATCTCTAAATACAAGGATTCAAAACATTTTCGATTCCAAACTATGACTCTGCTAGACAAAGAAAGCATAGGCCAGTGTATGTTTTACTTCATTTTCATATACGTGCTTGTAGGTTTTCTCGGGAACTTGGTTTCCTCCCACTTTCTCATTTCACCAAATATTCCATAATCATTAACTTGCTTTAATCACCGACTCCCTTAGCCTAACAGCATAATCGTGGGACATTAAACTCAAAGACTTTATTTTTATTTTCAAGTAATTACTTTTCTCTCCCTTATTTATTTTTAATTTAATTTCTCTTTCAATTTCCCTCTTTTAGGAACATGAACATAATTTGCAATTCTTTCTCATTATAATAACACTATTAAAAGTCCCATATGCAGCTCACCACGTTGGAACCCAGCGGAAACAGATGAACAACGAATATTGTCGAAAATATGTATTGCTTACAGCGGCGTAGCGAGCATTACAAGATTGGGAGGGGGATGAAACTTGAAATTGCCAAGTCTTGATTTTTATCTTAAAAAAATGTCAAGTCTTGATAAAAAAAATGCCAAGTGTTTCGAAAATCTTACAAACTCTATGAAAACCTATTACAGCAACCTTATTTTCATATTCGTTCCATTCCATGCCCCGTCTGAGACACGAATAAGATCAGCCCTTGTTCCGCTCTCGAGTCCAATTTAACATCTAACCTCAGGATGATTATCATCACCCACGAAGCACAACTGTTAATTTGATAACTCATGGCTATGTTAGGTAACCTCCGCCAGCTAATCTTCACGAGAACCTTTAAAGTTACAATCAGTTGTAGAAATGCATTTAAAAACGTAGAATAAGGTAGGTTATATTTACTGTTTGTGATGTAGAAGTGCCTAATTTACATATTAAACATTCAATTGAGGGGTTCAGTGAGAGACCAGGCTAACTTACATCCAGGTCAAGATTGAGATTTTGACGGAACAGCATACTAATATCATTAATTGACCTTTGCCTCAACCACTTGTCTGTGTGGCTTGTCCTGAGACAGGGGCGGATCCAAAGAGGGTCTATCTCCCCCAAGAAGAGGAAACTTTGTGTATTTTAATATAAAATAAAACCCACCCAGAGTTGAATCTCTTAAAAGTACCTCTATCTTGTAAGTAGTGGCATTACAACCCACCGCCCTCCAGTAGTCCATCCTGGATCCACCCCTGTTGTATACTAAGCCAAACTATGAATATCAGTCGTATCCTTTGAAACGTGCTGTTTTCATTTGTTTCCTTTTCTTTCAGAAAGTTAAAATTGTCAGTTAGCCTAGTCTCTCGCTAAACTGTCAATTGTGACAAAACACACCAATAATTGTTGATGCCAACTAAAACATACATATCCAAAGCCTACAAAATATATCACATTATTTAAGTTTTTTTTTTCAAAATTGCTTGCAATGTTTTTCTTCGTACCAAGCATCCGAATGTCATCTTGAATTCTGACCTTCTCATTTCACTACAATTCTTTGAAGTGTAAGACTGCGCAGCTTTTTTTTCCCCTCTCTCTCGCTCTCTTCAGTCCTTCAGTCTCCCCCACTTTGATTTCATGATTTCGCACTCTGATGAAAAGTATTAAACACCAAAATGGAAAAGTTCTAATATATAACCTCTCTTTTAGTAGCCCCTCCAACCACACGCCCGGGGCACGTGCCTTGCTTGCTCGCCCATAGCTCTGTGAGCTATATAAGTAAAATACAATGCGCGCGCATATGTAAACTTGGTGCCAGCTTTGATTCTCGCTGAGAGAGTATACATATAATGTTGGTTCGAATTCCATCAAAACCATAGGCTCATTTTTGTGTAACCTTGGTACTGAAGAAGACAGTAGACTTCAACAAATATTCCTGTCGGGCCTCGATGGCTCAGTGGTAGAGCGTTCACCTCTGGTGTTTGGGGTCTTTGGTTTGATCCCAGCTCGCGCCAAGTAAACTTTGTGGTGGACAAACACCGTGTGAGTGGGTTTTCTCGGGGTTCTCCCGTTTCCTCCCACTTTCTTCATTCCACCATTTCATTCATTATATCATCATCAGCGTCTCCTTTAGCCTAGCCGGTATACCCGTCATTATTGATACAACTATTATATACAGGATGCATCAGAAGTCCCTTGTCATCCTTTCTGAAAACTACAGGGATGTAGTTACATTGATTGCGAGATAAGAGATACACATTAGGCCCAGAGGGATACTTTCGGATTACATCACGCGGACGGTCGCCATCTTAGATTCGAAATTTTAATACGGACGATAAGTGGGTAGTGTGATACATGGCCATGCACTAAAATGTTCTGTGGATGTCAAATATGCAATCAGATATCATGTAACTTATTCTGGTGAAATGTTATTGGCAGTGAACCAAGTGAGACTATATGTAGTGGTATGTCATACCCTTCTGTTTTTTTTTCCAGTGATAGAAACATACCGTTTCTGGTTTTTTAGTGATCAAGATATACCTTCACGGAAGAATAAATGCTAAATACCATTAATAAATCCATTTTTTATACGTATTGACGAATAGCTTTGCACATAAAAAGATTTTATTTCTAATGTAGATTCTAAGTTGACAATACTGACATTTTTACCTTTTTCTACCTTTTGTTTGTAAAATGAGGTGTTTTCAAAGAAGTTCATCTAGTTTATATTTTGATGTGCCGTATTGAATTGTTTCTTTCGTATGTATGTATGTGTCGTCTTGTCTGAATTCTTATAAGCGTCGTATTTTGAGCATGGGCGGATTTAGGGGATTGCTGTGGGGGCAGATCTTACGGGAGTTTGAAATACCCCTCATTCGAGTGTGTGGTCCAGGAGTTTTCCCGCTGGAAATTGTTAATATTGAAAGTCGGTTTTTGAGCACTTTCGTGTATAATTCTCTGATACAAGGTAAGGGCTATTTTTATTTATTTTTTTCCAGAAAGTTGTTCACGATGGATGGATCAGTCTCTCCGTTTTTTCTCCGTAACTAAAAGAAGCTTTCCAGTGGTTTTCAGACATTATGTAAATAGAAATGCAATCTTGTAGGCTTCACACCTCACTGCATTTGAACATTTAGATAGCCGATATGTCGAGTCAAAATCGTAATAAAACACACCGCCTCTGATTTTTCCCACTTCGAACACATTTCCCTGTTATAGTCAGGGGTAAAAGCGAGGGGGAACGCGGGGGACGCAGTTCCCCACCTCGAAAAATATGTAGGACGTCCCCCAGATCCTAAAATGGTACAATGGGCAGAGATAGGCAGGAGGAACGGCGTGGAGTGATGCCGCTACCTTCCGTCCCCCCACCTTTTCAGGTCCACTTTTACCCCTGGTTATAGTATATGTTCCACATGTTCCTACTGAGCAATAAACATTTGCAGAAGCTTCTTCCAATTGCTGTGGACACAAAGTAGGATATAGGGTCAATTTTGTGCACAGACGATGGCGATACTTTGTTCTAGATGATAAAAATTATGAATATTTACTGCACAAACCATAGCCTTAACTTTTCCACTTAGCTAGAAATTGAACAGCGTTAGGTCCGGTGATCGAGCAGCCATTCAACTGCCTCTCGTCGATCAACCCATGTTCTAGAAAATTGTTCAAGTAGTGACGCAATACGAATCCATAATGAAGAAAGCGCCATGGTGTTGAAAAAACTGCGAGAATGTACCATCCTCGGGCATCGCAGCTCGCAATATCTATCCCTGTACGAGCGTGAGGTATTATTCCGCAGTTAATTTTATGGAATGAAAAAGTGACTGATTAGACGTATTCCTCATTTGTCTGCCAACAACATAATTAATTTTCTTTGCGCTGGTCATGTTGGAGGGGTCTTGCACGCGGGGTTGTCAGGTGACCAATTGTGCATGTTCTGCCTATTAACCTTCCCATTTATGTAGAGGTCAGCTTCATCTGAAAAGAGTATTTGCATAAAAATGTTAACCATAATTACTCACTGCACTTGGCGATCAACTTCGTTCTCGTGGAGATGTTGCTTCATTTGCACCTTGTACGGATGCACTTATACACGCGCAGACCCTATGACTCAACCCACATTGCATTAATAAATGACGTGTGCTCCTCTGGGGCCACATCGAGAAAGAAGTCAGCACTGCCGTACGCGTTGCTTCATCTGTAGCTCTCTACGATCGTCCGCTACGACGTATGTCCACGAATGTGCCCGTCTCCTCAAATTTAGTTAATTACTGTGACACTGCAACATGTAACACAGTCACATTGTGGATGATTCTGTTTGCAAACGGTAACCACTGTACAGGCACTCCTCCCGCTCCACAGTTTGAATATTTCGATGCATTCCTCACGTGCTAACGGTATGGTTCTACATCTAGAAGAAAGAGGTAAATACAACGTTCAATTGGCAATAACTTTTCACCAAATTAAGCTCCATGGAATCTGATTGCATATTTGACATACTGAAAAAATTCTAGCCTGTGGCCATATATATATCACATTACCCACCAGTTTATAACAAACAAATTTAATCCAAAATGGCGGCCGTCTGTGAGAGTATTTCCAAACGGCCTAATGTGTATCACCCATCTCACATTCAATTAAACTACACCCGTGTAGAATTTAGAAAGGAACTTCGTATGACGTATACAGGGTGTTTCGAAAGTCCTCTGACGTTACAACAAAACGTAAGAGGAAAAACCATTTCTAAATATGTTGTTTTCAATCTAAAGTGAACACTTTTTAAATCGGAGGAGCCGTTTGGGCTGTACTCTTTATGCGCCCAATGTGGAATGAAAATGCAATGTTACCATTTACCTGGACCCACAACATATGTGAATGAAGTTACTGTTTGAAATGGGGGCTAGCCATCGACATGTTAGCGTAAAAATCAGTAACTTCATTCACTTATGTTGTGGGTCCAGGTAAATGGCAACGTTGCATTTTCATTTAACATTGGACGCATAAAGAGTGTACAGCCAAACGGCTCATCCGATTTTGAAAATTCCTTCAACTTACATTGGAAACATCATATTTGGAGACGGTTTCCCAATTACATTTTGTTGTAACTCTGATAATAATCGAGTTACTTTATGTCAGGGGACTTTTGAGACACCCTATATATCTTATGGAATATATGTTTGATGTCCCTATAACTGTAGTATAATTTAGTTTGTTTAAATTTACAAGTTATTACAAGTAGATTCTGACTTTCATGCGTAAGAGTTTGTATGTAACTAACTAATGAATTCTATTTCATGAAATTTACATTGAAATATTTAACACAAAATCTTTTATATTCATGCTTAACTTAGTGACTTGGCTTTGGACTGCAACTGATTATTGTACCCCATTATTGCTTGAGAAGAAAACCGATGTCCGAATCTTCATTTGGAGAAACCAAAGAACTATTGGAATGCTGAGGATTAATTTCTACACTTCAAGGTGCGTAAATTATATCTAGGTATATTCTGTGTTTATTGTTATAATTAAGTCTTACTATTACTATTATTGGGTTTAGAATCAATCAAGTACTTCATGATATTTTAGAGGGATCAAGATGGCTGCCAGATAGATAAATATTTGAGCGTCAGGCCCTTATTTCTTTTCAATTTTATATTTAATCAATGTCTATTTCCCCCCCCCCTCATTATTCCACCAAATCGTATTCCAAGATCATCAATTTTCAATACTCATTTGTGACTGTCAGCATACATAGCATAACCGTAGGAAGTAAAACAAAGATTTATTTTTATTTTTCGTTTTCATGTCTTTTCTCCATATCTGTGAAAAATAACGCCTTCAACATCATAAATTTGTATGCTACTTGCCTGCTTTCGAGCACAGTAATCAACTATTTGGACATTACGAAGCAAAGCAGGTCTACGTTGCAGTTAGCATAGTTTTGAAAGGATGTGACATAATGATACTGGTGTTGCGATGTTCAGCCTAAACAGTGCAAGTAAATAAATCTGTAACAATTGTATTGGTGTTTAGCTTACATGTCCTCCAGACGGGCCATTTTTTTTTTTTACATCTTGTTACATCGATCCCAGTCCCCGCCAAGTGAACTTTGTGGTGGACAAACACCGTGTGCGTGGGTTTTCTCGGGGTTGTCCCGTTTCCTCCCACTTTCTTCATTCCACCATTTCATTCATTACTCATCATCACCGTCTCCTTTAGCCTAACCGGCATAATCGTGGGACGTAAAACTCAAAGATTTCATTTCATTTCTACTCTATATGAAGTATATTCTGAGGTTGTGTTTTTGGGGACGTGGTAGCTCAGTGATGGAGCGTTCACCTCTCCTGCGTGGAGTTCCTGGATCGATCCCAGCACGTGCCAAATGGGCTTTGTGTTGGACAAACACTGTGTGTGGTTTTCTCGGGGTTTTCCCGTTTTCTCTCACAGTTTTCATTCTACTATTTCATTCATTCTCATGATTATAGTTTCCTTTAGCATACCCGGCAAAATCGTGGAACGTAAAACTCAAAGATTTCATTTCATATAAACTTTGGTGCAAAGTAACCCCATAGATGAAGATATTTTGCACCACATACAAAAAAGTATGTTCAACATACTAACATGATGTTTGTTTGCTATGTTTTCTCTCCTGCATTTATACATTTCACTTTTTACACAAAACTGCATGTGTAACGAATTTTTGTTACGAAATTCGAGACGAGACATAGCTCTTCCAATAGAAACAGATACAGTTTTCGAGACGAGACAACTTTCGCGACACCTTTGCGAGAGGTGACAGTCTCAAATCATTTCTCGTGCGTACCCCTAGCCCATATCGTGCGTTATCAAAAAGCATGTTAATGAGAAATAACAACATGTAAATACAATATAGGTAGTTAAAAACATTTTTGTTTTCATTCTTCACCAATGCATTATTATTAACCTCAGTATTTTATAGTCCATTCTTAATCTTAAGGTGATATATAATTAAGTTTTGAATTCTGTTAACTTATTTTGTTTCTCAAATTGTATTAAAAATGTATGTACAAACATGTTTATTTTCATTCTTGAGTGCTTAAAGTCACTATAGTTATTAAACGTAGTAATTAATATTGTACTCTTAACGTTAAAATAATATACAGTTAACTTTTGAATTCAGTTAACATTTTTCTTACTGAAATTGCTTTAAAAAGTATGTAAAAACTTTTTTATTTTCTTTCTTGAGTGCCAAAAGTGATGCACAGTTATTAAGATTAGTACTTTATACTCTATTCTTAATTTTAAACTGATAAACAGTGCGTTTCTGAATAAATTATGTCAAGTTATTTGAGTGACGAACACTGGTACAAAACCCTAACTACCACTGGAACATTTCGATTTTGAGATGACTACTACCGGTGCAATACAAGGGATTTTAAAATATTGTTTTTCCTTCAACGGCTATTCGATTTTGAATTCTGACTACATGGTCATATATAGGAAGGATCAGTGTCTCTTTCCAACTATGGTACAGCTCCGACCGATTCACGGTGCTCACAGAAGAGACAAAAGAGTATGTTTTCAACCTTAAAGTAACGACCACTGGTGTTTTTGCCCTGGTATGCAAAAGTAAGTGGGTACCCCAATGGGGTAGAGGGGTACTATGCGGTACCTAATTTCTGCATTTTAGATATATGGAAATACATGTGTCTAAAATGTAAAGAACTTATATTTGTTTACCGAAAACTGCAACTCGGTAAGCCTTACGGATACCGAGACATGGGAAAATAAAGAGCGACACGATATGTATGTGGGGCTTGCATACTTGAAGGTACAATTTGGAAAATGAATTCAAATATGACTAACGGCTATCAAGATATTGTCAAATAAAGAGAGGACCAATACAGGTATGGGATTTTCGTATTAGATGATAAAACTTCCGAAACCGGTCATGGAAAGTTAATAAACACCAGTAGCAATTCCATCTTCAAGTAATTAGATATTTCCATGGGGTGTTAGAATATCTTACAGTCTACCAAGATTAAATTTTAAAAGCTTCTGAAAATATAACTTGACATTTGTAAAGAGTATTAGAAATATGTATTTACCTAAAACTTGCAGCTAGTACATCTAACATATAGAGAAACACCGTGAAATAAAAGAGTATGAGATGTTGAAACTTCGGAAAAATTATTGGTCCCAACAAAATTAAATAAGATGGTATTTCTATGGGTTAAGTACGTACATCAGTACAATTTCGATAGAAAGATTAGTTCTAGGTTTTCTTCAGGCAGTTCCAAAGGTTCATCGAGCTGTGTAAAAGAGTGAAAATTCCCTGTGAATATCTAATATAGTAACCAAAATATAACGAGTCATTTATTTTATGACGTAAAAATAGAGATCTTTAAGGATTTGTACTTCTGGGTCTTTGCTATAAGAAGGAAATTCAAAAACCTACTGTATATACCTTAATATGCAATTAAATCAGTGAGGACACAGTAACTTAGTGGTGGGGTGTGTACCTAGTATGTTTTGCAGAAACTACACTGGAGTATTCTCTTAATCCACAGAGATACGATCACACTTAACTGCCCATTTAATTTTAAAATGAAATTAAGGCAAGTGAATGTTGATGATAGAATTGATGGAGTGTAAAGGTGGGAGGAAACGGGAGTACCCCGAGAATACCCACGAATACAATGTCGACTACAAACTGACTTGGACACGGATCAAACCAGGGACCCAATACACCAAAGGTACGCACTCTACCACTAAGCCACCGTGCCTGCACCCATTTAATTGTCTATTAAGGTGTATACGGCAGTTTTCTGAAATTTCTTCTTCTTACAGCAAAGACTCAACAGTACAAATCCATGTGGGTCTCCATTTTCACGACCTCGTAAAATACATAATTACTTATATCTCGGTTGCTATATTAGATATTGACAAAGAATTTTCATTCTTTTTGTACGCTAGGAATTATCACGCTTGGATTTACCCGAAGAAAACTTCGAGCTGAATTAATCTTTCGATCGGAATTGCCCTGACGAGTGTGAGGTACTCACTTCACCCATATAAGTACCATCTTATTTAACTTTTATTAAGATCAAAAGTTGTTTTATGAAATTTCAAGATCTAATACTCTTTTATTTCACGGTGTCTCTCTAGCTGTAAGATGTACTGGCTGGAAGTTTTGGGTAACTCTATTCTCTTTTCTAATACTCTTTACAAATGTCAAATTATATTTTCCAAAGCTTTTAAAACTTAATCTTTTTAGACCCATGATGTTCTAAAACCCCATGGAAATACCCAGTTACTTTAGGATGAAATTGCTACTGGTGCTTATTCAGATTTCATGATCGATTTCGGAAATTTCACCACCTAACACGAAAACCCCATAACTGTGTGGGTCCTCCCTTTATTTGACTATATCTTGATAGCCATTAGTCATATTTTCATTAATTTTCTAAACTACTGTCAAGTATGGAAGCCCCACATACCTATGGTGTTCCTATTTATTTCACCATATTTCGGTAACTGTTAAACATACCGACTTGCGGTTTCGGTAAACACACACCTGTAACGTTCTTTATAAGTTTATTAAGATATATTTTAGAATGTTTAGAAATGGGAGGTCTGCGAATGCCATAGTACCCGAAAACCCCCATAAGGACGTGTGTGTAGTGTATTGAATTGAAACTACTTTTGAGGTTGTTGATAGCCCTCAATAATTACGTTTTCGAAACTGCACAATCTAGTACGCAAAACTCACACTTCTATGGTGTTGTCCTTTATTTTCCCATACCTCGGTATCCATAAGGCTTACCGAGTTGCGGTTTTCTGTACTAAACAGATATCAGTTCTTTACATTTTAGAGACATATATTTCCACATATCTAAAAATGCAGACATATTAGGTACCTCATGGTACCTCGAACGCCAGTGGGTACCCACTTACATTTGCATAGTAATACATTTCGAGTTGTTCAGCATCAACAAACACTTTTTTTTAATTCATCATTTTTCTACCAGAAACCCAAAAGTCCATACCTGACCGAACAGATTTTGTCCATTTAATCTAAAAAATGTTAAATATTTTAAAATGTAACATTTTAAATATTTTTGGATTTTTGTTTCAGGTATTTCATGTATCAAAACAAAACCAGGATTCTGCATGAAAGACAGCGAAAAGAAGCAGTGTAATTTGTGGCTAAAAGCACGTCCTTTCTGAAGACAGACCCGATTGTATTTACATTCTTTTGTACAAATATGTAACCTTAATAAATATACTGCTCCGCAAATTATTTCTTTCTTCCATAAATTAGAATAAATGTATGTCTGTTTAAAGAAAATGTTTGTTAGCGTTAAGTCTTCTCAACTCTTTTTCTCTGTAAATAAGAACATTATACCTTGCAACATTTTTTTTTATCATTGTGCAATTCCGATTGGATAAAGTAAATCTGCACGAAGCACTTTTATTTCAGTCATACATTAATAACTAATGTATTGTTCTGTGAATAAGGCAATGGTATAGTGAATATGTTTTAACATAAAATCTGTAACTCAGCTTTTCAGTAGTCAACTTTATTGAGAATCCGAAGAAAGAAAGAAAAAATGTTGGACTTAACGAATTTCAAAATTATTTTTGTTCGAATTCTGGACTAATCCAAATTATCCAGAGAAATCATTTATGTTGCTCTCTACAGATATATCCTTTCTCCAAATCGTATGAAAAGGAGACTTCATACATCGCTACATTTTGTATGTACTATGTTTCGTATTTATTTAATCACTTTGTACCTTTCTCTAGTGTTGACAAGGCCGCAAGTGTCAATCGAATAATTTAGTGTTTCACTCATGTAACCTTGTGACTAACGTACGTCCTGTCGGTATATATATGTTACTGGGTTCGGTTAGCGACAAACAATTTTTAGTGTTAAACAAATACAAAAATCTACACGCAATGAGATACGATGATCTTTGCCTCATAGACAATACCAAGCAACTAACGGTACTGAGTGTGGTTGAGTTTACTAGTGGTATTATCTGGCTAAAATCAATGTTCCGAGAGCTATACTTCTTTTTGTACTCTGAATGCAAACTTTGATATAACCGTTTTAAATTATTGTACATCTATCTATCTATATAGCTATATCTATATCTATCTATCTATCTATCTATCTATATATATATATATATATGTATATAATTGTAAACTAGAAACTTCCGAGTAATTCTGAGAATCATCGCTCTTTCCTTAAATAATGTATGAGACTATTACACTGCTCGTTACTTAAAATGTTGAACTAAGAAGGATACATCCAGGAAAGTCCAAATTTGCAGAATGTGTAGAGCAGGGAAGGATAAATATGTTTGGTCGATGGCTGCACAGCTTCTCATACCTGTGAACTCCGCCAGCTACAGTTGATGAGCTGTGGCATTGGATCGTAAGACGCATGGCTTACCATACCAGAAGAGAACATCCTCTCGATGTCTCGCTGTGTTACAGTCGTTCTGGTTGTCAATGTTGGGTCAGTTCTGCTCTGCTATCACCACGTTGTCACACAGCGAATACAGCGGTAAGTTTAACCCTTAACGTAGCAAGCCTAAGTCGTCAAAGTTGTTTACCAAGCTGGAGTCTTCTGGGGACCCCAAGTATTATTTTAATTTCTCAACATAGTATTGCAGAGGGTTACTCCAACTATTATTTTTTGGATGTCTAGAGGCATACTTAAGTTAAATGAACATTGTTGACGTCAAATAATATGTATATTTGAACACTATTCAGTTCTTCATACAATTTCATACTTGTGTGTTCGTAAATCTGAAACACAGGTTTAACAATGGAGTTTTTACATTTTGAAGTGTGTTTTTATTTTTTGTATTTTTTAAAGAAACGCATCGTTGATCTAATCATGTAATTGATATCTCAAAGGGTTGCAGGATACATATAAAAATCGAGAATAAATTGATTCTTATAATTGCGGCAGTATCACCAAATATCACTCTCTGGGGTCCCTAGAGTACCCCGCTTGGTATGTTAAAGGTTAAGCATATTCGACACTTACTATTAGATATCGGCTTGGAAACTTTGGCGTAGCTACCCTGTCTCCTTGAAGTTTCATTTTTAATGGGGAGTACTGTTTAGGAATCATCTTGTGAGGGAAAACGTTTTCAGCTGACACCATGTTTTTAATTATAGCTTCATTTAAAAAATAACTTATCTGTTAATTAAAATGTGCAGAGAAGTTATTTCTGGAAAATCCTATTCACGCCTCTTGTGGTAACAACTTTGCATTTTGGAAGAGGATATTATTAAGGAAAAGAATGAGGTAAAGTCGTCTTTATATAGTACACACGGAAAAGAAAGTATTTGACAGTTGACAAATTTTCTTTTGCCAATAGCTCGGGAACAAATGAATTTATTTGGATCTTTTTGTTGTTATTCTTCGAATAGTTATAACTTGACAACCTGCCAAAGTCGGTACTCTGATAGGTTAATTTATTGTTGAGTTTTTAGGAAAACAAATTTTGTCAACTGAAGAATATTTTCTTTCGTGACTGTACAAGCAATGGATGATAACGGCTTAATAAATGACTGTACGTAAGTCTTTTTTGAGTTTGAACATAGGATTGTACATGGCTGTGAATTTTGCATTATTATTGAAGTGCTGCAACTAAGTTATTGCAAAAGGTATGATAAATTCTTACAGTAATATTGTCACATATTGATTTACTCTGTATGAAAACTAAAATAGTTTAACATATGGTTACCCTCCTTTCTGCCAATAATTTTAAAATTAACTCTTGTGCCACTTTTCAACACTTGGCTTTGAAGTAGCTTTCCAAAGAATTAGCAGGAAGTCCAAACTTACACCCTGCAGATAAATACATTTCTCTGGACAGTTTCACTGCTCCAAACTAAGATTTGAAAAGTGTAGTATTTTTAATTTTATTATTATTGGCACAAAGGAGATCAACCATATTTTAAGCTATTTTTGTTTCCATACAGAGAAAAACAATATGTGGCAACATTACAGTAAGAATGTATCATGCATTTCTCAGTATGTTGCAGCACTTCAATAATGGTGCACTATACGTACAATGTAGATCCTGAATATGTCCAATTCATATATTACAACAAGGCAATACGTATGCGATACAGGTAAAATCCGTATATTTCATATGGACAATCTACAAGCTACATACATCCAGTCCATACATTACATATGGCCAGCCTGTACGCGACATACGTGTAATCTATATGCCGCATGCAGACAGTCTGTAAGCTGCATATGTGCACTCTGTATGGTGCATACGGATATTCTGTATGCTGTATCGGGACAAGCTGTGTGCGACATAAGGAAAATCTGTATAATACATAGGTACAATACGTACACTGTATCTAGTCGTACGTACGGGGCACAAGTACAATATAGATGCTGTCTCGGGGTTGAACGCAAGAAACACACGTACAGAACGTATATTGCATACTTCTTGAAATTACGCTCCGTCCTGATAGTCAGTGAGTGTCGTCATTATTAACCCACATGCTACATACGATCCTGACGTCACAAAGCTAGAAATTACCTCCGTATATACTTGTTACTGTAGATGACGTCACATGAATGACGTCATTGCACTTATGTAGACAGTACGTATAATACATACTTTTTCAGCTATACGTTTGCTGCAGGATGCTATATACGGTTGTACGTTAAGTCCAGAAACTACAGGAATTACGAATGTAACCTACGTTTTTAAGTATGCCACCTACATTTTTTTTCTCAGTGTATACTGGAAATGTGTTTGCGTCTGGATGTTTGCCTCATTCTTTCTTCTCTTTCACTGCTCTCTGCACCACTCGAAGATCTATCAAATTCCAAAGTTGTTCTGGGAGGACGATTAGGTACCCAACCTGTGGCTGCAGGATGTTTCGTACATTCGTTATCCTGGAATGGAGTTCCGTGAATACATCTTTCCTTGATGAAATTTACTTAATCTCGCAGTAATTTAATATGGTTTTCATGGGCATTAATTGTTGATTCTAAAACATCCACTGATTCTTGCATTTCTGTGTTCTTTTGTACTACTTTTTTCTATTTTCTCTTCGTACTTCTCGAATTTTTCCACTACATGATGGTTCATCTGGTTTAACTGATGTTGGACACAGTTCCACCTGTCTTCATTGCATTGATTCAACTTCACTATTTTTTCGTCAAAATCATTAGCCAACTGTATTATCTTCTGATCCAATTTTTCTTCAAACTGTTGAATTTGCTCGGAGTGATTCTTCATTTGCTCGGACTGGCTCCTAATTTGTTCTGACTGGTCCCGCATTTGTTGGGCTATATCATCACCTTTTCGTACTTGGTCCTTGATTTGCTCGGACTGGTTTCTTATTTGTTGCGCCAACTCATCACCTTTTCGTGTTTGGTCCTTGATTCGCTCGGACTGGTTCCTCATTTGTTCGGACTGGTTTCTTATTTGTTAGACCAAGTCTTTTAGAATGTCAGCCAAATTGTCACTCGGAGTCAATTGAGGATACACACTCTATTCACCAATCATATTACTTTCCGTACTCATGGCCATATTTCGATGAATTACTTTTCCACTTCGCAAGGTCGCGTTGAAAGCTTGCCGTTTGTACTGACCTTATGGTCTCACAGCTTGGTTTCCAGCTCCTCCTATGTACTATCAAAAGTTAGCAATACTCGAACGCCATGCATTTCGTTTAGCCTTTCGTATCCAGCTTCCCCTCCCAACCCTCTACTCTATGACCGTATTCATTTTCCACCGCTCTTATCCCATCTTGAGACTCTAGGCTTAAACTACATTAAGAAACGCATTGAAACTGCTCATCCAGTATTCCCGAACATTCTTCGCTATGACAGAGACTTTAATACCCCTGCTGTTTATTATCCGACACCTTTACAACATCTGATGACCCTGTATCATTTGAACATCGGCCGCGAGAACGTCGATCCGGAAGTTTTTGACATTTATCATCCTGGCACAGTTTCACCGCTCATCTATCCATCTCATGCACATTAAATCACCCACTAACAGGGCTGCCTTTGTCTTCATTAGCTCCTGATATGCCTCACTAACAGAAGCTAACAGCATTCGTCTTACTAATAATACTCATGTGTTATGGCGTCATGGCACTTCACCCTCATGACATCTACCACTCCTCCTGTCTTGACTGCCGTCTACTTCTATCATTAAACCCTATGCTTTATAACTCCTGATGAACGTGAATCACCGCATTGTGTTTTGGCATTCTCTCTTCATTTCAGGCACCGCGGTTAAAGAACGACTACGACTTCTATATCAGCCAGACGATCTTCCTCAGCATCCATGACACATGAAGATTCCCCTCACTTAATTGCTGTCCATCCCTCTGAGTAAAATGAACAAAATATTAAATAAAGATGACAAAACAACACCTAGGCCCTCTCATGATACAATTGATGCTCCTATACTATTTGACCTCTTCCCGAAGAAAGGGCGGAACCCTTTAAACGGGTAAACGTAAAAAATCACTCTTAATTACTATTGTAGCATTTTAATAGATAGATGCTCGATGAGATTGGTTTCTCGTGCACAGCCCTGTATAAAGAGATTTAGTTGGTATACTAAGCTTCTTAGAAAGATAAGAACATGAAAATATGAGACGTTCAGGATAGTGGGACTGAACTCAAAATGTTTGTTTTCGGTAAAATAAAGTTTAAGCCCTGTACTATTAGTTGTTATTATAGCTATTTATAATATTGTTATTATTGTTATTAATAATTAGGATAACAAAAAAGAGATTCTGTCCGCCCTTACTATCCTGCACTACATTTTCATATTCACTGATTTAAATATACATTCATTAATTGCATTAGCATTAGCTCCTACTATACGACTAGATTGGCATTTCTCTGTTCATATGTGCATCTGCCCTTCTGTATATTCGTCTGTTCCACGACAACTCTTGTAAAACTTACCTAATTTCGATTAAACTTGGTTTATGCCTTCCTTCCACTTGCAGAAATAACAATATTTCTTTTGCGGATGCAATTCATCGACTATAAGTGCTGATTATCGCGAGAAACACAATGCTTAATTCTGCAACGTACGGAAATTTATTTGCAAATTAAAGTTGCAGATGTGTCTTCAAATGAAGATAAAACAGCTGCTTTTAGAAAAGCTTTGCTGAAATGAATAGGGTGTTAATCGTCAGCTCTTTGTTAGTACTGGTTGTCTACAATCATAATGTTATTGCTCCTGCGTGAAGAAAGTAATTAACAAATTAGTATTCGATTCTAACTTGATGTCGAGCAATAACATTATGATTTTTGATGACGCTTATGAATCGAACAGGAGTATTTGGTGCTACAGTGAAATTTTGAGCTATGTCTGTGGTAAATTACTACCAGAAGGGGTTCCCAAATTGATTTAAATGGAGTGAGTAGCCAGATTAAAAGTGCTCTGGGAGAAGGCAGTAGTTCTGCAGTAGCCAAGTTGGTGGAAGTCATAGTGATTGGTATGGTAACATGGAAATTTGTCCCAGGTGTGGTCAGAGTGACTTTAATGGCTGGAATACTGTGGGGAGGATGGCAACAGGAAACAACCACTCTATTTTCCCATACTTTACTGACAGCAGAAAGAGAACATATCTATACTTATGTCCAAAATGATTGTCGCATATCTATAACTGTATTGTTGTTGAAATATAATTTGATAATGATTTTGCAGGGCACTTTTAATACTGTTACTATGTGTATAATCAGATAATGTATTTTTTGTGGTAAATTTCATAGGAAAAGAATTACAAATACAAAAATTAGAATGAGTAAAACAAAAAATTGCTAAATGAACAAGAAAGTTTCATTTTCGTTTTATTTTTCTTATTTGCTGTTCTTTTGACATGAAATTTGCCACATACATGTCTTTGCCGATTATACATATACTAACATTATAAGAAATACCGGGCGAATTCGTTATCAAATTATATTCCTACAACAACATGTTTATAGACATGCGACAATAATTTTGGACATGAGTGTACATGATGAAAATAGGTTATATTTCCGGAGGTAAAATACCCTCCAATTCAGATCTCCGGTAGGGGGTGGCTTGGGATGGACTATTGGACGAGAAATTAACAAGTGGGGAAGATAGATAGAGAAAGAAAGTCACGGAAGAGCAAAAGCTTTAGGATAGATGCATGGAACGTAAGCACCATGTTACAGGGAGAGAAATTAGAAAATTTTAAAGAGGAAATTAGACAAAATAATGTGGACTTGGTAGGAATTTGTGAAGTTACATGGAAAGGTAATGGGGGAAAGCGAAAAATATAGACTGTTTTACTCAGGTAATGAAAAGGGCTGTCATAATGGTGTAAGAATAATTCTTGGTAAGCGCTAAAGGCCTACCGCTCATTGGCGGCAAAACAGTTGCGCAACTATCTTGTCGCTGTGGCCTACAGTTAGCAACTTCACGGTAACAAAACATTTTTGTTGCCACACTCGCTCACTGGCTACGGCAACAGAAAATTTGCCGAACATTTGATATCATAATTTGGTGGGATTGGACACAGTACGATGGACTTCGAAGAATGTGCTATTGTTTGTACGCTAATACTGATTTTAAGAGGGAAGAAAAGAAGAAACAAGAAATACTGGGTACATCCCATATACAGTGAGAGATTGCTGAAGGGAAAATTTTACACGCTATATAATGATTTACGCAATTATCCCTCGAAGTTCTTTAGCTACTGTAAAATGAATGCGGTTGCTTTGATTAGCTCTTGTCTTTAGTAGCACCAGCAATAACAAAGATAAACACAAACTTGAGATTAGCTTTGCCACCTGGAGAAAAGCTAATAGTGACATTAAGGTAAGCATGTACCATGTGCGTATTAGATTAATTTACCTGTAAAATAATCGTTAATAATAATCAGACAGCCTAATGACATTGGTCCATTTAGTTGTACTGCGAAATCAGATTCAGAATCTAATAGGGTTCAGGGGTAAAGCGTTCACCTCTGGTGCATTGGGTCCCTGGTTCCATCGCAGCTCGCGCCAAGTGAGGTTTGTGATGAACAAACACCATATGCATGGGTTTTCCCATTTCCTCCCACTTTCTTCATTCTGCCATTTCATTCATTCATCACCGTCTCCTTTAGCCTACCCAGCATAACCGTGGAAAATAAAACTCCAAGGTTTCATTTCATTTTCATTTAAAAATGTACGAGGCTTCTGATACAGACTCGTAATAGGCTCCTGATACAGACTCGTAATAGGCTCCTGATACAGACTTGTAATAGGCTTCTGATACAGGCTCGTAATAGGCTCCTGATACAGACTCGTAATAGGCTCCTGATGAGTAAATACCTGTGTTTTTTTTCTTGGCTGGAAAGCTTATTCCAGTTTCTTACAATAGCTAAACACACTCTTTCTTCTTTAAATATATATATGAAATATTCTTGCAAACTTTTTAATAAATAGTGCTCTATTTCCTCAATTAACTTTTCATTGTCCTCATCACTGATTAAAGACATACATGTATTAGCTTCCATTGCGAACACTTCTTTTTATGTGCTACACACGGAATGAACTGTTATGTGAAAAAATTTGTAGGAAACACTTTTTTTTTTTATCCTTCTGCTTGGAGGTTCCTCGGCAAATTTTTTGACGCCTTCGACGCAGTGAGCGAACTTCCATAAGACTTAATGCATTTATAGATGTTGCCCAATTGTTCTGTCGCCCTCCTTGGTGACACCTGGGCAAATTTTCTGTCGCCGTCGCCTCAGTGAGTGCACTCTCATAAGATTCAATGCATTTAGGCACAGCAACAAGATAGTTGCCCGACAAAATGTTACCAGTGATCGGTAGGCCTAAAGGAGAAGGTAGCAAAGTAAAATTTGTCGATAATAATTGTCATGTTAAGACGTAAAGGAAAAAAGAAAGAACTTGTGGTGATACAGATATACTCACCAACAACTTCGTATACAACTGAAGAAGTAGAGGAAAATCATGAGAAAATAAAATAAATTCTAGAGAGGAAGAAGAGGGGCGCATGCGAAACTGTAAGAAAAGTAATTGCGTAAGAAAATAGGAAGGTAGTGGCCTCGTCAAATATGGTGTAGGTGAAAGAAATGAAAGGGGAGAGGAACTGGTCAATTTCTGTAGACAGAAGTCACTTGTAATTGTGAACACTTTGTTCCATCACCACAACAGAAGAAGACGAAGATGGAATTCCTCAATACACGGATGAAGGTACCAAATAGATTATGTTATGATTCTATATAGGTATCAGGATAGCTTCAAGAATGTCAAGACCCGTTCTGGGGCCGACATTTTCTTTTATCATAGGGTTGCGCAGCTCAAAGTGGATATTCAACTGAAACATGTAGAAAGGTGAAGAGAAGCAACATGTTTTTGAACACTGAAAAGTTGAAAAACTAGAAAGTAAGAAATCTTTTAGTTTAAAAAAATCGAAGAAAACTACTCAAACGAGGAAATGACAGGATCAGGTAGTAACAGACGGTGGGAGCATATTAAATTTTGCATACGGCAGGCTGCAAAAGAAGTAGTAGGTTACGGCGAACACAAACCGCTAAAAAACCATGTGTTATAGAAGACATGCTGCAGAAAATGTTTGAAAGGAAAAAACGTGGAAACGAGTTAATACGGAAAGAGGCAGAACTTCGGAGGAAAGAAGGGAATGTTACAATGGCAGTTGAAATTAAGAATTTGAAGGTAGTCAACGAGACAATTGAAGTTTCAGGAAGATGTAAAGATAATGTTGAGTGTTTATATGAGAGTTGCAGAAGACTGTACTGACTAAATGTTGAACTACAGAATGAAGTAGGCGAGGATAATAAAGAATTTAGTATTCTTCGGGATGAGTTTGAGAAAGGTATATCCAAGGTTAGGAATATAGAGGCAACTGGAATAGATTATTATTATTATTATTATTATTATTATTATTATTATTATTATTATTATTATTATTATTATTATTATTAATAATAATAATAATAATAATAATAATATCTTATACTATTTATAGATAATATTAATAGAATTCATTAAGAATACGCGATACAAGGGAAAGAAAAAATTGTTCCGACTGTGCAATGAAATGTATGAAACAGGGAATTGGCCAAATATACTGAAGACGACCATGATAGTAATGACAAACGAATCGAACCCAGATAAATGTGATGATTACACAACTACTAGACTCATATCGTATGCAGCAAAAAATTTGTTTCGAATACTGAAAAGAATCTTGTATAGAAGAACAGATTTTAAAAAAGTTGAAGAGAAACAGTTAAGATTCAGGAGAGGTAAGGGCACAACAGATGCAATTGGAATACTAAGGGTAATCAGTGAAAGGTTCATAGAGAAAAGGAAAGAGGTTTAACTTCCATGTATTGATATAGAAAAAAAATTTTGACCGCGTGGATTGCGAATTACAGTTGAGAGTTCTAAAAGAAAGTTGAAATGGAGTAAAGGTCGAAGAACGCACAAGAAAGTTATATATGAACCAACAAATAAGCGTTAAAATAGAGGAAGAAATGACAGAAGGGAGTGCAATTGGAAGGAAGAATGCTCTCTCTTGCCAGCATTATTTAATATGTATCTAGAAGAAATACTAGAAAAGAGAATACATAATCAAGACAAGATTTCGCTAAGAGGTAAAATGATTGGGTGTATACGGTTTGCAGACCTTATGGTGCTTGTTGCGGAATCTAAAGAGAAAATCAATAATATGTTAGAAAACATAAGATGGGCTGTGAAAAATATGGGATGAATATATATGTGAGAAAGACAAAAGCTATGGTGCTTGGAACGAAGCGGTCGGTGTCATAAATTGAAGTAAGAGGGCAAAAATGGAACAGATGACTAGTTTTCGGTTCCTAGGATATTATTAGTGATGATATGAAGTGCAAACGTGAAATAGATGCAAGGATAGGAATGGAAAAAAGCCTTAGAGGAAGAGACATATGTTTTGTGAGAACTTGAATAAAGAGTTCAGAATAAGACTCAAAAAGAGCTTCGTATTGAATATTGTACTATATGGGACAGAAACATGGACACTATGTAAATGCGATTAAAAATAAAAGAAGGTTTGGAAATATGGGAGTAGAGAAGAAAGGCGATAATAAGCTGAGTCGAGCGGAAAACGAATGAGAGACCGTTAGAAATGGTAAGGGAGAAAACAAAAATTATTTTAGATATTGTTGAAAAAAGGAAGAGAACTGGTTGAAACATGGGCTAAGAAGGAACTATATCATGAGGGATGTGCTAGAGGGTATGGTAGCAGGAAAGAGAGGGAAGAGCATAGGAGGCTTAAATTGATGGACGATACCAAAAAGATAAAACTTATGTGAGGACAAAGATATTAGCTGCAGACATTGAGTTATGGAAGCTTTTTAGTTGCATCAAGTGATTTACAAAAAATGACAGAATACACAGGATGTTGATGGTGTTGATGAAATCGAGTTGCCAAGGGTAGTGTAGTCGATAACAATATTGCCTTTGGTGGAAGCCGTTCTGGGTTCTATTCCAGGTGGGTATATTATGTCGAAAAGGTGTAACACGTTTCTCAGGCCAGCCATCACGAATGAGATTTTCTTGGTTTTTCTCGTTCACACCAAGTTAATGATGGATTAGTGCCTAGCATACAGGTTCCAGGCCACTTCCTTCCTTCCCCATTTCCTGGGTAGTGTGTTCAGCGAGGGATGTAATCCCTAAATAACGTCTGGCAAGATAGCTCCCCCCCCCCCTACTTTAGAAAATTGCAACAATGACTAGGGCATTCATTTGTACTACGTTTGTAACGAAAAACGTTTCGTTTGTACCCTGATAGTTTTCCAGAAACAGGGGATGACATTTGGGGGGGCTATCTTGGCGCCAAGGTACCCCCCATATCACAGCACAAAACATTGAAATACACCATTCGAAAGCAAATCGTTTGTACAGTTTGTACCGAAAAAAGTTTCGTTTGTACCCTGATACTTTTCGAGAAACAGGGGATGACATTTGGGGGGCTATCTTGGCGCCAAGATAGCCCCCCACTTGACCTCTCAAGTAACCCTATAAGGAAAATGGTACAAACGAAAAATTTTCGGTACAAATGGTACAAACGTAGTACAAACGAATGACCTAGTCATTGTTTCTATTTTCTAAAGTGTGTGTGGGGGGGGGGCTATCTTGCGATACGTCCCTAAATACGTGAGGACTTAAGGCACTGGCGTAGTTAGCTTTTTAAATATGGGATGTTGGATGAATCAAAACAAAATCCTCTTTCCGACACAAGTTAAATATATATAAAGTTGTCTTAGTTTCTTGAAATACATTTGATCAAAATCTGTGACCCCCGCTAACGCTGCCCGTTCTTAAGGCCATAGATGCCAGTAATCTCCAGAAATATATAGACTATAAATAAATAAATAAATCTATCAAAATCCAAATTTAAAATCAAAAGTGACACATTTCTACAATTTTCGAATTGGATAGAGAAATTGAAGACGAGATAGAATCTATTCATGAGATACTAAGGCATATATATATATGAAGTTTCTTCCTTCTGCTACTAGGGCTAGGGCCACTTGCTCTATGAAGATTAACATTAAACTTAGAAGTGGTTGTAAATTTCCGACTTTAACAAAGACCCACGATTGAACTTACTTTGGGAAGATTGAAATATCAAAAAGTTTTTTACTCTCTTTTAAGGTATTTGCTTTCTTAGAAAGAGTCTCGAAACTACGGCCCGTGGCTCAACAGAGGCCAGGGAGCACCACCTATGTACTACGACTAACCAAGCATAATTGACGTAATGCGTAATTCCGCTGCTCTCCACAAGGTGGCTCCGTCACTACAGTATGTTAATATTATGAGCTAGTTAGGTATTGGCCCTCTTGACCTAAGTGAGAAGTGAGAGTGGCCAGGCACGTAGCCAGGATTTCGTGAAGGAGGGTCCGTGACATGAAATATTGTTGTCATTACAACAGGGGCTCGATCATTCTAAACTATTTTACTGGAACATATATTGGTTTTTAGCCAGGATTTTGGGGGAGGGGGTGACACGAAATTCTGAAGGCCCAGGAGCTCGATCAATCTAAAATACTTTAATATCAACATATATTGGTTTGTTAAGACAATAAAATGAGGATATGTTGGTAAGTATTTCAATAACAAACTATGAAGAAATCTCGAGTAAAATAATTAAAAAAACGTATTGAAAAAGACTTTACAATATGCATGTTCTTTCCCTCTTCATTCAAATATAACAATTTTTCTTTCATTATGACCTCAACTATTATAAAAAGTACATATTCATTATTATGAAAAGTACATACTCAATAATATCTTGTAAATATTTTACAATATCTGTGTCCCTTTCTCAGTTGAATGAAATGTTAACAGAACTTTCTTTCCACATAAAGTTTTGTTTTTATTTTTCCGTCAACTACTGTCTGTTCCAAATGACAGGTTAAAGGAGCAGCACAAATTCTTTTTGAAATAACATGTTTGATACTGCAAGGATGCAATGACGAAAAATTATGATAAAAAATGTCCACGCTATTACACAAAAGCCCTATGCTTTCGGAAGCTTGAAATCTCCCTCACTAGTAGCAGAAATTCTGAGAATTCCGTAACTTTTCTAGAAATTTCAAATTTCCTTACTCCTCCAGGATATGTCGCTCACCTCTCTACCATGTATTGCAAGTAAATATCCTCATAAGAAAGAGTAACCAAAAGCTTCCTGTAGATTTTTATTTTTAACGGTGATCCTTCTTTTTCTCATTTCATTTTGTTTCACCTTTCCTTATTTTTTTCATTTCTGGTCTCGAATCGGGGTTCCGGACCCCCGGACCCGCCCCTTGGCTACGTACCTGGCGTGGCTCTCGGGCTTAAAAGTTTGAAGACCAATGCTCAAAGGAGTTAGTATTGAATTTGGAAATTGCAATGAATTCCAGTTGCTTACAGTTTCAAACTGAATCTGGAAATTGCAATGAAGTCCCGTTGCTTACAGTTTCAATTGACTGATAGTGGTAAATAAATGGTTTATTTTTAAGTGACTGAATTTATATTTTTAAAATAATTCTCTGTAACTTTGATCTTCTAATGGAAGACGAATGTAACAACAGTGCAAGAGTGCAACGCTGCAGCGAAACGTAATCAGCCCACTGAATATAAATTTAGTACATAGATGGAAGCAAATAGTACCAAGTCTAAAAGGATGCCACTGCATGTAGGTTAAGGGAATGGTTAATAAAACGCAAAAAATAAAACATACAAATTAAAAAAAACTTAATTTTCACATCGGTAGCCGTACCTACCTGCATGGTATGTCAAAATGTTCCTCTGATTTGCTAAATTAAATGGTATAGAGATTCGTATACTTCAAACTTATATTGACCTATATGCTGAAAAGATGACGTGGTTTATTCTTCAAGTATTTGCCTCAATAACAAACCCATATGTTTTGTTGATATGTCATAAATGAGTATTTTATTAATAACCTTATAATATGAAGTAGTTTATCTGTACTCTAAAAATCTACACGGATTAGTTTATTTCTGGGGGATGATTTTTTTAACGATGTTTCAGCAATGACAGACTAGTTTATTCATATTTCATAAAGAAACATTTTGACTATACTAAAGCCACATTGACTTGATCCCTAGTGTTCCGTTGCAAGCGCTGCTATCGCCTGAAGGAATTCCACTCGCTTTCTCTCGCTTAGCAACAGCTGAACCCTTATTGGCTCAACGCGTGGGTCTTTGAGGGTGGGAGCTTTAGTTCGCATTTTTGGCACGGCTCAAGCCTTTTTGGCAGCACAATAGTAACTCTAATTCACACACAAGTCTATCGCATAGGTAATTTCTTATGAAAAGTTCACAACGGGTAGTTCACGTTTGAGGGTAGTCTTCCGAGGGCAAAGTTTTCCCAATATGCCATATAAAATAATATTTCAAAAGAAAATGTCTTATTAATAACTACATCACATCGTGATTGGTTCAACATCAAGGGGAATCTTAACAAGGAATGACGAATGTTGCTTCGCAGCAGCAATAAGTATTCTATCGATCGTTTAGCTGAAATTTAATATACAGAAGGAGGCTAAGATGTGGCATGTCTGAAATGATGCAATATAGGTTAAAAGGGATTGTTAAAGAATCGTAAAAGAAAATATCTTATATATAGATGGTGTCACTTATATGTAATATATTAAGATGTTCCAGTAATATGTTGGTTAGTATGGCTTACGTCTATATTGATGATGTATGAAATAAAACATGTAAATTTGAAAAAAAAATGATATAAATATCAATAGAAAGAATAATTAGTCTTATTAATTGAGAAGTGTGTATGTGGAGAGTAAAAGTGAGCGGATGCATGATAACTGACTTTATTAATAATATCTAACTTTATCTTTTACTTGTAATTTCATCGTTTGTTGGCCCTTGTCTCCGTAATATCTCCGGGGTGACATTCATAAGTCCTAAACGACACAAGTCCTAAAAATGATCTTCTCACAAGTTCTAAACAGCATAAGTCCTAAAAATATAGGCACTAGACCTAAATTTTAGGTCTTGTGCCGTTTAGGACATGTGAGGAGATAATTTTTAGGACTTGTGTCGTTTAGGACTTGTGCCGTGAAATGATTTTTAGGTCTTGTGCCGTTTAGGTCTTATGCCGTTTAAGACTTTTGCAGTTTAGGTCTTGTGCCTTTTCCATTCATTGCTTTAGTTCTGAAATTCGCCACCACCACACAAAATTGCGACGATGCAGCAACTAGTAGGCGATAATGTTACGAACGTAGCTAATTCCAACAGTAACAACTATATTTTTTCTACTAAGATTATTATTATCATTATCTGTTCTGCACTTATACACGAATTACACAATATAACCTATTTCATTCTAAGAATTAATTATATAATTGGTTAAATAATTCCTTTCTTTCAAATGGAGATACGAGAATCCCAAGACAAAGTCCTTTTTCAAAAATTTAAATAAAAATGTTTAAAAAGCATATTTTACCAGATTTCTGAAACCAATCAAACATTCAAAATTGCAATATATACTGAGTGGAGTGATTTTTATTAAGAGTACGACAAAAATCCACCAAAGGTTACTTAATTAGGATGAAAGCTCACTAGACATTTCACGAGTGGAAATTAAATACAAACTGTATACATTAAGAACACTGTAAATTTAAAATTGAGCAAAGAGCATTTATTATGAAATACAGTTAATATATTTCGTTCGATATTGTAACTGAAACAAACACAAAACAAACTTCATTCGGTCTGGTAAAAAGTCATTTCAAAACAAATTTTTTCTCATAAGGGAAGAGAGGGAGATTAAACATCAAAGTGCAAGATGGTTTATACACCAATCGAAAGCACTAGTGACACCTATTACGAAACTGTAATAAAAATTTTCCGAATGCATATACTGTGCGTGTTATATTAATATACAGGGTGTCTAGAAAATCCGTTGCAAGCCCCTAGACGTCGCAAACGGTACGACAGATGCCAAAACAGGAAAACACGTGTTTGATCATTTTAAAAGTACAATGTATCAAAGCAAAAGTTATTGTTCCAGGGCCACCCGCAGGTTCCCAGGCGGGGTCCAACTCAAAATTTGCAAATGGTGAGGAGATCAAGTAGCGTATCGTTGGAAAGCTATTGGAAAATAAGCGAAGACGAAACAAGTCACTACTCTCTAAAATTGCCATTTGCAAAATGGTAGCCGGTCAAAATGTCTGCAAAAACGTCATTGTAAAGTCTATGGTCACTCTCATAAACCTGAAATGGTGCGACAGATGTCAAAACAGAAAACCAAGTGAGTCATCATTTCGAAAGTAGGATGGTTGAAAGTAAAAATATTTTTCCCAGTGTCCTTCACAGGGTCACAGACGGGGTCCTACTCAAAATTTTCAAATTTCAATGGGAGTTAATTAGAATATTGTTTGAAAGCTATTGTTAAATTAAACAACTACATTTGTATGGAAATAGTTATTCACTGTGTATGTAAAATGAACTACGATTTAGAACTTTTGTCAAACACAAATGTCTAGAAAATCAGTTTCAGACTTTATTCAAACCATTTCCGATGCTATCTGATACGATATTATGTGAAAATGGGAAAACGTACAATTAAAAACGCATATGATTCGCACTGTACATGCATTCGGACCAATAATAATATTACAGTTTCTTAATGAGCATAGTTAGTGCTTTCGATTAGTGTATAAGCCATCTTCCATTTCAATATAATAATCTCCGTACTTTTTGGTTTCTATTCTTGTCTTTTCTTTTCTCTTTCTTTCTTTCGTTCTTTCTTTCTTTACACATTAATGGGCCCCGAAGAGCATAATCTCATAGTAGGCGCATTTCCTTTCTTTACGTTTCGTTCACGAGTTAAAGTGAAAACAAACGAACACCCGACCACAGGAAAAGAACTAAAACTCAAGGGTTTGCACAGAGTTATCGTAGAACATCCAGACTTTTTCCATCTACTTTCATTTAACACTAGCTTTCAAACAATATGCTACTTGACCCCCCTCGAAATTTGAAAGTTTTCATTTGAGAGTCCCCGTCTGGGACATTGTGGTGGACCCTGGGACAAATATGGGAGACCCGGGTTCGATTCCCGGCGGGAGCTCATGTGGTTCGGATTCCACGTTAATCAGTAGGTCCCCGTCTCATATAGCCTCGCTGCTGAACGGGACGTTAACCTCAAAATCAACTCAACTCAACCTGGGACAAATATTTTTACTTTCAATCATTCTATTTTCGAAATGATGACTCGCGTATTTTAATGTTTTGACATCTGTCGCACCATTTCAGGTTTATGAGAGTGACCATAGACAATACAATGTCGTTTTGGCTGACATTTTGACCGGCTACCGTTTTGCACATGTCAATTTTAGAGAGTAGAGACTTGTTTCGACTTAGTTCATTTCCCAACAGCTTTCCAACGATACGCTATTTGATCTCATCTCCATTTGCAAATTTTGAGTTGGACCCCGCCTGGGACCCTGCGGGTGACCGTGGGAAAATAATTTTTGCTTTGATACATTGTACTTTTAAAATGATCAAACACGTGTTTTCTGTCGTATCGTTTGCGATTTCTAGGGGTGGCAACAGATTTCCTAGACACCCTGTATATTAATATAACTCGCACAGTATATGCATTCGGAAAATTTTTATTACAGTTTCGTAATAGATGTCATTAGTGCTTTCGATTGGTGTATAAACTATCTTCCACTTCGATATATAATGTCGCTCTCTTCGCTTGTCAGTTTTCCAATAATTCATGTTTAACATGCTAAGGTTAGCAGTAAATAAAAGGTATCATATTTCACATTCCCAAACATGTTTGGCCATACATTAAACAAATAATCCAAGAGGGTGCATAACACGGCCCTTATTCCCGATTATCTGACCTTTTGATTTGGTTGGAACTCTATTAAAAAAAAAAAAAAACATACAAGTATTTGAATGTGTGATATGAATATTTTGTATTGGTGCTATTCACAAGCTTGTACATTGATAAATAACATAAATATTTGAATAGAAGTATGTTATCGCATATAGTATAGAATTATGTATAGAAGACAAATTAGCTGATTAGGTGATGCTGAAAAAGGAGCTCTCGTGTACAAGACTAAGACTCTTTCTTAAGGTCCTCTTTATGCGTTCTCTTGCATTGTTTAGTTAATATGTGGCCAAACATCGCTTGATGATGCGAACTGTGACACATTTTACGTCTGAGAGCCTTAGCATGTTAGAAACGAACTTCTGGAAATAGAATACAATTTTGATGTGAAATGACTTGATATTAGGCCGAATTAGATTTGTTTTATGTTCGTTTCAGTCACAATGTCAGACGGCTTTCCTGCGACTGAATCAATCGATTTTCCATTTCTCTGCAGGTGATAAAAAAAAAATTACATTCATTTTTACTAAAGTAGGTGTAAAAAACACTGCTAATGGCGGAACTGTATCCTAGTCATTTTTCCGAAAAGAACAAGTAGAATAACATCTAAAATTTATGATGAAACTTGAGGATATGGTTGTTCTTCTTACAGACTTTATTAGAATAACTAAACAGATTACTACGAATGCAGGACAAAATCCAAGAGGACAAGACCTTGAAAATTCTGATAAAATGAACTAAAATCAAGGGTCAGAATCATAGGCGCGGCCTAATAAAAGGATGATTATTCTTTTCTTCAACTGTCACACACCTTTGGCAAAAGGAGGGGGACTATACGATATTAAAACAGAAATGTCGTACGTGAAGAGAAAGAGGTTAACGGAAGACCGTGAGCATGGAAGGTTCTCAGTTGCAGCAAGCGACCTGCCAATAATAGCAGAATACCTATGATGATGATGCCATGCACCTAAAACGTTATCTGTAATTCACTTTATTGAAATAACCTTTTTAAAATACTGAAAACTCAATAAAACACGTAAGACTGTTGTACAGACGTGTTCAAATTATTAAATTCACCCTCTAAAAATGCGAAATTGATGTTGCAGTCCTAATTTCGGAGTTCTTGCACATGTAATGTAATGGTTTAAACCACCAATATAGGATCCTTCATTTGTTTACTGTACACTTGAAGTGGTGATATCATCGTTGAACAGTAGATGTCATTAGTAGATTGGAAAGAGTTCTGAAAGTGGTATTTCAGTTGTAGACAGCTATTGCGGTTTCTAACAACAAGTTACAATCTGAATTATTGTTCTTGCAGTCGTAAACAGTTACGACATTCAAAGCGTTCAACAGTTCGAATGGGCCAGTTCAAAGTGATCTTGACGTGTTTTGTGTATTAATCTTTTATTCTATGAAGTCCTGTAATCGCGGCATCGTTTGAAAAGCCAGAGACCTTTCTTCTCGTAAAGTAGATGTTGTCCAAACACTTTTGGAGGAAGGAAGATATACACAACGACAAATTGGTATTAGAGTTTGGGTAGGTCAAAAATCTGTGAATAAAATCTCCGTTGCGATGAACAAGAAGCAAATGTATCAGCAAAATAGGCTTTGGAAGTGTGGGCCAGATCCAAAGCTATCGATAAGAGGTATCCGAAAACTAAAAAGATTGTCTCTGGGAAACAGAAACGCAACTTCTAGAGACTTAAGCATAAAAATGGCTGAGTATAGTGTAGACATTTCGCCTGAAAATATTCGAAGGATTCTTTATGTTGAGGGAATAAAAGCAGTCTGGCCAAGAAAGAAGCTAAAATTACTCCAATTATTGCACAGAATTGCCTCGAATGGGCACAAGGTCTAGAACATTGGACTGCTGATGATTGGAGAATAGGAGTTTCAGTGATGTACCTATGTCTTCGTGTCTGATGAATGTTCAAATTATGTGCGACGTCAACCTCTGGAGGAATTCAAGTTGAAATGCCTCCAACAAACAGTGATGCATCCTACTTCAGTCATGGTCTGGGCTGTGATGTTTGTCTTCGGGCCTGGGAAACTATATAAGGGAGCTTGCCCCGGTACCGGACAGTACTAGTTTTAGCATTCCGGCGTTAGAGAGCAGTAGCTGTTCTACATGCGTCTGTAGCATTTATCAATAGGGGTAAGTGTTTGGCGCCACTTGTATGTCGTGCGCGCCAGTCTCAAGTAAATCGCTGAAAATTGATCCTTGCTGCTATCTTGCATTACACATATAACTTTTACAGAAGATTTTCACCCTCCTCAGGTAAGTGAAATAAATTTATCTTACCCTCATAATATTTCTTAATAATTAAAGAAGCGTACAGTGTGAAAGCATTAAGTAAAATTTCCATGGTCTTTAGTTGGTCATGTTTTTTCTAATAGATCGTGTGGTCCCAATACCGAACACTCCGAATGTTCCCAGTACCGGACACAAGTAATTACCCAATTAGTATTAGTTGAGAAGATATTTAGGGTGAATTTGATTTCTAGGAACTTGGTACAAGGATAGCTACATACAAGAAAGGGAAATGGATGAATAAAGTATTAACAAAGCTGTAGATAGTGTGTTAGCGGGAAACTATAGTGTTCGGAGAGCTGCTGTACAAAGCAGAGGAAAATACTCTCACGGAGTGTCTTGTTTGTGGAGGTTTCGATGAGGATTGAGTACAGTGCTGCAGTTGCCGAAGATGGTCAAATGTTGGGTGTAACGACAGTGAAAATAAACTGTTGATTGCGAAATATGAAAGGTACAAATAAGTGTACGTTACAAGTTCCTAAAGGATATGAAGAACTGCAACTAAACTTTATGCAAAAAAAATAAACACGTGTTTTTAGTTTGTGCGGAAAAAACACTTTTGGGGATAAGGCCCCCTCCGCAAAAAAGTAAATATTACCGTAGTAGCGGAGGAAAGAGTGGACGGAAGCAAATTAAATTGTGTGTAGATGTAAAGTAAGGCCTCTCGGATTTCCCAAGTGTCCGCAGCCGATTTGCTTCAAATTTGGCATATCAACAGTAAACAGAAAATAAATCAACACATGTTTTTGTTGATGCGGAGAAACATTGTAAGATGAAAGGGGTCTCCCGAAAGACTAAAAAATACACTATACTGTTTATGCTTACTGTTAACCCAGACAACACGTACGTGTACGACACATGTGCACTATCCATGCATAAGCCGTACATTTGCACATGTGCATTTGTGTGGATGATGAACACATACATAACCCGTGCATAAGCCGTACACGTGAATCTGCGTGAATGAAGCACACATACATAACCCGTGTATGTGCACATGTGGATTTACGTGGGTTATGCACACGTACATAACCAGTGATTAAGTCGTGCATGTGCACATGTGCATTTGCATGGATAAAGTACACATTTACATAGCCCGTGCCTAAGCCGTTACACACACATGTGCATTTGCGTGGATGAAGCACAAGTACAGAACCAGTGCTTAAAGCCGCTATGTGCCTTTGTACATTTGCATGGATGAAGTACACATTTATATAACCCGTGCTGTAGCCGTTATATACACATGTGCATTTGTGTGGATGCAGCGCACGCACGTAACCCGTGCTTAAGCCGTTATGTACACATGTGCATTTGCATGGATGAAGCACATATTTATATAACCCGTGCTTAAGCCGTTATGTACACATGTGCATTTGCCTGGATGCAGCGCACGTACGGAACCCGTACTTAAGCCGTTATGTGCACATGTGCATTTGCATGGATGAAGCACATATTTATATAACCCGTGCTTAAGCCGTTATGTACGCATGTGTATTTGCATGGATGCAGCGCACGTACGTAACCCGTGCTTAAGCCGTTATGTGCACATGTGCATTTGCATGGATGAAGCACACATTTATATAACCCGTGCTGTAGCCGTTATGTACACATGTGCTTTTGCGTGGATGCAGCGCATGTGCATAACCCATGCTTGAGCAATGGATGTGCACATGTGCATTTGCGTGGATGAAGCACATTTAAATTACCGGTGCTTAAGCCGTTGTGTGCACATGGGTATTTGCACGGGTACTGCACGTGTGTATGAAACGTCCATAATACCGTGCAAGTGTATAATTTTACTTTCATTCTTTTACTTTCATTCTCATCAACAGAAAGTAACCTTCATTTTTGGTAGGTGTCGTTTTTTCCTCCAGGCGGTGTTATAGAGACTTTTCGACGAATAACAACTGAATGATTGTAAAAACTCCATAACATCCACTGAGCTAGGATACAATATCAAAAGGTGGCAGCATTGTACTGATGTAACTACTGTCAGACAATTCATAGGTTTACAAAATTATTTTCGTGACCGATTACAGTAGAATATGTTGCGTTATTTGTTACTTTTCAAACATGTCAAAGATGCTACCTAAAGCTTTGCTCGTTGCAAATAATAAACTCCAAAACTAAAATTCACACTGACAATTATTAGTTACTTGTTATATACTTTGAAGGTGATGTCTTTGCAGTTATAGATTGTGTTACTGCGTAAGACACCAAATATATAAACTTCTTTTTTTCGTTGCATCTCAAATTTTCTTTTACATCACCTCTGTACTACGAGGAAATCACCTGTGCACTACATGTAAGTCATCTGGGTACTGTTTCAAATCACCTTTATCGTACATGTAAATCATCTGGGTACTGCGCGTAAATCACCTCTATCCTACATGTAAATCACCTGTGTGTTACGTGTAAATCATCTGGGTACTGCGTGTAAATCACTTCTGTCCTACATGTAAATCACCTGGGTACTGCGTGTAAATCACCTGTGGGTTACGTGTAAATCATCTCTGTCCTACATGTAAATCACCTGGGAACTGCGTGTAAATCACCTGTGTGTTACGTGTAAATCATCTCTGTCCTACATGTAAATCACCTGGTTACTGCGTGTAAATCACCTGTGTACTACGTGTAAATCACCGCTGTCCTACATGTAAATCACCTGTGAACTACATGTAAATCGAATACGTGCTACTTGTAAATCACCTGCGCGGTAGGTGTAAATCACTTGTGAAGGACGTGTACGTTGCACATGTTCTGTGCACGTGAAGATGTTGAATAGGACCTGGCATGTATATGTGCATCACATGTACAGGCGTGCATTTATACAGATGATGCACATGTTGCATCCGTGCAATTGTACATGTACTATACGGATAATGTACATGCATTGTGCTGTCTGGGAATGTGCCAAATGTGAAGAAATCGGATGGGGACACGAAATTTCTTATTTTATTTATAATATCTACACACAATTTCATTGGCTTTGGTCCACTCTTTCCGCCACCCAACAGGTTCTTCCTTTTTTTTTTTTTTTTTTTTTTTTTTAAGGAATCACGTATTCCCTAATCTTACGTCTACAATATCTGTGTACAATTTCATTCGCTTCGGTCTGCTTCTTCTTGACTTTCTGGCGTCAACTTTCAAAATTTTGAGTGGGTGCTTTTGCATCTAAAACCGTTTTTCCGAAGAAAATGAAAAAAAAACATGTTAGTTTATTTTTTGAATATTGTCCTTACACAAAGTTTCATTACAGTTTTTCATGTCCTTTAGGCACTTCTGACATACTGTTATTAGTATTTTTGATATTTCGTAGGAACCGTTTTTTCTAGGAAAATGCGAAACACGTATTTCACGTCTACAATATCTGTAAACAATTTCATTCACTTCGGTCCACTTCATCTCGCCATTGGCAATCTGGCAATCTTACGAAGTCGAATCTCTCCTTCGTAATCACGACGACGTTGTATAAGGACGCAAAACTCAGAAACTTAAAAAAAAAACAGCTATTGCTTCTATACTGTTTCAATGGATCGTAATTTAATACATCCCTTCCCCAACAATGGTTGCGGCATTGATTAAATGTAATGTTCTTCTATTAAATAAACTTATTTTAAATATATCTAAGTTACTCATTAATTTCAGTTAAGTTGGTCTTCAAAGATCCTCTAAAATTTCAGTGACGAACTATGGGTTATAAGCCATTCTGTAGCCACCCCTGGTACAAACAACAGGCTTAAATATTCCTTAAAGCATTTCAGTAGTAAGTAGTTGCCCCAATACTCTTATGAACCTATTTAATTCCAACGGTAACAGCTATGTTAGGGATACTAAAATTATTAATAATAATGATAACGGGTAAGGAGTAGTTAATTACGAGAATGACAACTATCTGCTACAGAAAGACTTGTATACAACAAATATATGTGTAAAAATAATTTACTTCAAAACAACACAAGGGAAGCAAAATTTATGACGTACATGTATGAGGTCAATGGTGTGGAAATAGAGAAAAACAGGCATTATTGAAGATCGGGGAATCACATTTGGTAGGAAGTTAAAATTTTGTCAACATAGAAATATATCAGGGACAGAGGAAGAAAGGACAATAGGCTTCATTTATTTATTTATTAGTTCAGAACGATAGAATACATATTTATACAAATTACTTGTAAGAACTAAGGTTCTGTAATATGAAACAGTATATCTAAAACTGACTAACAAATTGACAGTATTCTTGGCACAGACGCGATGGTAGCGCCACAAGATATTTTTAGTTCCAGTGCCGTTTAGGAATTGTGCCGCGAAATGATTTATTAGGACTTGTGCCGTTTAGGACTTGTGACACGAAATGACTTTTAGCACTTGTGCGTTTAGGTCTTATGCCGTTTAGGTCTTGTGCCGTTTAAGACTTCTGCCGTGTCCCCATATCTCCGTACCGATGTTTCCAATAAACTGGAACACGGAGCGAAGACGGTAAAATCTCTTGACGGCTCATAACGATCACTGCTCGATACGGTATGGTTATTCCGACATCGTGCGAGGAATGAAGTTACCGAAATTTGTTATTGATCTTGGAAACGAAGACTGGCAGTTTCAGGATTCGTAAGGGAGAAGTACGATTAGCAAATTGCTACCCCTATATATTTATACAGTGTGATTCAAACTGATGTGAACGATTACTACTCCTTATAACTTTTTCATTAATCATCCAAAAGCTTCAAATCTTACAGTTAAATGCTAAAACTCTCCAAGTTTTTGTGATAAAAAAAATGAAAATAGTACATCAGAAATGTACTATGTGGACACCCTTTGTTACCCTGCATACATTTATTCGGTATTCCAATTCCGCCCAGACCCGTTTCAAAATGTTTGCATCAACAGTTTGCACTGCAGCACTTATGCGCTCTTTCAGTTCATTCACATCTTGGGTTAGAGGGGGTTTGTAGACAATGTCTTTTAGATGTCTCCACAGAAAAATCGCAGGGGGTTAAGTCCGGTGATCTTGGTGGCCAACGTAGAAGCTGATGATCATGTTTACCTGACTGTCCAATCCAGCGGTGTAGCAGTCTGTTGTTGAGGAAATTTCTGACATTGTGATGAAAGTGATATGGAGCTCCATCCAATTGATAGATGAAGTTTCCACTGTTCGAGCTGTGGCATAAGCCACGTAGTAAGCATTTGTAGAAATGTTTGTCCAGTCACAGTTCCTTCGTCAAAGAAGTACGGACCATAAAATTTTGAAGATGAACACAAAACACATTCGTCTTCGGTGAATCACTCACAATTTCACAGATTTGGTGATACGTCTCAGTTCCCCAAATGCGAACATTTGTTTATTCACTCTACCTGTCACATGGAACGTAGCCTCATTACTGCAACAAAGTTTGCCCAGAAAATCATCAACACTGCACAACTCTTGAAATGACTCACAAAAAGTCTTGCGACACGTGTGATCATTAGGTGTTAAGTGTTGTAAGAACTACACTCGATACGGATACATCTTTAAATATTTACGCACTACACGCCAAACAGTTGTTTGAGTGATTTCAAGCTCTTTGCTAACTCTCTTTTTTGACTTTTGTGGGCTGCGTTGAAAACTGGTTCAAACCCTTTCGATATCTGCCTCAGAAGTGGACGGCCTACCTGGCGATTTTTCTTTACAAATGCATCTCGTTCTGTTGAATTTGTTATGCCACTTACGTATGGAGTTCTTTCATGGTGGATCTTTATGAAATTGTGTGCAGAACTCGCGTTGAACACTAACAACAGGCCGACAAACGTGAAACTATAAAACGCAAAATGCTCTTTCTGCGCCACAGGCAGCCATCTTGGAACTAATCACTCTGTCACCTAGCGGATAAATTTTAAACTACTACCGTACGCTCATTCGAAACAAACTTGAGGATAATATTGAAAGTATTTCCATAGAGATTTCATTGTTGATAGAGTATTATCACTTATAGAACGTTCCCTTATCGTTGACATCATTCTGAACTACGCTGTATAAAACAAAAATCAATTACACAATTTTATACCGTCTTTTATATGTCACAATACCATTAGCAAATATCGTAACTGATGTGCAACTGACTGCAGAAATAAAGCATGTGGAAAAGCAAACTATTTTTATCTTGGTTAAGTGCATACCCCACATTTGTTTACATTAAATTTTAATAATTTTAAAATTTCCATCCTTTTCGTTGCTCCATTGACAAATTTGTGTGATAACATGTGCTCTGTGTGATAACATCTGTTTTGTATGTATTTAACTATTATTTAAGCATAATAAAAATATTATTGTATTGAATGATAAATAAAAATACTTATAACATAAACAGGTTACATTCTGCTTCCATGTCTCCCCGGCGTCCATGAAATAACTTGGAAGTACGGCTGTACTATCGTAATTCCCCTAGATTCCCCTGGATCTCACAGTGGTGACAAAGGAAAATGTTGCTCGAAATATCATATGTAGCTATGAAACAAGACCGAAGTCTTGAAGACAACTTATTCCCATTAATGTTGCTTTATGAAAGCATCTCTTTCAGCCATTCATAAAATGTTCAGACATGCGAGAGGGTTTACGATACGTATACAAATGCCGTTGATGACTTGAGCGGATCCGTCTCCAGCCTCGAGGTATCAGAAAGTAAATCTTCTGATTCTGAGCGTAAAAGCATTATAAACACGAAGCCAGGTTCACCTCATCTGAAGTAGGTGAAAATATTTGTAATTCGGACTCTTACTCAAAAGGTCAGTGGTACTTATTTTACTTGCGATAGAAGAACGAATGCAATAACCTGTATTAATTCAAGATCGTTCTACAAAGGTAAAGGATTTTGTGAATTATTTCCGTGATTCCCTTAGGAATTCGTACCAAAAGAGATTAAGAGAGCAAATGCCTCAGTTTAAGCTCATTTTCGATGACCGTAACAAACGTTCACAAAGTTAAAATCTTGACTGTAGTAGTTTGTTATCTCTTTCTGTAAAGCATTATTTCAAAACCTGCCTATTTATAAAAATGCTGTCACGCTGGAAAACATTCCTTAACTTCGTGCTCTGTTAGCTTACGAAATAATACTTGTAAATAATTGTCCAGTATTTGAGCTAAAGAGGTTAATTCACATTGAATAACGTTCTTTTATAATACATATACTCTTCCAGAAATAAAGTAACTTTTCTCATAACTTCTTGAGAATCTACAGTATACAATAAAAAATGATTTCGTTGCCTAATTGTTCCCAAGGTTTTTCTGATTTTTTAAAGTTTGTGTTACTTTTCAGTCATTATACTGACAAACTGTGTACTGGTAAGGGCTTGCATTACGGAAATATAGTTGAATTCAGCCGACGTAACACGCCCCAGTCATGTGTTTCTCGAAACTAGTCTATGGCAATGAACATTTAAATGAAGAATGATGGATTTCTAGTACTGCACGTCGCAATAAAGGAATAAAGGCGTAAATACATTATAGTCTATCGGACGCTGAATCCATACCGGTAACTGTTGGACTTCTTCCCGGATAATCTTCGTGCCATAAGTGACGAACATGGTGAACGCTTTCACCAGGATATTAAAACAAATGGAAAAACGATATCAAGGGAAGTGGAGTGCAGCAATGATGTCTGACTATTGGTGAATCTTACGACGGGACTTTCCTGAGGCAAAGTTTTTCAGGAAATTGGGTAGAAATAGGTGGGTTTCTTAATTTTCACTTACTTATTTGTTGCTCATTCCTTTGATTCCTTTGTGTACTAATGCCGATTTTTAAAAACTTTATGTAAGAAAGTATTGTTGCGAGACCATGTCTTTATGGCAAATACATATTATACGTAAGCTGCCATAAGCATGCACAAAAAACACTTTTACATGAAAACTGAGACCGAAGGAGAAATGCTGCAATTTGATCTGGATTCAGGGTCAAATTATCTTCCAGAAACAGTTTGTTTCCTTTTTGTGACAGAAACTGTTTTATCCCTTTCATGCATGAATTGTGTTCTCATTGACATAAGATGATTATTTTATTTCTTACAAATTGTTCTTGATGTACTATGATATGTAAAACAGAAAATTTTGAAATTTGATATTTTTAGCAGGTTTTAATCATTATATTTATCTGTCCACTTGATTGGACCTCATGAATTTTGGGTAAGATAATCATTTCTGAATTGTGGCACATAAAGTTTGCAAAATTACACTAAAAGTAAATGAAATAAACGCTATATGGTAGAAAACTTACCAAAGTGATTTTTTTTTTACAAGTAATAAGAGTTAAAAGTCATCATATTCATCAAAATCGTGCATATAACCACTACTACATGCCCTACACAAATTTTCAACCTCAAGCTTTCTGCTTCTTGTGTATATATTCTTTATGTTAAGTCATGATTTGCTCGAATGGCATTATTTGCTCATGGTAGTTTTTGTGTACAGGTCTACATGTTCTGATTTCCGAAACGATGGTCTTTTGGGAGGTATTCTGAACATACTAATTTTGTCTGCCATAACATATTGGAGTCAAGTATGGTGACATCAACCGGAAATCCAACCCGGATTTCACATATGTTAGTCAGAACGTTTGATGAGGCTGATTGGTTGCCACAGAGGCTCCAATTATGTTTTTGTAAGTGGCAAGCAACACTTTTCGTAAAAACAATCATATCTTTATTAGATGCATGAGTCCACGACATTGGACAAATTGCTGCAGACAAATAGGCTTCAAGTGCATGCTGTCCACTAGATGGGACATGTATGTTTGGATGCTTTCTGTAGATACAAAAACAAAACCTGACAATATCATGATGTCAGTTTGTTTCAGACATTGTAACAAAGAAAAGAAACAAATATCACTTGTTTGTCACATTCTCCGTAGAAGATGTCAGAAGATGTTCCAGGAGAACTCGACACGCCTCTTTCTTGCATGTTTCAAGGATGCACCAATGACGTCACACCCTTTCTTTCAGAGTTTCATGCTAGGTGGCAGGAAAATTCAGATTCTCAGGCCATCCAGGTAACGTCTATTGAAAAACAATGCACTTTGGTTGCGGGTGGAGAGTTCCGACAGAGCACAATTGCAACAAATCAGCAGTCCAGTGAACGTAATGCACGAAAGGGTAATTTTATGCCAGTACCTATAGTAAAGATCGTATGCATTTGTAGATCAACGTTTTAAGACTTACCAAGTTGTTACTTTTACCATCGGTATTACTTTTGGTATCACTGTCATTTCTTCAGTGACTCATGAAGAACTTTAGGACAAGAGTTGTTAATAGACATTGTGACAGGTTTCTTTCTTGAAGTTTAGCGTCTGTTTACAGCATCAAGGCTATGTGATACGTGGAAATACATTTTATAATGTAATTCGTGAAACCGCGAATACTCAACGTTCTCTCTCCGAGAAGCGTAACTGGAACCACATAAGCCAATATAAAATAAAATTATTTATACAAGACTATAATGTCCGATGCAGTGCAACCTAGAAGTTTAAGCTGTATATAAAACATAATACTATAAATACAATTCTATCACATCCTTGCTAGTCACAGATGTTTTCCGAGAATCTCTTGTGTCGTATTTGAATAACTATATTTTTTATTGCATGCATTATTTATATAGGTATGTATTTTAGAGAAAGTCGTGTTGGTGTAAATAGGCCTAATCTATCCCAGGTTCAGATCTGGTGTGATAAGTATGTAAGAGTTATTAATGTTGGAGTATCAGGAACTTAAGTGTTACTCTGCTTCTTATTTTATGCGGACGATTGTCTTGTTATACACTAAGTACATATGGTTGAGTAGAAAGACGCAACTATCACATCTCCTGTAGAATATGCACTTAGAATTTTGAATGTCTTATGCGTGGGCAAATCACTGTTGGACAGCTGGATGGTAATGGTAATGGAGGGCTGCTGCTAGATGGCTACAGCTGATTCGAGCACCCCAAAAAAACTTAGAATTTAATTGGCTAATCTCAAGTTGGTTGTTGTTGATATATTATTTCACCCATCCAGAATGGGACCGAGGGGGCCATTGCTTGACTTTGGGAAGTAGCTTTATCTAGTATGTGGGCTAGTATTTCTACTAGATTTGGATTTTTGTCGCTAATTTCAATCTTAGTGTCTCTCTTTTAACGATGGGGGTGGGAATTATTTTTCCGATGTGCATTCGTTCCAATGCCACTCAGGGATTCACCCAGCCTCTTTGACAAGGATACATGTTTGATGGAGACGATAAAAATGTAGCACTCATAACATCATCTCGTTCCTGACTGGGAAAAGTGGTCCGACATCCTTACCATAACCTTTAATAAATCAATAAGAAAAACTATATAATACTCCTATATTTTGCCAAAGTTTACTAAGTGGTATTATACAGTTTTTTTATTAAAAAGTTTTTTTTTATTATACAGTGGTATTATACAGTTGCCAAAAAGGACAGCCACGCCATTTTTTCAACATCACTCAGCAAATCAACAAAATGCTCATCATTCATTAATTCCCTAACATAAAGTCCTACAAACATTTTTTTCCTTTATTTAAGCATCACTGATCTTTGTGAACTTCTGTCGCAAGTACATGAATGCACGTAATGTTTTGATCACACCTTTCACAAAGTATTTGATAAGTCTCAATTTAATGTGCAGGGGAGGTAAATATACATTTTAAGGGTCAACAAGAAGAGTGTTTGCCACATTTTTATGTCCAGGTAGCATTTCATTGTGAACAGCCCATTTTTTTCATGATTGTGATTTTATCTTTTCCTGCTGTCGCACTCGCATAGAAAGCAACAGGAATATTTTGTGTGCTCTAACTGCATGCCAAGTTGAATAGCTATTACCTTTAGATCTCCACAGATATTCCATTTATATTTGTCGCAAAAATTCGATATTGTCCAGAAAAGCACGTCACCTTCCATTGAGAAAAAACAGCATGGCGGGCACGAAAAATACTCACTTTTGCACCCGGAGAGAGAGAAGATTCCATCATTTCAATCACGAGGCTTAAAGCTCAGATTTTTGGTTAGACAAATTTAAATCGTGAACAAGATTGTTGATATCACCTTGTGTCAAAATGTGTGGGGTATTTTATTCACAGGACAATTCAAATGTTGGGTCGGCATGAGTTTATCCCCCATCTTCTGGACCTTCTTCATGCTCGTTATCAGATACATTGTCACCCCACTATCACATTTTCTGGAGGCACTGGTAGCGGTAATTCCTTACTGTGCTATACAGGTCTCATAGCAGATGGTACATTTGGGGTATTGCACACTCTTCTTCGTTTTCGACGTGATTTCAGCTTTTTTCTTAGACAAAAATAACAATTTGTTGCGCGATCTGTTGGTTCCCATCAAGCAATGGGAATAACGAACGGCTTATGTCGTGAACTTTTAGGCCCAGTCTATTAGGAGTCTAACACATGTCAAGCAGCATATGTGGAGGACCTATTTCTTGTCTTGGTCGCCAACTTTATACCCGAAATAAAGTTCGTGGCACTTCTTTACGAGCGGGGTCAATTCTCGTTTTTGCGACTTGAAAATCACCTCTCCTCAGACACAACAAAAAGAATTAGCACTATTGACTCAGGCACGAGGTATTTTCTTCTTCTGAATGACCACAACGCTAAACTTTCACTAACCTTGATCAACATGCAATCACCATTATACTATGATGTGGATATTTTGAATGTGTCCTACTATTTTACGTTTACAAACTACGATATCCATAAAGATCGGAAATTGTATAGAATGATTTTATTAATCCGTTAGTCAATGCCAATCTGTCTGAGTATCGGCAGACAGCAGAACAAGAGCAGTAGAAGATAGAGGAAAATTGTTACAAATATGGATTCAGCGTCCGAAGAATATAGACTATAATGTCTTTACGTCTTTATTCCTTTATTGCGACGTGCAGTACTAGCAATCCACCACTCTTCATTTCAATGTTCATTGCCATAGACTATGTTCGAGAAACACATGATTGGGAAGCGTTACGTTGACTGAATTCAACTACATTTCCGTAACGCAAGCCCTTACCAGTACACTCACTCATTTAATTACCCAGTTTGTCAGTATAATGACAGAAAAGTGAGACACGAACTTTAAAAAATCAGAAAAAAATTGGGAACAATTAGGTAACGAAACCATTTTGTATACTGTAGATTTTCAAAAAGCTATGTGAAAAGTTATTTTATTTATTGAAGAATACGTGTATTATAAAAGAACGTCATTTAATGTGAATTAATCTCTTTAGCTCAACTACTGGGAAATTATTTACAAGTATTATTTCGTAAGCTAACAGAGCACGAAGTTAAGGAATGTTTTCCAGCGTGACAGCACTTTTATAAATAGACAGGTTTTGAAATAGTATTTTACAGAACGAGATAATAAAATACTACAGTCAAGATTTTATCTTTGTGAATGTTTGTTACGGTCATGGAAAATGAGCTTAAACTAAGGCATGTGCTATCTTAATATCTCTCGATACCAATTCCTAAGGAAATCACGGAAATAATTTACAAAATCATTTTCCTTTGTAGAATGATCTTGAATTAATACAGGTTATTGCATTCGTTGTTTTATCGCAAGTAAGTAAGTACCACTGACCTTTTGACTAACAGTCCGCATTACATATATTCTCACCTACGTCAGATGAGGTGAACTTGGCTTCGTGCTTCTAATGCTTTTACGCTCAGAATCAGAAGATTTACTTTCTGATACCTCGAGGCTGGAGACGAAACGTCACAGGTCTACAACGGTATTTGTATAAGTATCGTAGAGTCTCTCGCATAACTGAACATTTTTGAATAGTTGAATGAGATGCTTTCGGAAAGCAACATTAATGGGAATAAGTTGTCTTCAAGACTTCGGTCTCGTTTTATAGCTACATATGATATTCCGAGCCGCATTTTCCTTTGTCACCACTGTGAGATCCAGGGGAATCAAGAGGAATTACGGTGGTACAGCCGTACTTCCAAGTTATTTCATGGACGCCGCACAGTAGAGTATTTAATCTTGAAACCCGGGGGAAAATATTTACCACTTAGTATTTTAAAATAATGGATTAAACTAAATTAATTTGTATTTGAGTACTGTTTTAAAGATACATTAGCTAAAACCTGGTCCTGTAGTATTGAACGATCAGGAAAATCAGGGAAATTAATATTATATATTATCTTGAAATTAGTTTTATACTATATTATGTTGTGTATTAATTATTTTTTTATTGCTTTAAACTGTCTCTGGTAAATACTTTGAAACATTTTAAGAGAAAATTCTTAGTTTTGCTATGAATTAACATTTGCTACATCAAACAATGGATAAGAAATTAACATAAATATAAAATGGAAACAACAATACATTTTTTGGTAATACTGTACAGGGTATGGCCAAAAGTCTTGACCGGGCTAAATATTTAAGAAACTGTAGGTTCAGTCGATCCGAGGTCAATTGAGATCAATGTTGGTGGTATGGAGAAATATTATGATGTGCTTAGGCTTGTCGTCCGCTATCTGTGTGGCCGCCATATTGCAATCAACTTGTTTATTTTAAATGGCAATATGGTGATGTGACATATTAAACAACATCCCCGTTTGAAGAGAAATTCAACGGTAAAATTACTTTTCCAAAATCTGCAACTGTTTTTGAGTTGTAAATGAATTTATGATAGGTTATATTATCTTTCATTCTTAAATTTTGTTATGTGTGGAGCATTGAATGGTCGAAAACTGGCTGTCTCTACGTTTTTTTTATCTTGTAGGTAGGATGGGATGTTGACTCGAGAGAAAAGAATCGACATTGTCCTTTTGGCTGTAGGACGCGATTAGGATGTCGCTCGTTGGAGGCGTTTGCTATTATTGCTGAACTGCGTCCTCTAAGTCGAAAATGTTCGTTTCCAGTCTCACCTGCCTCCTCTCAGAGTTGCTCAATAGGGAAAATAGCATGTTTTATGATTGCTGGGCCATGAATTAATACTTTATGTAGGGCTGCAGTCATCGGGTATCAATTATGTAGTTTCACATAAAGTTCTGCAGTGGCAGTAGAGAAGTTCTGAAATTTTTCCAGTCTATTTCATGGCCATTAGAAATTGCCTAAAGAATAACCTTGATTTTGTTTTATCAAGTTTAAATCCATACCAGTTATTCGAGCAGCAGTTTGATGGTCAACAAACAGGCTCCTAGAAGTGTTCTCATCGTTCGTATTGCCATGGTCTTGCTTAGGGACGTCAACTAACAAACTCATGTCTTCTCTGAAACTGGTTTGAATTTCTTTCTTCTTCACTTTAACTCTGGCTTTCTCTTCGTCTGATTTCCCTTGCCATTGTTTAATAGGGATTTTGCAGGTTAAGTGTAATATTGATTCAAAAAACCTGATCCTTGTGTGAAGGAAAGACAATCCAAACAACGACAGACAACAAATTTCATGCGTCATAAATCATGGCGCAGTGTTTAAAAGTTTCAGGAAATGCCATTTATTATAGAACTAACTTCAAGAAACCCTACTTGAATAAATTAATTCTACATTTTTGTATAAACTCAAACAACAAAAGATTACACTCATAAATTTACGTCAATGAACTGCTGCTGTTACTGCAAACTTTTGTATACAAATTCCTTTCTAAAAATATGTGAATAGAAATTATTGTTGGTATCAAAGATGTTTTTCCTCAAAGATTAATATGTTGGCGAATTCTCTGATTATGGATTTCGATTATGTATTCGTAAAATGTTCTAAGCGTGTGATTTACTAAAAAGAGTTGTCACTTTGGTCAATTTTGATTTTTTTTTATTATTCCTTTTCATTGAAATGTGCTTTAATGAGATAAACGCAGTAAGTTCAAAATTTTCTTGTTACAAAATTAAGTGTCTTACAAGCTTCTGAAATTATGTATTTGAAACATCATAAACTTCTGATTAGAAACGTGCTAACAAGTATTTCATAGTTTTCGAAAATTCAGCTTCTAAAAGGAGAATAGGAATTTCAAATTTACTACTCCTAAGTACAATTTTACTTTCTTTGCTCATTCCTGTTGAAACCAGCTACTAAATAAACTGATGTGAATCTTCTTGAATTGCGTTCATACTTCAAGCTATAATACTAAATTTCTCCACATAAAGTTTTGAAAGTACGGTCTTTTAAGCACAGAGAAAACCAATTATGTAATATTTGTTTCAGTAAGACCGTATTGCTGTTGTTGACAAAATATTATATTGATATTCAAACTGTAAAATATAAAATATGTTCTTTTGTTGCAGAATCTAAGATTAATTGAAAAAGTGAATTAAAATGTAAAGAAACCCTACGTTCGAGACATGGGACTCAAATTTTGACACGATATGGCTCCCGGGAACCAATTACGAGGTATCGTCTTAATCACTATGTCGTCGTAACACTCCAAAAGTATCTTAGAAGTCACCGTAGCACATCTCAGATAAATTATCTTTTTCCATTAAGTTCCAAAATACATTTTACGGAGCCCGTTGGCAATAGTCAAGTGATCTTCTTCCTTAGGTTTCACATCGTAAGGCGCATAAGTTCGTGAGTCTTTCTGAAGAGCATGGGTATTTTTAAGTATCGTCGAAATATCTGTCTTTATGTTCTTGTCTAATTACATGAATTAGATAATTGAACACAATTAATTAGAAGAAAATGAAGTAAAGTATCCCTGTTATGGTGATTTTTTTTAATGGTACAGCTCTCACATCTAATACGAGGGTTTGTTGGAAGGTTCAACCCAAGACTATGTGAGTTTTTAGTGGATAATATTCTTCCATACATATCCTCAAGGTTCTTCCACTTCGTCTCAAAAAATCCCTTCATAATCATACACTTTTCGTAATCATTCATTTATAATTAACAAGTGTAATTTCAACACATATAAGGAGAAAGTGTTAAGACTTTACCCAGGACAAAAAATCAGTAGAAATTTTTAACGAAGTACTTTTAAAGGTGATTGAAAATCCATTTTATTCAAAGGAATTTAAGTCTTTTTTCGGGAAGGCGCGGTGGGGGCGTTTCTGATTTTTGCACTAATGACACATCCATGAGGAGAGCGGTGATGAAAACTTTTCCGTATCTTTTCTCTTTATGACGGAACTACAATGCTGCCCTACCCCCAAACAAATACTAGTTTAAAAGAATTTCCAACAAAACGTCATTGATGTTGACATCGTTGTAAGCACATCTTTAATATTCAAGTACACTCGATAAGTATGGTTCATATAATGTTAGAGAATCCAAGTGGGGGAAACAGTGTTTCAATACTTTTTTAAAATAGGCCTATTACAATTTGTGTACTGTTTTCCTTTGCTTTTTTTTCAATTATGCAGAATTATACCGTAGTATATGTAACAATTTACTAATATATATTATTTTTCTCACTTTATGCGTAATTCTCTCTTTTATAAGTTACATTTATGTCCACAGTTCGAATAATAAAATAAGTTACAGTATTAAACATTTAAGCACCACAAGAACTAGCAATTGCATAACCTTGAAATTAGACACATCGAATACACATAACAAATACCCTTCTTTGTTTTCCCAATTTCCATTAATAATGATAATTATTAGTTGTCATAGCAACTTTTGAACACACAACTATATCTTCTTACTGTAACTACCATTACATGAATCTCTGAAATCGACATACAGTATATATTATATTATTTTTCTTCTTCTTCACAACAGATTGTGCACTTTTAAGCACTGTTGCCAAAAATAATTAGAAGATAAAAATGAAAGTAATTCGCAGATATACAATATCGTTGTATATAAAAGAAAATGACAGTAACAAGTTAGAACTGTTCCCATACTTTGCATGTCCCACATCAAACACTGTGTGCTATACTATTTAGCAGCCCATCACAATTATATTTTATAGATCATAATATATTAACACGTACCAACAATAATTAAACAAATCATCTACTATGCCATTTATTATTCGTACCCTCTAAACTACACTTCTGGATCCACTAGTGTTTTATACCCTACTCTCCTCGCAAAAAAATCTTCAAGTACAATATTTGGTCAATTTAATGCCAAAGATTGTAAGTCGGATTTCTTAAAGCTGAAATCTAAGATGTCTCGCACGTAGACTCACTTAGAATCGAGATATCGAGCTTTCAATTGGGCCGTTCCGATAATCGAGTAATCGATCGCAATTCGATAAAACTTCAAAACCGTTTTGTCGATAAGAAATTTTAATTATATCGAATTATCGAACTTCCAAGACTCCCAAAATGGTCGAAGCAGTCGAAGTATTTGAGACTCTCGAAATATTCGAGACTCGAAATGTTCAAGACATGCAAAAAGCAAAGGAAAACAGTACACAAATTGTAATATTTTTTTAAACTTAGAGAAACACTGTTTCCCCTACTTGGATTCTCTAACGTTATGTCAACTATATTTATTGAGTGTACTTGAATATTAAAGATGTGCTTACAACGATGTCAACATCAATGCCGTTTTATTGGAAATCTTTTAAAGTAGTATCTGTTTGGGGGTAGGGCAGCATTGTGGTTCTGTCATAAAGAGAAAAGATAGGGAAAAGTTTTCATCACCGCTCTCCCCATGGATCTGTCATTAGTGCAAAAATCAGAAACGCCCCCTCCCCAGAAAAAAGAAGTAAATTCCTTTGAATAAAATGGATTTTCAATCACCATTAAAAGTTCGTTAAAAATTTCTGCTGATATTTTCTCCTGGGTAAAGTCTTAACACTTTCTCCTTATATGTGTTGAAATTACACTTGTTAATTATAAATGAATTATTACGAAAAGTGTATGATTATGAAGGGATTTTTTGGGACGAAGTAGAAGAACCTTGAAGATCGCGATTCCATCGGCTGCATCATCTCCTTTGTGTGTAGGATTCTCAGACGTTCCAAATTTACATCATCTGTCAACTGTATCATTTCCATTATGTGAAGGTATTTGAGACATCCCAAATTTACATCATCTGTCAACTGTATCATTTCCATTATGTGAAGGTATTTGAGACATCCCAAATTTACATCATCTGTCAGCTGAATCACCTCCTTTGTGTGTAGGACTGTCAGATGTCCCAAATTTGCATTATCTGTTGTATCAAAGTTTGATCAGAACTCCAAATTTCTCGTTGTTCTTCCGAAATATAAATTAATGTCATTACGTGCGATATTTTAAAAATACTAATATTATTACTCATCTATATCAACTAATACAAAGTATCGAATATTTGTCATTCACTTTTGGTGAGAGTAGACCTTTTAAAATTTAATTGTTATATTTCAACCAAAGACAATTGCATAATTCTCATAAGGTGAAACAGTTTCTCAGTACGAACATCTGGGAGCCATATCGTTGTCAAAATGTGAGTCTCAACTCTCGAACGTAGGGTTCCTTTACATTTTAATCCACTTTTTCAATCAATTATAGATTCTGAAAAAAAAAAGAGTTTGAATATCAATATAATATTTTGTCAACAACAGCAATACGGTCTTATCAGGCCGGTAGCCAGCCCAAAAATGTAGGGGGACCGGTAGAAGTAAGGAGGCCCCGACCAAAGCATATTATAGTTTATCATTATATTATAGTTCATTTGCAAGCCTACCGTGGAAAGTTTAGGGGGGCTGACCCACCCTAGCCCCCCATGGATACCGTCCTGGGTCTTATTGAAACAAATATTCCATAATTGGTTTTCTCTATGCTTAAAAGACCGTACTTTCAAGAATTCATGTGGAGAAATTTAATATTATAGCTTGAAGTATGAACGCAATCCAAGAAGATTCATATCAGTTTATTTAGTAGCTGGTTTCAACTGGAATGAATAAAGAAAGTAAAATTGTTCCTGGGAGTAGTAAGTTTGAAATATGTTTCAGATACATAATTTCATAAGCTTGTAAATCACCCAATTTCGTAACAAGAAAATTTGACCTTACTTCGTTTATCTCTTTTAAAACATATTTCAATGAAAAGTAATAACAAATAAAATCAAGATCGATACCAAAGTGACAACTATTTTAATAAATCACATGCTTAGAACATTTTACGAAGAGCTTTAGGACCAACAATAAATGCGTATTCACTCACTTTTAGAGGGGAATTTATATATAAAAGTTTCATCTCACTAGCTCTAGGGGATGTAAAATACTCTATTCGTGACAAACAACTTTACCCTCTTTGCCTCCCAAAACTTAACAACAGGAAACTCAAAACATTAAGTGATAAAATCTTAGATCAATTCAAGTGATAATTGCTTTCAAATTTTTATTTCGAATGATTAATCCGTTTTGTGGTAAAAGGGCGACATCTATTGTCAATTTAATTTATATCTCTATATGTAAAAGAATAAGTCCTGAGTAATTCAGTGACTGGCTGAGTGACGGATATAGATATCCAGATTAAACCACTTAAATAAGAAACTTGAAATTTGGACAGAGCATAGGATTTGTGATGTAAGGTTCCAACAAAGGAAGGATTTTTAGAAATTCGACGATAGAAACATTGGAAAGAGTGATGAAAATAATTACATTCAAATCTCCACATCTCGAAATCTCTGAAGACTAGAGTCATGAAATTTGGCATATCAACTTCTCATTTAAAATAAATGACATTTATTCCGAAGTTGGTCGTCCGCGTAGTTTTTGACTAAAAGTGTAATAATTGGTTCCTTTCTGTACTAAAGTTTAATATTTAATTCACATACTATTGCCGAGCGAGCGTTATCGAGTGTAGGCGGGTTAGAGCCCCACAGGACACGTTATTTTCTGTCTTTATTACAGGTAAATGGAAAGATCTGTGTTCTAGAGCCTTGCCGCCATGTTGGTTATGTTACTTAGTGTTACATTGAAAATTGTAATTTTCTCCATGTTTCTTTACAGTTATTTGCTTACTACATTTTCTACAATTTGTTTTTAAAATTATTAAGCCATGACTTTTACTCACTTTTAATAGATTTTCCTGATTATCAGCTTATTGTCAGTGGCGGATCTAGACCGGGGCCGGGGGGTTAGGCCCCCAGTTTTTTGAGTGGCGAATTGAAGCTATTATTTATATATTTTTGAAAGTTAATAGCATACTCATGATATACCTATCATAGGGGGGGGGGCTGGCTGCCCCCCCCCAGTTTTAACCTTCTAGATCTGCTACTGCTTATTGTTTCACAAATTGTAATAACGTTGCTTCATATCCAGAGCAGCGTGTCTGTATCCCACAATCCTACCATGCAGTAACCTTGTGCCAAGTAGTTCCTTCCGCTTGCCAAATAGTTCTATGTTTAGAACCGTTTATATAAGAAAATAAACACAACTTTCGCTCTCCTTATACATTATCAAGTACAGAAACAAGCAAATTATTCATTTGTTCCCGGTAAATTTTCAAAATTTTGCTAGAAACTGACGACCAACTTTGGAACTTAACACAAATAAATAGAGACTTTGATATTTGACCTAGATAAAAAGAAAAGGGGATGAGAAGAGAAAAAGGGTGAGAATTACAATTATTATAATAAGATGTCTATAACTCGGAATCTCTTAAAGCTAGAGACATGAAATTCGATATTTGGACTTATCCTTTATAATAATTAGACACATAATTCACAGTAGTAGGCCCCGGCGTTGGCGCGAATGACTCATCCTCACTCTCTTTTATGACCGGGGTTAAAGGTCAATGACCTGGCCCGGGGTCAATGAACTAGGGGTATTTAGGACCACCCCCTCTAAATTTTGGCAGGGGTACCTTGGCCCACCCCCTAAATTTTGGCAGGGGTACATCGGACCACCCCCCTTAAATTTTGGAAATTGCCAAATCTAAAAATTGGGTATGGTAGCCTAGGACCACAGTATTTACCTCTATCAGTATTGGGTGTCTATGTCGTTCCCTTTCATGGGTAAAAAATTGCCAAAAATTTAAATTTCGGGGGTTTTTGACCTAATTTATCCCCTTTGATGAGGTATTATTACCCTATATGGTTATATGGGCGTATACAGGGGTTCATTTTCTTTCATAAGACATGGGTATATTAATGCACTCCTTGAAAAATTTGGGAGGGGTACCTTGGCCCACCCCTTAAATTTTGGAAATTGACCAATTTAAACATTGGGTATTATAGTACAGGACCCTAATATGTATTATGATAAATTTGGGTGGTCCACCTCATTCCCTTTTAGGGGTACAAAATTGCCAAAATATAAACGTAAGCAATACGTTGTACCACGTGTTTGGTTTTCGACCTAATTTATCTCCTTGGATGAGGTCCTATACCTTATATGGTTATATGGTCATGTATATGGGTCCATACCTATCATAAGACATAGGTACATTTGTTCACCCCTTTAAATTTTTGGGAGGGATACCTTGGCTCATCCCTTTAATTTTGGAAATTGCCCAATTTAAACACTTGGTATTATAGTATAGGACACTAATATAGATCAGTATAAATTTGGGTGGTTCACCTCGTTCCCTTTTAAGGGTACAAAATTGCCAAATTTTAGTACAACCACGTGTTTGGTTTTTGGCCCAATTTATCCCCCTTTGATGAGGTCCTAATACCTTATATAGTTATATGGTCATGTATAGGGATCCATTATCTATCATAAGACATGGGTACATTGGTGCATCCCTTTAAAATTTTGGGAGGGGTACCTTGGCCCACCCCTTAAATTTTGGAAATTGACCAATTTAAACATTTGGTATTATAGTATAGGACCTCAATATGTATCATGATAAATTTGGATGGTCAACCTCGTTCCCTTTTAGGGGTACAAAATTGCCAAAATATAAACGTAAGAAATACGTTGTACCACGTGTTTGGTTTTTGGTCCATTTTATCCCCTTTGATGAGATCCTATGATTACAGGGGTCCATTTCCTATCATAAGACATGGGTATATTGTTGCAACCTTCTTAAAATTTGGCAATGGGGGTCCACTGAAATTGTCCAATTTAAGCATAGTACAGGACCTCAATATGTTTCGGTGGTCCTATTGCCAAATTTTTTTAGTACAACCACGTGTTCGGTTACTGACTCAATTTATCCTATTTGATAAGGTATGAACGGGTATCCCCTTTCAATTTGGTAGGACCCTTCGGGTGTAGTACAGTCACTTGATCGATGGTTTGGTTTTGATGCGCGACGAAGTCCCTGGTCAATGTTCTCTAGGAATTAGGTGGAAACTTTGCCCAGGGTTCTCGTCTTATATCGCACAGTTCTAGGAGAATCTGATAACGTTGTATGTGGAATGGACAATAAAAACACATAGATAAGCATAAATGGTATTTTATTCATTTTTCTGGTTTCTTCTTTTTCTTTCTTATTGACAATGTTTGTATATTGAGCTGGGTTTCTTCATTAGATCGCCTCCTCTTCTTGATTGTAATGATTTGTTTCCATGTTTTGCAGCATAGCACCCGTTTGCAAAGCTTCGTATTGTGAATTCTGTAAAAAGAACGAAGAAAAAGATGATTAGTATAGAAATAGATGATGATTAAACAAATACACTTTCAATGATAAATATGATAAAATTACCTGGAAGGTATATTGCAGCAGTCTACGATCATGAACCGTCGGTACTGTTGTGAACAAGTATTGAATTTCAAGCAGAGATTTTCCTTGGGCTTTACAGCACAAATAAAAATAAGCATAATAGCCACATACAGATGAACCAAGACTTTGCATTTGGCTATTATTATATTTATAGTACATACAATGAAGTTTTAAGAATGCAACATGTTGTGGTACATAAGGAGGAAGGCCATAGCTGTCAAAATATTCTCCAACACCGCGATTATCAATATAAATTGCAATCCAATGGCTTCCTAGTTTTGTGGATGGATCTGTATTTACAATGATTGCCAGAGGAAGAGAAATCCGTGAGGGCAACTCATCGCTTGCAAATACCCCGGTAAAATGATTTCTGAATAATGAACTACCGTTTAAAGCACTAGCTAATTGTAATGTATTCAACATCGTGAATGGAAATGATACATAACGCATACGTACCTTGTAATTTAAAAGTCCAGGATAATGTTGCGCTGGTGGTCGATCTCTAGGAGTGAGAAAAACTCCCCATACACAATACATTTTGCAGGTGCTGCTAATTTCTCTTGGAAATGAACTTCCAATCGGATGGCGCCATGTCGTTGTAAATTCCAATAGTGACAATCTCCAGCAGAAGAATCGGGAGTTAGGTCAAATACAAACAGTGTATATCCATTCTTGTAGTCGGCTCTTGAAATTGTATTTCCAGTATTGGTAAAATGTATGCCAGAGCCTGAGAACAATGTGTGGTACGATGAAATGTAGATATTTTCTTCAAAGTTGGGTTGCAATGGTTTTGAAGGTACAGCTTTTCCATCCACATACAATGTAAAGAAATTAATGTTTAGATGTTGAAATTCAAATGGATTGGTGATAACAGTTCCACTGGATGCTTCATTCGATGTAAATCCTACAATAATACGATTTGGCAATGTTCCCATAAACAGGTTATCAATAGTTTTGGATTGTATATCCTTCGAGACGGTAAATGATTTCATTTGAACCCTTGTCAGAGGATACTTTGCCGGTGTAGATTGTAAAATTTTATTGTGTGCCAATTTGACACTAGGGCTGATGCTGACTTTTTTCACCTGCAACGATGCATCTAGAATATTGATTTTTGCATTGACACCACTTTCACTGGCCATGAGACAAAAGTTTGGCTTTGCAGGAATAAGTTTCACACGTAATTCCACTCCATGAATTAAAAATTTATCTTGATTAAAAACGTCACAATGAAGACGTCCAATCATATCGAATTTCATACTTTGTTTTGTCAGTTCATAGCGTTGTTGAAATCCTTTGTTCCCAATTGTGGTTGCGTTCATATGACCAGTCGTATCTTGAAACCACATTGCTGTTTGTAAATGTGTATTTTTAGCTCCATCACTATAATTGAGCAGTTTTTCCAGGTACGAACGATATGGATGATTATGTGACGGAAATGAAATCAATTTATTGTTCAAGTAGATTTGTACTTCACTAAACATAGCATTTAGAAAATCATTGACAGGTGCAATTGCTTTATCCGTATTGATGAAAGAGGAGCCATCTGGTTTCACAATTTGTGCTTGGATGTACACCGTATAATAAGGTTTGTGGCAAATCAATATATTCATCACTGCTACCACTCACTACTAATTCTATTGGTGAATTTTCAGCTATTGAACTAATTGGTTTGTAGCCTATAATACGATTGTCCAGAACACTGGTTTGCGTGGGTAATGTTGAAAAAAATGTCCAATTCACTTTTTACACATTCACAGGATTGATGATGTAAGAAAGCCATCGTTGAATTAATCAAAAATATCTGGTGATGATGCCAATGATCTCTTCTTCTTCTTATGTGATAATTTACGTCTCTTCGTAGGATTGATGGTGTTGTTGATCGTTGGAAGGTCAACTTCAAACTGAGAGCAGTCATCCCATTTTCGTTTATGATATCCACTTCCCAGCATAGTTTTCAACTTATTTTTAGCTTTTTCTTGTAAATTTGATTTTGCCTCTTGCATACGTTGATGAAACGATTCTTCCAGCGGTTGATTCGAGATCACAACATCAGTAAGCATATTGGCACCTGATTTTAATAATTCTTTTCCCACAGTTTTAGCTCCTTGCTTCACAAGTGGTAACACTGAACGAAATAAGCCACCAAGGAAACTTCCAATGCCATGTCCTGCTTGATAGGGACTTCCCACATAGACGTTGCCGATACCGGATAACGCTTGTTTTTGGTAGTATTGCAAATACGGATCAGTCATGACGACGGCGACGGAAATGTAGTTTTGTACACACCGTTCCAAAGGTGAATGGCATACGATGACCTGTGCTATCCCTTATATCGATTTGTATTTGCTCAAAATTCATTTTTTCCACCGGAACATAATGTGCAGGATTAAAGATTTGTACTGCATGGCTTCCAAAAGTATGATTCACAGGATCCATGTTGGCAATTCGTAGCAAGGGTACCATTGTATCTCCAACAATGACAGATTCAATAATGTCACAATAGACGTACCTTTGTGATGGTAAGCCTAATCGTACATCCGGTGTATATTTTCCCTTTTCCATATCTTTTAAATCACTTTTCGGTTCAAATCCAAACATTAAACTAACACTTGGTGAGATTTGTACAGAAGTATGGATTTCCTTTTTGGGATGTCTTATGAGGCATATATTATTAGTTGCGTCATGAGATATAAATAAATTGGTTTCTTTATGATGTATATTAATTGCATGAATAAGATCCCGTATGTTATAATAGCGTACAGGGATCGTTACAACCTTCCACGGTTCTTGATCATTACTACTTGATGATTTGTAATATATTTTATTGTTTTTACTGTTAATGTTCAGCAAAGAATGTGGATAATGAATCTCTACAATTGCCACATCCCATTTCTGACGAAACTCTACACGTCGTTGTAATTTCGTAATATATGAAGTCAATGTATTTTCTGGAAAATAATCCATGGAACTATTACTGGGAAGTGTAACGTAAAAATCTTGATCAGGTTCCATTCTTCTTCTTCTTCAATGTAGTTGCAGGGATCCACGAATTGAATGAGGAAGGATATCCTTTCCACTGGACGAGATACTCCTTTCTGCGACCTTTTGTTCTTGTACATAATATTTTATCGATGAGGAACGTCGAAGGGAGCGGTACTGTTTGTAATTCTTCTCTGTAGAAAACACCATTGGCGAGTTGACGATTTAAATCCTCTAGTCGATATATTGGTGGGTTTCTTGGTACAATGGCTTTTACTCTGAATATTTCCCAAGTCCAGTTCTCGAGGTAACCCTTGTCAAAGATACGTTTTGTTTTATTTATACGAACAGTATCACCAACAGATAAATCCGTATCTTGTTTTGAACGTTGTAGCTTTTTGTCGCATAAGTTATGCCACACCTCCAGTAAATTATCTTGAGAAACGTTTGCAGGTGCCATTTTAATACTGGAATGCCGACTTTCATTGTATGCTTTTACAAGTAAAGGCAATACTTTGATGTAATTGTATGTTTGATATTTGGTAAAGTATTTCCACATACGATGTTTCAATGTCTGATTAAATCTTTCTGCAATGCTGGCTTTAATATCCGGATCCTTTGTTGTAACATGTTGCACGTTGTGTTTCCTGAGAAACTTTTGTACTGTCTTGTTGATAAATTCAGTTCCTTGATCACTACGTAGCACAATTGGTTTCATGTCCTGGAAATTCATTTCAAATGCATTCACTATATCCTCGGAACTTTTTGATTTTAGTGGTACAGCCCACCCGTACCGACTAAACACACCAATCACTGTAAGAATATAGCGGTAATTGTCATTATAGTTTTGAAGTGATTGTAAATCATTTAAATCACATTCCCATTGATCATCAATATTGTTGACAAGATAAAAATCTCTACGGAAACGACGACGTACAGGACGATGTAACGTGTAGGTAGGTTGTTTGTTTAACCAAAGTTTTATTTTGGCTAGAGGTATAGATTTTCCTGTGGCTTGCCATAATTTCTTTGCAGTAGAAAACGATGCAAGATGTGCTGGATTGTAATAAATGGATTTCAACTTTTTGTTCATGGTTTGTACGTTGACCATTGTGGAATGATACGTTTTCTTTTTGGTCGGACTTCTAAAACAACATCATCATCGTCTTCTTCTTCTTCTTCTCCGGAAGAAAATAATTCAGGTGCCGGTTTTGGTGGTGCAGATCCTTCAGATGCTGTTGTACTATTATGCTTGACAATATAGTTTAATCTTCGTGGATTGCCAATCAATTCTTGAGGTGTGTTTGACGATGCAAGGTAGTTGCAAAACAATTCCCAGCCTTGAGGATTAGAAAGTTTCCTCGGTCGAGTCACATCGCACATTAAATCTACAATATTGGATCCATGTAGTTTATTATCGTTGATGTACACTGTTCCTTTATGATCCCACGTAATTGCGTCATCTTGTTTTAAACGGCGGAATAGTAGTTCGGCTTTCTTACTATACATTTGTGGTATTGCGGCTAAAATTTCTTGTTTCGTGCTATCGTCAACATTCGGAACGTCACCATCAGGTTTCATTGATGTAATTGTAAGTGGTATTGGTTCTTCTTGTTTACGTATCACATAAAGATATTTCTGTAATATTCTATTGTACTCATTCCATTTTTCTTCATCACTTGGATACGATGTATTCAATATAGATTGCATTTCACGATCGAGATTAGATTCTCGATTTTCACTCACACGGGATGATGATACATGCATTCGTTCAATCATTTCTGGTGGCACTAAAACCATCTTCTTGCTATGTTCCATGATGTTTATTGTTTAAACAAAATACTGGGTAACACACTTCCTACAATAGGTGCAAGTAATGCAGGTAAGAATCCTCCTTGTTGTACGGCTAAATGTTTCTTCTTTTTATCCAATGATTTTGTATTGTCTACGAGATAGCGGAGCGTGTTCTTGTAACGCTTTAATCTTGATTTCTGCGCACTTATCAGTGGAACATTGCCTTTTAAGGCATTATAACAACATTCACAAATACTATGAATTAATGAAGCGTCTGCATTGGCAATAATAGCTTTACGCAATCTTGGTTTAGCTTTGTGCAGAGCACGTAGCAGATCAGCGTGTTTCACTGTAGGAGACATCGTGACAGACTAAGTCATTCTTTTCACATGCACAATGATTTAAACATGTTTTGTTGGTACGTAAACATAATGATGCAAATCGTCGGGAAAAATATTTGTACGAAATCGCATTTCATCGGGTGTATCTTGTTTAAGATCCATCAGTAAATAGCCATGTGGATTTCTTGTTGCGTCTGCATAACTTTCTTGTAGAAACAGTGGATGCTCAGGCATGATTTGATAACTCATATGCTTGATTTGTGACTTGTCACGTGAATTTTTAAAGAACACCAAATACGAACAATTTAAACTCATATTTCTATTTGCTTTACTTTGATGAAATACATTTTGTGTTATAAAAATCACACTAATATTTCGATGATGTGATCCTTTTGTGAACATATCAACAATATCACTATTCACTTCTCGCATATGATCATCAATAATAATCAAATGTGGTCCATCTTGAGGGTGAAAATCTTTCATTCGTGGAAGTCCTTCGTGAAATTCTACTGGAACCGGCATTGTTGCATACACGTCTTGCCATTCTGCATAATACCAGTATATCTTACGAAATTTTTCATTGATCATGGTTGGGAGATGTAATAGTAATCGCTTCACAAAATACGTTTTTCCACACCCACTAGGCCCTGAGAGAATACAGATAAATGGATGTTTCCACTGTGTATCCATGATGAACACTAACACCTTGTTTCAAAAATGATGCGTATTTAAAGCGAGTACAAAATTTTTTTGTTTTAGTTTGTAAATTCTTGCACTCACTGGTGTGAAAAGGAAAAAACCGTTCATCTGTTTATTGAATAGTTGAAAACCGTTTATTTGATAATCGAATAGTTGAAAACCGTTTATTTGTTAATCGAATAGTTAAAAACCGGATAAAGTTTAACGGTTAACCGTGAAAGCTGATCACTGTTTGATTTAAATTCTATTTGAAAAATTTTTCGTTTCAAATTTGTTTTGAAATTTTTGTTTCAAAATTTTTTGTTTGAAAATTTTTTTTCAAATTTTTTTCCAAATTTTTTGTTTGAAATTTTTGTTTGTAAATTTATTGTTTCAAAATTTTTTGTTTGAAAATTTTTCGTTTCAAATTTTTTTGTTGAAAATTTTTCGTTTCAAAATTTTTGTTTGAAATTTTTTCGTTTCAAAATTTTTCGTTTCAAATTTTTGTTTTGAAAGTTTTTTAGTTTCAAGAAGTTTTGTTTAAAAGTTTTCGTTTCAATTTTTGTTTTGATTTTTTTTAGTTTGAAAGTTGAAAAAAAGTTTTAAATGCCATGAATCTTCTTCAAAGTTTCCACCTAATTCCTAGAGAACATTGACCAGGGACCTCGTCGCGCATCAAAACCAAACCATCGATTACGTGACTGTACTACACCCGAAGGGTCCTACCAAATTGAAAGGGGATACCCGTTCATACCTTATCGAATAGGATAAATTGAGTCAGTAACCGAACACGTGGTTGTACTAAAAAAATTTGGCAATAGGACGACCGAAACATATTGAGGTCCTGTACTATGCTTAAAATGGACAATTTCAGTGGACCCCCATTGCCAAATTTTAAGAAGGTTGCAACAATATACCCATGTCTTATGATAGGAAATGGACCCCTGTAATCATAGGATCTCATCAAAGGGGATAAAATGGACCAAAAACCAAACACGTGGTACAACGTATTTCTTACGTTTATATTTTGGCAATTTTGTACCCCTAAAAGGGAATGAGGTGGACCACCCAAATTTATCATAATACATATTAGGGTCCTGTACTATAATACCCAATGTTTAAATTGGTCAATTTCCAAAATTTAAGGGGTGGGCCAAGGTACCCCTCCCAAATTTTTCAAGGAGTGCATTAATATACCCATGTCTTATGAAAGGAAATGAACCCCTGTATACGCCCATATAACCATATAGGGTAATAATACCTCATCAAAGGGGATAAATTAGGTCAAAAACCCCCGAAATTTGAATTTTTGGCAATTTTTTACCCATGAAAGGGAACGGCATAGACACCCAATACTGATAGAGGTACATACTGTGGTCCTAGGCTACCATACCCAATTTTTAGATTTGGCAATTTCCAAAATTTAAGGGGGGTGGTCCGATGTACCCCTGCCAAAATTTAGGGGGTGGGCCAAGGTACCCCTGCCAAAATTTAGAGGGGGTGGTCCTAAATACCCCTAGTTCATTGACCCCGGGCCAGGTCATTGACCTTTAACCCCGGTCATAAAAGAGAGTGAGGATGAGTCATTCGCGCCAACGCCGGGGCCTATTACTTTCACCGTTATTTGATATTCATCCTAGAAGGGAAGAAATAGAGGCAGGGAAAAGGGTGGATATACAATTGTTATAACTGGATGGCAACATCTTTATACTTAGAAATATATCTTTAACGTTAGAAACTTGGAATTTTGTGTTAAGACTATTTATTTAAAATAATTTTAAAAAATGTTTCAAGGCTTTAATTGAAAAAGAAGATGGATGGGAAACGGTTAGGATTACAAAAGTTAAAATAAGATCTCGAAGTGTCTTAAGGTTAGCAACATGAAACCTGGTATTTAAACTTCTCTTTTAATGTTATTAAATATATGTTTCAGTGTTTGTAAATGTTTCTCCTGAATGGACGAAAAACGATGGGAAAAACAAAGGTAGGAACTTACAATTATAATAAGATGACAATATCTCGAAATCCCTTGATACTAGGGATACGTTATCGCTATGTAACTTGGTATATAAATTTCCTATTCGAAACAACAATCTTGCGTTTCCGGAAACTGGAAGAGCCATTTGAAACGAATTTGAACAAAATTTTTAAACTTTTGGCAAAGAGTATTGCCTTGGTCTTGCCGTGCGAAGAACAGAAGCAAAGTCTGAAATATAAGATGCAAGGCCAGGTCGCCATGGCGACTGTAAAGACGTGTCTGGCGCTTAGGTATTTTGAACATTAGAATGCCCAGTTTTTACAAACCAATAATTCTGTTTTTTATGTGCTTGAATGTATTAAAAACGAATATGTTGTAAAATTCTATGTTTCAAATGTATCTTGACTCTTAACATGAATGAGTTAATCATTAGGAGATTTTGATCCATTGACAAAAGTGGAAAATTGATATTTCAGTGCTCGATCTACAAAACATTTACATGTACGTAGAACTCACACTGCTGGTTTGTAAAACTATGTTGTCTTCAATTCTTGTTATCATTGTGGGACACACTATAGAGTAAGCTTTTACCTTTTTTGAAATAGTAACTATAATTTCAGGTTAAAAATTGTAACTCTATGTATTAAATTGGATTTGAATTATTGTGGGGCTGGATTTCAGAACTGGTGCCTAGTTCAAAAGAAATATTTTGGAGCGTTGCTCTAGGCAATGCTAGTATAGATAAAAACGTGAAATGTGGACGCATAACTCATATTGTCACGAAAGAAAGAAAAAATACAAATACTTATCCTGAAAGAGGTGAGGGACGGAATAGATAGATGTTCAATCTTTTCCCTCAGAATCGAGTATTTCACGAACTACTAAAGTTAGGAGGAGGAAACTAAGCATATAATTTTCCTATTAAAGATAACTGAACACATGATTTAACGATTTTAAAAGTTACGCATCTCACGGAGAAATGGTGCAAGAAATAATATTAGATTTCTGATATTTTACGTACTGTGAATGCGTCCAATGTGCACATGTGTAAGTATTCGATTATGTTGCAGGTGAGACATTCGGTACTTACACTCTTAACTTTTTTTAATAGAAAAAAGAAATGTGTTTGAATGTTTTCAAAAAGTTTGTTACAAAGGAGGAAAGTATTATTATTATTATTATTATTATTATTATTATTATTATTATTGCAATATTATAATTTCCTTTTTTTTTTTTTTTTTTTGCAGAAAATGTCAAATGTGAGGTTTCGGTTAAGTTAGTGTGCTGAACTCGTTATTTAGGGTCTGGCCAACACAAAATGTAACGTTTTAAAATTCCTATTCGAAAGAGAGATATTCTTTCAAAATCCCAGTTTTATATTAATTAAACCCGTTGTTGATATTCAGCCGGCTCGTATCCGTTAACTAGACCTGGTTGTTAAAATATTTCGAGTTCGCAGAACCGTTTGTTATACTCAGACATAACAGTAAATTTTACCCAGTTATACTCAGGAACAGTAAATTTTAGTTTAATTAACTTCGTTTTAAAAAACTCTTACAGCTACAGGGTTAACCATGCGATTTCTCAGAAGGTGTTTATTTCTTAATCTCAAATGCTCAGATGTTAGCTCCCTCGTGGCTAAGCGGTTACCTTATCTGCCTTTGGCGTGGGAGATCCGGGTTCGATTCCCGGCGGGAGCTCGTGTGGTTCGAATCCTACATTAAACTGTAGGTTCACGTCTCATACAGCCTCTCTGCTGAACGGGACTATAAAATGAAAACACATCAAAATCAAATCAAATGCTCAAATATCAAAAATAAGAATTTGGATCATGAGTGTAATAGTGGCGAGGTCTATTTATATTTGAAACGGATATATATCATTATCAACATAAGATCTCTCCAATACTTTTTGACAACCACGTATCTTGGATAATTCATTTCCAAGATATTCGCAGTGCTACCTAATTTCGTCACACCAGTTTATATTAGGATACTTTGTAGGTCCCTAGTAGTGACTCCCTACTGCTCACTTATGGTATCCAGTACCTAAAAAAAAAAAAAAAAGGAAAGAAGGCTTTTGTATAGTTTTTTGTATAGTATTATTGTATATCTATATATATATATATATTGTACGATTGTTAAAAAATAGAATAACATCACTGATTAAACCTGATTTTAAACGTGCAAGAATAGTTACCTTCACTTATCGCACATATAAAGTGTCATGAAAAAAAAATTTTTCTTTTTGTGGTTTAGAAAGAATGCCGTGAATAACACAACACACATAAATTGATTCACTTTATTTTGTAATCCTTTTTCTTTTCTTCTTTTTAAACCTTCTTTAATTAAGTTCTAAATTGTCCTGCTCATTTGAAACATTTGCATGCATTGTGGTTCTCGAAAATCTTCGCGTTCTCAATGTGTTCGTTTTGAAGAACGCGTACTGTATCAGGTGGCGAGCAAGCATGAGAAGATCTTAAATCACCCGTAGCTTGTTTAAAAGCCCACCCAGGTGGCAACAAACAAAAGACGTTTACATAACTGAAGCAGACAGCATATCGAAAGACAAATGGAAGTCACACACAACACAAACACACACGCACAAATAATTCTGGATTCTCTGTGTTAGACACACACAAAAATTGTGTTATTGAGCTCTACCGATGTATTTCCTTTGGCACACTTAAAACTCTTTGTCACAGATGGTAGGCCAAGCGGATAAACATTTCTCTCCAAACATGAGGTATTAATATGCATCAAGGATAGTCAGCATACAGATATTCTTGTGTGAAATTAATACTAATTGCGAAAGATATTTATTTTGTAATTGCAACTGCTAATTATAAGTACTTGTGTTTGGCACCTGCAAAAATACTCCAATTCATTATGTGAAAGAACATCATTATCTAACCGTAGGGGTTGCACCAATTAAATACTGTATTTTTGTTCTGTTTCACATGGTCGGAGAAGGGTGATTTGGCTTTTGGAAAATTACCTTCATCTAGATTTAAAGTTAAACTGTAGATTTAATATCTAATATTCAGTGTTGCCAAAATGTTGGCATAAAAATTCGGCGAACGTGAGACCAAATAACACCAATTTGGGGCGAAAAGTCACTTAATTGAAGTTTTCGTGAAATCATGAATCTATATTCCCTCTTTAAACGTGCACGTGTAATTTATACGATTTAACATGTTTCCCACAAGGTCAAGATCTACTACTACAACTACTACTGCTACTAGTATTTCTACTACTAGTACATGTATACTATAGCCACGTGTCTGTTTACAGTACGCAATGTATTGTTGAATTAGGAGTTCGTTCCCTCTTAATTTTTTGTATTTTTGTTTGTATTTTGAAACAGTAGTATCATTTTATGTTTTGTTAGGCGAAGGGGGGTGATCTGAAGCCAGAAGTACATTTGCAGTTTGACACGCTCCTTTCCTTCGTCACCACCACTGCGTTGTAGTCACATGTTCTTCTTTCGATGCATCTTCTGTTATTATTAAAGAACAGACTTTCTTCACAGCAGCAGAAGACGAAGAGTGGGCTAAGTAGCCAAATCAACGCAACGGAAAAGAATGGAACACGTCACCCTGCGTGAACGTTTAAGCACTTACGAAGGCGACGTGAACGGCCCGAGTCGCCAGCTTAGGATGACATCCCACGCAAGAAAACACAAACAAACGCTTCCAGATACGGAATGGGGAGAGTCTGTACCCAAGGAATCGAACATATAAAAATGAAATTACAATTAGATATAACAGAAAATCAAAATTATCAAAACTGTGATTATTATTCATGATATTATTGAATTAATAGCACCTGTAATAAAATTGATTAACACAATACATACATATACAAATATAGACATACGAATAGACAAACATAAATCAATAACATCGATGATAAATTACATAATCTGTAATGCCATATTAATACTAATAATATCAATCTACTTCTTTGCAGATGGCAGCTGAATTCCATAATTTGTCCAAAGATATCGGAGAGAATTATTCAATAGATTTTATGATCATATTACATGACTTTGTATGTATTTACAAATAAACGTACCTAGGTATATGCTACCATGTTGTTAGATTGCTTTGTTCCATTATCTTATTTTGTTTGCAACTTATTATTATACATTGATCATACTTAAGTTTAATTAGCAATAGCGCTTAGTGATTCCGGTTATGAGTAGTACTGGTATTTCATTATCCCTTTATTCGTAGAGGTATTTCATTATCCCTTTATTCATAACTTTGTCTCATTATTTTTATCTTTATAATTATATTCATTAAATGTAATATTTGTTTCAGTATTTTCGTCGACAATATCAATAAAATTGTAATTAATTCTTTGACTATCTTTCCAATTATTTCTTCCATATTATTTGTAAGTAAAACATACCTGAAATGCCCATTTCATCTTATTTTAATCAACAGTACACTCAAACACATCATATGGATTTCTAATAAGTATGATATTATTACAAGTATATGCAGCATATCCTGGTAGAATACCAATAGGCTTCTGTTAAAATAGCAGATACTTCCAAATATTACGCCAACCGATACCACATAGACAGATTATAGGTTTTGATTTGTTTACTGAGAATTTTGATGAAGATTTAGAAATCAATATAAGTAATTGATCATCGGAATATTGCAGACGAGAACCCGGGACGGGTTCACTTATTGATGCTCCATAGCTTCAAACTCCATCATATATAAAAAATGTAATTAATATCAAAGATATAAATACTTTTCAGTTTACTTTTTGTTTGAACACTTACTTATTCCAGTTGGATCTCTAAATTCCACAACTAAATATTTTAAACATTTCGATAACAGTTAACGGTTCTTCTCCAATATTGTAAATTGAAAAAAAAAAAACTAATTCTCTATATTTTTGTTGAGTCTCGAAACATCTAGAAAATCTACCTTTTTCGAAGTCTTATTTATTTTCTTCTTTTGTGCTAAAATTTTCGGGTGCAGATTTGTGCACTTTTCGCCAATACATAGAATTTATGTAGTTTTGAGATTACATTGAAATTTTAGAATAAAATTAAGAACATAATTTAGTCATTATTATTGTAAACAAATAAAACATGTTGAATAATCATACTGCTATCTAGGAGTTTTGTAATGCCATCACGAAACGTGGGGCATTACAAGTTTTCATTAGTATATTATCATCATAACACTCACTTTATGTTAAATCTTACTTCTGCAGCTAATCGCCTTGCTATCGGTAATGCTGTATACTACTTTGATCAAAACGTTCCCGAAATTCTCGCACAAAATTGAAAATAGACTACAAATTTATTCCTGAAAATTAATGGTGTCCTCTTCGAAGTAATCCCCATCCACTGCAACGCACTTATGAACTGAAAGAAGTAAATAACAAACCCAGTACCTTAACACCTTGTAAAGGTATTAATAATTAATAACAAAGGGGCAAGAACTCAACTGAAATTCCTTAGATTAAACATGATCTATAGTTTGCAGCAGGGGAAGGGCGGGTAAAGTGGCACATAAGTTACAAATTGGCGTAATATTGTCGGCACAAAACACACTAATAAAATGTTTTATACACGTTTGGAAAGCTTGGACCTTCTGCCATATTATGCAACAAAACAGAAAAAAAACACTTAAATATGTTGATCAGACGAGATTTAATGTCGATTGCGAAAGTTCACTTTACCCGCTTACAAGTGGGCAAACTAGAACGTGCTCGTATGTAGGCCAAAAATTGTTGTTTGTTGAGATAAAGTTGAGAATTTAGTTCAGACGTTAGTTGCACAACTATTACCTTCGGATAACAAATCATAAAGTTACAGATTTATAATACTTTGCGTTTACAATACATTAGTAAGAAATGAAGTAGAAAATACAAAAAAAAAAATAAAAAAAAAATGCAGGCAGATTTTGCATATATCTCTATTTAAACGATATGAAAATCTACTCAGAATATAGCTCATTATGTTCACGAAGTTATAAAGGTGGCAGTTTAATACTGAAGAATCTTGACTGTTCGAACAATTATCATGAGCCCACTTAAAACAAATCATACATTGTAGCCACCCTTGAAGAAATTATTGCATGGTAAGTGGGTGGTATGAAATTGCATAGTTATAATACACTCCAAAATGGCAAGACCTGTACAACAAAGAAAACAGTATGGAGTATAAAAATGTAAAATATAGCCAGTTAATAACTTCTATGAATGTCCTTTCTTTGTTTTTTTCTGCTCAATTACAAATGTTCTAAGAGCAAACCTATCATGAGCAAAATATGCCTCAATGGAGCACGTTTACTTACACGACCAAACACCTTTCCAATTCTACTTGCATTGTTTGTTTGTGCATTGGAAGAGGACAAAGTGAAATAGTTCCACTTTTCCCGCCGTCCGTTATTCCTCTTTGCCCGCGTCAGCACGATTTACATTTTATACCTTTCCAAATCAAGGTTTTCATCAATTCACAAAACCATTTCTTCTATTTCTACTATTAATATTGCTGAAATCACCTGATTGCAAAGTACGTACTTCCGTTGAATATTCAGGAAGTACAACTCTTTTCTTCCTAGCCTTCTGCAAACTTGTCTTTTCATGTCACACATTTTCCCTCTATTACTCAACCGTAACGCAGCACGTGGAGTTTTCCATTACGTCATAGCGTCATGCCACTTCCATCTCTTCAGTGCTCCACCTGTGTCTTGGTGTATCGCGTTATGTTTATGGAAATGACAAATTCCACTTTGCCCGCCCTTTCCCTACTGCTTGAAAGCAGCAAAGGTTTATTAGTTGCTTGTTTGTTCAACAAACTTCAACGTATCTTTCCTTTTTCATAAGTATCGAATTACTTGACCATCAAATTACTTGACCCCGCCCTGTAACAGAGATAGAGAAGCGGGAGCTGTGATATCAGGCTGCTGATAAGAACGATGATAGGTCTAAAAGTCCAGGGTTGCTAATTGCCAGTCATAATGTTCTTCTACGCTTTTTAGTTGTTCCGTTTTTAGATGTTAAAATTATGGTCACCCTGGAGTTAAAATATACGCACAAATCAGCCAGAACATTATGACTACCTACCTAATTATCAGTATGTTCACCACGGGTAACAACGGCGACGCCTCTTGGCATGGACGCAAAGATCCTTGGTAAGTTGCTGGAGAGAGTTGGCACCACATGTACACACACAAGTCACCTAATTTCCGTAAATTCAGGGGAGGGGACGATGCGGTCTGACGTCACGTTCAATCACATCCCAGATGTGTTCGATTGGGCCCAGATCCGGCGAGTTGGGGGGCCAGCACATCACTTTTAACTCATCCTGGTGTTCCTCGAACCACTCCATCACACTCCTGGCCTTGTGATATGGTGCAATATATTGTCGAAAAATGCCGCCACCGTTGGGAAACATGGTCGTCACGTAGTCTGCAAGGGATGTACGTAGTCTGTAAGCAGTGTGCGATAGGCCTCGGCCGTCATGGTGCCTTGCTTGAGCTCCACTAGACACATGGAAGCTCTGTTACACAGAACATAATTAATCCGCCGCCAACTTGTCTCCGTCCCGCAGTACAGGTGTCAAGGAGCTGTTCCCTTGGAACACAACGGATTCGCACCCTTTCATCATCATGATGAAGAAGTTATCGAGATTCATCAACAATGCAACGCTCTGCCACTGCGCCAAGGTCCAGTGGCGATGGTCACGTGTTCATTTCAGTCATAGTTGCCGATGTCATGGTGTTAACATTCGCACATGGATGAGTCGTCGGCTGCGGAGACCCATCGTTATTAGTGTTCGGTGCACTGTGTGTTTAGACACACTCGTACTTTGCCCAGCATTAAAGTCTGATGTTAGTTCCGCCACAGTTCGCTGCCTGTCCTGTTTTACAAGTCTGCCCAGCTTACAAGTCTGTTTTACAAGTCTGTAATGATGTGGGGGGCGCCGAACTCCTCGACGTCGTTTCCCCTTGGTTTCGCCACTTGTTGAAAACACTCACCACAGCACTCCTCGACCACCCAACAAATCCTACAGTTTCCGAAATTCTCGTGCCGAGTGTTTCTGAGTGAATACTTTCTTCAAAATAATATTAAAAATTATAGAAAGATTTTCTAATCGAGTCGAGTCGAGGTTTTTATGAGCAGTCTTGAATCGAATTGAAAATTCGAATCGAGAAATAAGTTTGTCTCAATTCGTCTTGAATTTTACATAGTGTGTCTCGACTCAAATTCGAGTGGAGTCGAGTCAAGATTAGAGACATGTCTCGACTCGTGCGAATCCCTACCGCTAATTGAAAGAAATATAAAAAACTATCTGCAAGAACTGCATCCAACTAAAAGGTCTGATTATAGAAATGTTGTTCGCAGCACAAAAGTCAGTAAATTTGTAAGAAAGTCGTTAAATTGTCCTTTAAAAATCGCCAATCGGAAAATGGTTCAACAACTTTTCTCCTAAATTGACAACACTGATCGTATTCCAGTTGCGCCTACAAGAAATTTCAGTGATGCCAACTCGTGGAAAAATCCCATTTTGTGGGATTTTTTGACAAATGTTTCGAACAGGGTAACGGAAATTTTCGTCAAAATTGGCAGCGTTTATGGGATTTTTCATATACTTATTTCATTGAATATAACAAAATTGTCTATGAGCGAGGAGTGGGCTAATGACGCTTGAATAAACATGAAATCAATGTTAATTGTCAAATTTTGTTGATGGAAAGCGTATGTTAGTGTGAAAGTTAATTAGATAGGAGGTTTTGAATCTCAAAGAAACTAGCACTAAAAAACGTAAATTGTACTCTGGAGGTTTTAGAAAAATATGTACGAAGAAAAGTAGATTACCAAACGAAAACCAGCCTATTTCTGAAACGTCCCACACGAAATAACTGGAGAAAGAAGTTTGTCTACTTTACTACATTCAGTTGAACATTATGGCACACAAGCGTTATAGAAATATAGAAATACTAAATTCCGATAGGGAAATAAACAACTGTTTCACTCACCAATTTTAATAGCCTCTTTGTACAGTATAATAGGTAGTACAATAAAATGTATCGGAAAGTTACGTTTAAGAATTAGAACTCTCAGAACTGCCCATTGTTATTTAAAAGTAGACATATTTGACCATTTCTTGTCTGTAATGATTTAAACATCATTCGACCAATGTCAATTGTAATAATTTCAAGCTTAGTTTGCTACCTTGGCACTGCACGAACGTGTAAAAGGGTAGCGTTTTTTACTGAAATTCATTGCTCTATTACTCTAAATGTACTCGAGTCTCAGTCATAATTTTTTGTGGGGTATTCCTATTTGTATAAGGGACATTCTGTAAAATTTTCAGTTGTTTTCATCCCTTTTTAGATATTGACCGGTGAAAATTGACGTTAAAAAAATTCGGCCATTTTGGAAGAACTCTACAAACAGGAGTGCATTCTCAGGAGTAAAACGTATACTGCAGGTAGTTATAGGAGTATTCAACACAGAAATAAGATGCCATTAGTGAGTCTCCTTTCCTTCATAAAACTAACGATCTTCAAATTTAACGGTTGATACAGTTTTTCCGAGTTTTTACAGTAAAGAGTTTGACCGACTCTCTTACATGATGGAAAAATAAAATCATGTAAACATGAAGTTCATTTCATGCTGAGCACAATGGCTTTTGAATTATTCTGATATCTTTAAAAATAGCTTGGAAATTAAACCTTACGAAAACCACGTTTTTTTTTAAAAAAAATTAAGATTTGGACAATCGCCAGTTTAAAAATGACTGCCAGAAAAACTATGACATATAAATTATTTTCACCAGTGTTTTGTGACTATTAACCTATAGGGAACTCATGATTTTAAAAAAATCAGGAGTATAAAAAGAATGTTTCCAATATTGTCTGGATGATTTGAAATGGATTGACCCCTAAAGAAAATACTTATTAGGAATAGGAAAGAGTGAATATGACTATATTGTACATACATTTTTCTAGAGTTTTCTGGTTTCTTAGGCTGTAAATCTAGACCTTCTGCTTGTCCCTCGTTTTACCAGATTGTAAAGAAAACATTAGCAATCCGATGTTTTCAACTTTCTGTAATTTCCAACAGTAAGTCTGCAGTGGCTAAGATCTACAACTTCATTACAAAAGAAAGAAGAATGTTTCTAATACAATACTGTGTTTTTAATCATACATACTATCCAATCTCAGTACAAAATACGTACATGAGAACTATCAATATACACTATTATCAGTGCTGTAATGGTCCTTAATTGTAACAAAAAGTGAACTATTTTTAGTTTAATGTCTCAGGATTATGACCTTTAGACTGAAGTAGACGGATGGTAGATTAAAAGGAAAGAGTGTGAAGTTAAATTTTTAATGTTCACACGACGAGGAATTGAACTCGAGAAAACACGCACAAAAGGTGCAAGCGAGAGTCACTTTATTATTATTATTATTATTATTATTATTGTTATTATTATTATTATTATTATTATTATTATTATTATTATTATTATTATTATTATTATTATTATTATTATTATTTCAGCTTTACACAAGTACAGTATAATTTACTTAACGAAGACGCTTGAGATGAATACTACATTTAGTATACATAAGTACATTAATCATGTAAGACCCGAAAAAACCTGCAAATAACCTATTGAGCATTGCAAAAAGAACTTTTGCCAGCTGCTAATATAGAAACATGACATATGTGTAATGATGTATATGATATATTAAATAATTGGGACGGAAATTCTAGTATTCTTTTTTTAATAATTTCAATTGTACAGCGTGTTAACCCGTTTCCCCTGGATGTGCGACTAGTGGGAGTTTGGGGAGGTCTTTTCGAACATACTTCTGTACGTGGGTAAAATTTTCTTCAAACCGTGAATTTGGTGGTTATTCTGAATTGGGAAAAATTCAATACAGATTCTGTAGTTATTAATTTCCGGTGAAAAACTAACGGTTTTCGGATTAAACATTGCATTTCTACTTTTATCAGCACAACTGAATATACAGGGTGGCCCAAAAGTAGGTATACAGTACCGTACTCATGAGCTCGTTGATTTTAAATCATTTCTTATTGTTATCCATCAGGTAGCTTTAGTTTTGTTATTATTTGTTCTTAATGTGTTTCTACTTATATCTTAAGTTCGGGAGAGCCGAAGCAAATAAACCCATAAACTATAATCCTATACTTGATCAATGCAGGGCTGTATACCTATCTTTGGGCCACCCTGTATATAATTATGGTATACAGTAATTACCGTACTTCGTACTTTGCATTGATTTCGGCTCGATATTCTTTGCTAAAGAAACTGGAAACATTATCCGTTACACTAAAATATAATAGTAAGAAACATGCTTCTTGCCTATATTCTTATAATAAACTGATAAACGTCCCTAATTCCTAACTGTAAACAGTCATACTACGCGCGCTGTACATTGCTTTCCCTAACACTAGTATGTCACTACCTGCGGGATCGTTGCGCATAACTAAGTCGTAGAATAAATGCACAATAAATAAGGTATGGAGTGTAGGGTAGTTAGTGGGCATATAAAGAAATACATTTTTTTTTAAATGTAATTATTTCGAAATTTTAATTCAACACGATTTTAGCCTATAGTGAGTGTATAATGTAATACACGCCTGGGAGCAACCATTAGTGATAATAATTTTAGCCTAGTGTTCCAATCTAATTCAAATACGTAGGCAGTGAACGTTCAGTCAAATACATAGGTATTAACGTAGTGTTTTAAGAGGCACGGATAATTTAGAACCGGTTAAAGCATTAGATTTTGCCTCATTGGATCTGAAGTGGGACATAAAAGCTCTAATCAACCAAACAATGGTCCAGCGTAGTGTAATCGCAGACACTCTCACATTTAGTGCGGGCAGTTCCGAGTTCGGTTCCCGCTAAGGACACTCGGCCGAAAAATGTAAACGATTTAGGTCAGTGATCTTGAGTGAATTTTACCTGAGTTTTCTTCATTCATACTAAGCAAATAGTCCCAGGTTGCTTCTTTGTTTCTTCATTCCTTTCTTTTTCCCCGATGCTTCGGGCGGTGTGATCGTCGAGGGACGTTATCCTTCATATGTCACAGGCTAAAATGGCCATAGAATCAACAACCTAGAGGTTTAATTCTAATCCGAATCAAATCATTCAATAAAGTACTATTAACGAGAATTTAGAAAGCGAAATAAAATGTTTGAGTAGTAGTTAAAATAATAAATGTTGTTAGTTGAAATAAATTTATACATTAATTGGTTATCTAAATCTTTATTCTAGAAACTAAATTTAATGGACGTATTTCGTATCAAAATATACTTCCCCAATCTCGTGATTAAAATTTATGGTTCGCAAACTGAAATTGAAAGTATGATATGTCTAAGAATAACAAGTTTTGTTGAAGCCTTTCGGCTTTCCGTGAACGATGTGTTAGGTCACGAGCGCTGGCCACATCTAACAATCAGAGTAGTAATTTGACGCAGCAAAGATGATGTCTGTAATCAGGTCAGTAATCAGGCTTGGATACGGGCTTGTCTGTAATTCGTGTAGCGTCGCCATGTTGATCAACAGTACGTATAATTAGATCTATATATTCCTTTCAGACATAATGCTTTTCAGCTGATATGGTTTAAATCTGCTGGCTTATAGTGTCGTTAGTGCCGTTAGTTGTCAAGAAACTTTAAGAAGATGCTGTAACTTATGTGTGAGTTGAAAGTTTTGGGATAATGTATAAGTACGCTGATCCCGTTTTAGCCGGAACAGACCCTTTTTTCAACCGTTGTCCCGTCTCTTCTATGGGGTGCCAAAATGTCCTGCTTTCTACCAGATATGTAAAAAATTACATGTAGTTGTTATTCGAAATAAGTCATTAGAGCAAATTCTACACTATATCATTAAAATGACAGTATATACAACTAATCGTGGTACCAACGCTTTATTTGCAGCTTTTGGGCCGTCACTGCCAGTCATTCTTTCAGAAAAAGATGTTCTGGGGTGGGTGTTAGTATTCGGAGGGATACATCTCATTTTCGCACGGTACTCTTCTATTTATTACTATGTTATATACGTATTACTTTGGTCTCCTCGGGGAGCACTCCCAGGGAGTGACCCTCCGAAAACATGTCAAAGAAACACTGGTTCCTGGTACTGGCAACTGGTGGATATTACTTAAGAAACACTACGGTATCATCCTTACTTATGTGTTATGTAATTTGAAAACACTCCTGGCACTTAAAATGGAATTTGGGAATTTTACACCTCCCTCTTCACCGAGCTTCATATGCATTCTGTTTTTGCAAGTTAAAATTCTGGTTGCCATATGTAACAGGTGTGTTTAACTCCTTAAAACTCAGGTAAGAGTATGAATATGTATTTGTTTAAGATTGGTTGTTTATGTTCTCAATATCAACTAATTGTAGGAGAAGCATTTAATAATTATTTTATAAAATGAGGTTATTAAATTGGCTATTAACCCAATACTTACAACTACATAGTTTTTTTTTTTTTAAAAAAAATACTTCATGGTGTTAATTGACACCTCTATGACTAAATAGGAAAAATAAATTCATAATTCATGCTTTTCGACGTGTGTGGAAATGTTCATTTTTGCGCTGGTATGTGAATGTTTGAGTTCCGATAGAGGTAAGCAGTTTTAGCGTCTGTGATGGAATGGACTATTTAGTATAGAAAATTACAATATTTGCAATAAGAATTTCCTTCATTTTCAGATTAACAACTTGGATATCATTTGATGAAGCGGGTTAAGTTTAAAGATTTTTATAAAAATTAGGAAACTTTACAGAAAAAAAATGGAGAAAGAAATGATTATTTGGAGTCCTCAAGTGATGTTTAGGTGTGAAAGTTTGGCAGCAAAGTTATGTTTAATACGAGAAAAGATATGTAGAAGTGGGTACTATTTCCAGGACCCGGAAAGTTTCGATGACTGAACAGCATGGTAGTATAGGGAGGGGGATAAATGCTTTGAATGTGATGTTTCCACATTTATTTTTACAGAATTATATAAGAATAATGAAGATAATCTATTCATTTTTTATGAGAACAATGGATTATTGAATTTAAATCTTTAAGTTTTACGTCCCACGCTTATGCCGGTTAGGCTAAAGGAGACGGTGGCAATAAGAAACAAATGAAATGTTGGAATCAAGATAGTTGGAGAACACGGTAGAACCCCGAGGAAACCCACGCACACAATGTTTGCCCACCACGAAGCTCACTTGGCGCGATCTGGGATCGAATCAAAGACCCCATGCACGAGAAGTGAACGTTCTATCACTGAGACGACGGGCCCTGCCTAAGTGTTGTTTGTATTTGTGTATAAATGTAGAAAATGCAATAAAATATTTTTCCCACTGAAAAAAAAAAAAATGTGTTCTAAAGGCATACGTGCGAGGCGAATTGATGGTTGGGAGTAAACCAATGAAGTTACACAGTATTTGTGCTAACGCCAAGCCTCCAGTGAAAAATTTCCTTTCACGACGCGAATACTGTGTTATGTTGACCAGGGTTTTTGCTCAGTGTCGGATTTATGTATAAGCTAAACAAGCTATACCTTAGAGCCCCACGCTCTTAGGGTCCCCAAAAATTAAAGGAAAAAATTGAATACACATTTCCAAAATATAGGGAAAACAATAAATAAAATAAAATCTACATATAGCAACAGTCTTTCGTTTATGCAGGCCCCTAAGATGTAAGTAATGGGGGCCCCTTCTGCTAGACTGCTTCCTAAAATATTACTAGTCTCTTCATTTTTATATTTAGGGTTCTATATTCATCTAAACACATAAAAGGCAACACTATCTTCAGTAGTTTAGGACCCCACCAAACCTAAATCCAGCTCTGGTTTTGCTTCACCAAAAGTATGTTCTGCATGTCGGGCGAATCGTAGCGCCGCACCATTTGCATAAAGGCTAGGGCAATGTCGCTATAAGCTGATTGGGCGACATAAGAGAACGCCTAAGGTCAAATTCTTAAATTTTAATCTATGTTTAACTAAAATAATGTCTTGATATATACCAGTCGCTAAATGATTTTCAAGCCCAACAAAATAATATGCTTCATTGTAAATTATTATGGTTATTTTTCGATAAAAATGTGTTTGTATTTAATATTAAAAAGTATGACGTACATTCGAATATCAATTGGGAGCTTTTAGTTTGCAGCAACAAATTGTTAATTTCTTTTAGTAGTACACATATAAACAAGTATCCGTCTCACATGTACACCACGTGATGAAATTTGGTTTGTATTACGTCATAATATTTACAATAATGAAATCGGAAGTGGTAGTACATTTCTACCACTTCCGCCTTTAGTAGAGAAAATAGAGTGGAGATGGAATGTATTCTTGGAACGATTAATTGGATGCAGAAAAAACATATGTACACCATGTGAGGTAATGTGGTTGGTATTACCTCATAATTTTTACAATGATGAAACCGGAAGTGGTGGTACATTTCTATCACTTTCGCTTTTAGTGGAGATATAAGAATCGAGATGTTGATATATTTGTGTAACGCTTAATTCAATGTAGAAAACCGTTTCTTGCTAGTTATTACCATTTTTACTCTATAGTGATCAACGTTAAAACTGCAAGTGGTTGATTTCTGCAACTTTTGGTTTCAATAAAAGTTTAAGAAAGAATTTGGTACTTATTTTTAGAACGCTAAATCAATTTGAACACACAGCTTCTTGGTAATCTCTCATCTTTTTTTGTAGATCAGCATTAAAACTAGAAGTTGAAGTGGATTTCGGTAACTTCTGATTTTCGTAAATAGTGAAGGATGAAGATTAAATGTATTCTTGGAAGTCTTAATCGATCACAAAAAAAGAAATTCTCGCTGCCTATATTACGTAATATTTTTGTTCTATAATGATCAACGTCAAGACTGGAAATGATTTATTTATATCATTTCCGGTGGATATATTGTCTCTGTCAACGAACTTGATTTCTACTTTTTTTTTATCCTTTACATTTTGCTGAAAGTTAGTTGTGATTCGCCCAATTCTTGATATTTTTGTCACCAGGACAAACACAAACGGAAAGACAAGGTAATTAGGGTAAACGACACCTGAAGGGGACGTCTTATTATCTCCATGATCTTCAAATACATTCTCAATAATTAGTCAGGTTTCTAGCTCAGCAAGCCACTATCGCATTTCAGATTTCTCAACAACTGGCTTTTCATGGTTGAGTGAACCTTCTCGTTTTCGTGAAATCAGCATTACAACCTTCTGTCTTATGATTTAAAAAAAATCTAAATCTTTAACGGAATAAAGAGAGGTCACTAATAAGTTAATTTCGAGAATACATTATGTAATACGAAGTACATCGTACATAATCTATAAAAAGGATTCAGTTATATGCAATTATTATTAAATAATATATATATGATGCGTTATGGATAAGAGCAAACTCGCCGGCGAATGTTTTTCATTATTATTATTAACTTCCTAGTAATAATAGTAGACAAGACTTGAAACTTAAGGCTTTTGAAAGTAGTTAACTCTTGTGAGTGACATCTTTCTGAACTATCTTCTCAAATGTGAATCAGTTTTATCAGACTCAGAAGATTCTGCTTATATTTCATAAATAAATATTTAAATCCAATAACCCAAGAATAATGTGTAAAAAAAATTCTTATATATAAAATATGCAGGAAAGGTACTTTCCTCTTGGGGATGAGTTTTTTTTCTCTAATACGACATGCGATTTTATTGATACTTCCTTCAACTTGCAGAAATAGCTCTGTTGTTTGGGGTTTGAATACATCAAGTTTACGTGGGGTAAAAGGGGTAAATTCTACCCCATGTTGCACGTTTGAACATGCTCATACAAAATAATTTTCCAGTTTAACCGAAAGAATAAATTATTCAATTTTATTTAAATATGTGTACATTTATCTTCTTTATCGCATTCAAACAATACTCACTTGTTGCGATTGAAACTAGTAGGGTAAATGGGAACAAATACCCAGACTCTGGGATTTCCATATTTTAAATAATATAAGACGAAAATAGTTTTCTGTGAAGGCGTTCGCCAAAATTGATAGATTTTGACATAATAAATCGTATAGTTTATCCACGGCTTAACAAACATTCGAATGCATGCAGTTAAAATAGATCAAGGCTTCCTTATTCTCCCAATATTCTGGAAGTTATTTCCGCGATAACTTTCATGAAAAGTATTCGCTTTTGAGCAAAATTGTGTATATATATTGCTGTCGATTTAAATTAGTGAAAAATGGGGAAGGGGGAGTTAATTTGTAGCAATCAGGAGTGAGTCATCCCGGTGCCATTTAAAAGTCTCTTCAACGGTAACTTCCAAAAGAAAGAAAAGATAAAAACGATTTGGGTGCAATATGTGCATTGTATTACTGTATATTATTTCTGATGACTCAAAGTTGCTACAATTTCCTGAGCTTAATATTTTCAAGCCGTCTTTGAAGGCGACTTTTTTTCTATTTTCAGCAGAGATTCTATATAATACTTGGACCTACAGTTTAATGTGCAATCCGGACCACTATCCTTCAATAACTCCTAGAGAGAATCGAACCTGGGGCTTTGTCCATTTAAAGGGCGTGTGCTAGACATAGACCTAGCTGGGAGGGCCTTCCGTCCATAGGGGTAGCCAGATCTTTTCGTATGAGTATTCACAAAAAGTAATAAAAGGCCCACTCTCCATATCACTATACCGTTCTTACGTGGTAATTTTTGTTAGCTTTAAGTGGATTTAGAAAACACGAAATGTTATTTTAAGAAATCACAGATATAATTTTAAAATGCATGACAAATAAAGAGGAAAAAAGAAAGTATTTTATTAGGGCGTACCCATGCATATCACATTGAGGCGACTATGAATCCATCTTCGTAAAAGAATCATTACCATTTTCTTCAACCTCAAAGCTTAATCAAAATTGGCGATGCATATTTATTTATTTATTTATTTATTTATTTATTTATTATTATTATTATTATTATTATTATTATTATTATTATTATTATTAGTAGTAGTAGTAGTAGTAGTAGTAGTAGTAGTAGTAGTAGTAGTAATAGACTGAAAGTATTTGAGAACAAGATCCTGAGACGAATATTCGGACCCAAGAGGAACGGGAATGGGGAATGGCGGAAACTTCATAACGAGGAACTACATAATTTATGCGGTTTACCCAACATTGTTAGGGTCGTCAAGTCTAGGAGGCTTAGGTGGGCGGGTCATGTAGGTAGAATGGAAGAAAGTAGAAACGCTTTCAAAGTATAGACTGGAAGACCAATCGGAAAACGACCATTAGGAAGACCTAGGTGCAGATGGGAGGACAATATTAAGATGGATCTTGCAGAGATTGGAATACAAAGCAAAAACTGGATGCAGTTAGCTAAGGATAGAAGTCAGTGGAGAGCTTATGTGAACGCGGCATTGAACCTCCGGGTTCCATAGGCCATAGAGTTAGTTAGTTAGTTAGTTAGTAGTAGTAGTAGTAGTAGCGCTCACTGACTGGGGAATGTAGATCAAACGAAAGGACAACAGTCTCTTGCATGAGTTGACAATTAAAACAAGCATAATCATATTTGAATATCATTGATATAGCAAACAGCAATCAGTACTTACGGACTTTTTGCCAAGTAAGCATTTTGAATTTTCTCGCCTTTTCCTGATAGTGGCATTCTTCGCCAGTGCTGCTGTGGGTAATAAGACAGTGAGTCACAAGTAGAGGAAAGAAAGGAGCTTGATGGCCTTAACTGGACTAGCCATTCATCCTACTTTTAGTTTACTTGTCAACAACGAATTTTTAGTTGTATTTGTGAACAAAACACCTCCTAGAGTAAGATGTCATTCCGTAATACTTAAAACTCCTTCTGCTCAAAAACACATAACACACTTTGTTGTGTGATATGGTATGCAAAAGGAGTTACTATTTCCAAAATTTCAGATTTTTTAATCCAGGCCCATCGGAGATACTGGCAGTGAAATATGCTAAATTGGCATAATTCCCCCACTTTACGATATTTTTCAGGCCTTTGAGAGCAGCTACAGGTCTTCAAATTTTTGAAAAGAAATCTTTGAGTTTTACGTTCCACGCTTATACTGGTTAGGCTAAAGGAGACGGTGTTGATGAGTAATGAATGAAATGGTGAAATGAAGAAAGTGGGAGGAAACGGGAGAACCCTGAGAAAACCCCCACACAAGGTGTTTATCCACCACAAAGTTCACTTGGCGGATGCTGGGATCGAATCCGGGACCCCAAACACCGGAGGGGAACGCTCTACCACTGAGCCACCGCTACCCCCTGCAATTTCTTTTAGAATAAACATATGACCCCGTATTACATGCACACACAAGTTCAGACCTCTACGTCAGTTGTTTCCTCTTGCCAAACATGTCTTCAATATCCAAAAATGTTGGTACGTAGACCCTGATTTCACCCTTTTCAAGTGGTTTTAGGCAAAAATGTTAAGAGGACAAAGTTTTAGCTGTGCACAAGTTGGACACGCCCAGCAATTTTCAATTTACTAGGACAAATACATGATAAGATATTCAAAACAACGTAAACGCCTGAAATCGAGAAAACGCAAAATGGAAGCTGAAGCTGGTCGCTACGAGATGTTTTAAAAAATAATTAATTGTGGTTTTGAAGTACCCTGACATAATATAAACATGCACGAATAAAATAGATTTTTGGGGATGGTCGTTCGGCACATGTTTGATCACTTAGATTAGATTGACTCAATTTTTCAACAATTATTTTCTATGATATTTGTTCTTTATAAATATGCCTTTTCATGTAAAAGCATTGAATTTTAACTGTAAATCTTTCAAAATGTGGTGGGCCAGAAGTAAACCAGCACCTCTGTTTTGACAGAAACAAAGGATACAAGTAAGGGCGGATCCAGGACAACTCCTGGGTTGGGGGCGATAGGTTGTAATACTGATATTTAGAGCCACTTTTAAGAGATCCAAACTCTGGGATGGGTTTTATTTATATATAAAATAGGAAAGTTTTCCCTTTATCCGTCCTTGAATATAAGTATATCTGGACTTCCGACCAAGAAATTAGTAAAACTAAAGAACTGAAATTACCCTTTATTTGAAATTAACAATACGTCTCCCCCATAATTAAGTTGACTAAAGGCAATAAAGATAGCGCAAATGATCAAATACTTCAAGACTCAAAGAAAACACATTGAGCATGGTATGAGTACTGCATAAGTTTAAGAAAGTAATCTCTAAATAAGTTTTCAAGGATATATGATTAATTTCTTTTGTGTTTTTGAATCATTTCAATACAGATGATAGTCATAATTCTTAAATTTCAGAGGGTATTTTATTCTTTGTTTTATAAAAGTGAGTGATTTTGTTCATTATTATTATTGTATGTTTTCATTGTTTCGGGAAAGAATATATCAATGATGCGTTTAAAGCGTTAACATTAAAGCCCATGATAGACAACAAGAAGAAAGATGACAGGAAAAAAAAATCGAAATCGATTTTTCAGTAGATTTACGCGTTTATTGACTCTAATATACCGGAAAAGCTACATATATGATTACGTCCAGAGGCCAGTACATTTGTATTATCTGTCAGGAAAGTAAATGTACACCTGTTTTTTGAGTCTGGCATTCCTGCTCTCCATCCGTGGAGAGTATGAGAATTAAATCAATCAAATGTTTACTGAGGGGCAAAAAGAAAAGTTTAATCTGAATAAGACATTGCAGAGGGATACAAGCTGTGAATACGAATAGTGCATAGTTAAAATAAATAACGACACCGAAAGAGAAAGCCACAAACAGCTGTTAAATTTAGAAAAAAAGAGTAAAAATTGTTGAAGTGGGAACATAAAACAAAAATACAAAAAATACGCCGAAAACTAAACGTTCACCATGCCATGATCTTGGTGTAGTGGTTAAGGTGCTGGCTTACAAATGCAAAGGTCGCCAGTTCGAATCTTCGGTGAGGACATTTTTAAAAATTTTTTGTTTATAATACATGCAGCTCATGAGAGATGGTAAAAGAGGTCGTATTTAGTCTTTCGTAGCAATTATTATTGGTAAGGTTTAGTACTGATAATACTTTTTGTCTTTGGGTATTGCTTTTATTCTTTTCTTCATTTCAAAAGAGAAAAATATCCGAACAAATGCCAACAAAATTCCTCATATTTTGAATGTAAACGCCATTTGCAATTAGTAAAGAATAAAAATTGAACGTTCCGATGTAGCTGCAAAAAGTAAAAAGAAAAACATGGAAGTAGACCATACTCATGGTTATTAAAAATACAATTTCTACATGCCTTACACCTCCCGACCACGTTTCTACGTTAGCAAGTAAGAGGTTTGTGTTTAGGTTAGGCTGGTCAATACGTTTTGCAAAGGGGCCCTGTTTAGCTCTGACGTACCACAGGTGCGGGAAGGGAGCAAAACACTTTTTCTCTCTCCCTCTGTGTGTCTGTTTATCTATCTATCTGTATATATATAACGCTATTTGTGAATGCCATAACCACCCTAATTTTCAGTGGATTGAGATGAAACTTGGCACAAACATTAATTGTTGAAATATCTTCAGTTCGTTAACCAGAATAATCAGACGAAAGTGTTCAAAATGGCGGCCCTTTAAACTCTTAAAAACTTCGCCAAATTTCGCCCATAAATGGGTATTCAGAAAGTTTGAATAACATTTCCTCTTTTACTGAAATATTTGTGTGCAGAGACTTATTGAAATATTGGACCCGATTAATCGCATAAAGAATGTTCATGCCCTTTACGCTACGGTCAGGCTTTTTTTTTTTTTTTTTTTTTTTTGCAGGAGGGGGTTATTTTCGTATCGGAACAAGATGATTGCTAGTGATGATATGAAATTACACATTGAAAGTGAAGTAACTTGTGAAACGTGTTATTTGAAAGAATAATATAATAAATGTGCTTTCCTCTAACACAGAGAACTGTAAATCATGTAATTCGAGTTCGGGAGCCTGAATGGCGAGGAGTGTTATTTGATTTGCTTTTTAGTAACACATTGCATTGCAAATAAAGGTAGGCAACATTAGTGGTAAAACAACAACAACAACAACAACAACAATAATAATAATAATAATAATAATAATAATAATAATAATAATAATAATAATAATAATAATAATAATAATAATAATAATAAAAATAATAGGTGTTTTTTGTGGCAAGGCAATATCTTCCTCAATTCTTTTTCAAACGTAATAATTGTAACGCCATATTTTCCTTACAAACAAAATATTAGCAATTTATATAGAGAGAACGGGAAACTGTTGAGTGATGGGAGCAACGTTGGACAGTATGCACTCATAGTACTCAGAAAAATAAGCGATTTCAATGCAAAATGAACGAAGAGTCATTGCCGTCGGTAGTCATGGAGCCAAGCAGAGCCCTCTTTAGGCAAAATGTCGATAACTTATATCGAGAGAACAGGAGGTGATACTGAGATGGGACCAACGTTGGACACCGTGGACCCAAAAGGTGCATCGAAAAAATTAGGGGGGCGGGGCGGGCACCAGCCAGCCTTACTTATTTCCACATAATAATATAAAATTATATTGTCGAAATACACACACGAGTTAGCTAGTAATATTTCATATTATTATTATTATTATTATTATTATTATTATTATTATTATTATTATTATCGACAGCGTCTTTTCATTACGTGTGCATGTTTGACATGAAGCCAAAAAGAAGATCCATCATTCGTAGAAAGAATAAGAATAGCCAGTTACTTTAATTGTGAACGACGGCGAAAAATACGAAGAGTGTGACAACCTTAGCGAAAAGAAATAATACTTTCTCTCAAATGGATAAAAAAAATCAAGCCGAGATAGATTCGAATTCGCATGGACGGCGCGAACAGCCAGTTCATTGTCCACTTTTTTTTTTAACTGACTCACCGAACGTGTTTCAATAACTTACTTATTGCTAATTTTACTTGCTTCACTCGTTTAACTTGCTTTTTCTAATAACTTATAACAACAGGGACACGGACACAGAAACATCGAGGAAAGTTAAAAATCATAGATGCTCTCCCGCCGGGAATCGAACCCGGGACACCATACACCAAAGGCGCACGTGCTAGCCACTAGACCAGCGGGCAGGGCACTGCTCATTCTCTGTGTCGTTAGGGATTACGACCACTGTATTGCAAGCTATCACTTCTGTGGGTTGTATACTATGATCACATGTTTCTTCTTTGCTGGAAGAGTTAAACCTACATTCTATGTAATACATGAGGTATTTAGACCTACATCATCTTCCTATAATGTAATAAAAGTGTCATTCTGGGAATAAGAAAAAGAACATTCCTTGGACAAAACGGAAACTATTGGCATCAGAAATATTTATCTACGAGGCATGCGCAGTAGTATATTTCAGAATAGTTACTGGTTTAGTTCAGTATAACCCCCTCCTGCAAAAAAAAAAAAAAAAAAAAAAAAAGCCTGACCGTAGCGTAAAGGGCATGAACATTCTTTATGCGATTAATCGGGTCCAATATTTCAATAAGTCTCTGCACACAAATATTTCAGTAAAAGAGGAAATGTTATTCAAACTTTCTGAATACCCATTTATGGGCGAAATTTGGCGAAGTTTTTAAGAGTTTAAAGGGCCGCCATTTTGAACACTTTCGTCTGATTATTCTGGTTAACGAACTGAAGATATTTCAACAATTAATGTTTGTGCCAAGTTTCATCTCAATCCACTGAAAATTAGGGTGGTTATGGCATTCACAAATAGCGTTATATATATACAGATAGATAGATAAACAGACACACAGAGGGAGAGAGAAAAAGTGTTTTGCTCCCTTCCCGCACCTGTGGTACGTCAGAGCTAAACAGGGCCCCTTTGCAAAACGTATTGACCAGCCTAACCTAAACACAAACCTCTTACTTGCTAACGTAGAAACGTGGTCGGGAGGTGTAAGGCATGTAGAAATTGTATTTTTAATAACCATGAGTATGGTCTACTTCCATGTTTTTCTTTTTACTTTTTGCAGCTACATCGGAACGTTCAATTTTTATTCTTTACTAATTGCAAATGGCGTTTACATTCAAAATATGAGGAATTTTGTTGGCATTTGTTCGGATATTTTTCTCTTTTGAAATGAAGAAAAGAATAAAAGCAATACCCAAAGACAAAAAGTATTATCAGTACTAAACCTTACCAATAATAATTGCTACGAAAGACTAAATACGACCTCTTTTACCATCTCTCATGAGCTGCATGTATTATAAACAAAAAATTTTTAAAAATGTCCTCACCGAAGATTCGAACTGGCGACCTTTGCATTTGTAAGCCAGCACCTTAACCACTACACCAAGATCATGGCATGGTGAACGTTTAGTTTTCGGCGTATTTTTTGTATTTTTGTTTTATGTTCCCACTTCAACAATTTTTACTCTTTTTTTCTAAATTTAACAGCTGTTTGTGGCTTTCTCTTTCGGTGTCGTTATTTATTTTAACTATGCACTATTCGTATTCACAGCTTGTATCCCTCTGCAATGTCTTATTCAGATTAAACTTTTCTTTTTGCCCCTCAGTAAACATTTGATTGATTTAATTCTCATACTCTCCACGGATGGAGAGCAGGAATGCCAGACTCGAAAAACAGGTGTACATTTACTTTCCTGACAGATAATACAATCATATAGATGCTATGTATTGTTACGTATCTACATCAAATTTTCAGTGCAAGAATTTTATAAGATTCTCTAGAGATATTTCATAACTTTTTTTCCTTCTACCCCAAAAACATTTGAAGGCTAGTTGGCTGAAAGGTGAGAATTTTAAGAAGTTCCGATTTTCTCGAAATAAATGCTCCAACGATTTTGTTCATGTTCGTAAATCAATATGTCATTAGTAATATATTTCTGGGAAAAAGTCCAAAATGGATACTTTAATTTTAGTGTTTTTTTTTTTTTTAGACGATTTTCTTCTTTAATAAATGAAATGAAATCTATCACAAAATGAAATAAAATGAAATATTCTTTTAAGTTTTACGTCCAACGAAAATGCCGGCTGAGCTAAAGGAGACGTTAATGAAGAGAAATGAAGGAAATGATGGAATGATTAAAGTGGGAGCAAACGGAAGAAACCCGAGAAAACTCACGCATACGGTATTGGTCCACCAAAAAGCTCACTTGGCGCGAGCTGGGACCCCATGCACCAGGAGTGAAAGTTCTACCACTGAGCCACCGCAGCCCCGAAATAAAGTCTTTGAGATTTACATCCCACGCGCACGCTGTGTGAGCTAAAGAAGACGTTGATGGTGCGAAATGAAAGAAATGGTGGAATGAAGAAAATGGGAGGAAACGGGAGAAGCCCGAGAAAACCCATACACAAGGTACGATTTTCTTCATGTTCCGGAGATTTGGTTCATGTTTCGTAAATACGTATTTCATTAATACTCTACAATATGCTGTAATTGATTTCTCATAAAAACATGCACAAGCGAAGGTTTACTCTTTGGAGTGAGTGAGTTTTTATTTCCGGAGAATTTTCTGAAATACGACTAATCCAATTTGGTCATATTTCATAAATACATATTTCATTAAAACCGTCATAATATGTCCTAAATCATTTATCATTAAAAGCCCACAACTAATAGTTTATTCAATGGTACAGCATCCATCTCTGGTGTGTGATTTCCTTGGTCTGATCCCCGTTCAAGCCAAATTAATCTTTTGGTGAACAAACAGCATGTGCGTGGGTTTTCCCGGGGTTCTCCCCTTTCGTACCACTTTCTTCATTCCACCATTTCATTCATTTCGCATCATCACCGTCGTCTTTAATCTACACGGTATAATCGTGGGACGTAAAACAAAGATTTCCTTTCATTTTATAGTGTAGTTTTAGCAGGTGACTTTTTCGGACACTTTTCTAAAACTGCTGAAGTATTTTTTATGTTCTGTAAATAAATATCATAATAACACATCTGGTGTACGCCGAGCAGCTAAAACTATTTCTTCTGAAAAATCCAAAATATATAATTTATTTTTGGGTGTGACGTTTCGTTGAATTTTATCGGAAACGTATTTTACACAATACATAAATACTTCACTAATAGTTGCAGCATGACTTGACTTAATTGAAGAAATGGATATAAGAAAGTTTAGTACAGTGGTCTGTACCTCTTACTATCAATGTTATAAAATATTATTTTGTTATAGTTTATAAGTATGTTGAAATTTCCAAGTTCGGTGTGGATTCACAATTAGCAATATTAAAAAGACAAGGTGTTTCATTAGTTTTAATTGAATTAATTTTTTTTGTCAAACGAAGGTATGGACATATTATTCAGTAAGTGTTTTGAACGGACTATGAAAATCAGCTGACAATTACATGATTCATACATTGATAATAAAGAATCCAGGATTCAAACAAAATGAAACCTGAACGAGTGATTATACTCGAGAAACATATGAATGTTCAAGTTCCTTCTGGGTTATTATTATTATTATTATTATTATTATTATTATTATTATTATTATTATTATTATTATTATTAGCATATTAAAATTCTGAAAAAGGTTATGTTTGTGGTCAATCCTTTCGACAATAAGATGTAAAAAAAAAAACTGCAAGTGCTAGAAACGTGCCGTTTTTGCGGGTCGATTCCAAATTTTGTGTAGATTTGCCAGTTATCATTAAGGTTTTCTTTCTTTTGAGAAACATGTCTTTATTTTGTTGTTCCACATTTTAGGCGTCTTTTTGACACTGTTATTTTAATATTGCAACTAATTTGATATCCTTGTGAAAGACAACCAGCCATGGAGCTACGTATAGCGGGTTGATAGACATTCCAGGCGTTTTGCTTTAATCGGAATGATAAAACCTATTGGAAGGTGATAACTTCGAAGGCTTGTGAACCCACAATAAGATGTACTCTTATGTCGAAGCATAAGAAAAAATAATTGCATTTGGTATCATCTATCATTTATCCAAGTTTGCTGCAAATTCACCCGAACATTCTGCGTATTAAAATACTACATTTAGTGTTTGTCTATTCACTTCCTTTGAGAGTCTTCCTTCCTTTACTTGGGTTCATAAAGAGATTTGCACAGGTATAGTGAGAAGTGGGAAAGAGTTTCACGCTCATATTAGAACTGTTCGCTGTGTAAAAAGTGCCGGTTCAGCTAGTTATATTATTATTATTATTATTATTATTATTATTATTATTATTATTATTATTATTATTATTATTATTATTATTATTATTATTGAAACAGAATAATTCAGACAGAGATAGTGCACTACAGTTTCAAGAACAGTTTATCTCCTTATTTGTATCAAGAGTAGCATTCTTGAGCGAGTACCATACAAGGAAATTTCTCATATTTCAACTATCGGATCACAAGTTCACATCTGTTCATATTTAATCAAGTACGAGTGTAAAACCTATTAAAACAATCAGAACAATGCCTTAATTGCTTGCATGTGTCATTTTCCTATGTGCGTGCTGTAATACCGGTTTCATTTTTTCTGTTAAAAGACTACTTTAGACCCTTCTATATAGCATGGTTATTGTGTGCAAAAAAGATTGCATTCACATTGCAGATAAAAGAATATATTTGCATAGTGGAACATTTGGACTGAAAAAAGGAAATTCTGATGTTCTAAAGGGATTTTATGTTGCTTGAGGTTTTCAACACTGATTGGAGATCAAATACAAGGGTTTTCCTTTTCCCATTTCGTAATAGATCTCGAAGTTGCTAATTGTTTATTATCAAAACAAACACATGAGTGTTGTAATTAAGTGCTTCTCTTAGGACTGTCATCTACTCAGACAACACATCTTTTGTCTTTTCTAACAGTAATGTGCTGTCACCTAAGGAGAAATAGTAGAACTAAGTCTGGCCTTGCATCCAGTAACAAATTTCATCATCTCCAGGATTAATGTCACCCTTAATAAGGGATACTTTTTCATGACATCCACATTTATGTCACTGGCACGCAAAGGGTTAATTCATTTTCAAAGCGTTACACTTTGTATACACTTTGTTTCTTTTACTTCCATATTCTGAAGTGGTAGCTCAGTAATGTAGCTCTCAGTTCTGGTATGAGGGACCACTGGTTCAATCCCAGCCCAAGTGAGTTTATAGTAGTGGACAACACTAAGAACATGATGTACTTCGTGTCGCCGGTTTTCTCCCGCACTCTCATTTCACCAACTTTCTAATAAACATTTACTTTCATTAATTTTATTCGTCTCCTTTATGTTATCAGGCGTATTTACGGAATACTAAGTTATAGAGTTCATTTTCATACATATGCGTATATCTATCTCTATGGAAAGAACATATCGCAGGATATAAATAACCGGAGATAGGCGAAATAGTTGGGACCCAGTCTAAATTTTCTCGGAATACAGAATAGAATGAATAGAAATATAAAACGGATCATATAATATCATAATACTGGATCATATAAAACGGAATGTATCATATATTCATTTAATACTAGCTGAACCTGCGCTCTCTACACACCGCATCATTCTCATACGAGCATGAATCTCCTTATCATTCCTCACTGCACTTTTACATGTCCGTTTAAAGACACAACTGAAGGACGGGGCCGCGGTGGCTCAGTGGTAGAGCGTTCACCTCTGGCGCTTGGGTTCCCGGGTTCGATCCCAGTCCCCGCCAAGTGAACTTTGTGGTGGACAAACACCTTGTGCGTGGGTTTTCTCGGTGTTCTCCCGTTTCCTCCCACTTTCTTCATTCCACCATTTCATTCATTGCTCATCATCACCGTCTCCTTTGGCCTAACCGGCGTAACTGTGGGACGTAAAACAAAGATTTCATTTCATTTCACAAGTGAAGGACGTTTTGAAAAATCGGCAAGGCATACTATAAAGAGGAGATTTTTTTCGATAATTTTTTAATATCTCGGACCATTTGCAAGATTTCAGCCTATTTCCTCTTGGAGTCTCTAATTCATGTATGATCAACATTTTCTTTCTTATTGCATGCAGTATGTAATAAGCAAATACATTACACTCACAATTAAATATAATCTTAGTGATATAATTATGTTGTTCGTTGAGAAAAAACACTCCAAAAAATAAAGATTCATCTTAGCCTGGACATATAGTTATCCTTCGTTTTTTTTTTTTTTTTTTTTTTATTATCATTTGGGCATGAAACAAACGCCGGAGAGATATACTAACCCCGTTTATAAATGTATGAGTGTAGGAATATATAACTCGGAGGATATGATGCTTTATAAGATTTGAATACTCAGTGTGTACCATTAAAAATGAAATAAAGAAATAACGGAAATTCATTTAAAATATTCAATTAGAACTGAACTATAGTGATGTGAGGTGGAAAATTTTGCATATCGGAAAATTTTCAGGAAACTTTTCGTCTGTATTTTTCTGTAAAATTTTCCGTTCCAAACAAATATCAGTGATCAAGCAACAATTCCTCATTAATCATAAAATTGATTGAATTTATGATAGAAATGTTAAAAAGTAAAAGATCATTCAAAGAATCTGAAAATTTTCATGGCTCAGACAATTTCCGGTACAATGTAGAACAAGTGAAACAATTTTTCATGAATTGAAAAATTTTGATCTGTATGGAAAAATTGAAAAACGTTTCATGGCAAAATAAAATCATTTTGAAGCAGAAAGTAAAACAACTACTTGAATCGGAAATATTTTTGCTCTGTAGAAAAAAGGGAAAGGAATTTTCATGGATCGGAAAATTTTCATTAGAATGTAGAAACAAACGGTAAAACTTTTCATAAGCCGGATGTAAAATGATGTTAGGTGGAAAGTTTTCCACATATTTAACAAGGGTGGAAAAAATCATGATTTTTTAAAAAATATTTTTAATTTTTTTTATTTAAATCTATTTTTTAAAATTTAAATTAAATCTTTCTCCTCATATAATACAAGTCGCGAACTGAAGAGAAACACTAGGAATTAGTATTAAATGTTAATTATGCAATATAAGTGAAAGTATTGGGGTTTCATTTTGAATTAATTCCCCTATCATTAACCTTTTTTCAATCCCAAACAATGTTTCTTAAGCATTAAGGAAAAAATGTACAGCAGTGTTTATCAATATGACACTCCTATTCACGCAAGTTATTGATATTTGGCAAGGGCATAGTTCTTAATAAAAATCTGAACTAGCTAGAACTGCGAGAAATGCATATAAAGTACATAAATTTCGCCTAAAATTAACTAACTCTATAACCTATGGAACCCGGAGGTTCAAGGCCGCGTTTACAAAAGCTCATCATTGACTTCTCTTCTTATCCAACTGGATCTAGTTTCTACTTTGTATTCTTATTTCTGAGAGATTCATCTTAATATTGTTCTCCCACCTGCGTCTAGGTCTTCCTAATGGTCGTTTTCCGGTTGGTCTTCCAGTTAAGACTTTGAAGCGTTCCTGCTTTCTTCCATCCTGGCTACATGACCTGTCCACCGTAGTCTCCTAGGCTTGATGACCCTAACAATATTTGGTAAACTGTAAATACTTGGTTAAATTATGTAGTTCCTTGTTATGACGTTCCCGCCATTCCCGTTCTTCTTGTGTCCGAATATTCATCTCAGGAGCTTGTTCTCAAATACTTTCAGTTTATACTCTTCGTTTGTATTAAGCGAACATGTTGCGCAACCATACAGAACAACAGGCATGAGTATCGTTTTATATTTTAAATTTAAAATTCCTTGACAGAATTCACGACAACAGGAGATTTTGAACTGAATAATAACATGAATTCCCTGCTTTTAGTAGACATTTAATTTCTTCGGGAATGTCGTTTTCGTCTGTTGATATTGATCATAGATATTTGAAAGTATCCACTTCATCAAAAGTATTATTTGATATTTTAACGCATCCAATATTTGCCATATTACGATCCCGAGGAATTTCTATGTATTTAGTACATAAATTTCGTCTAAAGTTTTAAAATCTTTTCCTTTCGGGAGATTGTTTCGGAAAGGGAATCGGAGCCCTCTAAATACGCCCCTATTACCTGGAAACAAACAAATAGACGTGGACACAAAAGAATTTTCGTTTTAAATGTCCATTATGATTTATCCGTTGGAATAGTTAACGATTTAAAAACCCTATTTTACGAAGAGAAGAAAGTAGGATTCAACCTTTACCTGTTCAAAATGAGGTTTTCCCTAATCATCCTCTGCATGATACTCGTTTTCATACTGTGCTTACATACATTTATGTCTCATTGTATGATGATTATTATTTTCCATAATCGAAATAATCAAGAAGCGGGATTTGACTTATTTTAACTTCAAATTAATTTATTTCGGAATTTGATTTAAATCAGCCATTTTTATTTTAAAAAATCAAGTGATTTAAATCTTGATTTAAAGAAGACTGATGTAAATCAATCTACCCTATATTTAACTGCACATTGAGCTATAAAATTGAATTCCTGTAGGGGAAAATTAGACATCAACAAATTATTATTTTCCAATTAGCTTTCGGAAACCAGAAAATTTTGTAATATTTCAAGTTATCAAGTAAAAACTTACATAGTTTTTTTTTCTCTCTCTCTCTGCAAGCTCCTTCGTGGCTAAACGGTTTGCGTACGCGCCTTTGGGTGGACACGGGTTCGGTTCCCGGCGTTGGTTCATGTGGTTTGGATTACACGTTAATCAGTAGGTCCCGTCTCATATAGCCTCGCTGCACAAACAGATGTTAAACTGAAAATCAACTCAACTAAACTCTCTCTCTCTCTCTCTCTCTCTCTCTGTGTGTGGGGAGGGGTGTATGTATGTAAATTAAAGGGAATATACATCGAGTTCGTGGAGTACAAATATCCCATTCCATTATTTATAATGTGACAAAAAACCTTCGTGAATTTATCAATTATTTCAAAAACAGAAAATTCCACTATTTGTTGACAGAAGAATATAGGCTTGCCTATGTAATGAAATAACTACATAAAAGTTCCTTATGAAGATTAATTTTGAAACAGAAAATAAGAAGAAAAAAAAAGCTTTGATTTTATTGTGTTTAACACTTGTAAATTATAACTTCAATATTCGAGTTTTGTATTACCAATAATTACCAATAGATTTTACGGCTAAACAACGATGTAGGAATAAGTGGAGTATGTTTTTTATGAATTGGAAAATTTTCCGGAAATTTTTCATCACTAGTAATAAATCTTGTCTAGATAAAATTTCATGAAGTGACATTCTATCGATTCTTCATTCCTGCAAAAATGTTTCAAAAACATCAATGCCTTCTTCTCTTAGAACTCACCTTTGATCTCACAAAATCATATTTCGTCAGTTTAATATGCGTAAAAGGAAGTTTTCTCTTATTTTTACTACTTTTCTGGATTTACATACTTGCAACACATATAAATAAGTAGCTATAATATAAAATGCCTACTGTTAATTTCTGACGACCCAAGAGTCCAGTTTAATTAACTCATGGAAGCAAACATTGATCGTTTTCTGGAAATAAACATTTATTTACACATATATTCACTCAGAAAGAAAGTAAAATGTAACAAATAAGCAAGCTGACTGTGTAGTTGTTCTTCCTATAAAATAATAAAAAAATAACGTAAAACACTGCGCTATTAGCGCTGCGTTCTAAAAGCAACAAGTAATTTCATTTTTATTTACAAAATAATATTTTTCTTTTTTGTTATATATGCACTTGTTCTATTGAATAGTTATTATTTCTAATACATTTTTATACATAATAGTGATAGTTTTACAATACAAAATACCTGCTCTAACATATCAATAATTATAAAAGACTCAATATTGAAGTTATAATTTACGAGGGTTAAACACAATAAAATCAAAGCATTTCTTCTTTGTTTCTGTTACAAATATAACCTTCATAAGAAACATTTATGTAGTTATTTCATTACATAGGCAAGCCTATATATTTCTATGTCAACAAATAGTGGAATGTTCTGTTTTCGAAATAATTGATAAATTCACAAACGTTTCTTTTGGCTTTCTTGTTACATTTTAAATAAGAGAATGAGATATTTGTACTCTATGAACTCGATGTTCGTTCTCTGCGCTTTAGACACACACACACAAAGAGAAAGAGAGACAGTGTGTGTTGAGTTGACTGAGTTTAATGTCCCTTTCAGGAACGAGGCTATATGAGACGGGACCTACTGGTTAAGGTGGAATTCGAACATGAGCTCCCGCCGGGAATCGAACACAAGGCTTGATTTAAACGAATCCATATTGAGCTTTGTACTTATCTCAGCACCCTTATCACACTTGGGTTCATGCACGCTTTACTTCACAACATATATACGCCTTGCTTCGTGACGTCTGGCATTTTTGTCTCAAATAAGATAATACTGCCGCACAACCTTATAGAAGTTGTGTGTACAATTCAGGAATGGCTATCATCAGAATGGAGTATCACAGGTTGAAAAAGCCAAGGTAAGGAATTATCTATTTTAACAAATATTAAAAATTACGAAAATTATATATCCAACTTGACACATCAACTGTTTTCATACAAGAAAAATTAAGATACAACATACCACAAACACGTATAATCATGTCTCCAGGCCTTGAAGGATCTAACTGTTAATAAATATTGAATACTTCAAAACATTAATGATTAGCATCATGCTTTCGAATGCACGTAACAGGTTGCTTACATTTTGGAACAGAAACATTTCTAATTAACAGACATCCTTTAGTGAAAAGGCAGTCTATGAATTTACATGGAGGATGCTTTTAATAGAACCTACTGATTATACGCATGCTGTGAACAAGGGGAAGATCCCAACCAAAGATAGCATGGTAATCTCGTTACAGAAGAATTTCCTTGAAAAAGGACTAAATTTCCTGCTATAATGAAATAGGAATTGTAGGATGGGGTTTGCGGGGTTAGAAGAAAGGTAGTTACAGGGAGAAAGGGGAAATCAAAGCCAGAAAACATTGGTAGAGAAGGCGAAATGACTCACAGTCTCCTGAGTGTCGATAAGAGAGGGCATTGGTGTGAACACATTTTTCAGGATCACAGGTCGAAACGAAAAGGGTGGTAGACAAGTGTTGTAATGTTTCGAAAAGGTTGAGAGAGAGGGGGGGAAATATTGGGATAGGAGGAAAAGATGCCCCTAGATTTTTTTTTTTTTTACCTCTGGAAACTATTTTCTCCCCCTTTTCAGTCACTAGGGATCACACAACAAGGTAGAGAGGGAATAGTAGAGGGGAAAACACAGAAGAATAGGGGAAAATTTTTGTTCGCCTGAAGGAAACAAATGGCTTATTTAATCTTTCTATTACTGCTCGAATTTGTCTCCTTCTGATCCGTTGATCAAACGTCACTAGCGCTAGAGGTCGCTGGCTGAAGAGATATCAAGGGCCACAAAAGCAGAATTCGCACAAACACACACACACACACACACGCAAGTGTTCGTATACATAGCAACGTACACATATCTTGTTCACATGACACACAATGTTTGTCCGTCTCCTGCATTTCATTCATATGTAATCCACGGTCTCTGGCTTTCTGCTGGAGTTCGTGAAAGATGAGGATCGCTTATGATTTAGGCCAGCCACCAGCAGGGTTGCCATATTTCGTGAAGTAAAAATTAGAACTTTATAGAAAATAGAACTGTTGTTGCGGGAAAGCAAAGTAGAGAGGAAGTAATAGTTAGTATACCTTTATAAACTGTTAACATTCTACAGACTGCCTAAGCTTGTAGATGGTTTCAAACATGTCCATATGCAGCTTTTATTAGCTGATAAATCCGTAATGCCGTCACGAAACGAAGAATTGGAGTTAAAGGACATCAAAGCTTCACCTTACACAAATGAATCCATCCAAATAGTGTACTACTAAAATCCAGGAGAACGTATTAAAATTATATATATATATATATATATATATATATATATATATATATATATATATATATATATATATATACAGGCGTGGATCCAAGGGGAGGGCTATAGGGGATATAGTCCCCCTTGACACTCAGGTACACACTTGATAAAATGGGCTTCAATCCTATTTTATTTACACTAGATAAAGCAGCAAACTACGGTTTAGCCCTTGCCTTGATCATATCCTGGATCCACGGCTATATATCCACGGCAACAGGAGAATTGCTCAAGAAAGAGTGCTGTGCTAACGTTCTGTATTTTTGCTAGTGGTATAGTATCCAAAAATTGTGCTCGGGTCTAGCATGCCGAAATCTAGGGTCTTGCTATACACATTTATGAAAATGTCGAAGTAGAAAGCATAATTTGTCTTCAAATCGTACGACAGTCTGAAGTAATTAATATGATTTTAGTCCATTTAGATTGTGTTCATGAGAAGCTAATGAGGACCTAAAAGAAAATATCTTATTTTCGGGGGGAAATTCTGCACTCAACTGTATGTGAGATCAGAAAACCGTTGTCATAAAGAATGAATGATACTATTAAATATACCAAGCCTAACTCATTATACATATATATGTTGAGTTGGGTAGTTTTGGGATATCCGGATCCATTAGACCCCCCATGTAGCTGTGCATCTCTATAGTATGTATTATTTAAATGAGATATACCTAAAATTAACACTAATTCTTACATTTTAATATTTGTTCAACTAAAATATTGCTCGAAAATCAGATATATGTATAATGTATTGGAATTAGAGGTTTGCATGAGCTCGGGCCGAGCCCGTGTGCTTAGGCCTGGCCCAGTCCGCGCGCGGACTTGGGCTTACAAATCATACAACACGTCGGGCTCGGGCGGACTTGGACCGTAAAGTTTTAAATATACAATCATAATTCTAGGGCCTTTTCTGGTCTAGCTTTGTAAATATACTGAACAACGATATTTATTGTATCATTCTTTCTGAAGAACATTTAAATCACAACTGCAAAATTAAGCCTCTAATTGTTGCAAATGAAAATACAATTTTGCGATAATTATTAAGGTTTCTGTAATTCGGACTTATTTCGGGTCCACTTGATTATCACATGGACTCGGGCCGGGCTCAAGCCTAAAGACTAAACATATTTAGGACTCGGGTCGGGCCTTAGATTATAAATTCACGGGCCGGGCCAGGTTCGGGCTAAAAATTCTGTTCCGTGCAGACCTCTAATTGGAATTACCTATAGGCGAATCTCAAATTTTGCAGTATTGAGCTAACACAGGTACCGTATATGATTTTGCGAGACCTACCAGTAGCTTCGTCTTCTCATCAACTTGATATCTCAGGACTGAAGCCTCCCTCGCCTATGATTTTTACAGATACTTATAGTGATCAGCAGTAGATCTCATAAAATTCGATAAATCGTCGTTACTAAGGACACAACGCAAATTTTGCGATGCTGTTATAAGTTATTCCAAGGATGATATAACAGTCAATACATCACATAGAACTGAACCAAATAACATGTGTATGAATACAATTCTCATGTGTCTTTTTCGAGAAAATCGAACAAAAGAAACAAATTTATTTTGTAACGTGCCTCGGAGGGCGCCGTTCTGGGCCGCTGGTCATAAGTACCAGGACAAATATATAAAGATTTTAGGGGTTTAGAGATGTCAAACATATATTTTCTTTCTTAAGAAATATACTGGTAAGTTATTAAATTTGTAAAGCATTAATCTTTGGATCTAAAATTAGCATTTAGTATATATATTAATATCGTTCTAACGAACTTCCCGAGTCTTATTATTACTAGGTTTTATATAGTAGGTTCTTTTAATGGAAAATCAGATTTTCTTTTTTCATATAGAAAAAATTATAATAACTATCAAGAATTTAACGATGGTACACATTTAATATGATTACAATATGAAAATATGATTACTAAAATGAAATATCTTTTTAATATAATACCCTAATATGCAACACAACATATGTTTAATTAGGTCAAAATGGAACAAAATCTGATACTGCTAATTTCTTTAAAGATATAATAAACCACAGCAATCTTATTTCTTGTAGAATTCCTCCTGAATTTATATAGAATTTATTACAATTAAATATATCTCACATCTTGTTACCGTATACTATAATTAATAGAATTAATATGAGAAAAGTATAACACTCACCATTTTCCAACCACACTAAATACCCATTAAATACCTCCGGGAGGACTACACCGTGTATGTCTTAATTTCGCCTCTATATTCCAGCAGATAATTAGACACCAAATAAATAAATGAAAATATAATATATCACTAGAACAACTTCAAGAGAACATTAACACTTTTAAGATATTCTCAAATTTAAATCACTTTAACTATTGAACCATTACGGTTTTCCGATTAGGTTAAATATACGATATAGAACCAGTATAAATTCGTCGTTGCCCAGTTCTACATTTCGTTCCGAATGGCCGCTTAGGTAACCTGCAACTCATTCGAAACTCAGTAATTTCAAAGATTTCCACAAGAGGCGCTACATAAGCCGAGTGTTCGGAAAGTTTGCATAACCTCTAGGATAACATTATGCTTAACTATTATTTCTCTTTTTACTTTTTTTTTAAAATAACTAAAATTAAAGTGTAATAAAGCTATCAAACGTAAAAATTTGTAGTACTGACAAATAAAGGGTCCAAATGGATGAATCGAGTTGCGGAATGAGATATAGTGAGTTTGATAGAGGATGTGAGTGCGAAGTTACAACGATTACGTGTTGTTTGCCACCACTCGATTTTGGTGTTGTTTGCCACAGCATTGTTCTCTCTGGCTTATATTACAATCGTGAAGATTTATACAAAATTGATCCATAAGCTAAGGGTTGAAAGATGACCATATTATAACATTGAAATCCATTATATTTATAAACAGAATACATAATACAAACTGTCCCAAGCACGTTAATGAGTTACTGCTCTATCGGCTGTTAACGTCTCAGATAAAATTTAATCGAGTTCAAGCACGTGATATAATAATTCGTTTGTTTAGAAAGTCTCCAAATGTATTTTCAAAATTGATATGGCGTACAATATTTTTGTGTTCGACTGTGTAGCCAACATTTAATCAGGACTATCCATAATCCCAATAAATGGGGACTCGAACCTTCCGGAGGGGGCGGATATATTTCTCTTAATATTTCATAACCTCTCTAGAGATCAAATTTTTAAAAAATGATTTAAAAATATGAATTTATCGATGTTTCAAACACATTTGGTGAAAGGGGGGAAATTTAGTCTATTGGTAATACAAAAATTTAGTGACTTTCGTATTGTTACATGGCTATTTTCAAGCCCACACAAAGGGCTCCATAGTGACTAAGCGGTTAGTGTAAACGCCTTTGGCGGGGGAGACTCGGGTTCGATTCTTAGCGGGAACTCATGTGGTTCAGTTTCCACGTTAAACTGTACGTCCACGTCTCATATAGTCTCGATCCTGGGCGGGGCACTAAAATTGAAAATCAGATCAATCCCATAGAAATTATTAAAATACAAGGGTCGCAATCCCTCCATAGCCTTTCTGAAACAAGACGGAATGTGCACGAATTGGAGTGGATTTAAGTTAAGCATTCCACTCAGCAGCAGACTATGATTCCTGTACTTACAGCTTAACTTGGTTTCCGACCTTCATGAGTTTTCGCCGCTAATCGAACCCGGGTCTCCCATACCAAGACGAGTACGCTATCCACACAGTCACACGGGAGCCTATGTACGATTTGAGACAATAAAACCTGTGGGAGAAGTAAACGGGCAGATTACATTTCTCTAAGTTAAAACCATTATTTCTCTAGGACGGTTGATAGTAAAATTAAAGCCATATAAATGTAAGAAGTTGAATGCCGCAATTGAAAGATAATTCCTTTGATACTGAACCACTCTCAGAAGAAACCAAGGAAGAACAATTTAAAATATTGGCTTTTTGATGTAATCGTATATGAGATCGTGTCTCAGGTGGATTCTCGGTGTACAGAAATGAGAAATATTTGCTTAACTTTTCAAGCAATTCTCAGAGTTAACACTTTGGCTGACAGTGGCGAAATCAAGAAATTAATATTACAATCTATTCTGATGACTTTAGTTATAATTTTGTCAAATAGATACAACTGTATAAGTCAGTCTATGTGCAGCTATTTTCTCGGATCTTTACAATGAAATTTATAAATTGAAGCTATATTTGTGTTTCCTCAACTTTACAAGGCACGCGAAGTGGGTGTTGTGGTGGACAAACACCGTGTGCATGGGTTTTCCCGGGGTTCTTCTGTTTAGTCCCATTTTCTTCAATTACACTATTTTTCATGCACTCTCATCATTGTCCTTTAGCTTACACGGTATAAGTGTGGGACGTAAAATTGAAATATTTTATTTAATTTTTCTTAAGTATATAAAACCCAGTTCTTTAGTGGAGCAACATAATGGAAAACAAAATATTATATAATAGGAGATGATATTAAAATTTCGTTCTATTTACTAAACTATTGTAATATTAATGATGTTTTGTATTCAATTATTTGGAGCTTACTGTTCTCCTTCAGCAGAGAGTCTAATGAAACCTCTCTCGTTCCAAAGACGAGAACATTTACCACTTGTTCAGGGGCGTCATTTCAGACTTCGCTTGGGGGGGGGGGGGCAAGAGTACCACCGACATAAGACTTTCATGTTTTGTATTAGTATATTAGTAGACAATCGATTAAAGTATATGTGTTCCTTAAACTCTTGGGGGGGGGGCAATTGCCCCCTCCTGCCCTCACTAAATGACGCCCCTGCACTTGTACAAGATGATCAAAAACAGAGGTGCCTGGCAGAACTTCCTTTCACTCCAAGTGTGTATGATTTTTTGCGATAATGAGATATGATAACATCGGAATGCAAATACTATGTCAAAATCGTGGCAAACAAGACGAAAACCGAGTAGTGGTAAACAACACGCCACCGTTATAGTGACTGAGCGCCATAAGAAACGGAGGGGAATGCGTTCAAATTTGGTGGGAGAAGAGCTATGCTATGGGGTAGAAATACATGAAATAAACTGTTGAATCGTAAAAACAGTGAAACGTAGACAATGCAAACAGTGGTAGTTTCACATATTGACAAAACAAGAATGGGCAGAGTACACTGAGAAAAAAATTATAGGTGGGGTAGGGTATACTTAAAAAGATAGGTTACATGCGTAATTCCTGTAGTTTCTGTACTTAACGTACAGTAGACGTATAACTTTTATAATACTTTCGGTATAAGTGCTCCATCTATAGTACTTTCCGTATGAAACAATGTAGGCGGTCAGGATCTCACATACAAATGGACGTGTATACGAGTAACATATAGCTAAAGAAGGTAACATAAGTATATGCATGTGATATATATGGAAAACTGTTAGATGTCAGACATCCTGCAACGGCATGATGGAACATCTAAGGGCAGTACCTATGTAGCATACGGATAACGTATGCTCAGTTCTGATTTCTATAGTAAGCAATAGGATACCGTACATTTGTACAATATACCGCTGTCCGGAGAACGGATTTTTCTCTGTGTAGATCACGAACCTCAGCCGTCATCTTGAAACTCTCCAGTTTGAAATCTGTGATATTTTTTCAAATGAAATGGTAGTAAGGTGGCACATTTGTTAAGACTGTATTTTAATTAGAAATGCAATGCTGCTGTCTATTTTGTCATATCACTATCCGTTAATAAATTATGGCCTGTTTTATCCCTTTGGATACCATCACAACACATGCTCGAAATTAACACCCTGTGCAATAATGGTATGTACCACGTGCCGCTTCCACTCCTCATGTACAGCCAGCAATATCTTTGGAAGCACAGAAGCACATTTATCCTCAATCCGCTGCACGAGATGTGGTAATTTCTGGATCTTGACGGATCTTTCTGGATCTAATCTATGGACTGAATGTGGCTTCACAGGTAAAGTCGAGATCCGGAGAGTGTGGTGGCCACTCCACCAGTCCCCGACGCCCATTCCACATCCCAGGGAACTGTTCATTAAGTACTTTGCGCACACCAAGTCCGTAATGGTGAGGGGTTCCATCCTGCTGGAAGAACGTTGGATATTAACGGTCCTCCGACAACACTAATGGCAGAATATTCTTGTCCAGGAGCCGTATGTATTGGTTGGCTTTCAGAGTGGCGTAGATGAAGAATGAGTCAATGACCCTCGTGCCACAAATTACACAGAATACCATAACGTGCTGACCACCAACCATCTCTGATGCATCACTCTAATGAGAGTTATTGTCACTCCAATAGCGGTGGTTTTCTTTGTTTATCTCTCCATTGCCATACAAATTCGCCTCGTCGGAGAACAGCACGGTCAAGGGGAAATCTGGGTTGGGGTTGAAAGTTGTGCTATTGCACATTCTGCAACCTGCAACTGCAACTGCAACCGATGGTCTGGATTGTCCTTTGTTAGATGCTGGTCAAGCTGAACTTTGTATAGGTGAAACTTGTTAGTGGCAAGTATTTCCGAATGATGGACGTTCGATTCATGGTATAAACACTGTGTGCTATGTTGGGAACTTTCACTGAAGGATGCGATGGCAGCGACTGTGCTTTTATTATCTGTAGACGTTTTCGGATGACCACGACGATGTCTACCGTCCAGACAGAACTCGTCTCCCTGAATCTGCTGATGATTTTGGCTACACCATTTTGGGATATGGGTTCCCTTTCGGGGTGTAGCGCATTTAGCTCCGCAGGCACCACATGCGAGGTGCGATCTCCACACATCACGATGGTCGCAATACGTTTGTGCGTCGTCAGCACCATTGGTCAGTCACTGGAATCTTTAAAGATAAAACAGACCATAATTCATAAACGATTAGTGATATGACAAAGTGGACAGCAGCATTCCTATCCTGATCAAAATACAATCTTAAAACATGTGCCGCATAATTACCTTTCAATTTCAAAAAATATCGCAGATTTCAAATTGGAGAATTTCAAGATGACGGCGGAGGTTCGTGATCTACTCTGCCCATTCTTCTTTTGCCAATATGTGAAACTACCACCGTTTGCATCGTCTATCTTTCACTGTTTTTACGATTCAACAGTTTATTTGATGTATTTCTACCACATAGCATAACCCTTCTCACACCAACTTTGACCCCATCCCCCTCTGTTTCTTATGGAGCTCAGCTACTATAACTTTGCACATACACATATTTTTACATCCTCTATCAGGCGCACCATGTCTTATTCCGCAACTCGATTCATGCATTTGGACCCTTGACTTGTGAAATGCCTTCTTCCTCTGTCCTAGTTGATAGAAGTTAAATTGAAATACAAAGAAACCACATATTTTCTTTTATTTTTCAAAGTGATTTCATTTCCCTCTTACGCTTTTACTTTACCCACTGACGAGTAAATACCCGTAGTACTGATAGTACTATTCGATGGGCAAGTTGTACCCAAGCTGTGTAGGATAAATTCCTATGTAAATCAACAATAACATATTTTCTTCTTTGGTACGTCTTACAGTTTCTGTTTTTATCTGTTTGATATTTTTATACACCAATATTGCTTGTCACTTAAATATATAAGTGCGTCATTCTTTTTTATCAAATTATTTAGTTCAGCACATATGTTTATGCTGTTAATTTTGTTGGAATTCAGGAACATTTGCAGAGTTTTAACTGAAACTAGAAATACAAATTACTGAATAAAACAACGTTTATTTAAAAATAATAAATGTGTAACAGCTTTACCAATTAATTCAACATATTGGCTTCATCAGACGCTGTAACAAACAAGAGAGAGAGAGTTACGTATAAATATAAAAGGATCCTAGAACCTAGTTTTGAACTCTGATTGGCTAGTTAGAACGGACTCAGCCAATCATAACAGAAGTTGACCAAAGTGAAACTAAACACCATAAAACAGGACTAGCTCAGGAGAGCAATGCTTCCGAAAGTAACAACGAAATACCCAGTTCTGATTAGTTGGCGTTATCCATTTCTTGCCACATTGCAATCAAACAGCAGAAATCAAACGATTACTGCTGTCGGTCTTCGTGGTCCAGTTGGCTAGCGCTATATGATAGTAAGGAAAATCTTTTTTGGCGTAAGTTCAAACCCGGCCCGAGGAAAGCTTTTAAAATATTTATAACATTTTTGAAATTAAAATAATATGAAAATAATACTCAAAAGAGTGATTTACTTACTTTTGTGCAGATAAGTAGTAGTAGTAGTAGTAGGAACGGGTTAGAAGCCCCGCAGGGATCGTTTTGTTCCTCTTGTATTCCATGGTATAAATTTTGTGGCAAACTTAAAACACCTGGCTAGGATAGCGCGTAAAACATCTGGCTAGAGTAGCGCGCGAACAAATGTAGTTAAGGGAACATTACTCTCCCGAGCGGGTCGTCATAAAACCCTTTCCCTCGCTGGGCCGGCAGGAAAATAAACTGGGACAGTGTTTTATGAAGCCAATATGGTCAGTGAGTTGGCGAAACTGTTATAGACTACACTTATTATTTTTAAATAGATCCCCTTCAATGATTTGTATTCCTAGTTTGTTATTTAAGATAGAAAAGCTAGAATGAACCAATTAGCAGATTTCTGTTATATCATTGGATGATACATATTTTTGTATGTCACTTGGCTAATAATAGAGAAGCGTCTCATTATTTGCGAGCTAGAGATTAAAATAATAAATAAATAAATAAATAAAAGTTTGACTATAAACGTAGAATCTAAGTTTCAGGTTTATTACGAAAAGTACTTTTTCTTTCAATTTTTTGGTCAAACTCTTCTATTGCCAAAATTGAATGAAAAAACCAAATCAAATTATAAATATGAATTGTGAAAGATCCTGGGTTCACCCTTTTATCAGAATTGGGTTTTTAGATGCTGTAGATTGGCTAAATTAAGTTACCATGACCCAAGAGATCGTATAGAATATTAAAATGTGCACAGAATCACCAAATAAATAAAAAGATTGATTTATAAAAATGATAGATATAAATCCCTTTCTAACAATTTTGTGGTAATTAGTAAAATTCTGAAATTGGAATTACATTTGAGTACGATAAGGATAAGAGGCGTACTGTTGCCAAATACACGGAATATCTTTCGATTACATAATTGTGACGTAAAATCTATATTTACGGGATGGATATGCTAGAGTACAAAAACGAAATCTAACCGTTACTGACCTCTAATAAGCAGATAGAAAAAAAAATTTATACTGTATGTACGTAAGAATGTGTTAACTCTTTTAAATTATGGCTTCTTTTTAAGGTAAATTATAGACTTTCAGTCAAACAGGTACAGCATCATCCCTATTTATCCTAATATTATGGTTCGTACTTCATTCTCTTCAGAATAGAACAGTTTTTCAAATGGTACAATTTACGTTTCCCTATCATGTCTATGAGGCGAGAGATTTTGAGAGAAATCGGATTTTCTTTCTGAAAATGTTTTCAACAAATTTTGAGTTCATCTGGACTTCCCTCTGTTTTAACATACTGTACTCTCAAAATAAACTAAAAAATACTAAGGGGTGTACTAAATCAAGCTTTTAACTTGAATAGTAAGGACGGCAAAATATTTAACAATGAGCTTAGAACATCCCCACAATGCCCCGGATGTAATATAAAAATTTCCTGAGACATCACTATTAATCCTAGGATCATGGTTCGTACTTCATTCTCTTTAGAATAGAACAGACTTTCAATCGGTACCATTCACGTGTCTTCATCATATATCTGAGGCGCGAAAATCGCGAAAAAGAGAATGTTTTGTTTAAAATAACTTCTTTTTACCTTTTTGCCCTCTGGGCAAACCTGTTATAACGCAGAGATCTGAAATAAATCTGAAAAATACTAAGGAGTGCACTAAATGCGTGTGCAAAATTTCAGTCTTCTAGGTATAAAAGTTAGTCCGCTAAAATATAATAAAATTAGGCATAACAAAAATAATTTTAATACGTTATGACGTCACGTCTATGTCTCGACGCAGGAAGGCATGAAAACGTACGTAACGCATTGTACAATGCCTCCAGGCTTGAAAAATAAAGAAAACCGAAATAAAAAGTTTTATTGGTCCTTTTTTTAAATCGAATAATGAAAATTCTATTCTATCACCTAAAAATAGATTATATAATTTCAAAACGACCCTGACTGTCATGCCTAGGATAGAAAGTTTCCGAACGCGTCTATGTGAGACTGAATTTCGAATGAAAGAATAAAGCAAACAGGGGTTGGCAACAACAACCAGCATTGTAGGGGTGGAGATCTCTTTCTAGTCTAACAACAAAAATATGTATGACGGGCAAAAGGTCGATGTGATAAATTATCTCTTAGGCATACAGGAAGAAAAACATAAAACATAAAAATACCGTTGGCAATGAAGGGGGAGGACAGCACAGAATAGAGGGGGTTATACGTAGACTAATAACAGAAAATCCTGTAAATGCACAACGCAAACAAAACCGGAAGGAATGATTGAGGAGGAATGAAATACGGAAGGCGAGGGGGGTACATATTAAACAAAACTCTGGGGGAGAAAAAGAAATCTGAGAACAATAAATATTTGTAGAGATTAGATTGTTAAACTATAACAATTCTATATGTTTTTTTAAAAAAAGAAAAATATAAAAAGAGTTTAGAAATGTTTCCCCTAACAGAGTCTTCCCCAGAAAATAACTTGTTAGAAAGAGAAAAAAAAAAAAAATATTTCCATTGAAATTTTACTATTAGAAAACTTATAATATTAATAACAAGTAATATATAGTTTTCTTTGACGACAGACGCACACTTGCTGCTATCTTTAATTAAATTTTACTACCAACTATTGATTTTGAAGTGCAAAAATGAAATGAAATCTTTGAATTTTCCGACTCACAGATATACCGGCTAGGCGAAAGGAGACAGTGATGATGAGAAATGAATGAAATTTTGGAATGAAGAAAATAGGAGGAAACGGGAGAACACCGAGGAAATCCATGCATACAGTGTTTGTCCACGACAAAGTTCACTTGGGGCGAGTGGGGATCGATAAAGGGACCCCATGCACCAAAGGAGAACGCTCTACCACTGAGCCATCGCGGCTCCCTAGTTTGAAGTGCAATGTTCCTACAAGGGCCGGATTAAAGGGGGTACAACGGTGCATGTGCACCCCTCTTCGTTTTATACACAATCTAAAATGGGAAGTTAGCGGTGAAAATAGCAACTTCCCGAAAATTTCTGCCGTCATGTTTCAGCTTGGGGCTTAAAAGAAAGCAGAGCTTTGCAAAAGCAATCGTTTAAGTTGATTTTCTGAAGATTGAAGAAAGAGGACTCTCCAAGCAAAACAATATAACATTTGTCAAGTAGCGAAGAAAACAGAATCCAGGAGGAGAGAACATTCTTTTCTTGCACGCCACTTGCGACCGTCTTTAAAATACCTCCCTCCATTCTATGCATCAGCATTGTCAGGGGTAAAGAATTGTCATATGTCACTTTGAAGAGTCGCATTCAGAAAGTCGTGGGTTCGATTCACGACATCAGTCACTGAGCATTTTAAAGGCAATTCCTCATTCACACCATAGATCCCTAAAGGTATTTAAAAAAATCAAATTTAGTTCAACTGCACTGGTAGTTATTGGTGCGTCCCCGTCAGGAAATCCTGCACCCGGCCCTGTTTTCTACCCTTTTTTCAAGAGAGGAAACATTGATAGGAGATACTGCTAAGAGAATTATGCTCTACATTTCATGAAATAAAGTTGTGTGGAAGCCAATAAGTTTTTGAGGATTGAATAATGCAAATTTCTGGAAAAGTACATTCTACTAAATTAAAATTATAACAGTGCCCCGGAACCGAGCAATTAAATAACAGTACTCTGTTATAAATTAGAATAGTAGTACAATATATAATGTATCTACCGTAAGAGACTTGTAATTACTTAATTTAGTAAATTACTCATAAACTCATAAACTCTCATCAGAATGATGTAGGTTTTCGGAATAAAATATAAAGTATTAGATTTTGTAGTTTTAGTACAATAATGGGTGATGATGGGTTGATGACACAATATTATGGAGATCTGGGCTATTTAGTTGTCAGAATAAATAACTAAAATTAATTACCGATAAACTCTTTCACCTGAAGGGCCTCGGTACAGATCGGAAGTCTGATTAGCTGAAGGCTAATGGCTGACACTTAAAGAAATAAACATGCTAATGCAAGGCTATGTGTGGTTAATGGAGGTTTAGCTTCCTTTTTCCTCAAGAGTAATCCTTTAGAGAACATTAAAAGATCTTTTTGCTTACTCAGAATCTGGTTAGGCACTTTCACTAATTACTGTGTTAACGACGCACTGTTACTCTTGAAGAAACTTGGTATCGATTGCCGAATTCCTTTAATCGAACCCGCTGGATATCATCCCTCTTCTTCTCTGAGGCGCTGTCTCGCAATCTTGACGTTGGGCTCTGGACGCTGAAGTCCTGGGTTCGTTCAGGAGTCTCGCCTCTTAGGACCTGGGCTCGGAACCAGAAATCTTCCTTGGAGGTCGTCTTGAACTGGACTTCACACAAGACTAGAACCCTGGTCAATTTAGTTGTGTGGACCTGCGGGCGTCGAACGCATCAGTGATGATGGGCATCGTGATCCATAGAGGCTACGCTGCGCGAAGTGACGCGAGCGGCTTCGAACAGAGTGAGCAGCATACACTCAACATGAACTGATAAGAATATACAAATAAACTTTCTAACTGCTCGTTTTTAAACGGAGTAGTTTCCGTGTTTAGTAGGCTAAATATTCAGTTATAACCAAGAGAAAGTTTGGTTTTGTAGGACATCCGAGTATCTGTTTTTGAATTTAGACTTGTTGTGTTCAATGAATAAGTCGTCTATTCAAAAATAACAATACTGTCCAGATGTTTTTCCTCCTTCCCTTGAAGAAGTACCGTACCACTTTCTTAATAATAGAATTATTTTTCAAGAAACGTATAATTCAGCCCATTCTGGCTGTACGTTTCCTACAATAATGTTGGACTACCTTTCATCCTCAGATAAGCTCTGATGAGACGTGGAATGTAGTCACAGGCGCAATGAATGGTAACAAGAGGAATATTACAAAATGCTCAATGCAATGGATCAGTCAGTTCCGTGAGAGAAGTTGGAGTCGGATATCTGCACCTGATTCATGTCCCCAAAAAGTACCAATTGCTCAACTATATTCAGATCTGGGGATCGTGTGGGCCGCGGGAAGCGTACAACTTCATCTCTATGTTTCTCAAAATCTACTGCAACCAATAGATCCATCTGTGCGAATGGGTGCATTAAAATCCTGGAATGTGTCGTAATTGGTCGAAGAAACATCTGGACCATTGAATTCACAAAGGACCCTCAAAAGACTATACTGTAATGTTCTGTAGGTAGAATCAAAATAATGTACTCGGGAATTTAAGCCTTTACCTTTTTATTATAAAAATGTCTCGTATAAATTATTGTATAAAGTATTTAGGATTTTTTTCTAAGTTTTAGTCACTCTAAGAATGTTTTCAGTGTATGTTATTAGCAATATCCTCCGCCATACGATGTTACATTTAGGTAGAGAGTATGTTTGTCTTTGCCCACAACGGTCTCAGACGGGATAGGTTATACCCAGTATCTCATATCAGCTCTAGAAACACGTATTCAAAGGATTATACTCCATAGCTCATAGCACTAAAGGAAGTACGTATTAAATAATATATCTCCGTAGTCCATGGCGGGCTCTGGAGAAGGGCTTTGTAGGTGAATGATCAATATTGGTCCCATTGCTCACTTATATAGCCATCTTTTTGGAGGGGTCGTCGAGTTTCTTCGTGGCTTTTCGTGTTCTCTTCTTTTCGTCCTGAAAAGTGCAGTTTCTTCTTGTCGTCTGCCGCTGTTAGTTTATAATCGGGAAGACACGTGTGTATAGTGAAAATATGTGGCTTATAGTATGTGGTCGATGTAACCCTTGTGTAGGCGCTGGTTTCTTAATAATTCTTCGACGTTGCTTTGAGACTGTTCGATATATTTGTATTTCATAACACACAAGATTATATGAATTCAAAAAATACAAACAAAGTTGCTAGATGAACATTTATTATATGTAGATTAATGCGATATTAACACAATACACGTAGCTAGTTGCTTTCTTGGTGTCACGTTTTTACACACACACTCACCCCTGCTGGGGAGAAAAAGTATTAGTTTTTATGTTGCTGCCTCTTCATTTACTTACTGGCGTTAGTTTTTATTGAGAGGAACGCTCAGTTCTGAACATACCGCCCGCCTTGAAGGAATTCCTTCAACAAATCTATGAATGATTAATTTGGTTCATGAACTTAATATACACAACAATAGATAACACAAGTTATGAATGAATGATATAAACATAAACAGAATAATGCACACACAACACAACACACTATGAATCACACAATGTACACACTATGAATAACACCAACACATTAACTCTGCTTAGGAAGCGGGCACAATTGACGAATAGATCTTGTTGTTGTACCTCTGGTAGTTTTCACTGTCGCCACTCGTACTATTCCGTCCTTCCCAGGAAACAATTGCACAATACGTCCAGTTTTCCATTTTAGAGGTGGAATGTTATCTTCTTTGATGAGCACCAAATCACCTTCCAGAAGATTGGGGAATTTTCTTCTCCACTTGGATCGTTCTAGAAGACTTGATAGATACTCCTTTGACCATCTGGACCAAAATTGCTGATGAAGTTGTTGTATGTATTGCCATCTCGAAAGTCTATTGACAGGAATATTTTTCAAGTTAGGTTCTGACATGGTAGTGAGTGCGTCGCCTATTAGGAAATGACCAGGTGTTAAAGGATGTAGGTCGTTTGGATCATTAGATAATGGTGTTAGGGGTCTAGAGTTTAAGCAAGCCTCAATCAGTGTCAAAATAGTGTTCATCTCTTCGTAGGTGAGTGAAGCATTTCCCACGACTCTCTTTAAATGATATTTGAGAGATTTAATTGATGATTCCCATAAGCCTCCGAAATTTGGTGATCTTGCTGGAATAAAAACCCACGTGATGTTATCAGCCGCTAGAAAATTATGTAGTTTTTCTTTATGGTGTTCTGATTCAAATAAAGTCTTCAATTCTTGTAGTTCCCTTTTTGCACCAACGAAGTTACTTGCATTGTCAGAATACAGTTTAGCGCATTTTCCTCGACGAGCCATGAATCGCTTTAATGCTCCAATAAACGCCTCTGTAGTTAGATCACTAACAAGTTCAATGTGAACCGCCTTAGTCGCAAAACACACGAAAAGTGCTATATATGCCTTATGGAGTTTGGCTCCCCTTCGGTTACTCGATTTAAGGTAAATGGGCCCACAGTAGTCAACGCCGCTGTGAAGAAATGGTCTTGTTGGTTGAACTCTGTCAGCTGGTAGATCTCCCATCATCTGTTTACCATCTTTAGGATTGTTTCTGAAACATGTGATACACTGATGCACAACTTGACGAACCAAGTTTCGTCCACGTATTGGCCAATACGATTGTCGCAAGGATGATAACAATAATTGAGGCCCGGCATGCAATAGCTTCTTATGTTCTTCTTGAGCGATTAACTTTGTCAAGTTGCAGTTAGCTGGAAGTACAATAGGATGTTTCTGTCCTTCAGTAAGATCTGCTGCATTTAATCTTCCTCCGACTCTGATGATTTGCCTCTCATCCAAGTATGGATTCAAATTTCTCAGTTGACTTTGGTTGTCGACTTCCTTTCCTGATCTCAACGCATTCAATTCCTTGTGAAATGCTTTTTGTTGTGATAGTTTAATAAGACATTCGAGTGCTTCATGTAATTCACTTACTGTAAGATGTCCATGCTGTTTGTCACAATTAGATCTTCTCATGTTGTGCGCAAATCGTAGGCAATAAGCAGTTACACGTTGCAATCTTCTTAATGATGAATATCTGTCTAAGAGTTGACACGGTGTTGTAGAAACCATTACTGCTGTATTCTTTCGTCGCTCGGGAACATCGCTTAGGTCACAAACATCTTCCCTCGTCTGCAAGTCTAATTTCTCAGATAACCAGGAAGGCCCATGCCACCATAATTCATTATCAAGAATCTCTGATGGTGTTAATCCTCTCGATATATGATCTGCTGGATTCTCCTCTGTTCTGATGTGTCTCCATTCATAGTTACAAGTCAGCTGTTGAATTTCCGCTACACGATTTGCAACATACGTCTTCCATTGAGAACAAGGTCCTCTTATCCATGCTAATACAATGGTGGAATCTGACCATAAAACAACCTTATCGATCTTGCAATGTAATGCTTGTATTACTTTCTGAATTAGCTGTGCAAGTAACAAAGCTGCACAAAGTTCTAATCGAGGAATAGTTGTCTTCTTCAAAGGTGCTACTCGAGATTTTGAACATAGTAAGTTTGCTGTGAATTTCCCATTTTTTGTACTAGATGTTACATATATACAAGCTCCATATCCATTCTGAGATCCGTCGCAAAATCCATGAATTTCTACCTGCGATTGTGTTTCTTGAATAACCTTTCGCTGAACATGTAGTGATTCCAACTCTTGAAGTTGCTGCTCAAATGTTTCCCACTCTGAATGCAATGGGGCTGGAACTTCTTCATCCCAATTCAATTTTAATTCCCACAAACGTTGCAGAGATATTTTTGCCTTAAGAATAACTGGTCCAATTAATCCTAAGGGATCAAATATGCTCGCTACTGTAGCAAGAATAGTCCTCTTCGTGATTTGTTGAGGGTTTTTTCTTGGTTTGACAGAGAAAGAAAATGTGTCTTTAATGGGATTCCACAACAATCTTAAACTTCTTGTGATGCAATCATCATTTGGTTGAATGGTGAAATTTGATTCTTGAAGTTCACTGGGTATTTTTGAAAGCAGTGAAGTGTCGTTGCTACACCATTTTCTCAAACAAAACCCACCCCTTTGCAGAAGAGTTGTGAGTTGACCCTGTAATTCATGTAGTTCCTTCTTCGTGTTTGTCCCTGTTTGAAGATCATCAATATAGAAATCTCTCATTAGAACTTCTGCTGCCTTAGGGAAATTATTCTTCTCTTCTATGGCTAGTTGCTGAAGACATCTAGTGGCTAGGAAAGGAGCTGCTGCAGTACCATATGTTACAGCTTTGAGTCGATATATCTTTATTGCTTCTTGAGGGTTTTCTCTCCACAGTATTTTCTGGTAGTTTGCATCTGAATCATGTACCCTAATGTTGCGATACATCTTCTGTATATCAGCTGTCATGACGTATTGATGTTGCCTGAATCTTGCTGTTATGGAAAATAATTCTTCTTGGATTGTAGGCCCGACTCTCATCGTCTCATTTAATGAAAGTCCAGAAGTTGTTTTGCACGATGCATCAAATACAACCCTGAGTTTGGTAGTAGTACTGTTCTCCTTCATTACGCAATGATGGGGAAGATAGTAGTCTGGCATCATTGTATCGCTCTCTGCTCTAGTTATTTCTTCCATATGGCCCAAATCTTCGTACTCTTTCATGAACGCTATATATGCCCTTTTTTTCTCAGGATCCTTCATAAGCCTTTTTTCCATTGAATAAAGTCTTCTCGTTGCAATCTCCTTGGATTTACCAAGATTCCTCACATTTTCTTTAAAGGGAAGTCTGACGATGAATCTCCCAGTCTCGTCTCTCCGGTGTGTTTCTTTGAAGTGTCTTTCACATTCTGCCTGCTCTTGACTTAATGGGTGTTTCGTTGAACATTCTTCTATCGTCCAGAATTTTTGTAATTGCTCGTGTATTTTTTCTGTTGTGGAGAGGTGACACACATTTGTCGAAATGTGTGGTTGATTGTCTATTTTTCCAGCTACAATCCAGCCAAACAATGTTTTGTGCAAGGTTGGATACCCTGCCTTGAGTTTTATTTGCCCTTCACAAAGTAGATCAAAGAATACTTCCGCCCCCAATAACATGTCAATACGCTGTGGTATGTTGAAGCTAGGATCTGCTAATTCAATGTTGGAAGGTATTTCCCACGATGACGTGTCTACACGAACCATAGGCAAGTCTTGTGATATTTGCGGCAATATGATGAAGTCTAATGTGGCTGAATAATGGTTATGTCTTGACTTAATTGTAGCCTGAACGCTATGGCATGACCTTGTATTAGCATTACCTATACCATTTATGTGTACAACGCTATTACTCTTTGTTAGTCCCAATAATTGAACCATTCTATTTGTTAGGAAGTTGGACTGAGAAGCACAATCGAGAAGTGTTCGACACATTTGAAAATTACCCTGTTTATCTTTAACATATACTACAGCTGTGGATAGCATAATGCTTGGTGGTTTCCTAAGATTCTGCGGTACACTGTTTGTAGAACGAATATTCTTATCTTCACATTCCTGCCCGAGTGATGTGGTCGCAGCGAGCGTGTTTTGACCTTGACCTATTTCCCTTTCATCTTGTGGTTCATTCGCTCTAGTGGGCGATGGACAACGCGAGTAGTGCAGTAATGTGTTATGCCTTTTATTGCATATTTTACAATTACCTGATAAGCACTCATTTGCCTTATGCGCTCGTTTGAGACAATTTATACACAAAGAAAGACGTTTAACTTCTTTAATTCTATCTCCTATAGATTTTCTCAACAATGACTGGCATTGAAATAATTTGTGTGAGCCTTTACAGCTGGGACATGCATTGTTGTCGGAATACGTTACGTGTGCTGTCGTTGAGTAAGAACTCTTTTTGCCTGCCTTATTTGTTTGTTGATATTTGTTACTTGGAACTGAGGGTGTCTCTTTAGGTCTACGCTTATTATCAACTGCGTCTAAAACTTGGCAACGCTGCTGTAAAAATTGTGTCAGCTGTGACATGCTCGGTAATTCATTCGTTGATTGTGTTTTTTCCCACTCCTTATGTGTTGTATTGTCTAGTTTGGTCGCAATCAAATAAATAAGTAATGCATCCCAGCTTTCTGTCGGTTGACCTAATGATTTTAAAGCCCTCAAATGTTTTACCGTGCTGTCTAAAAGAGATTTAAGCGAAACAGCCGACTCACGTTCCACCATTGGCATTTCAAATAAAGCTTTGACGTGTTTGTTAACAATATACTTTTTGTTTTCAAAACGTTCTTTGAGTAAAGTCCATGCTACGTCATAGTTTTCAGAAGAAATTTCCAAGGCTTGTATTACTTCAAGAGCCTCCCCACGTAGAGAAGAACGTAAATAATGAAACCTTTGGACTGGCTGCAATGTGCTATTGTTATGTATTAATGCCTGAAACGTGTCATAGAACGACAACCACTCATCGTAGCTTCCAGAAAAGGTCGGAAGGTTTATCACCGGCAACCTAACTGATGGATTAGAATTGCTTGCTTCATTGTTTTCATTTTTCTTTGCACTGGAGCTGTGTTGATTTATGAACACTTCCGTCTTAGCTGCTAAATCAAAATAAGTATTCTCGAATTGCTCTCTTTCTTGCGTTTCCTGATCAATTTCTGATGACCCCTGTAACATTTCTATTTCGGATTGTATTGCATCAAATTCATCATAGCATTGTTTTATTTTCTCGTAACGTAACACTAACTGCGTAATATTCTGATCTTCTGTAAAACTATCTACAAAAGGTTTAAAACGAGTGAGTTTGGCCTTAATTTGACCTCTCTTGAAAACTAATTCTTTCATTCTGTCCGTCATGCTTCACTCAGATTAAATACACTTTTAACACTTACGTTCTAAATGAGGCTTTGCTAGTACAGGCTTATTTTGTATAAGTGATACAAGGATAATATTATATTGAAATATGCACTCACTACCTACCTTGTTAACTGCACTGTAGAATCCTGATCCGGCGTGGAGGACCATTTGGTCGATGTAACCCTTGTGTAGGCGCTGGTTTCTTAATAATTCTTCGACGTTGCTTTGAGACTGTTCGATATATTTGTATTTCATAACACACAAGATTATATGAATTCAAAAAATACAAACAAAGTTGCTAGATGAACATTTATTATATGTAGATTAATGCGATATTAACACAATACACGTAGCTAGTTGCTTTCTTGGTGTCACGTTTTTACACACACACTCACCCCTGCTGGGGAGAAAAAGTATTAGTTTTTATGTTGCTGCCTCTTCATTTACTTACTGGCGTTAGTTTTTATTGAGAGGAACGCTCAGTTCTGAACAGTATGTAAAGATGTATGGATCCTTGTAAAATAATCACCGGTACTGAGATGTCCGGTGAGCTTGAATACAGGCCCGCTACGAAATTAGAATAATGCAGGCGCAGCTATATTGCACGGTTGGGCGGAGATATTTCGGCATTGGATGTCCCCTGCACATAAACACACTCTCTTTGGATTTAAATAAGGTGAATGATGTTTCGTCTGATCGTGTCACACGTTTCCAGTCATCAGTGATCCTTATTAGTGGCATCATTAGCATTGTGTTAAAGCGTTATGGTCTCTTATCAGCTGTTTTTCCCGCGCAAACTGACTCCGTATAGCGCTGCTAACTATAATTATGAACACAGGCTGTGGTGTTTCAGAATGTCCATCATTTATACAAATGCTGAGAAAATTCGAATCATTCATTATTCAAATAATGGATTTCTCGGATATTCGGATATTCAAATCGAATAATTATTAAAATAACGAATAGTTGAATGATTTTAATTGCACTAACGTGTATCGGGAAGTACGAAGGTTTTGAGTAACAATCCACTTTAACGCTCAGCCGGACGGTTTTCTTCTGCCACTGTTTCCCTCCTCCAATATTGTTTTCGAAATCGTAGGGCGGTAGGAATCTTGGAGAATGTCCCTCGCAACACACTCAACAGATTTGCTACTTTCGTCACTCTCGCCACATAATGGACATCCAACATATTTTTGCCCTCTTTAAAAATCAGAGAGAGGTCATCCATTTTTTACATTATCACCGTTTGCTCAGTGCAATGAAAACTGCAGTTATACTGCTCCTCACGTAGTACGGAGTTCGCCCTAACACTAGGGTTGCCATAATTTGTTCTTCCAAAATACGGACAGACCTTAAAATGACGACCTATGAAAGATACCGTGCCCAAACACAAACACACACAATATTTTGAAATTTCTTACCTAAAAATCACCTTTTTCGGTTATCACAGAATTGTTTGCTGTAATACTTAAAATACTATTGGAAACTAATTTATTTTAGAATTTTTTTACTAACACAAATATAATAAGTTATGCCACTAAGTTACGTATATTAAATCTAACCAAAAGAAACCTGGAATGAAAAAAATGAGACACTTTTCAAAATCATAACCTACTTCATTAATAGTATCTAAAATATAACAAATGTGATGAAAACACATTTCTTTTTTGCCATTTTAGCGATTTTACCGATTCTTGACTCGGAAATTTTCGGGCAGCTATAAAAACTGTGCAAAACGGAATTTTTTCTGTTTCATGCTTTGTGCGATACGGATACGGGCACAAACAAAAAAAAAACAAAAAAAAAATACAAACAGTCTGTACAAAGTACGGACATATGGCAACCCTACCTAACACACCACCAACAAACAACAACTGATTGTCGCCAATCCAGATATCTGACGAGTTTCTTGCTTCAGATGTTTCCATCTGTATGTACGAACCAACATCCATAGGAGTCAAAAATTGTATCTTTTTAAAATTTGGAGGGCGTAGCCGCGCTCAGCTAGCTTGATATGTAAAGTAATGTTACGTTTGTATTGTACGGATGGTGATCAGAAAAATGGAAACACCTGAACGAAATTGCAACTTACCAGATTAATATGGTGTCGGGCCACCTTTCGCCTTCAGAACAGCCTTGATGCGACGTAAGATGGAGGCATAGAGGTCGTGAATGGTGGCAAGTGGAATTTTACACCATTCCTCGTGCAGGGCATCGGCCAGTTCTGTGAGAGAGGATGGAAGTGGAAATCGTCGCCGGAGTCGTGTCTCCAAGACGGACCACAGGTGTTCAATTATGTTGAGATCTAGGGATTGGGCGGGCCAGGGGAGGTGTTGAACTTCATCCCGATGTTCTTCAAACCACTCTGCAACAACGCCAGCTGTGTGAATGGGTGCATTATCATCCTGGAAGATGGCGTCATTGTCCGGAAACAACATTCGGACCATAGGATGCAAGTAGTCTCCTAAAATTGCTACATAATCGTTGGCAGTGATTCGTCCGCTAAGTGTGACCACAGGACCCAATGAAAACCATGATATGGCGGCCCACAGCATCACCGAGCCGCCGCCATGTTTCACAGTTCGGCGGAGACACTGCAGATCATAAGCTTCTTTGGGCGTTCTCCACACATAAACACGGCCCGTGGTTGGGAATAGGGTGAAGGATGACTCATCCGACCATATCCCACGTTTCCAGTCCTTAACGGTCCAAGTTGCATGGTCGCGGCACTATTTGCAGCGTGCGAAAGCGTTATGGCCCCTGATGAGCGGTTTGGCCCGTGCAACACGACCCCGTAAGTTCCTGTCATGTAATTCGCGGCGGACAGTGATTATCGAAACAGGGTGGGGGAGGTGCTGATTGAGTTCTTCCGTCACTTGCTCCGCAGTGGCACGACGGTTCTGCGTGACAATGCGCTTTAATACCCGGCCTGACCTGTCATTTATGATTTTCTTCCGCCCACTGTTCCGCTTCCCCGATGTGGTTTTCCCGTCTGTTGTGTAGGCCGTCATCACCTTCGACACTGTTCCACGATACACACCTAACACAGTAGCCACTGCCGTCACACTCACTCCACATAACCGCGCACCAACAATTTGCCCTCTTTGAAAATCTGAGAGGTCTCCCATTTTACACTACTTCCGTCTGCTGCAGCCACTGGACACTGCTGTTCCACTGCGCCTGACGTAGTATGGAGACCGACCTCACACACCACCACCAGCGATCCAGCGCTGCGGGCGCTACGACACCAGTGCCAACCCATACATCTGACGTGATGCCAACTACAGGTGTTTCCATTTTTCTGATCACCATCTGTATCTTAGTATTTTTCTTTGAGGGAGAAACCGTTTTCGTTAATACCACTGGCTCTTGCGCGTAACGTACACATGACCAAGCTTTGAAGGGTATGGGTACGGTGACTCAGTAGCAGAACATTATTTCATGGCGAAACGGATATCTGATTTGATCCTAGAACTAATGGATGTGTGATTGAAAACATGGTGCTCCTAGCTTTTCTCAGTGTTTCCCTATTCTTCCACATTCTCATTCCACTAATTTCTATATACTCGTTCACCTTCATTATCACCCGTCTTCTTTAGCCTAAACTTTATAAATATGAACTTTTAGACAAATGTTTTGATTCTTCTTTTCTAATATTGAATATTGTAAAAAATAACACCGAAAGATGTCGCTACAAGTATATTTTTCCATTACCAATCGCTATCTTTAGATTGAAATCATTCTCTGAAAATGAAAAAGACGTAATTTGTCGTTTTGTTCATGCCTCACACATATCAGTATAAATTCTTCTTCTTGCTGCTTTTTAGTGGTGCTTATTTGAAATCTAATACCTCGCAAATAGTGTAATGTGATTACTTAAATAATAAGGCTACGATACTAACCAAGAGTATATTTAATTCATTTTATCGTATGACACAGTGATGACAAATAATTTTCTGTCAGTTGATTATTGTTGAAAATTCACTTTAGTAAACAATGCAACGCTCTGATAAACATTCAGATTTATTCATGGTTAGTATCGATAGGAAATGTATGTGAATAAAATATGTTTAAGATTTGGAGGTTAATAATATGTGTAAATTTTTACTCACGTTCAGTACTACCCGTGGTAATTCTGCTAATAAAACTGATGCATAATTAACATTTAGTTCATTCGGCCCGAATTAACGCCGAGATTGGAGAATGATGCGGCATGAAGCTAGGGTCGAAAAAGTTGACTCCATCTTCCCCTCCTTATACACTATACTACAAGGATGCATATAAACAACAAATTTTTACTCGCTCAAGAATAAAGCTACTAGCCCACATGCCACAATAGAAATCATATACTTACCTTCGGTATGATATTAAATACTCGCCCGCACCGATGAACCAGTCGACCTGGCGAGTGGGTGAGTGGTTATTTGCATTCCTGCTATACTAAGATATTTTCAAAGAATCAAACAGAAGATTTGTAATGTGCCATTACAGTCAAGGTAATGAAATTTTTGTTTGGGGGGACCCATACTTTTCGAAAGTACCGCGTACTGTAAAGTTTTCAACACATAATTTTCGGTCTACGTATTAAATTCATTTGTTCTTTACTCAAACCAAAATTAATGTGGGAGCTTCGGAATAATCTAGGAAGAATTATATTTCGGGGAATAATTATTTTATTTATATATTATTTCATTATAAACTTTGTATATGGGCATTTCAAATGGATGATTATTGAAATTATACATCTTAATGCGATACGGAAACATAGGTCAGCAATTGAACAGAAATTCTTGATATTGCTCACCAATCTTATATTTGGCAGAATAATTTAGGTCCCTTTCGTCGCCTGAGATGCCCATATCCTCCCAAAATCCGGTTTCATCCAGTTTTTGCTACTTTTAATTCGCTTTGTAATATCTGATGCCAAAATTCTTTGCTCTGACTGGAACTATATTTCTGACACCGTAGTATTATGGCGCGTCTTGAGTTTGTTCTACTTCGGACGAGCTTCGAGTAAGACCACGTCTGTTTCCACTCTAGTAATTTTGGATTTCCGAATTAAGAAACAGTAAAATCCAGATAAAATTAGTTTCAATTAAGAAATAAATAACGAGGAAGTTTGTGAGAGTCTCAACTCAGTGAAATTTCATTTTAAAACAGTCAGAAAATCGGTGAAATATGGAATTCAGCTCCGAAGACGCCATGTTGGTGAGATAGTTATGGACAGGATTCATAGAGGTTTGTGATCTCTCCAAACTAAGTTTTTGAAGATTAATACTTCCCTTTAAAATTTCCTTCACCCTCCAAAAGTTCAGATTAGGGTTGCGATAGTCTGTCCAGATATAGATAGTTCTGTATATGTAGTAATACATGATAAGTTTTTTTTTACATGGAGGTGTATATAATTTCTTTTGTGATGACGTTAAATTTCATTATGTCAGTGTAAGTTAGTATAAGGACTCTCATTTATTCCAAAATTGACCATAGCTTCCAACAAAAATGGGTTAAGTGAATAATTCATAAAGGTTCTTTTCCCTTCAGGTAAAGGATCTTTTTCGTCAATAGTTTAAATATGTCCCTTCTGGGGCATTGACAATAATCTTAAAATTAAAAAAATGGATTAGCTAATAGAAGGGCCACTTGGCTCTGATTATTCCGTTCCCTTTCCAGTTCCCAGAGCCGATTTTCAATGTGGTAAAATTAGTGATTTGTTCATTGTACATATATTTGAGTTGTGTAATAATATGGATTAGTATGTATGGTGATATGTGTTAATATGTGCTTTCGTAGTTCATGTGTGATATACTATTCATATGTGTAATTTAGTGTGCTGTGTGTGAACATGTATAACTAATTTATTTAAATACAAAGTATTGTTGTTTGATTATTCATCTCTTTTGGTCGGTTCAAATAAGTAAATTAGTCCTTAATGCAAATTTACAGTAATTCCGTACCGTTGTTTCATAGTATACTACTTATAGTTAAAAGATAATAGAGTACAAAGCGTGTTTAGTAGTGCAAAGCTTGTTTTCATACTACCAACGTCATCTTGTGTCGGGTGAAGAACTACTCGCAACCAGTGTTTTGTTCCCCCGAGACTTAAGAATCTAGTCAACTCGAAAATTACCCTTCTTTTGTAATTATTGATACATATGTAGCAGTTCTGGACCATATGAATAGATACGCAGACGAATTACATTATTAATTACCTTCTCTGAAAAGCACAATACGTTATGTAGTTTCATAATTAAATGATTAATAAAATTAAACTTCACGTTTATTCTTAAACCGAAGTTTGCCTATATAGCGATATTTTGTCGTCAGACAGCAATTCCAAAGGTTCTCTCTCCGTTGCCCACTGTTCAACCTCATTGTTGTCGCTTTCAGAATATAATCACATTTAGTTAAAGAGTACAGTCAGTAATATTGAGTTTTCGTTGCTTATATAGATAATATGACGTTATGAAGTGTAAATGTACTACAGTATGTATTGAAAGAATCTAGTGTTACTTCATACAAGTTCCTGCGTGGTGATCAGAGTGCGATAGTTTATATAGTACTTTATTGATTTTAATATATGTAGAATAAGACTGCTTTGAAGTCTTGGACATAATATTCAAGCAGGGTGTTCAAAAAGGAATATACGTTATAAACGTGAATAATGTAAATGAATAAGAATACTAATGATATATCTATATCTGTATCTATATATCTATATCTATATCTATATCTATATCTATATCTATATCTATCTATCTATCTATCTATCTATCTATCTATATATATATATATATATATATATATATATATATATATATATATATATATATATATATAGTCAGTGTGACTAAATGAGAGGACACCTGTAAAATTTATGTGTCCAGTAGTGTACTTTGCCATGAGATATTGATTATTTAAATGTAATGAGGAAGGTTTCGAGCACTGACCATTACGTCAGCATTTCGTATGAGAAAGTGTGTTTGTGAAAATGATAGACTATATTTGCAATTCGTAGCTTAAGGTTGAATCGCTATAGTGCGTACTCACTGATCATCCGGTCCGACGATGTGAATAGTGTTCATGTAGCTAATGATTCCAAATAATTACAGAACAAATAGCTGCTTATTCTAATTGACACACTTTAAATATACTCGTTCAGTTTTACACTTGTAATAGTATTCGGCGATTTTGAATTTTTTTTCACGTCACCTGATTAAGCTAAGTTCATTACTGTTCACAGACTTGACGAAGTGGATAGTATTGAATAATATAGTAAATTTATTACAGTAGAATCGCGTATTTCCGGGCCAAGGTGTTGATTTCCCGCCCCCTAATATTTTTATTTTCCATAATTCCAACCTATGTTGTGATTGAAATTAATTGACACCTCAAGATTGGCGCCCTTGCGGATATGGGAGCTAATAGTAAGATTTGGCAGGCAATTTGCTAGTACAAAATTTATTTTATTTATTTTTTTTTATTTTGACAAATCCCTATTAGATTTCTTTCTATTTATTGACTTTATTCTAGTTTCCATAGTTTACTCGGAACACTTCTCAGCTTCTGAGGGGTCGGATATTTTTTATTTAGAAATTCTAAATTAGAGACCACACTATGTTCTCTTCTCTAAGAATTTTCTTCAAATCTTTCTACGTTTCCCCTGAGATTGAACTTGACAATTATCAACCATTAAATACATATCATTTGAACCTGAATTTCTGATTGAGATGTTGCGAGACACGATTCAATTTATGTTTTCGTCTTTTTTATAACTATTTCCATTGGTTTCCATTGATTCCTATAGAGGTGAATGTTGTGAAAATGTTGGGCCCATAAGTATTACTAACATTTTAAAGTCATTTATATATATATTTAATATATATATATATATATATATATATATATATATATATATATATATATATATATATATATATATATATATATATATAATTTTTGTATTTACGTGCCTGCCTTGCACTTTAGACGTTCACCTTTTGAAACTCTTTGAGAATATAAATTTTTACCATTATGCGCGGTTAATCACCTGTATAGACGGATTTTTTATGTGAAGTGTTGCAACCTTGGAATTTTATTAACCGGGGTCGTTGATTTTAAAGATTAAATGATAATTGAGTATATGTATGTTGAGATATAAATACATGTTGAATATAAATGTGATATTAAAGTAAAATGTATACGTAGTTAAATACCGGTATGTGTAAACAATCTTGGTACCTACCCTGAACGGTCGTTGGTTGCCATAGTTTCGAAAAATTTGACGAATATAAAATGTGAATTTAAAGTATAACCACCGCATGTTAGATATTTTCTTAAATCTCTGTAATATGATTAATTAACATCTGTAAATATCAACTTCGTCTGTTATTATACTAACTGCAGGTAGCATGAAATTAAGGCAGGTCATCGTAATCCTAATTTATCATCAAATTTACCCTGAACTGACTGAATATGTGTTGTATACAAACTGAATATGTGTTGTTCACAAATTATAAGGACTAGTTTATATGCGTATATCTAAATAAAGTGAATTTAGGTACATGAACACCTAAAGGTTGCCTTACGAACGTGCGGTATAAAAAATCGTCTGAAAGTACGAGAAGAGACTCGTTTTTTATAATCTTTTTAAGTTTTTTCTTTCCTTTCATATGAAATATGGACTCATTTAACCATCATCTTAAGTTTTTTTTTCTTTTATACGAAATATAAAATGTAAGTAGATCTTTTCAAATGTACATTTTATTTTATCAAAATTTAAATTATTTTTTATTGTTTGTCTTTGTCTCATCTTTCTGCTAAGATCAAGTTCATATTGATGTAATCCAAGATTCTATGTAGAATGATACATTTATATGTGTGTTCAATTGCATGTTATAAATATTTTCTTTATGTCTAAATTCTTAATAGATGTATAAATGTTGACAACTGTAGTTAGATTATAGAACTTTTCTTTTTTTAAACTGAATCACCTATAGCAATACATTGTCCTGTATGTATGTGTGTACGTGAATGAGTGTCAAATTTAGCTTTAAGTAGTAGTTTTTAAGCTTGATTTACGAGGATAGTGTTTACAATATGTGTGTAATACTACATTATATATGTATTGGTGCATGACCAAGCCCATGGAAGATGACTAACTCTAAATTATTTTAAATCGGCTCTGAAAAGAAAGCCGAAACAACAGTATGAGTGTCGATAACGACAGTCTTTCAGGAATCTCGAAAACTTCTATTTGTGGAAAATAAGTAAATCACTTTGATTTTTTTCTTTCCTTGGCTTACACAACTGTGTGTTCGATCTCAAGTATGGATATTCAGATACTGGATAAAGGTTATTTAACATTTGGAAGTAACAGACAAACGATTAAATTAAAACTCCTCATCACCTGGGCTGGGTCAGGGCAACTCCCACGTGTGCAGTTGCCTGGATCCAAGTCAGGGTAGTATGAGGAACATGGGTATCTTCAGGATCAATTCATAATTGATTCGCAAATAATAACATTCGAGTATAACTCACCCTTTTAAAGCCATTCAAGTTTCTTTACCACATTACCATCATTATCCAGTTATCCTTCATCTCTCATTCCTTCTTCCTTTCTTCTTTTCCTCTTCCTCTTATCCTTCTTTTCTCCTACCTTTTTCCTCCTCGTTCTTTCTTTTCTTCTTTCTAATAAAAATGAAGAGGGGTCGTGATTGGGAGTCGTCGCTATAGACACGATCATTAAATTCTTTTGATGTTTCTCTTCGGAAGTCCGATATAAATTAATCAATAACAAAACATACGTATAAGGCGACACTACTGAAATTAATTTTAATTTATATTTACTACATTATCAAATTGAAGATTAAAATATAGCGACTCCCCCTTTCCACTCACGACTTAAACGTTATCTTTCTTCAGATTATCCAGACATGACCTTTCGCAGTGGGAAAGGGCGGAAATTGCCCGGCCCTGGATTTTCGAAGAAATTCAATATTTCGGGATACCCATCAAAACAGATTTACATACTCACATGCTTTAATATTTCATACGAGGGGTAATCTAAAAGTAATGATAATCGTACACAAAAATCAAAATAATATAATTTCACTTCCTTATACTCTCAATAGTTCGCTGTATATACTCAGGGTAAAGACCCCGAATATGAGACCCTAAAAGTTAGGATGCTATATACTCGTTAATTAAGGTATATAGAAATACTGTTGTTACTTTATTATATTCTGTGGAGTGCCTAATTTATGATACAAACTATTGGGATACGTTAAAACAAAATAATAAAAAATATAATGAAAAATGTGATCAAAGTTGCTACACTGCCATTTTTATGAGGAGTACCTAATAAGAGACCCCTGGCTTTTTGTGTAATATTAAAAGAGTTGTTTCATTAATTCACCATTCAACACTGTCTTTAAGCCAAATCTTGTGACGTCACAAACATACAGAACATTACATTTTGAACCTACCTCATTTTCTTTAATTTTAGAACATACACACTACGCATAAATTGCAACGACTTTTGATCACTTCTTTTAATGTGCAAATGTAAACCAAATCAGTAAGAACTGTGCCCAAAATGACAGAACGATGCCAAAATGAAATTATTGGCTCTATGCACACAACTAAATCACTCCTAGTTTACTAGGATGATTTTGTCATATATTTTACATTAAAAGAAAGGAAAAATAACTTCCATAATTAGTTTCTAATTAGTAATAGGTATGTGCATTTAATTAGGACTTATGAGCGACTATAGTACTCGCGTCGAGTTGTGAAACTTGGGCTCTAAACCAACCATAGAAATATTTTGCTTGAGCTCCAACACATCGGAAAAGTTCGGTACAATTCGTGGAGCCGCTTCCCGAGCGCACGCTTGGGGAAACGTCAAACAGCTGAAATTCACCAACTATGTTGCCAAACTTTGAAGATATACTAAACGAGTATATAAAAAGGGCATTTAAAAATTACCAATAATAACACTGCATAACAATAACTACTGTAACAAACTACTCTAAAATGGTAACAATAGCACAAATAGTAACGACAAAAACATAACGCAACAAAAAGGAATTAACAAAACGGAACTTGAAGTCAATCCGACAACACTGTACTCTCGGGAGATGTTTTTGGTGTAGCGCGAGAGAAGACACTGACAAAATTTGATGGGCGGGGGTTGACGACCGGAACACACCCTCGCGTTCTATTGGGTGGTGAAATCGGTAAATCTAGGTCAAGCTTCACGACTCGGCACGAATACTATAGAAACAATTTTTGAAAATGTATTTGTCCTACAAAATATGAACATTTTTCCAAGAATTGAAGTTGTTTTCGCTTTTCTGATATACGCAAATAGAGCCCCACATTGTTTGTATTTTGTTACATAAAACAGAAGATAAATAACGTTTTTATTCACAACGTAACTATCACATTAGCGAACCAAGAATGAATATCAACTTCAAATATTAGACAAAGACTATTTTGTGAATACAGAAATATCAATATAAATGAGCTCTTAATATAAGACTATTATTACTCCTAATATTACTATACGGATCACATTATCGGACATCTGAATCTGTTAAGGGTCTCATAACAAGGCATTCGACCGACAAGCAAATGATTAACGCTATCTCAAATGTAGTTGGAAGAAAACCGGTAACTCATTACATGTTACAATACGCATATTCACTGATATAGAAGGAAGTAAAGATTGAATGTCAACTTCCCTTCTCCATTTTTAGTGCATGATGTGTGCACGATAGAAAAACTTTGTAGGGACACAATTTCTTCCAGCCTCCACTATACTAACAACTTTCCACACAACGAGCTCACGTGACTTCCAGTGCTGTGGTGAGCTATTTCCTCGTGGCTATCCTCATATTTGGGGTTTTTACCTTATATATATATATATATATATATATATATATATATATATATATATATATATATATATATATATATATATATATATATATATATATATATATATACACATCATCATTTATGGGAGATACATTCACTTCATTACGTGCACTCGAAACGATTACACGATAAATGGAGAAAACCGAAGTAAGTGCTATCATCATGTGTCTGCTTGAAAAAACTTTGCTGAGGCTCCAAACTGCTCGAACACTCTTCTTATTCTCCGAATCTAGCCCCAGGAGCGTCTACTTCTTTCTCTGTCTGAAGGAAGACTCACGGACAGAAAACTGAAGATAATAGTGAGGTGATGATCACTGTAATGAAATGAAATGAAATCTTTGAGTTTTACGTCCCACGATTATGCCGGTTAGGCTAGAGGAGACGGTGATGATGAGTAATGAATGAAATGGTGGAATGAAGGGAGTGCGAGGAAATGGGAGAACCCCGAGAAAACCCACGCACACGGTGTTTGTCCTCCACAAAATCCACTTGGCAGGGGCTGGGATCGAACCCGGGACCTCAAGCACCAGAGTTGAACGTTCTACCACCGAGCCACCGCTGCCCCCATGATCACTGTAATGTGTGTGAAAGGTTTCTTGGGAGGAGATCAAGACAAAGATTTTTTTCTAAGGTATCCAAGGTTTAGAAAGAAAAAGATGGATTAAATGTAGTCGGCTTGCTAGAAGACTGTGTAGCAAATAAAAATAATTTTAAACCTTAACCTTGTACTACATACTCATTATTACACATGATTAGTATGTAAGCGTGTACACAAAATGTTTAATATTCTAGTGTTAGGTATACAGTACTTGTTAACTTCTTTATCGTAGCTAATCTATAATTTCCATAGAAGTCGTAATTTTAGGAATAAATTGCTAGGCCTTATTATGTCAACGTTGTCTTCATTTTTATTTCTAATGATATTAGAAATTCGGAAGGATATTTGTTTTACTTAGCATATGTTGAGTTCAAATTTAAAATTAACCAGTTCTTATTTCCGCGTTACTTTTTTTTCCATATATTTGCTTGATGAATAATAATAATGAGTTGATTTTATATTTCTCTAAATCATTTCTACAGATTAAAATTACTGTTATCTCTACTTGAATTAGTGATAATACAGAAAGGATAATATTAGTAATACAATTCGTCTATTAAACTGTCGATAAAAGTTTTTCATTAGCAAGGGTCTCTGTTAACTAGCCCTTTACTTAGACCATGTTCACACAACCGGTCACCAATTTTTTTTTTACTTAAAAGTAATTTATTGTTATACATACCACCTGGAAGTTTATACGACATATTTTAATTTATAGCATGAAGCATTTAATAATGTTATAAGCTGTGCACGTGGAAAGTCCAGAAGATAAGAAACGCGACCAATTCTTGTGAAGTAACGTTTCAGGAATACTGCAAGATACGTGAAGACATTACCAGGAGCGGACATTGATTCGGACCACAATCTCCTAGTGGCGGAAGGTAAACCTTTTTAAAGTCGATCAAGAAAAAAGGGAGGAGAAATTGAAAATGGAACTTAGAGCGACTAAGAAATATCGACGATGATGTGAAAGAAGAGATTGAAGAAAAATTCTGTGCAATGGGAGATATGGTCGGCAATGTAGAAAACAATTGGGGAAAGGTTAAACAGATTCTGCTAAACACATTCCAGAATAACATTGGCAGGATGAAAAGAGCACAGACAAAACCATGGATAACTGAATCGATGCCTAAGAAAATGGAGGAAATCAGAAGAGCAAAAAACAAGGACATCAATGAATACAGAAGGCTGAATAATGAACTGAGAAGAGAGGCAGACAAAGCCAAAGAAAATTACATGGAACAGATACTGTATGTGAAGAAATAATGGCAGAACTTCAACGGCTCGGCAGATATGATCTGATGTATCAGAAAGCACAAGAATTAGGATGGAAAGCTAACAAATGCATACGCATATTTGGAATCGAAGATCAACAAGGTGATGTGTAGTCACTGACCATCAAAGAATTCTTCGAGTTTGGGAGGAATACATAAAAGATCCATATGACCAGAAGAACAACCCGAAAGATATTGCGTTTGAAGCAGGGGAAGAGGTGGATGATGATTTTAAAAAAGGACGTATATTGAAAAGTGAAGTAGTATAAGCCCTCAAGGACATGTGAAGGAGGAAGGCCACTATAGACGACGACATTCCAGCAGATTTGCTCAAGGAATTAGGAGACAATGCAATGAAAATACGGCCTTGACTTATTAACAAGATCTATTTGAGTGGAGAATCGCCAAAGGATTTCCTTGATGTTACGATGATTACATTGTCTAAGAAAAAGGAAGCAAAGAAGTGCAATGAGCACAGTACCATTAGCCTTATTCCCCACACTGGAAAGATTATTGCACGTATACTAAACAGGAAACTAGAAAGTAAAATAGAAGAAATGTTAGAAGAAGATCAGTTTGAATTCCGGAAAGGAAAAGGCTCCAGAGATGCTATTGGGTTGATGAGAATTATATCAGAACGAGTTCTTTATGAGAAGGAAGAGCTAAGTTTGTGCTTCATCGACTGATAAAAAGCTTTTGACCCGGTCAATTGGACGAAACTTTTGAAAATGCTTAAATAAATCGGAGTCAACTGGAGAGACCGACGACTCATTCGAAACTTGTACATAGGACAACGAGCGACGTTGCGCTTGAATGAAGGAGAAACCAGCTGTGTGCAGATCGGAAGAGGAGTCAGACAAGAGTGTAGTATGTCCCACAATTATTCAACATTTACAGAGAAAGTTTAATGAAGGAACCAATAATGGGAATTGGAGATTTCAAGATTTGAGGGCATATCATTAACAAGATGAGGTATGCAGATGATACAGTTATTATAGCTAGAACCGAAGAACGACTACAGGAGATGATTGACAAAGTAGTTGACACCGGAAAGCTATATGCAATGGAAATCAACATAGAACCAATTTAAAATCATGAGAATATCCCGTGGAAGTGAGCCCTTACGGGTCAGAGTAGAAGAAAGAGAACTTGAAGAGGTCGAGAATTTCAAGTATCTAGGAAGTATTTTGACAAGAGACGCCTACTGCACCAAAAAAATCAGGTCAAGAATTGCCATAGCGAAAGAAGCATTCAACAAGAAAAGATCACTCTTAACTAATAATTTCAATATTGGACTTATTAAGAAGTTGGTCATGTGCTATATCTGGAACATTGGACTGGATGGTTGAGAGACTTGGACATTACGGAAGTTAGAGAAGAAACATTTAAAGAGCTTCGTAATGTGATGTTGGAGGAAGATGGAGAAGATAAAATGGACAGAGAGAGCAACAAACGAAAATGTTTTAAATATGGATAGGAGAGAAGAGAATACTTCTTTCTAGCATCCTTCGTAGGAAGGCGAATTGGATTGGAAACATCTTGCGAAAAAATTGTCTTCTTCATACCGCCATAGAAGAAAAGATGGAAGGAAAGCGAAGAATAGGAAGAAGAAGAACACAACTGATCGATGATTTGAGAAACAGAAGAAAATATTGGGAGCTAAAAGAGGACGCAGAGGATCGAAAAAACATGGAAGAAACATTTCCACGCACAAATCTAAAAAAAAAAAAAAAAAAAAAAAAAAAAAAAAAAAAAAAAAAACTCTTTAGTCTCGGGACCTGCCGAAAGGCAGAAAACTTAATAATAATAATAATAATAATAATAATAATAATAATAATAATAATAATAATAATAATAATAATAATAATAATAATAATAATAATAACCAACTTTGAGGCGGAATTATCAGTCAACGCCTGCAATGGAGAAACAATACTGAGTTCTAACTTTACCTTACATTAACACAACACGTAATGTGTAACCTAACCTAAGTAGCAATGGCCAATAGTAGAGCGTTCGCCTCTGGTGTATAGGGTCCCTTGTTCGAACACAGCTCACGGCAAGTGAGCCTTATGGTGGACAAACAACGAATGTGTGGATTTTCTCCGGGTTCTCCCGTTTCCTCGCACTTTCTTCATTCCACTTATTTCATTCATTTCTCAACATTACCTCCTCCTTTAGCCGTTTAGCCTAGCATAAACATGTTACGTAAAACGGACAGATTTCATTTCATTTCTAAGTCGCGGTGATATAGCCTTTTTACAGTAAAGCGTGTCGTTACAAAGAAAAACAAGAAAAAGAAAAAAAGTCGAGAAACAGTCGATTAAACAATGTCTCTATCCCATCGATCACAAAGAATGATTATTTCAAGTACAGTATCATAGGTTGAGCTAGGTCAGTGATGTCCAACCTTTTGCTTTTTGGAGTATCGGGGATGGAAGCACAATGACAGCCATACGACATTTTTTTCTCTTAATCTATAGTATCTTAGTGCTAAGATTTGTCTCCTAGTAGAAAGTAAATATTACAGAGCCGGGCGTCAGTATCATTCGAATGGTCGGTAGATATTTGAGAGACATTAGTTTTTTTAAGGTTTCTGACGGAAAAACTCTAGTCACCTACCACGAAAGCAATTTAAGACTTCATGGTCGCAATTTCACCCCTGATTAGTGTTGAGACGAGACGATATACAAAAATTTGTTCACGAGATTTGAGACATAACTCTTTCATTAAAAACAAAGATACTTTCCGAGACGAGAAAGCTCTATCACTACAGCATTGCGAGACAACACAGCCTAAATCTAGTCTCATGAGCAGCATTCCTCTGAGTTTGAAAGATTTACATACATTTTAATCAATAATGCAATAGACCTATTAAAATAATAATGAAGGAGTCCCAGGTTGAATTCCCAGCTGTATCCAATCTGGTTCGGATTCCACGTTAAGCTCTAGCCTAACTGCTGAAAGGGGCACTAAAATCAAGTAAATTAAAAAATCAAACTCTGAGAGTCTTGCAAGCCCTTCTCCCCCGGCAATAAAAACCTAAAATGACGATAATATCCCCTAGTATCGTCACTTCAGATTTTTCCCGCGGGAGCAAGATTGTCCACCGACATAAAAACTTCAAGTTTTTTTTATTATTAGTATAGTAGTATATAATTTAGTAAAAAGCATGTATTTGTCAAACTGAGAGGGACGTTGCCCTGGTGTCCTCCCCAAATGACTCCTATATATCCAGGAGCACACTCACGGAGAGGTCCACTGGATCCTGAAGCCCCCAAAAAGAACTTCATAAATCGAAATATATTCACAAGCTTTCCTAATAAAACTATACTTGTATACCAAAGAATTGATTCATGTACGATAAAGATTTGATCTTAAACACTTTATTTATACCTTTCCTTATAAAAACAATTTAGTTCCCAATTTCTTATCATCTTTTGGATGTTGAATAACAGCAGGTCAGGGGGTAAAAATGAGGGGGACGCTGGGGTCGTCGTTCCCCCACTTACAGAAAATATCTCTGGCGTCCACTCACTTCCTAAAAACTTACAATGGGCAAAGGTAGGCAAGGGGAACGTCGTTGGTTACGTCATGCGTGCCACTACCTTCTCAGATCCACTTTTATCCCTCCATCAGTTCAACACTAGATAGATGTAATGCCTTGTAGTATTGGAAACCCCGAGAAAAAAAAAAACTCCGGACCCCTCCCAACAAAAATTTCTGGGTGCTCCCCTGTCTACCACTCCCAGCAAGCACTGAATTTTTTAAAGCAGGTCTCCTTTATTTGTGTATAATACTGATAATCCATTAATATAAATGAAGTTTGTCGATCAAACTAATTCTTCATTCACCATGAAAAGACAGTGACTATAATTACACCAAACATATTGGAAATTGACAACAACGAATAAAGAGTTGAATGTAAGACTCCTAACAAAAGAATAGCTTAAAAAGAACAATAAAGAAAAACATGACATTTTTTGATTTGCTATCCTTTATTTAGTTGCCATTCTCTTTTGAAACCTTCCTTCTCTTCCTATCTCTTTTTTTTCTTTTTCTTTCTTTATCCTTTTGTGTGAGTGTATAATACCCAACGTTGGTTTGTCCCCGTAGTGTGTAGGTTCTTCCTCTGGCACATAGTCAACCCATTGACATGAAATAAAACGGAGCACGTGCCAAAATTCAGCGACTGAATGTGAGCAGTGGTAATTTTATGAGCATCATAAAGCTGAACATCACACGCTGTTGATTTGTATCTTTGCTTTTGGGGTTTTCTCTCTCTCCTCACTCACCCACACTATACGCTGTCAACGTTTTAGAGAATGGAAATAGTCCAAGTTATAGTGTATATCTCATAGAGAAGGAACTTGAGTAGTCGTACTCAGTTGCGAGAGGACAGAGTCGATAATGTAATGCTTGAAAATGTGAATTTAATATTGTTTCCATTAGATGGTACCGTAGAGCTGACTTTCTACAACAGCATACAATCCTTCCTAAACTTAACTTATTAAAAATAATTTTATCAATATTAACTTAGTATCTATTTTCTTCCTTTAAAAAATGCGTTTTTTATACAATATAATTATTTAGTTATGCTAAGGAGAAAACAAAACAACAGCAATGCTATCTGATAATATAAAAATTTACAATAACCAACACAACGGAAGAAACATATGTGTGCAATTGTTCTCAACCTGTAATGTATTTATGCATTTTAATTATTTGTGATCTATTGACTTCTAATATAATTATGAATAGAATACAATGATAGCTGCGTCCACTGACCACCGCTAGTACTTTCGTACTAGATCTAGTACCTTTTTATAATATTCTAGTACGTTCACCAACAAATCTAGTACTTTTCCCCTCCTCTTCTTTTCTCATAAATACATTTGGGAGAGAAAAACGAATCTCATGAAAATTCGGCAATGTACGAGAATTTCACGGTCAAGGGTGTCGGGAGGAAACAGATCCATTTCTATCGACTTTGTGCTGTAACTTACAGTTCATTCTGTTGGGGAAAATAGGATGTACAAAAGGGTCAAACAACGAAGGGTTAAAACTAATAAATGATCACGACAAACGATATTACAAATTTGGTGATCCATTTAAACAGTAGGCTATTAAGAAATTAAAACACGATTTTCTCTATAAGCCCATTTTGGTATTTCTTGTTTCCTCAAAACATCCTCTATATTTCTCATACTTGTGTTTCTTTAGTGGTTTTACAGTGAATTCTAATACAACAATTAAAGCACGGGTTCCCCCAGGATTTTTAATTTGGGGTGTAAAGTCAAAATTGGTGGAGTGTAAGTGGTTTGCACGGCTTGTTTCGAATTTGACTGTAAAAAATAAAATTGGAGTTCTTTCAAAAATTAGGGGGTCACTTCTCACACACAGGAGAGGGGGAGTTGCCATAAACCTTTTAATAAGAAATTCATATCGTAAAATGTCATAAATAAGGTGAAAGGGGAGCAGATAAAATTTTAGTACTTTTTCCCCAGATCTAATACATATTTCTGCATAGGTTAGTACGAAATACATTTTGCTGGGTGGTCACACTGTCCACCAATTAAAACATACTTTCATATCGCTGTCTATATGGTTAAACATAACCATCTAAAGCCTGCTTAATTTTTCTTTGCGAATAAAATCGTTGTTTTTAAAAAAATCCATGCATTACAAATTCTTTGTAAAATAATCGTCATTGGATCCAGAATGTTTAGTTTAATATACGTGCAATGTAAGTTTATTTTAAGTATGTATTGCAGTGCTCCAGCCCTGTACCCAGAACAATATGACACGGTGGTCAAGATCATTTTCGGGGAGCTAAGTTGAGTTCACCTTCTATTCATACAAATATGCAAACAAACAACTGAAAGTTCTATGGCGGCTAAAGATGATCTCACGAAGGGCTAAGTTCCCCTTGGCCATCTCCTAGTTACATGTGTTCAGTGATTCCTACATCATTCGTCTGAGATAAAAGGGAAATAAAGGCCTAGGCAACCTGATTTACTATTGTTACTTCGTGCCTATCATTCAGAACAGGTCAAATATGGAAACCTCAAATAGTATGATACGGGCCTCTTAAGATTTATGAGATTGGGCACGGTGGTTTACTGGTAGAGCACTTACCTCTGATGTGTGGGGTCTCTGATTCGATCCTCGGACAAATAATTTTGTGGTGGAAATCATCGTGTCTGTGTGTTTTCTCAGGATGCTTCCGTTTCCTCCCCTTATCTCATTCCATCAACCCTTCTATCATCATTCACCTATTCACTTGCTTCAATCATCGTCTCGTTTAGCCTACGGAGTATCATCATGGGACGTTAAACTGAAGGATTTCATTTTATTTTTTTTAAATTTATGAGTTTAAACTGAAAAGCAAATGCTAGTAAACTGGGAAGAAAAATACTCCAGAGAAGTATGTTCTTTAGCATAATATGCGGTGCTGTCAACGTTGGTTTATACCCCTTTCAATTGAGCACAACCATTACTGCAATCACAGAAAGTTATGCTTTGTAGTTGGTAAACTGCTTTCCGTTAAGGTAACGTGCATCGTAAACTACTGCCACCTGGCTGGATGATCAACACAACCATAGAGCTACCGCGGCCCCACATGGACTAATAAATGTAAATGTAACATCCTTTCACACCCCTATCAGAACTGACAAATGCTAGACCTTATATTATACAACGGTACGTTTGTATATTTTCTTGATGTACCGTAGATGCGGGCTACTTGGACCCAATTTTGCAACAAATTCGTTCTTTTGGCCTATTTTCATCCATGAAAACTCGAAAGTTATTGTCATAACCCATATTAAGTGGAACTACAGGCTTTATTGCATATATTGAGGACAGTTTTAGTTACTTATATTGAAAACAAAGCACAGGCGATTATTGTAAAAAATGGGTCCAAGTAAGACTCGCGTTCGGGCTACTTGAACCCACCCCCATATTTTCCTACAGAAAACCATTGAAATCTGCTCTGAGACTAAGTAGGACGTAGGTGTTCCAAGAACAACACTTTTTATTTACTGCAAACCAGAAAGAGAACATGTTAAGAGGTACTATCAAATATAATGATTGTAATAGCTGATTACGTTTTCTTTTGCAGCTGCACGAGCCCTATCTATATTAGCAGCGAATCTAGTCGTTGACTGGAGGTGCATTTTCTAAAATAACTTCACTCAGTCTCGACTGGGAAGATTGTCTTAGAAAGCAATAACAGTTCTCCCATGCACGGCAAAATAGGACTTCACAATAAATCTGAAATCAAGTTAATTAACGAGGAATCCGAAATCACAAACTTTATCAAGATGACTAGCGAAGGCTAATTCTTCTTCTTCAGTGAACACTTTCAGATGGCCCGGATTCTGCCTTGACTTATTCTTTAATCTTCTTTCTATGGTGAAACGACTTATATTGAAGTGAGCTTACGTTTCTTTTCGCGACATTTTCCCTGACTGAATTGCTGGTAAACATTCTTCAAGCTGTTATGAAAAATCAGCATATTTTCGACCTGCAGGCAATCTTTTATATTGATGTACCATTTTGTACCGGTATCCTTAAGGAAACAATAAATAGTCCTTACTTGTGTGACACATGACAACAGACCTTTATTTTTCATTGATAAAGATAACAAAGGATGGGGTGGGATAAAGATAACAAAAGATGAGGGACAAAATATCCATGTTTTCCAGGTCATATGTACACACTTCATATACTGTATAATCTAATTACGCACACATCTTATTGTATATGAGATAGTTTACCATGTCAGTTTCATTAACCTATATGTAGCTACTTATGTGTTTACTTAGCATTGGTTCCACTTCCTTGCAAGTAGTGTCCACACATAAAAGTTTGGCGCTCAATAAATACACTCTTTTCGTCAACGACCTTTCTCACCAATGCTGCTCAATCGTAGCCTACCACAGAACTAGTTTCAATGTGTGTACGCCTGCGTTATGATCCCATCTAACGGATCTAACTCTGAACTCACTCATTATTGCATTGCATATGGGACTTTAAACGAGTTTTTGGTATGGGTCCAAGTAGCCCGCAATTACGGTAATTTATGTATATGATCAGAGGCGCAATAATTGAGCAGAAATATGTATATTGAAAAAGAAAAGGTTTGTTGATTAGTTGTTGTTGTGGTTGTCAAGAAGGTATGATTGTCATGAAGATAGATAGATGATGACACGAAGATTTATATATTCGACAAATATCTGTGATTTAGTGAATGCCTGTAGCCATCTTTCAAAATAAAAGAAGTGTAAGCTTTTAAATATCTTATAAAGTCTTGCTGCTAATATTATTTAATAATAATAATATATAGATAATATATATTCTCGTTATAATTAGATCAAAAGGTTTTCGTTTCACATTTGTGAAACTACGGACGACTTCCAATCTATTGAGACTCAATTTTGAAACTGGAAGCACTACATGCGTAGCTTCCGCTTTCAATAAAGAGATTAGGTCGGAGATGAAACCTGCTGCACGCAGGCGAATCTCTACCAGAAAACAATTTGTCTCTCCCTCTTACCACGATAATTAATATTCAAACTGAAAAATAGATTGCAGTACCCCAATTTAACTACAGTATTTGTGATTTCAGTATAGAGATAAGAGTACAGATGGGACCTATTTTTGGGAATACGAATCCATTTTTTTTTTAAAAGCAAATGTCTTTTGCTAAATTTGACCATTTTCGGTTTATGGTGGATGACAACTATGTTCCGCTATTCTTTACAGTTTCCGCTGCATAGAAAACAATATTAAACCGAAAATGATAATAAATTTCAATCACTTATGGTTTGAGTTTTAGCAAAAATGTAATCGAGCACATGTACCATATTCTTGAATCCATACCGGAGAAGCGTTCCTCCCTAGTTACTATCGTTTTCACTCTGTGTTGATCAAAGTTGACCGATCCCTTTATATATAGGTTTAAAGGTAGAGAGTCTCCTCCGAGCGGGCACTCTTACAGTTCCAGGGGGCAGTACCCCTCAAAAAACATGTCTGGAAGAAACACTGATTTGTAGTGAACAAACACCGTGTGTGGGTTTATTCGGAGTTCTTCCGTTTCCTCCCACTTTCTTCATTTCATTCATTTCTAATAATGACCGTCCCTTTAGCATAGCCGGCATAATCGTGGGACATAAAACTCAAAGGTTTCATTTTTATTTTTTGGGGGGGAAGGGGGAAAAAACACTGCTTCTGATTCTGATGGTTAGCATAGTTTAAAACTCTAAAAAAAATTAGATCATGTTACCCGTAAATCAGATTAGAAGGTTTCTAACAGTTTCACGAAACGTAACAACAACTTACAGAATACAAATTACAAATAAAGTTTAAAATTACAATCACGATTGTAATAAGTATTAGATGTTTAAAGTGAACAAAAACATCTGCGAAACATTGCATGTGAAATGAATATTGAACTGTAGAAAGCAGAAATACACGAAGCATTTCAAACAGAAGTAAAAGTAGCTTGAAATACGGGTGTGGAAAAGAATGAAGAAAATTGCTTTAGCAGATATTTCTAGAACTTTATTAAGGAGTTGAGGAAGTAGTAAACTGTTGAAAAACATCCTTCAGCGGAGGCGGTGGTTTTTGTATACGTGACATGGTATTGGAAGCTGTCTTTTTCGTATACGAGACATGTTCAAAAATATCGAACTTAATTTTTCCCCTTGTAAATCAATGAAGCACGGGAGTATTTCTTCAGTCTAGATGTAGAGGGCGACACTTATGCACAATCGTGATTTGTTTCCCATCCCGCAGAGAACGTCATTCGCTGGCAGTCGGCCAACGAGTGAAGTCGTGAAGTGAGCGTTCGTCGAATTTCAGTTTATTGTAAAATGACAGAAAAACTGCAGCAGAAATATTGCATCAAATTTTGCCAAAAGCTAGGCAATATTCAAGCGGAAACCATTTAATCGCACCAGTACATTCAATTTTGAAAGAGAATTTGAGCATGAGGAAAGTGTCCGCGAAATTTGACTCAGGCATTCATCGCCAAACACAATATCCCTGTGTTTGTCAGGCTCTCTACTCACTCGAAATGGCTGCGTGTGACTTTTGATTATTTCCTGAGCTTGAAAATGCCACTAAAATTGACCCGATTTAAGTCAAGAGAAGACATCATACGAAATCCGAAGTCACGGTTGTAGGGGATGGGCACGAACGAGTTCCAGTGAGTTTCTTTGGAACTCTACTCGACTTTTTACAGAAATCTTTGGGCTTAACTCGAGAACTCGAATCGAAAAATTTCCTCCAACTCGACTCGAATTTGGGTTGAGTTTCGAGTCGAATGGAGCCAAATCGAGCTGAACCCTGTGTGAAGTTTCAAGTACTTTCCTGAAGCATCCTACATAGACAATATAATTATCAATTATACTACTAGTATTACTACAACTTATTATTATTATTATTATTATTATTATTATTATTATTATTATTATTATTATTATTATTATTATTATTATTATTATTATTATTATAACAACAGTCGCAGTTATAATCGCAGTTATTATCTTCGTCGCAGTCAACTAGTGTTTAGTGTTCAGATCTTGGTCGCATTCGCTCGTCGAAAAGTCTTCAAGAGTTAAAGGACATCGTTCACGAGGTACTAGGCTTGAGTTCCGAAGGTCTAAGTAGTTGTGGTTGAGCTAAAAAAATGTTAAAAGCTATTAGGGTGATGGCCAAATATGTTCAAAAGTGCTTGACCGGGTTTAGGGTAGTCAACGACTCTAGCGACTCGGCTCACACCTCATTCACTATCGATCCGAACCAAGAAGTGAGCCGAGCCTGCTTGAGCAGATGGCACACCCGAGCCCAACGAACCGAGCTGATGGCTCACCCTGACCGGGCTGGTTCGAGCTATCGGCTCAGTTGAGCCGAGTCGAACCGAGCCGATTGACTCGTTAGAACGGAGCTGACTCAAGCCGATGGCTAATCTGAGCCGAGTCGATGGCTCGTGACAAGAGAATCGGCTCACACCATCGACTCAATTGAGAAGATCCGACGGCTCATCTCAACCGAGCTGGCTCGAGTTGTTAGTTCAGTTGAACCAAGGCGTGTTAAAACGAGCTGAACGAGCGAGCCATTTATCAGACTCGACCCGACTCGATACTTGACCTCAAAAACAGTAACTCGGCTCGGAATTCGCCTCGAGAAAATTACTTTTGACTCTTCGAGTTGAGTTTTAGCTCGACTCGTGTCCATCCCTACATAGTACTTACCGTTTCAAAAACTGCGTTTGGGAAGTGCTTCCAATAATGGCGGGAACACTGGGAGAAATGTGGGCATTATGAAGAAGACTTCTTTGAATGGGATCAATGTTTCGGATTTCCAAATCAATAAATATATATTTGCCAATCAAAGGTTCAATAATTTTGACACACCTCGTATGTATCGCATATAGTGTTTATATCTTCATAAATTATAAATTCATCTTTCCTCTGCTCCTCACTTTGCAATAACGAAATAAACTGTTTTGTTGAACATATTCGGAGACTATAACATATGTGATAACTAATATGATAACTAATACATATGTGACGTATAAGTTTTTTTCTAAATTAAGTGTTTTATATGTATGCTGATACGCAAATGAATTCTTGACATAAAGCAATGGCACAGTCGAGGTTGGGTAATTAAGTGTAAAAAAAAGTTTTCTATGTGACGCGTAAAATACGCGTAAAAACGCGTAATTTATGTAAAATACGTAAAGTACGTAAAAAATTAGAAACAAGTTTACAAATTAAAAGAAAACGTTCTACGCGCTGAGCTTTAAAAAATTCTTCCTAAAAGTGTATGGAATCTAGCTGATTTTGCAAAATTTAATCCCTAAGCATAAACTGGGAATTTTGTATTGACTTTGTAAAGTAGCATTGTAGATCTATAGTACGGTTTGCATGCGTGACTGTTCAAAACCCATTTCATCATGTTTCATGTTTTAAATCGTCTGTAATCGAGAAAAGTTTTATGCCAGAGAAGCTGTGGGAGAAACTATTGTGCAATACAACAGTAATGGTAAACCTTCGTGATCTACATTTGCGACGACTTTCTGCAATGTCTGAGAAAAGCATCACGAACAAGTAGAGGAGTTTCTGTTGAAAAACCACGGCCCTTCAGGAATAACTAACTACCAGCAATATCGGGGAAAATGTGGAAAATTTGAAGAACTTATGAAGAAGGGAATTACAACACCACGCACATTCTGGTATTTCGCTACTTGGCAACATAAAGAATTGTCAGAATTTGCTATGAAGTTACTGAACATCCTAGCATCTTCAGCGCAAATTGAAAGACTTTTCTCGAATTGGTCCTTTGTCCATAACGTCACAAGGAACCGGCTCAGCTTCGAACGTTCGAAGAAACTACTTCAAATATACTACACCCTCAAATTAGAAGACCACTTAAGTTACGAATATTAGTGTGATTAAGAGTATTGTGTTCGAATTGTACTAAACTATAATGGAAATAGCATGTAACATTTTTTTTAGAATTAAAATAATGTCTAATTTTAAATGAAATGATATACTCAGTGTTATTGGAACCAAGTGAAGTATATTCAGTATTCGAACTAGGAAGAAAGACAATTTGTTTCTTTCCAAAAACAACGAAGAAACAAGTAGTTCAATATTTTGTTGAGTATTTTCTTCTTTCTTGTCTATTTTTTAATATGAGCATGAACAATTTCTACGTTAAAAGTTGTGCTAAGGGAAGTAATATATTTAGTGTTGTTGTTGGACTTGGAAGAAGACATATAAAATGAGAATCTTATAACTTTTACATCGAAAATTCAATATGTCCCAGTGCTAAGTGAAGTGGAATATATAGTATCTTGGGAGTGGAAAAACAAATCAGTTTATTCTAAAATTTCATTATTTCAATATTCTGTTCAGTATTTTTCGTATCAGTTATGTGTGTGTTAGTGTGTAATATGAAGGTGAAATGAGCTAACAGCCAATCTCTTTTTTCTTTTTAATAGAAGTTTCAAAGTATACTGAAATGTTTCGAGTTTTATATTAAAAGCTACAAAGGTATAACAATAAATTGTTATAATCAAAAGGTTACTTGATACTTTCAAAGATATTCGAACCAACACATATTTTTAATGTGTGTGCTTATATGCTGGGTGGTTGTGCTTGGGTGTGCGCTAATAGGTGGAAAGTAGTAGTGGGCCGGCGAGGGGCTATCCAAAATTATCTTTTATTACTATGATTTGGCATGAAATTATTACTTTTAAATATAATGTTTAGAAGATAATAATGTTTTAATGCTTAAATGAGAAAACTAAGCTTACAATATAACCGACTATTCAAAATGATCTCAGTTTTAATGAAAGAAATATAGTTTTCTACGTCTGCGTAAAAAACTGGTTTTCTACATGACGTATATTACTAGTAAATTACGTGTAATTTATGTAAAATACGTAACAAGTAAATTACCTTGCCAACCCTGGGCACAGTATGTTGAAATTAATATGTGATATTTACCCATGATTTTAATAGCCTCCAAGCCAAGATCACGTTACTTCTTTCATAGATCTAAACACGCTGCATTAAAATAATCTTGATAAAGACACTGAATTCAAATCCTCTTTTTACGTCCAGAGTTTATGATTTGTACGGTAAAGGAGAAAGAGAGAGTTAATAAACGTTGTGAACGTAAAATTTGAATGAAGGAGGAAACCGGAGATCTTGGAGAGCAGCCACGAGCACAATTGTTAATAACAAACTCACATTGACTGGGATCGAACCAAGGGCCCTCGCAGAAGAGATGAGCATTGTACCATTTTTCTTAGAGACAAAACTTCCTAATTCTTATTTTATTTTTTACTTTCGAGCGACGAAATGAGAGAAGAAAGTGTGGTAGTAGTGAAAAACTCCAATTCGAGATTCGAGAGATTTACACATTTTATAGTCCATACATATCTAACTAACTAACTAACTCTATGGCCTATGGAACCCGGAGGTTCAATGCCGCGTTCACAAAAGCTCTCCACTGGCTTCTATCCTTAGCTAACTCCATCCAGTTTCTACTTTGTATTCCAATCTCTGCGAGATCCATCTTAATATTGGCCTCCCATTTGCGCCTAGGTCTTCCTAATGATCGTCTTCCGATTGGTCTTCCAGCCAAGATTTTGAAAGCGTTTCTACTTTCTTCCATTCTAGCTACATGACCCGCCCACCTAAGCCTCCTAGACTTGACGACCCTAACAATGTTGGGTAAACCATATAAATTATGTAGTTCCTCGTTATGAAGTTTCCGCCATTCCCCATTCCCGTTCCTCTTGGGTCCGAATATTCGTCTCAGGATGTTGTTCTCAAATACTTTCAGTCTATGTTCTTCCTTCAGAGTAAGTGATCATGTTTCGCAACCATACAGAACAACAGGCATGATTATCGTTTTGTATATTTTAAGCTTCAAATTCCTCGACAGAATTCGCGACGACAAGAGATTTTGAACCGAATAGTAACACGAATTCCCTGTTTTTAGTCGACATTTAATTTCTTCGTGAATATGATTTTCGTCTGTTAATATTGATCCTAGGTATTTGAAACTATCCACTTTGTCAAAAGTATTATTTAATATTTTAACGCATCTATAATTTGCTGTATTACGGTTCCGACGCACTTCCATGTATTTAGTTTTCTCTGCATTTACTTCTAAACCCATGTCCCTGCAAGCGTTTAATAAGATCTCTGCATTTCTTTCTATTGTTCTCCTATCATCCCCTATTAAATTTACATCAATAGTCCATACATACGGTAAAAAAAGTGATTTTTCGACTTCTGTCTGTCTCGTTGCCCTAATGTACAGTAAGCAACAAAAGTTCTTTCTGTTTGCTAAACTTTATTTTGGGAATAACATTGGTAAAGCTACAACGTACAGAAAATTACATTTAAAAAAATATGAAGACTGTACTCAAATTGGGCTTCCATTCTGAAGATCATAAAACGGAAAGAATTTTTGTCATTGAGTGAACACTTAAGTAGAGGCCATACCGATCAATGTATCTCAATCAAATTTTAAACTTAATCTTCTTATTTGATCTTCCAGCGGTTTTCTTTTTTTCGAATTTTCTTCTTACCCCTAAAAATACGGCACTTTACTTAAGGGTGAAAACCAAATTTTGCTATTTTCTCAATAACAGCTCTAACATTTTTGTTTATATTTCGTAAATCAATTTTCCAACAGTAATCGCGTTATATAATATACAAAGTAAGTTATTTCTCCAGGAAAAACCAAAAGGACTAGCTTATTCTTGAGGGAGAATTTTCCTTCAGACGATTTTCTCAAAAACTACTCATGCAACTTTGTTCATATTTCATAAATAAACATTTCATTAACAACGTGACAATATGGCACATTTCATTTGTCTTAGAAGAATATACAGGGGTAGTTTATTTTAGAGATAAGTTTTTTTTTTCGAATGATTTTCTCAGAAACGGCTACAACGATATTGTATATATATTTTGTAATTTCTTCTATTTTTATATCTTGGTTTTGAGCAACGGTGCATAAAAATACACAATCTGTAGAAGAAGAAGAAGAAAAGAATATATATGACGACCCGCTCGGGAGAGTAATGCTCCCAGAAGTACGTTTTTCGCGCGCTAATCTAGTCAACTGTTTTACGCGCTATCCTAGTCAGTTGTTTTAAGTTGGTCACAAAATTAATATCATGCAGTACAAGGGGAACAAAATGAGTCCTGCGGTGCTTCTAACCCTTCCTACTACTACTACTTATCTGCACAAAAGTAAGTAAATAACTTTTTTGAGTATTATTTTCATATTATTTTAATTTTTAAAAGTGTTATAAAAATGTAAAAAAAAAAAAAACTTTCCTTGGGCCGGGTTTGAACTCACGCCAAAAGAGATTTTCATTATTAGCATATAGCGCTAGCCCACTCGGCCACGAAGACTGCCAACAATCGTTTGACTTCTGCTATTTGAAGGCAACGCGGCAAGAAATGGATAACGCCAACCAATCAGAACTGTGCTTTTCGTTCCTACTTCCGGGAGCATTACTCTCCTGAGCTAGTCCTTATATTATGTTGTTCATTCTAAATAGAAAGAAATAAGATTTAATCTTAATAGTTGAAATATATGTTGATTTTATGCGTATAATCGTTACATTTAGTTACCTTAACATAAGATAGTTGCTTCTTTAAAGCGTTGCCAGGACAACCGAAAGAGGAAAAGTATAATTAATGGAGTTTGGAGAATAAAGGTAATAGTGATATAAGTTGTCTTGCCTGATTTAATGTGATTTGATCGTTTTTATATATTTTAAGAATTACACGGACTGTGGACTGGAATGTAACGTAAAATATATGTATAATATAAATTAATCATTACATTTTAAATAGTGGTTCCCTATATACGTTACATTTTAGGTGGTGTTATCTCGCCAAGGAAGTTGCATTTCAGATGGTGGTTTACCGACCAGGAGTACTGAGATTAGTTTGAAGTAAAGTAAAAGTTTCTCAGCATAGAGTTCAACACGAAGTAACTTTATTCAGAAGTGGGAAAAAATCTATAGAAACATAAAAATGAGTGTGTCTGGAAATGAAAATATGAATGAGGAAGGTGATGATGTAAAGCTAGTAGGTATGAACTCTTCAACGAAGGTGGCTGATCTTATAAGACAGCTTGGTCAGCAAATATCTCAACAACAGCAAAAAAAATGGATACTCAGCTAGAGCAAATGTCCCATCAAATATCACAGCAACAGTAAAGAATGGATACTCAGCTAGAGAAAATGTCCCATCAAATAACTCAATCCATAACACATCAACTAGACTATGGGCTAAAATATAATAATAAAAAATGTTGTTTGTTATAACATCTATGACTACAGATAGTGCATCTAAGACAGATAATTACTAGAGTCCGGATTTTTATGTAATATCAACCCCCTAAATATGTACATAAATATGTAACAAAAATCGCTTAAAATGTAAGAAATATGGAATATTATATAATAATATGTAATATTACATGTGTTACATATTTATGAAAACGTAAATTAACATGGGTATGAGTATGCAATATTTAAACGAATTATGAAAATAAAAAGGAAAATCTACTACACTTTATCCTGCTTAAGACGAAATGTATTGTTTTATATATATTTATTTCATGCAGGGAAAAGCAGTCCTATATCTTTTAAACAATACCAGCTGAAATAAGATTGAAGAATATTTCCACTAGTGAACATTTTTAATTTGAAATAGAGTACTTACAAAAGATGTGCCTACAGTTCAACTGTGTGTTGTTACACAATGGGTTATAAGGTACATTTCCAAATGATCAGAAGTAAAATTTTGTCGGCAACCGGATAAAATATTCTTGTATGCAGTGAATGATCTCTGCACATCACATGAGGTAACAGGAGCTTATTTCAACAGGGGGATGTAGTTGGGGGAAATTTCTTCAGGGGGGTTCTTCTTTCACCACTAAGAATCTCACACACTGCCAATAGGCTGTCGTAGCCCGGGTTTCTTTCCAGCACTGCATTTACTTTCTTTCGAACTTTTTCTCCTACATCTCCACACACACCTTGCAGCAGTCTCTTTTCATCCTCTATTATGATTTCCATGGAATCCGGAAAAGGCCGCCCAACACTTTCTAGCTTTTTAATGCTTGTAGATAGCCAACCAAAATTGCTTTCTATGTATGTGATATCACACGCTACTTTTGAGTCATTAAACAGTTTCTGAGCAATGCCAACTAACACAGCAGACTCCGATTTAAATGAATAAACAACACGCTTAATTTTTTGAAAATGTTCATTGTAGAAATGTACTGCCTGTATCCAAGTGAATAGTGATGTGAGGTGGAAAAGTTTCCGCGGAAAATTTTCCATTTCGGAAAATTTTCCGCTATATTTTCCGGAAAATTTTCCGTTCTAAAAAATATCAGTAATCAAGTAACAATTCTTCAGCAATCATAAAATTGGTTGAATTCATGTACAGAAATGTAAACAAATGAAAGATCGTTTAGAGAATCTGAAAAGTTTCATGGCTCAGACAATTTTCATTACTATGTAGGAACAAGTTAAACAATTTTTCCTGAATCGAAATATTTTCTGTCTTATATGGAAAAATTGAAGAAGTAGAGAAAAACACTATGTAAATTTTTACTTCCCAGCTTGAAATATTAGAAAATTTTCTGGTTCCCGTAATCTAATTGGAAAATTATAATTTGTTCCTGTCTAATTTTCCTCTACAGGAATTATATATCTCAATATGCAGTTAAATATAGTGGAAAATTTTCCACCTAACATCACTATACATAATATCCCAAACTATCCGGATTATGAAAAGTGTTTTCACTTGTTTCTACATCGTGATGAAAATTTTCCGATTCTTGAAAATTCCTTACATTTGTTTCTACAGAGCAATAAAACTTTCCGATTCACAAAAAGTTGTTTTACTTTTTGCTCCAAATGATGAAAAGTTTCCGACTCATAAAACGTTCTTCAATTTTTGCATACAAGACACAAAATATTTCGATTTATGAAACATTGTTTCACTTGTTCCTTCATGGTACAGAAAATTGTCTGAGCCATGAAAATTTTCAGATTCTTTAAATGATCTTTCAATTTTTAACATTTCTATACATAAATTCAATCAATTTTATGAATACTGTGGAATTGTTACTTGATCACTGATATTTGTTTAAAACGGAAAATTTTCCGGGAAAATATAGAAGAAAATTTTCCACCTCACATTACGGTTAAACAACGATGTAGGAATAAGTGGAGTATGTTTTTATGAATCGGAAAATTTTCCGGAAAATTTTCATCACTGCAAGTGCCCCATCGCGTTAGTCCATGCTCCGGAGGCACATCAGGCAGTTGATTATCTCTGTAAACTTGAACACGTTGTGGCGTCTTAACAAACATTTTTTCGTGGAAGAAACTAATTGATTTACTTCGCGAAAGTTGTCTCTCACATCTTCAGTAACATACTGTAGAGCATGTTCCATACAGGTGAAATGAATTAAGTGAGGGTAAAAATACTGTAAGTGCTCTAGCCGCTTTTAACATGTACGTTGCACTGTCTGTATAGAGAACAAGGACTTTTTCTTCCTGAAGTCCTCCAAGCCAAAACACTATAAGACCATCGTTTACAAAGCGAGCAATCGTGGAATAATTCGTGCGTTCCAGCAATTTGCTCGCAATAAGATAGGATTTTAGATGGACACTCTTCATTTAACTTTCCAATAACTAAATTTGCTACATAACGTCCCAAAACGTCTGTTGTTTCGTTCAGAGAAATCCAAATGGGGAACGGACAGAATGGCAGGAGGACAAAATGGCAGGGGACATAATGGCAGGAAATAATGGAAGGAGGACAAAATGGCAGAGGTCGAAATGGCAGGCGGACGAAATGGCAGGGGACAAAATGGCAGGCGGACGAAATGGCAGAGGACGAAATGGCAGGAGGACAGAATGGCAGGAACTTAATTTGATTTATCGGGTTTTAAACTATTTTGTTTCTTGCTTGATAAATGAAGATTTCAACATAAATTTTCGATTTATTCATTATGCTCCAAAATTCGAACTGCTAATAATATTTCAATTCTAATTGACAGTCATCTACAAACATCTTACTATTGCAAGCTTTCTATTCATACTAGCAGTGTCTTAATAAAAGAAATTAGTTTTAGTCGTTTTCTTTTTTATATATATTATTTAAGATCTTTTCGGGTATTACTAGAAGGAAGCAGCTTTTAACTTTATTTCTCACTGTGATCTGTATATGCTCAAGTGAAGACAAACAGTTTCAAAAGTTATTGAAGTTATTTGCAAAACATTTTAAGTAACAAGCAAAAAAAAAAAAAAAAAAAAAAAAGGAAAATACATACATCCTCCATAATAACTTGCGACTAAACTAACCTCGGTATTGCACAAAGGATCAGATACTTTCTGTGGCATAGAAAACTAATTAAAATTGGTCGATTCGACTCGTTCCGAAGTTTTTTGACTAGAGGATATTTAGGATGTGTACTCATTATTTTCTGGTGACTGTCTCTAGTATTTTTAAGTCTATAAAATATGCATAGGGACAAATTCAAGGGAAACTCGGGGCAAAAATCATCGGAGGAAACAAATTGTAGAGTACTCACAAGAAACACTAGAACTTTCAGTAGACATAGGATCTCCCGTTTTCAAAGGGTCTAGGATGTTTCGGTGTAGGGCGTTTTGGTGTAGGACGTTTCGGTGTACGGATGTTTCGGTGTACGGACGTTACGGTGTAAGGACGTTTCGGTGTAAGGACGCTTGGCTGTAAAGGACGTTTCGGTGTATAGCCTAGTATTTGATTGCATTAATCATATGCTTGTAATGAACAGTCATGAAGTGTCATAGTATAGCCACTCTGCAATAGTGTAAACTGATTAACATTGTTATTGAGTCTCATTGTTATTGTTCAATCTTTTCGTAACATTGGCGTATTTTTTCGTTTTTCTGACTTCATGTCCGCCAATTAACTTATTTGTTCCATTTGAACAGCACTAACAAGGAGACTTACGGAAGTGTAATTTACTGATTTGAATGAAACTTTGCATACTTGTAGAATATCAAAAAATAATAGTCAGGTATTTTTTTTTTTTTTTTTTTTTTTTTTTTACTTTGGTAATGGAGCTGGTTTAAGGGTAGAAACTACGCTTTGAACGTTAGAGGTGTCCTCGAAGCATAAACAGAAAATAATTATTAAAATAGAAGATTAAATAATACGGCCAGCTTACTGCCAAGGGGTTTTAGGACAGGTGATTCAGAACCTGACGTTAAAATTACAAAATTCAAATTGGCGGATCCAATATGATGATTACAATTACAAATAGTCTTCTGGTTTGAAATGTTCTGCAGTTAGCCAAGAACAATTATAATTGGCAGGGGCTACTGAGAGAAGGTGCACACTGACGCGAAACCCCTTTCTGTACTTATTTTAACAGGACGTTTGATTAAATCTATAGCCCAAAAAGTTAGAAGCCAGTACCAATGCATTTGTCGCGAAGAAGCAACACATGTTATTGAAAAAGAAAATATTTATAAGTCTGATCAATACGGTTTAATTTAGAAATGCAGACGGGACGTACTCTAGTATTTACAGGGATGCAAACAGTAGAAAGTGTGACACAGTCAGTAAATTCTATGACTCGTAGCTACATCATACAGCCTTTAATTTCTGCAAATAGTGTTTTATTATCACCACTGTTAATTGTTTTGTAGGAAAACAATGGAACACAACCTTTTTAAATTTGAAAATATCCTTGTTAAAGCGTCAAATCCGGGACAATTAACATCAAGTGTTGTGAGATCATGGTTCCAAGAGATATTTCTTCAAGCGTCTAATGCAAAGTCCATTTTGTTATTAGCTTCGTGGAGAGGTCACAATTCATCAATTTTGAACCTATATTAAGAACAAAAGAGTAATTCATAATAGAAACCATTTCTGCAGGAACAACTGGTAGGATTCAGCCTCTTCTTGTGTTCTTTAGGCCGTTAAAAATTTTCTTGAGGCTTTTTTCTGACACTGTCCTCTACAACTATAACATGAATTTATATCTCCGTAATAATACAATATCCCAACACTGATTCATAATCAGTTTTCTTCTCCTAGATTTGCTAATCTTATTGGGTATGCATGATATAAAGCGGTTATTTGGAAGAAAAACCATCTGTGTTTGAAAATTTCCTTTCAAAGATTGTGCAGTATTTTGCGATTTCTACACAGTTATTGCCGTAATAAGGTGTGTGTGGTGTGCACAATGTTTATGCATCACACACTTTTTTACTATATGTCATTACCATAAAATATTTTCCCAATCAATTCATAATTATAACATAAGAAGTTCTGAGATAGAGTGAAGCGAGGGGACTCACTATAAATAAGTAATCCCTGTCAATTACAGCAGCATTTAATTTTTATTTTATTTATTAATTTGTATTTTCTACTTCATGAATTTATTTCTCCCTAACGAATAATTTTCATTTTGAAGAGTGGACGTTTCGGTGTAAACATTGGAACTTTTACACCGAACCAGCCTCACACCTAAACGTCCTTACACCGAGACATCCCTACACCGAAACGTCCTACACCGAAACGCCCTGCACCAAAACGTCCTACACCGAAACAGCCGCATCCCGTTTTCAAAATATAGGATATGATTAATTGTATATATGTCATATGATTAATTGTATATATATGTCATATGCAATTTGATAAGGTAATAGTATGAACACAAGAAAGAGCATTTATTAACGTTTAAAGATACGCAAGTCATTACACAATTTACTTCATTAATAAATATGATTTAAGTATCGTTATATCAATCTTTCGTGGACTCGTCGTAACCTGGAAGAATTCTGATAAATTCTACATGAATCTAAGACTGAAATCAGGACACATTTTGTACATAAATTTAAATTTTGTACATTTTAAATTAAAATTTCAGTAAACGCAAAATTTTAAAGCAGTTTTATGTAAAGTTTTCGAATTGCTGCAGCCTTACGTTTAGGCTTAGCAGTTTGTGAGCCTCATCGCTGTCCAGCTTGTGGGGATGAGGTTAACCAACGTGGCCTGCATGGCCTTTCATGCATGAAGAGCGCTGGTAGATTCGCCCGACATTCCTCTGTAAATGATATAATACTACGAGCCCTCAACACAGCTGGATTTCATTCAATACGGGAACCTTCTGGTTGCTGTCGTTCGGATGGAAAGCGACCGAATGGGATGACACTGGTTCCATGGATGAGAGGTAAATGTTTATTGTGGGACTTCACGTGCGCTGATACATACGCTCATTCAAGTCTTCCTCTGTCAGTATTGAATGCTGGAGCTGTTGCTAATCTCAGAGAAGCTGAAAAGCAAAGAAAATACAACAACCTTCTCGAAAAGTTTGTTTTCACTCCAATCGCTATTGAAACAAGTGGTGCTTGGGGTGCAAGAAGTCTTGAATTCATTAGGGAGGTAGGAAGACGCGTTTCTTGTGTTTCCGGCGAAGTTCGCTCCACATCTTATCTAATACAGCGCATATCCGTTTCTATCCAACGTGGTAACGTCTTGTCGGTCCTTGGCACTTTACCACCTGGCAAGGAACTGGATGACGTGTTTATACTCTGAGAAGAATTGTTTTATATATAACAGTTCCTGGACAATAGTTTTTCTTTTGACGTTATAATTACATAATTATTTCTGATTTAATATTTCTTGTTTCCGACCATGAATCGACATTAATATGTTCTTTAACTTTCAAATACTATCGTAAGAGTGTAATAAATAAAACGTATTAATTTAAAAAAAAATTAAAATATTTCGAATATTTTAAAAATAAATTCGTTCGTAATATATAAAAAATGCACATGAATAATGTAAGGTTTTATTAACTGTTATGTTGTTTTATATCGTTGTATGTACATTAGAATAATGAAAAATTGTACCTCTTTTGTTTTATGTAAAAAATATGTAGAAACCATAGAAATATGTAATATTGGTCAAAATATGTAATATGAAACTTGAGTTGAAGCACCCTACAGGTGTGGATCACAAACATTTGAGGATTTGACGAACCTACATATGAAGGAAAAAAATATGCAATTACATACAAATTCGGACATTAATGATGAGAAATAAATGAACTGGTGGAATGAAGAAAGGGGAGGAAGCGGGAAAAACCCAAGAAAGCCCACGCACATGGTATTTGTCCTCCACAAAGTCCACTTGGCGTGAGCTGGAATCGAACCAGGGAGTCCATACACCAGAGATGAATGCTCTAACACTAAGCCACCGCGGCCCTTTAGTATATTTGATAAAATCAGAGCTTTGTGTGGTTTAGGTTGTGTTATCACCAGTATGAATAAATATGTATGGGGCAGTGTCGGACCTAACCCGGAGCTGGAGGGCCTATTTCCCCAGGTTTTTCAGCGGAAATAATAATTTAAGCTATATATATATATATATATATATATATATATATATATATATATATATATATATATATATATATATATCTATGTGTGTGTGTGTGTGTGTGTGTGTGTGTGTGTGTGAAAGTTTATAGTATACTCATATACATATCATAGTCTGGGTTTTTGCTGGCCGCCCCAGTTTTTACCTTCTAAATCCGCCACTGATGTATGTGATACAATTTTACTGTAGATTCAATTTACAAGCAATATAGCACACTGTAACAGTCGAAGGAAACTTTTGTCTTAGTTTAAACGGTACACAAAATGTGTGTAAAACAACTTGACTACGTCGCTATTCTTCACGAACTTTTTCTACTCGAATTTACTATTAATAGTGGTTGTAATATAGTAGTATAACCTCTTTTGCACTCCTATCGCACGACAAACACGTCTAAACAATGATCATATGACGGAAGGTAGCGACCAATGGATCACCTCGCCCGCTGTCATCGTAACAATGGAGCCGTGGTGTTCGACAGCACGGCTGGGAAACAAAGGAACCGTGAAGAGCATCCCATTGTTTTGACACATAGCGCAGTGTCATTATTATCCACCGATAACAATGATGTATGAGGCTGTGTTTTCAGGAAGTGAGAGCACGGCTAACAAAAGACATGGACCATTGGGTTGCAAGAACTCTTCGTCCGCCCATGGTCATTATTTTTCCTGTTCCTGCTCGCTGATAAAACAAGATTCAAACAAGCGAAAAGATTTTTTGGATGCCACAAAGAAAGAGAGAGAGAGAAAATGTAATGATATCAGTAACCGAAAGACACAAAGATAGATTTCAAATAAACAATCTTCTTTTTCTTCTTTTTTAATTTTTAAATGATAGTTATATCGTGGATATATGAATGTATGTATAAAGTTCATTTGCCTATCAACCAAATTATATGGTTGGCAACTTATCGAAGCGAATATGTGAATAGAAATTGTTATTTTATATACATGAAAGCAAACAATAATGAACATTTTTCAAAACAAAAGAAAGTTAATTTGAGTGTTTATAGCGATAGGTTCGTTGTTCAAAGGCAAAATCTCGTATTCAACTCTATTGTCAAGAGCTTTTGTTTCTCTTTTAAAGAAAAAGGCAGGAGTAAAAGTGGATCAGAAAAGGTAGGGGGACGTATGACGTCTCTCCTCCCCCTGCCTATCCTTGTCAATTGCTTCTTTTAGAAAGTAGGGGGACGTCACAAACATTTTCTGCAAGTGGGGCACGCCGTCCCGCACGTTCTCCCTCACTTTTACCCTCTGGAAAAAGGCACAAACTAACTTTCTCAACTGCAATTGTATCTTCGATCAGTCTTTGAAAGAAACTAGCTCTCATGGTTATCCCTAACAGCACAATTACATAGCAGGCATGTGCCTATCACGTTCCCTTAGGTACATGGGAATGTGTCCAGTATGTGCCTTAAGTACCTCTGAGAGAGAAATCACATGGATGGCAAGTCATAGTCACAATCTATGCCCACCCCTAGGCACATGCCTCACATGTACCTGGGAACGTGCCTAGGTATGTTCCCTATGCATAAGCGTCAACGAACCAATAAATTATACCCCCCCCCCAAATAAGTTAAATCTCCTATATGCGTAATGTGTTTCAATAAGGTGCATCATCTAAAAACACTTTAAATAAGTAAAAAAAAAAAATCCCCAGGGTGGGTGCGAATCATCAACCTGTGGATTACTAGCCGCGTGCTCTTCCGACTTGGCTATGGAGGCAAGTAAGAGAACGTCGCTTGTAGAAGGATAAATTGTTGACGTCTTCTGAATTTGGCTAATCAGAGTGCTCCTTTAACCAAGTATATTCGACGAGAACAGTTTGGGATCAGATAAAATCTTCTCCCCATGTAATTTTATAACAAAATTTCGAGTCTGTTTACATTATTTCATTTTTCTTCCATATTTAGTTTCAAATGATCGGCGACAGTCGCCATGTAATAAAATTGATGCATTTGTTGCTTCTAGTACAAAATCGCTTACAAAAAGAAGAAACAAATGCATCAAATGTGTGGGATGAATTTAGAACACCGAAATGCCGCATGCCTGGCACATCTTGCGCTGTTAGGGTATCTGAAACAGTATGTACCTAAAGGACGTACCTAGAACATAACAGATATATGTCCCAAATGACGACATAAAAAGAAACGACTGTTAGAGTGCGAAACTGAGCAGATATATAAATGCTATATTTATGATTCGTAGTTGCAAATATCAATTATTTGTAACAAGTACCTAAAACTGTAGGTAGCTGAAGTACATACTTAGTACATTAATATCATATGTGCCAAGTGTCGGATACCTAAAAAGAAGCTGAAACACTTAAATGACACAATGACACATGCTTATTACATCTTGTGCTGTTAGGGATTAAACATACACTATTTACTATTTGGACGGGGAGAGCAATGCGGCTCAGTGGTAAAGCACTGGTGTGAGGTGTCGTTGGCTTGATTCCAGGCTACGTTAGTTTGTCGAAAGAGACACGTCCAGTTCAGTAGGCTGTTTCCTTAAGCCCTGACCATAGTACACCACACCACACTACACCACATGCATACCATACCATTCCATACCATAGTATTGTTGGGAAAGGCATTCCGTGTGTTTTATGTTTCCTCACATAGAGATGTCCAGAGATGGCGTGGGAATTGAAATTTTAACCCGTGGCCTATTCTGACCCATTACCTACCAAAACCCATCGTCATCAGCTCTGAGACCCATGAACACACCCTCCTTTCTACTGACAAGGGACATGTTTCGGTTCGAACGCGAGGATCAACATAAAACTTGGCAGACATATACAGGACTAAGTACTGACCACTGTAGGGTGAGTCATTCCCGTGTAAAACTCGTTCTTCGGCGACAGCGCCACCTATCCTTCGAAACACTAGCAGTTAGATTCCGCATTGTAGGCGCTGAGTGAAGATTAGTCAGGTGCGTCAGTGTGTTTTAGTAAGCTCCAACTAGTGTTAGGTGTGGTAGTCAGTGTGGAAAAATTGGGGGCTTTAGGCATTAACTCCCTTCATGTAGGTGAACTGTTAAAACGCAAAGTAAAGCGCAGATTTAAGGATCAAACGTCAGTTGGAGCGGAAGATGAGTCATTTGCTACATGTTTGTGCAATTTAATTTTCAGTGAGTAAGAAAATGAATTAGAAATGATACATAGTTCGACACTCGACAGAGATGATGAAGAAAATGGCACGGGACAGGAAGACATCTATGATATCAGTTCAGAGCTGGGACAAGGCAGCAGTCAAAGCGAATACGACGTATCTCCAGCACGAAAACTTAAAAGAACAGATGTTTTATCGCAATTTACGGATGTGGAAATCCGAAGTACTACAAAGATTATCATGAAAGAGGATACAACTTATATAGGAAGCTTCTGTTACGACATAAGAAAATCATTTCGTTAAATAACTGCAAACCTATTTTGGATTATGCACATGTGCTGTTTAGGAACTCCGCTTCGTTCAAAGGAAATCAGGAAGTGAAAATCCAAAGAGTGAAATGTGTAGTCATCAGATTATTTGACGAATTGCGAGGGCATGGAGCATCAGTGCTTTACTGAAATTTATAGTGCTGGGCTCTCCAAATGGCAAAAGAAGTTGACTTAGCGGAGTTCACAGCATCGCGAACTTTCATTGAACATCCTAAGAAACAAGCAGGATTATTTGACCCACTATGAACTGCTATCACATACGTCTTCCTGTACCGTGCAATTTTCTTCAATATCTCTGCCAAGTGTCGATGTATGTATCACTTCTAATTCATTTTCGTACTCACTGATAACTAAATTGCACAAACATGTCGCAAAAGACTCATCTTCCAACCCAGCTGACGTTTGATCTTTAAATCTGCACTTTACTTTGCGTTTTAACAGTTCAACTACGTATAATAATTCATTCGTATATCAGAGGTGATTCAAAATAATATTTTTTTTTCCAGTGGTCAACTCCTCTAAAAACTCATCTGCTGTGTCTCGAAAGAAAAGCACTAAGTTCTATTGCTATTATTACAAGTACAAATATCAATATTCAAAATGCCTGAAGTTATTTTTTCACTTAGATGTACTCATCTGAATTAAGTAATTAAAACAATTGAAAACGGAAAAAATGGAGGTTTTAAAAGTAAAACATACACAAATTCACCAGTGCTCAGAAGATATTGTCTACGATGCACTCAGCAGAGTGAGTCACAGTGGGTAGTGGGTCCCAGTGGATCACGCTGTTCACTCACGACTCACTGACCCACTCACAAATCTTGACAAACTTGACCTACTTGACACACGACCCACTGACCCACTCCATCTCTGCTGCCTACAAACAGACGGACAGTCGCATAGAGAGACGTGTTCTGTAAGACTCCCATACTTATGTGTAGGACAGTCTGGTGAGCACTGAGTTCAATTTTGTGTGTCAATCCTACATACTGTGATTATCTGAACTCTCGAGAAAGCTGCTATCGTCTTCGGTGCGAGCGGTCCCGGTAGGGGCACTCGGTCGAAAAAGTATAAAACGCTTTTTTTTTTTTTTTTTTTTGTCCAGCCATCCTGAATGACGTTTTCTTCATTCACACCAGGCAAATGCCAGGGTGGTACCTAACTTATAGGTCCCAGGCCGCTCCTTCCTCCCCCATTCCTTTCTTCCTTCCCTTTCCCCGGATAGTGTGCTCGCCGAACGACGTCATCCCTCAAAACGTGACGGGCTAAATAGCCTTAGATGCCGACAGCCCAAAAATCTAAATCCTAAATCCTCTCGAAAAAAACTTTCACACTGTTTAGTATGAATGACAGAATGTAGATACTTATCAATTTAATGGAAAACGTATAGAGTTGGAAACGTCACAGATGGCAGGGTTGGTAATGGTTAGGCGGCGACCGAACGGCATGTTGTTTTGTGATTGTTACTTAGGGTAAGCACCGTACTTTGCAAGGAGCAGTAGAGCGGTATTGAACTGTGCAGATGGTGATAAATGTAAAATATTTAACGTCTATTTTCCAAATAAGGTAAATTTTTCGTGCCCTGTTATGAGGTTCAAGCGTGACAAAACTGGCCCACGTGTTTTGTTAGGTGTGTCAGGAGGGACAGTGTCCCACAATGTGACGATGACCCACAAAACTCACGGCAGAACCACATCGGCGAGGAGAATCATTGGTCACAAGAAAACTTAAGTGACAGGTCCTACTGAACATTAAACTAGAGTGTCACTCAGAACCGTTGTGTGACTGTGGTGCAAGTGAAAGTGGAACTACTCGCACAACTTGTATCGATAATCTCAATTCGCCAAGATTTATTGACATGGACAAACTGTATCAGGTTGCACGGACGATAGCACGACACCAATGGTGCCGCGAACATGCAACATGGACCGCTAATAACTGGAAACTTGTTATATAACGGAATTAATCAGTGCTCACTTTATTTCAAACCACGAACAATGTTTATGTGTCTGAACGCGCAAGGAAGCGTTAATGATACATTAAAATGAATATAGAGGTAATTAAACCTACTTTAGAAAATAGTTAATTTTTAATGACACTGTATAGTAAAAGATAGTCGGCCTTTAGTTTCGACTGTTTTCACAATTTTCTCTTTGGAACGTAATACCAGTCTAATATTGGAATTTAATTTAATACACTTTGTATAATATATAAACAAATCCTAAAGATTGTAACGTAATAACTCCAAATTAATTCTCGTAAGTTGCACCTACAATATAGCTTATTTTTATTGTAAGTACACTTCAGACTATACCAATTGAGACTTTGTCAATTTGAACTATCGCCAAACGCATAATATCATATTATTATCACATGAAATTGGACATTAAAATGAAATATTTACATCATCATCTCCGTTAGTCCAGGATCAGTAGCGTCTCGTGACAATTTTTTTTGGTAGTTCACAACCATTACAAAATATATTGGTCGGTTCGTACTTTCAGTATTCTAATAATCAAAACAATAAAATCAACGAAAGTAACCATATATAGTTTCATTATACATAATAAAGGGTACCCATTCGAAAGAAATGTCCCATTTCATTTGTACATAAAATCAATTCCGCTGTTGTTCTCGACAATCTACTTATCAGTAACTGTCTTGAAGCCTAGTTTTTAACAATCTTTTCTCTATTGTTATTGTAGTTAATGCACTGTGACAATTTTGAGTAATGTCATTTCTCGAAATTCTTTTGCATTTTTAACATGGTAAAGCAACTTTCAGTTTCTGAAGACAACGTTGGAAAATTTACTATGATTTTCACGAATTTTGTTGTATGCTAGAAGGATCATAAACATTACCTCTTCTTACGGATTAACCATCAACTTCACGTTGATACGCTTTGGTTGTCCGGGGATAGTCCTTCGGTGCGAGAGGTCCCGGGTTCGATTCCCATTGGGGGTACTCCGTCAAAAAAGTGTATAAAGCTTTTTCATGCCAGCTATCGTGAATGAGGTTTTCCTCATTCACACCAGGCAAATGTCGGGGTTGTACCTAACTTATAGGTCCCAGGCCGATTCCTTCCTTCGCCAATCCTCTCTTTCTTCCCTTTCCCCGGACAGTGTGCTCGCCGAGGGACGTCATCCCTCATACGTGACGGGCTAACATGGCCATAGATGCCGAAAGCCAAGAAATCTAATTCCTAAATCCTAAACGACGATACACTAATGGCATCTTCATTAGATTCCAAACGTCTGTTGTCCCGTATTTTTGAACTGCCAGATAAGAATCTTTGTTAAACTATTAAGACTTTACACGAAACATAAAATGCAGCAAGTTGGTATGACAGTTGCAGAGATGTCTTTAATCACGAACGCTTTGTCCATGTGTTCTTGTCCTGTTGTCTCAAGACATTTCATGATTGTTTATTTTGTATTTACGTTCTTTGTCAGAGGCTAGACTATATATATATAAGACGAAATTTTAAGTGTAAAATGAGATTACTGGAAAGTGTTTTATATAACAAAATACTTTGGATAGGTTAATAATTACCTGTACCTTGGGCAGAAAGTGCTCATACATGTGCACTATAGTTAATAGAATGTTAATTTAATAATAACAAAAGAAGAATGTTTTTAATATATGTAAAATAGTATTATGGGATAGTTATTGCTATGTAAATGTTTTATGGATACTTAGTCAGCAAGTTTGTGTGCTTGACAGTTTGAAGGAAAATATATTATAAAGTATATCAGCTAATAAACCATTTTAGCAACGTTCATCGACGTTATCATTCTAATAGAAAAGGTGAGAATAATGCTGTATAATTATTAAAGATAATTTTTTTACATGCAAACTAATACTACCACTCAATATTTGTATATCTTACTTAGACGGACCAGGTTGACGACTACCCTTGGTGAGTCGTTATAAAAATTTTGGTGCCTTCACACCGGGATTATAAAAATTTTGGTTTACCTCACCCGGGACTTTTCATAAATTCTATACCCCGAAGCAAAGTAAGGGTGAATTTACTTTTACAATTAAGTTAATGAATACAAATTTGACCATATTGAGAAGTGGTAGAATAATCATAAGGAAAATGGACACTGAAATAATGGAGAATGAATCCACCAATAGTGACAACGGTGAACCTAGTGTAACATCAAGAATGACATCGGAAGACCGAATCTTGCTAGTCTTAGAGCGGCAATTGAGTCAGATGTCTACCGAATTAAAGCAGACGATAGAACATAACTCTGAAGAATCCAACAAGCAATACGAAGAATTAAAGCAGACGATGAAGCATATTCTGAAGAATTAAGTAGACGAATAGAACAGAAGTCGGATGAATCTAACAAGCAATACGAAGAATTGAAGCAGACGATAGAACAGAAGATGGGAACAGAAGTCTGATGAATCTAACAAGCAATACGAAGAATTGAAGCAGACGATAGAACAGAAGATGGAACAGAAGTCGGAAGAAACGAAACAATTAATTATTCAGACGATGAGCGATATTACCTCGCAATTCGAGGAAAAGTTAAAAGGAATATCGGAGGAATGCCAGGGTAATCACAACCACCTGAGCCAAGAAATCAGTGATATAAAAAAGGATTTAGAAGTAACCGAATCTTCTGTTCAACAACAAAAGATCCAGGTCATCAATAATGCTAACAACATACGAGCAAATACGCAGTCGATAGCTACGTTACAGGAAGAAATTAGAATGCTACAGGTTAAGGACAACACATACCGTAATAACATGTGTAGTGATCGCTTGGAGTTTCCCCACTCACCAGAGATGAACTCGCCTTCGCCGGTGTCTGATGATGATATTATATTGGAAGAAATACATCCGAAGAGTACAGATGGGCGAAACATAGATGGTGTAACGACACATCACGTCATGGATAGGAACTATCACCCAATAAGTACACGGAATGATAAAAGGAAGGTAAAATTAAGTGTTAAGATGAGTGAAATTCGAGCTATGAGCAAATTCAGTGGTAAGTGTTACGAGAATGCTACTTCTTTCTTAGAGAAATTCCAGGACGAATGCAATATTATGTGTATAGATAGATCACAATATATGAAATTAATTCCTCATGTATTACTCCCACCTTGTTCATTATGGTTTAAAGCAGTACGTGATCACATCAATACATATGATGAATTCAAAGCGGCACTGATCGCAAATTATGAAAATGACTTTTTGCTTGCGAATAGAGATGCCACCATTAGAAATCAACACTTCAATCCTCGATTGCATAAATCTATTGTAGAGTTTGTTGTAAATACATACAACGAATTAAAGGTCGTTAATCCATTGCAATCGGAATCGAGAATAATAGCATCGATTCGAAATTTGCTTCCATTTAAATTGCAACAGATCTTATTTTCCACACAGTGTATGAGTTTCAACCATTTATTAATGCTTGTCCAATGCTATGAAACTCAATACCATGCTATGAATCAACAAGCAGGAATGGGTAAAAATAAGAATAATTCAGATCATTTTGTGCCTCTTCGGAATTTAAATATCCGAAGTGTGAATAATACGGAACATAACCTAAGCCGAGTATACTCTAGCAATCAAAATGAGCAAAATAGACAAAGTTATGTAGGGAATCCGCCTAACCTAATTAATCGTAGCAATCCATATGTTAGACCGTATAATCAAAATAGGTTTAAAAATAGACGAAATGTATGGCGAAATTCTAGGAATACAGCGAACTACGTGGATAGACGTAATGGGAGGACAAGAGATGGCACTTCGCATCAAGATCCAGGTATTGAAGTAATTTCTGTACAGAACAATAATAGGGGACATAATAATGATTGTGCAGTACAATGTACTTCATTAGATTCATATGCAAGTACGAACGTAACCTGATTACCGTTAATGAAATTAAGTTAAATTCATATCAGTTATAGATTTTCATGAACATTTATTTTATTTTTATTCAATTTAATTTTCTTTAGTTCTCATTAATCAATGATAATTCTCAAATGTTTTTAATATATGTAAGAATTATAATTCGATTTATAAATGATTAAAAGTAAAGGTTATTTATATTAGATTGATTTGTGTAAAAAAACTTAACTGTCAAAGATTATGTTAAGAAGAAGATCTATTCTATAAAACTAATTATTCGACGACTGTTTTTATGAGCTATCCTATATATTATCCGAACAAGATTCTTCTTTATTATGACCTCTTAGTGCCACGATGTATACATTAGAATGCAACATCTAACTTATTTGTTATTTAATGCGCCCTGAAAGATTAAACATTATTTATAACATCACTGTTTTAATAATGATCAAATCTATTAATCATAGTAATTTGTGTTTCACCCTCGTTAATTATATTAATAAGCGACGATGTTTTTGATAATAATGAAATAAATATAATTAATGTAATAAAAGATAAGTATTAATGAAGTGTACGATTTGTTATAAATGTATCTATATATATATGAAATGTAATAAAGATATATACGAGGTGTGATCAAAATATAAAGAACATATGTAATGTAAGAGCACTATTGTAAACGGACCAGTGGTTCTTGAAGATAAAAGCTAAACTCGTTTATGACTTTTATATTCAGTCCATTTTGTCGGGCGACATTTTATATAACAAAATACTTTGGATAGGTTAATAATTACCTGTACCTTGGGCAGAAAGTGCTCATACATGTGCACTATACTTAATAGAATGTTAATTTAATAATAACAAAAGAAGAATGTTTTTAATATATGTAAAATAGTATTATGGGATAGTTATTGCTATGTAAATGTTTTATGGATACCTAGTCAGCAAGTTTGTGTGCTTGACAGTTTGAAGGAAAATATATTATAAAGTATATCAGCTAATAAACCATTTTAGCAACGTTCATCGACGTTATCATTCTAATAGAAAAGGTGAGAATAATGCTATATAATTATTAAAGATAATTTTTTACATGCAAACTAATACTACCACTCAATATTTGTATATCTTACTTAGACGGACCAGGTTGACGACTACGCTTGGTGAGTCGTTATAGTTTTATGATCTCCAACTGGGAATTGAACGTAGGACTTGTGCATAAAAGGCATACACTAGTCACTACGCCAGTGGTTCTCAACCTTCTTTTACTGGCGTCACACTTTACTGAAAGTCCAGGAATCGCGACACGGTTGTTTGCTACTTTTATTATAAATAGTGATAATAATAATAATATCTATTATAATAGTGAAACCAATTAGTTTTATAATGACTCTATATAGCACTGAGCATTATTGCTACCGCTGGAGGTGTTGACTGGTACAGTCTGTCTCGATTTTAAGTAATTGTTCTATTATTAACTTCCATATGTTTTTTTTTTAATTCTAAAATTTCGTGACACACCTTAGGGGACTGCTTAACACCGTGACCACACGACATATCGCTTGAGAACCACTGCACTAGACAAATGAGAAAGTAAAATATTTAATGAAATTAACCAAACAATGGAAAACACCAAAGTTATCTATATCTTCGGAAGCGTATTTGAGACACACGGTATGTTCTAGCATATTAAAAATTTGATGGAATCAATCAAAACTGAGTAAATGTGTTTTTCCTACAAGTTCGTTATGAGCTTTAATAAAAATGATGGTACAAACAATGTTTGCCAGGCTCACACCCAGAAATTAGTGTACGAAGGAGTGCAAAAGTTTTGGGGCCCAATACTAAATACTACATCTATATATAAATAATAATATTTTAGTTTCCAAACTCACACTTCCTTCACGCTCAGTGTTGCCAAAACTAACACAAAAAGTCACTAAACGAGAAATGAAATAACTCTAATATGCAGCGAAAAGTCGCTAAAAATTTGAGCCATAATCCTTGCAATACAGAATTCACACTATAGAGGAACACTTTTTACAAACACTGTACATTTTACCTTTGAAATTGCATAGAACTTAAATAACAATAAAATCTACCCGAAGAAAATCCTAATTATTACTATTCATGATACAGATTCAGCAGTAATGTGTAGCTCGGTTTCGTCAGTTTTCGTAGCTCTGATTACCAAAAGTAAACTTAAGATGTTGGGGATTTAGAACTGACAAGCCGTCCCATGATATTTCTAAACTAAAGCTTATAGAGTAAAAAAGGTAATGAGATCTGGACCTTGGTTCCTTTATAAGTGAAACAGTTTACATTTAAATTTAAAATAGGTTCTGATGTCAAGGGGATCAAAAAAGGTAATATATATATATAGGATAGGTGTAACCTACGCATCGCATGCCTAACCTTTCTCGGTGGTCGTCCAGTGATCAATTCCGCTTCGAGATAGTTGTCCTCCATCTCATTCATCTTCACTGGACATTCGATACTTAGATGGCTCGAATAGAAATCCAGCGGGATATATAGAAAAACAGCGTTTCAGCGGCGATGAACTTTATTAAAAATAGAAAATAAAAATTATTGTACAGGTATGTCTGCAATGTAACTGATCTTTGATTGCACTGAAAGGAAATAGAAATTAAAATACAGCTTTAATATTAATCTAATGATAATTCACACTCCATGATTTCAAATAAATAATATTTATCGTTTTTTTCAGAATTTAAGTCCAATATGATATGTTCCAAAATTTGTAATTATTATTGTTACAATTTATCGTGATGGTAGGATACCTGCACAATATGTCATTTGTTGATTAACGTCTCCGATGAAGGCAATGAAATATCTTTGAAACTGTAACACACACTGCTAATAATAAGGTTTCGTTTGATCAGATTTTATTTGGATTTAAGAGTTTCAATCAGCATCATCATCATAGGTATTCTGCCTTTATTGGCAGGTCACTTGCCGCAGCTAAGAAGCTTCCATACTCCACGGTCCTCCGCTAACTTCTTCGTCTTTGCGTATGATCTTTCTGTTTTAATATCATCAATTAATTGTAATCTCCTTCGCCTCCTCCCTCTCTTTCCCGACACCATACCCTCTAGGACGTCCCTCATGATACAATCTCTTCTTAGGCACCTAATAATATCTAAAAGTGTTCTTTTCTCACCCACCATTTCTAACACTCTCTCATTCGTTTTCCGCTCGACCCAACTAATTCTTTCCATTCTTCTCCACACCCACATTTCGAAGGCTCCCAGTCGATTTTCATCACTTTTACGTAATGTCCACGTTTCTGCCCCATACAGTACAACACTCCACACGAAGCATTTTATGAGTCTTTTTCTCAACTCTTTATTCAAGGTCCCACAAAACAGACTTTTCTTCCTCCTAAAGGCTTCTTTCGCCATTCCTATCCTTGCTTTTATTTCACGTTCGCACTTCATGTTATTACTAAGAATACTACCCAGATATCGAAAACTATTCACTTGTTCTATTTTCTCCCCTCCTACTTTTATATTTGACACAGACCCCTTCGTTCCAATCACCATGGCTTTTGCCTTTCTAACATTTATTTTCGTCCCATATTCTTCAAAGACCTTTCTCATTTTTTTTCCAACATTTTATTGAATTTATTTATTCTGCAACAAGCGCCATATCGTCTGCAAATCTTATGCATATAATCATTCTACCTCCTACCGAAATGCCATCATCATCATGTAGGCTTTTTTTCCCTATCTCTTCTAGATAGACATTAAATAGTGTTGGCGAGAGGCAGCATTAAGAACTTCAATAATGGTTATAAACTACCCACTTTACTTTACAATTGTACAGCTAATCAGCTTGCTATTAATGCTATATTATTTGTATTGCTCAACGAAAGCTGTACAAATTGAACAACTCTGAAGGTTGGAATTGTTCTCCGTTAGAGGGCAAACGGTAAGAGAAAGGAAAGCGGAATTATAAAGATGTGATCAGTCTGTACGGGAGCCAACTCATCGTCATTTCCGCAAATTAAACAAACAAAACGAAAAAAAATATCAAAAGTGCCTCAACAATATAGAAGAACAAATTGTTCATACCATATAAACCACAAGTCCCCAAATCGCCATTTAATAACTCGCCAAAAAAGTCAGACATTCGGAAAAAGATTTGTCACTATCTTGAAAATTGAATTCCCTAAATGTAGCGACTTTTTCCCAAATAGGTAACATTGGTCTTGAAAGTTAAAAGAAAAGTGACTGATAAACCATTCCAGTGATGCCAACATGGAACCTTATCCATGTTGGTCCCGGCGTCCCCACAGGGGACATAAAATATGACGCCATTACAATTGCTTTACAACTGTAACATTGAAAACTGTTTACAGGGGATAATCATAGATGGATCATTCCTTATAAACAGTTTTCAATGTTGCCACTTGGATTTTCAAGTTGTAAAGAAATAATAATGTTGTCATATTTTATGTCCCCTGTGGGGGACGCTGGGACCGACATGTTTATAAAACCCCTTCTCGAAAGCCAGACATTCCTATTTTGCTTTTAAATTTCAGACGCGCCATACTAATTACAAAATTTTCCAAATTAAATAAAAGAATGAAACTACTGTGTGCCTCTTAGTTTCTTCAATATTTCAATTAATAATTCGTGAATGCCTATCTTCTTATTCCTAATAAGTATTTTTCTTAACTATAAGAGACCATTAAAACTGATGATGACAAGTTATCTGAATTTAATGTTTCCATCACGATTTTGTGCTACAATGTTCTACTGAACGTTGTGAAATTAGACAAATTTCATTCTCCAGTTAATTTTGTGTGAGATGTTATAGAAATTGGCTGTGTCTCGTTTGGTAATTTACTTTCTTCCGTGTATGACTCTTTTTTTTTTTTTTTTTTTTTTAACTTCAGAGTATAACATCCAAGTACGTTCCTTGTTACTTTTTTCTTTCTCTTTCTCTTTCTTTTTCTTTTTCTTTTCTTTTCTTTTCTTTTTTTTTTTTTTTTGAGATTTACAAATTCCAGCATAAATTACTTTCACAGTGACTTGCACTTTCCAATCACAAAATTTGGAAACTAAGGTAGATTTCATTTTTATTGAAGCGTCATTAGAATACTTCCCGCTTATAAAAAATTTTTGTTGGCTTCGATAAAATAAATATATGAAAAATCCCATATACGCTGCCAATTTTAATGTAAATTTCCTTTATCCCTACTTAAAAAATTATTGTAAAAAATCCCAGAAAATGGGATTTTGCCCACGGGTTGATATCACTGAACCATTCAAATTAAGGCTTAGCGGATCTTACAGAAGTGAAACCGTTTTGCGCATCAGTAGTTTAGATCTACGAAAGTAAAATAACACTAGCAACTAAGTACAGAGCCTTTTATAAAGAACAAAATTTCTAAAGTAGAGTATTTCTTTTCCGAAACTAACTGTATGTAAGAAGTAGTTATATAACTTTTGTGGAAACCAAATTATGCGAACCTTGACAGAGAATTCAGTTCTAGTTTCTCCACCAAGATAGGAAAAAAGTAGAAAAGATTATCCTCTAAACTATAATTTAGTCCTACTTTTATCTTAAAACTGTTTGAGTGCTAAGTTATCTGGAGCTTATATAAAATTAAAGCACACAGAGATCTTAGATGAAACATATAAGGTATCTGGATTCATCTAGTGTTTGTAAATAGTACTAGCAACAGTGGTGTATCTAGCACTAACAGCACCTAGGTCAGGGTGAGAATTTGCGCTCTGACCTTCCTACACCATCCCTACTCCAATATTCATATTAATTTTCATTTCGAACCCTTTTTTCAATTCGATCTTTTCATTTCTACTTGCTTATTAAGGGGACAAACTAAATATTTTTCAAAAGGTAACAATTTTTCTTTTGCCAGTTTTTCGTAAGTGAAAAGAGACAATGAAATTTAACTTATCTCAGTAATAGATAATGTTATTCTACACCTGAAAATATGAATCGAAAGAATTTTCAGTGTTACCATCTATAGAAATTACAGTTTGACCAGAATTTGAATTACCCAAAAATCTAGGTAATGGCAGAGATAGAAAAATTATCTCAATGGCAATTGATGACTTAGCATACTGTCTGTGTTTCTTCTTAACTACTTTTTAAATAATATTTGTATTTATTTTGTAACAAAATAAATAATTTTTAATAAACAATAGAATTAAAATACAAACATTATATAAAAAGTAATTAACAAGGAACACAGATAGCATGATAAGTCATCAATTCCCGTTGAGATCATTTTCCTGAAGTAACCTAGATTTTTGGGTAATTCAAATTATGGTCACACTGTAATTTCTATGGATGGCAACACTGAAAATTCTTCCGATTCGTATTTTCAGGTGTAGAATAACATTATCTATTATTGAGATAAGTTACATTTCGTTATCTCTTTTCACTTACGAAAAACTGACAAAAGAAAAATTGTTAGCTTTTGAAAAATATTTAGTAGTCTGCCCCCTTAAATACGATTGTAACTTAAGAGAAAAATCAGAACTTCATTATTCAAAATACTATATTTTATTCAGTTTACAACGACAATTTACAAGATCTAAATAATTTAAAAGATTGAAGAAAATTTAATATTACATCACTCTTAAGTGTAATTATTGTATTTCTCTTTTATATACAGTGAAACCTGTCTATGTTGCCCACCATCGGTTCCATCGAAAAGTGGCCAACTTACAGAAAATAAGTGTGATTTGTGTATTTTTAGAATAGGATTTCTAGTATTACTTGATTGTAAAATTTTAATAAGCAGTGGCACGACAGCTACTTATAAATAATATAAATAGAGTAATCATAAAAATATACAGTACTAGAAAATATTACTATAGTATGCAAGAGCGCCGATTTCTCTGTAAATTTGAGGGAGGGGGCATTCAAATGCAGAAGGTACATATATGAAGATTTCAAGACAAATTGCACTCAAGTTATAGCAAATATTGTATATTCATAAATAAAATAGGGGCCACATGAGCTTTGGGGGGCCCGGTCCCCCAAGATCAGCGCTCTTGATTCTATGTTTAATATATGTGCATACCTTTCTCTTCCTGAAAACTAGTCTGGTACATTGGATTATTCGGATTGAAAACACAATAACACAAACAGCCATGAAATAGAAGTGTATATACGCAGTTTATTGAAATTGATATTATAGCACACTGAGTTATTCAGATTGAAAACAAGAAAAGCTGTTATAAATTGAGAAATTCATATTCAATTTATATGACTTCATTTCAGTTGTTACTGAATGGTAGTTCTTTCTAGACATATTTGCTTTATTCATTTTGGCAGATATGCACATTCTAATATTGTAGTTAACTACCTCTTGTTAATGAGCTAGAAGTGTTTCCTTCGGAGCAAAAGATGCTTTGAGAAAATTTTGAGGGAATTCATATCTCAAAACCTCCGCTACCTTTTGATATGCAGTCAGGTGCCAATAAATGACAATTGAGCCTTAACCTTGAGAATTTTCCGAAATTACTAAAGCTTCCCACTGATGAAAAGAGCCGATATAGCTAATGGTTTTACCAAAACAGACAGGGTAAACAAATATGTACAACCATTTCCTGAATTCCTGTACGTGCTTTTTCTTATTCACATCTTCCATCATCACCCTTCTATGAGGGTAGTGTTCTGGCCATTGATCTCCAAGAACAAATCGTGTGAATCTATGCTTCTTTGTGTCCAGTCACAAATACAGAACATCTGCCTCTCATATGGGAATTCGAAAGAGTTTTAAAAAAATAACAAAACTGTATTTCGCGTGGCTAAGATACGCAGGTAAATTTATCATTATCATCATAGGGTAAACATTGCTTCAGTGTGGCCAACTTCCAAGATAGACAGGTGGCCAACTTATAGAGTAGTAAGTAACGAATGTCTTATGGGAAAATGCAGGTTCAAGACGAACTAGGCCAAGATAAACAGGTGGCCAACTTAGAGAGGTGGCCAAGTTGACAGGTTTCATTGTATAAATTATGCTGTTATTTTTCTTGTTTCAACTGTTTCCAACTTCTCTAATATCTTTTAGAACTAATTTTTCAACTTTCTCTTTTCATAACATTTAGCAGAGCAAGATAACGTTTTAATGGATGCTCTAATTCTTGGAATTTTTCACAACTAGTAATGAAAACAGTAATAATAAAACTGATTGGGGGAGAAAAAAGAAAGAAAGCTCTGTAGCATATGAGATGCATGGAATAAATTGTGAGTGGGAACCCTTCGCCCCTGGTGGGGGGGATATTCATGAAGCTATAGGCTTATGTCTAATTATATTGGAATATATTATCCATTTCTTAATTTCGAACATACTAGATTCAATCGAAATGAGAAAACTTTTTATCGGACTTCTGAAGAAAATAAAATAAAATAAATAAATACATGACCGTGTTTATTATATATGGAATTCCCAGTCACGACCCCCTTTTCAGTTTTATTAAACTAGAAGAAGAAGTAAAGAAGAGAAGAGAAAGTTGGGATAAGAAGAGAAGAAAAATAGAGAAAGAAGAAAAAAGGGAACTGTTACTGGATATTTTTTAGAAATATTGTAAAGGAAAGTGAATAATTATCGAATTGGGATCATTTCCAATAGCTATTGGGTGAATGTTTGGTATTAAGGTGATCAAAGGTAGACACATGTTAACCCATACATCCCAGACCTAGATCCATTTAACCCCAACTACCAAATTATCCCAATCTAGCTCTGAGATAGATGAGAAAGTTTAATTTAACCGTTTATTCAATATTTCCAGAAGTTCTAGACTAATATCCAATATTTGAAAAATAAACGACGAAGTTGATGGCATGTTAAAATCGACCAAAAAAAAAAAAAAATCAGAGCAACACACGTTTGTCGAAGATTCTGACTCTCCAAGTTCTCCCATGATGATCGTTCGTTCAGGTTACTTCAGTCGTTTTTGCTTCCTTCATAGAGCCAACTTAAATTAAGTTAGTATTGACATTCAACGACTTTAACTGCCAACTACCATTAACTATAGTAACTCACACACATATATATCAAAAGAATCGGTGCACTTAATACTAAACCAACATTTCACTCACACTCACATTCATACAGGACAGTGTATACTTCAGGTTACATTTAGTTGAATTAAACTAACCTAACTACATTTCTATAGACATTTATTACATTTCAATAAAAGAAAACTTAGTTTGACATAACAGGAAAAAATTGATACATGAGAAAAAAAGAAAAAAACGTTTCATAAGCATGCACAGAAATCTGCTACTTTCAACAATATCAAATAACACATTTCTGTTTCTAGAGATATTAAAAGTTGGATTACATTAAAAGAAATAATATTCGACAAAAGATGAAAGACAAAAAATAAAGGAAAAAAAAGAAAATTCAAAGGTCAACATATTTAGGATTCAGTGCAATGAATACATATCATTGTGAAAAAAAATTATAATTGGTTAATCATTCTTTAAAAAAAAAAAAGCACTTTAGTAGCATTTTATTGAGTCTCTGTCCCAAGAGGAGAAATTTCGACAATTTTATGAGTCTTTGTTCTCACGTCGATAATAACTCCTTTTTCAACTCTCTTTATTCAGTATGATTGCTGTCCATGAGAGTATTTAATCGTTTTTGTTTTAACTATAGACAAATAAATTAGTTTCTTCATATTATATATAGAATTTTCATTTCGTCACTTGACGCACTTGATATAAAATTTCAAAGTTTATTAAGATTTAAAAAAATATCGAATCCAGTCCCAGACATTGGGAACATATTTCCATAATACTGTATGTCTCAATGGAGTTAGGTCTCTGGACCTATCTAGGTCCTGTATTCACATTCCTAAATTATTACCAAAATCAGTTCATCGATATTTTTTTCTGGTCTAGATCGTGTAGTCAAAAGATTCTAGTCACTGAATAGTTAGGTTTCCAATCGTAGGGGAAGGATTTGTTTCATAGATTACTGATAGAAGGATTCGTTGGTGGGGCGCACTGTTTCGTAGCTTACTGATTTCACTATAATCTCGCAAAATAACTTTGGATGAGGATTAGGGTTATTTTTACTTTTCTTACGACCTGCTACTTGTTCTATTTACATGCAGTATTTAACATGATATTCAACTTTAATAGTCACAAACATCAATAACAACTCAACAAAATGTCATTTATTACAATTTACGTGGTAATACTGTATATCACAAATAGTTGGTCAGTGTCGGGTGTCAAAAATCTATGGCAACCTAAAACAACCAGGGTAAATACCGAGCCCTTTACATACATACTCGTATATATATATATATATATATATATATATATATATATATATATATATATATATTCATATTCCTCAATATAATCGATTTCACTCTAATATCAATCTCAGTATTTCGTCGACGTTTAAATTCTACATAACCTTTTTATATTCGATAAATATTCACATTTTATTGGCTCAAAGACAAAACAAAAACCCTGACTAACAAAATTCTTTTTCTTTTCATAAGGTTGCAACATTGAAATGTATATGTATAAACCCGATAATTAATAATAATTCTCAATTTACTAAGATCCGCGTATAAAGAAATAATTGGTGTTCTTTAATAAGTTGACACAGGAGGTGGAAGTACAACAAAATAGAGCAGGCACGTAACCCTTTAAACTATGTAAGTACATATATAGATGTATACACAGAGGAAAAAAATCAATGTTATTCGAAAGTAGTGGGCCCAAACTACTAATACATACACCATATAACCAATCTATAGAAAGAAAACCAGAAATCAGTCGTCAATGGGTATAATTTGTACGATCGATGAATAACAAGTAAGTTTCTGGGAATCTGAAAGCATAGTGTACATTCTCGTCAGCCCCTTCCCATGGTGGATTGAATATCGCGAAAATGGTCCTGAGTTGTGCTGAAACACCTCCACGAATTGTATTCCTCGATGTCTCAGTTAGTACATACGATCGAAATAAGTGATATGAACATTGTATGTTTTCATGAGTTTCAAAACCGGGGGGGGGGAGGTTGAAATTTAAAAAAAAAACTTTAGAGAAGAAGTAGAAGAAGGATAGGTAAAAAGAGAGGAGACAGAACACTACAACTACAAAAGATAAGTGGTCGAATTTGCGTATACAACATACTATAACCAAATATTCTCTTTTATGCCAAAAGGGGGTGGTTTACTTAAATACGTAAACTCAAAAGTTATCTCCAAACACACAACTAGTCCGTACCCGCAAGGGAATTTTCAGAAAGACGAAAGCTTTAAGGAAATTCGCCTCCTCGCTGTATCCGGTTGAGTCCTTGGAGATCCCGGAATCCGCCGGAAGGTTAGAGAAGGCGCTAATTTAGAATTTCAAAAAGAAAAAAAATCATCCGACCTCTCGGAAAGTAAAAGAATCTAGAATAGTAATGAAATTAGAGGGGAAAAAATAGCTAAGATGTCCCTAATTAGTAATTTGCCAAAATAAAAAAAAAGTAAATAAACTGAATTTTGGATCGGTGATTTCAGTGACCAAACATCACCGATGGCTACCCTGCGCAGACATGCCAAAGTCTGGGACGTCGTTAATTTCCATCAACTAATTAAACTGAGAAAAGAAACGAAAATACTTAAGAGGGTCATGGGTCGACGTCCGGGTACGCGAATAGCGTAGTTGATTTCCACGGCTGTGCTCGTAGAGTCGTTCTTGATTATTATAATAACATTGCGCCGAAAACGACAGGGATTGGAAAATTCCACCAATGAGGTCGGAGTCTACAAGCCGCGGAAATTACAAAGCGAATAGAAATTGGCAAATCCAGATGTAACCGGATCTGAAAGTGACTATGGACTAGTGAGAGGGGGTGAGGGAAAGGTTAGGTACCTGACTGAATTCTACATTGGTCTGAAATTTAGAAAATTTATATCCAATGACGGAATTATTTTTTGGTATGACGTCGGCCTGATAAACCTTGTTACTATTCAACTTGTATATGCGAAAATGGGATTTACACTTAATCAAAATATAAATAAATATATTATTTATAGTGGGAATATGGTTACTAATGAAACCTTTCGATTCATTACATTTAATTTGAAGTAAAGAGAGTAAATAAATTGTGTAACTAAACCGAAATAGAATAAAAAAATTACTAGGTACAGGGTGCGTAAAAAAGTTGCCATTACTTTCAACTGTAATGGTACATTACAATAACTAGAATTATTTTTGATGTCATTCCACAGATTGGGGAATGCATTTGCATATCCATGCTGCACGATGTGTTCGAGAAGCTCTTTGGACACCGAAATTCTTTGCAGTGCGAGCTGAAAGTAATATTTAAAAATCCAAAATATCTTCATGTAACTGTTACGAATCAGTTGACTCCCAAGCTTCTGCATTGTTTTCTAAGTCTCTCTCAGCACTGTAACACAGTGTGTTGATGCCCAGAACGAACCCAAACTCTGAATCAGTATCCTCGAACAAATTGAATACTATCGAGATAATCCTTCATTACTTTTCCATGTCTTGCTTAGCAATTAGTTATTACTGTTATACACTATGAGATAAATCCTAGGAAATATCTTAGTGAAAATGTTCTCGTAGGAAATCATACCCTTTAGTCCACACACGGGAAGATTTTTTTTTGTCCGTTCTTTCAAAATTATACATTTCTTCCGTAAATTTCACAAATTTGCGAGACCTAAAATAGGAAATCACCCGAATATTAATTACGCCAATGTTTTTCAATATCTGGAGATAGTTCTATTTAATAAAAGTACAAAATTGATTAATTCCTATGCGAACTACCCTGTACAACCTACTAATATGAATACCAGGCGTATTCACTTTCTTTACACAAATTTATTTTCACTTTCTCTCACCTGATGTCGCTTAAATCGAAATCTTACAAATTCTATTTCTGAAATAGAACGTGCTCTAAGAGAAATCTCGTAGGACCGTTCAGAACACAGGAAATGACATTAGATCTGATGCCATACACGTTGAGATTTTGACTTTAGGACAAATCGTAAGAGATTTCTTAGGATTTATCTCATAGTGTATAGCTGCCCTACTCATCATTTGAGATCTCGCTGGACTCCATTCTCCTTTGATACCACTCAATTGCAACGTTCAATTTTTGACGAAGAATTTTTGATAAATCCTTAATCCTGGGCCTTAAACATTAAGGTTTCTATTTTGGCGTAAAAATGAGTTTGATACTTTTTTTAAATTAATGGGCCATCACGGAAATTCATCTTACAATTCTTGAATCACTTTTGAACTCAGTTAAATGAACCACCTTTGAAAAAATCCTCAATAAAGTCAGAAAACTGCAAATGAACAAACTTGTGTATAGCCATACTCCATAACTTCTTGTTTCATTGTTTTCCTCTCGTTCATAGTCTATTATGACTTGTTAGTTCTTGACTCCGATTTTGTTGAGTGAATGCCGACCTGCCAACCTGGGAGGTATTTTAGGCGGGAGACTTCCTGGAAATATAAACTATAATAGTAACAGCCGTCGGAGGATGGATAGACTATCTGTCTCTCACTCACTATCTCTTTCTTTCTCTCTCCCTCTCTCACACACGCACACGTGTAAACACACGCTCGGCTCTAAATTCGATCCGTTAGTTTCTACTGTGAGTGACCAACACAAGTCTAATGATGGGGAACAGGTACCCACTATTATTGTAGTTCAATGTATACTTTATTTCAGCCGAAAAATAAATTAGGTGAAATTTGAACGGTATTTTTGTTTAAAGAAAAGATACGTTAAGCGGTTACTTTCCCCCTACCCCATTCCGACTATGCCGGAGTTTGCTTCTTCGTTGCGGGAGAGCGGGAGTTAGCGTCGAAAAACGGGAGACTCCTGCATAATGCGGGAGAGTTGGTAAGTATGCGAGTGAGTGTGATAGATTGCAAACATTATTTTCTTCTTAATTCTTTGATAAACGCCACAACAACTTTGTCATAATACTGACACTCAGAATTTATTTCCTTAATTTTGTCAGCCTTTAGTTGTTTCACAATACCTTCAATTAAACTTTACATACCTTCTTCATTCTATAAAGCCAAAGAAACACTAACTAATGGGCACTCTTCTTTTCATTACACCAACCTCTTTATATAAATGTAAGCAAGAAAGTTCTGTCGCTACTTCACCCAACATCTTCGGACATCGATATGTCGCATAAGACGTACCTGGAAGATCAAAAATAGTCCCCGTCAGCATCGATGAACTTCTGCCAACGTTCTGGAAGGCCATGGATTCATTCACTATAGAACTTGGTGGGCCGTGAAGCGAAGAAGGTATCAAGTGCATGTTGCACCTCTACTAGGGATTTGAACTGGCGTCCTCGAAGCTGACTGTCCAAGAAATGAAATAGGTAATAATCGGAAGACGCAATCTACAGGTAGTATGGTGGATGAAATAGTGTTTCCATCCAAGATGTAGAATGGTGTCCTGGGTCATTCTAGTCACGTGCGGCTTAGCGTTGTCCTGTAACAAGATGACACCTTTACGATTCAGAAGTGCTGCCTCCAGAGTTTTGTGCTTTTCTTAAACACATTTCAACTGCTGGCAGTACACAGTTGCATTGATGCTCTGACTAGCTGGTAGCAGTTCCCGATGCACGATACCATGAGCAGTCCACCAAACATGCAGCAAAACTTTTTTCTGATGCAGTGTTGGTTTCGGCTATTTTGGAATCCGTTCATGGAATGCTACCAATGATGACGGCGCGATGGAGCTTTGTACAGGACCCACTTCTTATCACATGTCAACATCCTGTCCAAAACTGGCCCCTTCTTTAAAGGAGACAGCAAAGAAACACAGGCGTTTGCTCGCGTTGCCTTCTGGCCTGCAGTCAAATCATGTTCAACCGATCGACCCAATTTGTAGTGCTTCCCAAGTTGATGGAGGTGCTGCCGAATGGTTTCTCCACTCACACTGAATTGTAGTCCCAGTTCCTCACATGTCTGAACATTTTTTGCACCAATTGCTGCCTAAAGATCTTCATTTTATGTATGTGTTGGGAGGGATTTCTGGAGGAAATTTTCCCGACATTCTCCCAATTTTTCCTGTTCATATACTTTATGGACGCCAATACATAGTACCTCTGGAAAGCTTTTTTTCATGCTGAAGAGAATGAACTATAAATCATGACTTTCCAATGAACAGGTTGACGTAAATACTATTTCACTGCGAGTCCACGAATTTCTTTATACTAACACGGTTAATGGGCCCCAGGGGCTTACTCCGTTGTCCATGGCACCTAAATTTTTGTGCATAAATGTATCTTTTTTCTACTTATCGAATGGACCAGGTTTCATTTGGATGTCCAGTTGACTCGTTCATGTCCATTCTTTGTAAGCAAAATATGGAATGTTAAGCACACACCAGTTGTTCAAAAGAGGTCCTCACCTGCCCAGGCATTCCATCTGTTAGCTTGTGCACAAAGTTGTGATTGCATTTGTATATTGCTGTATGGGAATGAGTTTCTTCTAAAAGTTTCTAAACATTTTAGTTGATTTTACCATTACAAAATTTTCTTCTAAGAAAATATGTACTTTTAATCTCCTATCTTCTAGATGATTGAACTTAAGAAAAGAATGTATACAACTACTTTTTGGGCTTCTTCAATTTAAATCATGTAGAGAATGCACAATAACCAGTTTCAATTCTTCTGAAAAAAAAAAAAAACATATATTAAAGATGGACATGACCAGAATACAGAAATAAAATAATTTTGATATTTGGTGATTTGCAACAATGTTGCAACGTATTAAAACTCAAAAGATGTACTTTTTCAGCAATATGAGGAATTGGCGTTTCGAAGATATTATTAAGAAAGAACAAAAAGTGCTAGAAACCTTTTTGGTCGTTTATTTTATACTGTGTTTTCAACTCTTCCAAACCATACCAAACAGACACATTAGAGGTGTATCATGAACTGCAACAAATTGTTGAACTTGGGCGAAACTTTGTTGTTCACATATTTCGAACATTTCCAATGTTTGAGTGAAAATACATAAGACTTGTTTTATATGGTCATCTGGAGCAATACTGACACCATAAGGGTATTTGCACCAGTAGTTCTTTCAGAAAAAATGTTCCAGGGGGACACACTTGTATTCCGGGCGGGGAACTGATGATGCAATTCTATTTATTATTATATTTATTATTATATTATAGGCGTATTATTTTGATCTCCTCCAGAGGGCACTCTCAAAGCTCCGGGAAGGGAGTGCCCCCCAAAAACATGTCTGGGAGAAACACTGATTTGCACTACTACAAGATTGTAACGAATTATTAAAGAAACGAATTATAGCCCATAGTTAAGTATACTATTTCAACTATTTGACAGATACAATACATGTTACACAAAAGCAATATACGGCTATGGAGCAACAATTGAAATGAGCAATGAAGAAGTGTCGGACTTCCCCAACTCTATGGGGAAGACCGACAGGTTGTTGGGGCAACATCAACAACAACATTAAAACCTTACGTACTATGATAATGTCACTGATAATTCCACAACGCACATTACTGTTGGTAAAGTAGTTCATGCGCTTTAAACAAACAAGAGAATCTATAAGTTGAGGAATATAGAATATCTTTATTTACAGCTACAGAAAATATTTAAAATTTCACTGAGTTATAAATGAGGGAAAGAATAATCACAAAATTAGTTCAGTTACAAGAAATATATGAAACAAGAATTTCTTTTAAAAAATAATATCCTAAATGTGAGCTAGTGCAGCTGCACTTCATGAAAAAGTATTTGTTAATTTATGTTAATCATATGTTATCCAAAATATGGTTATAGATTAAAATATTAGTGTTAGCTTCATATAAAGGAAAGAGCAAACATTATACAAATATTTGTGTGAGATTTCACACCGTTGATACAGAAATAAGGGATCGTTTGGATGTACAACACAGTTCTTGTTAAACCGCTGAAAATAATGTATACACTGAACCCAATGAGCGGAAATGTTTTTGCCGTAAAACCAACCTCGGGAGATAGCGCAATAATTTTCTTCTTGACTTTTCTCATTTATGTTACTGTATTTTGCAACATTTTTTTATGTATCTGTATATTCTTGTATATGTCACTACCTTCTGATTACTGTTTTTCTGAGCAGATGTTGAGAGTTTGTCACTATTGTCCTTCGCTTTATATTACCACATTTTACGTTCTTGGGTGAATCGCTACGCGTCTAATATAATTAACTTTTCTTCTAGTGCGTGTTCGTCTTCTTCAGCAAATGTTATATGTTCACCAAAATGTTTCTTGCACTTAACTTTGAGTGACCTGTCACAACGTATCCGAGGGGTTTCAAAAGCTCTTGAAGCAGTAGCAAGTAGCATGGAAAAAAGGATGAGACATCCTATTATCTATATGTTAATATATGTTAATGTAGTATTTTTGATATATACCTACTTATATCATAAATACTGCCACAAGTTTGAATGTGAATAACACAGAGAGTATTAACACCAAGGCAATTTATTTTGGTCATGTTTTACATTGATATGTTGTACACCTGACACACGAATCATTTTTCAGAATATACCCCTTTGCCTTGATGCAGGCACGAAGTCTGTCCGGCCACTGGTCAATGACATTACGCACCACGTCCATGGGAAAATTATTAACTGCTCGAGTCAAGGATTGTTTCAGACTGTTGACAGATGGATGCCGTTTATGGCAGACCTTTGCCTGAAGAACTTCCCAAAGCTTGTAGTCCAACGGGTTAAGGTCCGGGCTGCTAGAAGGCCAACCAGCGGTAGAAATAAAGTCGGGGATGTTCCGTGCCAGCCAGTCCTGGATTGTGTTCGGTTTGTGGCCTGGAGTGGAATTCTGCTGGAAGGTCCACTTTTCTCCAGGGAACATGGTAGCAGACAGTTGTTTCACTATAGGTGTTAGCACTGTGTCCTGGTACACTTTGGTAGATGTTTTAACACCTTTTTCGCAAACAATGCAGCTGGGTTGTGTCTGAGTAGCTCACTCCCCACCAAACCATCACTGAGGCAAGATGATATGCCCTCTTAACACTTGGAGTTGCCTCAGGAGCTGCATTAGATGACGTGGCACACACACAGTCATTTTGGGAGTTGTATGCCTGCTCAATTGTGAACACCTTTTCGTCAGTGAACAGAATCTTTCTGTGCAGATTGTTGGCGTAATGCCGCAATAATCTCTTTGATTTAAGGACCCTCTGCGACATTAATGTTTGGGTCAGAAAGGCCAAACATTTTTGCCTAAGACCACTTGAAAAGGGTGAAATAAGGTCCTACAGTAGCAACATTTTTGGACATTGAAGAAATGTTTGGGAAGAGGAAATAAATGACGTAGAGGTCTCAATTTGTGTGTGCATGTAGTCCCGGATCATAAGTTTATACTCAAAAATTTGCAGACCTGTAGCTGCTCCCAAAGGCCTGAAAAAATATCGTAAAGTTGGGGAAGGCAAAAATGTTAAGAGGACAAAGTTTAAGCTCTGCACAAGTTGGACACGCCCAGCAATTTTCAGTTTGCCAGGACAAATACATGTTGAGATATTCAAAACAATGTAAACGCCTGCAATCGAGAAAACGCATAATGGTGGCAGAAGATGCATCGCTATGAGATGTTTTAAAAAAAGTAATTAATTGTGGTTTTCAAGTACCCTGATATAGTATAAACATTCATGAAAAAATTAGATTTTCTGGAGATGGTCGAGCGGCACATGATTGACCACTTAGAATGGATTGACTCCTTTGCAATTCCCATAAGAAATGTACTACTCAAGATGGATTCCCCTAGTCCCAATGGACGGTCGGCTCGTGAGCACAAATTTTCAACAACCCAACTAAAGCTTACATAAGACGTTTTTGCACAGCTGTGATACACTGCTTACATAAAATAAGTCTTCGTAATTACTGAAAATGTTCTTGGTCACTATATTTATTTACATTGTTATTCAGGTGATATAACAACTTGGATGTGGAATTTAAATCAAAAGCAGTGTTGCTAATCCTACACTTTGTTCACTACTTTACTATTATTTAGCAACTTCTGTAAGGTGCAATAAAAAAGTCATATCTCTCTTTGTTAAACAATAATACCAAGTCTGTCTTTACAGGGTTGGAGAACAATGTTGTGTGCATATTTTGTGTAATTTTTATGGAAATTCAAGATGAGGGTTTTGATATATTAATTTTTGAAAATAGTCCAATTCTGAAAGTTTTACTTTTTTCATGTTAAATTCTCACTTGTGGTGTACAGGTAGCTTGGAAATAATATTTTCAGTATAATGTCATATTTCTATAGTATTTATTCTTAGCATAAAACAAAATTTTATGTGTTTTCATTTAGGCACAGGAAATATCCGAAGTATGTGCACAACAAAATTTTTCCAAGTTCAGCAATTTTGTTACAGTTCATGTTACACCTCTAATGTGTCTATTTGGTATGTTTTTGGAAGAGTTGGAAACATAGTATAACATAAATAACAAAAGAGGTTTCTAGCACATTTTGTTCTTTCTTAATAATACCTTCAAAATGCCAATTCCTCACATTGTTGCAAAAGTAACTATATCTTGTGATTTTTATAAGAGGTTGCAATACTGTTACAAATCACCAGAGACCAAAATTATTTTCTTTTTGCATTCTGGCCATGACCATCTTTAATATATATTTTCCCATAAGAATCTCAAGACAGTCGTGGTACACATTTGGTTATCACGTGTACGATTTAAAATGAAATGTTCCTTTCGTAAGATAGGTAATTTGGTATTTTATGTCCATAATTAGTGTATGACTGTTTTGTCCAAATGAGTCGGTGCAGTTAATGAAAATACCACAAAATATTTCACTTTCAGACACCACTTGGCCATTTTGTACGCTACTTATGTCTTTATGAGGGAGGAATAGTGATGGGCAGTGGGAATATTACCGGTGGGAAGGAATTTAAAATTGGGAATATTCCCGGGTTTTTTCCCTGGCCTATAAATTCCCGGGAAGGAATTTATTTCTATTTCTCTACTTTATGTTCCAAATTATAAGAATCATATAACTAATTACTTTATTTTAATATATTATGATTTACTTCTAGGTTTTAAAGATTTTGGGGGTTAAAAAATTTAAAATTATTTGACGGTACTTTATATAACTAATAATATGTGCTTTTAAGTTCCATTTCCATTTGCACTGAAAAGTAAGGTAATTGTTTAGTATTGGGGGCCCAAAACTAGCAAAAAGTAGGATGATTTACGGAAGAAATGAGTTGATAGCGATGTTCAAGTAGTCAAAAAAGTATCGAACACATTTTTTTAGGGCAGTAGAGGATTTATACAAAACGGAAAGGTAAGTGGAAGTGATTTATGTGAGAAAAGAAAGTGAATTGTTGGTAACGAAGATATAAAACAACGTGCCATGCGGGGCTCTAACCCTCCTTCACTCGCTAACGCTCGCTCTGCAATGCTGTCTAAATTTAATGTCGGTAACGTAATTTAACGTATGAAACCATAAAACAACCGCATCGGAATAGAATATCGCAAAAAAGTAGGTGAAAAAGCTGGGCCTTAATGCTAAAGAACAGCCAAAATTAGCAAAGTACTAACTTACAAATGATGAAAAGGAACTATTTTGTAAAGTAATTTAGAATTATGTAAAAATAGGGATGAAGTACTATTAATAAACCCTGAACCACCAATAATAATAGACGTCGATCTGTCTCCTCTCTCTGACCCGAATTTCTGAAGAGGTACTCGGACTTCTCTTACATGTGAATTAATGTATGATATTTCGAGAAATAAGTAGAATGAAAGGTCGTTTATGGCAATGTTACGTCCTAAATTATAAAGATAAGTAAGTAGGCCTATCTTGAAAATTTTGTGAACATAAATCTGTATGCGCAAATGTTGATAAATTTGTGAGATATGTATCTTCTAGGATTTACCCAATCTAATTGATTTATAACATTTATAAATGTAATCTGTTTATAATATCAGTAATAGAGTCAAGTTGAGCAAATCCACTTACACATAAATTTAAACTGTTTAGTGGTTTAAAAGTATTAGGTCTTACTATGTATTTTTTCACACATATTTAATTGGTAGAACATATTGTAATAATAAGTATACAATTATGCGTACTCTCTAAATATAATAAAGCGTTAATAAAATAACATAGTACCGTTCAGAATATACATTTTAAAGAGTCCTCTGGGGACAACAGTAATAATACGCTGTGATATAAAAGTTAATTCAACTTTCATATCATAATATAGTAATAGAATGTTATTTCCTATCTGATTGTACATAAATTCCCGAATAAATTCCCATTTTGGGAATCTTCCCGGGAATATTCCCTGGGAATATTCCCGAAAAATATATTCCCGGGAATTTACCCATCACTAGGGAGGAAGGCACGGTGGCTCAGGGGTAGATTGCATACTTCTGATATGCGGGTTCCCTGGTTCGATCCCCGGCTAAGTAAATTTATGGTTAACAACTTCTTGCACGTGGCTTTTGTCCCTGCACTTCCGTTTCCCCCATATTCTCATTCTACCAATTTATTGCCGGTGGCAATAGCCGAGTGGCCTCGGGCGTTTGGCTTCGGATCGTGAGGCGCAATCCACTGGGGGTTCGAATCCCTCTGAAGAGCAAGGTCGGAATTTTAACTGTCCTGAACATTTATGTGTTCGTGTCCCTGTCGAATATGGTAAAGGTCACAGAGGCCTTGTACACGAGGAAACTCAGGTTGCTCTTGAAACTGAGGTATGATTGGTTGATCTTTTTAAGAAAAAAAATAATTTGCCTTAACAATCCGTTTCCGTTAGTCTAAAGGACATAAATGTGGGACGTTAAGCTGAAAGATTTAGTTTTATATACGAAGAAACAAAAACCGCCGGGAGACACTTGATGAGAGGTTATGAACCTCTGTGGTGACGTCATCAAAATTATCTCAGTTTGGAGAGACATAGGTCTGTTTAAATTATCATATCTCCATTCCCAATCATGATATTTGAACAATATGCCTTTTTAGGATAAACGATACACAGCTAAAGACGAATCGGAATGTTTCCAAGTGAAATTTTGCTTTTTTATGGCCGAAATCTAATATGGCATCAGGACAAGCTAGAAGATCTAATATAATGCAAATCAAAGAGAAGTGCAACCTGTTGATACGTAGAGTCTGATTTAAATTGTACTTTGTTTTGTAGCTGTGAGGCTCAATGTAAAGAGTAAAACACAACCTATGCAGTTACATTTTTGTTTCTCATTCTCTGTCATATTCTTCCTCAAATGGTCCTAACCCTTTAGTGGGCAGTGTTGCTCTCAAACAACATCGCATTCTATTGCGTTATCCGCACAAATTATAACTTCCGTGATCATTTAATTGACATTATTGCTTTCATACAATATCCATATACATGATTTGCTGGTCGCTTCTTTAGATACTTCTAATCTTCGTCAACAGGGGACAGTCAAGGTTAGTATTGTAGAAGTTTTATCTCCTACGTTCCGCGAAAGTTATTTTTTTTATTTTTTTATTTGTGGTTTATTGCTTTGTAGGAAAATATTTCAACGAAACTCTTGGTAATTACTGAGAGTATTCTTATAATATTTTACCATAAGGGCAATGCTGCTCAGTAGCTACACATAAGACCTATTTTATGGCAATGTTGCTTTGAAACAAACACCCTGTATTTTGTAAAAAAAAAAAAAAGTACAAAAATACATTTAAAATTACGAAATTATGATCAGGAAGACATGGTTCAAACAATAAAAGAAAACGAAATATTTTAATGGTAATGCTATCAATGCATTCCCATTAAAGGATTAAGCCCTTTGTCTTTCAAGAAATGTTAGATGACCTTTTTTAAAAGCTTAATTCAAGCTCTTTCAAATGATATATGGAAACGTTACAAGGTCCTGTCTATAACGTATAGAAGAGTTTGAGAATTTGCGCTGCGGGTGAGTCCACTCTTGTGTACGGGAAGAGGAATCTAGGCAGAGAATGACATGCACCATCAATGAGTATTCACCCATTCTCGGAAGGAAGCGGTGCTATTATTGATTATGATTGCATTTTTGTTCATAAATTGAGCTATTGTTTGGAAGCCATCTCGAGTTTGTGACCACTTTGCTGTGTCATAATCAGAATTTAGAAGTAGGAGCGAGATGCTGGAGAGTGAAAAATGGGGGACGGTACCTCACACTCTAATATACATTTCTTTTTATTTCTCATTGAGTTTGACCACTATCTTGCGTTTCATAGTGATTTGAGCCACTTCTGGCGAAGCAGTTGCAATTTGGATGTTACAAATGGATTTCTTGACCATGGAATCCTAGGAAATAATATAACAGACGGCAATATTTGTAGCTACTTTTAATATTAAATTTATGCACCCATTTTGGTAGCCGTCTTATATTTCGATTATTAGAAAGTGAAATTTGAATCGGAAATATTCACATTTATGATCATCTGTGTCTCATTATCCCTTAAATGTCCCAAGGGATAAATCCCTTAAATACATATTGCCCAAATGATGCAGGAAATGCCGTTTTCCTGAAATGCTCCTCATATGTCACTCATTTCCAACTTTTTGCCATTATACCACTTAACTGTGAGGGTTGCAAACATGTTACTAAGCTCCATTTGCAGCTTAATTTGAGATATCTTAATTGGTGCGTGTTGTAACATCATAATATTATGATAAGTAACGGAGATATGATAATTTAAACGAGCCCATGTCTCTTCGAACTGCAGCCATTTTGATGTAGAAGGTTTCTGACCTCTAATCAGATCCCTCAGGGTAGTTTCTTTTTTAATCTTTAATATTTACATTTGCACTTTGCTAAAGTATCATACCGCTGTTCTGAAATGATATAATTTTACGTTAACTCCACCGACTAACTTGCATCTTCCCAAGAGCAGCTTTCCATTTTTTTAAAGTGCAGTTTCACTCCCATCAATAGATGGGAGGGCCACAGAGGGTAACGCCTTCTCTTCGGCCAGTGACATCAATTTAAATATGGTAGGAAGTTATTAGGAGTGGGTTTCAGGATTGTTTTATTGGTTGGTTTATTGTCATTAATAGAGAAGAATACGATGAGAGATGATGCAGTATTGAAGTGCTGTTCACAGATGTTGAGGTCACATGATGTTAGCCGAGACGAGGGTGTTAATCTTCTGCTATGGGCTACTCAGGGCGGGTTGAGACAATGGAAGTTCTGTTAGTGAGTACAAAGGAATGCAAGAATGAAATAATGCGCAATAGATACGCGGATGGTGATAATAAATACGATGATGTGGGTTGTAGAGAGTAGTGACCTGATCACGTTCACAGAGTGCAAGAAGATGATCGACTGGTGAATTATGGGTAACGTGGTATAGCTGGAGGCTGATCTAATTACTCATAAAGGATTAGGAGAGCGAAGTTAAATACGGTGTCGAACATAGCGACAGCGGAGACGATTGATATTCTGTAAAAGAGTAGGAATAGCTATACGGTGATATACTTCTTACGTTGGAGTTTGTGCAGGCAAGGTGCAAGACAAAGTTTGAGGACCTCTAATCTGTCATAGAACCAGGCAGGAAGAAACAAAGAACTAGTACGTATAAATTATGAGGTTCGTATTGAGGTCCCAGTTAGTTCCTTGTAAATTTATTCTTCGGTGTATTCATGGTCTTCTAAATTGATGAGATGATCTTTCCAACTGTGGTGTTTATTGAAGGTGACGCCAAGATATTTTGCAAACATAATTGTGAACCTAGAGCTAAGAGATATAATCGCTCAGGATTCTTGTTAGATAATATTTATTGTGTTTGAGGCGTAAACTGGTAAACTCATCAATTTTTGGTTGTAAAGTTATTTTTATACGCTCTACCGACGAATATAGAGCGAGGAGTGTGGTATCGTCTGCAAAAGGTAAAGAATAGATTGGTGTTGAAGGTTGAGGCACATCAGCTCCGTATAAAACATAAAGTAGTGGAGACAAATCAGAACCTTTGCATCTCCAGCTTTCAGTATAAAATGTTGAGATTGTTCTTGATTAAATGCTGAATTGTAATATGCCATTACAGTCTAATGATATTATGTTCTTAACAGGAGGGTGCCCGAAATTTTTTGCACCGACTGTACTTGACGTTTAACAAAAAAATTTCTGGCTGTTCATATAATTCGTAATATTGTTCATTATTCTATTTCAAATTAACATGAAAAAACTGTAAAAAATTCATTACGGATTATAGTTTTGGGAATCAATATCTTTATTTATATTTTAAATTAGTTATAAGTTTTGTATATGGATATGTAAATGGATTATTACAATTCTTACGGTGTCAGTGCTATCTGAAAATATAGATCCACTATTGGACGGAACTTTCCAGATCAAATAACCAATCTAAAATTCGACAGAATTTTCAGGACCACCCTTCACCTCTCTTTTAGATACCTAGGTCCTTCTAAAATCTAGTTTGATCCAGATTTTACCAAATTTTATTCGTTTCAAAGCCCCACCGCCAAAATGCTTAGTTTTGATTGGCTGATAATCCCACGCTATGATATTAGGGCGCAATTATTCTTTTCCACGCCGGGAAATTTTACTGACAACAGCCAGATTCGGATCTTCTCGATCATAAAGTTGAAAAAGCTGAAAACAAGGTAATATTTGGGAGTTTTTTAATATCTAAATTCTCTGGAAGTCTCTAGGAGCCAAAAAACTATTAAATTTCATACAAAAAACTGAACTAAAAAGCTGAAATAGGAAGTGCAGTATAGTAACGCCATGTTGAGCAAATATAATGAGTGATGGACAGGTTCCACGAAGTGCATCAGTTTGCTAGTGGTTCTTAAATATCCACAGACAGTTTCGGAAGAGTGGTGTTTTTCCCTTTAAATACTTTTATCCTTAAAACTATTCCTGTTAGAGTTACGTTAGGCCTGTCCATCTATAGATCTGTTTATGTAGGTAGCGAGTGATTTTTTTTAATTACATACATGGCGGTATTCAATTTTGTTGTAGTTAGGATAGTAACCATAATGCACTTGTAATTTTACAGTGAGGGCTCCTATCTGACTCCCAACTTGGGAGTACGGCTTCCAGCGGGATGAGTTGAACATTTAGTTTGTTTCCGGGTTCCTGCCCCTTCAGGGCAGGGGTCCTATTGTTAGCTAATACTTCGATATGTCCCCTCGGGGGCATTGATTAAACAGTTAAGAATGTGATTCAGTGAATACAGGGCCAGTTGGCCCTGTCCCTTTCTTTCCTTTTCCTTTCGAGCCGATTTAAAATGGTAAAATATGAATGTTTTCTGTGTATATTTATTAGTATAACATGTATTAATGATAGTGATAATTGGTGTGTATTGGCATGATGTGTCTTGTAGTTTGAGTAGTATGTGTATATTTGTAATGTAGTATCAGTGGTAGTGGTAGTTAAGTGATGAAAGAGTGTGTGAGATAATTAAATATGGACAGTGTAGTATTTACTATACGATAAATTCTTTATTATTCCGTCATTAAGTGAACTCATACACAATATTTAATAGTGAACTTAATATAGTATAATAATTCCGTGTACAAGGTCACATTCAGTTGTTCAAGGGTTGATTATATCGTCGCTAGCCCTAGTGTCAAAAGTCAGTACTAACCGCCATTCTTCTGTCGAGGTACTTAGTGATTTAGTTTTCATGAAATTGACCTTTCTTTCCGAAATAAAACCTAGAAGGTATAATTCACAGCCCATATGAATGTACAGTTAGGTCAAGTGATCCAAAATTAATATATTCTGAAAGTTTCAACATTCTGCATAGTCTAGAAATCGAAATATGTAAATAAATAAACTATACGTAAATCTTTAACAGAAGTCGGGCGATATGATGCTAGTTCTTCGCTTTGGAATTATATTAGATGTTCATTTTTCTTCGTGGCTGCAGCAGTTCATTGTTACTGCAAAATTTTATAAACATTAAATATTATCGCGGATAATTCTATTTTCAGTGAACATACGTAGGATTTTTTTTTCTTTCTTCTTAATAAAGCTACCGAGTATTACATAGTATTGTGTGTGGGATGAAAGAGTCTTGAGTTCGAGTGAGGTTGTCGTGCGGTGATCGGAATCGGAAATGTTTGTAGTGACTATAGATTTTAAAGTGTTATGATGAAATGTGTAAATAGGCTGGGCGTAGATAGAGGAAACAGGGTGTTGTAGAATATAGCGTCGTGGCAAATGAATATTAATGTGAATATGAATATATAAGGTGTATGAATATTGTAGTAAATGAATATAGAATATAGGACACCCATATAGTTAAATGTATAGTAGCCCAGTGAATACTTCGCCGCGTGTTGATATATAGATATTGAATAGATACGTGTAGCTACAAACATCTCAGGTTCTGACCCCTGCACCATGATATCACGCGGACCGGAGGGCGATATATAGTCGGACTATGGTAATACTTTGTAGTTTAATGGGTTATAATAATAATCAACCATAGTAATACCATCTGATAGAAGGGGTAGCATCATATAATCGTTGACTAGACATATTGAATAATAAATTATGAAAAGACAATAGTAGTTATACAACAGGGCTGTAGTGAATTATATTTTCTGGTCGAGTTTTAAAATAGAATATCCTGCTCCGTGAGATTTTTTTTTCCTTCACGTTACCTACTCGGGCTAGCTTACAATGTTCATGGAGGCGACAGCTCTGACAGGGTTACAGAATCAAAACAATTAATTATTGAAATTTATTCGCGTACCCGGATGTCGACCCCTAGTCCCTTCAAGTATTGTCATTTCTTTTCTTAGTTTAATTAGATGAGGGAAATTAACGACATCCCAGACTGTGACGTGTCTGCGCAGGGTAGCTATCGGTGAGGTTTGGCCATAGAAATCACCGATCCAAAATTCAGTTTATTTATTTTTTTTTTATTTTCGGCAAATCACTAATCAGGGATATCTTAGCTATTACTCTAGTTTCATTACTGTCCTAGAACCTCCTTAGTTCTTCTGAGGGGTCGAATGTTTTTTTTTTACTTAGAGATTTCAAAATTGGGGACTCAGTTACCCGGTCCCTTCCCCCTCTCGTTTTATCCTGCTGGTCTGGGCCGGATACGGGGATCGGATTTCAATCTTACAAGCAAATTCTTGTGGGATTGGGATCTGATGGACACAGAACTTGCATCCTTGGCAGCAGGGACTCCCTCCTAGTTTACGTAATTAAGTAAACCACCCTTTTTCGGCATATGTGAATATTTTGGCTATGAGTTGTTATATATTTAAATTCGATCACTCTTCTGTGTAGTGAGTAGTACTTTAATCTTTCTTCTTTCGTTGGCGCCGCTTTCTGTCTCTTGTCTCTTTCTTCCTTCTTACTTCGAGATTTATATATTTTTTTTAATTTTTCAACCTTCCCCCCCCCAAGATTTTGAACTTGTTACTTACGATTTATTTAACGTACAACTCTGATCTGAAATTACCAGCTGAGACGTTGCAAGACACGATTCATGAATGGAGTAGATAATGATTGGGTCCTCCATCACATTTTGACCTATCGCCGAAATGAACAAAGACTTCGTAGTTGACGACACTTAAATTACGTTCTTTCACCGTCGTCCCTTTTAAGTTTTTTTTTTAATCCATTGGTCACTTTCCTTTCTGTTTTGGTTTTCGATCACCTTGTAGTTGATCTGGGCCCAGAAATTGTATTTTAGGTTATCTAGTTATATCTTTAGAAATGCTCTGTGTTACGTGCCTGCCTTCCAAAGTTTTTTTTCCTTCATGATTTAAGCACGAATTGAATATATAAAAGTGAAAAATTTTATAGATGCGCGGTATCAGGTAGAAAAGCGATTTTCTTTTTCATATGTAATGTCGGAAGTCATTTGTTTTGGGACAATGTTTGCAACCTTGTAAAAAATTTTATTATTGGGGTGATTAATTTAAATGTGTGCGCATTTATTGAATATAATATATATATATATATATATAGAGAGAGAGAAATGAATACGTCGAAATGTATATGTACTTAATATGTGAATATGATTTTAAAGTAAAAGTATGATATTAAATGTATTATGAATATATGTAAGAGCGCTCGTGTCTGTCCCCCTAAACGTGTATTGGTTGCTATAGTTTACCAGTAAGTTCTCCGACGAATGTAAGAATGTAGATTTTGTTAAGAATACCGCCGTACACTCAAGTAATTTTCCTTTTCTGTTGAATAAATGTAAATGATACCTTATGTAATTATGTAATGGCATGTATTGGAAAGTAACGGCAGGTCTAAACGTAACTCACATCATAACGCATATTATCCTTGAACTACCAACCCAAAAACCATTGTGGAAAGTGTACCTTGAATCCTTCTCACCTTCATATGTATCCTGTGACTTGACCAGTTTTTTTTTATCCTCAATTTGAACCTTTATACTCCGTACACCTGTGGAAGATCGTTTAAAAAAAAAATCCGAACCAAGTATACTTATAGACCAAAGTGATCTAAAGGAAAGGTCTCATGACGTGTCCCAGTGTTGAATAAATAACTTAAAACTATCCAATTAATAAGTTTGGAAATGGATCGTCTAAGAGGAGAAACATCCTCTAGTGAAAGTTATTTTCTCAACATCCCTAGATGGGTAAAGCGTCGTAGTGTGCGATTGCAGATATAAACTGTTAAAAGTTATAAACCAAGTATAGACGACGAATGGTTTTGTAAACCAATAGATATATATATACATATAGAGATATATATAAACACGAACGAAGTTAAATGGAGCGAAATGTTTTGGACGCTACGAGTAGTGCGTGATTTGTGATTTGAACGCTCAAAATTATTAAGATTTTATTCCTCAATGTGAGGTAGAGACTCATATAAGTTCTGATACACCAAAAAGTTCTCTTTTTTTCTTTTCTTTCCTCTTTGTTCATATTTTTTTCAAGTGAAATAAGTGTCTTTTTGCATATGTCGCAAATCATAATTTGTTTTAGCAAGCCTAAGATATGATACATGTAAATATTTTTTTTTCTCTTTCTATTTGTCAAGATGATTGGACATATAAAAAATTTGCTAAAATATAACACTATGTACTCTATTAATATATAACCAAGAACTTGTGCTTTTAAGATTTTCGTTGTAATTAATTTTTTTTCTTTTTTCACTATGGATGTAATAAATTATTTGTATCTTTGTAGTTAGTTGGTTTCCTTTAAACATATATACACTGTCCTGAGTGAGTGAGCGTGTGAATGCATGATAGATTTAATATAAGTAATTTTAGTGATATCATTTGTTGTAGTAACATCTATAATATATGTGTCGTGTTTTAATATATGTGTTAAGGTAAATAACCTAGGTCATAAAGGACCGCTACTAATGGTTTAAATCGGCTCTAGGAGTGAAACAAAAATAGCAGGATGAGCCTAAATACGACATCTTTCTTCCAGGAAGTTGAAATTCTTATTGATACGATACATAAATTTATATTGAGTTTATAAGTCTGATTTTTTTTTCCTCTTGGCTAATTCATATGTGTGGTCGATCCTAGAGAACAGAGTTCAGATGCTGGAGGTTATCAATCACCGGTTGGAATAACAGTACAGAGAATGATTTCATCTTTCTCGTTTCCAGGTCTAGGTCTGGGCAATCCCACGGTCGTGGTGCCTGGAGCTAGGTCTGGGTGGTATGAGGGAACATGTGTCTATTCCGAAGCATTCCAAAATTGATTAGTCGTTAATAACATTTAGAATGATTCATCTTTCAACGACTTTCCCGACCTTTTACTATATTTCCGGAATTAGCCAGTAATCTGTTTCTCATTAAAATACCCTATTTCTTTTCTTTCTTCTTTTCCTACCTCCTTCTTTTACCCTTCTACTTTCTTTTCTTTCTTTCCTATTTCTGAATGAAAGAAAACGGAGTCATGACAGAGTAGTCGCTATTTGCACGGTCAATAAGTTGTTTTGATGAGTTTTCTTCGGGAGTCCGATATGGAGTAATTAACGATAACAAGAAAGTTTATTGAAATTTACTGTATTGGAAAATAATCATGACTTCAATTAGTAGATGATGTTTCGTAAATCGTCCTCGTAAAAGAGGATTAATTTTAGCGACTCCAGTACATTGCACGTTATTATGCTCTTTTTTCTTCTTTTTTTTCGTTTTCTTTGAATATTGGCTAACCGTGACAGGATCTGTTGTCCTGGAAACGGCGGTTTCTATGGCAACGGACAAACGTTTTTCTTTCAATATTGGCGACCGTTGACATAGGACAGTTACCATGGAAACAATTGTTTTCCCTGGTAACGAATCTGAAATTATTTATTAAACACTGTTTAGGATCGAGCACATATCGACTTGGCCACAATAGGTGCATAATTAAAAAGTTATAGTGGGATTAAATAATTATAGTCATTGGCTGTTCTGCTATCTTTGTCTCTCTCTGTAGAAAGGGGGGAATGAAGGAATTTGCTAAAGTGACTTCTAAAATTTGAAAATGCTGGAAGTTGACCCAAGGAGGGAATTAGATAGGAGTCCCTTAATTTATGAATAGTACTTGATTAATAAGTATTGTTAGTCTATAAGTATATAATTGCATGTGTTTATATTGTGTCTTTTTATATGGAAACTATGGCAACCAATAGGGAAGTCGTATCACACGAGAACGCGGAAGTCTCATGTGCACAATGTACTTTAGAGAGTAGTGAGAAAAGAGCTCGCGTCTCTCGTAGGCTAGTGAGGTGTCACGAATGTGGGTTGAAATGGATTCATTTCAGTTGTATTAATTTAGAGGATACTGCTGAAAATGCAGAAAAGGTCCGGGCTGGTGAAATAGTTAAATACTGCAAAGAATGTGAGGGGAAGCTCCACCAGTCGCGTGAACCCATGAGTTTATCCTCTGAAAAAGAAAATTAACATCCCGATTCGGACGGTGAGCGAGGGTATAGTACCCCGAAGAACCGAGGCCAAATATCTCCAGTGGAGATATCTGACCTCGATGATGATGAAAAAGATGGGAATCCAATTGGTGATAAACCCAAAGAAAAGCAAAGGAAGACTGTGTCATCTAATAATGACGCTCTCCTCCTTTCATTGCAACAAATGCTACAAGAAATGAATGAAAATAACCGGGAAATGAGACGCGAAATAAACGAAAAATAGATAATAATAGCCGAGAAATGTGACGCGAAATGAATAAGAATAGCCGGGAAATGAATGAAAAAATAGATGCCTCGAACCGAGAAACCGAATCTCGATTCGAAGTATTAACTCACAAAATAGACAATATATGTGTAGACTTCGTTTCCTCAATAAACAAATTGAGGGAGCAAACGTCTACTGAAATTGATTTGGTCAGATGCGAGGCTCAACAGTCCATAAAGCAACTTCAGCAGGAGACTGAAAGTAAATTAGATCATGTAAATTCTGAAATTGAACGAATGGATACTAAATTGTATAAAACCAACAATAAATTAGAAACACAGCAGGCCGAAATTGATAGTTTAAAGTCAACCTTGTCAGACCTACCATTGGAAACCAAACTGGAAGTAACTGACCAGAAAATTTCGAAAATTCAAAACGAGATAGCAAATATTCAAAAAGAAATGACAAAATCTAGTCGCGAAAAATCAGAGGTAACCTATCCTTTCCCCGGTAGCGATTCCTCAGGAATATTACCTGCTATAACAACCTCCTGTAGCGCAGGAAAAGAAAATTTAATGTCAGTTGATGCACGGGATATTGCGACGCACTACCCCATGCATCGGTCAGAACCAAAGTCGTGGTTCAATTCCAATAGTGTGCCGAATCAGTCGAGTGTTGTGACGACTACGGTCACTAGCGTGAGTGCTCCCTCCTTACATGGAGGTATACAATCACATAGCGTGTTGCCGGGAAGAGGAGATGGGTGCCATTCTGAGTCGTTGTTCATGGGTGCGATTCGTCCGGGGATGGAGCCCAACATATTCAATACGACCAACAAAATCCCTTTCACTTACATGGGTAATTATAACACCGCTACGACGTCGTCGGTGGTAAATCCGGTGACGACTCCGATTGTGCAGGAAAATAGGTTAATTCCCACCAACAATTCCCCTACTTATGTTGGTATGAGCTCTAGAGTGTCCCTCCGGGATATTGAACATTTTCCCACTTTCGGTGGGAACATTGCGAACTGGTTACCTCGTGTTTTCCTGCTACCTAAAAGGTGAACTCACAATTTCCAAAATCTTAAGCTTTTCAACTGTACTGAGGACAAAAAACGGGAACTTCTATCTCAATACCCAAAGTGAATGTTACACTGTCTCATTTGAGTGCATGAGTGTATGAGTGAGTAGTTAGTTTATTAGTATTAATACATGTTAATTCTATTCAACAAAATTTTGTTATTCAAACAAAATTTTTTTTTAACGACGCCGGGGAACTGTAATATGCCATTACAGTCTAATGATATTATGTTCTTAACAGGAGGGTGCCCGAAATTTTTTGCACCGACTGTACTTGACGTTTAACAAAAAAATTTCTGGCTGTTCATATAATTCGTAATATTGTTCATTATTCTATTTCAAATTAACATGAAAAAACTGTAAAAAATTCATTACGGATTATAGTTTTGGGAATCAATATCTTTATTTATATTTTAAATTAGTTATAAGTTTTGTATATGGATATGTAAATGGATTATTACAATTCTTACGGTGTCAGTGCTATCTGAAAATATAGATCCACTATTGGACGGAACTTTCCAGATCAAATAACCAATCTAAAATTCGACAGAATTTTCAGGACCACCCTTCACCTCTCTTTTAGATACCTAGGTCCTTCTAAAATCTAGTTTGATCCAGATTTTACCAAATTTTATTCGTTTCAAAGCCCCACCGCCAAAATGCTTAGTTTTGATTGGCTGATAATCCCACGCTATGATATTAGGGCGCAATTATTCTTTTCCACGCCGGGAAATTTTACTGACAACAGCCAGATTCGGATCTTCTCGATCATAAAGTTGAAAAAGCTGAAAACAAGGTAATATTTGGGAGTTTTTTAATATCTAAATTCTCTGGAAGTCTCTAGGAGCCAAAAAACTATTAAATTTCATACAAAAAACTGAACTAAAAAGCTGAAATAGGAAGTGCAGTATAGTAACGCCATGTTGAGCAAATATAATGAGTGATGGACAGGTTCCACGAAGTGCATCAGTTTGCTAGTGGTTCTTAAATATCCACAGACAGTTTCGGAAGAGTGGTGTTTTTCCCTTTAAATACTTTTATCCTTAAAACTATTCCTGTTAGAGTTACGTTAGGCCTGTCCATCTATAGATCTGTTTATGTAGGTAGCGAGTGATTTTTTTTAATTACATACATGGCGGTATTCAATTTTGTTGTAGTTAGGATAGTAACCATAATGCACTTGTAATTTTACAGTGAGGGCTCCTATCTGACTCCCAACTTGGGAGTACGGCTTCCAGCGGGATGAGTTGAACATTTAGTTTGTTTCCGGGTTCCTGCCCCTTCAGGGCAGGGGTCCTATTGTTAGCTAATACTTCGATATGTCCCCTCGGGGGCATTGATTAAACAGTTAAGAATGTGATTCAGTGAATACAGGGCCAGTTGGCCCTGTCCCTTTCTTTCCTTTTCCTTTCGAGCCGATTTAAAATGGTAAAATATGAATGTTTTCTGTGTATATTTATTAGTATAACATGTATTAATGATAGTGATAATTGGTGTGTATTGGCATGATGTGTCTTGTAGTTTGAGTAGTATGTGTATATTTGTAATGTAGTATCAGTGGTAGTGGTAGTTAAGTGATGAAAGAGTGTGTGAGATAATTAAATATGGACAGTGTAGTATTTACTATACGATAAATTCTTTATTATTCCGTCATTAAGTGAACTCATACACAATATTTAATAGTGAACTTAATATAGTATAATAATTCCGTGTACAAGGTCACATTCAGTTGTTCAAGGGTTGATTATATCGTCGCTAGCCCTAGTGTCAAAAGTCAGTACTAACCGCCATTCTTCTGTCGAGGTACTTAGTGATTTAGTTTTCATGAAATTGACCTTTCTTTCCGAAATAAAACCTAGAAGGTATAATTCACAGCCCATATGAATGTACAGTTAGGTCAAGTGATCCAAAATTAATATATTCTGAAAGTTTCAACATTCTGCATAGTCTAGAAATCGAAATATGTAAATAAATAAACTATACGTAAATCTTTAACAGAAGTCGGGCGATATGATGCTAGTTCTTCGCTTTGGAATTATATTAGATGTTCATTTTTCTTCGTGGCTGCAGCAGTTCATTGTTACTGCAAAATTTTATAAACATTAAATATTATCGCGGATAATTCTATTTTCAGTGAACATACGTAGGATTTTTTTTTCTTTCTTCTTAATAAAGCTACCGAGTATTACATAGTATTGTGTGTGGGATGAAAGAGTCTTGAGTTCGAGTGAGGTTGTCGTGCGGTGATCGGAATCGGAAATGTTTGTAGTGATTATAGATTTTAAAGTGTTATGATGAAATGTGTAAATAGGCTGGGCGTAGATAGAGGAAACAGGGTGTTGTAGAATATAGCATCGTGGCAAATGAATATTAATGTGAATATGAATATAAAGTGTATGAATATTGTAGTAAATGAATATAGAATATAGGACACCCATATAGTTAAATGTATAGTAGCCCAGTGAATACTTCGCCGCGTGTTGATATATAGATATTGAATAGATACGTGTAGCTACAAACATCTCAGGTTCTGACCCCTGCACCATGATATCACGCGGACCGGAGGGCGATATATAGTCGGACTATGGTAATACTTTGTAGTTTAATGGGTTATAATAATAATCAACCATAGTAATACCATCTGATAGAAGGGGTAGCATCATATAATCGTTGACTAGACATATTGAATAATAAATTATGAAAAGACAATAGTAGTTATACAACAGGGCTGTAGTGAATTATATTTTCTGGTCGAGTTTTAAAATAGAATATCCTGCTCCGTGAGATTTTTTTTTCCTTCACGTTACCTACTCGGGCTAGCTTACAATTTTCATGGAGGCGACAGCTCTGACAGGGTTACAGAATCAAAACAATTAATTATTGAAATTTATTCGCGTACCCGGATGTCGACCCCTAGTCCCTTCAAGTATTGTCATTTCTTTTCTTAGTTTAATTAGATGAGGGAAATTAACGACATCCCAGACTGTGGCGTGTCTGCGCAGGGTAGCTATCGGTGAGGTTTGGCCATAGAAATCACCGATCCAAAATTCAGTTTATTTAATTTTTTTTTATTTTCGGCAAATCACTAATCAGGGATATCTTAGCTATTACTCTAGTTTCATTACTGTCCTAGAACCTCCTTAGTTCTTCTGAGGGGTCGAATGTTTTTTTTTTTTACTTAGAGATTTCAAAATTGGGGACTCAGTTACCCGGGCCCTTCCCCCTCTCCTTTTATCCTGCTGGTCTGGGCCGGATACGGGGATCGGATTTCAATCTTACAAGCAAATTCTTGTGGGATTGGGATCTGATGGACACAGAACTTGCATCCTTGGCAGCAGGGACTCCCTCCTAGTTTACGTAATTAAGTAAACCACCCTTTTTCGGCATATGTGAATATTTTGGCTATGAGTTGTTATATATTTAAATTCGATCACTCTTCTGTGTAGTGAGTAGTACTTTAATCTTTCTTCTTTCGTTGGCGCCGCTTTCTGTCTCTTGTCTCTTTCTTCCTTCTTACTTCGAGATTTATATATTTTTTTAATTTTTCAACCTTCCCCCCCCCAAGATTTTGAACTTGTTACTTACGATTTATTTAACGTACAACTCTGATCTGAAATTACCAGCTGAGACGTTGCAAGACACGATTCATGAATGGAGTAGATAATGATTGGGTCCTCCATCACATTTTGACCTATCGCCGAAATGAACAAAGACTTCGTAGTTGACGACACTTAAATTACGTTCTTTCACCGTCGTCCCTTTTAAGTTTTTTTTAATCCATTGGTCACTTTCCTTTCTGTTTTGGTTTTCGATCACCTTGTAGTTGATCTGGGCCCAGAAATTGTATTTTAGGTTATCTAGTTATATCTTTAGAAATGCTCTGTGTTACGTGCCTGCTTTCCAAAGTTTTTTTTTCCTTCGTGATTTAAGCACGAATTGAATATATAAAAGTGAAAAATTTTATAGATGCGCGGTATCAGGTAGAAAAGCGATTTTCTTTTTCATATGTAATGTCGGAAGTCATTTGTTTTGGGACAATGTTTGCAACCTTGTAAAAAATTTTATTATTGGGGTGATTAATTTAAATGTGTGCGCATTTATTGAATATAAATATATATATATAGAGAGAGAGAAATGAATACGTCGAAATGTATATGTACTTAATATGTGAATATGATTTTAAAGTAAAAGTATGATATTAAATGTATTATGAATATATGTAAGAGCGCTCGTGTCTGTCCCCCTAAACGTGTATTGGTTGCTATAGTTTACCAGTAAGTTCTCCGACGAATGTAAGAATGTAGATTTTGTTAAGAATACCGCCGTGCACTCAAGTAATTTTCCTTTTCTGTTGAATAAATGTAAATGATACCTTATGTAATTATGTAATGGCATGTATTGGAAAGTAACGGCAGGTCTAAACGTAACTCACATCATAACGCATATTATCCTTGAACTACCAACCCAAAAACCATTGTGGAAAGTGTACCTTGAATCCTTCTCACCTTCATATGTATCCTGTGACTTGACCATTTTTTTTTTATCCTCAATTTGAACCTTTATACTCCGTACACCTGTGGAAGATCGTTTAAAAAAAAAAAATCCGAACCAAGTATACATATAGACCAAAGTGATCTAAAGGAAAGGTCTCATGACGTGTCCCAGTGTTGAATAAATAACTTAAAACTATCCAATTAATAAGTTTGGAAATGGATCGTCTAAGAGGAGAAACATCCTCTAGTGAAAGTTATTTTCTCAACATCCCTAGATGGGTAAAGCGTCGTAGTGTGCGATTGCAGATATAAACTGTTAAAAGTTATAAACCAAGTATAGACGACGAATGGTTTTGTAAACCAATAGATATATATATACATATAGAGATATATATAAACACGAACGAAGTTAAATGGAGCGAAATGTTTTGGACGCTACGAGTAGTGCGTGATTTGTGATTTGAACGCTCAAAATTATTAAGATTTTATTCCTCAATGTGAGGTAGAGACTCATATAAGTTCTGATACACCAAAAAGTTCTCTTTTTTTCTTTTCTTTCCTCTTTGTTCATATTTTTTTCAAGTGAAATAAGTGTCTTTTTGCATATGTCGCAAATCATAATTTGTTTTAGCATGCCTAAGATATGATACATGTAAATATTTTTTTCTCTTTCTATTTGTCAAGATGATTGGACATATAAAAAATTTACTAAAATATAACACTATGTACTCTATTAATATATAACCAAGAACTTGTGCTTTTAAGATTTTCGTTGTAATTAATTTTTTTTCTTTTTTCACTATGGATGTAATAAATTATTTGTATCTTTGTAGTTAGTTGGTTTCCTTTAAACATATATACACTGTCCTGAGTGAGTGAGCGTGTGAATGCATGATAGATTTAATATAAGTAATTTTAGTGATATCATTTGTTGTAGTAACATCTATAATATATGTGTCGTGTTTTAATATATGTGTTAAGGTAAATAACCTAGGTCATAAAGGACCGCTACTAATGGTTTAAATCGGCTCTAGGAGTGAAACAAAAATAGCAGGATGAGCCTAAATACGACATCTTTCTTCCAGGAAGTTGAAATTCTTATTGATACGATACATAAATTTATATTGAGTTTATAAGTCTGATTTTTTTTTCCTCTTGGCTAATTCATATGTGTGGTCGATCCTAGAGAACAGAGTTCAGATGCTGGAGGTTATCAATCACCGGTTGGAATAACAGTACAGAGAATGATTTCATCTTTCTCGTTTCCAGGTCTAGGTCTGGGCAATCCCACGGTCGTGGTGCCTGGAGCTAGGTCTGGGTGGTATGAGGGAACATGTGTCTATTCCGAAGCATTCCAAAATTGATTAGTCGTTAATAACATTTAGAATGATTCATCTTTCAACGACTTTCCCGACCTTTTACTATATTTCCGGAATTATCCAGTAATCTGTTTCTCATTAAAATACCCTATTTCTTTTCTTTCTTCTTTTCCTACCTCCTTCTTTTACCCTTCTACTTTCTTTTCTTTCTTTCCTATTTCTGAATGAAAGAAAACGGAGTCATGACAGAGTAGTCGCTATTTGCACGGTCAATAAGTTGTTTTGATGAGTTTTCTTCGGGAGTCCGATATGGAGTAATTAACGATAACAAGAAAGTTTATTGAAATTTACTGTATTGGAAAATAATCATGACTTCAATTAGTAGATGATGTTTCGTAAATCGTCCTCGTAAAAGAGGATTAATTTTAGCGACTCCAGTACATTGCACGTTATTATGCTCTTTTTTCTTCGTTTTTTTTCGTTTTCTTTCAGAATGGGGGTGAAGAAAATTGGTGATAAGCTGTACATAAATTAGGAGTAAAATGCGAAGTAATTTTAAAGAGAAGCCACTGATGGTAAACATTATTGAATACAAGCTCAATATCAAATGAAGGCAGGGCCGGATTTCCCAATAGGCCCTGTAGGCCCGGGCCTATGGGCGCAAGCTCCCAGGAGGCGCACGGCCGAGAGAAAACAATTAAAAATATATCTAGAAATAAAAATAAATAGCCATAACTTAACATATTTTTTGAATTCATTAAAAAAAATCAGGCTTATAAAGCATTCTGATTTTGAAATTCATTGGAACAAATAATTGTTGGTAAAGTTACACTATTTTTCAATATTATGCATCAACTTCGTTACAACATTGATCTCAAACACGGGAGAACTGGCTGTTTTTTTTTACTTATTTACTTATTTTTTTTACTACAGAGTTTTTTATTTATTTGCCCAAATGGCTAAATTGAACAAAACCAAAGTTATTCACCAATCTTTTGTTAATGTATTAACGGTATTTTGTTAAGCCCAGAACCAAGTAAATTCCTCAAAAAACTTGCAATGATAAAATTGCATCGTGGAGTGGTGTTTAAGCAATTAACATATAGGCCTGATATAATTTTTTAATAAAGGTTTTTAGAAAACTAACTTTAACCAGACTAGGGGGCGGAAAAAATTATTGGGCTTAGGGGCGCCAAAATACTAAATCCGGCCCTGAATTAAGGTAAAACAACTGGCAAACGTTTATTGAAATGATTAATTAGATTGCTTGACAACTTTAAAAGTTGATCAGCTGTGCTAAATGACGGTCGATATCCAGCTTATGTAGATGGTAGAGTAGAATGTGTCAGTAAGTATAAGTGAAGATGCTTCACCAGAATGCGTTCTAGTGTCTTGGTTAAAAAATAATAAGTAAGAGTAATCGGTCGGTAAGATTAAAGAAGTGCAGTATCCTTGTTAGGTGTAAGAACTACTACTATTTTAGCAAGCTTTCAAATTGTTGGAAAGAAGCCTGTAGTTAAAATAGTCGTCGAGAGCATTGAGAGGATAGCATGCAAAGCAGCTGTTAGTGTCTATCGAAGTTGATTGTAATTGATATTACCAGCTCCAGGAGCTGTGTTATGGCGATTTTTGTGAGACTTGACAATATCATCACTGGTTATAGGAGTTGTGAGTGGTTCAGTTAGTTCTAGTTAATTTTGTATGGCAGTTGTAAACAATCGTCAAGTACAATCGCCGAGACTGTTAATGTGAATGATGCTATGGATGACTAAAATGTGATGTCACTGCGTGAGTAGGTAAGCTATGCAAAATATCATATCGTTGACCTGAAGTGACATAATTTTACGTTGAATTTCTTATATATAACTTCCCAAACACAGCGTTTCATTTCAAAACTGACTTTATATCAGATATTCTCCTCTAACTTTTCGTGAGGACCAACTTATGTGATCTAGAGAGCACCTATTTGTGATTTTTTCACTAAAATAGAAAAAAACGTCCTAAAGATTATTATTAGAACTTATGTTTAGTGCAACTTTTACTTCAACTCTGCACAAGTGGAAAGTTAGTTGGAGCTTACTTACAAACAATGCGTACAGGCATCTTACGTAGAATAAAGAAAAAAGAGTGTAAAACTAAACGAGTGTTTCCTAACAGAGAAGTAAAATCTCGGATTGATGTGTGCTTTCGAAATACCGGCTTTTTAAGACGAGTGTGAACTTAGCAGGACCACTTTTGAAAATTATAAATGTATGCACACCATATGTTTGTACTGCGTTTGTACCGGTTTGTACCGTAAAACGTTTCGTTTGTACCGGTCTCAAATTCGAAAAAATCGAAAAATAAAGTGGTCCTGCTAAGTTCACGTGAACTTAGCAGGACCACTGATAAATTTCTACAAATTTGATGATTTTTCTGTACGATTTGTTTGTACTGCGTTTGTACCGGATTGTACCGTAAAAATTTTCGTTTGTACCGGCCTAAAATTCGAAAAAATCGAAAAATAAAGTGGTCCTGCTAAGTTCACGTGAACTTAGCAAGATCAGAATACAAATTTCTGCAATTCTTAAGATTTCTCTGTTTGAATAGTTTGTTCTACGTTTGTACCGGATTGTACCGTAAAAATTTTCGTTTGTACCGGTCCCAAATTCGAAAAAATCGAAAAATAAAGTGGTCCTGTAGCAGGACCACTGATAAATTTCTACAAATTTGATGATTTTTTCTATACGATTCGCTTGTACTGTGTTTGTACCGGATTGTACCGTAAAAGTTTTCGTTTGTACCGGTCTCAAATTCGAAAAAATCGAAAAATAAAGTGGTGAACTTAGCAAGACCACTGATAAATTTCTACAAATTTGATGATTTTTCTATAGGATTCGTTTGTACTGCGTTTGTACCGGATTGTACCGTAAAAACTTTTGTTTGTACCGGTCTCAAATTCGAAGAAATCGAAAAATAAAGTAATCCTGCTAAGTTCACGTGAGGTTGGGGATTAGGTTGAGCATTAACTGAGACAGAAACACGGTCAGTGATACTTCTACAGCCCAAAGTCAACAAAACACTGGTCTTGTAAGTTCTTGATGTTAAAATCTACTAAAACAAGAATTGAGCTAGTATCAAACGTTTCAGTTTCAGTAAAACTATTGTTCATTGTGAATAGGATACTAAACAAACAAAATTTTTATTGTATAATATAAATTTGTGATTCCAAATATAAAAATAAGAAAGTAGAGTATTTTTTTGAGTTAAACTGGCAGATAATTGCAAGTAGCCGAGAACGTAATGGGTAGCCCAATTTGAAATTTTGGTAGGAACTTTTGGATCAAAAATTGCCCAATCCGCTTCTTGTAGCCCAATCTGCCTACACTGCTGAGAAGGCGCACGTTGTTTTTCGATTTCTTCGAATTTCAGACCGGAACAAATGAAAATTTTTAAGGTACAATCCGGTACAAACTCAGTACCAACGATTTGATAAGGAAAATCTTCAAATTCATATAAATTTATCAGTGTTTACGTGAATTTAGAAGGACCATTAATTTTTCGATTTTGTCGAATTTGAGACCGGTACAAACGAAAAGTTTTATGGTATAATCCGGTACAAACGCAGTACAAACGAATCGTACAGAAAAATCATCAAATTTGTAGAAATTTATCAGTGGTCCTGCTAAGTTCACGTGAACTTAGCAGGACCACATTATTTTTCGATTTTTTCGAATTTAGGACCGGTACAAACGAAAATTTTTACGGTACAGTCCGGTACAAACGTAGAACAAACGATTCAAACAGACAAATCTTAAGATTTGCAGAAATGTGTATTCTGGTCCTGCTATGTTCACGTGAACTTAGCAGGACCACTTTATTTTTAGATTTTTTCGAATTTGGGACCGGTACAAACGAAAATTTTTACGGTACAATCCGGTACAAACGCAGTACAAACGAATCGTACAGAAAAATCATCAAATTTGTAGAAATTTATCAGTGGTCCTGCTAAGTTCACGTGAACTTAGCAGGACCACTTTATTTTTCGATTTTTTCGAATTTAGGACCGGTACAAACGAAAATTTTTACGGTACAGTCCGGTACAAACGTAGAACAAACGATTCAAACAGACAAATCTTAAGATTTGCAGAAATGTGTATTCTGGTCCTGGTATGTTCACGTGAACTTAGCAGAACCACTTTATTTTTCGATTTTTTCGAATTTGGGACCGGTACAAACGAAACTTTTTACGGTACAATCCGGTACAAACGCAGTACAAACGAATCGTACAGAAAAATCATCAAATTTGTAGAAATGTATCAGTGGTCCTGCTAAGTTCACGTGAACTTAGCATTACCACTTTATTTTGCGATTTTTTCGAATTTGGGACCGGTACAAACGAAAATTTTTACGGTACAGTCCTGTACAAACGTAGAACAAACGATTCAAACAGGCAAATCTTAAGATTTGCAGAAATGTGTATTCTGGTCCTGGTATGTTCACGTGAACTTAGCAGAACCACTTTATTTTTCGATTTTTTCGAATTTGGGACCGGTACAAACGAAAATTTTTACGGTACAATCCGGTACAAACATAGAACAAACGATTCAAACAGAGAAATCTTAAGAATTGCAGAAATTTGTATTCTGGTCCTGCTATGTTCACGTGAACTTAGCAGGACCACTTTATTTTTCGATTTTTTCGAATTTGAGACCGGTACAAACGAAATTTTTTACGGTACAATCCGGTACAAACGCAGTACAAACAAGTCGTACAGAAAAATCATCAAATTTGTAGAAATTTATCAGTGGTCTTGCTAAGTTCACCACTTTATTTTTCGATTTTTTCGAATTTGAGACCGGTACAAACGAAAATTTTTACGGTACAATCCGGTACAAACGTAGAACAAACGATTCAAACAGAAAAATCATCAAATTTGCAGAAATTTGTATTCTGGTTCTGCTAAGTTCACGTGAACTTAGCAGGACCACTTTATTTTTCGAGTTTTTCGAATTTGAGGCCGGTACAAACGAAAATTTTTACGGTACAATCCGGTTCAAACGCAGTACAAACGAATCGTACTGAAAAATCATCAAATTTGTAGAAATTTATCAGTGGTCCTGCTAAGTTCACGTGAACTTAGCAGGACCACTTTATTTTTCGATTTTTTCGAATTTTGGACCGGTACAAACGAAAATTTTTACGGTACAAACCGGTACAAACGCAGTACAAACGTATGGTGTGCAACCATTTATAATTTTTAAAAGTGGTCCTGCTAAGTTCACACTCGTCTTTTTAAGCCGTAATCTTCAACACTGAATCTCCAACTATCCGGACTAAGAACTGCTAGAAGTAATATAAGCATCCATAAATCCAGATAATTGAAGTAATCACTAGCAAAAGGTTATGATGTGAAACAAAAATTCCTCTCAGACCAGAGGTAAACGTGCGAGGAAAGCACTGATACGCCATCCCTCTACCTCCAGAAAATACGTATGGCATTCCTCGAGTTTCTAAGAAGTTACAATGGGCAAAGATAGATAGGGGACGGCGTGACGTCATGCCACTACCTACCGTCCCCCTACCCTTTCAGATCCACTTTTACCCCTTCAGCGTGCTTTAATAAAAGTTAAACCTAATTTACGTAGAAAATAGCATCACAGAGGCCGCGGTGGCTCAGTGGTAGAACGTTCACCTCTGGTGCTTGGGGTCTCGTGTTCAAACCCTGCTCCTACCAAGTGAACTTTGTGGTGGAGAAACACCGTGTGCGTGGGTTTTCTCACGGTTCTCCCGTTTACTCCCACTTTCTTCATTCCACTATTTCATTCATTTCTCATGGCCTAACCGGCATAACCGTGGGACGTAAAACTCAAAGATTTCATTTCATTTCAATAACATCACATTTAATATAAGTGATTAAATAAATACAGTAATGTTGTACGTACTTACATACCTCTAGAAGGGTTAGTAGAAAATGTCCAACAAATTTAATTGCTTTATTATAGACAATGATTTACATGTTGCCAAAGCCCGCAATCGCTCGATGAAAAGAAGTTGTATGTGGTCGCAATCACGTTGTTCCTATTGTTTCAAGGCAGGATCAAATAAATGAACATTTAGAGGCGGATACAGGACGGACTCTTGGGAGGGAGGAGGTAAACGATTCCTCCGATGCTACTTTAAATTTATTTATGAACAGACGACTTCTCTTTCACCACTGGTGCTTGTGCCGCTGGGTAGAGGTGAACGACTCTTCGTTCCTCTTGGATGCGACTACACTCGCAGTAACTATCTTCTCGGGTTCAATTGAAGCCACAATGTTAATATTTTGTAAGGTAATGATGTTAATCTGTATCGTAAAACTCTATCGTAGTATCTCCACGGAATTAGACGCTATTTCTTTGCAAAGCGACATAAATTCTATTTTCCAATGCTGTGAATCAAACAAATTGCTGTTAAATATTAAAAAATGTAAAGTAATTCATACACCAGGAAAATTAACTATGTGCGCAACTATTAATCAAACACCAATTGAGAGAGTGGATTATATAACTGATCTTGGAATCACTCTGCAGTCATACTTATCATTCGATATTCATGTCAACAGAGTAGTTGGTGAGGTCTTTAGGAACCTTGGCTTTGTGATAAGATTACGAAGTGATTTTTCTAACACCAATGTCCTCAAAACACTATACATTGCCGAAGTTCGAATAGTAAGAAATATATAAATAAAATTGAAAATATTCAAAATAAATTTGTGTGCTTTTTAACATAAAGAAACAGGGATATATCCGAAATTTGAGAAGTATGAAGATCTTCGAAGCAAATATTCATTACAATCACTTGAAAGCAGGACTCATATCATTTTATCTTTTTTACATAAAGTAATCCACAGTACAGTAGATTCAGAATATTTATTGTCAGAAATTAAACTTCACGTCCCACATAGAGAACCAGACCCATAATAACATATTCCATCTCTCAGCGCAAAGGACTAATGCTTTGGATGTATCGCCTGTCAGAAAAATGTGTTTATTGTATAATAAGTTGTCAGAAAAGCTAGCCAAAGATAGACATTTTAGACAGAATTTTACTCTAAATAAATAAGGTGTAGATCATGTTATATGTATTTTAAAGTATTTTGCTATCGTATTATTATGTTATCATATGTGTATTTTAAATTATACACATCCGCCTGTTGTTTTCTGAAATAAATAAAATAAAATAAATCTAGATATTTGGTGATTCATTTACTTGTAATTTTATTGTAATTGATATTTATGTTGGTAGGACTTTCGGGTCAATTTTGTAAGATTTTCGCCTGTAAATTTCGCTGGTCGACTGCGATTTTCTCTCGGTATAAAACTAATGTTCCTTAAAGCTCTCAAGCTCCTAAAAACGAATCTGAATTTAGTTATTCTCCTCAATTTAAAAATAACGTCAGTAATGGTATAGAACTTTTAAATATCAGTAATTTTTAAAAGGAAATTTTAGACATTCATTTAAAAAGCTTCTGCTCCTATCCTAATTACCTTACATACATGACGTATCTTTAAAATGGTTCGTACTTTCGAAAGGTATCACACAATTATACTTCACAGTTTATAATTTTGGGATAATCCCGGAGATTTTGAAAAATATGCTCCTTAGGAATCTGGATACCCCTGGTGAGGAAGCATTGTGAAGTAACTACACAAAATGTACACAAATATTATTACATTTTTCAACATATGACAACTTACCTTGAAGTACAGTTGGAAGATGTGGAGATAAGAAACGTTTTCCAAATATATTGCAACATTTTGAAATATAATAATGCACTTAATAAGCCCCTGATCATACCCTAATATCATAGGGTAATGTTTTGTACGTCGTTATCTTAAAAAATGTTTTTTTTTGAAAGATAACCTACCATGGGTAAAGATCCATAAATACGGGAGATATTTTGAAGAATTCCCAAAAATTTCCTTTAAGAAGATATATTTTAATTTAGGCATCATTATAGTGATGCCAGTGTCAGATAACTGCACGGGAAGTACTCCGAAAAATCGTTCATATTGTAGGTTATATATTTGTAACTTCCATTGAAAGACAATCAGCAAGTATGAAGATACAGTTAGTTTCCATATCAAGGACACTATTTACTTCTCTCTCTTGCTCCTTTCTCTTTTAAAAATCATATTTCCTGTAAATTATGATACGACTACAAGATTATTAAGTACATTTATTATATTTCAAGATGTCGGCAACTGTACCTCAATGAAACTTGTCAGAAATATAGTCCGAAACATTAACATATAGTAGTGTTAAGGTATATTTGGAATAGGTATCTCGTACAGGAGACCCGGCAGTGGCGTCCAGCTTGCTAAAGAGCATATTTCATTGAAAAATGTATTGAAATTTTCCGAATTTCCCTAAAGTTATGAACAGTGAAATATCATTGTACAGTATCATTATTACATATCAGAAAGCACGATTATTCCAAAGATAATTTTAAACAAACAAGGGATCTAATTAGAGTGGAAGTCTAAATAAAATATTCTTTTAAGAAAACAACGTGATTTTCAAATTGTTAATACCATTACTGACATTATTTGTAAATTGGAGGGTACATGACTTAAAACTAAGTTCAGATTGCTTTGCAGGTGTAAAAGTGGGGGAATTCGGGAGAACGCCGTTACCCCACTTACAAAATATATCTATGGCGTCCCTCCACTTCCTAAAATGTTACAATGGGCAAAGATAGACCAGGGCGACGGCGTGACGTCATCCGTCCCCTACCTTTTCAGATCCACTTTTATCCCTGGTTTCATGCAGAAAATCAAAATTGAATTTTGTTGAGCAATATTATTGAAACATTCACCGAGGTAAAATGTCAAGGTACATTGCATATAGCGGAGCATTCGAAATTTGAACTGTCAATTTAAATTCTACAGTAGAAGACCAAGAACTGTAGATGGATCTCCATACTACAAATTTATTTTGTAATATATTAATATATCTTGTACATCTATAACTTTAAGGTGTTTTTCGAAAACAATTCAATATTATGAAGTAAATTACGTAAAAAACATGTTTTTGCGACTTAACTCTTTCAGAGGACTAGATTAGCTTAATTACAATTATTTGCAGTATAAAAGAATGTTAGACAATCCTTTAAGATAATCAACATTAGTAGTATTTAAGTAATGGTTTTTAGATGAAAGAAGTTAGTTTAGGCTTTAACTATCATTTATTTCTTCCCCGTATATTTTTGAAAGAGTGAGAAAATAAGATTAATCAAACATGTTTGTGATGAATGCTACTTTTCAGAACAACTATAATCATCATAGGTAGGCTTATTCCGCCATAACTGTCGGATCAGTCAGGGTTGCTAACTTTTCTAAGGAAAATATCGGGACGGGACAATCTGTGTTGGAGATCCCCACCCACCGGAGATGACTCCACGTGCATCGAGTCACCGAAAACAATGTAAATAATCAGCTGAATAACACGAACCTAAATGAATGCAGCACCTTATTTTTTATTTTCCCACTCACTGCTCATCACTAAGTATAAGCAATCTATGCAACAAATTCAAACCAAAACAACTGCAAATTATTTAATATAAACAAAGCTTAGAGAGAAAGTCGTATAGATTTTTTTAATCATAAATGAGTGCATACCGTTATTACGGAATTACTGACAAAAGGTATTACTAAAATCAAATCTTATTCTTTGGCTATCATCATACAATAAATTGAAACCCAAAAAATTGTAATTTATTTAAAATAAACAATGTTTAAAAATAAAATTATATAGAGTGTTTGGTTTAGCGCTGCATGGAATATACTATAATCATAATCAGGTGGATTATCAACTCAAAACAATTAGGAAATAACTACAAATTAAAGACGAGCTGCTATTTTATCCTGAGTCAAATTAAAACACAAATTTGTTTAATTGATTCTATATATATTAAACTGTGCGTGTAAAAGAATAAATTATTCATTTGTAAAAAAAAGGCCCAGTAATCGGGACTATATGCGTTCCGACGAATGCCTGGTCGGGATGCGGGACAAATAAGTAAGAAATCGGTATAGTCCTGACAAAATCGGGACGGTTGGTAACAATGTAAGGACTTGTTCTGTCGGACTTTGCTTATCAAAAGGTTTCTAAAACTGCCTCACTGTCCCCAAAATCTGAGATTCAGGGTGAAGTTGGCTGCGGCTTCCTCCTCCCCATTGATGCCCCTGTCTAGCGGCTGTCATATGAAACTATCCTACGGCATTTTACGTGGTTTTAGTTACATTTATTTCGGACTCTTGACTGTGAATATATTGTTTTGAAATAAAATTCATTTCCTGAGTAAAACTGAACCTTATTGAAAATGGACTTGGATTTATTGTGCTCTGACGCCCCAAACATTCTTTCCTTCAATAAATTATTGGCTTGAAAAAAAGGAACAAATTACATAGGATTGCAGAAAATATTATAAAGTTAACACAATGCGAACTGTGCTCCAAATATTACTTTCCGAAAATTTATTATTTTAACACAATTTTATTAGCATCAGTGTTCTGAAATAGTAATTAAATTTTGCAACTAAACTCTCAACCGCATCACGATACGTGCGTTTAGCACCTAAGGACATAACTAGGAACTTTTCAGAAACAGTAACTTTAAAATGACTTGTCTTAGGGCTTAAATAACCGCACAAGCGTATTTCTGGTAAAATTCTAACCTTTAAACATGTAAAATGACTTCATTTGCATTTGAAATTTCTAATTGTCATCAAAAATGGCCTCCATGATGCTTGATAGCACCATCTGATGTGTTTGACTACTTTCAAGTTTCATCATTCTCCCTCAACCCGTTCTCAACACACAAGGGTAGTGAGGACTTTTATTTCACCATGTATATTGATAGATGGTGTGAAATCTCCATAGGAGGTAGATTTTAAAATCTACCTGGAAAGCTTATTACAACCAAGAAAGTACTTATGAGAGTTACTGGCAAGAGGGTGTAATAAATGGGGGTCGTGATATAAAAAAAAAGTTGAGAATTACTAATCTATACTGAAATATTCTGTACGCAACACATTGTATTCTTAACAGGGATAAAATAAATGAAAAGATCGGTTACAAGCAGTAGTGCTATTCAGACGATTCCGATCGATTCGCTAGAACCGGTTATTAAATATTCCGAGTTCGCAGAACCGTTTCTTATAACCAGACATAACAGTAAATTTTACCCAGTTATACTCACGAACAGTAAATTTTAATTTAACTATCTTTGTTTTTAGAAATTCTCACAGCTAAAGGTTTAAACATAAATGATTTCTCAGAACAAGGTATAGATGTTTATTTCTTAATCTCAAATGCTCAGATATCAAGAATGAAAACTGGGATCACATGATTGTAGTCATGAGGGTTATTTAGGTCTACGTGTATTTGAAACGCATACATATTATCAACACTTGCCGATCCATTGCTGGATTAAGGTCTTTCCAATATTTTTTTTACAATCATCTATGTTGGATAATTTGTTTCCTAGATATTTGCAGTAGTACCTAATTTCGTCACACCACCTTGTATTAGAATGATGTGTATGTCGCTTCTTGTCACTTGTGGTATCCAGTAAAAAACCGCTATTGTCTACCTTCTACAGTTTGTTTCCTAAGAGAGTTATATCTATCCATCTACTCTCTCTCTATATATATGTATATAATGATATGTGTGTATATATACAGAACCGATTATTAAAGAATTGGAATAACATCACTGATTTCTAGTAAAAAGCAAGAAATCTTAACAAATAAGTTATTACCCGATTTTGAAATATATGTTTAAAATCATGTTTTAAATTGTTCAAAATGTTTAAAACATGTTCTTGTCTGTGTTTTAAAACATGTTTAAACATTTTAAATACCCTTCTTATGTTTTAAATACATGTTTTGTTGTTTTTTTAACCCTGGCTAGAGCTGATGCTAGTTTCTAGGATAGTCTAAATTAAAAATGTGCATTGCATTTACAACCATCCTGTATATACCACTGCGAGCGGTGGTCTTGCAAAGTTACCATCGATGGGAATAAGTTTTTTTTCGCAGAGGCCGTAAAAAGCAGTGGGTGAAGAATTTCATAGTAACTTCGGGATGCAGGGAAGCAAACTGGACTAAACCTGAATTAGTTTGTTAGAACAAGAAGAAGAAGTATGATATAGCTCCGCTATTACAAATGGGTCTATTTGATAGGTTTTACTTATCTTCTTTTGAGCAGCAATTTGTTCCTTTGTGGAATTAGTCGTTTGCGCAAATGATAGGTATTGACAATGACAGACAAGTTAATGTTTGGGAGAAAATCTTGGGAGACGCGCCTTGTTTAAGTTTCAGATTTTGGAACGGTACGATAATTAACGTACTCTACATCCATAATAAACGTATCTACTTACGGTGTTATGCATCAATTGACTAAGTGCCATTTTTCGATTTTCGAGCTTTTTACATCGGTGTGTAGGAGACAATGTAAATAATCTAAACAAATGTTTGAAACTCTACTATTTGCTTAAATATTCAGGAAAGGTAATTGACCAAGCGCCAAGAACTGGATCTTAATAGTAATATTTTTGTGTTTCCTTCAATATCTCAGAGTCACGTTTTGGCGTTTGGTCAGTTCATGCATAACACCGTTACTATTCATTATTTTGCGACTGACCTACCTTTCCTTGAAATAGTTTTACCCATTACAAAATTTATCCTTGTTCTTCCATGGTAAAGTTTTTACCAGCAACATTGCCTTCGTATCCTGATTTGCAACTCGGCACAAAACACGACGGTAAATCACTAACAACGTTGCACGATTGCAAGTTACTACTTAATAATGAAGTTAGCCAGCAAAGAAGCAAACTGGACCAAACCCGTGATTTTGATATGTTCTAAAAATTAGACTACAAGGAGCTGCATTCGTGATAAACAACTTATTCATTGTGTTTCATACCTGCCTGCTTAAGAAATTATGTTAAATAATCCCTATAATAATAATCTACATATTGTAATACCCTATGTGCTGTTGTAAACAAACAATTCCACGCATCAATGTTTACAAACACCACCACGTGGTTCGGCAAGAGGATCTCCCACCAGATGGATCTACAGTCACATGCAAAGGACGGATTCTGGCCCCTCCCACGGAACGGAAGACGACATCGGAACAGCAGCGCCACCGCCACCCAAAGGACCCTACAAATTGGATGGACGAAGACCACTCGATCCAGTTTTCTGGTGCCCCTCCTCTAGTCTGCTACGGGACTCTTGGAGTAACCTAACCCCAGCCACGGGACTACGCCTATCTCCTGGTTTAGCCTGCTACGGGGCTCTGTCTGGAAATCCTACCTCAGCCGCTTAGCCTGCTACGGGGCTCTGTTGGCCACTTTACCTCCTCTGCTTGCTACGGAGCATTGCTTCCTTAATTCTCCTCTGCTATGCCTGCTACGGGGATCTGTGGAGATCCTGTGTGCGACCTTACGGTCAAAGTCTACCTATTTCTAACCATTCATGTTAGAGAGATTATTTTGTATAGTATTTTGTGAAAATATTTTTATAGTGGAAGCTTTTATAATAAAACTGGTAGTGGTAATCGATTCCGTACACTCTTTTTATTAAATGGTCTACCTACAATCTTTATGAGACAAAGTTTTACAATATAGATAGATTATATGAGGAACTTTTTCTTAAAAATGTTTTGCGTTTAGATATTTTGTTTCGTAAATTAGACAACGAAGCACATGAATCTGAATAAACATAAATGTTACCAGAGATACAAAAATGGACCTACTTGATTTCGATACATTTTCTAAATTGGGTCACAAGCAGTGCCAATCTGTTTAATTTTGACGGACCTAATTTCGGAACGCAAGATATCCGAAAATAAAGGGGATAGAGATGCAAGGGCTCGGAAAAAACCCGGCTTTTTTTTAAAAAAAACTCGGTTTTTTCTGCTTCGCTTTTTTGCTTGGGAAATGTTGGGCTTTTTTCAAAATTTTGCTGTAAATTGGTAAAGCAGACTGTGTTTCGCTTCTCTACAGCACAAAAACTCATATAATTAGTGGTTGATGTAGGTAATAATATAAAAAACCTAAAATAAACCATGAATTTCGAAAAGATTTTTCTTAAAATTCTTCATATATTTATATTATTAATTCTTAAGGATTAACCGATAAATGTAATAATTTTTTAACCTCTTATACACAAAAGTAAGTACTTTTATTTTTTAAAAAACGATACACAAATAACTAGCAAAATTTTATGTAGTATTTTTACTTCAAAATATCACACACCCTCTTTTTGAAACAAAATCAAATAAAACATGAGAGAAACACATTTATATGATAATCTTAAAGGCTGCCCATCAAGAGCTTGGTTTCGGGTGGTTCTGTACATTCTTGAAACTTTTAAGGTTTAACTTTCATATACATTGTATGGATATTTTGAACAAATTTTTCATTCATTGATCACATACGTATAAATCTGTTACCACCTATCAGGTGCTTCGGATCTGCAAAATCGGTAAAATTCCGAATTCTAGAATTCACTGATTATTCCTTAAGCTTGTTTAGAATCGGGCAAGTACCGAATTTTCTGTTCATGGATCATATGTGGAATAGACCGTTCATCTGATCCTATGGTTTCTTAGACTTATAACCAACATCACGGTTTACCCTGTCCTGAAGGTTTCTGAATTTTTAAAGACAGGAATTCAACGTTTTTTAAAAAAAAAAAAAAAAAAAAAAAAACTATGGAATACATTTAAGAAGAGTGGAAAGAATCAATCACTGTTTCAATTCACAAGAAAGGCGACAAAACATTGTAATAATTAGCGAGGCATTCCTCTTAACATTATATTAACAAGATTGATTCCATACGCAGATGAAATCATTGGAGATTATGAGTGTAGATTTATGGAAATCGATCAACTATCGACCAGATATTTACTATTCGATAAATACTCGAAAAGAAATGGGAATATATTACCCAGCACATCAGCTGTTTATTGATTTTAAAAATGTTTACGACTCGGATAGGAGGGAATTATTGTAGAATTCTTTCAAAATTCGGAATACCGAAAAAGCTAGTTAGATTAATTAAATGAATCCCAGAGTAAAGTCCGAGTAGAAAAATTCTTGTCCATGAGCTTCAATGTCGAGAATGGTCTGAAATAAGGAGATGCGTTATCGCCATTATTATTCAGCATTGTTCCGGGGTACGCTATAAGAAAAATTAAAGTTAGCAACCAGGCCCTAGAGCTGAATGGTATTCACCAGGTTATGGCGTATGCTGATGATGTAAATTTAATAGGAGATGATAGAACAATAGAAAGAAATGCATAGGCCTTACTAAACGCTTGCAGCGACATTGGTTTAGAAGTAAATGCAGAGAAAATTAAATACATGGAAGTTCAGTGCGATCGTAATGCGGCATTGAACCTTCGGATTCCATAAGCCATAGAGAGAGAGAATATATTTAAATTAAGCACAAATGCACAACAACCATGAGTGAGTGGTTAATTTTTGCATTTCTATGTGAAAGTCCGGGATTCAACCCCGAATTCAAGCATTTTGACAAAAGTATTTCTTAATTCCACCTGTGAATGTAGAGATAGTACGTGTACTGTGAACCCTGGCCGATTTCTTTTATCGTTTTTAAATCGTTGTTATTACTAGTTACTAGCAGTGAAGGATTTGCGAAGGGAGTTAGGGTAGGGATGTTTTACAGATTGAATCCTGTACCCCGAAATTACAGAATTTCTAATACAATCTTAATATTTGTTATGCCTTTACTCAAACTTCAAGCTCTCCTAAAAAAAAAATAGGTATTTTTTAGAAAAACTAAACATTAATGTGGAAAAACCGTCCCAAAATACTTTTCTAAATCCGCCACTGATTATCAGTATAAAATGGTCTCGAAGATTATTGCTGAATACAAACAAAACGAAATATTAGTTATGCCTATACTCATAAACTTCAAGCTCCTCCCAAATAAAAATTAGGAAATTTTAGAAAAAACAAACATTAAGCAGAGAAACACCTCCCAAAATAGTTTTCTGAATCCGCTACTGATTATTTCTATAAAACTGTATTCAAGGTTGTATCCGGAAGATTATTGCTAAATCATTGCACAGCTACAGTATAACAAAAATGCGGAAGTGCGCTCTGACAGATATACTGACAAACGTACGCTCTGACGGATATATTGAAAAACAAGTTTAACTTATATGCTAGAAGCTAGAGTAGGCCTACTAATCTCTAAAGAAATGAAACACGGATGACTAAAAAGAAATGACGTAGAGAAGAAAAAAATGTTGATAACTCAGAAGTTAAAATAAAGTTAAATATCTTCTACAGTTGCCCTCAAATACTACGTACTTTATGCTTACTTTAATTCGTAAAACATGTGTTCCATCCATCATGATGGTAAATTCCAGAGTGAAATATGGTATTTAGGTCATGAATCTTATTTAACTTTAGAGTATACTATAAGAAAGCGATTCAAATAGAAAAATCATGAAAATAAAAAAAGCCAAAATTTCCAAAATTCTCGTTTTTTTTTCAAAAAAGCCGCCTTTTTATGTGCAAAAAACCATCGATTCAAAAAAAAGCCGGCTTTTTTTGCATCTCTAAAAGGGGACCAGGGAAGAAAAATGGACCACACCTAATTTAGATATATTTTGTAAATAAGACCACAAGGAGCTGTTTTCGTGATAAATAACATGCTCATTACGTTTCATAAACGACTGTTTAAGAAATTACGTCGTATATAAAGGCTAGGATTTCATTTTCCTTTCCCCTTCCTCAAATTCATGTATGTGATACTAGAAGTTTCGAGATCCTTCTTCTTTTATTTTGTATTCATTTGGCAGCAAGTAAATATTTGTACCTTTAAGTACTAATAGTTAATTCAGAGTGTTTTATAACAACGGCGACAACGTTTGGAAGGTTATTCCTGACACCAAGATAAGACAAAAAGTACAGACCCACCTGGGTGCACAATTGCTTCCTTTCGCAGTCATAGGCTGCCGAAAACATGAAAAATGAACTTCAAAGGTCCAGAGCTCCAAAAGTATGGAACCTGCGTTAGTCAAGTCAAGACTTCGCTTAGGAACGAATATGTGCTATCCAAAAATACATGTTTCAGAATTCTAACCTACTCACGCAACAATTTTTATAGAGGCAGTTGGGCCACAGACATATAATTTGAAGTACTCACAAACTACCTCTATAAAATTGTTGCGGCCGTACTGAAGGATTGTGGAACTTGGATCTTTGGATAGGGCACATATTAGTTCCTAAATGAAGTCTTGACCCGGATACTGTCCCAAACGTTAGGAGCTATTGGCTTTTAGTGTTCATTTTTTTTTTCATGTTTTCGGCAGCTTATAATTCCGAAAGGAAGCATTTGTGCACCCAAGTTGGTCTATAGTTTTTGTATTACCTTGGTGTCAGGAATCAACTCAGAAACTTTGTTGGTATTGTTTTAAAACATCCTGTACAATAAACATTGGTTTTCCAGGGTGTAACAAATCGCGATGATGGAAGGCTAAACTAGTGTTCTTCAGAAAACCGGTTGTACTCGTATTGATAAATTTATACTTCTTGTGAGTTTGTAAGGTTTCATTGTGTCATTTTACGAAAGTAAAGACTCGAAAAAAAATTGAAAACTTAATCAAGAATTATACGCTATGAAATAGTCGTATATATGTGTTTTGATAGTATAAAGTATTTTGACTAAATACATATCCTATATAAATACGTAACATAGATACAGTAACACAATCTGAAAGAATATAATATATCCTGCATAGCCTATACCTAATTTTTTAAGCTTATTTACCATTCGGAAGTGAGTTGATTCGAATTAAGATTTTTAGTAAACGTTACAATATGTAAGTTGATATATTTGCCCTGAAAATGATAATGTGCATCTATGCGGTGTAGGTTTATTGCTATTTATGTACCTAGGTATTTAATAAAAAGATTCGTTATTTTGACGATTGTCCTTCCTAAAAATTAGGGCTTACTCTTAATTTAATGACATTTATGATTCATGATAAATTTTTGTTCCTTTTAGTCTCTGTATTCGCATTGTTTGTCAGTTGATTAGATTTAAGATATTCTGTGGGATTGTTTGAGTGAAATATCATCCATTAATTTTTTTAAGTTACTATTTTGTGGAGTCCTTTTGACAGTTATTCCACTTCGCTGCATCGTTTTAATGGAACTTTTCATTGATAGTGTTTCGAAAAGGTAAAATTTTACAGCATGGACTGAAAATAATCTCGAGGTTACCTGACATTTTTTTGCCAACTAGGCCTACCTACTGAATGATCCAATAGTACGAGTGTGAACTTAGCAGGACCACTTTTGAAAATTATAAATGTTTGCACACCATACGTTTGTACTGCGTTTGTACCGGTTTGTACCGTAAAAATTTTCGTTTGTACCGGTCTCAAATTCGAAAAAATCGAAAAATAAAGTGGTCCTGCTAAGTTCACGTGAACATAGCAGGACCACTGATAAATTTCTACAAATTTGATGATTTTTCTGTACGATTCGTTTGTACTGCGTTTGTACCGGATTGTACCGTAAAAATTTTCGTTTGTACCGGTCCCAAATTCGAAAAAATCGAAAAATAAAGTGGTCCTGCTAAGTTCACGTGAACTTAGCAGGACCAGAATACAAATTTCTGCAATTCTTAAAATTTCTCTGTTTGAATCGTTTGTTCTACGTTTGTACCGGATTGTACCGTAAAAATTTTCGCTTGTACCAGTCCCAAATTCGAAAAAATCGAAAAATAAAGTGGTCCTGCTAAGTTCACGTGAACTTAGCAGGACCACTGATAAATTTCTACAAATTTGATGATTTTTCTGTACGATTCGTTTGTACTGCGTTTGTACCGGATTGTACCGTAAAAAATTTCGTTTGTACCGGTCTCAAATTCGAAAAAATCGAAAAATAAAGTGGTCCTGCTAAGTTCACGTGAACATAGCAGGACCACTGATAAATTTCTACAAATTTGATGATTTTACTGTACGATTCGCTTGTACTGCGTTTGTACCGGATTGTACCGTAAAAATTTTCGTTTGTACCGGTCCCAAATTCGAAAAAATCGAAAAATAAAGTGGTCCTGCTAAGTTCACGTGAACATAGCAGGACCAGAATACAAATTTCTGCAATTCTTAAAATTTCTCTGTTTGAATCGTTTGTTCTACGTTTGTACCGGATTGTACCGTAAAAATTTTCGCTTGTACCAGTCCCAAATTCGAAAAAATCGAAAAATAAAGTGGTCCTGCTAAGTTCACGTGAACATAGCAGGACCAGAATACACATTTCTGCAAATCTTAAGATTTGTCTATTTGAATCTTTTGTTCTACGTTTGTACCGGACTGTACCGTAAAAATTTTCGTTTGTACCGGTCCCAAATTCGAAAAAATCGAAAAATAAAGTGGTCCTGCTAAGTTCACGTGAACATAGCAGGACCACTGATAAATTTCTACAAATTTGATGATTTTTCTGTACGATTCGCTTGTACTGCGTTTGTACCGGATTGTACCGTAAAAATTTTCGTTTGTACCGGTCCCAAATTCGAAAAAATCGAAAAATAAAGTGGTCCTGTTAAGTTCACGTGAACTTAGCAGGACCACTGATAAATTTCTACAAATTTGATGATTTTTCTGTACGATTCGTTTGTACTACGTTTGTACCGGATTGTACCGTAAAAAGTTTCGTTTGTACCGGTCTCAAATTCGAAAAAATCGAAAAATAAAGTGGTCCTGCTAAGTTCACGTGAACATAGCATGACCAGAATACACATTTCTGCAAATCTTAAGATTTGTCTATTTGAATCTTTTGTTCTACGTTTGTACCGGACTGTACCGTAAAAATTTTCGTTTGTACCGGTCCCAAATTCGAAAAAATCGAAAAATTAATGGTCCTTCTAAATTCGCGTGAACACTGATAAATTTATACGAATTTGAAGATTTTCCTTAACAAATCGTTTGTACTGAGTTTGTACCGGATTGTACCTTAAAAATTTGCATTTGTTCCGATCTGAAATTCGAAAAAATCGAAAAACAATGTGGTCCTGCTACGTTCACGTGAACGTATCAGGACAAGAATACAAATTTCTAGAAATATGAGGATTTTTTCTTAACAAATCGTTTGTAGTGCATTTGTACCGGATTGTACCGTAAAAAGTTTCGTTTGTATCGGCGTGAAATTCAAAAACTCGGAAAGGAAAGTGTTCTGCTAAGACAAAATGAGACATTCGTGTAATAGTTTTTGAAACAATTTTCATTATATTCTATTGCATTATCTGTTGCTAAAACTCTAGGTGTCAAACTATGGTACGAATTTAAAGATTAATTAATAATGTGTCGCTCGCGATTCAGCCGAATCTTTTGACTACATTTTTGGATGAGTGAGTTTGTCGTCTCTGACTAGGAATGATCGACTGTTCTTTATGAGTCGTGTTTCTTCGTGATTCGTGTATTTTCAGGAGTCGTAGTTTCTAAGGAGAAATGGTTCTTCTAGGGTTATGGTCTTTGGCAGTCAGGTTTCTTTAGGAGTACGGGTTTTGAGGAAGACACGGTAGTTTGGGATTGACAATATTTGTAGCATATAAATCTTGTACAGTCAGTAACAATATTAAGTATAGATTGGAGCTTTTTTTCTTTATACTGGTCCCTCCAACCTATAACTTAAATTTTTCTAACTGAATGTTGCTAATTCGCGAATCGCCTCTTGCTTCTCAATCTTCGTGGTAAAATCAGTTGCTTTTTTTGGAAAGGTGGTTTCAATGATTCGTGCGTCTTCTCAGCAGTGTAGGCAATTTTTGATCCAAAAGTTCCTACCAAAATTTCAAATTGGGCGACCCGTTACGTTCTTGGCTACTTGCAATTATCTGCCAGTTTAACTCAAAAAAATACTCTACTTTCTTATTTTTATATTTGGAATCACAAATTTATATTGTACAATAAAAATTTTGTTTGTTTAGTATCCTATTCACAATGAACAATAGTTTTACTGAAACTAAAACGTTTGATACTAGCTCAATTCTTGTTTTAGTAGATTTTAACCTCAAGATCTTACAAGACCAGTGTTTTGTTGACTTTGGGCTGTAGAAGTATCACTGACCGTGTTTCTGTCTCATTTAATGCTCAACCTAATCCCCAACCTCACGTGAACTTAGCAGGATCACTTTATTTTTCGATTTCTTCGAATTTGAGACCGGTACAAACGAAAATTTTACGGTACAATCCGGTACAAACGCAGTACAAACGAATCGTATAGAAAAATCATCAAATTTGTAGAAATTTATCAGTGGTCCTGCTAAGTTCACCACTTTATTTTTCGATTTTTTCGAATTTGAGACCGGTACAAACGAAAATTTTTACGGTACAATCCGGTACAAACGCAGTACAAACGAATCGTATAGAAAAATCATCAAATTTGTAGAAATTTATCAGTGGTCCTGCTAAGTTCACCACATTATTTTTCAATTTTTTTGAATTTGAGACCGGTACAAACGAAAATTTTTACGGTACAATCCGGTACAAACGCAGTACAAACGAATCGTACAGAAAAATCATCAAATTTGTAGAAATTTATCAGTGGTCCTGCTAAGTTCACCACTTTATTTTTCGATTTTTTCGAATTTGAGACCGGTACAAACGAAAATTTTTACGGTACAATTCGGTACAAACGCAGTACAAACGAATCGTATAGAAAAATCATCAAATTTGTAGAAATTTATCAGTGGTCCTGCTAAGTTCACCACATTATTTTTCAATTTTTTTGAATTTGAGACCGGTACAAACGAAAATTTTTATGGTACAATCCGGTACAAACGCAGTACAAACGAATCGTACAGAAAAATCATCAAATTTGTAGAAATTTATCAGTGGTCCTGCTAAGTTCACGTGAACTTAGCAGGACCACTTTATTTTTCGATTTTTTCGAATTTGGGACCGGTACAAACGAAAATTTTTACGGTACAATACGGTACAAACGCAGTACAAACGAATCGTACAGAAAAATCATCAAATTTGTAGAAATTTATCAGTGGTCCTGCTAAGTTCACGTGAACTTAGCAGGACAACTTTATTTTTCGATTTTTTCGAATTTGGGACCGGTACAAACGAAAATTTTTACGGTACAATCCGGTACAAACGTAGAACAAACGATTCAAACAGAGAAATCTTAAGAATTGCAGAAATTTATCAGTGGTCCTGCTATGTTCACGTGAACTTAGCAGGACCACTTTATTTTTCGATTTTTTCGAATTTGAGACTGGTACAAACCAAAATTTTTACGGTACAATCCGGTACAAACGCAGTACAAACGAATCGTATAGAAAAATCATCACATTTGTAGAAATTTATCAGTGGTCCTGCTAAGTTCCCGTGAACTTAGCAGGACCACTTTATTTTTTGATTTTTTCGAATTTGGGACCGGTACAAACGAAAATTTTTACGGTACAATCCGGTACAAACGCAGTACAAGCGAATCGTACAGAAAAATCATCAAATTTGTAGAAATTTATCAGTGTCCTGCTATGTTCACGTGAACTTAGCAGGACCACTTTATTTTTCGATTTTTTCGAATTTGAGACTGGTACAAACCAAAATTTTTACGGTACAATCCGGTACAAACGCAGTACAAACGAATCGTACAGAAAAATCACCAAATTTGTAGAAATTTATCAGTGGTCCTGCTATGTTCACGTGAACTTAGCAGGACCACTTTATTTTTCGATTTTTTCGAATTTGAGACCGGTACAAACGAAAAGTTTTACGGTACAAACCGGTACAAACGCAGTACAAACGTATGGTGTGCAAACATTTATAATTTTCAAAAGTGTGTTTGTATGTGCAAATTTGCTACAGTGCCCTATGAATAGATATGTAGATTGGAAGAAAATGTTATGAATGTCGCAGTAATACCTAATGTTGAATTTTCATTTGTATAGGCCCTATTAAGGCATTTAAAGATCACAAGGGAAAAAGTAGATAAGTCAAGAAATGGTCGAAAATAAGTTGACAGCAGAACTATGTAGATTGAAAGGTGTAGTTTGCATGCACTAAATCCCGCAGCAGCGGCGTATTTAAGGGGGGGATCGATAAATGTTTAACAGAAGGGGTCCAGAAGTACGTAAAAAAATACAAAATTTACAGGAGAAATGGTAGATACAAGTATTTAGACCTAACATAACCTTTCCAAATGTGATCTAACGTAAACTAAACTACCCTAAACTAACTTGAACTAACCTAATATTAATAGAAATAAGCGACATTTTGTCATTTTTCTTCGAAAATTGTGGTGGACTCCTACATAATATAACATAATATAACATAATATAATATAAACTAACCAAACCTAACATAATCTAACCTAACTTAACCTAAACTGATCTAAACTAACCTAATGTGAACAGAAACCAAAGAAATTGTAACATTTTTTAGAAAAAATAACTGGACTCCTTCTGATAAATATTGTCCCGGGTGCTTCGGGGATTAATCCCCCTCCCCCCCGAAATTTTATTTACAATTTTAAAGTAAATGAAATATGTTGCAGAATTTTCACATTTCCATGAATAAAGTTAGCATAGCCCCACCCCAAACAAAATCTTAAATACGCCACTGTCGCACAGTGAGAAAAAGTTAGTCACTAAGAAATTTAATGCTATTTTAAGATTTCGTCTACAGGAGAAGAAGGAGCTATGTCAGTGGAAAACAGGGCAATTGTGTAAACTAATAAAAAAATGACTTGCTTCCTTTTTTCCTCTGTAGTCTTTACTTGGTAAAGTATATACATGTATAAAATTGTCACAGTTATAGACATTATATTAGGATGGCGTAGTAGTTTAATACAATGTGTGTTTGTTAAGATTCATCTTTATGTAATTCTAATGCCCAATGTCTTCTCACATCAAAACCCAGAAAAATGTCTGACTTGAAATATTTTATATAGTGCTGAGTTTGAGGTAATCTATAATACTAATAATTAGCAGTTATATAAAAAACTGCAGGAATATTATTTCGATTGAACTTAAAATACTCTAGAATGTACGAACGTGTATTACACGTAAAATTTTTGGAATATTGCGAGGCGTTGCGACCTTCCACAATTTGAAAGCGAAATAAATGAGTTTGGTTAAACAATAAATTCGGAGGTAAAACTTTACATTAATGCTGTGAAATCATGTGTTAACGAAAGATTCATTTCGTTTATAACCTGTTTTCAGAAAATTTTCAAAAAATGAGGGAAACACAATGACGCGTTTTTTGTTATTGTTGTAAACAAGTATTAGCTATGTCATGATTGTGTTTAGGTAGTCAATCGTATTTTGATATTTTATTCGCTTATTTTGAAGTTTATACATTATTCATTTTATAATCAACTTTTGAATAGAGAAATAGCTATATTCCATGTAAATGCGAAAATATTATCAAGTGCTATAATAAATTTAATGAATCAAGTTATTCGACTATTAAATATTATCGTTATTTGTTAAAATTCATCTTTTAGTTGTAAGTTAAATAATGTAAGATTTTAAATAGTTTAGTTCAGCAAATTAATTTATTTAATACTACCTGAAATACCCATTATTCACATGGGGGTTGTATTTGGAAGTCAACGCCTGTGGGTGTATCACCATTTACAACGGTACGTTGTATATTTGTGGGCCATAAGGTATTTTAAATATGTACTAGGCTGGCTGATGCTACTATTAGAAGAAGAGAAAGAAAAAGAAATAGTGTATAGCTATAATGTTAAAATATAAAAAAAATATATTCAAATGTTTTAAATAATGAGATTTTGGAACGCCATTCTCAGGACAACCAAAAATAAATAGAGCTATTCAGATTTAATGAGGTAGACATATTAAAGAATAAGTGTGTAAACGTAATGTACACTTCTCAATTTTGATTATTAAAATAAGTGTGAAAACGGATAAATAAAGATGTTTTTGTGGCTCAATACTAAGAACAAAGAACCAGTATCGTTGTAAATTGGTGCCGAAACCTCGAGAAAGTAAAACTGCATCGTTACAAGAATAATAAAACGAGCAACATTGAGCCTCACATCAATTTCACAATTTTAAGAAGTGAAAAAGTAATACCCAGGAATATCATGAGTACGAAGAATAGTGAAGCAATTGATATCCAAACTATACAGACCGAAAGGAATCCAGAGAACTTGATGGATATTTTAAGACAGATATCACAACAAATTAAGGATCAAGCTCAGGACCAAGCTCAACAAATTGAGAAGTTAGACCAAAAAATGGATCTACAAATACAGAAGTTAGACAAAAAACGTGGATCTACAAGCACAACATTTTGATGAAAAGCTAGAGCAATTGCAGCAACACAACGACGGCAAATGGGACCAAATACAAGAACAATTAAATCAGGTGAATCAGCAAATAGCAGGCAAATTTTTACGTTATGATGAAGATATGGAAAAGATAGTACAGAGATGCACCGAAGTTCAGGACTCTGTAGATATTATAGAGACTGTGGTAAATGAAAACGCCAATCAAAGTAAGCAGTTGCCGAATGAAGTAAGCTTCATTAAGGAAAAGTGTATTCATAAGAGTGCAATGCGAAATGTTGGGCACATTACATTAGGGAAATACACGGAGTTTTCACAAAAGCATACTGCCGTATTGGTTGGATCACACTATCCTAACTTTTCCTTTCAGTCGAATACTTTTGATTGTCTTATGGATGCTACGTGTAATGGTGATGTCGGTATGCATCTAAGTGTGAAAAGGTACGACCGTTTTCGTCTAGTGAATGCTATTGATTGCTTGTATTCACAATATATTCAACATGATATTAATCCTGTGGTTCATGTAGCAGGAGGTAAGTTGATTCCAATATTCGTGAAATGCAGAAAGAAAACGTGTGTTCCTATTAGTGCTCGTGTGGATTGATCGATTGAATTGAATCTGTTGAATTGTTCATTCAACGAAAAGACCAGAATGATGTTAGTAAACAATCCGATGATGCTTTCACATAACGTGATGCAGTGCGTTAGTTTCCATCATCCAAGTGTGATGTTGCAAAGTTTTGAAAATCCATCAGTGGTGCAATATAGTACTAGTATGAATCCAACTAACCTTAATCGAAACCAAGTTCGAAGTGTCCATGTGAGATTAACCCACAAACGCTCCTTGTGCCACCAGTGACACACTTTATTTCATTTTTATTTCATTTGTTTTTTGTCTTTCCCTTACAATGAGTAGGTATAACGAGTCCTAACGGATTCCCGGTCGTTCCTGTCACCGAGTACATAGATTTTTTAATTATCGTCTGGATGGTTCTCACTTAACAAACTTCGCTCACATCGTGTGTTTGTAATTTCAATGAACCCCACCAAAACATTTTGAGTAAATACAACTATTGTCAAAGTTTAAGCAGAATAGTTCTTTTGGTAATAAAGTTATATTCTTTTCAAATAAGGGTCTGCTTTTGTGTTCACCTTATATTTGTTAAATGTTTATCTACATTGTGTATCTAATATCTAGATATCTTGATTATTCTTTAATAGCTGCATTAATGACACCAGCTCTCATTATTTAATAGTTACTTATAAGTTTTTTTTTTTTTTTTATCTTCAGCAATACCTAATCTATAGCCAAGAGTCATAATATACGAGGACATTTATTCCGAAGTTGGTCGCCCGCCAGGTTTTCGGCAAAAAGCATAATAACAGCTACGAAAATTTAAAAATTATCAATTTTAAGACCACTTTGAAAGGATATGATACAATAAGGTTGGATAGAGTAGAGTAAGATAGGGATACGTAGGGTACGGTAGAGTCGGGTTAGCTTAGGGTTAGGGAAGTTTGGATTCATTTCGTTAAAATAATAGAATGTAATTTCTCGTCTCTGCGTGAGGGTACCAACTGAAGCGTCTCTATACACGCGCTTTTGGCGCGGGGGACCCGGATTCGCTTCCCGGCTGGAGCTCATGTGGTTCGGATTCCACGTTAACCAGTAGGTCCACGTCTCATATAGACTCGCTGCTGAAGAGGGACGTTACACTCAAAATCAACTCAACTCTACTCAACCTGTAGCCATGTTCAGAATACAAATGCTTCTTACTTTCCCACAATCCAACCATGCGGTAACCTTGCGCGAAGTAGTTCCTTCCGCTTACCAAATAGTTTCATGTTTATAACTGCTTATAAAGAAAAATAAATGCAACTTCCGCTTTCCTTACATAGAGTATGCGGGGGCAAGAATCCGCAGTTTGGTGTTTGAGTTGCGCTGGAGCCTAAAGATATAACGGCAAAATAACGAATTTCGCACAGAAATATAAGTGAACATTCCTCTATATTTTGAAGGTGCTAGAAAGCCTACTAGTTTATTACTTAATAAGATACAACAATGTAAAAAAGGATGGACAATTTCGGACTTTTGCCCCAGTATAGGGGGCAAAAGTCCTATCGCAATGGGGCAAAAGTCCGCTGAAATACACTAAGTAGGAAATCGACATGCAGGCATTTTTATTGAATTATTTTGTTTTCTTCAAGAATCTTAAGATAAACAAAGAGCATACGAAGCATGAACTGATTCTTCGTATTAACAAAAAGTTAGACTAAGCAAAAAGATAAGTTTATCTCTCTTGAGAAAAACTCAATAATCATACAAAGTATGAAGTTATTGTTCGTATTGATAAAGTTAAACTAGGAGAAAAAAGAAATTATCCCATTTATTTACGAGTGCCACAAGGACACACAAAGCATGGATTTTTCCCCCTTGTATTGAAAAGTAACTCTAAAAGAAATTAGACTATCCCAGTTATTTATTTTAAAAAACACACACAAACATACGAAGCATGAAGTTTTTGTTCGTGTTAAGTTATACTAAAAGAAAAAATAAGTCTTCCTTACTTAAGAAAAGCTCAATAGACACACAACCTATAAAACTTTTCTTTTCATCAGCAAAGCTAAAGTAAAAGAAGAAATTATCCCACTTATTAAGAAAAGCACATAAACTTATGAAGTGAAATAATTACAAAACCAGGCTTGGGTCTAGGCATTTGTCACATACGAACTGGCCTCCTTCATAAGCTGTGCAATCATGATGCCACCATTCTTCGCACGAATTACACATTATCCAGTCCTCATCCGGTGGATCGACATATTTGCCTTTACACAATGGACATACATATTCCACTACTTTTAAAGTTGAACTTTCAGCGGATGCAAACAATTTCTTATGTGAGGCTGACTTCTTAGGACCCTTCTTCTCGTTTTCTTATCGAACAGTACGTAGCTGTTTCTAATAGTAAAGGACAAATCTCTCTCAGCACCAAAGAACCAAATGACTCCAAGATCACTTTTCACACCTCAACAGATGAATTCAACAATACAAACAGGTATGTGTTCGCACTACTGACTAATTATCCTAGGCTCTGTTTACGCCGCTGAAATGTGAGTAATGCCTTTGGTGCCAGTGTTGAGAGTGGCTTGCCTAAATTCAAATATCAAACTCCATACGCACCTACATAGCTTTAGTTAAGCTAAAGAAGGCCTACGTAGCGAACGAATTTAAATAGGTCTACTGTGAGAAACTGGAATTTAAATTTAAGAATAAAATTATTAACAAATTTGAGAGCTGGGGCAAAAGTCTGCGTTCGGATTCTTGCCCCACAAAAAAATCGGACTTTTGCCCCATTCGCACTTGTTTTAATTAGAACGAAATTCTGACATAATAACTGATACCGGGAAAAGGGAAGATAGTGTATATTGTTACTTAAGAAGTGTTTTCATATGAAACAGCAATAAAATAAGTCGTGACTTCTCCCACGGACTGTAGTATTATTTCCCATAAAACAAAATATTACTTCAAAGTAAGACAAAATGTAATTTACTTCATTGTGTTAACACATTTCACCGCACACCTTTACTAACATGGACAGTACACCACCGCCATTTAATCTTTCTGCAGTACAAGCAGTGTTGCACAACTCCAACAAAAAGTACCCCCAAGCCCCAAAAGGGACTTTTGCCCCCGGACACACTACTATGAAACACACGAGCGAGCACATTATCCATTTCTTCCCGGTAAGTTTTCAAAATGTTGACAGAAACGGACGATCAACTTTGGAACTTAACTCTAATATACTTGCCCTATCATACAAGCATTTTCTAAATTGTTAATGGTTTCTCAGTCTCAGTCTCAGTCTTGTCTTCGCGGGTTTTGATTTGTTGAAGTGTCGGGCTATTGCCCCTGCCTTCCATTTCTTTTGTCTCTTCCTTGGCTTTGTTTTCTGACGTATATGTGGTGGTGGAGTCGCTACTGTCGCGCCCTCCTGTGTTTTTCCCTGTGGCTGGTTTGTTGGTTTACGATTCTCTCACGGGGGTCGTGGCATTCTGTGAAGTCTTCTTCGTGGGTTTGCATTTCCTATTGCTCTTATTGTGGGGTTGGTTGAGAGTTCTTTCTTTCTCCAGAATTTGGTGGATTGATGTCGTCTAACTTCCTCAAGCAACGGGAGGTCCAGGTCTTCGTGCAGTTGTGCTACTCGCGTGTCCCTGGAGTGACCGGTTATTGTCCTAATCACCTTATTTTGCAACACCTGCAGTGGACGTAGATATGTTCTATACGTATGCTGCCAGGCATTGTGCCCGTATAGTAGTATCGGTCTAATGGACATCTTGCAGATGTGCCGCTTGATGTTTTGAGACAGGGACGCTGCGAGTAGCATTGGAAGTAGAGCCATGAAGCGCTGTAGTGCCTTCTTGGTGGTGTTCTGCAGGTGAGTGGCAAATGTTAGGCGTCTATCCAAGTGGATTCCCAGATATTTCGCCGTATCTGTCACTGTGAGTGCCGTCCCTCCCATCGTGAGATTTACTTCTCTTCGCTTCCTGTTACGGGTGAAGTCCACCACAGCTGTTTTCCTCGCGTTGGTCCTGATTCGCCAGTTCCGTGTCCAGGTTTCCAGGTGGTCGATGTGTCGCTGGAGATACACCGTTGCGTACCTGAGATTGGAGTGACTGGCGAATACTGCAGTGTCGTCGGCAAATGTGGCGATCATTGTGTTTGGTGATGTGGGGAATCCCCACCACTGGGGATATCGGCTGTGTATACTGCGTACAGGAGAGGAGATATGCAGGATCCTTGAGGTACTCCTGCCCTTGCAGTCCTTGGTTCTGTTGTGTTACCGTTGAATGTTACTCGGAATGTTCTGTCTGCCAGGTAGGATCTGATTGTTCGGATTTGATAGTGCGGGAATTCCTGCAGGATCAGCTTGTGGATGAGCCCTGCGTGCCACACCTTATCGAACGCTTTTTCAATGTCGAGAAATAGTCCCAAGGTGTGGCCGCCCTCGTTGAACCGTGCTGTGATTACTTCCGCTACTCTGACCAGCTGATGTTCGGTACTGTGTCCTGGTCGGAATCCGAACTGGTGGTCCGGGATTAGTTGATGATCCGATATGTGCTGTTGCAGCCTCCTCTGGAGTATTCTTTCGAATACTTTGCTGACGTGCGATAGAAGGCTGATCGGCCGATAGTTCGTAGGGTTGGTCCGTACTGTGCCCGGTTTCGGGATCATCACTATGTTGGCTTCCTTCCAGGTCGTTGGGAAGTGTCCTGTACGCAGTATACTGTTGTAGATGCGACACAGCAGTACTATCGCTTTTCTTGGGGCTTCTCTCAGCGCTGACGGAGGTATTCGGTCAATTCCAGGGGCCTTGCCGGGATGGATCTTCCTGAGAACTGTCCTGATTTCTCGTGGCGTTGTGAGTGCATTCGGCGGTAGTGGGTCTTCTAGTTGTGTATGCTCCATGCTGTGGTGGACGGCGCGGAGTATGTGGGCGTCTGGCTGGGTGTCGTTCTGCTGCAGTACCTCTTCGAGTGTGTTTGCAGAGAGCTCCGCCTGTTCCTTTGGGTCGTGCAGTAATCCTTGAGGTCCTTGCAGGGGGTAGGATCTGGAGCCGCTGGTCGGTCGTGAGATGGTTTTCGCCAGTCGCCAGAACTCTTGGTTAGGTGTCTCCATGGCTTGGAGTTTGTTTTCCCATTTTTGGATCTTCAGCCTTTGCAGTCGTTTCCGCACCCTGGTGGTAAGGCTGTTCCATAGCGATTTGTATCGATGGTCCCTGGTGCGTTGCCACTGCTTTCTTGCCCATCGTTTGAGTTGAATGAGCGCAGCGGTACGTAGTTCCTCGGGGCGGTTGTTGTTTTCGGGCTCGGTGGTGGTTGATGTAGATGCCTGCCTGTATGCTGATCTTATGGATGCCGCGAGGTTGATTACTGCTTCTTCGACTTCCTCTGGTGTATTGACTGGGGTCCTTGTGTCCACAAGTTCTGCAAGAAGCTGGCGGTAGTTGTCCCAGTCTGTGGTGGTGATGGTTGGAAGCCTTCGGGTGGAGAGTTGGTGGTTGACTGAGATGGTCTGCAACACTGGTACGTGGTCAGAAGCCAGGGCGATTATGGAGTGGGGTCCATCCAGGAGTGCCAGGTTAGACGTCAGGATCATGTCTAGGACATCAGGTTCTCCTCCGTTCTTGGGGTAGTGCGTGGGCTCAACAGGTGCTGCTGGTGTTAGGTCTACCCGATTAAGTGCTTGGAAGAGTATGTTGTCGTTTGCGTTGAAAACTTTGGAGTTCCACAGGGGGTGCTTGCAGTTAAGGTCGCCCCCTATGAGTACCCGATGGCCAAGTCTCCTCAGGTTCCGCAGGTCTTGTGGTTCCAATCTTGCTAACGGTGGTCTGTAAGCAGCAATGACGTAGACTGGTCCGTCCGGAGAGTGCAGGATAATTCCAGTGCCCTCGAGGGAGTGAAGGGTTGGGAGAGGAAGGGGCTCGTGGGGAATCGACGTTTTGATGAGGATACCTGTACCGCCTTTTGGTCCCTGGCGGTCGGTTCTATGGAAGGTGTAATTACGTATTTTGAATGGTATGTTGGGTTTAAGGTGGGTTTCTGTGAGCAATGCGATGTCCACACGCTCACGCTGTAGGAAGTCCTCGAGGTTTGGTTTTTGCTTGCGAATCCCATCCGCATTCCAATGTATGACCCTGAGGTCGCGTGCTACTTTCTGCCTCTTATTGGCTGCCATCATCGAGGAGTGAGGCGACTATCTCGAACATGATGGTGAACTTGGACGCTGAGTCTCTGGCATCTTGCATCTTTCGTAGGCCTGTCTTCACTGTGTCCAAGAACTTCTTTATGTTGAGCCCTTGGAAGAGATCCATGATGTCCTTTATGGTGGCTACAAGGGATGCTGGGCTGTCAGTGGCGGTGTCTTCTGGATTTGCTTCGGGGCGTCTAGAGCTGTTGGTGGGCTGTTTGGTGGTGGTATCCTGTTGTCTGTCCTGCTGCGTCTGCTTGGCTGGTGGCTCTGCTGGGCTGTTGTTTTTCTTGTTAGTTGGCTTCTTGTCTGCGTTGCTTGGAGTTTTGTTGGGCTTGTCGTTTTGCGTGTCTTGTTGCGTCCTCTTGTTAATGGTTGTAATAGCTCATCTCTTTAATTATTACTTTCCATCTATTTACTCTTTGCTTCATTACATACTTTACTTATTGTTCGTAACATTATCAGGATTAATTCTTGTTATTTATGCATTCCTTAAGTAGGACTTTATTACTTAACTAAGTGGAGTTAGATCAATATTCGATAACTTTTATTACGTTTCAGATATGTTGACAGAGATATGCAGAATATGAAGTACCATCTACATGTAGTTTTTGTGGTCAGCATTATAAATTCAGAGGAACGTGTGCTGACAGCTTTGATTGGAGTATTATTAAAATGACTATATAATTGCAATACTCACATCTAAGTAACCTGTAATACAGTGAAACGTTATCAGTGGCGCCCGAAGAAGATTTTCTAGGACGTTGGCCTACAATTTAAAGGGGAATTCGAACCATCATAATGTGGAATTCTATTCCATCAAGAATCCAATCTGTGATCCCTGTACCAAAGACACTTGAGCTAACACTAGGCCCGTGGTTCTCAACATAATTCTCATCACGACCCCTATTTCATCATATCTTTTTGCCAGCGACCCCCTTATATTTTCTGGTTTGTAATAAGCTTGTGTAGGATTTTTAATACACCTATCGCGGAGATCTCACTGCATCCATTTCTAAAGTCGTAGAATCTATTTTTCATATATAGTGGATACAGTAACTTCCCTAAAAGCGAATGGATTAAAACCGAATTTAGTCAGTTCACTCATATTACAAATATCAAATCCGATCCGTAATACTGTTTCAAAATGGAGGCCATTTGATAATTTTAAAACTTCCTAGCTCCCTTAATTTTGGGTCATATGTGAAAAATATAAGTGACTTCTAATTTTGGTTTTATAAAAAACTTGGACAGTAGTTAAAAAAAAGTTATTGAGTATTTTAATTTTCGAAAGGCCGCCACTTTCAGTTACATCGTACTGTTGTGAATTTGGTACATTATTGTATACGTGTTCTGTTCAGTATCACCAAAAACTGTTAAAAGCAGCATGCTTTTTCTTCCATGTTAAGTATTAAAACAAAGTCAAAAAATCGCTTAGCAGTCGAAAATGACTTGATAACGTGCGTCAGGAATATTGAACTGAACATTGCCGCACTAGTGAAATCATACCGTGCTTAGGTATCTCGTTAGCTTTCAATTTTAATAGTATTTCAATATGCAGGTTTTGTTGTTTTGTATTTTTCTGGTGTTTCAATATGAACTTCTCATTAGTTTCATATCGTACCTCTTTCATTTAAATTGATTTTTAAACAACTCTGCACCTGTTGAAAATATTCAGTAGACCTCTTTTTTGTTGTTCTTAACGGTATGTATAAAAATTAAAGGTATGACTCTCAGAACAAAATTCAAAATAATGTTTAAAAATGTTTTCTGGTATTATATTCTAATTATATTTATCTCTTCCGCTTATCTTCGCGACCCCTGTGAAATACTCTCGCGATCCCCAAGTTGAGAAACCTTGCACTAGACCAACCACATTCGTCGTTTACCTTGGTCTATGTCTTTTAAAAAATCGCAAGTTACTGATAACGACTAGTAAAAATGTGTTTTTGGCATCTTGGTATTGTTGTATCAGAAAATGTTAAACATTGTATAATTATATTCACTTTTAACTACACATGGAGATGGCACACAAGAACCTTTGTCTAAATTATGACACTGCAGTGAACAATGCTTTTGCAGGAAATAACATACATAAAACAGTGCACTTTAAAAGAAGGAAAAAACGAAACAAAAGGACTACAGCAACTAACAAAACTTCTACGGCCCGTGACCTCGGTAAAAGCTACATTTTGCTCAACAAACGCGAAGAAACTTCTGGATGGTAGCTGGAAGCTCTGTTTGTTGTGTACGGGGACCTGGTAAAATTAATCCACCAACACTTGTAGGGGGCAGCGGAATGTGTTGTAAACAGCTGCTGTGTGGCTGACTGCTTAAGTGGATGAGGAAAACGTGCATGAAGCTTTCTCATCTTCTCCTCCCATCGTGCTGGATAGTCACTTTCTGTCTGGAAATGAAACGAGACCTTTGCAGTTCTAAAATGATTCCCTGGAACTGTCACAGTTCTTTGAGCTCAAAACTTGATTCAGTCAAAGTGGATTTTAATCTATATCTTTTCTAATGTAAAATTTCGATTTCAGTATAATTGAAAAATGGCAACAGAAGCAGGTTTCTTTAATCGATTAATATGTCCAAAGATTCCATTCGTTACAGAAGTCGTTACAGAAATCGGAAGTGTTAGAAATACAATTCAACGTCCAGTTTAAATATTGATCTACACAGGAGCGTCATTAAGGGGGACAGGAGGGGGCAATTGCCCCCCCCCAAGAGTTTGAGGGATACATATACCTTAATCGATTGTCTATTAATATACTAGTACAAAATGTGAAAGTCTTAAGTTGGTGGTGCTCTTGACCTCCTCAAGTGAAGTCTGAAGTGACGCCCCTGGATCTACATCTTTTCTTTCTTTTTTCTTTCCTTTTCCTTTCTCTCTCTCTCTTTTTTTTTTTTTTTTTTTTTTGTAATCATTTTAGCGTTCTAAGAAATAGTACCATGTTTTCTTAACATTATTTCAAATCCAAAGTGCCAAAAATCAACTGCTTTAGGCTTCAAATGACCGCTATAGAGAAAAAAAAAAAAAACAGGTAGTAAAAAGCGATAAGCATTTTACTGCAAATAATCAAGCATTCCAAGAGTATATTCCGTTTGCACTCTAAATTATTTACTAAAATCGAAAAGGGGGGCACAGTAGCTAAGTGGTAGGGGACCTTAATTGTGGTGCGTGAGGTCACTGGTTCTATCTTCGGCCTAATTAAGTTTCTGGTGGACAACATCGTGTCCGCGGGCTTTTTGTCGCGGTACTCCTATTTCCTTTCACATTCTCATTCCACTAATTCTTTTATTATAATTCACTTCCGTTAATCATCTGTCTCGATTAGCTTAACAGGCATAATCGTGGGACTGAAAGATTAACTTCATTTAAACCGGAAGTGACAAAAATCTATCACTTCCGGTTTCAATAAAAAATGATAAAATATCACGCCATACAAATCAACTTATAATAATAATAATAATAATAATAATAATAATAATAATAATAATAATAATAATAATAATAATTATTATTATTATTATTATTATTATTATTATTATTATTATTGTTATTGTTATTATTATTATTATTATTATTATTATTATTATTATTATTATTATTATTATTATTATTTTGTACTACACCAACTAAGCAGAAACCCAAACTCCGCATAATATTTATGCAGTTATTTAGACGACTTCCTTATGCAGGTAAGGGATAGTGCTCGTAGCGACATCTATTGGCGTGAATATATTATTGGGATTTTATCGTGACGAACTGACGGAGACTTTTGTCATTTGTTATCAGGGTTGAGGAAGGTGGTCAACAAGGTTAGCTGTCCTTTTACTTGCATTTTGTGAGAGACAAACATGATACTACAGGCTATGACACAATATTAAAGTGGACTGATTTCTAGTGATCTGTATCAGAATCTGTCAGAAATCATCATGTATATGGGACCACACCCACAATTTAAAATTTAAATCTGATCCATTATAGTTCGTTCGATGTTATCCCATTGAGAATGGAACCAAGCATTATAACGAAATATTGGATAGGTTAATAATTACCTGTACCTTGGGTAGAAAGTGCTCATACATAAGCACTATACCTTATAGAATGTTAATTTAATAATAACAAAAGAAGAAGGTTTTTAATATCTGTAAGATATTAGAGAGTAATATATAGTTCGTTGCTATGTAATTGTTTATGGATACCGAATTCTCAGGTATGTGTGCATGACAGTGTGAATGAAAAATACATTAAAAGTGTATCAACTAATAAACCATTTAAAACCGTTCATCTACTTTATAATTCTGATAGAGAAGGTGAGAATAGTGTTATATACATAATTATAAAAAAAGATTTTTATTTGAAAACAGTTACTACCACTCAAGTTCTTTATATCATCGATCGAACCAGGTTGACGACTACCCTTGGTGAGTCGTTATAAAAATTTTGGTTTACCTCACCCGGGATTTCTTGTAAATTCACTACCCGAAGCAAAGTAAGGGTGAATTTACTTTTGTAATAAAGTTAATGAATACAAATTTCACAAGACTGAGAAGTGATAGAATAATAATAAGAAAAATGAACGGTAACGCTATGGAGAATGAACCCAATGATAGTGACAACGGTGAACATAGTGTAACACCAGGAATGACACTTGAAGACCGAATCTTGTTAGCCTTACAGCGGCAAGAACAATATCGTAAAGACGATTCGGAAGCCATGAAGCGACTGGAACAAAATTTGGTTCATATATCCAACAAACAATACGAAGAATTGAAACAGACGATAGAACAGAAGTCCGAAGAAAACAACAAGCAATACGAGGAATTGAAACAGACGATAGAACAGAAGTCTGAAGAATCCAACAAGCGATATGAGGAATTAAGTAAACGAATGGAACAGAAGTCAGATGAAACGAAACAATCAATTATCCAGGCGATGGATGACATCACCTCACAGTTCGAGGAAAAGTTAAATAGAATATCTGAGGATTGTCAGGATAATCACGACCATATTATACAAGAAATCAGTGGTGTAAAAAAGGATTTAGAAGTAATGGAATCTTCTGTTCGTCAGCAAAAGGTTCAGGTCACCAATAATTCAAACAACATACGTGCAAATACACAACTGATAGCTACTCTACAGGAGGAAATGAGGAAGCTACAGGTCAAGGACAACGCACACCACAATAATACGGTCGGTGATCATTTGGAGTTTCCCCATTCACAAGAGATGACCTCGCCTCCACCCACATCTGATGAGGACCTTATTTTGGAAGAAATTCATCCGAAGAGTACTGATAGACGGATAAGAGACGGTACAACAACACATCACGTTATGGATAGGAATTGTCACCCAATAAGTACTCGGAACGATAAAAGGAAGGTAAAGTTAAGCGTTAAGATGAGTGAAATACGTGCCATGAGTAAATTCAGTGGTAAATGTAATGAGAATGCTACTTCGTTCCTGGAAAAATTTCAGGACGAATGCAATATAATGTGTATAGATAGATCACAATATATGAAGCTAATCCCTCATTTATTACTCCCACCATGTTCCTTATGGTTTAAGGCAATACGTGATCACATCAATACATATGAGGAATTCAAGGCAGCGCTGATCGCCAATTATGAAAATGATTTTTTGCTTGCAAATAGAGATGCCACGATTAGAAATCAACATTTCAATCCTCGTTTACACAAATCTGTTGTCGAGTTTGTTGTAAATACCTACAACGAATTAAAAGTTGTTAATCCATTGCAGTCGGAATCTAGAATAATAGCATCCATTCGAAATTTGCTCCCATTTAAGTTACAACAAATCTTGTTTTCTACACAGTGTATGAGTTTCAACCATTTGTTAATGCTCGTTCAATGTTATGAAACTCAATACCATGCTTTGAATCAACAAGCAGGTGTGAGTAAAAATAAGAATAATTCAGATCATTTTGTACCTGTTAGGAATCTAGATATCCGTAGTATGAACGATACGGAATACAACCGAAGCCTAGTAAATTATAGCAATCCAAACGAGCAAAATAGGCAAAGCTATGTAGGAAATCAACCTAACCTAACCAATCACAATAATAATTATGTCAGTTCACCAGATCGAAGTAGACATAAAAACAATCGAAAGATATGGCGAAATTTCAGGAATACGACAAATTACGTGGATAGACATAATCGCTGTTCAAGAGATGGCACTTCGTATCAAAATCAGAATCACGATGCAATACATGTACAACATATGGTGGAACCTAATCAAGATTGTGCCGTACAATGTACCTTATTAGAATCATATGCTAGTACAAATTTAAACTGATTATAGTTAATGAAGTTAGGGTTAAACCCATATCAGTTATATATTCTTGTGAATTTTTATTTTTAAGTTTATGTGTTAATATCAATAATGAAAACAAGTCTTATAACTTCGGTATACAGACAATATGAGGAATTATAATTCGGTTCCTAATTGATTAAAAGCAAAGATTATTTATATTAGATTGACTTGTGTTGAAAACTTAATTGTCAAAGATTATGTTAAGTATAAGATTCATTCTTTTAAGCTAATTATTCAACGACTATCTTGAATAAGATTCTTCATTATTCTGATGCCTTATAGATCCAATGTTTATTTTGAAATATCATCTAAAATAATTAATATATATAATGCGCCCTGCATGACGGTGACTCATGTATTAAAACGTAATTGATTCTTACGATTTTGACTTCGTACCCTTCAAAAATTATATATTAAGCGACGACATTTAATAATAAAATATAATAATGTAATAAAATATAAGTAGTAATGAAATGAAAGATTTGTTATAAATATATATATATATGAAATGTAATGAAGATATACGAGGGGCGATCAAAATGTAAAGGACATATGTAATGTAAGATTTCTATTGTAAACGGACCAGTGATTCTTGAAGATAAAAGCCAAGTTCGTTTATGACTTTTATATTCAGTCCCATCGTCGGGCGACATTTTTATATAACGAAATATTGGATAGGTTAATAATTACCTGTACCTTGGGTAGAAAGTGCTCATACATAAGCACTATACCTTATAGAATGTTAATTTAATAATAACAAAAGAAGAAGGTTTTTAATATCTGTAAGATATTAGAGAGTAATAGATAGTTCGTTGCTATGTAATTGTTTATGGATACCTAATTCTCGTGTATGTGCACGACAGTGTGAATGACAAATACATTAAAAGTGTATCAACTAATAAACCATTTAAAACCGTTCATCTACTTTATAATTCTGATAGAGAAGGTGAGAATAGTGTTATATACATAATTATAAAAAAAGATTTTTATATGAAAACAGTTACTACCACTCAAGTTCTTTATATCATCGATCGAACCAGGTTGACGACTACCCTTGGTGAGTCGTTATAGCATCCATGTTGTGTAGTAAAGAATCATGATCTACCCACTAGATCAGCGAGGGTATCAATTTTTATGGTGGTTTATGTGTAGAGGTACAAAACAAAAGTGATAACGAAATCAAATAGATAGATCATTTTTAAAACACTGCAGAATACACTTTTATAAACTACATACGCACTATTAAGTGAATGAGCCGTATACAATTACATGGATATAAAATTTAAACCTATTTAGATAGAACAAAGTAGGGTACTATGCAAGGGAGCGAATCCTGGGGGGGGCGCCTCAAAGTTCATGTGGGCCCCCATGTATTTTTATGAATATGTATTTTTATATGTACTTTTTATTGTTATATGAATTGTTGTACGTATTTTTTATGAATGGGCCCCCCAAAGTTACAGAGAAATCGGCGCCGTTGGTACTATGTTGTTTTCAGTTACACTGGTCAATAGCACATTAACTTTGATTCTTTTGTTTTATTTACCATAGGTGTTTCTCATGGATTTTGATTTCATAAAAAAAATAGTTCTCGTTTTAGTCTCTCCAATTTAAAAGTAATACTGTTAACGTATTAACCTTTGTCGATGAATATTTAATTTGGCAATTGTTATCGAACTGGTTGCCAACCTGACGTCAATCCCCTAATCTGATTTTTTCACCCTAATTTGAAAGTACTATTGCTACTAAAATTTACCAAACTACTGTTAACATTACAAAACTACTGCTTAAAAGTTACAGAACTGCTACTGGAATTTTTACCGACCTACTACTGGAACTTACTAAACTTCTGCTTGATTCAAAAATAGGGAATATAAAACCATAATAACAATGTACCCATGATGGTTATAATTCTGAGTATTTCGATTTTAATTTCAACACGTTCTGGTATATTTAATATTGAATATTAAAAGTGAATATTATGAGTGTTTCACCTCATTAAACAAAGGAAAATTAGTAAGACAATTCAACAATGAACCAACTAATCAGCTTAAAGTCCAATTCATATCGTCATTGATCGAGGTTTGATGTTTTGGAGAAGCAGCTATGTACACTGTGCCGATTTTCAGAAACAAAGATGTGCACCAATGTGGCAAAGAGGAATAAAACTTATGGGCCATGCAATGAGGTCCTGGGAGAACGTGACAGGAAGGCTTTATGAAAAGAACGAAATAACAGAGAACCAACTTCATTTGATGCCAGGACAGTTGACAACTTCGGCAATATTTGCACTTAGGATGCTAATGGGAAAGTACAACGAATACCAGAGAGCCCTACTAACGTCCAGTGTGACCTCTTTTTATCAACCTAGAGAAAGTGTACGATAGTTTGCCAAGACATCTTGTTTGGTGGGGACTGAAGAAAAAGCGTCTTCCGAACACTTATATTTGTATAACTGAAGAGACTTCATCAGGCATCTTACCCCATACCTTTCTGGAGCTGTGATGGACGAACTTACAAAGGATCAGGCACGTAGCCAGAATTTCGTGAACGGGGGGGTCCGTGACATGAAATACTGTGATCATGACAGCAGGGGCTCGATCATTCTAAACTATTTAGTGGAACATATATTGGTTCATTTAGTCAGAATTTTATAACGGGGGGGAGGGGGCGTGATATGAACTTCTGAAGGCTCAGGAGCTTGATCAATGTCAACTACTTTACTATCAACATATTGGTTTGTTAGGACAATAAAATGAGGATATGTTGGTAAGTATTTTAATAATAAACTATGACTAAATCTCGAGTAATAAAAAAAAATTTAAAAAGTATTGAAATAGTTATTGGGATATTTACGTTCCTTTCTTTCTTCATTCCAATATAACAATTTTTCTTTCATTATGATCTCAACTATTATGAAAAGTACATATTCACTATTATAAAAAGTGCATATTCAATAATGTCTTGTAAAATATTTTACAATTTCTACGCTCCTTTTTCTGTTGAATCAAATGCTAATAGACCTCCTTTTCCATATAATTTTTTGTTTTTATTATTTCGTCAACTACTGTCGGTTCCAAATGACAGGTTAAAGGAACAGTAGAAAATTGTTTTTGAAATAACATGTTGGATTCTGCATGGATGCGAAGACGAAAAATTATGATAATAAATGTCCACGCTGTTACTCAACGGCACTATGCTTTCGGAAGCTCGAAATCTCCCTGACTAGTAGCAGAAATTCTCAGAATTCTGGAACTTTTCTAGAAATTTCAAATTCCCTGACTCTTCCAGGATATCGCGCTCACCTCGCCACCATGTATTTCAAGTAATACAAATTTCCTCATAAGAAAGAGTAACCAAAAGCTTCCTGTAGTTTTCTTTTTTTTTTTAATTTTTAACGCTGATCCTTCTTTTTCTCATTTCATTTTGTTTCATCCTTCCTTAACTTTTCATTTCTGGTCTCGAAGGGGGGTCCGGACCCTCCTATCCCCCCTTGGCTACGTGCCTGCAAAGGATATCTAAGAATTAGAATCTTGCAATATACTACTCGTGGACAACATCATATTGGTTAGTGACACCAAGGCAGCACAGCAAGAGAAATTAGTTACGAGGCTTGGAGAGCAAAAAGATATATATTTAGTGAAGCCAAGACAGAATATCTGCAGTGTCCATTCAGCAAAAACGTAATCGAAAATACAAAGATATGACTGGACGAAGAAGAGGTGGTAATGATGAGAAAATTCAAGTACTTGGGATCAATTGTACAGGATAATATAGGAATAGAGAATATCTAAACAGCAGAATTAGCAGCGATTAGATAAAATAGAGACAAAAGGCAGGAATATTATGACCATAGAGTACTAACACGTCTTAAATAAAAATATACAAAATAACAGCGAGACCTGCCATGTTATAAGGAGCGGAATCTTGAACAATGAAAAAGAGAGAGGAACGGAAGTTGTATGTTATGGGTATGAAGATAATGCTGTGGGTGTGTGGAGTGACGCAAAAGGACAAAATTAAGAATGAAGTGGTCCAAGGAACAGTAAAGATAAAGCCAGTAGGAGAAAAGGTACAAGAAAGTAGATTGAGATGGTTTCGACATACAAAGAAACCTTCGAAATATTTAGCTCATCGAATGGATGCTATAGAAGTGAATTAAAAACTACACTAGCGCGACGCCAACCAAAGAAGTGGCAAGTTGTGTGGAGAACGATATGATGCAATGTGGTGTCTCAGCGGATATGACACAAGATAGAAACAAGAGGAGGATACCAATCTGAAAAGCTGACCCCAGTTAATTGGGACAAAGGTTTAGAAGAAGGAAAGAATGAGTATTAACCAATGAAAATATAGTTTTTTAAAGGAAAGAAAATTTCAGACCTTTACTCTAGTCAATTTAAATTAATGATTAGTTAATCATTGTCTTTGTAATAATATGTACTTTCGAGTAACATCACAGCATGGTATCTTACGATGGATAATTTTGGGGACATGCGAAGAAATTCGAGAAATTTCCTTTAAAAAATGTTCTTTAGCAATCTGGGGGCCTCTGATGGGGCTTTGGTATTAAGTACCTACATAAGAGAGCCCAAACATTATTACCTGTTTCGGAATTTACTACTGTTGACATATAAATAGTGTACTTAATAAAGTTCTGGTCGTAGTCTCGTAGTTTGTACTTCATTGTCTTCAGTATAATCCAGGCTTTTGAATGACACTTCGCGGATGTGAGCCAAGTCATAAGTTACCATAAAACTTGGAAAACAAAATTTCTGAAATTTTCCTTTAGAAATTTATATTCAAATTTAAGCCGAAACATTAAATTTTGGATACATTTAGTGCAGATACCTGACATTGAGACCCGCTCAGGGTTGGACGCCCAAATTGCTAAAATAAATAAATAAATAAATAAAAACTGGAAAACTTATATTATTTTTTTCCGGATTTCCTTAATTTATGGATGCTAAGGTATCATTCAAAAGTACGAATCACTACAAAGATAATGGTGCCATAACTATTAATCTAAAGTTATTAAGGTCGGAGCAGTAACTTGCTAAGTGAAAGACTAAAATTTCTTTTCTTTCCTTTGAAATAAATATTTTCTTCAAAGTATTAATACTGTTGATGTCATTATTTGTAAAGTGAGTTGTTCAAAACCAAGCGCAAACTCGTAATATTAACATAACATTAACTATGAACTCTTAAACATTATATAAATAGAAGATAATGAACGCTTTAAGCAGTGAGAGCTACTGCCACGACTACTTATGCCTCATTTCGTACACAGAAGTAAAAACAAACACATTCTCCTTTCTCCAAAACCACTATAATTGTAACAAAATAATGCAAAACTATTTTGTGTTTAGTTTTTTTATAACATAATACAAAATAAGTCTGATCATTCTACGCAGTGCCCTATCTATCTTCGAAATTTTGTATTATCAAAATTTTAACGTGAGAAAATATCAAAAAATGAGAAATAGAATTTTCTTCTGGAGAATGGGCCCAAATCGTAAAGAAGATTACAAGAGAAATGAATTTGTAAAACATTACTGAAAAACTTAATTAGAGAAAAATCTTTTAAATGTTTTTTTCTTTTTTTTGTAACACCTAGGTATTAATGCAAGCAGCAAAAATTATGTTTCGATAACTAAACAGAAAGTTTTAAGGAAAACCAAATAAAGAAGTTACGGAAGAACAGCTCGTGTTTAGGAGAGATAAGGGCACAAGAAATGCAATTGGATTATTCAGAATAATCAGTGAAAGGTTTATAAAAAATGGAAAAGGGATGTATGTTGCGTTTATTGAACTACAGAGCGTTCAAAAAGTCTCTATACACCTGAATCGTGGCAAGTCAAAGTCGCATTCAAAGTCACATGAAATAAAATTTTATGCGAAGGTTTGCAACACTGCTATATTATCGCCTTACGTGAAGTTCCTTTCTTAGATTCCAGTCGGCTAAGTGACGTTGAAGTGATTGTTGCATCTAGTTAGCGGTCTCTGAATCAATGGTGTTAACTTTGGAACAACGAATATTCCTGGTTGAACATGTGTTCCGTGAACAAGGTGAGTACAAACAGATAGTCAAAGATAAGTTTGCAGCTAGGTTTCCGGATAAACCGTTCCGAATCGTCACAATGTAAGGGCTTTGATCGATAAATTTAGAGACATTGGAACGGTAATGAACTGTGATCGAAGTGGTAGACCGTCAGTGCTCGATGAAGAAAAAATGCTACACATATCGGATGCAATGCAACGTAGCCCCGGAAACCACTTCGAAGACTTGCCCAGGAAGAAACAATAGATTCCGTGCATTTTCACACGGTGCAATCTCGCACGGTGCTCATTATCGAGCAATTTCACACGGTCCTGGTTATCGCATTAATCAGTCAGCACGTGTGGTGCATTTTCACACGGTCCATCTGCAATCACGTGATTCACCCTGAAACTCCTTTCACTACAGGGGAGGGAGGACAGAACAAGTATGAACTAAGTAAGAACAGAGAAAGAGCAAATACAAGTTAAATATGAACAATTGCAATTAATACTAGAGAAGCTAGAAAAAAGAAAAATTTAACAAACACACGTTATAATAAAGAAGAGGAAAATAATTACAAAAATAAAATAAAACTAATAACGAAAATAATAGCAAATTAAAGTACATGAAAATAAAAATTCAGAAAAACAAATAATCTTGCGAAAACAGACTAAAATGTGTTACTGGTTTCCACTCCAAATTGATATCGTCTCTGCAGGTCGACTTTCAAGGCATTCTGCGGCTAAGTTGATCAAGATCTCTATTTTCGGAAATAATGTATGGACAATAAAGTCATTCTCCACAGCAAAGAATAAAATAAGCACTTTGTTAATGAAGTCGGAACCCATTGTTTAAAAATAGAAAGATGAGGTAAATAAACTTTTATTTTGTGATTATTCCTTTCCTGTTACTGCTTAGTTATCTCTGCAGGTGCGTATGGCCATGGTACACCTCTGAATCATGTCATTGGAGGGTGGGGGATAAATAGGGTATAAAAGAATCGCCCTTGACGTCTAATTCCTTAATTTTAGTGTTTTCGTTGTTGGGTGAACATAGTGATTCAACGTAGAAATGGAGTTTATAACAACTAGCAGAGGTAATCGTCTCTTAGTTCATGCAGGGTTCCAGTACTACATGCAGAGAGAAAACAGGGATCATACAGTATGGGTAAGTATCGTATTAATAGAATTAGGATTTTCTGTAAAAATTCATGTTTCCTTTTTTTATGTTCTTAATTTCTTTTCTTTTTTTTTTGGGGGGGGGGCGCGAAGACTTCATATAATATGACTAGACATCGGATTTTTATGCAAATGCATTGTTTGCTCGTATGCATCTCTGTTAAATTTGGTAGGGGTTTCTAGAAATAATAATATAGTCCGAATTTGAAGCTTTGTAGTGCATATAAATGCATATTTCAAAGGTTAGAGCATATATTAGTACTCAAGAGCATATTCAGCACATTTTATAAGTTTTTATTTCAGATGTATGCTTACAACATGGAATAAATCCAGTTTTAGTTTATATTTTCAATACATTTACATGCCTATGCAACGGAAGGGCTTTTTGCATGAGAAGATGGAAGAATTCCTAATTTATAGACGACCAATAATGTTAGAAACCGATCACCAGAGCAGAAATGCCCACAAATACCAAAACGTTAAGAGAAATCTGATAATAATAATGACATTGTAATATCGTGTCGACATCAATTCAGAAACAAGAGATACGAGTATTGCTACTCAGTGAATGCTTAGCTCTAGTTGGTGAAGTTCGACACGAGCTCCGGTCATTTTCTGGTAAATTCGGGCACTCCTTGAAAAAAAAATGACGGATCTTATTGGGAGAAACTCCAACTAAAAATAATTGAAGCCATGGGAAAATATCTCCAAGGGTTAAATTTCAATTTGCCAGAATGTATATATATACTACACTTGCTCCTCTGCGTAAATATTGTATAGTAACATCTATTGATGTTAATAGTTCATTTTCTGGCTACAAATGTCATAAACGGATACCAAAAAATGAAGAGAAGCATCTTGTGATACACTGTAAGGCTAATTGCGGGAAGAGTAAACCCTTGAAAATTATTATTATTATTATTATTATTATTATTATTATTATTATTATTATTATTATTATTATTATTTGTACAATGGAAACGTGTAGACTCGTATTATTTCGTCCCGGCGGGAGCTCATGTGGTTCGGATTCCACGTTAATAAGTAGGCCCACGTCTCATATAGACTCGATGCTGAACGGAACGTTAAACTCAAAATAAACTCAACTCGTATTATTTCGTGTTAATTGAATCCACTGTAAAATACAAATGTCAAGAAAACCAGAGATCGTGTTCTCATATAACTTAATTCCATTATTTGTGTGTGTTTTAAAACGTTAAGAGTATGTAACCTATAACTATTATAAAAGTAAATTCTAAAAAGAAGTCCCTGAAGTTGTATGCATATTTCATAAATTTTAAGTGCATAAAAATCCGATGTCTAGACATGACATGTTCTCGTAATACATGTTAGTTTCTTTTAATGAAGTACGTTGGCTTATATTGTGGATTTAATACATTCTTAGTTTTCTTGGTGGTTGTTTTCATAAACTGGGCACCGATCGTCTAAGGCACTCGAAAATATGCAATAATGTATGATATCTTACTTTATAATATCTTACATGTATGATGGTATTTTGAAAATTTCGTAACTTTTAATCTTTATCTGAATTACAAGAACAGTATCTGTATTACTTTTAATCTTTATCTGAGAGGACAGTATACTTGCTTCTCTAAAGCATAAATATTTTTTCACGTTGTTTTAGTACTTCTAATATAGTAAAGCCCCAATTATCCGCGGAATTTGGTAGCAAGGGCACCAGAGATGGCGAAAATCTCCGATAACCCAAAAATATTTCAGCATAAACACTGTTTTATTGTACGAACAAGACATAATAAAATTTTTTAAATATGTACAATACAGCAGAAAATTGGAAATATTGATTTTTACAATGCAATTTATTTTTATGTATTAGAACATACAGTACATATCTGCGTACGGATTGTCATCCCGCAGCGACTCGAGTGCTTATGAAAAATAATAGTAGGCGGCTGCAGCAGGGCTTAAAAAAAGTACTCGCGGATAATCGGAGCTTTACTGTGTTTAAAAATTAACTTTCTTTCATGTGATATTTTGCCTAAACAAATATCTACACATATATAATTGCGTAAAAGGAAGTAATAACACAAATTCGCATGTTTTTATGTATCATTTTTTAAACAAAAGATACTTATGAATAATAATTTATTTTGTACATTTGTAACCGAGCAAACGCTTTTTTATGTGTGTGTACGTATATGCGAAAACACATTACAATTGTTTATTTTAGAAGCTGATGTTTTTTTTTTATTATTATTATTTTAGCTATGCATCAACAGACAGAAGGTAAATTGCCATGGCAGGCTCAATCTGCCCAAGACAGAAGATAAAATAGCAGTTGTGGAAAGAGATCATCAGTGTGTACCTGATGTTGCAGTTTGCGAGATACGAAAGCGACTTTCAAATTGCAAGAAGAGAGCAAGAGGCGAGATCCTTACACCAGTGTCTGTTATCTTCAAAGAAGAAATGGCTGTTCCAATTAATCAAGGTCTGGACCTAGTAACCTCCATACCATCGTATGATCAGAAGAAAGGGGGTTTAAATGGTGTTAGAAGGAAATCACTCGGCATACATCAAGGTGCACCGACTCCTAGAAATATCTGCTTTCCCGATTATATGATTCGGTTTGAAGATGGTACCTCGTTTTTACAGTACGACGCACTGGAAGGAGACGGACGAATTCTGTGTTTTGGTTACGAGGGTTTGAAACCAGCACTGAAGGAAAGAGAACAATGGATTTTTGACGGAACGTTCAAGAGTTCCTGTAAGTATTTTTCCCAGTTATACACCATACATGCAGACATAGGAAGCACACATGATAAGACACTGGTTGTACCGGTCTTGTATGCATTGTTCCCAGATAAAACAGAGCGAACATACGAACAACTGTTTACATTTCTTAAAACGTGGTCTGGCCAGAACGAACCTCGAGTGTTAAAAATAAATTTTGAACTTGTTGCAATCAATGCGTTGCGTGCAGTGTTTCCCAATTCACAGGTTTCCGGCTGCCATTACCATTTCAACCAGAGTATCTGGCGGAAGATTCAGAGTATAAGTCTCGTCGAAGAATACGTCCACAATGAAGATGTACGCCATCATGTTCGCATGTGTAGTGCATTGGCATTAATACCAACAAGCAGGATCGATGAAGGTTGGCTCACCGTCATGGAGGACTGTCCATCTGGCCAGAAAATCGAAATGTTCAACGATTATTTCATTGAACAATGGATGGATAATCCAAATGTTCCAAGAGAAATATGGAACTGCAACGGTCAAAGGCACAGAACAAACAACCCAGTGGAGGGTTGGCACAATAAGTTAAATCGCACCATATCTAAGAGTACACCACGTATCTTTGAGCTTGTGAGTGTATTAAAAGCAGATGCGACAGCTAGTTTTCATGCTTTCGCGAGACAGGGCTTAGACTGCAATTCGGAGAAGCGTAGAAAATTCACTTACATCCGTATTGACGAACGATTGCAATTAGTCCTGGAGAAGCTAGAAAATGGCGCAGACCTTAAAAATTGCTTGAGAAGCTTGAGCTATCTCCAAAAGCTAAGATAATGGGCTATGAACTGTAAAAATGGGTTGACGACGTACAAAAGTAGAAGGTTCCATCTTAACGACGTGCTGTTCGCTCGGAAAATAACAAGATGACAAGGTTCTTCTTAGAACCGCCTTGGAGTATGGAGCTAATATTGCGTGTTTTACAAATCACAACGATTTTCTATGCTCTAGGGCGGGCACATTTTTCTTCGATTGTTGAACTACCTGTCTGAATTCTCTGATGTGCTGCTTATTTTATTCTTTATTTATTTTAATATGTGATTATTCTATCTTCTGTCCCTAATTATTTTAATTTTTGATTATTCTTTATTTGTTCTTATTTTCATTTGCTGTTCTTTATGTATTAATATCAATTTGCGATAGTTTCTGTTATTTTTTTTCATTTATTTCAATTTCTTATTGTATATGCTATTTTTCTCTTCTTCTTTACTATTGTTTTTATTTGCTGATTTCTTTGTTCTATCTTGTTCTTTGTTATTTTAATTTCTGCTTACTTTCTTCATTATTCTTTTTGTGAAAGTGAATCATTTTCTAAGCTCTCCTTCTCTAATATTAATTGCAATTGTTCGTATTTAACTTGTATTTGCTCTTTCTCTGTTCTTACTTAGTTCATAGTTGTTCTGTCTCCCCTCCCCTTGTAGTGAAAGAAGTTTCAGGGTGAATCACGTGATTGCAGATGGACCGTGTGAAAATGCACCACACCTGCTGACTGATTAATGCGATAACCAGGACCGTGTGAAGTTGCTCGATAATGAGCACCGTGCGAGATTGCACCGTGAGAAAATGCACGTCACCAAGCAATAAGTGTTGGTATGACACAAAAGGCGGTTCGTAAGAAACTGCGTCTTATCCCATATAAGGTGAGAGCGGTGCAGCAGTTACTTCCTCCCGACAGTGTAAAACGAGTGCAGCATTGTGAATGACTTACACGGTTTGTTATGGACAAGTCTGACGATGTTGTCCCCTCTGGATTTTTATTTCTGGGGTTATGCAAAGAATTCTGTTTATAAAGGGAACCCCCACACGCTACAAGAACTCGAAACAGCTATTCGAGATTTTGCTCATAGCATTCCACATGAACAAATTGTGAGAATATTTGAGAACAAGAAGAAACATGTGCAAGCATGTTTGGAGGCTCATGGGAGACATTTCCAACATTTGCTGTGAAAATGTGTGTGTATATGTTACGCCCTGTTCATAGTGTTTTTATGCCATAAAATATAATCAATTTTGAGTAAAATAATTTTCTCGTTGCTTTGAATACGTGAAAATTCAGGTGTATAGAGACTTTTTGAACGCTCTGCAGAAAAGGCTTTAGTGAACTGGGGATTGTTCTGCAGTTCTAAAAACAATACAAGAGAAATGAATTTGGAAAACATTACTGAAAAATTTAATTAGAGAAAAATCTTTTAAATATATATATATATATATATATATATATATATATATATATATATATATATATATATATATATTCGGAAGAACAGTTCGTGTTTAGGAGAGATAAGGGCACAAGAAATGCAATTGGATTTTTCAGAATAATCAGTGAAAGGTTTATAAAAAAATGGAAAAGGGATGTATGTTGCTTTTATTGGACTAGAAAAGGCTTTAGTGAACTGGGAATTGTTGTTAGGAGTTCTAAAGAAGGTTGGGTTGGAATGGAAAGATCGAAGACTCATAAGAATGTTCTATATTTACCAGGGGTAAAAGTGGATCTGACAAGGTAGGGGACGTATGACGTCACTCCGTCTCCCGTGCCTATCTTTGCCCAATATAGTTTTTCTAAAAACTTGGGGGCGGAACAGTTATTTTCTGGTAGTGGGGAGATGTCCTTCCCCACGTTCCCTCTCACTTTTACCTCTGATATGGACCAAAATACATAGAATAGGGGAAGAAATAACAAAGGAGAGTGCAACTGGAAGGAAAGCTCTACAAAGATGTTGTTTCAAAACCAAAAATTATTTCATATTTGTCTAGAAGAGAAAAAGAGGATAAATAATGTTGCGTATGATATGTCATGTGTTACGGAATGGGAAAAGAAAATCAATAAGATGCTACAAAACTGGAGGTAGATCTGTGAGGAGTATGGGATGAAAATAAATGTTAGAAATACAAAAGCCATGGTGATTGGAACGAAGCAGTCGATGTCGAATATAGGAGTAGGATAGGAGAATATAGAACAGGTGACTAGTTTTCGATACCTAGGTAACATAATTAGTGACGATACGAAGTGCATACGTGAAATTGAAACAAGAATAGGAATGGCGAAAGAAACGTTTAGGAAGAAGAATGTACTATTTCTGGGTCCTTGAATAAAGAGTTGAGAAAAAGACTCATAAAACGTTTCATGTGAAGTATTATAGAGTCTGTTGCATGGAGCAGAAACAGACATTGCACACAAGGGATGAAAAATGACTGAAAGCTTTTGTAGTGTGGGTGTGGACAAGAATGGAAAATATTAGCAAAATCGAGCGGAAAACGAATGAAATTGTGATAAAAATGGTATAGGAGAAAAGAACAAGTTTGTATATAATTGAAAAGAGGAAAATAATTTTTTGGGGACGTTGTCTGAGAATGCATTGTATCATGAGGAACATACTAGAGGCTATGATGGTAGGAAAGAGAGAGAGAAGCGAAGCAGGGTAGTAGTAGTCCCCGACGTATATCTCGCCGAGTCAGCAAAAATTTTTGTGACGTCATAGGTCAAAGGTCAATGACCTTGGCCCGGGGTCAATGACCTAGGGGTACCTAGGACCACCCCCTCTAAATTTTGGCAGGGGTACCATGGCCCACCCCCTAAATTTTGGCAGGGGTACATAGGACCACCCCCCTTAAATTTTGGAAATTGCCAAATCTAAAAATTTGGTATGGTAGCCTAGGACCATAGTATGTACCTCTATCAGTATTCGGGGTCTATGTCGTTCCCTTTCATGGATAAAAAATTGCCAAAAATTCAAATTTCGGGGGTTTTTGACCTAATTTATTCCCTTTGATGAGGTGTTATTACCTTATATGGTTATATGGGCGTATACAGGGGTCCATTCCCTTTCATAAGACATGGGTATATTTGTGCACCCCTTTAAAAATTTGGGAGGGGTACCTTGGCCCACCCCTTTAATTTTGGAAATTGACCAATTTCAACATTTGGTATTATAGTACAGGACCCTAATATGTATTATGATAAATTTGGGTGGTCCACCTCGTTTCCTTCTAGGGGTACAAAATTGCCAAATTTTAGTACAACCACGTGTTTGGTTTTTGGTCGATTTTATCCCCTTTGATGACGTGTTATTATCCTATATAGTTATATGGTCATGTATAGGGGTTCATTACCTTTCACAAGATATGGATATATTTGTGCACTCCTTTAAAAATTTGGGAGGGGTACCTTGGCCCACCCCTTAAATTTTGGAAATTGCCCAATTTAAACATTTGGTATTATAGTACCGGACCCTAACATGTATTATGATAAATTTGGGTGGTCCACCTCATTTTCTTCTAGGGGTACCAAATTGTCAAAATATAAACGTAAGCAATACGTTGTACCACGTGTTTGGTCTTTTGGCCCAATTTATCCCCTTTGATGAGGTGTTATTACCTTATATGGTTATATGGTTATGTATAGGAGTTCATTTCCTATCATAAGACATGGGTATATTGATGCACTCCTTTAAATTTTTGGGAGGGGTACCTTGGACCACCCCTTAAATTTTAGAAATTGCTCATTTTATATATTTGGTATTATAGTACTGGACCCTAACATGTATTATGATAAATTTGGGTGGTCCACCTCGTTCCCTTTTAGGGGTACAAAATTCCTTAAATTTTAGAAATTGCTCATTTTATATATTTGGTATTATAGTACTGGACCCTAACATGTATTATGATAAATTTGGGTGGTCCACCTCGTTCCCTTTTAGGGGTACAAAATTGCCAAAATATAAACGTAAACAATACGTTATACCACGTGTTTGGTTTTTGGTCGATTTTATTCCATTTGATGAGGTGTTATTACCTTATATGTTTACATGAGCGTATACAGGAGTTTATTACTTTTCATAAGACATGGGTATATTGGTGCACCCCCAGGAGGGGTACCTTGGCCCACCCCTTTAATTTTGGAAATTGCTTAATTTCAACATGTGGTGTCATAGTACTGGATTCTAATATGTATCATGATAAATTTGGGTGGTCCACCTCGTTCCCTTTTAGGGGTACAAAATTGCCAAATTTTAGTACAACCACGTGTTTGATTTGACCTAATTTATTTCCTTGATCAGGTCCTATTACATCATATAGTTATATGGTCACGTATGGGGATTCATTTCCTATCATAAGACATAGGTACATTTGTGCACCCCTTTAATTTTGGAAATTGTCCCTTTTATATGTTTGGTATTATAGTATAGGACCCTAATATAAATTACTATAAATTTTGGTGGTTCACCTCGTTTCCTTTCATGGGTACGAAATTGCCAAATTTTAGTACAACCACGTGTTTGGTTTTGGCTCAATTTATCCCCTTGGATGAGGTCCTATTACCTTATATGGTTATATGGTCATGTATATATTGGTCCATTTCCTATTATAAGACATGGGTACATTGATGCACCTTTTAAATTTTTGGAAGGGGTACCATGGCCAACCCCCTTAAATTTTGGAAATTTTCCAATTTGAGCATTTGGTATCATAGTACATGCCTCAACATGTATCATGATAAATTTGGGTGGTCCATCTTGTTCCCTTTCATGGGTAAAAATTGCCAAAATATAAACATAAGCAATATGTTGTACCATGTGTTTGGTTTTTGGCCCAATTTCTTCCCTTTGATGAGGTTCTATTACCTTATATGGTTATATGGTAATGTATATGGGTTCATTTCCTATCATAAGACATGGGTACATTGACGCACCCTTTAAAAATTTGGGAGGGGTATCTTGGCTCACTCACTCGGTTTTAGAAATTGTTTAATATAAGCATTTGGTATTATAGTACAGGACTCCAATATGTACCACTATAAAATTGGATGGTCCACATCGTTACCTTTTCATAGGTAAAGAACTACCAAAAAATCAAATTTTGGAGGTTATTGACCCCTATTTAGCATGTTATATGGGTATGTACAGAGGTTTATTACCTTTATATGTTTATGTTCCCTTTTAAATTTGGGAATTATCAAATAACAAAATTCGGTAAACGTTTTCTAGGACCCATTGGTGTTCCTCTTATGGCCAAATATTCAAAATTTAAAGGTTATTGACCGGCTTTATTATTGAATAAGTACAGGATTTATTACTTTTTCATAAGACACATGCGTATTTGTGTACCAATCTTAAATTTTGGGAGGGGTACATTTCTTATTGTCATATCAATAATTGGTAATTGGATAGTATCTCATTCATTGGGTAAATCATTATGATCACGTGATCAGTTATTAACCTATGATGGGATTAGGAGTCCAGGACATTGGTACATTGAAACTTTGTAGGATAATTTGAGAATGTGTCATTGGTTTTGATTATTCCCGCCAAATATAAACGTAAGCAAGACGTTGTACCACGTGATTGTCCTTGATGAGGTAGTGTACAGGGATTCATTTTCTTTGTTGTGGTACTTCTTAAGTTTGAGTACACACTTAAACAGTTGGTTCTACTCAGGTAAACAATTGACGGACATTATTGACCTTATTGAACATATAATGATATGATTAACTCTAAGACTTAGGTATATCAAGAGAAGTATTCTTTCAATTTGGGAATGGTGATAAACAGAATTTTAACATAAGGTGCGAAATTTGAAACAATACATTGAACTTTAGTCACAGCTCATAGTCTAAGATCATTGGTGGTGATTGATTTGAAATCTGATAGCTAACCTTATTGAATCTTATGACTCATAGACGAAAGGCAATACATGCTACAACAGTTTGAAATTTAATCATAAGGTGATGTAATCTGACACTAGCAAAGTTATTGTTAATGCAATTTGATTGGATGATCACTATCTTTCCTGCAATCTGATTGGTTGATCACTATCTTTCGTGCAATCTGATTGGTTGATGATTTTCAAATCTTTGCTGTATTCAGTTTTAAGTTTTGTTTAACATTTAAAAATCTTGGTTTCGTTCAACATTTTGCACTCACTGAAACCGTTTATTTGTTAATCGAATAGTTAAAAACCGGATAAAGTTTGACGGTTAACCGTGAAACGTAAAATTTTTTTTAGTTTGAAATTTTTTTTGTTTGAAACTTTTTGTTTCGAAATTTTGTTTGAAATTTTTTTTGACAACTTTTGTTTCAAATTTTTTTTGTTTAAAAATTTTTCGTTTCAAAATTTTGTTTAAAATTTTTGTTTGAAATTTTTCGTTTCCAAATTTTTTTGTTTGAAATTTTTTGTTTCAAAATTTTGTTTGAAATTTTTTTCGTTTCAAAATTTTGTTTCAAAGATTTTTGTTTGAAATGTTTGTTTCAAAATTTTGGTTTGACATTTTTAAAAGTTTGTGCACTCATTGGTAAAGAACCGAAACTGTTTAGAACTAAAACCTCTGGCAACATTGTGGTGCAATAGTACACGTCAGAGCATGATAACGCAACGTCATCAGTTTTGCATCATCGTTCGAGTTAGTATTCATGATAACATCATCATGGCTACTTGTCTGCAGTTTCTAAACACACGTGATGTGATGAAATCATTTACCAAGATTACTGATTTACAACAGAATGTACCTTATAGAATCTTAGCTAGCCAAATGATCCCTACAAAGTTTGGATTAAGAATCGTAGTGAAGCTTGAAAATGATAAGAATATAATTTTACCAGCAAGATATTTACCCATGGAAGCATCAAAACAAGAAGAACTGCTGCGTTTCTTAAATACTGGATCTGTATCTTTATGTTACAAAGGATTCTTGGGTCGAAGTCATCAACTTGAATTTAGTACACAGCCGGATTCGTCAGCAATTGTGATGAAATCATGAATTCAAACGTCAGCACATCAGGCATAGTTGTATGAATGTGGTTGGTCAGCATGACGTCAGGAAGTGTGATGAAATCATGTATTCAAACGTCAGCACATTCCTTACCAATGACGTCAGCAATAACTATAAATCAGCCAATACACGGGCATCCCACGAAATCATTTGAGCAAGTGCTTTTCAGTAGGAAAGATGTGTACTTCTAATGATAAAGAGTTCATCTTCGCAAGCTATTATCCAATAAATATATTTCAAACAAAGCATGTGATGATTGGTATCAGTGCTAGAACATTTGAACCTGTGATTCGATTGGGCAAAGCAGAACAATTTGGTGTACAACTGACCTGTGAAGAATGGCACGAATCGACCAAATGAACGATTATTTTCATGATGAGCTAAATGTGACCATAGTCAAATCATTAGGCTCAAATCATGAAGTGGTGCTGCGTACAGTCCTCGAAGAGAAGATGGTGCTGTTACGTAAAAAGAGTACATTCCATGTCCCTCGCAACATGGTGTATCTAACACAAACGGAATGGAACAAATTCATCAGCGTATTTCAGTGTGCGAAACATGCAGTGGAAGTGTGCAACAAAACTAGTATATTCCTGAAAAAGTACTATTTTGAAAAATGTATTATGCATATTGTACAACATGTATCTAGATATTGTGATGGTTGTCAACATCGTTCGTGGGTGCATACCTGTATTGATAAACAGTTTATTTGTGATCAAATGGACATTGAGTTTCCACCAATTGATATCGCAATAGATCTTAAAAGACTTCAACTGGAATTAAAATTATATGCTAAAGACAAACTAGTACAAGAAGTTCAAAATACATTGTATCGACAATATCCAGATCATATATCTAGTATGGATGTATGTGGAGTGTAATAAAATGATCCATTTCAATGATTTGTGTTTTTTCATTTCAAGTACAACCCCATGCTCTGACGTGTACTATTGCACCACAATGTTGCCAGAGGTTTTAGTTCTAAACAGTTTCGGTTCTTTACCAATGAGTGCACAAACTTTTAAAAATGTCAAACCAAAATTTTGAAACAAACATTTCAAACAAAAATCTTTGAAACAAAATTTTGAAACGAAAAAAATTCAAACAAAAAATTTCAAACGAAAAAATTCAAACAAAATTTTGAAACAAAAAAAATTTCAAACAAAATTTTGAAACAAAAAATTTCAAACAAAAAAATTTTGAAACAAAAGTTGTCAAAAAAAATTTCAAACAAAATTTCGAAACAAAAAGTTTCAAACAAAAAAAATTTCAAACTAAAAAAAATTTACGTTTCACGGTTAACCGTCAAACTTTATCCGGTTTTTAACTATTCGATTAACAAATAAACGGTTTCAGTGAGTGCAAAATGTTGAACGAAACCAAGATTTTTAAATGTTAAACAAAACTTAAAACTGAATACAGCAAAGATTTGAAAATCATCAACCAATCAGATTGCACGAAAGATAGTGATCAACCAATCAGATTGCAGGAAAGATAGTGATCATCCAATCAAATTGCATTAACAATAACTTTGCTAGTGTCAGATTACATCACCTTATGATTAAATTTCAAACTGTTGTAGCATGTATTGCCTTTCGTCTATGAGTCATAAGATTCAATAAGGTTAGCTATCAGATTTCAAATCAATCACCACCAATGATCTTAGACTATGAGCTGTGACTAAAGTTCAATGTATTGTTTCAAATTTCGCACCTTATGTTAAAATTCTGTTTATCACCATTCCCAAATTGAAAGAATACTTCTCTTGATATACCTAAGTCTTAGAGTTAATCATATCATTATATGTTCAATAAGGTCAATAATGTCCGTCAATTGTTTACCTGAGTAGAACCAACTGTTTAAGTGTGTACTCAAACTTAAGAAGTACCACAACAAAGAAAATGAATCCCTGTACACTACCTCATCAAGGACAATCACGTGGTACAACGTCTTGCTTACGTTTATATTTGGCGGGAATAATCAAAACCAATGACACATTCTCAAATTATCCTACAAAGTTTCAATGTACCAATGTCCTGGACTCCTAATCCCATCATAGGTTAATAACTGATCACGTGATCATAATGATTTACCCAATGAATGAGATACTATCCAATTACCAATTATTGATATGACAATAAGAAATGTACCCCTCCCAAAATTTAAGATTGGTACACAAATACGCATGTGTCTTATGAAAAAGTAATAAATCCTGTACTTATTCAATAATAAAGCCGGTCAATAACCTTTAAATTTTGAATATTTGGCCATAAGAGGAACACCAATGGGTCCTAGAAAACGTTTACCGAATTTTGTTATTTGATAATTCCCAAATTTAAAAGGGAACATAAACATATAAAGGTAATAAACCTCTGTACATACCCATATAACATGCTAAATAGGGGTCAATAACCTCCAAAATTTGATTTTTTGGTAGTTCTTTACCTATGAAAAGGTAACGATGTGGACCATCCAATTTTATAGTGGTACATATTGGAGTCCTGTACTATAATACCAAATGCTTATATTAAACAATTTCTAAAACCGAGTGAATGAGCCAAGATACCCCTCCCAAATTTTTAAAGGGTGCGTCAATGTACCCATGTCTTATGATAGGAAATGAACCCATATACATTACCATATAACCATATAAGGTAATAGAACCTCATCAAAGGGAAGAAATTGGGCCAAAAACCAAACACATGGTACAACATATTGCTTATGTTTATATTTTGGCAATTTTTACCCATGAAAGGGAACAAGATGGACCACCCAAATTTATCATGATACATGTTGAGGCACGTACTATGATACCAAATGGTCAAATTGGAAAATTTCCAAAATTTAAGGGGGTTGGCCATGGTACCCCTTCCAAAAATTTAAAAGGTGCATCAATGTACCCATGTCTTATAATAGGAAATGGACCAATATATACATGACCATATAACCATATAAGGTAATAGGACCTCATCCAAGGGGATAAATTGAGCCAAAACCAAACACGTGGTTGTACTAAAATTTGGCAATTTCGTACCCATGAAAGGAAACGAGGTGAACCACCAAAATTTATAGTAATTTATATTAGGGTCCTATACTATAATACCAAACATATAAAAGGGACAATTTCCAAAATTAAAGGGGTGCACAAATGTACCTATGTCTTATGATAGGAAATGAATCCCCATACGTGACCATATAACTATATGATGTAATAGGACCTGATCAAGGAAATAAATTAGGTCAAATCAAACACGTGGTTGTACTAAAATTTGGCAATTTTGTACCCCTAAAAGGGAACGAGGTGGACCACCCAAATTTATCATGATACATATTAGAATCCAGTACTATGACACCACATGTTGAAATTAAGCAATTTCCAAAATTAAAGGGGTGGGCCAAGGTACCCCTCCTGGGGGTGCACCAATATACCCATGTCTTATGAAAAGTAATAAACTCCTGTATACGCTCATGTAAACATATAAGGTAATAACACCTCATCAAATGGAATAAAATCGACCAAAAACCAAACACGTGGTATAACGTATTGTTTACGTTTATATTTTGGCAATTTTGTTCCCCTAAAAGGGAACAAGGTGGACCACCCAAATTTATCATAATACATGTTAGGGTCCAGTACTATAATACCAAATATATAAAATGAGCAATTTCTAAAATTTAAGGAATTTTGTACCCCTAAAAGGGAACGAGGTGGACCACCCAAATTTATCATAATACATGTTAGGGTCCAGTACTATAATACCAAATATATAAAATGAGCAATTTCTAAAATTTAAGGGGTGGTCCAAGGTACCCCTCCCAAAAATTTAAAGGAGTGCATCAATATACCCATGTCTTATGATAGGAAATGAACTCCTATACATAACCATATAACCATATAAGGTAATAACACCTCATCCAAGGGGATAAATTGGGCCAAAAGACCAAACACGTGGTACAACGTATTGCTTACGTTTATATTTTGACAATTTGGTACCCCTAGAAGAAAATGAGGTGGACCACCCAAATTTATCATAATACATGTTAGGGTCCGGTACTATAATACCAAATGTTTAAATTGGGCAATTTCCAAAATTTAAGGGGTGGGCCAAGGTACCCCTCCCAAATTTTTAAAGGAGTGCACAAATATATCCATATCTTGTGAAAGGTAATGAACCCCTATACATGACCATATAACTATATAGGATAATAACACGTCATCAAAGGGGATAAAATCGACCAAAAACCAAACACGTGGTTGTACTAAAATTTGGCAATTTTGTACCCCTAGAAGGAAACGAGGTGGACCACCCAAATTTATCATAATACATATTAGGGTCCTGTACTATAATACCAAATGTTGAAATTGGTCAATTTCCAAAATTAAAGGGGTGGGCCAAGGTACCCCTCCCAAATTTTTAAAGGGGTGCACAAATATACCCATGTCTTATGAAAGGGAATGGACCCCTGTATACGCCCATATAACCATATAAGGTAATAACACCTCATCAAAGGGAATAAATTAGGTCAAAAACCCCCGAAATTTGAATTTTTGGCAATTTTTTACCCATGAAAGGGAACGACATAGACCCCGAATACTAATAGAGGTACATACTATGGTCCTAGGCTACCATACCAAATTTTTAGATTTGGCAATTTCCAAAATTTAAGGGGGGTGGTCCTATGTACCCCTGCCAAAATTTAGGAGGTGGGCCATGGTACCCCTGCCAAAATTTAGAGGGGGTGGTCCTAGGTACCCCTAGGTCATTGACCCCGGGCCAAGGTCATTGACCTTTGACCTATGACGTCACAAAAATTTTTGCTGACTCGGCGAGATATACGTCGGGGACTACTACTAGGGTGCACTTGATGGACGGTATCACAACAGAAAAATTGTACCTGAAGACGAGGTTAGCTGAAGATCATGGGGCATTGAAGTTTTTTAGGTGAATTAAGTGACTTACCAATGATGACTGAATACCTATGATAATGAAGATGATAGTGTTAAATATACAAAATATTTGTAAGTGCAAATGGATAGTATGATCTAATTTGTCATAGTGCATAAGCATAAAATGACGGAAGTTGTGTCAAGTGTAACGTGGTATGCGATAAAAAATATTTTTGCACTATTCTCGATTACACACATACTCACCGTTGTTCACGGGCCTGCTCTCTACTGACGCACCCCGACACTAACGTACGTATGGCAAGATAGCCCCCCCACTTTAGAAAATTGAAACAATGACTAGGTCATTCGTTTGTATTACGTTTGTACCGTTTGTACCGAAAATATTTTCGTTTGTACCATTTTCCTTATAGGGGTACCTGAGAGGTCAACTGGGGGGGCTATCTTGGCGCCAAGATAGCCCCCCGGTATCACAGCACAAAAAATTGGAATACACTATTCGAAAGCAAATCGTTTGTACCGTTTGTACTGAAAAGAGTTTTGTTTGTACCCTGATAGTTTTCGAGAAACAGGGGATGACATTTGGGGGAGCTATCTTGGCGCCAAGATAGCCCCCCCGTATCACAGCACAAAAAATTGGAATATACCATTCGAAAGCAAATCGTTTGTACCTTTTGTACCGAAAAAAGTTTTGTTTGTACCCTGATAGTTTTCGAGAAAGAGGGGATGATATTTGGGGCGGGGGGCTATCTTAGCGCCAAGATAGCCCCCCCGTATCACAGCACAAAAAATTGGAATACACCATTCGAAAGCAAATCGTTTGTACCGTTTGTACCGAAAAAAGTTTTGTTTGTACCCTGATAGTTTTCGAGAAAGAGGGGATGATATTTGGGGCGGGGGGCTATCTTGGCGCCAAGATAGTCCCCCGTATCACAGCACAAAAAATTGGAATACACCATTCGAAAGCAAATCGTTTGTACCGTTTGTACCGAAAAAAGTTTTGTTTGTACCGTGATAGTTTTCGAGAAACAGGGGATGATATTTTGGGCGGGGGGCTATCTTGGCGCCAAGATAGCCCCCCGTATCACAGCACAAAAAATTGGAATACACCATTCGAAAGCAAATCGTTTGTACCGTTTGTACCGAAAAAAGTTTTGTTTGTACCCTGATAGTTTTCGAGAAACAGGGGATGATATTTTGGGCGGGGGGCTATCTTGGCGCCAAGATAGGCCCCCCCCGTATCACAGCACAAAAAATTGGAATACACCATTCGAAAGCAAATCGTTTGTACCGTTTGTACCGAAAAAAGTTTTGTTTGTACCCTGATAGTTTTCGAGAAAGAGGGGATGATATTTGTGGCGGGGGGCTATCTTGTACGCAAGATTGGCTCCCTAATATGTACTTTTTCCATGCCCATTAATAAGTATTATGTGTCTATTCATGTGAATTTATGTGAATTTGGATCCCTTGATGTACATATCCAAATGAAAAGAAGGACTTGTTGGGAATAACGCAACGTTAAAACTGAATCGGCGAGTGGGAAAACAGTGTGAGTTCAAAATAAGCCATTTTCAGTTAAAGGCGAAAATTACACTAACGATGTAGAACTACAAGTTGTAATGAAGACAGTACAATTTGGAAGACCTCGCACGTTATAACAGAATGCTATGATGTCGACTGTACATTTGTGGCATTAACAAACGAAAGTTCTTTCTTCAAACATCTCAAAATGCGTTTTGTGCACTAGTAGTGTTTTTCCGCTCAACGATTCAATTAAATTTAATCTATTTGTGCCCTTTTCCGTAAATAAATACCGTAAAAAGCATAACGATGTGTGTACAAATTCAGAAAGAAACTGGATTTAAAGAAATAATCTTAAACAAAGAAAACTAAAAGATGAAATGTTTGCTCACCTAAACTGCGTCCTTCCACGTTTCAGCTTTACACCAACTGAAAAAATTAGCTGTTTATATCTGTCACATTAACGGCTCGAGAAGTTTGCCGCTTTCATAGACAATAGACGAAAGCAAATAGGCCATTGCTGAATAATACGTATTTACTTAAATAAAAGGGAAGAAATAGAGAAAATGTAATTGAATCGGTGAGTGGAAAACTACTATAGTCCACAAAACGCATTTTGAGATATTTGAAAAAATAACTTTCGTTAGTTAATGCCACAAATGTACAGTCGACATTATAGCATTCTGTTATAACGTGCAAGGTCTTGCAAATTGCACTGCTCTTGATTACAACTTGTAGTACTACATCTTTAGTGTTATTTTTGCCTTTACTTCAAAATGGTTTATTTTGGACTCACACTGTTTTCCCACTCGCCGATTCAATTCTAACGTTGAGTTATTACTGAAAAATTCATTTTTTTATTTTGATATGCAAAACCAGAATTCTAAATACACATCAATTCACATGGATAACCATATGATACTTATTAATGGATATGGAAAAAGTACACATTAGGGGGCCTATCTTGCGGACAAGATAGCCCCCAAATTTCATCCCCTGTTTCTCGAGAACTATCAAGGTACAAACAAAACTTTTTTCGATACAAACGGAACAAACGATTTGCTTTCGAATGGTGTATTTCAAATTTTTGTGCTGTGATACGAGGGGGCTATCTTTGCGCCAAGATAGCCCCCCAAATGTCATTCCCTGTTTTTCGAAAACTAACGGGGTACAAACAAAACTTTTTTCGGTACAAACGGTACAAACGATTTGCTTTCGAATGGTGTATTTCAAATTTTTGTGCTGTGATACGGGGGGGCTATTTTGGCGCCAAGATAGCCCCCCGCGCAAGATATCATCCCCTGTTTCTCGAAAACTATCAGGGTACAAACAAAACTTTTTTCGATACAAACGGTACAAACGATTTGCTTTCGAATGGTGTATTCCAATTTTTTGTGCTGTGATACAGGGGGGTATCTTGGCGCCAAGATAGCCCCCCCCAAATGTCATCCCCTATTTTTCGAATACTATCGGGGTACAAACAAAACTTTTTTCGGTACAAACGGTACAAACGATTTGCTTTCGAATGGTGTATTTCAAATTTTTGTGCTGTGATACGGGGGGGCTATCTTGGCGCCAAGATAGTCCCCCCAAATATCATCCCCTGTTTCTCGAAAACTATCAGGGTACAAACAAAACTTTTTTCGGTAAAAACGGTACAAACGATTTGCTTTCGAATGGTGTATTCCAATATTTTGTGCTGTGATACGGGGGGCTATTTTGGCGCCAAGATAGCCCCCCCAGTCGACCTCTCAAGTAACTCTATAAGGAAAATGGTACAAACGAAAATATTTTCGGTACAAACGGTACAAACGTAGTACAAACGAATGACCTAGTCATTGTTTCAATTTTCTAAAGTGGGGGGGGGGGCTATCTTGCCATACGTCACTAACGTTCAGGTCCTCCTGCTGCGCTCCTGCTACGACTCGGCTAGCTATCATTCATGGTTTTCTGTACGTCGTCTTTATAACTCATAACTGGTAATCCCTCCTAATGCACCCGTAATGCAACCTTTTCTTAAGAACCAATTTCTAAGGTACTAAGAATAAATCTCCTAATGACAGAAATGAATATCTTATCAACTCTTCTTGTATCAGTATATCTTATCAACTCTTCTTGTATATTATCAACTCTTCTTGATAATTATCAACTCGTCTTCTATATTATCAACTCTTCTTGCATCAGTATATCTTATCAACTCTTCTTGTATATTATCAACTCCTCTTGTATCGTATCAACTCTTCTTGTATATTATCAACTCCTCTTGTATCGTATCAACTCTTCTTGTATATTATCAACTCTTCTTGCATCAGTATATCTTATCAACTCTTCTTGTATCAGTATATCTTATCAACTCGTCTTGTATATTATCATCTCCTCTTGTATCTTATCAACTCTTCTTGTATGTTATCAACTCTTCTTGTATCAGTATATCTTGTCAACTCTTCTTGTATCTTATCAACTCTTTTTGTATCTTATCAAGTCTTCTTGTATCAGAATCCTGCGAAACAAAGGCCGAGATATAAAGGATGTCCGACAAAGAAAGCAACTTTTATATGCTTGCCATTTCTATTCTACTAAGTTGAAAGAACTAAACGTTACACGATTTTCATCTTGTATTTTGTGGTTAGTAGTGAAGGATCACGGAATAGCACATAATCATCACCTGTTTTCTGGACGGGTATGAAAGGAGTGCTCACTACATTTGTAATAAGTTTTCACTATGACAACATACGGTACTATTCTGTCTTGAAGCTCTAAATTCTTACAGGTACAGAAAACAGATTATGAACATGCGTTAGTCGGTTCTACTAACCGACTACTAACCGAAAATATAACAGATGAAGCTCTGCCAACTGACTAGAACAGAAATGGCGGACATTTCAAACATTGCGTTCTTTACGTGACACCCTATATAACACCAACTAATAGATCGCACTGGCCTGGACAAAATGATATTTGTGAGAGTAGAAGTTCATGTGGCGGTTTCGACGAAATGAAGGGGGGAAATCAATTGATAATGTACGAGCGCCATGGCAGTTTGTGATATGTATCTGATACTGGCATATACCATTATTAAATTTTTCATTATGATCCTAGCAAAACGATAATATATAGTAAGATGCATGAGATAGGCTATATTCAAGGATGTGATGAGCTTATAAACAAGTATATGGCGTATATCCACTTAATATATTTATTGTACAGCATATACTTTACCTTAAATTTTCGAAAAAAAGTGTACAAAGCGATGCGTATACAAAATACGTTTGAAAATGGTAGAGCGTATACTCGACAAAAAAGGTTTGGCATTATATCTCTAGAGAGTCTTAAAATTCTCATTAGCTCTTAAATTTTAATTTGTATCTAATTAAAATGTTATTGTCCACAGACAAGACATATATCAGTCGATACTCAGAACGAGATGCCATGGTTAAGGTTAATTATTATGTATATTATTATATGTTATTATTTTTGTACTAACAGTTTGTTGTTTTATTTTTTCCTGACGAAGATACACATACTCTTTACTCAAATACTACTTATAACAGTTAAATAGTCCATGAATTGAGCGGTGCTGGCAAACGTAATGGAACTAAGTTGTAGGTGGAACGGATTGTGATCGAACTATAGAAGAGTAAGTAGGTAGTTTAATTTCGGATATTCAAATGTAGATGACGGAATAAGTTCGTTTGCTGTATGCAGTTGCATTGAACTGCGTGGAAATTACCAAAGTGTAGAGTGCTGACAGGCCTGCCATCTAACCTGCGCTCAAAAAACAATGTCATTATTAGGGCCCTGACAGGCCTGCCATCTAACCTGCGCGCAAGAAACAATGTCATTATTAGGGCCCTGACAACCTGCCATCTAACCTGCGCGAAGGAAACAATGTCATTATTAGGGCCCTTACAGGCCTGCCATCTAACCTGCGCGAAGGAAACAATGTCATTATTAGGGCCATGACAGGCCTGCCATCTGACCTGCGCGCAAGAGACAATGTTATTATTAGTGCCCTGACAGGCCTGCCATCTAACCTGCGCGAAGGCAACAATGTCATTATTGGGGCCCTGATAGGCCTGCCATCTAACCTGCCCGAAGGAAACAATGTCATTATTAGGGACCTGACAGGCCTGCTATCTAACCTGCGCGCAAGAAACAATGTCATTATTAGGGCCCTGAGAAGTAGTGATGAGCGCAAGAGTCTTGGTCTTGCAGTTTTTGCAAGAGTCTTGCATGCAAGACCGAGACCAAGACCAGGAATCCCGATGCAAGACCAAGACCAAGACCAAGGGGTGCAAGACCAAGACCAAGACCAAGACTCTTGCACAAGTACCGACGCTACTTGAAATTTTTTATATAATGCAAAAAATAAGGAGATGCATTTCATGGCTTCAGTAAAAATGCTGCTGAAGTGGTTGTGTTCATAGTAGGTTATGCAATCCGTGTGAGTCGATATGCCCCTCTAGCATATAGCTACACTATTTCGTTTTTTGAATTGTTTTTTCGCGTTTTCTGTAGATATTGCTCGTTTTCAAGCAACACAGGTGTCATCTTGCGTCATGTGAGCTTGTTTGGTGGACAAACACTGTGTACGTGGATTTTCTTGGAGTTTCTCCGTTTTCTCACACTTTCTTCAGCCTACCATTTCAGTCGTTTCTTATCATTACCCTCTCCCTTAGCCTTGGTGCATAATCGTGTGACGTTAAAATAGATACTTCATTTCATTTCAAAGCATATTAGTAGTGTTCTTCTTCCAAAACTAAAGAGAAATGTAGTAATGAACCTCGGTAATGCCGTACACCATAGGAATCGACTACATGGGTATGGTCTTGGCTCCGAAACTCAAGCATCCGTTGGAAATTTTTAATGTGTGCTCATAAAATTAATATCAAAATAACATTTTCTTGACATTGGCAAAAACTTAGTGCATGTGACACCAAGTTTGATTTCATGGGAGGATGCTTATACGTTGAATAATTGTTTATTAATTTTAGCTTCCATAGGTATACGACACATCGAGCATTGAACGATATAACTAGACCTGCAACCAGAGGGCAAGGGCGCCAATTTCTCTGTAAATTTGGGGGAGAACCCATTCAGATTCAGAAGGCATATAAGAGGATTTGGGGGAGCGGGCCCCCTGGGGCCCCCAAAATCGGTTCCTATATCAGAGGGGGCTAGGGAGGGCATGGCCCCTTAAACTTTTCGTGACCCCTCCAGACATTAGTACAAAAATCACAATTAAGATATTTTTGAGGAAAATTTTAATGTATTGCCCCCCTTACATATTCGTTCCCCTCCACAAACCTCTGTGGCCTCGGGCATGGATATAACATTATACTATCTATATTATAAAATTGAAAGTTACCATTTCTGTGACTCCTAATCATTTGAACCACCTGACCGATCTCGATCAAATGTTCAACATAGATGAGGTTTGGGCCTGGAACTGTTTTCATCATTTCACTTCGACGGTAAAACATAGGGGATGGATAAGGGGGAGTTATAAAATAATAAATAAAACCTAATTTAATAACTTTTGAACCGAACTACCAAACTCGATCAAATTTTTAACATAGATAAGGTTCAAGCCTGGAATGTTATCTCTCAGTTCACTTTGAAGAAGCAACGTAGGGGCGAAGGAGGAGGAGTAGATGTACAAAAATCAATATAAATAAAAGTAAAAGTGACTAAGTTTGTAACTTAATAACTCTTGAACCGATCTCAATCAAATTTTTAACATGTATGAGGTTCGGTCCTGGAAAGTGTTTTAGAGTTTGTTTCAATTTGATGGTAGAATCTAGGGGAGGAGGAGGGGAGGGGGAGTTACATAAAAATTAAATAAAACTTAACTGTTGAAACGCCCGACCAATCTTAATCAAATTTTCAACACAGATGAAGTTCAGGCCTGGAGCGATTTTTATCATTTTACTTTGACGGTGCAACGTAGGGGAAGGAGAGGGGGAAGATATATGTAAAAAAAAATATATAAAAATATAAGACTGTCTTTGTGACTTCATCACTCTTGAACCAGCTGATCGATCTCAATCAAATTTTCAACATAGATGAAGGTCGGACCTAAGATTGTTTCTATCATATCACTTTGACGGTGCAGTTTAGTGGAGGGGGAGGGAAAATATATTTAAAAATGATCGAAAATAACCGATATTAAAATGGAATCTATAGTTTTGGGGGTGGCTGAGATAAACAGTGACACTTCTGATGCTGTTTAAATCCACATTCAGTTCCGGAACTTGGCGGAGGGAAGGGAAGAGACATAAAATGATCGAAAATGACACATAATACCTAGGTAATGATCAAAAATGACCAAATATTAGTGTCGAATCCATAGTTTTCGGCGTTGCTAAGGTGAATAGTGATACTTCCGATCCCGTTTAGATGCAAATTCAATACTACAACTTGGGGGAGGAATTCTCTCTTTTTTTGGTCAATATTGCTAAACATATGATCATCATCATAATATGTATTGTCATTATTGACAGGTTACTTGCTGTAACTGAGAAGGTTCGATCTTCGGTGGTCCTCAGCTAGTCACTTCGCCTTGACGTAGCAATTTTCTGTTTTAATACCTTCCTACAACTAGTCTTGTTCACTCTCTCCCCCTCTTTCCTTCCACAATATCCTCTAGCACGTCCCTCATAATATAGTTCCTCCTCGGCCAATATCCTAATAAGTTCCTCTTCCTCCTCTTAACAAAATCTAAAATTCTTCTTTTTGCCCTACTGCTAATATTTCTAACACCTACTCATTCGTTTTCCGTTCAACACAGCTAATTCTCTCCTTTTTTTCTCCATGCCCATGTTTCGAAAGCCTGCATTTTTTCATCGCTTTTGCGTAATGTCAATGTTTCTGCTCCATAGAGTACATATTGGAATCAGTAAGACGAAATCTCAATATTTAATTGGAAGTTTGTTTAATACAAGGATTAGCTAATCGTGATTGAAAAGAAAGATTTGACGCCTTTAGAGTGTAAAAATAATTTTGCAATTCATGGTATTTCAATAATCTGTGCCGTCTTGTTTTTCTTTCATGCCTCTGAGGGCAAGTTTGGGAGCCAGTGGAGTGTTGGGTCTGTTAAAAAATATTGAAAGATTACGAAACATTGTGATTTAGTCATTTCTTATAAGTAGTGAAGGGTGGGTACCCATTAAAAAAAATAAAGGTTATCACCTATGTTGTACATTATCATCGTACCTACACGCAGTTAAACTATATTATATTTAGAAACATACATTGTATTTCCATTACTATTGGAGCCTTGTAGAGTTTATTATCCCTTATATCCATAGTAAAATTTACCTATGAAAAGCTTGAGATTTCTTAAATGCAAGACTTGCAAGACTCTTGCATGCAAGACCAAGACGAAGACCAAGACTAGGTGTGCAAGACCAAGACCAAGACCAAAGTGTTCCAGTGCAAGACCAAGACCAAGACCAAGACCAAGACCAAAGTGTTCCAGTGCAAGACCAAGACCAAGACTGGATGTGCAAGACCAAGACCAAGACCACCCCGGTCTTGGTCTTGGTCTTGCATTTGCTCATCACTACTGAGAAGCCTGCCATCTAACCTGCGCGAAGGAAACAATGTCATTATTAGGGCCCTGACAGGCCTGCCATCTAACTTGCCCGAAGGAAACAATGTCATTATTAGGGCCCTGACAGACCTGCCGTCTAACCTGTGCGCAAGAAACAATGTCATTATTGGGGCCCTCACTGGCCTGCCATCTAACCTGCGCGAAGGAAACAATGTCATTATTAGGGCCCTGACAGGCCTGCTATCTAACCTGCGCGCAAGAAATAATGTTATTGTTAGTGCCCTGGCAGGCCTGCCATCTAACCTGCGCGAAGGAAACAATGTCATTATTAGCGCCCTGACAGGCCTGCCATCTAACCTGCGCGAAGGAAACAATGTCATTATTAGGGCGCTGACAGGCCTTTTATCTAACCTGCGCGCAAGAAACAATGTCATTATTAGGGCCCTGACAGGCCTGCCATCTAACCTGCGCACAAGAAACAATGTTATTATTAGTGCCCTGACAGGCCTGCCATGTAACCTGCGCGCAAGAAACAATGTCATTATTAGGGCCCTGACAGGCCTGCCATCTAACCTGCGCGCAAGAAACAATGTCATTATTAGGGCCCTGACAGGCCTGCTATCTAACCTGCGCGCAAGAAACAATGTTATTATTCGTGCCCTGACAGGCCTGCCATCTAACCTGCGAGAAGGAAACAATGTCATTATTAGGGCCCTGACAGGCTTGCTATCTAACCTGCGCACAAGAAAAATGTCATTATTAGGGCCCTGACAACCTGCCATCTAACCTGCGCGCAAGAACAATGTTATTGTTTGTGCCCTGACAGGCCTGCTATCTAACCTGCGCGCAAGAAACAATGTCATTATTAGTGCCCTGACTAGTGCTCTCAAACGGGCAGGGTTGACCCGACCCGACCCGTGACCCGACCCGACCCGAGTCGGGTCGGGTCAACTCGGGTCGGGTTACGGGTCGGGTCGGGTCAGGTCAGCTCGGGTCGGGTTGTCGGGTCGGGTCAGTCGGGTCAGCTCGGATCGGGTTATCGGGTCGGGTCACTCGGGTCGGGTTGTCGGATCGGGTCAGTCGGGTCACCTCGGGTCGGGTTGTCGGGTCGGGTCAGTCGGGTCAGCTCGGGTCGGGTTGTCGGGTCGGGTCAGGTCGGGTCGGGTTGTCGGGTCGGGTTATTCGGGTCGGGTTGTCGGATCGGGTCAATCGGGTCAACTCGGGTCGGGTTATCGGGTCGGGTCAGTCAGGTCGGGTTATCGGGTCGGGTTGTCGGGTCAGTCTGGTCGGGTTGTCGGGTCGGGTCAGTCGGGTCAGTTCACTTTGGTCAACTAAGTTTAGGTTGAGCTTAAACTCGGCTGGAGTCGAAAACTGCTGTTTTACACTACCTGCGTAATTAAAAATAGCAATTTTCAATTGATTTTATAGAAGCCATAAATGTATTTTGAACACTTGCAGCTAGTGTTTTTATGGTAAATGCTTATTTTTGTAGTTGTATGTACTTTAATTTTTAAATGTGGAAGATTGATTTTACCAATCGACTGTAATATTAATATCTACGCCAATATGGAGTCTGGATTCAGAACAAAACTAGAAGTTGTTTAAGCAAGGTCAAAAGAAAGATTGGATATGGACGACCAAGCCCAAGCAGGGCCGCGGTAGCTCAGTGGTAGAGAATTCATCTCTGGTGCATGGTGTCCATGGTTCGATCCCAGCTTGTGTTAAGTAGGCTTTGTGGTGGAGAAACGCCGTGTAGTGGGTTTTCTCGGGGTTCTCCTGTTTCCTCCCACTTTCTTCATTCCACCATTTCATTCATTTCCCATGGTCACCATATCCCTTAGCCTCGAAGCAGAATCGAGGGACCTTAAACTCAGGGGTGTAGCTAAGGGGGGGTCATCGGGTCCAGGCCCCCCAAATGGTTTCCTGCCCCCCCCCAAATGACCAGCTTTAAAAACATCATAGTAAAATTATCTCGCTTCCTTCATTTAAAAGTGACAAAGTTATTGACAATTAATAATATACGGTAAAATAGTATGGAGAAATATTGTTTTTCCATACCGATCGAAAAATAGGATACATTTTTGTGACAGCAGATTACAAAATTTACTGCGATTTATATTTGACAGTTTAAAGACAAACATTTTAACAAGATATTATAAATACAGCCATAAAACAAAGGTACTAAACTGATTTGTAAGTACATTATATTTTTATATGCTTTAACAAGTATTTTAAAAGACAGAGAATGGAAAATTTGGTGAGAAACAATGTTTTTATTCAGTTTGGATTTCATTCGCTCTATTTTATTTCTACTCAGTGTAATAAAATAATTGTTTTTTTTAGTCACGAATAATAAATAAATATTTTTGTCAGGAAACTATAAAGAAATTAAGTGAAATTTAAAGAAAATCAATCTTGTGTACATAGGTTCTGTATACAAGGTCTTAAATTTAAATAAAAAGGTAACCAAGAAAAATTTTGTTGCTTTTTCACCCACCACCTTCGAACATCGATACGTCACCTAACCTGGAAGATCAAAAATAGTCCCCATCAACATCGACGACCTTCTGGAAACGTTCCTGAAGGCCATGGAATTCATCGCGGTAGAAGTTGGTGGGCCGTGAAACGAAGAAGGTATCAGGTGCATTTTGGACTTTTACTAAGGATTTGAATTGGCGGTCTCTAAGGTGATTGTCCAAAGAATGGAACAGGTAATAATCGGACGGTGAAATTCCCGGGGAATATAGTGGTTGCAATATTGTTTCCCATCCAAGGCGGAGAATGATGTCCTGAGTCATCCTAGCCACGTGGGACTTAGCGTTGTCCCGTAAACGAGGACCCATTTGCAATTCAGAAGTGATGGCTCCAGAGTTTTTAGTTTTTGTTGAGCACAGCTCAACTGCTGACACTACACAGTTGCATTGATACTCTGACCAGCTGGTAGCAGTTCCCGATGCACGATGCACCAAACACACAGAAGGACCTTCTTCTGGTACAGTGCTGGTTTCGGCTGTTTTGAAATCGGTTCATGGGACGCTAACCAATGATGACGGCGCCGTGGAGCTTCGTATAGGACACACTTTTTATCACATGTCAACGCCCTGTCCAGAAATGGCTCCGAAACAGTAAATAAACGTTTCGGACTGCCGCGCTGCCTTCTGGCCCGGAGTCAAAACATGTGAGACCCAACTTGTAGTGCTTCCCAACTTGATGGATGTGCTGCCGAATGGTTTCTCCACACACTGAATTGTAGTCCCAGTTCCTCTTTGTACGTACGTGTGTTGGTCTTCTGGCATGTGGTGTTTTCGGGTGTTTGGTCATCGTTCTTAAACTGGTTAAACCATCGCTGCACTGTCCGCGTCGTCACGACACCCTCAACAAAGGCCTGGCATATTTTCTGTCCCGCTACAGCGGCGTTTGACCTCCATTTGAACTCGTTCAGCATACATGCTCTTATGACGCTCTGTGGATGTCCCATGTTCCCTCTGTCTTTACGCAAGTTCACTGTGTATCTGAATTGCCACAACCAGGTAGTATGTTGGATATACCCACACCAACAACTGACCTTCACCTTATCTCCACTCGCATTCAACTCACGGTGTGAGGTCCAATTGAACACAGACCTCCACGAAAAGGGACAGAACTTTCTGGTTATTTTTATAGTTATGCACAAAAGTATAGCGTTTGGTCCCGGGCAGTAGTTCTTGATTAAGCATAATAAAAACTATCTTGAATATAGACCTAATTTATGGATAATAATAATAATAATAATAATAATAATAATAATAATAATAATAATAATAATAATAATAATAATAATAATAATAATAATAATAAATAAGATAAAATAGTGTTTTTAGTTTTCCAGAAGGAAACCAAAATTTTCCTTTCTTTTAGGCCTGAAAAACACTAGCAGCAACACATTTTTTGCTTTGTACATTGTAGCCGCCCCCCTTCAAAAACGACGGGCCCTTCCTACACGAACCTGCTGGCTACACCCCTGCTTAAAGTGAATATTTCATTTTATTTCACCAAGCCCAAGGACATCGATACAAGAACAAGATAAAGATTGGATATGCAAGACGAATTGCATAGTAATCTTGCTCTTGGCCTTGTTTTGGTGATCACCAAGTAGCGATGAGCGTATTTTCTAGCTTTCCGTATAGTATGAAATACCAAAATCACACTTGGTCTTCATTTGTACCGATGAGGTGAGCATTCTTGGCTCTTGTATAGCATGAAAGATCACCAAGACTACGAAATGCAGGACCAAGACTTGACTGCAAGACAAAGAATAAGACGCAATATTGATGACCAAGACCTAGGGAGCGAATTGTTTGAATTTCATTTGTTGGGCTGAAAGAGATGAAATAAAATTAGTGCTTTATAATTAAATATCAACCTGTATTTTTAAATTCATATTATGTATCTTCTTACGTGCAACTATATATACTGTAAAATACGTTTTAATTACCGAGAAAGAAAAATCAAAGTGGTACGGGTCCCGGAATCATAAGAACCTATTTTGGAATGAAAGTTGAAGGGTTGGAAAAACCCACAGGTGTTCTCCTGTTTCCTCAACCCTTATCACTGTAGTTAAATGATTTCCTTTTGTCTCCGCCAAGAGACTCTTGCTACTGCCTTCCGAGAAGACGCCCTGCCGTCCCAGCAGGTGAGAACACTGACCTTGAAGAAAAATTTCGTCACATAGAACTAAAGAAAAAAAAATAAAAATAAATAAATAAATAAATAAAATAAAAATAAAAATAAATTTCTCCCACGTCGGACATTGGTATCAGTTATAAAAAGAAATAACCAAACCTCAACAGTGCGAAATATTCATTAAGATGCATATACAAATCCCCGCTTGATCTAGCTAGTGGTTAACGTGTAACACTTCGGTACACGTGGTCCGGGTTCAATTCCCAATGGGAGTGCATTTTGGTGTTCACCCAGTGTTGTGACCATAGTGCTCTCAAATGGATCGGGTTGACCCGACCCGACCCGTGACCCGACCCGACCCGACTCGGATCGGGTCAGCTCGGGTCGGGTCAGGTCAGCTCGGGTCGGGTTGTCGGGTCGGGTTATCGGGTCGGGTCAGTCGGGTCAGGTCGGGTCGGGTTGTCGGGTCGGGTTATTAGGGTCGGGTTGTCGGGTCGGGTCAATCGGGTAAGCTCGGGTCGGGTTGTCGGGTCGGGTTATTCGGGTCGGGTTATTCGGGTCGGGTTATCGGGTCGGGTCAATCGGGTCAACTCGGGTCGGGTTATCGGGTCGGGTCACTCGGGTCGGGTTATCGGGTCGGGTCAGTCGGGTCAGATCGGGTCGGGTTGTCGGGTCGGGTCAATCAGGTCGGATCACGGTTCGGGTCAGTCGGGTCGGGTCGGGTCAGTCAATTCGGGTCACGGGTCGGGTCGGGTCGGTCTTCAACCCTACCCGACCCGACCCGTTGAGAGCATTAGCCCTGACAGGCCTGCCATCTAACCTGCGCGCAAGAAACAATGTCATTATTAGGGCCCTGACAGGCTTACTATCTAACCTGCGCGCAAGAAACAATGTCATTATTAGGGCCCTGACAGGCTTGCTATCTAACCTGCGGGCAAGAAACAATGTCATTATTAGGGCCCTGACAACCTGCCATCTAACCTGCGCGCAAGAAACAATGTTATTGTTAGAGCCCTGACAGGCCTGCCATCTAACCTGCGCTCAAGAAAGAATGTCATTATTAGTGCCCTGACAGGCCTGCCATCTAAGCTGCGCGCAAGACACAATGTTATTATTAGGGCCCTGACAGGCCTGCCATCTAACCTGCGCGAAGGAAACAATGTCATTATTAGGGCCCTGACAGGCCTGCCATCTAACCTGCGTGCAAGAAACAATGTCATTATTAGGGCCCGACAGGCCTGCCATCTAACCTGCGCGCAAGAAACAATGTCATTATTAGGGCCCTGACAGGCCTGCCATGTAACCTGCGCGCAAGAAACAATGTTATTATTAGTGCCCTGACAGGCCTGTCATGTAACCTGCGCGCAAGAAACAATGTCCTTATTGGGGCCCTGACAGGCCTGCCATCTAACCTACGCGCAAGAAACAATGTCATTATTAGGGCCCTGACAGGCCTGCCATCTAAGCTGCGCTCAAGAAACAATGTCATTATTAGGGCCCTGACAGGCCTGCCATCTAACCTGTGCGAAGGAAATAATGTCATTATTAGGGCCCTGACAGGCCTGCTATCTAACCTGCGCGCCTGGAACAATGTCATTATTAAGGCCCTGACAGGCCTGCCATCTAACCTGCGCGCTAGAGACAATGTCATTAGTAGGGGCTGGAAGTTAGGAAAAGTCCTCCTTTTACGAGTGCCCGAAGACGAAGCTTGTATGTTTATTTTGTGTCATTGTAGACCAGATATTGATGGATTTTATTTGTCCTTTTCCGGCTTTTTCGGCGTTTTTTACAATTCATTGGTCTTTTTAAAAAGCTTTTTATAGGTCTTAACGCCTTTCTTTGTGCTTTATCTTTTGACTTACTAGCTATTAACCTCTATTAGAATCGCATTAGAACCTGCCCTACTTCCTTCGGAAAGTAAGCTTCTAAATTATTAAAATCACTGTAATAACAGTAAACCATAAGTGAGGTCTAGGAAAGGAGCAACAAATCTCTCTCTCCAGGAGAAAATTTTGCCTTGAGCTGCTCATGTGAAAGGCCAACTATAACTTTATTTTCGTACGTCTTGCTGCTTAAGACTGCCGAATTCACGTCCAGCAGGGAATTTTTTTGTTCTTTACCTTTGATTTAAAACATAAACCGCCTTATGCAGAGTCGTTTCGAGTGTGATTAGCATCATACTAGAACACTGACTACTGCAGGAGACTTATGGTAGTCGAACTCTTTAGTATGGCACTAATCGCGCTTCAAAACGACTCTGCATAAGGCCCAAAATATTTAAATATTTTTATTAGGTGCGAACTGATACATAGATCAATTACAATTTGAGAATGTTACGGGCCAATGTGGTGTCCTGGCCTTCTCCAAAAGTGTCCGGCTTCTAGTTGTTCTCCGAAGGTGTTCAAAATGTTGGATTAAATTTGGACAACAGAAATAATATAACGAAAATGCAAATTGAACGACAAAGTAAAGCATTTCATTGATAAGGTTTCTTTCAACTGTATATTGTATACCACCACAATCTTGTATTTCTTGAGCATTATATTTAAAAAATATATGTAATTCTGAGTAAATTGGGTCTTACCTTTGTTCCAGTTTTTAGTCCTTTTTAAAATACTTTAGGTCTTTTTATAGATCCTTCTTAGGCAATTTTTAGGTCTTCAACTTCCGAGCGATAGTCATTATCATAAAAACATTTAAATAATCCCTAGCAATTTAGTTTGCTACAATTTCAAGGTCAAAGCCTGGAGAAATGCAATTACATAACAACTTATAGTTGCCGGGAGTTCCAGTTGCACTCCATATGTCTTAAAGCGCTATACTTCACAACGATTGAACAGTAGTGTCTCTTTTCCAGTATTGCGAGGTGACCGACGTCTAATGTACAGCTTCATCTTATACCTGTTTCGTTATGTGATACGGTCCTCCTCTGATGGCTCAGAGACAGTGCCGGATCTTAAAGGTAAAAATTAGGGAGACCAGCCAAAACCCAAACTACGATAGATATGTTATGAGTTTACTATAAACTTTCAGAAATATATAAATAACACTAGTCAAGAAGGTTTTTGCCACATGAAAGAAGAATGCTGATCTTTAAGGAACTTTTGCCGCTGAATTCGAATCTGCAATCCGTGTTTCTCTATCACGCACAGTTTTCCCGTGACAGAGGGATTTTCGGGAAATTTCCCACAAAATTTCCCTTTTCTTCATTTTTGTACCTCTAGCTCGGGTACCCTAAGGCGTATAAACATACAAATTATATCCTAGGTTAGCTTGATTTATACTTAGTAAACCCTGTAAGTTTCATCTGAATCGCATCATTCTTCATTGAGAAATAAATATATTTCTATAAATATATGCTATGTGTACTGTCCATTATACCATATACAATAGGTGCAGAAAAATCACATGTAACTTCCACGGGAATTACAATATAAGCAAGGTTTATACTTCATTGGATTTGTAATGAAACATACTTTACAATGATGTATACACCATGTCCGCCATTTTTATAAGAGGGATTTTTCGGGAAATTCCCTAAAAAAGTAGATTTTTTGTATAATTTGTATGTTTATATGCCTAAGGGTATCCGAGCTAGAGGTACAAAAATGAAGTATAAAGGAAATTTTTGGGGAAATTTCCCGAAAATCCCTCTGTCACGGGAAAACTGTGCGTGATAGAGAAAAAAGGATTGCAGATTCGAATTCAGCGGCCAAAGTTCCTTTAAGATCAGGTGTTTTCTCTCATGTGGCAGACAAAAGTTAAAATTTGTTGACTAGTGTAATTGTTTAAATTATTTATTCACTCAAAAAACTTGAGAAGCTAGGTTCTTTCTGCCCCGAGCTAGATCCGTCACTGCTTAGATGAGGTTGAAAGAAATAGCTATTGCATTTCAGAAAAAAAAAAAAGCCCAGCAAATGAATGAAAAAAACTATATCAATGAACATAGCCAACAGGCACGTACGCAGGAATTTATTTTGGGAGAGGTGCAAATTCTCTTCGTCCAAATTCAATATGATTATAAATTATATTAAAACATAAAAATTACTTATAAAATTAGACTAGATTTCAGAAAAGTTTGGATTTCTGGGGTAAGCGAACCCCTATCACCACCCTCTGCGTACGTCTGTCATAGCCATAATATTATTTCAAATATTTAAAGAATAAGTACAATGTGCACATGGTAATTATCTCTTATTTTACATTATCTCTTCAAGGTCATCTAAAAAAATAAGCTAGTAAAATAAAACATAATCGAAAATCGTATCCTGGAAAGCTTGTGTAAAAATACACAAGTAAAGATCGTTTGTACCGGAGAATTTTCCATGGCTTTCCGCGTAATGTAAATGACATAATTGAAAATTGACTACGTATTTTGATATTAACATATGAACCGGAATTGTGACTCAGTAACGTAAAGATGAACGAACTGTCACTACTGGTTCATAGCAACTAGCTCCATAATAAAAACAGTGACGCTCGAGGACATTACAGCTTATGTGGTGGAGATACAGTAACTACTGTAGTGGAATGCACTAAATAAACGAATGACCTGCTGTTATGAACATGAATTATAGTGTAGTTTTACGTATGCTTTGTTTTCCCTACATAGAAGTTTTGGGGAACGAACTGAGTACACGAGGCAATGTTTGTAATTCATGTAATGCATACGAGGTGGAAGGAAACATGTTCCAAGATTTGTTAAAATATTTTGAGTTGTACAACAAAAGACAGATAACGTGTTCTAGGTATTATTGCCTTGATCTTTTCTCATTTAACTTTAGTTATAGATCAAGTAACAGAAATATATTTAAGTACATATTTATTCTCTGCACAGAAGTTCTCTTAAAATAAACTAGAATAAACTAAACTAGAACTAGAAAGTAATCTAAGGCAATACTCGAGCAGACGTCTCTACTAAATTTTCACACATTTATTGCATTTTCCGATTTCTTCTTGCAGAGCATACACTAAATGAGGAACTAATGCGTGAACCATGAACCAGCTTGTGCTAGGTGGCCACTGAAAGCACGAATGCTATCTAACCGAATCAGGGGAAGGAGCGCAGCAGGGTGGCTCAAGCGGAGCGAGGAGGTGCGTCCGTAGGGAGAAGGCGCGTCAGCGACGGGGGTCATACGCATAAACAAGGATAGTGGAAAAATGCATAAAACATCTGTAATAATTTTCACCTTCAAAAACACTTAAATAATCGTAATAACTCTTACTTTCAAAGTGGCTTCACTGGTTTCCCGGGTACAAATCGCCCGCTGCGAGGAGAAATTCGTCTGTTTTGAATTTTTACTTCTTTTTCCACACTTCGCATAGTTGATTTAAGGTTTGAACATACCATGACGCTGCAAAAACTCTTAATATGATGCCCTTTATCACACAATTCTTTGTAATAAAATCGTATGTTTGCATTAGATCTATCGCAAATGTCCATTGCTAACACGAACAGAACATTCCCGCCGTTTATTTCCACATTTTTCGCATTTTGTATTCTTCCGCCTTCCACTCCAGTAAATAGTTACACTTAGGATACGTTTACTCCCATTCAAAATGCATTTCAATATGATATCCAATGACAGAAATTACTTATATTCACACTCTACTTTTACGAAAAGTGTTTGACATCGTATTTTACCTATAAATTTTGTTTTTGGTAGAGCCGTCAACTCGGGTGAACCCTAACCTAATAGAAAAGGGCACATTGGTAATTACTTCGTAAGCAAGTGATGATGATGGTGATAGATAATTACTAGAAACTTTGGGAAGCACGTGAATTAAGAAGCTGCAAACCCAAATCCAGAAATAGTGACACTTGAGAGCTGATCCACTGACCACGAGTCACCACGTTGAATGTGGTGTATCTGTCTAACCATATCTCTTCATGGATTGTAGTGATAGTGAGTACTTCTTTGTATCTGTTAACTAATTTCATCAGTATTTCAAAGCCGTACAACTATAAAGACACCTAAAGCGAATGAGAGTTGATTGTTATATGTCTACCCTGCAATTCGGCTCGCCTCTGCATACTGAAATAAAATATTTTACGTGATATCGCAAAAGTGCTTGAAAGTTTATCCTGTTATGCGGCAAATGTTTCAGTCGATGACGCATAATGATGAGAAAATGAAACGAGACAACTTTTACGACTCGAGATTGTGCCTCGAAGGCGAAGGGAAGTGATGATAATGAACGACATTAGGGTGGAAAAAGTAGTACAAAACGGGAGAACATAAGAAAATCCACGCAAAGATAGTTGTATATAACAAGGCTCAATGAGCACGATTTAGGATTAAATCAGGGATTCCACGCACCAGAGGGAAGCTAATTATCACTGAGATACTGTGACCTTTCATGATGATAGATGAACACCAAACATATTAACAGTCCAATTGGGAGTAGAACCAAGGAGCATGCACTACGAAGTCGGTTTCGCTAACAATTTAGCTTATGAGGTCAATAAATTAATACTTGGGAACTTGAGAAACTTTTCTGTATGTTGACGTTTTTACTCTCACCATAGACGGGACATTTTGATTCTAATGGTGACAAGAAAGAGCTCTTGCCCGTAAAAGAAAGAAAATACAGTTTATTTCCAATTTCGTAAAACAAAATATGTAAGGCGAAAGGGAGATAAGTTTTGTTTATAATGTGCCTGTACAGCCACAAGCAAAAGTACCTCCCGAACTGAATGCTCTAATTACTTGGGGTCCATATCATTTGCAGTTTCTAAAACGCATGACAGATGAAAAACAAATTACACGTAACTTTTCTCGGCACTGACAGCAGTTGGTAGCCCTGAGTCACGTCTTTATGCAAGTAAAATTGTGAGTAGGTGAAGAAGTAACAGTTCTCCACACTGAGATGACTCTCTATAAGTCAGAGCCTGTTGTCCAATGAACACCATATATTATTCTCAATATTGATGTGTACTTAAGTATTGTTTCGCTATGTACTGTATGTTCAGGGAAATAAAACTACTGACCACGCATGAATCAGAAAATGCTTGAAAGTAGATGAAAATATCAAATCTAGAACAACTGCTGGAAATAAGTTTGTAAATGATTGCCTCCATTGACAGACCTTCTCCAATTCTCATTCCAACATAAAAAAATTTCTTTCCGGAGAGGAGAAGTTCTTGATTGCCACATTGAGTGTGCACTCGAATTGATATTGAAACATTTGAAAAAGTTTCAACCTTTTCGGGATTTGAACCTAAGTCCGCCGAATAGAAGTTCAATGCGCTATCCACTTACCTACCGCGTCACTTCAGCTTACACCTAAACTATTAGTTAGTTACAATCATTGCATGTAAGATTATACAAAAGATATTAATGATCTATAAGGAGACGCTGTTTATGGGAGTGTCACAATGATTTACTCGAGATTCACTTCTTTAACTCGAAAACAAGTTATATAGACCTTCGACAATGAGGAAAATATCACGAAACACTCTTCAAGTTGAGGTTACCTCATCCTTTTTAACGATGGTCCTATTTGCATTACTATTCTTGCTCACCTTAACTTGTGCTCTCCAAAGAAGAAAATATGGCAGAAATTCGCATTCTTTGAATTGTATCAACAAGAGTAAAAATAAAGTTCTATTTTTATCTTCGTAAGTACAAGTTTATTTTCTTATCTTTGTATGAGGAATCTGTAGTAGAGTGGTAAAGCATGGAACTTGTATGACAGAGACCCTGCTGTAAGTGCTGAGAAAAACCTCGTGTAAGTTGGGTTTTCTCTATCCAGGCGTTCTCACAACTGCAAATGACTCGGATCCTAAGTAATGGTATTAGATCACTTAAAGCGTTTGCTGGTGGCTGTACAATACTTGTAATAAATTATACGAAAAGTCATATTATCAGAGACTACAAATAGAATATAGACTACTGCGTATTAACAGAATGAATTTTTGATGTTACTATACTGAGAGGAGCAGACTTTAATCTCGTCTCAGCCTCTTCTTTCCACCACTGGTCTACAGCGTGGATTCATACATATACTTTGAATAGTATGGTTGAATAAAATATACCAATTTTAATACCGATGCTCGCACTTGCATGCCGTACAGGCAGCTGTATCTGCTCTTTATTCTCTTTATTAAATGCAGTATGAGTCGACTTTTTTCGTTTTTACGAAGTTTCGCAACTAAATATGTAGTCCGTTTTTGTTTCCATTTTCTACTTCAAATCACATCAATCCAACAAATGAACTGCGTGTATTGACATTTAGTGATCTATGTTCTGAAAAACCCTGTGAAGTAAAGCAGACAGGTAAATATCTTCCCTCCAGTTCTTTAAACCAGTAACAGCATAAAAACGCACAGCAGCGTCTCCACAAGAAACGCACAAACTAGTTATATAGGTTATATACCTGAATTATAATGCAAGTGTAATAGGGCAACCAGACACAATACCATCAACAACGATGAGTGACAGGAGCTCCTTAATTGTCAACTTAACGCTCTCGTTGTCACTAGATAGAATGTGCCAACTACAACATTACTTTGGAAGATTATGTTCCAAAGGTTCATAATTATTATTGATAACATTTAGTAGAGGCCTACCGATAATTGTTTTTGTCTTTAAGTATTGTTATTCTGTTCTTTATTTTAAAAATATAGAAAAGAATAAAATAGAAAAGAATAAAAACAATATGCAAGGACAAGAATTAACATTATCAATAATAATTACTACGATAGAATAAAATGAACAGCTCAACTTCTAACGATGGACCTTACAATTTGAGTTACAGCATGTTAAGGCCTACTGTGTTGTATAGTTCTCAAAATACGGCGAATAAATGAATCTTGGGTTGCACTCTGGTGTAAATAACCATACAGAAAGAAGCCGGTTCGTTCCAAACAGAACTGAAATTTGAGTTAAAGCTACTGGTAGCAGCGTAATTTAAGGGCAACGTCCTGGACATACGAGTAGTATAGGTTCAAAACGTAGGTTCAAATACTGGTCAAGTGAAAGTTTTGGTCGTGAAGAATCGAAGAGTTCACAAATGGTCGTGAAGAATGGAAGAGTGACTTCTCATTCTAAGCGAGGAATCCGTAAGAATCTGCGAGCAAAACACCTGTATGATGATAGAGACGATTTACGAATGATGGTTTTGAAAGGCAAATAAGTATGCGGGATAATAGGACAATTCGATACACTTAATTTGTCTGTATTATCCACTTTGAAGTTATTGTTCTTACAAAGAAACACTGCACCTCTTCCTTAACTTTTTTCGTTCAAGTAACCGGTGGTGTACTGTTACCGTCCTAGCCTTCTAAACAGAAAATCTCGGCTCGAATCCCCATCAGTTATTATGCTTTGTCCCATAAAGCATTCACTATCAACGTTGGTTGGAGAAGTTCCCTAACAGCACAATTACATTCGTGCGTCGCTGTAGATATCAATATCTGTCATAAGTATCTGAAAAAGTATGCACCTAAAGGAAGTTCCTCAAACATGAAAGATATATGTCCCAAGTGACGACATAAAAACGAATGATTATCACAGTGCGAAACAGCCAGGTATATAAATGCTACATTTGTGGTACATAGTCGCAAATATCAATCAGGTGTAACAATCACCTAAAAGTTTATGTAGCTGAAGTATATACTTACATGAATACTATATATACAGTATCGGGTACCTAAAAACTAGCTGGGGCACCTAAATGGCACATGCCTAGCACATCTTGTGCTGTTAAAGTTACAAGGCATCACTGGCGAGAATCCGAATGAACACTGTGTGTAATCTTCATCATACAGAGTAATGATAAGTAGTTTCCGTATTTATATTCGTCTTTCTCTCTCTCTATCCATCTTCCTAGACGATTCCTTATCATATCTTGCTTCTTTCTGTTCTCTCTCTCTTTCGCACACAAACACAAACTTTATGTCAAGGAAATAAGTCTCTTTTTTTCCTGTAGGCAACCGAAACTTAATCGAATAAACGTGTAACTGTAATGACCCGTTTCGGCTCTTGAGTGTTCATTCTATAATTGTGAATTACAACGTTATGTCCGCAATAGATGAAATCGAGAGTGGATGTTCAGAACAGACAAAGTTCATAAAAGATCATAAAATGCCACCTTTTTGGTCTTTCAAGAAAGATTTTATTTATATTGACAAAAAAAATTGTTTTCATCCTTTAATTCAATTTGTTTTGTCCACGTATGAAATGCGAAATATGCAAAATGTGCTAAGTCTATAAGGAACCAACATCAAATTTTCTTTTCAAAGATTTGCAACTTTTCATTTTGATACTATTTGGACTTTTAATCTAGGCTCTTTCTGATACAAATAGTGTTGCCACGAGACGGGACATTTCTCGTGTCTTGTGTTGTCTCGTCTCGTAAACGAGAAAAGACAGAAACCTTTGAGGCTAGATGCAAGACGAGACAGACTACTTGTCCCGTCTCGTTTTGGAGACAGGACGAGATGTGTCGTAAATTGTCCCGTCTCTCTCGAAAATACAAATGCAGTTTTTGAATTTCTTTAAAAAAATAACTCGGAATAAACTATTTGCCTTCGAAATATATACCCACGTTTATTCTTTTAAATGAGGACTATCCTACAAAGAACAGGGAATACCTAAAATTATTTTTAGATGATTCTTACAAACAGATTTTACTTCCATTTTTCAATCGATTCAAGTTTAATTATTTTGGGATAGTGTTCCAGACTCAAGTACGATGTCAAAGCATTCGTGGAGATCAGTATTTCAGATCAGTGGGTTGGTGGAGATATCTTTGTGTAAAAATCCTGTTATAGAAGTTCAACATCTCTTAATTGCAGGTTTATCAGTAACTAACCATTGTTTCATGGTATTTCTCGTTCTGAACAAAGACAGAAACATGTTAGCCTTTTCCGATACTGAGTTCTGAAAAGATTCTTGTTTTGCAACAATTGAGTTTTTTTTATTGTTTTATGATGTTATTCGAACCCAAGAAGTCTTTGAAATCAAAAGTCATATAGGCCTCCCTGTTTGTTGAAGTGGCGCCAGAGGTTCTGAAAAAAGGATTTCAGAATGAGTGGGAAACGCTTGCCTTTTGATTGTACCTACGGTATTGACAACTATTCCGGTCGTAGTAGTTCATTACTGGTTCAGTCGAAACTAATCTATCGTTGTTGGAAGATTGTAGTCGTATTGTGTGTCGTGCTCTGTTAACGAAACCAAACTTAGTCAAAGTTGTAATCATAACCACTTGGCAAAACAGTTCTTTTTTGTGCCCCTCAGCCGCTCTAGTGTTGCCACGAAACGAGACATTTCTCGTGTCTTGGCTGGTCTCGTAAACGAGACAAGACACGACAGCAAACAGGTTGAGACGAGAGAGGAGACGAGATAAGCACATCTTTTCGAGATGGGACATGCTTTGCATAAAAGAGAGAAGACAACCTGAAGTCTCGCCTGCGTCTCGCGACAACACTATATAAAAATTTAGCTGTAAAATAGCACTCATTCAATTTTTATTTCTTTCTTTTTCTATCTTCTTTTTCTTTTTTGTTCGGTTTGCATTAATAGTCCGGAATGGAAGGTATAACATACGCTACCAACTAAATTTATTATAATGTATTTCAGATCAGTGCGTTTAATGAACATTACCGAATTTGCAACCGATTCATGCGGAAATACAGGATGTCTGTTAAACTTTTGGCATGATCATTGATGTGTCTGGGAATTCTACTTTCACTGCAAAGACTCTACTTTCACTGCAAAGACTCTAGTTTCACTGGAAAGTTATCATTTAGTTTGACCACCAACTTTGGTACTCATTTAAAAAGTACCTTAATGATTTTTTCAAGCATTCTTTATATATTCGAATAGTTCTGAAACAAATATAAAAAACAAATGTTATTTCTATATTGCTGTTGGATATCTGGAAACGGAACTCCATAGTGTTAGGTTCTTTTCTTGCTACGTTTAAATCCAATATTTTTGTCTATGCTCCTTTCTATTTTCCTTCTTCTTTTTCCTTTTCTCTCTCTGTCTCACTTCCGCTAATCAAACAGATATCTATTGGTTTCAATGTTTCACAGATATGTTTAAGTTTCTGTTATGAATCTTGTTCCGTCTGATTTTTATCGTTTCAATTTATTGACACTAATACACGTAGTTTTGAAATTGGAATTGTGCTCATGTTGTTGCTGATTTAATATGGGAGAGAAGAAAGGATGAGAGAGAAAAGGTATCTTTACCAGAAACGATTATGGAATAAGAAGGTGTATATTGTAACGTTCCCTGATTCTAAATTCATACATTGAATATTTATACAATACACAAGACTTTCGTGAATCACATAACGCAGTTATTCACTTTTGAATATATATATAAACTTAACAAATATATCATGTTTGATACATTACAATATTATACATTCAGTCTATACAAGAGCTCGTCGTTCTTTCTATGTTTCTACATTACCATAAGAACGACATCAAACAGATAAACCAGTGGTCATAGCAATAAAATTAGGTACTATTTCCATATCATAAAATATTTAAATTATTTCTTTATATTTTTCTTATTCTTCTTAATTGTTTGTGAATTTGAAATAGAACTTTTGCCCGTAAATATAAACACAACTTGGTAAATATATACAAATATAGACACTGTCGTTGTATAATGGCTCCAGAACTATTGAATTTCTTTAAATTTATCATAATTAAATAAGAAATCCTGGACCGATAAACATTTCATATACATAGTTAGCTTACTTTTTGAATAGTCTACATATATTTAAAAATTACAATTCATAAGATAATATACTATTTTCATTTTATCTCAATATCATTCGTATATCTATTCAATAATCAATTTTATTCTAATTTATAAAACTAATGTAGAGAAGGACATTCAAAATGTGGTAGGTTTGTTGGTTATTTTTAGGTTCTAAATTGATTCTTTAATTCCAAGCCATTTATAATGGTTAACAATAATGTTGGTGTGAGTTAAAATACAATATAACCTATTCCTTTTATTCGGACATAGTTATCATAAATTTGATAGACAATATTTGTATTGATGCATAGATGTAATTGCATAGAATGAGAACGAAGTAAAAATTATAATGAAATCATAAGCACACCATACAAAAAGTTAGTCACCCCACTTCGTCCTTACGTTAATACCGTGTAGTGCCACCCCTGGACTGGATAACCGCCTGGATTCGGTAGGGAAGCGAGTCCACAAGGGTCTACAAGGCCGTCATATCCAGTTGAACCCACGTACGTAGGATAAGATCACATAATTCCACCATACGTCGGGGATGCTGATTTCGACGTTTCACCCACTGTTCCAACTGTTCCCACAGATGCTCAATTCGGTTCAGGTCCGGGGATTTTACGGGACCATTCGAGGTGTGGTAGGGTATCTGATTGTTCCTCAAACCAGTCACATATGGGTTCAGCTCTGTAAACCCTGCTGTCGTAGTCTTGAAAAATAGGGGTGTCTATAGCGTCGCAAGGAAAGTGACAGAGAGGCAACACCTGCTTGTGCAGGATGTTCTAATAACCGTGCTGATTCATGTTCGTGGACACCTCAGTGAGTGGGCCCACCCCATAGTACGAAAAGCACCCCCAGAACATGACAGACCCACCCCCGGCCTGCACCTGACCTTCCACACATTACGGGTGAAATGTTTCATGTGGCCGTCGGTGGACACGACGCCGGCCGTCATTCGAATACAGGCAAAATCGTGATTCGTCTGACCAAACGACACGCCGCCAGTCTGCTACTGTCCATGTTCGATGATTATTGGTCCGCTGACAGGTTGGACTGGGCCTGCATTCACAGACTGCAGTAATTCCTGGCGGGTTTGGAAGCGATTTCGATTCACAAGCCTGGAAACCCGTCTTCGAGCCCGATCTTTGATGATCTTTTCAGACCACAGTTCTGGTATTATGTTTCAGGGCTACGTGTGTTGCACCACTGCTTGTAGACACGTTAAACATCCCGCCGCAAAACACCAACAATTCGGGCAACTTTCATCATTCTGTGGCCATGGGCACGGCCAAATACGATTGCCCCTTTTTGAAACTCGGTCACGTCCGCACTCTTCCCCATCTTGTCGCACACACACCGCTTCGATCGGTTCTGTGTCACTCCACAATAATGCCCTCTGATCGCCTCGATGCGGAGTATGCACGTTTGACCATGTGATTCGACCAATACGCCATCTGTACCTTTTTGCCGACACAATCTTGCTCTCGCGTGGTGGTGACTAAATTTTGTCCGGGGTGCTTAACAATATTCAAAGTGGAACAAAACAAGAACTAATTAATATCACAAAAAATTACCACAATAAACAATTGATTACATTAAGGATTAATATAAAACTTCGATACTATCTATATTAATCTTAGATAAAACTTCTGTAGGAACTAACTTCTCAACTAATTGCATCCATTTACTTTTGTTATGCTTTGACGGACGCCATAACTTTAGTTCGTCAATATTTCGTAAACCCAAAAGTTTATCATCCTTTAATTCGAAAACCTTAGGGTTAACTTGTTTAATACATAAATAAGGTCCAGCATATAAATCGCAAATCATATAAATCCTCTTCAATGACGCATCACTTTGAGGATGTAACGTCACAAAAACCAGATCATTGATTTGTATTTTGGATCTATCTGTCTGTTGTTGTTCGATTTGTTGGCTCCTCAGGAGAAATTTCCGTGTTCTACGAAGATGTACCATACTGACAAGGTGTGAATAATCCAATTCATCATTCTCATTAAGTTTGACATTATAATGTTGTTCTATTGTTTTTATTGAATCAGTTCCATTATGAATATTTTATGTCATCCATTTTCCTCATGACAATAAAACCGTCATTCTTAACAATTTATCTTATTCTCTTATTTGCAGTTTGCCGCATTGATATATTTGAAACAAAATTAAGGTTTGATTCAACGCTTTTCTAATTCTCAACCACCGTAACGATTTTGTTTTTTTGGGTTGCCTACTATTGCAGGAAAAGGACAATTGCAGTGGTAATGCACTTTTGGAGTCGTCCATACACGTTTACAAGGAAGTTCTGTCCCACCTCCACCCGCATGGTGTGTTTATATAATAATAAATACTAAAGGTCCTCTAAACTTTACTGTTACGTGTATTGATTTAAGTACACTAACAATTATTTATCTATTATACATTTCCTGCTTCTTTCCAAATAAGGTAAACAATCACTGGTCACTGCACGTTTATACGTTATGTATACACACAATTTCTATAACGATGCTGTTGAACAAGAAATGAATAGAACACAGCATGTGTTGTAAAACACGGAAATATAAACATCATGAGGGTGTTGCGTAAACAAAAGAGGAATCTATATAAATAGAGAGTGAACTTGAAAACTGTGCACAAAGTCCGGAAGGTGATTTGTGACATCAAAAGAAGACAAAAAGTCCTCTTGCATGTTGTCGAATTCCGCGTCATGAACGAGTAACTGTGTTGCCAACTTAAAATCGGAAAATCGAATCGTGAAAAATGCAGTGAAACAGAGAGATGTGTACAGAAAGATACTTGTTCCAACTGACAGGATTCGAGTTTCGTAGGGTCTCTGATTCGATCTCCGGTCAAGTAAGTTCATCGTATCCGTGGATTTTCTCGGGATATTTCTGTTTCCTCCCACTTTCTTATTTCGACAATTCACTCATCTTCATTCGCTTGCTTTATTCATAGTCTTTCTTAGAGTATAGGGCATTATCGTAGGACGATTAAGTCAAAGATTTTTTCTTTTTGTTGTCTCAGACGAAATAGAAGGCTCGATATCTATTTCTTTATTTCTTAATTTTTCCAAACTTTCTACGAAAATGAAACACACCCCTGAGCACCTAGCACATCAATGTTCTTTCTTTGGAGCTGTTCATACAAGTTGTTGACGTAAGATAACATTCGGTGGAACGGGGTTAGTCAAAACACAATGCTGCGTCTAGTAAATAACGTTATCACAAGGAACGGACATGAACGTGTCACCGCGACATCCGAATCAAACCTACTCCATTCGATAAACATAACAAAGATGTGTTCATGCACAAAAAATTAGGTGCCATGGACAACGGAGTAAGTCCCTAGGGCAAATTAGTACTGTTAGTATAAAGAAATTCGTGGACTCACAGTGATATAGCTATTACGTCAACCTGTTCATTGGTAAGTCATGGTTTATAGTTCATTCTCTTCAGCATAAAACAAACTTTCCAGAGGTGCTATGTATTGGGTCCCTTAATGCACTTGAACTGAGAAAATTAGCAGAATGTTAGGAAAATTCCCTCCAGAAATCCCTCCCATCAAATTCGACCCCTCTAAAGTGGTCCCGGATAAATGCACACAATCCAAATATATCTCGTAAAATGTTTGTACCAACTTTTGTTTTGATAGATCTTATATCTGCGCAATTAATATCTATGGAATCATTTCTAATCAAGGTTTACAAGTTCTTTCAACAAGCATGACGCCAAAGTTTTAGCATTGTGTGCAGGAGGTTTGAGGAAGGTCCAAAACCTTTCAACTGTTTTTTTCATTCACTTTTTGCTGAATGCACACACTTTCAGTAAATAAGCGTAATGGGTTCTTTGATTTTAACTATATTATATGCAAAACCTCGGACACACTCTGCATATCACTCCCTCTCCTTTATTATTATTATTATTATTATTATTATTATTATTATTATTATTATTATTATTATTATTATTATTATTATTAACTAACTAACTAACTCTATGGCCTATGGAACCCGGAGGTTCAGTACCGCGTTCACAAAAGCTCTCCACTGACTTCTATCCTTAGCTAATTGGATCCAGTTTCTACTTTGTATTCCTATCTCTGCGAGAACCATCTTAATATTATCCTCCCATCTGCGCCTAGGTCTTCCTAATGGTCGTTTTCCTATGGGTCTACCAGTCAAGACTCTGAAAGCGTTTCTACTTTCTTCCATTCTAGCTACATGACCTGCCCACCTAAGCCTCCTAGACTTGACGACCCTAACAATGTTGGGTAAACCGTATAAACTATGTAGTTCCTCGTTATGAAGCTTCCGCCATTCCCCATTCTCGTTCCTCTTGGGTCCGAATATTCTTCTCAGGATCCTGTTCTCAAATACTTTCAGTCTATGTTCTTTCCTCAGAGTAAGCGACCATGTTTCGCAACCATACAGAACAACAGGCATGATTATCGTTTTATATATTTTAAGCTTCAAATTCCTCGACAGAATTCGCGACGACAAGAGATTTTGAACCGAATAGTAACACGAATTCCCTGCTTTTAATCGACATTTAATTTCTTCGTGGATATGATTTTCGTCTGTTAATATTGATCCTAAATATTTGAAAGTATCCACTTTATCAAAAGAATTATTTAATATTTTAACGCCTCCACAATTTGCCGTATTACGGTCCCGACGCACTTCCATGTATTTAGTTTTCTCTGCATTTACTTCTAAACCCATGTCTCTGCAAGCGTTTAATAATATCTCTGCATTTATTTCTACTGTTCTCCTATCATCCCCTATTAAATTTACATCATCAGCATATGCCATAACCTGGTGAATGCCGTTCAACTCTAGGCCCTGGTTGCTATCTTTGATTTTCCTTATGGCGTATTCCAGCACAAAGTTGAATAAAAATGGCGACAACGCATCTCCTTGTTTCAGGCGTTATTATTATTATTATTATTATTGCGAGTTTTTATTTTGTTCTTTCAAGCTGCCGTATCCCACGCAATACCCACACCTTTAGCGGATGGTAATGTCAAGCGCTGCTCATTGAAGAAATTCGTAGCTATTACAGAACCGGATTGGCAGTTGTCCAGGTGGCGGCAACTGCATGGGGACAATACGAGGAGGTAGGAGCGAGGCAAGAATTAATGCACTTTCCAATGTTAAGATATAGGAGCTCTCTGCCATATACTCAGTGTTATTGGATCCAATGGCAAAGCTCGTTGCAATTGGAAAAGTAAATTTCTCTCTTTCTTTCAGTTTTTTTGACGTGAATTTTTCAGAGATGCATCAGTACTATTTTGTGCTAAACTGCAAAGGTTCATTTTCACTATTTTAGAAACTGAAAAATCTTTGAAGTTAAAAAACAGGCGGTTGCAGAACCTTCCAACCTATCGTACTAGCCGACGATGGTTAGGAATGATGTAGATCTATTTATAAAACATTGGTAACGTTTCAGAATGGAATTAATACAAACTGCATTTTATCCACACTTAGGAATAAGCATAATATTTCTACAAGATTTAAAGTTTCCAGAGGACGTTAACCCACAATCTCACATCCACTCTCCTAGGTGATAAAGTTCAAAAATTGAGGAGTTTGACACAATAAGGGCATAAGTCTGAAAAATGCAGAAACATGAGAAATACGGCGTTGAAAATTTAAGTATTGTTTTTTGTCTTACATAAAAAAATGTAATATGCAGCATTTTATTCCGATATTGAATTAAATGTTACCAGGAGGCTAAACAAGCATGGCAAAAGCCACAAATGCGTTTGATTCAAAAAGGGCATAAACTCGCTTACGCCGTTATTACATCAAACTTCCCAATTCATTCTCACTTGCTACGTACAGAATGATGAGAAAATATGTATGTTAATTTCAATTCCCCACATCCAACTCTTTCTGAGAAATGATGAGTCGCAGTGAAACGTACAAACCACTCTTCCCCGCAGGGTCCGCTTTTCCTAAAACACAATCTTATCCTTAGTCTAGGATTCAGTGAGTACAGTTGCACAATGTTTCATGTTTCTATGAATATTTCGGAAATATGCAGGACCCCGCAAGAAATGACGATAATGAATAAAGTGATGGAATGAGAAACGTGGGAGGAAACGGGAGAACACATGCACAAGGAGTCTGCCAAACACAAAGCGCACTCGATGCATTCTGGGATCGAAGAAACCCGACGCACTACTGTGCCATCTCTCCTTTCCCAAATGTGGCAATTAATTTTCACTAATGCATAAGAGATTTCGGTAGCTTCTTTTCCCTATTGTGGTCTGATGAACGTCGAAGAAAGGCTCAATCCTCAATTTCTCCGCCTAGGGATTGCATCTAGCAACACTATATTTTACTTTCGGTCTAAAGTGTAATGAGATCATTTGCACAGAATTTCACTCTTCTACACTTTCAGTCTGAAGTGTAATGAGATCATTTGCACAGAATTTCACTCTTCTACACTTTCAGCCTAAAGTGTAATGAGATCATTTGTACAGAATTTCACTCTTCTGCACTTTCAGTCTAAAGTGTAATGAGATCATTTGTACAGAATTTCACTCTTCTGCACTTTCAGTCTGAAGTGTAATGAGATCATTTGTACAGAATTTCACTCTTCTACACTTTCAGTCTAAAGTGTAATGAGATCATTTTCACAGAATTTCACTCTTCTACATCCAACTGTTTTGGAAATTTTGGGAACATCGCGTTGTTTTTTAAAGCTGTTCTTCTTTTTTCTCTAATGCATTCCACTTTTTGTTTAGGTGTTTGCATTTGCTATAGTGGTTTTGGTCATCTGAAAAAAATTAATTCGCAATTAACAGCTTTGGTATTTCTTAAAAATCCCTCTTAATCTTAGCCTAGGACAGTAGCGGACTTTCTAATCGGCCACGCTCTGGTAGCTGACATATTGTATTGGTCCCGAATTCTTAATCCTTTCCCCGACCTGTTTTCTCACAAAGAAAGCACACTCTTTTTAGCAGCCGATCCGTACATTATATCAAGATCATAATATAAAATCAGGGTATAAGTTATGTAACAATGTTTATGAGAATAACTCAGACAGAATTATAACTTTAGCATTATCCCTTTCCGGCACCTGGTTTTTTGGGCTATTTTTTAGACTTTCAGTCAAGCAGTCTACTTTCAGTCTACTGCATCGTCACTATTTATCCTAGGATCATGGTTAATACCTCATTCTTTTCAAAATAGAGCTGGCTTTCAAATGGTACCACTTACATGCTCATACCATATACCAGGAGCAGCAAAAATGATGTCGAAAAGAAAATATCGGAGGGAAATTTTTTCCTCGCACTTTGGGCCCCTCTGGCGCGGCCCTGTGTGAACATAGCCATACAAAAAATCTGGTAAATAGTACTTGGTATACTGAATGTGTGTGCCAAATTCAAGTTTCTATCTTGAATACCAAGGGCGGGAGAAATTTTATCAGGAATTCCCACCATGCCCCAAATTACCGTAAAACACCATGATCTCAGGTAAAAAATTTCCTGAGACATTCCTAATTACCCTAGGGTCATGTTTCGCCCATCATCCTCTTCAGCTTAGAATTGCCTTTCAGGCGGTATGACTCACGTGTCTCCATCATGTATCTAAGGCGGGAAAATGAGGAAAAACGGGATTATTTGGGTCTAAATATCGTTTTTTCAACTTCTAGCCACCCCTGGACCCCCCCTGTTTTAACGCAGAGATCTGAAAAATCTGGTAAATACTACTCTGTGGGCTGAATGTTTATGCACAATTCCAATTTTCCAGGTGCAAAAGTAAGCCCGCCAAAAAAATATACCGACAATGTCCCATATTCCCGTATACAGAGGGAAAATTTTAAACATTCCCTGAGATATCCCTAATTACCCTAGGGCCATGTTTCGGCCATCGTTCTCTTCAGAATAGAACTGCCTTTTAGGCAGTACCATTCACCTGTCCCCATCATGTATCTAAGGCGGGAAAATCCCGTGAAAGGGATTTTTTGGTAAAAATTTTCCTTTTTAAAAGTTTTGCCCCTCTGTACCCCCTGTTTTAACGCAGAAATCTGAAAAAAATCTGGTAGATACTACTCGGTGGACTGAATGTTTGTGCACAATTTCAGTCTTCTACGTGCAAAAATAAGCCCGCAAAAAATAATACCGAAAACGTCCAAAATTCCCCTATACAGAAGTATATTTTGGTAAAAATTCCCTGACACTTCCCTAATTACCCTAGGGCTATGTGTCGCACATCATTCTCTTCAGAATAGAATTGCCTTTCTGGCGGTACCATTCACTTGTCACCATCATGTATCTCAGGCGGGAAAATGAGGAAAAACGGGATTTTTGGGTAAAAATAACCCTTTTTTCAACTTTTTGACCCTCTGGATCCCCCCTGTTTTAACGCAGAAATCTACAAAAAATTCTGGTAAATACTACTCGGTGGACTGCATGTTTGTGCAAAATTTCAATCTTCTACGTGCAAAAATAAGCCTGCCAAACATACTTTACATACCCCCCTCCCAAAAAAAGTATTACACGAAAATATAAATTGTAGACTTATGACGTCATCACCTCCTATGTCTCGACGCAGGAAGGTGTGAAACCATACGTAATGTCTTCTACAATGCCTCTGGACTTGAAAAAAAAAAGCTCAAATAGGATAGTTATAAACCAATGTACCATGCAATGTACCATGAAACACTCTGTATGGTACAAATTGTACCATAAGATCCCCAAAGGGTTATAAGGAGTTCGATGGAAGTAGTCGCAGTATCATCTCTTGCCTTGTCATAATGGAAATGAAAATCTGTTTCTACATAAAACAAAACAAAATCCTCTCAAAGTTCTTGACTCAGAGACGAATGCAAACGAATTTTGAATCTTTTTTCTGTTATTCTTGACCTCCTCTAATAAAATTTTCAGTTAGCCCCCCCCCCCTTCCTTTTGATTTGACTCTGTTTGGGCGGCAATCACCACCTAGCCACCTGGTTCAGTGCGAGTCTGGCCTAGGGTTCCGGAAGAACTTTCGTATAGCTAGAATTTGAAAATTCTAAGTTTAGCGGGTACAAAGATTTGCTCATTGAGTAAATTTGTGAGTGTATCTCTGGATTGTCTCATTGATCTCAGTTTTGAAATTCGTGATAGTAGTGTAGCGAGTTACACCCTTTGGCAAACACTATTTTAAACAAAAAGAAAATACTCTTTATAATTTAAACTTGAACACTATAACAATACTATCATGATGATTAGTACTATCAATAGGAAAGCGTTAAACTATTTACTTCTTGTATACAGTGCGTATGTTATTTCATAAATTCTGATAATGGCTAGAGAAGCATTACAATGTTATTTTTTAATTATTGGATTGATTGAATAAATGCTGGTTACGAAAATGGAAGTTATTTACATGTTTTCATTTACGTCAAATGTTTTATTTAAAAACATGAATGTAGGAGAAAATGAATAGTATCTTATGTGTATATATTTACCTTTACTTCTAATACCGTTTTGTACATCAGAACATCACAAACAAGATGTCAAAATTTGCAGTAAACACAAATAAATAGTGGAAACCTATAGTCACGAGCATAATCACAGCATTATTACACAGACAATACATGCCAGTTTTGTGTTATTCATTTCAGAACTTTCGTAGATAGCAAAATAAGAACTGACAATATTTGTTTTTAATCAGAAAGCAGAAATAGAATAAACATATATACAAAATGGAATAACTGATTTATATTACGAATAAATATGTATATATCGAAATTGTTTTCTAGGTAATATTTTTATTGTGACATTTCAGTCTTGAACAATTTCAAAGAAGACAGTCAAATATATTGTTACCTGGTCCACAATTTGCGTTAGTTTAGCCCATGGTTTGGTACTCACATATGCCTTACATTACCGGTATATATATATATATATATATATATATATATATATATATATATAGTGTTTCTCAAAGGGTGTAACGCGTTATACTACTGTGCCAGAAAATTTCAAAAGTGCGGAATATGAGAAAATCTACTAATCCACTAATGTACTAACTGATTTACTCGTCCCCAAATCTCCAAACTCGTTGAACCTCAGAGAGGCGGGTGCGGTGGCTCAGTGGTAGAGCGCTTACCTCTGGTGCGTGGGGCCCCAGGTTCGATCCCCGGGCCAAGTACGTTTGTGATGGACAACATCGTGACCATGTGTTTTCTCGGGATACTCCTGTTTCCTCCAACTTTCTCATTCCACCAAAGTTTCCATCATCATTCACTTGCCTTAGTCATTGCCACCCTTTTGCCTAAAACGGCTGTAAACGTGGAACGTTAAACTAAAATATTTTTTTTCATGTTCATTTTCGTTGATCCTAGGAACTTTAAACTCTGCAGAAAACTCCTTCTTGAATACGAAGGTAAGGTCAGGACAAAGTGCAACCTCTAAGCGGGAAAAAACAGGATTGAAACTTTTACGTTGACCAGACCACTGAAAGGATTCAACTACTAGAGAATCATTATGGAACAAACAATTTTACATCCAAAATTCCGAAAAAGTTGGAGTGCAGAATTTGTTTTCCAAACCATCTGATTTGCACGGCATAAATAGTAAATCCGTCGTAGTTAAAACATTATGGGATCAGTTTGACTTGATGGAGATGATGACTTACCAATTTATCTTGTGAACTCAATTAATTTCGTCCTGAAAGATATAAAGTGTACCTCGATTATTATCACTGTTACATGGTTCTACTAAAAGTACCACAATAATCGATATAAATAATGACTTAAAATAGGTTATCATTACTAAGGATTTTAAAAATGGGGTTAAAAGAAATTATTAACCGTGTCACCGGTAAACCAGTACTAGCAGAATACTTGTTCTTGGCACAGAAACTATAAAGTTTATTGAAAATATTTGGAAGATTTTCCTGATTTCAAATACTTGTCTATGAAAATTTGGTTTCGCTGAAATTATGCGCACATGTACTTACATGTGCTAATAAATAGCTGGTCACTGTGTCAAAACCAAGTCAAGTTGTTTTCTAGCATCCGGAAATAGTGCGCTCATTCAAGTCCATAGGAATCGTTAGGTAAGTCTTTGGTCAATGTGTCACCGCGAAATTTAATAAATTATTTACAAAAGTGCCTATTTTATCAAAGTTATGTTGTAAATTCACTTTCTTACACTCGAAACCTGAAGATTTTCTCTGTTTCATGGAAACTGTTACTCTTTATATATATATATATATCGAACTATATCTTCGCAAACTTACCCTTAAGTCTTTTCCCAGTATTGATAATGTGTTCTAGTGTGAGATATTTATAGTGTGTGTGTGTGTCAAAATACCAGTCCAGTCAAATTAAACAAAAAAAAAAAAAAAAAAAAAAAAAAGAGCTAAATCCAGAAACAATCATAACAAGTTGGAACTTTGTACATAACTCTGGAAAGGTGTATACAGTATAACACCTTTAGAGGACCCATTTCAGAAATAAACATTCCGTCTTAGCTACAGTTCAAACCGTATGTAGAAAATTTATACAAAACGACAAAGTTGTATTGGACTAATAGTTAGGTAGATCTAGCAAATGGAAAAATATATTTAAAAAATGTTATTACCCATTAGGAATGACTTTTTGAAAATACTATCTTATCTAATGCTAAAAGTGTAAGGACAACATATGTACAAAATTTCAAGATAATAATAATAATAATAATAATAATAATAATAATAATAATAATAATAATAATAATAATAATAATAATAATAATAATAATATTCAAGCTCCTTTTTACCGTTATGCATTTCGAAAAATCAAATCTTATCTTCAGAGTAGAGTGCAAGGGGAGCATTTGTATAAGATTTCAAAATTAGCGCTTAATATTTTTGGAGATCTGGCAAATAGCGAAAAATCATTCAAGCTTCCTTATCCCCTCTCTGGGGCAGCGTTTTACTCCTCTTATGAACATCAATTGAGGCCTATTCCGGAAGAAGGGCACATAGGCCTATGTGCCTTTTTTCGGAAATCATTGAAAACGAACCGCCATGTTATACTGTAGGTGGTGTGAAAATTTCATCTCGATATCTTTATTTTTAGCAGACTGGCGGTATTGTTTTTGTAAGACTTTATCTACTGTTTTGTCGCACAGCTGAGTTCAGACCCTAGCAGCGGTAGCTTCTTTTTTATTTGACCGTTTATAAAAGAACCTCAGTAAGTTTCAGAACTAAGAACAGTAGTATTGTTCTGAGATGCTACAGGTGGACAAAACAGAAACACTACAATAACAAAATGTTGTTCTTGGTTCGCTAAAGTTCATAAAGTGGAAATAATTGGTTTTTATCCTGTGCGTGGGGACTCGTTTAGCCAGTACGACTGCAACTTCGGGTTTGTTCGAAACAAAATAAAAAACTTGGAGCGAATCTTATCTGCTAAGCCATGGTTAGAAGCCATCGTTACCTGTCGACAGAATCCATCTCCTTTTGAACTGACAATGGATAAAGATTTGATTAAGGATTGGGACTCAGTTCTTGATCATTTCTTTCGTTCCAAGCCATCATCAAAAACTTCAAACTAAACCATTATGTAATGTGTAATGACAAAGTATACTGTATCAGGCGTTCTGCTGTGTTCTATTAAGTACATGCCAACATGCCAACATCTTATCTTTCAAAAACTAATACCGAAGGATTGAGTAATATTGACCTTAAGCCTGTCTCTTTTGTTGGAGTGAGCTAACATAAATAGAAAGATGTTCGGTCTTTAATGAAGTTCTTGTCAGCTGAAGACAGCAACTGGATTGAATATATATTATGAACATTAATAAATCCATAATACAACTATTGCCATGGGTAATAGCTTATATTTGCTTTATTTAGAATAAAGACATTATTGTGATGCATTAATAGTGTGCTATTTCTTCAACCAACAAGGATTTTCGAAAAAAGGGCACATAACATTTTATACAAATACGTTTATAAATATATAAAATAGTATATATTTTTCATTTAATACAAGCTATTTATTAGTCAAATAGATCTTTTATATTAAGAAAGCCTGTAGAGGTATTTGCAAGCTTACGTTATTGTTATATACTCTGATAACATTTTTAAGCCTCTTTTTCTCCATTTACGAAAACGATCTATGTGCCCTTCTTCCGGAATAGGCCTCAATTATACATTTATAGTTCAAATTTTAAAGATGAAGTTTTCCGACTTTTAATAGTAAGAAATTACTTTATTTTATTTGTTTAATAGTGGTAAATATTTATTTTTAAAATCTCGTCTTGTCTACAGGCTAGGACCCACGGAAAACATTTGTGCAAAATTTCAGGGTTCTATGCGTAGTAGTTTTGGGCTGTTTGTGAGTGAATCAGTAAATCAAGTTAATTGATTTTACTCTTGTGGCACTGAGATGGGCCGAAAAACGCAATTTTCAACTACAAATTCTAAGAGTAGCGAAAAGTTGTGTATATGCATGCTAATAAAGTGAAAAATATTGAAAAATTCTTACACGTTTATCTTCAGCTAGCGCAAAGGGCATCAAGATTTATACCAATTATTATTTAAACGTTGAAATTTAAAGGATTAAATTTTCCGTCTTCCATTAACATGTAATTATTTTATTTTAATCATTTAATAATGGTAAAAACAAATTAAAATTGCTCCAGTACATTTAAAAGTGACGCACATAACCTTAAGTTCAGGAATTTCGGTGAGAAACTTAATTTTTAAACAGTTTTATAAGCAGATGCATTTGTTTATATATAATATATATATATATATATATATATATATATATATATATATATATATATATATATATATATATAATATATATAACTATTTTCGGGAAAGTAACTTTCTGTATTCAAATTTGAAATGCAAACATTTGCTTGCAGCTCTTCGCCTATGTTGAAAAATTATTCTTGTTTTAATAACCCAGATCTCACCACATGGCAAGCATTGCAATTCGAGCCCCATCCATCCCGAACAATTCACAACTTGTTTCATTGTTTCATCATTTATAAGTTAAATGCGTCACTTTAAAATCGAATTTCCAACCTAATATAGGCATCAAAGATTTCAATGTTGCTCTAATGTAGTTATTTTTGATATCTTGCCCACAAAGTTTTTATAGTGGACTCTATCACAAGATTAACACAACTTTGCTTTGTTTCAGTACGACAAGATAAATTCAGTCAGTTCTATTTTGCATAAATAATAAAAAAGTATTTTCTATGTAAAGCTCTCTATGACTGAAGAGGATAACGACTTATATTTTGTTCAATCAATGAGCTCAATATGTATATCTTTTAATCACGCTAGACCCTAGCCACAGGAACTAAATACACGGTTCTGATTGGTTGGAGTTATCCGTTTTCGCTATGTATCATATATAAAGCAAAAAACAAAGAAAAATGCTGTCGATCCTCGTTACCCAGTTTGCTAGCCGTCGGGCTAGTGATTAAAATCTCCTTTTTTTCAAAACCGGCTCAGGATCTTTTTTTTTTTTTTTTTTTAAATTTTCATAACACTTTCTTCATACTCATTTTCACTTCTACGTAATATATAATGCATAAAGTTTGCACACAAAACTTTATTGATAAAAAAGTGATTTACTTACGGAACGTTATGAAACATACCCGAGCCCCGAGTGTCAGCGAGCGAAGTGGATTAAAAGCAACGTAGGATTCGTTTTGTTCCACCTTAATTCCCAACATCATACGTTACACTCAGGTCCAACTTAGACGTAAATCTAACCTCACTTGTTTCTATGTGACCAACTTAAAATAGATGGCTAGAGTCGAGCGGGAAAATAATATGCGCTCAATATAGTGCTTGACATCAATATGTATTAAGAGAGGCATACAAGGTCTTACAGATTTCTAGTTCCTATGTTGATAACTAGCTTTCAGCATTTTCCTGCAACCCAACCTTTATAGTTTTGTCTCAGAGCCACTATCATCCCCATTGTATTTATTTCGTAAATTACTCACTTTTTTTGTACATATTAGCGAACAGATTTAATATACATGGCATATTACTAACGCTTATTGCAAGTGATCTTTCTGACAGACAAAAGCGTGTATAGTCATTTCTAATGTTACATTCACCTTTCTTGCAGTAAAAACTGGTGTTCCACAAAGGAGTGTCATCGATCCCTAGCTTTTTTGTTATTCATAAATGATCTTTCTTAAAGTCTTCAAATTACATCTAATAACATTCTGCTATTTGTTGATGATAGCAAACTATTCAAAGAAAGCTCTACACTTCAAGATTTCATTAAGCTTCAAAATGGTTTCTCACGACTTTCTTCTTGGTGTGAAACATGATATTTGAAGTGAAATCCTAATAAATAATTTTTCTTACAATCTCTCTTGGGAAAAGAGCTCCTCCCTGGCTAAGCGGTTAGCATACGCGCCTTTGGCGTGTGAGGCCCGGGTTCGATTCCCGGCGGGAGCTCATGTGGTTCGGATCCCACGTTAATCAGTAGGTCCACGTCTCATATAGCCTCGCTGGTGAACGGGACGTTAAACTCAAAATCAATCAATCAATCAATCTCTTGGGAAAAGTAGTATAAAACAAGACTACACTATTGGGAACATAATTGTTGAAAGTGTACAGGCACATAATGGTCTTCATATTGTACTTGAGGCAAACTATTTTTCAGTCGTGACATATAGGCTTAAAATATTAGGAAATGTGTACACATTATTTTCTGTTTGTTAGATTATCGTTCAGTTACAAGCACATGCCCTCAAAAACCACTTTTTAATTGTCATTCTGATGCCCTTGAAAACTGGCCTTCTCCACTTGAGTATTAAGTACCCCACCTGTTCATTATGGTCGGCCCTGTTTAGACCGTCTATAATCCATCAAATTGCACTTTTATTGTGCTTACAAGTTTTGGTAAGTACGAAAGTGAAAATTTTCCACATGCATTCTAGGAACACATACACTAACTCCTTCACACGGGCACACTCAAAGATACACATACAAACATACTGTATATCTGTCTATGTAAAGAAAGTATACTCACCTCTTTCTTTTGTCTATAAACATTTCGGCACGGAATCCATTGTGTTTCCTGAGTCAAAAAACAAAAGTTGGCAACATTGTAGCAGGAGCAATTACGTGATTCTTCTATAAACATAACGGTTACATCTTCTGTAATTAGAGAATGCTTATGTGACTTTTGCGGAGTACGATTTTTAGAATTTGTGGTGTACGCACCTTCAAATCTGCGTCAGCAAAAATGGACTCTCATTGGGTTTGGAAACGCGCAAACTTCTGTTGCGAAACACTACGGCAAAAATTGCAATGCATAAAAGGGCTCTTATTATTATTTGTAGACGATAACAATATTGTAGACGATAATTAATATGCGGAACAAGGAAGTTTAGAATCCGAGGACACTATTCAACTTGGATTGGATTGAATGTGATTGAATGCAGCCCGTTCAACAACAAGAATATATGAGACATGGATCTACAGCTAGATGTGTGATAAGAACTACTGAAGTCCTGCAAGGAATCGAACCCGGTCTCATGCCATAGGCGTGTAGGCTATACACGTAGCCACGAGGGAGCTAATTAAGCAACTTATCAAACCAACGAATATAGTATGTTTAAGAGCCCTCCTATTGGTTTAATAGCGACTTCCCAAAGTTGAGTGGTCTGTGACGTTTGGCTGTTGATGACGAGATGAATTTCTACTTAACCTTACTATGTCCAAGTTCACTGAAGAGCATGTGTACTTTTAACTGTCCTAGGTTTTTTTTGTGTTTGCGTCTCAGTCATTTGCATAATATGAAGAAAAATGAACGACGTGGAGTAAAGTAGAAATTATATGAGAAAAATTAGGTTCAAAATAGTGTAATAAAAAAAGAAAAAGAAACGAGTATATTTGGTACTTCAGTTTGTTTTAAATGAAAGTGGTGTACTCGTATGATTTTGTTAAGACGAGATCCTGCATTCAGTTGCCTTTGGGAGAGCACAGAACGCACTACATTGATTCAGGTCATACTTTAAACTGTACATCTGTCCTTTAGTGCTTATATAAAATCAATCAACCAATAAGGATGTAGATCCGCACTGACGTTATTTACTGCTCAATCGCTTACAACAATCATCGAAAACTTGATATAAAACAAAACGAGTTTCACACTTCAGAGTTCAACTACAAGTAATTAAGATTGAATGACTGTGATGTAGATTTATCTGTAATTTTTGGTCATACTAATACAACGCCAGACACAACTGAATTAGGCTAATTAATAGGAGTACAATACCTTCCATACATACTCCATTAGTTAGTTAATATAACGGAGGGGGACACGGTGGTTCAATGGTGGCTTGCCTCTAGTACGTAAGATCCCTGGTTCCATCCATGGCTAAGTGAATTTGTGTTGGACCATCGTGTCTGTGGGTTTTCTCTAGATATTCCACTTTCTCATTCCACCAACTTTCCCATCATCATTAACTTGTTTTAAACATAGTCTCCTTAGCCTTATAACATTCTCTTTTCTCATTCGACAACATGGAGAATTGTTACATCAAATAAAGGGTTCAGGACATCGCTTCTCCAGATTTGCCTTAGATTGGAATCCCTAACTGTGAATGGTATTTTGTATTATTAGGCGTTGTCTTTAAGCATAGCAGAATTATTCGACGTCAGCATAAAGTAAGCAGACCAGGAAGTGCGCAGTCACATAATATAACATCTACATGTACAAGAACGAACATCAAAATAAGGTCAACAGCGTGATTCATTAAGTACATCGGATTCCACACCAATCATTATTTTATTCAGTTCGGCATAACATCGGCTCGAACCTGAATTATTATTTATACGTGGAATTCACCTGTAATATCACTAGTTGACTCTCATATATCTCCTTCAGCCATCCAGTACACGTTAGGAAATATATACACATATCTACACTACTTCAGGATTCTATAAATCAAAAGAACAACAGCTCCAACGTCAAAACTTAATTTCCTTACTTGCATTTTATTACGCCTGTATATAGATATACCAAAATAATAAGATGATCCATTTTAAGGTGAGGTAAAGAAGAATAAGTTGAGGGGACCCGTAACTAGTTTACTCACACATATTTATTATTATCTCCATGTCACAATAACATTATTTTAACTATATCCATTTGTTAACAAACTAGATCCATTTAATTTTTCTTCTTCTAATCAACAACAGCATATCTCTTTCCTTCTTTTCTTCGAACAAGTTAAAACATAGTCATAGTCATAACATTTCACATAGGTTTACAATCATTAAAAGAGAACATTAAATTATATCATTTGACAATATTTAAATACACGAAAATATTCGTAAGTAAAAAGGAAAGAGATTTAATAATAAGTATAAAATTTTTAAATGTTAAAAATAATCCGAATTTATATATTTATAGCCTTTCTGCATATAAAACATCTTTGACACAAATAAATAATTCTACAAAATATTTTTTGTCATAGAACTATCTATTTTAGGAGATGAAAACTATGTTTTTTGTTAAAGTATTTAAAATGTCTGTAACTAACAAAATCTAAAATTTTGGTCCGTTTCAGATTTGCCGGCCCATCGAAAAAAATTTAATATGATTAAATTTTTTATTGGTCCTTAAAGGGTTAATAAACTTTAATCAGCTCTTTTATAACGTGACATTAATTTAGCTCGATAATCATCCGAAGGTTTAAATTTCTTAAGATTTCTAAAATTTGTGAAACTACTAATTTTACTCTCAAATCTTCGAGCAATGCACAATTTCTAGGCAACGTCGTAACTATATATGGTCCCGTAAAATGTTATAATTCAAGTTTCCTCATTTAAAAAAAAACTAACGTTTGACATATAAGTGCTATCACATCTAAATAATAAAATAATAGGGAACAATTTTCAGACAATAACTTCATGGTGCATTGAAGTGATGCCATATCGAAACGATGGTATAATAGGAAACAACTGACTATTACCACAATCAACCTTAACTTAACCTAAGGACCAGCAGTTAATTATTTTAGCGTAGCATTGTACTCAGAGAAATCTCAACAATTCACATAACAGTTCTCAAGATTAATATAAGAAAGCTATCAATCTGATCGATTAAACAACTTATATCTAACAATCAGACTTGGCCTAATATCAAACGTTAATGTTGTCACCTACATTTCTCCATCGTCGTTGCAAAATAAGATTTATCAAATTATTGGGTAACAACATAATACATCAGGATCAACCAAATTAGGTTCAGAATATAGAATAACTATTTACATTTTCAGAGCATCTGCCCTATAGTATTATTATTGGCCATAGCCATGACGTACTAAATGAAACTAAGGTAAACATAACAAAGATAAACCTAACAAATCAAATAACGTAAAAATTAAATCACAAAATATTCAGTTACAAGGATACAGCTCTTTTTTTCGCTTTCTATTATACTTAGCTCCAATTCTTAGAGGGAATTCTTTCCTCCTCGTCCTTTTCCTCATGATTCCTCTTACGTTCTACTTCTTTCGGAAATGGTATCTTCCATACTGTAATCTTCTATATGCATTAATTAGGTAACTGCATCGGGCAATTGTTTTCATTCTCTTCCGTTTCTTGTTTCTTCTTTTCCCCTTGATTTGGATAATTCTTAACCGGCGTAATCTCTCAGTCTTCTTTCTCTTCTTCATCACATTCTTTTGGAACACTCTCACACCCGGCGATTTTCTTCTTGTTTCTTTACGACGCTTGTATTTTCTTGATTTCTTCCCATTCTGACTAATGTATGTTCTGTATCCTTTCCTTCTTTTTCTTTTCCAACTACGTTGAAGTTTGACATCTTTTACATTTTCACTTTTCCATCTTATTCGTTTTCGATTTCTTTCATGTCTGATTCCTTCTGGAGATGGTCTTTTTCTTGAAACTCGCCATTTCATTTTCCGTTTCATCACTTCATGACGACATTCTTCAATTTTCATTTCAATCTTAATTCCATTGTTGAGCTCCAAATTTTGTGTCTCAATCTCATCTTCCTTATTTACTTCCTCTGTTTCCTTCCTGAGATCACTATTCTTCATCATCATCTTTCCTTCCAGTTCCACTTTTTCATTTCTTTGCAATTCTTTCCATTCATTGATTTCTCTCGTGGTTTCATCCTGGCTTCTCTTAATTTCCTCCATTAGAGTCTTCATAGCACCGAATTCGGAAAACTTCTCCTCCAAACGTTTATCCAGCCATCCCATTAGCTCTCTCAATTCACCCGTCACTTGCGGACTTCCAGCTAATGTTGTTTCAGTTCGAGAACCTTCACCATCATTGACCTGTACTTGCAACACTGATTCATCAGACTGTACTACAGCCAGGTGACAATTTTCACATACCCATGGGCATTCATGCTTAGATAACTGTTCATATTCTTCTGGTTCAGTATCTAGGCAATCTAGATGATAAACCTTACCACATTTATTACATGTTACAGTGATATCTTCCACCGATCTCCGTGGGTCAAAAACATAACCAAAGTTCACATCACTATTTTGTGACATTGTACTTTTCGTTTTTGAACGAATCATCTTTTCTTCATTGTACGGGTTCCTCAACTTTCTCTCACCATTGTGCATAAGTTAATAAAACATCTCATCTCACCACACAGCGGTTAATTTCCATCTAAAGATCTTCAGCGCCAGCTAGCGACAATCCTGGCTCTGGGTCGCCATTTTATAACAAATTCTCTTTTCTCATTCGACAACATAGAGAATTGTTACATCAAATAAAGGGTTCAGGACATCGTTTCTCCAGATTCGCCTGAGATTGGAATCCCTAACTGAGGCGTTGTCTTTAAGCATAACAGAATTATTCGACGTCAGCATAAAGTAAGCAGACCAGGAAGTGTGCAATCACATAATATAACATCTACATGTACAAGAACGAACATCAAAATAAGGTCAACAGCGTGATTCATTAAGTACATCGGATTCCACACCAATCATTATTTTATTCAGTTCGGCATAACATCGGCTCGAACTTGAATTATTATTTATACGTGGAATTCACCTGTAATATCACTAGTCGACTCTCATATATCTCCTTCAGCCATCCAGTACACGTTAGGAAATATATACACATATCTACACTACTTCAGGATTCTATAAATCAAAAGAACAACAGCTCCAACGTCAAAACTTAATTTCCTTACTTGCATTTTATTACGCCTGTATATAGATATACCAAAATAAGATGATGATCCATTTTAAGGTGAGATAAAGAAGAATAAGTTGAGGGGACCCGTAACTAGTTTACTCACACATATTTATTATTATCTCCATGTCACAATAACATTATTTTAACTATATCCATTTGTTAACAAACTAGATCCATTTAATTTTTCTTCTTCTAATCAACAACAGCATATCTCTTTCCTTCTTTTCTTCGAACAAGTTAAAACATAGTCATAGTCATAACATTTCACATAGGTTTACAATCATTAAAAGAGAACATTAAATTATATCATTTGACAATATTTAAATACACGAAAATATTCGTAAGTAAAAAGGAAAGAGATTTAATAATAAGTATACAATTTTTAAATGTTAAAAATAATCCGAATTTATATATTTATAGCCTTTCTGCATATAAAACATCTTTGACACAAATAAATAATTCTACAAAATATTTTTTGTCATAGAACTATCTATTTTAGGAGATGAAAACTATGTTTTTTGTTAAAGTATTTAAAAAGTCTGTAACTAACAAAATCTAAAATTTTGGTCCGTTACAGCCTAACGGGTATAATCATGTGATGTTAAACTGTAAGATTTCATTTAATTTTTTTTAAGTATAAATGTTAGTTTCATTCACTGTGGTATGGAAGTCATATGCTTATTTTCTGTAAGAATGGGCACTGTGGATCAGTGGTAAAGTATTTACCCCCTGGTAAATGGGGTCTTTTGTTCGGTCCCGGCCAAGTAAGTTTGCAGTGGACAACATCGTCTCCGTGGTGTTTCGTAAAGTACTGCCATTTCCTCCCATTTTCTCATTCCACCAGTTCATGCACCATCATTCACTTCCCTCAATCATGGTCTCCTTTAGCTTAAATGACCTATTAGTGAGACGTTAAATTTAAATATTTCACTTCATTTCATTTTTTTTCTGTGAGAACATGTAGTTTGGAAACTGGTGAGGCCCATGCGATATTATGGGCTTGAAGACTGATCGGCGTGCTTCGTATGCGTGTGTGTCCATTTTCGATTCTAATAGGAACGTTTGTCTTGGGTATAAATTCGAGTAGTAATTTAGCTTTAATGTTAAATAGTAATTTATGTATTATTTTATACTTTATTTGCTTCATTACCATAACTGATTGGTATTGTTCGTCTCTCAGTCACATACAACCTCATAGTTCCAAGTTATATAAAGTATAAGCCAAACCTCTGCTCACAAACATATTTCATTTACTACTACAAGAACCGAACCGCAAGGCGTCCATATTATAGTTGCGGTTTTTATAGTGGCACGTAAATAAGAATGTTGATTATTTAAGTTAAATTTGAACTCATACGATATATGTTCAGATTCTTTCCAGATTGTATCTTCTTATAACCAGCCAATGATTATTAGCTTAAAGTATGACAACTCTTTCCTTAGAGATATGCTGTCTTTCCTAAAAACTTTATTATTATTTAGGGTAATGCCAGCATGAATGTCATTTGTCCATGCTTTTAGGAAAGCAAGCACTTCTTATGGGGCTAATTATTTGGGAAGATAAAATGTTGACAGTTTTCGCGTATTTCAAGGAAATGATTAATTTCAATGTCATTTGAAAGGAAAATCCTATATATTGTACACAGCAGCAATTGCATACTTCTCAAGGCGTGAAGGCACGTAATGAGAGTGATACTTGCCAAATAATGTTTCGTCGCTATAACATATTGTATGAGTAATTTCTAGTAGTGATAATCTATTTACAGATAATACAGTAGTAATCTAGTATTTACTGTTCAGTTGTTAACCTTATAGATCGCGATGTTTCTTGAGAATCTGCTGAGCAGACAAACTTTTACGAAGTGTTTCTTATTGACAGTTTATTTTTTCAAAAAAACGGTATAAATGTAGGTACATGATCAGTATATTTTCATTCTGCATTATCGTCATATTTATAAATTAGTAGGTTTGCGACTCTTTGATATCTGAATGGAACTTCATCAATCAGGGATACTAATCATTAACATATATGGAAACAAACAGGGCTTCTGGTAAATAAATAGGCGTCGCAAAGAAAATATAGTATCGTATGATATATCTCTTTAAAATAGCTCCAGAAACAACCATACAGGAAAATGATAGATCATATCCGAGGAAGAAAATTTCCATTAGCGAGAAACAACACAGAACATTCCTTAACAAAGTTTAATTGTGTACCATTAAATGCACTGCTTTTCCAAGAGAAGTGGTGCTCTAATCACTGAGATTGTAATACTGCTTAAGTGGTAAATCGATTACAGTTGCGTAAGAGTAGCGCATTCGCATGTCCTTGTCTAGTTCCACAAGAATTCGCATTGACTCTACATATAGAAGTATAAATATAACCACCATAAATAATTATGAAGGCTTTTAAGTACAAAAAGTAATGGATATTGTTTACACGCTTAAACACGTTAGATGCCATGATGTACGAGTTGAAGTAAAGGTCTGTATTACTAAATAACTCTCATTTGACATTTATTTGACTAACGACATATACCAGGCCTGTAGTGAAAGGTTGGCAGGGGGGTTCAAACCCCTGAAACTTTCAACTGTTTGTTGATATCTAAATAAATGTAAGAAATGTACCTCCCAAAAACCTCCAGACCTCCAAGTCAGACCTCCCAAAAATGATCTTGACCTCCCAAAAATGATCGAGTGTTTTACCTACTGGCCTAACACATACAATGAAATAACACAATTATTTAAAATAAACTATGGTATATCATTTTAAGTAATATAGTATACCACTGTGTAACTCACCCATTAAAAAGTTTTCTGTGGAAGATCTGCGTACAAAGAACCTCTACTGCGAACGTTGAACTTACATGATGGACTCTTGTAAAATAAATTCTGTGTACAAAATAGTTATAAATGAACGTACCAGCATGCGTTTCGAAGATAGTACCGGTTCCTTATCCTACTCTCTCGCTCCTCCCGCTTTTCAGTGGAGAGCGGCGCAAATCTAAAAATAAGCTTAACTTTATTGTTGTACTTACTTCTGTGTGTTTTACACTGTCAAGAGACTATATAATTTATAATTTTAATTGCTAGAAGTTCATTTATATTGTCCACTACATCATCATAGGTATTCTGCCACTTTTGGCAGGTCACTTGCTAGCACTGAGAAGCTTCCATGCTCTACGGTCTTCCGCTAACCTCTTCATCTTCACGTACCATTTCTCTGTTTTAATATCGTCCATTAATTGTAGTCTTCTTCGCCGCCTCCCTCTCTTTCCTGCCACCTTCCCTCTAACACGTTTCTCATAATACAGTTTCTTCATAGCCAATGTCCCAACCAGTTTCTCTTTCTGTTCTTAATAATATCTCAAATTGGTCTTTTCTCTCCACCTTTTCTAACACCCTCTCATTCCTTTTCAGCTCCACCCAGATAATTCTCTGCATTGTTCTCCATATTGCGCAATAGCCACAAGAAAAATAATAGAAAATAGTACTTATAACTGTTTGTTATACCAATATATGTTATTAAGTACAATAAATATTGGTTCTATTGTAATGTTAATCATTATAATAAGTTAGTAGTCACGAGGATGTCCACTAGATCCGAACCCCGTCTCCCAATTTCAACTCGACCAACATTTGTAGAATTTCTTTACTTGTTTAACAGAGAAATGATTGATGTAAGCTAAATATTTTTTACGCTTAATCTGTACTCTTTCTTTTCTTATAAAAATAATCAAGTTCTTTCATTTTTTCTAAATGTATAGGTGGCAGTAATTAACAATTATATATATCGTCTTTTCCGGTGCACAATTAGACACGTTCAATATTACATAAGCGAATTGGACCCCTCCCCCAAATACTTTGGACCCTTCCCAGCAAACATTTGTAGGTGCGCTTCTGGTATGGATACACAGGAACAGAACAGAAATTATTGAAAAGGAATTAATAGAGGATTGTTTCTTTCAAACTTTAAGTTAATTAAGCCGGTGTTTATTGCAGCGACTAAACATTTAAAGTCCCTCGTCAGTATTTAAGCTATAACAGAAAAATTATTAAGTCATACATTTTATAAATGCATACAACTTTATACATTGTAGGGGCACGGTGGTTCAGTGATAGAGTGCATGGGGTATTTGGTTCGATCCCCGGCGAAGTAAGTATGTAATAGACAACATCATGTCCGTGGATTTTCCAGTTTCCTCCCACTTTCTCATTCCACCAATTCATCTATCACAATTCACTTTCTTTAATTATTGTCCCCCTTAGCCTTAAGGGCATAAACGTGGGACATTAAACTTAGATTTCATTTCATTTGGTATACTTTTTATTAATATTGTATTGACAATGGAATCTTTAATATCTCAGTACAGCTACCGATTTACACATAACATAGGCTTGTCTGTACCATTACCTATTTACGTTAAGTTATGATAAAAATGAACGTATAATTTAAGGAAGTTATATATATCTATATTGACACTTAAAAGCAGCGTCGTCTTTGTAAACTAAATTGAGTAAAAGCTACATCCAAAACACAAGAAGAATTCTTCTAACCTTTACTGAGTGCACTACTGTCACACAGAGCCATCTATCGTTCCTATGGGAAAGAAACAAAAGAAATACCTAATAAAAGCGAAATTTAACCTTAGAAAATACGACACTTGAAGCATGCTCTCTGCGAGTCAGATATTGGTTTTTGATGTCCCCTCGAGGCACATAACCAAAATTTCTCACTTTTATCTCTCCAGGGAATCGTTATAGATGTTCAAAACCTCTTTCTCCGTGTCGCTTCCTGTCTCAAAGTCTTCCAATTTTGCATCTTCTTTTTCTCCCCCTTCCTCTCCAGCTTATTCATGAGACACAGCACCACCGTCCTCTCTTCTGAACTCCCTATGCTATGGCATTCCGATTTTCGCAGCGAGTGATGATTGAAATATTTGTCTCTTTTTTATTATTTTTTTATTTCTACCCCCCGCGCTTGCCATCTTCTGCCTCCGCCATTCTCACCCTATATACTTTTTCTTTTCTGTGCCACTCCGAAACTCAACCCTCAGTTTTCCCCAACAGTTTGAGTGCCACGTATAACTCGGTTGGTTAGTAGACCGTCTCCGCGAGATTTCTCCCCTGATAGTCCATTTCTGCCATTTGTTCTCATTCTAAACGACACTAGTTACTGCAGAGCCGTCCGTGTGATGCATGTACAAAATTCAATACCTAAGCCAGAAGTATATAGTCTACAAAAGGGAAAGAATGGTTTTACTTACTATTTTATCGCGTTTGTCTTCATTTTATAAAAAAACAAATTGTTAAAGCATGACTTTTTGTGTGCTCTACTATAATACATTGTTGTAATTTCTAGTTGTATCTGTTGTAAACTATGCACACGCCGCATCCAACCTAATACTTTCATAAGTAAGCAGTAAACACTAAAATGCTAAATTATTAACTTTGTCTTATAATCAGAAGAAACAAATTAGCTTAGAGTTACTTCCACAGGTAAACAGGACTGTAGTCAAGAGCATATGATGGCAGGGGCGCATTTACGGGTGGGGGTGGGGTCCACAGGGGTCGAACTTTTCTCAAAACTTTCTAAACCAATATACATTTTTATATCCTAATCCTAACTATATATAAAACTATATGAACTGATATAAAATAAAGGAGTCCTTCCGGTTGAGGTGGAAAGTTGAAATTTGGTATAATTGTTGTTTTCCAGTACCAACCCACAGAAAAATTGCTGAAAGTGAATATTTCTAATTTTTATGGTGTCTGAAGAGGGTATGAAGAAATTCTCTATGGTATTTAAATCAACTCTCTTTTTTATTTTTGTTGTTGTTTTTTACTTATAATCTCATATTTAAGATACTTGGAATTGGAATAAAAACTTGAAATTCGGTATGTTTGTACGTTTCGTTTGTGTCACCTAAGTAAATCACCAAAAATAAAATATTCCAACCGTAGAATGGTTTTATCATCATCATCATCATAGGTATTCTGCCTTTATTGGCAGGTCACTTGCCGCAGCTGAGCAGCTTCCATGCTCACACGGTCCTCCGCTAACTTCTTCGTCTTCGCGTATGATCTTTCTGTTTTTATATCATGCCATAATCATCTTCTAATCCCCTAAACATTTAGGATCCTAATCCGGAAGGCTAACATTAGGAATTTTTCCTCAACCTCTTCTTAGGCAATGTCTTAGGTGGTTTTATAGGAAACTAAAAATCTTTTCCATGTTATTTATATGGAACATCTACACCCCAAAATGTTTAGGCACTTCCGGCAGATTTAGAATGATGAACTTTGGCATGACTGTAGCCTGCCGGGACTAACCCACAGGAAAATTGCCCCAATGGGAATATTTTTAGTTTTTAAGGGGTCTAAAGCGGGAATGAAGTAATTCTCATGTCATTTAAATGAGTGTTTTCTTCGGTGCAACATCTTATCTTTTAGGTATGTAGTTGAAATGCAAAGAGGAACTAGAAAGTGTGGTAGAATAGTATTTTTAAGAGGTGCGGGGCCGTAGGCCGAGGAAACGTGGGGGTTTGGGGGCAGAGCCCCCATGTAGCCGAAGTCTATTATATAAAATTCAAAGTGAGTATGTTTATGACGTCGCATCTCTTGAACCACCCGACCGATCTCGATCAAATTTTCAACATGGATGAGGTTTGGGCCTAGAATGGGTTTTATGATTTTACGTTGACGGTAGAACTTTGGGGTGGAGTAGAAGGAGATAGTTAATAATGATCGAAAATAACTTATATTATTGTCGAATCCATAGTTCTCGGGGTCGCTGAGATGAACAGTTACATTTCTGAAACCGTTTAAATCGAAATTCACCCCCTTGTGTCCAAAATGAAAGGTATTTACATACTATATGATTTTATTATACTAAAGTTACAGCGTCCAAGAAAACCGTATTTAATTGAATTTTGCTTTATGCTTTATTTCATTGTAAACATCCTTATGATTTTGTTTGATATTTATATTTCATTTGAGTTCTATAAAAACAATAATGATCATTCATTTCAGAATTGGAATGAAATTACAAGTCAAATAAATATTACCGAAAATAATTTCATAATATATAATAAAAGATATAGAGTATGAATAATGCCTATCAAATTTCTGATAACTATGCTAGTGTCGTTATGATTTCGTTTATCGTTCATATTTTTCTTTAAATTCTGCACATTCATGATTATAGTAAGATCTTTTTGTTCAGAATGTAACTTTAATTTTGGTTCTGATATTAATTGCCACGTTTTATCTTGAATGTTATTGTTGAAAATATATGTGTTTGATCATTTTTCGTACAAAGAACACCCATATGAATATCATAAATATATCTTTTTCAAAACCTTCTTCATTATGTCCAAGTAAATAATTATTAACATGTAACAAGCATTTAATGGACCTGAAAAGGACTTAAAATTAAATAACTTGTAAATCAAATTTCGAATGTGCCTTATCGTCGTTGAAATGTACAAATGAATAAAGTTAATGATAACATTTAAAATAAATATGATAATAATATTGTTATAAAAATAAATATCATATATGTATATTTATATGTATTGTAATTTTCATATATATGGGGTGCATTAGAAAACTCGAATGGTTAATATATATTACTTAACGGTCTAGGATTCTTTTCTTTTATTTTGTAAATTCAATAAAAAAAGTCCTATTTTTCGGGTGACATATGCAACGATATCTTTCTATTTTCAGTGTAATTCTAAATATCTTTTGTTATACTTCTGGTTAATGTGTAACTTTGAAATATGTACTAACTAGTGTAAAGAAGAAGAAGAAGAAAGTACGAAAAGAAAATAGAATCAAAAATTCATTCTAATATGTGGATTGAATGAATTTTTCTTCTTCGGTTGCTATGACGACGAATAATCTATAAATTATTATTCCAGAACCATCTTATAAAAGGGATACACACACAATCTTTTGAGGTGTAGTTATTTTAGTGATTATGTGCCAAAATAAAAAAGGTAATGTTCAAAAGCAATAAACAAAAAGGTATTATCGTTACCTTATCGTTATAACAATTTGGTGGACCTTCTTCGCAGTATCATTTATCGTTACAATTGGTACGTCGTAGGGACATAAACAATATTGAATTTTAAAATTTGCATTATTCTAAAGAGAATAAGTCGTTTTTTGGCTATAGCGTCGAAAGCTCCACTCAGAGAATGGTGCAAACTCAGTTTTCTCTTCCTTGGGATGCCCCAAGTGAACTAAAAAAATCCAGGTTTCCCCTAATTTTTGGAAGGCATGGCCCTTTTTTGGCTAATTTGACTGGGCTAATGGAACAATTGGTACATTCATGATTTTGACAAGAACTTCTTTTGTTCAAACCGTAATACTAATTTTTATTGTAATGTTAATTATCGTGTTTTGTTCTGGATATTGTCGATATTTCAATTTTTATTTGTATATTGTTTGAATATATCATGTATTTAATCCTTTGTTGTGTAAAAGAGCAATTATGTGAATGTTATAATGATATTCTTTTCACAATCTTCTTAGTTTCGCCCGATAAAATAATATAAATTTTGTTAACATTCAACTTATAACACGTATCAATGGCCCCAAAATGACCTAAAATTAAACAACTTCTATGCCGTTATCTGAATGTACCTTCTGTTATCGACGTTAAAATGTATAAATATTTGCAATGAAATTAATTAACAGAATTAATATAAAATATGAAAATAATATTTATATAAAAGTAAAATATGATATATGATTGTATGACTTGTAATTTTTATATATATATACGAGGGTCATTCAGAAAATTAAGTAATTAGTATATAATAGTTAAGGGTCCAGAACTTCTCTTTTCTTTATTTTTAGAAAAAAAAGTCCTATTGTTCAGGCGCCACATATAACGATATTTATATTTTAACATCTTTATTATAACCTTATTTGTATTTAGGAGCAAAATGTGCTTTTAAATTATGCATAAGCTGTTCAAAGAAAGGAAGAAGAATAAGACAAGAGAAATAGAAGTAATTTATTTCCTGTTTTTATGTGATTATATTTTGTTATGTTAGTGATTCGACGATGTGAGTTTTAGTTGTCATAGCAACGAAAAAAATAAATAATGCATATCAAAGGATCCATCTCGTGAAATTTATATGTTCAATTTTTAAATAGTGTACTTGTTTAACTTGTTTGGTACTACAATAAAAATATAGTATCTTGATACAGTGTGTAAGATATATATTGATATATCAGTAGCTTTGTTTATGTAAATATACGAGCTGTGGCCGTTATAATGGGTAGGACTGGGAAGGCGGATAGCGAAACTAGAGAGAATGTGTGCCATTCAAGAATTCGGAGTATTGGATAAAATGATGGAGCAGCTGCAATTCAGGTAGTAAAATCGAAAGTGAGGACAGATCGTGATTTTGTATGTGGTTAAAAGAGTTCGAGATTCAGGCCTCAGGTGGAATCAGTGTGGCGGCGTAGAAGGTTGAGTTGACTATAAGGGCGCACTACAGAAATATTTGAGATAGACTGTCCATTTAAGGTATTTGTCGAAAACAATGCCTAAATATTCAACTGTGTTTTCAGGCTGGAAGGGAACAAGATCTAGAAGGACGTTGAAGCAGGTATGGTTGCTTGAGACGCAATAACATTTATTGGGAGGAAGAAAGGCGATTTATTCTGGTTTATTTGAATTAAGTTTTAGTGCCATTATCTCTATCGAAGCACATATGCCATAATTCTTAAAACGATACTGTTCAGAGCAAATATAATTTGATCAGAAGTGTTAGCAGAGGACAAAGTGAGGGGAACTAACATATTTTAAATCGAAAAAAGAGTAAATATCTAGTTTTAAAATGTATTAGCCTTTCTACATTTTGATTGGACCATAACGCATTGTACCTATGTAGATACTTCCAATTAACATAAAATAAGATGAATGTTAGCCTTATGGTTATTTGTCAAATGTTTAATTTATCGGTACATTTAATTTGTGTATGATTCTGTTACCAAGTAACAAGCGATGCCCATAGGCCATGACCTATTACATGTCCCCATTTTTCTTATAAGTGGCCCCGAATAAAATAGTGGATATATTTAAGTTTAATCAATTTTATATCTTCTATTGTTTTTATTATCTTCTCTTCTTGTTTATTCTTAGTTTCAGATGAAATTGTAAAATAATTTTAGACATGAAATAACACTAGTTGAATTATTTCTACCCCCACCAAATTTCTCATCACCGTCTGCGCTTCGTCGTACTCCCCTCTGAGAACCTCTGTCAAGAATAATCTTAAATCTTAGTTTACTTAAAGAAGTTACATATTGAGTTGTGTATTAATCGTTACTGATCTATGACAATAACGATCTTGTCATTGTAATCTGATATGGAGTTGTAGATGTTGAACTGGTCCATTGATATGTGTGATTGTTCTCGTGTCCATAAAAAATTCACCGCGTCCAACAAAGTCCGACGATGCTCTTCAAAATTTCCATATACTTAGTTCATTGTAATTTGTTTGTTATTTGATTATTCGTAAAGAAAAGGAGATCCCTATTCTTATGATACATCCTACATAAAACGTCAGATGTGTCATAATTCTACACGAGGATGATAGAACACGATGTATCGCTTTTCGGCTATTTTCTGATTTTTCGCTCGGTACTTGGTCATACTGAAACCTCTATACAGAAAAATGTACATAATGGCTTAATTAAAAGCTTGATATTGATAATAAACAAAATGGTGGAATTAACGAAGTAAGAGGAAATTGGAGAACTGAACACAGGATTATCCACCACAAAGCCCTCTTGGCGAGATCTAGGATCGAACCAGGGATCACACACACAAGAGTTGAGTGCTCTGTCACTGAGTTCCTCTAGCTCTTCGCGAAAGTGCGTTATTTCAGGCCTATTTACGATGTTGTCATATACCTTATTCAGCACAAAATTATAGAGTAATAAGAAAAAAGGTAATAAATAATATAACAATATAGAAACCCATTTTAAATATACAAACGAAAAGCAATGCACATGGTGTTTTTCCAGCACAAGTTATATATGCCGTGTGCTGAAAATGAACAAAGATCACAGGTAGGAACTAGTTTTCTATCACCTTTTACTATGTGAAACCATCGATAAAGTAAAAAAAAATCTGACAACCGTAAACTCGCAATCATAAGCTCCCTACATTCAGCTGCAGGGCAACTCTGTACATTAAAGTGATCAATAGACCCACCATACACCATACTCCTTAGTTCTGGTGAATAGTTTTAATCATTAATATTTTACAGATTATATTATAGAACAACCATTTAAGGTAACAGATATAGAAATACACCTAACGAGAATTCCGCTGTAATTTCACTTCTAGGCCTAATTATCACACTGCGTTAGATAGACTCCCAACATAAAATATATTACTAGAACAGTAGACAATACACTTGTAACATAAAAATTAAAAAACAAAAAAAATATCTGAGAAAGGTAGTATTCCTTGAATTTACCTTTTCACCTTTCTGCCTTTAAGTTTGCGGAAGTTATTTACTAAGCACTACAGACATCTCTTATTACAAATGTGAAATTATAATGTCTACATGGTGAGTGAAGTGTAGTACCCAAATCATCCGATGCAATACTTTCCAAACATTACAAGCTACGATACAATTCACTATTATTAAGTAGTCTGCCATTCGGCAGGTCCTGGGACTAATGAGGAATTTTTTTTCAATTTTAAATTTGTTCCTGGAAATGTTTCTTCAAATTTTCTCAAAATTCAGCTTCCTCTTTTAACTCCCAATATTTTCTCCTATCTTTCAAATAATTGATCAACTATGTTCTTCTTCTTCCTATTAGTCGTTTCCCTTCCATCTTTAATTCTATGGCGATGTGAAGAAGACAATTTCTTTGCAAGATGTGTCCAATCCAATTGGCCTTTCTTCTAACTTCTCCATCTTTCTCCAATACCACATTTCAAAACTCTCCAAATATTTACTCTCTAACTTCCGTAATGTCCAAGTCTCAGAATCATACAGTCCAATGCTACATATATAGCACTTGACCAACTTCTTCTTAAGTCCAATATTGAGCCTGCTAGTTAAGAGGCGTGCGTAGTCCTTGCCGCCCCCCCCCCACCATCACGCAATTCTTCGAAAACAATTTCAATCATTTGAACTTCGTTTGCTCCCATTTGCTTCACAGTAGCCCCGTTTTCTCTCTTACCGTTCCCGAGAAAATGGAACCTTAAAGTGGGGGGGGGGGCAGAACAACGTCGTTCCAGCCCCCCCACTCAACTAAAAATAATCGCTGAGGGGAACGGATGATAGCATTCGTTTGTACTTCGTTTGCTCCCATTGCTCCGCAGTTTCTGCGTTTGCTCCTTACCGTTCCCGAAAAATAGAAATTTAAAGGGGCGGGGCAGAACAACATGGTCCCAGCCCCCCAAGACCCAATACCAGAGAGGAATGGATGCCGACATTCGTTTGTACTTGGTTGGCTCCCATTTGCTCCACAGTTTCTAGATTTGCTCCCCTACCATTCCCGAGAAAATAGAAATTTAACCTGAGTGACCAGAAAGGGTTGTCCCAGACACTCGAATTAAAAACAATCACAGAGAGGAACAGATGTTCGCATTCGTTTGTACTTCGTTTGCTCCCATTTGCTTCGCAGTTTCTGCGTTTGCTCCCCTACTGTTCCCGAGAAAATGGAACCTTAAAGTGCAGGGGCCAGAACAACGTCGTCCCAGCCTCCCCCAACTAAAAATAATCGCTAAGGGGAACGGATAGTGGCATTCATTTGTACTTCGTTTGCTCCCATTTCCTCCGCAGTTTCTACGTTTGGTCCCCTACCGTTTCCGAGAAAATAGAAATTTAAAGTGGCGGGAGGCAGAACAACATGGTCCCAGCCCCCCAATTAATAGCAGATAGGAACGGATTGTGGCATTCGCTTGTACTTCATTTGCTCCCACTTGCTCCGCAGTTCCTAAGTTTGCATTACCGTTTCCAAGAAAATGGAACTTTAAACTGTGAGGGGCCAGAAAAAAGGAACCCGGGAACTTCGAGGGGTCAGAAAAAAGGAACCCGGGAACTTCGAGGGGCCAGAAAAAAGTGATCCCAGTCCCTCGAATTAAAAAAAACACGGAGAGAAATAGATGGTCGCAATCGTTTGTACTTCCTTTGCTCTCATTTGTTCTGCAATTGAGATTAGGGGAGTCAGAACAACATGGTCCTAGCCCCCCACGCAATGGTAGAGAGGAATGGATGGTGGCATTCGCTTCTACTTCATTTGCTTCAATTTTCTCCGCAGTTTCTCAAGTTGCTCCCCTGTCGTTCCCGACAAAATGGAACATTAAACTGGTGGTCCAAGAAAGCGTAGTCCCAACACCTCGAATTGAAAATAATTTCAATGAGGAACGGATGGCGGCATTCGTTTGTACTTAGTTTGCTTCGCGGTAGCTACGTTTACTCACTTACCATTCCCGAGGAAATGGAACTTTAAAGTGGAGACTAAAACAAAATTGTCCCAGCATCCCACTCAAATGAACATAATAACATAGGGAAGCGGATGGTGGCATTATTTTGTACTTCTTTAGCTTCGATTTGCTCCACAGTTGTTTGGGTTGCTTCCTTAGCGTTCTCGAGTAAACAGAACTTAAACATGTGATCTCAGCCGCCTTCCCGACTTATATAATCGCAGAGAGGTGTGGATGTTGGCTATATCTCGTTTATTCATATTTGCTCCACAAAGGTTCTGAGAACTCGTCTACTCCGATTGTTGTTAAGAAGGAGGAATTTGAAGCTGTTGGTGTGGAAATGTAATCCCAGTCCTCAACCTCCTAAAAAATGTAGTAAAAAATAATTGTTTGCGTGATTTGCCACGAATTGCTCTGTAATTGTTTCACTTTCTTCCCTACTGTTCCCCGAGTTTTAGGAGGTTGAGGACTGGGATCATATTTCCACACCAACAGCTTCAAAATTCCTCCTTCTTAACAACAATCGGAGTAGACGAGTTCTCAGAGCATTTGTAGAGGAAATATGAATAAACGAGATATAGACAACATCCACTCCCCTCTGCGATTATATAAGTCGGGAAGGCGGCTGAGATCACGTGTTTAAGTTCTGTTTACTCGAGAACGCTAGGGAAGCAACCCAAGAAACTGCGAAGCAAATCGAAGCTAAAGAAGTACAAAATAATGCCACCATCCGCTTCCCTATGTTATTATGTTTATTTGAGTGGGATGCTGGGACAATTTTGTTCTAGTCTCCACTTTAAAGTTCCATTTCCTCGGGAATGGTAAGTGAGTAAACGTAGCTACCGCGAAGCAAACTAAGTACAAACGAATGCCGCCATCCGTTCCTCATTGAAATTATTTTCAATTCGAGGTGTTGGGACTACGCTTTCCTGGACCACCAGTTTAATGTTCCATTTTGTCGGGAACGGCAGGGGAGCAAATTGAGAAACTGCGGAACAATGGGAGCAAATGAAGTAGAAGCGAATGCCATCATTCGTTCCTCTCTACCATTGAGTGGGGGACTTAAACCATGTTGTTCTGGAACACCCAGTTTAAAATTCTACTTTTTCGTGAACGGTAGTTGAGCAAATGGACAAACTGCTGAGCAAATGAGAGCAAGGGAAATACAAACGAATGCGACCATCCGTTCCTCTCTGTGATGTTTTTTTTTTATTATTATTTCGAGGGGTTGGGTTCACTTTTTTCTGGAACCTCGATGTCCTGGGTTCCTTTTTTCTGGCCCCTCACAGTTTAAAGTTCCATTTTCTTGGGAACGGTAAAGATGCAAACTTAGGAACTGCGAAGCAAATGAGAGCAAATGAAATACAAGCGAATGCCACAATCCGTTCCTATCTGCTACTAATTGGGAGGTAGGGACCATGTTGTTCTGGCTCCTTACATAAAATTTCTATTTTCTCAGGAACGGTAGGGGAGCAAACGTAGAAACTACGGAGCAAATGGAAGCAAACGAAGTGCAATCGAATGCCGCCATCCGTTCCCTTCAGCGATTATTTTTAATTGGGTGAGGGGCTGGAACGACGTTGTTCTAGCCCCCAATTTAATGTTCCATTTTGTCGGGAACGTAAGGGGAGCAAAAGAAGATACTGCGGAGCAAATGAGAGCAAACGAAGTACAAACGAAGGCCTCCATACGTTCCTCTCAGCGATTATTTTTAGTTGGGTTGGTGGGCTGGGAAGACGTCGTTCTGCACCCCCCCCCCTTAACTTTAAGTTTCCATTTTCTGGGGAACGGTAATGGAGCAAACGGAGCTACTGCGGAGCAAATGGGAGCAAGTGAAGTACAAACGAATGCCACCATCCGTTCCCCTCAGCGATTATTTTTAGTTGGGTGAGGGCCTGGGACGACGTTGTTCTGCCCCCTTCACTTTAAGGTTCCATTTTCTCGGGAACGGTAGGGGAGCAAACGCAGAAACTGCGGAGAAAATGAGAGCAAACAAAGTAAAAACGAATGCTACCATCCGTTCCCCTCAGCGATTATTTTTAGTTGAGTGGGAGGGCTGGAATGACGTTGTTCTGCCGCCCCCCACTTTAAGGTTCCATTTTATCGGGAACGGTAAGGGAGCAAACGGAGCTACTGCGGAGCAAATGGGAGCAAACGAAGTACAAACGATTGAAATTGTTTTCGAAGAATTGCTTGATGGTGGGGGGCCAGGACTACGCACGCAGTTAAGAGTAATCTTTTCTTGGTAAATTCTTCTTGGTCCAGTAATCCTCTCTCGTCGAAATACTTACCAGATACTTGAAATTATCGACCTCTTCAACTTCTCTCTGTACTACTCTGATCCGTACGAGTGTGTTTCCACGGATGTAAAATCCACTACACCATTGAATTTCCGAGAAAATTGTACATGAATTTTAAGTATCACTTGCACCTATTCCCGTCTGAAAAACCGAAAGCTGAATCCAATACGGCAGATGAAAGATTGCTATCATGTGTCAGAGAAGCAGTATTTAATCCAATTTGTTTTGCGTATGCCCACATTCATGTTCAGTTACGTCTAAAGAAACTAAAAGTAATTTTGTGTTCGAACTTTATAATTGTGTATGATTGAATTCCGGATATATATGAGGGCCCATAATATGCAAATTACCTGTATGGCCGCTAAAATTAGTACAATACATGTTGGGCCGCGGAGAAGTTTGCATTTGAATCAATTTTGATACAAATGCCGAGGTAATATTTAGAAATGTATCTTGTCAAGAGAAAAGAAAAGCAATATACATTGATCATAGGATACACCATCACCTGAGAGTACATGGTAACCTTTGATAATGTCTCAGAAGCTTGAAATTGGTTCACAAAATTCAATAGTTACTATGCAGCATTTTGATTTTGATTTACAATTTTCTTAATGAACGACGTTCAGTTGGTACAGAATGCAGTGGGACAAGATGCTAATAGGAGCCACCCAGGAGTATGAATCAAATGTGATATGAAGTTAGAGTCATTGCTTTATTTCATGCTTCTGGGCGCATAAATTGTACTTCGTGAGTGTTACCTGTACAGAAAGACTACTACACAAGCAACAGAATTGGCAGAAGGGCTATAAGAGATCAGCCTTGAGCTTCGTAAGTTAATATGTGATCTTTTGTTACAATTGGCATTTCGAAACTTTTCTTATTCTTACGAATTCCCGATCTGTTGCAAATAGTAATGGATCTAGCCCGGGGCCGGGGGGGGGACCTAGGGCCCCCAGTTCTTTGAATAATTAATGTAATTTAAGATATTGTATCAAAGTTTATAGTAAATTTATGGTACACCTTTGTGGGTTCTGGCTGACCCCAGTTTTTATCTTCTAAATCCGCTTCTGGTTACACATACATATTTCTTAAGTGTAGAACGCCCAGCTCTGGTGAATGGTATCTCTGCTTCGATCTCAAATCTTAGCTTGGATTGGGTTTAACTTGTACTAAATCCTGACTGGAGAGCCAGCCATTCAACATCTGTACCGCTCCGTCATTTCTTAACAAAGTAGACGTAGAAGCAGGCCGAAAACCAGTCACAGAGACTTGGGGGGGGGGCATGAGTATGTTAGGGGGAAAGACGTTAAATCTTATCTCACTAATATCTAAATCGTGTTTTTTTTTTTTTTTTTTTGGTATTAATTATAGCATTTTGTGATGGTCTGGAAGAGCCACGAAAAGTTTAGGGGCAGCCAGGCCTCCCTAGCCCATCTCTGGTTGTGGGCCTGCGAAGAAGTTGCAGTATGTCTTAGTTTTTGCAATGATGAAAAATGAAATGAAATATTACAGGTTAACTTCCCACATTGTGTCTTTTAGCTATAGGAGACGATGATTAAAGAAAGTGAATGATGAGGGAAGAATTGGTGGATTGATTAAGTAGGAGGAAAAGGAAAATCCACGTGAAAACCCACGGACACGATGTTGTTCACCACAAACTTACTTGGGCGGAAATCGAACCAGAAACCACATACACCAGACGTAGTGCTCTACCACTGAGCCAACGTGTAAAAATTTTGCAATAATGAATAATATACAGCATGGCCCAAAAGTAGTTATGCACCCCTGCATTGACCAAGTATAACATTCTAGTTTATGGGTTTATTTGCTTCGGCTCTTCAGAGCTTAAGATATATGTAAAAACACATTAAGAACAAATAATAAAGAAACTAAGTCTACCTGATTGATAACAATAAGAAATGATATAAGACGCAATGAGCTGATCAGTACGGTACTGTATACCTACATTTGGGCCTTCCTGTATAATGTCACCGACTCTACAATGTTCACCTGAAAGAGAAAACACGCGAGCTTCGGCGACATTACGGCCCAGTTTTCGCCTAGAACCAATGTCTCTAGAATAAAATAATACATCTTAAGTTCCATTTTAGTTAATGTCCGATAGAACAAATAGGAGTAACATATCACAAGTGTATTACATACCGTTCACCTGAAACAGCAGTCAATATATGAGGATATTATTTAAGAATTCGTATTATGCAAAACAGTAAATGCAGTCATTAAGTCAATAGGAAGAGATGTCTGCAACGATGCAGTCCCATCGGTTAATGCACCGCTGAAGGAGGTAAATGATATTGAGACTCAGAGTGTGTAAGCAAACGTCTTACTTGTTACCTTAGTTTAGATTTTATATGGGTGTAATTGATTATATCATTGATTATTTGTTGGTTATTTTTTCTATATAATATTCAGTAAATACGTGATTTCTTCTATAGGCGTTAAAGATTAATTATTCCGTTGCTATTTTATATCTTTATTCAATTAATTAAATTATTACATACCTATTATACGCATCCAGAAAGTAAATTTCCCTATTTTTTTTCTTTTTTACAAAAACAAAAACACTCACAGGACACCATTTATTGGCAACAGGTACAACAATGTTGCAGCTATTTTTCAACATAGCAACCTCCGGAATTGAGATACTTGTCGTATCGTGGGATCAGCTTCTGAATCCCACAGTCTTAGCACTCTGCCGCTTGCGAATGGAACCAGCGTGTGACAGACGTCGTCGTTGCCAACACGTGTAATCGTGAAGCGATGATTCTCTACCATGCGCTGCCGCACCAGCTCAATAAGTTCAACATTGATGAGGGACGGTCGCCCACTGCGCTCTTCATCATGGACAGTTTGACGACCTTCAGAAAACTGCCTACACCAGCGACGCACCATCTACTTACTCATGATGTTTGGCCCATACATCTCACAGAGCTGAGGATGAATGTCTGTTGGCGCTATGCTTTGTGCATTCAGGAACTTGATCACCGACCTAACCTTGCATGCGGTGGGAGACGGAATACGAGCTTCCATTTCGGACCACTGCTGCCTCGCTACTGACACAGGGCGGGAGCTGTCCGGCTGGCATATGATTTCTACGTCATAGAGCTGTTACGCAGGCGCATTGTACACAGCGCATTACCTTTCCTTTCACTGGGAAAATTTCGGGAAACTTATTTTCTGGATGAGCCTCGTATATACCTATTTTCAGTGGTTTCAAAGCATGTTTTTATTGAATTCGTATATTATAGTCCATAAACAGAGGCTAGCAGTATCACATGAACAATAGTTTCATATTTCTTATTAATTACATTCATTATTTTATATTGTAGTTCATATTCCTTCTACATTCTTTCTTCTTTTTATTATATTTTTTCTATATTTATAATTTTGTCCTGCATATGTACATTTTACAAATATCTAATTATTTGCAGATATTTTATTTCATCAAATCATACTGTCATAAGCACTCAACAAGGACTTGGAAGTTGGCAAATGGAATATGCACTCAGCCTTAAGATGAAGAACATTGACAGAATTTAATAAACGTATTGCCTATAATACATTTGTTCTTAAGATGCAATAACCAGAACGCAATTGTTTGACATATAGCATAATGCAGAATCTGTTACAAACTGTAACACACTACTCTCCCTAGATGAATGAATTACTAGAATTTAATTGCTGTAAATTTGTTTTCTTAAGGGGGCAGAGTATTAAAAATGATACCAAAGCTATCTAATTTTCTTTTGTCCGTTGTTCGTAAGTGCAAAAAAGAGATAATAAAATGTAACTTGCACTATAATAGATAATCTTATTCTACAAACGAAAATACGAATCAATAGAACTTTCAGTTTTGTCATCCATAGAAATTACAGTGTGGTCAGAATATGAATTACCCAAAACTCTAGGTTAAGGCAGCAACTAGAAAAATGAACTCAACGGTAATTGATGACTTATCATGTTATCTTGGTTCCTTGTTAACTACTTTTTTAATAATATTTGTATTTATCATGTAATAAACAGAAAGTGTAATTTTAATCAAGTAAGAATTCAACTGTAAAGATTTACTATGTGAAGCGTTGCAAGTAGAAAGAAAAGATAGATTAGGTTTCTGCTGTAACAAGAAAGAAAATAAAGAAAAAACAATCGTATAAAGATCATTCAAATATTGATCGCCATTTCTGTATTTCGATATGATTCGGTATTTTTGATATTTTAATTTTTCGATATGTTTTTGATATTTTCGTTTCTCGGTATGGTTCGGTATTTTTGATATTTCAGTACAGTTTAATGTATTCGATATTTCAGTATTAGTAATACCGAGATTTCAATATTCATAAATACTGATACCGATTTCGGTACTTTTACAGATCCAGATCTCGGTGTCGGTACTTTTACAGATCTAGGTCACTTTCCACTATGTTGAAATATATCAACCACTGAGCTCTACTGGTCAATAGCGAGAATTAATACAGGCATCTAATAAATGCAGTTCAAATTGAGGGCTACACAGATATACATAGGTACAATTGTAAGCAATAAGTTGTTCTAATCGAGTACAAACCGGAAATTATACATGGGGTTCAAGGATTCATGATATAAAGTAGGTTGATCAAGTCAGCTCTAATGGAACCGAAAGAGGCTGAAATATTCCATTTCCGGGTAAAATATTGATCGCTATACAGATGCAATCGCGTATGATACAAGAGACTTTCTTTTTTCAAGAATAAATACTGAATAATTCTGCAATACTGAAATCGGTTGTGGTAGAAATTCAGCACAATCCTCTGTTTCAGTGCTGATTTTATAGAAAAAAGCGGTCAAGATAAGGAGAAAATTTTGATTGAGATATATTGGTATGTTCCGGATTTCCACGGCATGTTTCGTCTTCGTCTTTGTCGTCCTATTGAAACTGATAAATATGTCATTTCTGGTTGAAATTGGATTGTCGTTTGTAAGTCTCATTATTTCTATATAGCAGGGTTCAGATGAGCAGATCGTGTAGTTAAAATAGAAGAAAGTAGAAACGCTTTCAAACTGGAAACCAATCGTAAAAAGTCCATTAGGCATACCTAGGTGTAGATGGGAAGACACTATTAAGATGGATCTCGCTGAAATAGGAATACAAAGTAGAAACTAGATACAGTTGGTAAAGAACAGAAGTCAATGGAATTATTATATTTTTTAATCAGATATGCATTCCGCCCCAACCCAGCACAAACGAAGATCTATAATTATCTGAAACTTATAGTTCTTGTAGCTAATTTTTTGAAACGGTAGTGTTTTTAAGCTGGAAACATCGTTGTAAAATATAAATAATTTTATAAGTATATTTGCATAAACGTAGTTTTTCTGCATAATCTAGAACAACGATTTAGACTATTTACTTCTTAATTTTTCGCAGTGTTGAATTTTGTTTCTGATCAACAAATGTGAACAAAGTGATCTCTAGTAGTAATAGTAAAGGACAGATGGCAGCACAAGATAATTTGCTCAGTTATAAAAGGCGAGTCAACCATTTTTGCATTGAGTGTTTGTCTGCAGGGACAGTTGTTACGCCAAGTTCCGACAGTGCAGGGTGGCATCGGAAAGAGCACAAACTGAAAATGTAGTGAAATAATCGTCATTAAAAGTGAGGTAGGGACTTTAGGGATGGCAATGGACTTTGCACACCCACTGGTCTCACGGGAACTAGATAGCAACACAGCAACTGTTGAATAAAGGGTACTTTGTCAGCTTTCCCCCCTTCTCCTAACCCATACACGTTCAAACACAAATATATATGTATGTTACTACAGCACAAAGGCCACCGAAATAGAGGGTTTGATGATAGGGGATGGGCGTCGATGTATGATAAGTGTCTCCCTTTACGAGACGTCGAATAGTATGAGTCACTAATCCTCTTTCATCCGGTTCCGCCTTTGCTCCGCCCACTCCTTAGAAAACACTTGCCTTGCTCTATATTGCTTCATTACCTGTATTTGCATTGTGCAAATGTCACTTGGGCTATAAGGGACACCGACTACCCCTCTCTCAGGGTTTAATTACAGGCAGAATGGAAATTATACACGGATATTAACTTAAGAGGAAAGCTCATGACGTCATGCAGAGTTACAATATCAGTATTATACGCTGCTGAGATTCACGAGAATTTCCCGTAGGCTCCAAGGGTAAAATCGAAATAATAGTTGTGTCCGACATGGAGAAACTCTAACTGCAAGGAAAGATTTTCTTAACTAAAGAAATGTCTAGCTAAATATACAGTATCTGATGCGAATTTCTAAATCGAAATGAAATTTCTTTTTTAACATCCCACTATTATCACATTTAGGTTGAAGGAGACAGATAATTAAAGAAAGTGAACGAATATGAAAGATTTGGTGAAATGAGAATGTAGGAGAAAATAAGAAGCCCGGGAAAACTCACAACTGCGATATTGTCCATAACAAACTTGCCTTCCATCCTCCTCCCCTAGTATGAAGATCGAAGTCTGACTAATGAGTAAGCACGTTATGGTTATGTTAACGTTCTCAGAATAAGAACTGGATAAAAAAAAAAAAAAAAACTTGAATGAGGGCGAGAAAATTATAAACTCAAAAAGCAATTTAATTTATTACTTGTGATAACACAAATTTTAGAAAAACGATTACAATATAAAATTTCTCAGAAGAATATACAAGAAATCATTATTTGATTTTTTTAAGAGTAAATCCCAGAATGAGCTATAGCGTAAAACACTATGTAAAACACATTGCAAAACAAATGACCCTGCACTAGAAAATTACTCCTGATTCAATATTTAGCAGAAGAAATTTCAAGTTCTATCACACATACATTGCATGAGAACCTTAGGTAATAATTAATAAATATGGTGAGATGTAATAACCAACATATAATGATTATAAACACATAAACAGACACAACGTTTGACAATTAAATTAACTCATCCTAGAAAACTGTATGAAAAACTAGAAAACTAGATACTTAACTAACTCATTCTAATTAATAAACTCATATTAGAAAAGTGTAAACTAACTCAACCTATTCAACAAACTTATTCTGGAAAAGTGTTAACTAACTCATCCTAAAAGTGTAAACTAACTCAGTTTATTTAACAAACTCATGCTAGAAAAGTGTTAACTAACTCAGTCTACTTAACTAACTTATTCTGAAAAAGTGTTAACTAACTCATCTTAGTAACTTACTCATCCTAGAAAGTGTAAACTAACTCAGACTACTTAACTAACTAATGTAGAAAAGTGTTAACTAATTCATCCTAGTTAACTTACTAATCCTAGAAAACTGTAAACTAACTCAGCCTAGTTTACTAACTCATGGTGGAAAAGTTTTAACTAATTCATACTAGAAAACCGTAAACTAACTCAACCTAGAGAAGTGTTAACTAACTCATTCTAGAAAAGTGGTAGGTATTCAGTGTAGTTAACTAACTCATCCCAGTTAGGTAAATCATAATAGTTTGCTAACTCATCCTCATCCTAAGTACTTTATTTTTACAAATTTTAAAGTAATGTACGTAGTTTGCGTTACTTTTTTCGTGTTACATTTCAGATGAGTAACTATAATATATGTATATTTTTTGGGAAAGAAATGATTCTTTCCTGTAAGTGAATTTCTCAAACCGGAACAATGAAGCATGAACAGTCAGTCACCGGCATACAGAGAAACAGATATTATCATTGTGCCACTTTCTGTTTTTGGAAGATTAAGACAGCTTCAGGGAAATCACGTGTACTGATTGCAAGCGCCTGGAAGATTTTGTCATAGATTTTAACAGCTCCATATCAATACATTCAGTGAGTGAATTACGAATGCAATGGTAAAGATAGTCTATTTTACTTTGATTAGTGCTTTTTTTATAAAAATGGTGAAAGAAAATATTTTACCGTTCGAACATTTGAAAGAATACTTTTTCTTAAAAGCTGAGGATGATGGTGCACAGAATTTAAATGTAAATTATCTGAAGTGTCCCGGCGGGAAATATTTATCAACAACTAGTGTGTCATAATTAACAGTATACAGTAATGGGTTAATATGAATAAACTGTGTTCTCATGAACAGGCGTACTTTATTGATGTAATGTTGATGGCATGTAATTTTGGAGTTCTTTCAGATCAGTTTCCATACCCCTAGAGTCCCGTTGATTGTACATAGGTAGAGTTTGGAACAATTAGCTTTGAATAAACATGTAACTATTTAAGAGTTGCTGGTAAGTTTTGATTCACTCTCAGTTCATGTATTTTCATTTTATTAGTTGTAGTGTAATACTTCTCTATATTCTGTATTTTTAATTTTACATAACAAAATTGTTATTGTTATATAATTAGTTTAGTAGAATAATAATAAGCAATCATTTTTTCTAATGCATAGGGATGGGGGCGAGCCAAGCTAAAACTCGATTCGACTCGAATGCAAGTCGAATTTTGAGTCGAGTGAAAGGTAATTTTCTCGAGTCGAGTTCCGAGCTGTCGAGTTTCATAAATGGCTCGCTTATTCAACTCGTTTTAACTCGTTTTGAAATCACAACCTGATTGCACTGGAAAACGAAAACCATGAGAAATGTAAGCAGTAATATGGAACACTTTTAGTGTTGCTCACGACAGGAGACTACTCGCATCTCGTCTCGTCTCGTTAACGAGACCACAAGAGATTTTTATAACGAGCTTAGTTCGGCTCGGCTCAATTGAACCGGTGGCTTGAGCCGGCTTGGTTGGGGTGAACCATCGGCTCGAGCCGGCTTGGTTGCTATGAATCATCTGCTCCGTTCGGCTTAACTGAACAAAGGGCTCTAGCCGGCTCTGTTGGATGAGCTGCTGGCTGGGCTCACTTCTCGGTTCGGCTCGATAGTGAATGAGCTGTGAGCCGAGTTGCTATAATCGTCGACAATTCTAAAGCTGGGCCGAGCACTTTTGAAGATACTGTATTTGTCCAGCGCTCTATAACTTTTAACAATGTTTGGCTGGAGCCCGAATACTCGATCTAGACTCCCAACCCAAATTCAGAAGCTCGTGAACAATGTCTTTGTCTCCTAGACTTCACGACTACTAAGATTGGCAATCAACTAGATTTTTTTTTTTGCAGTATTAAGATACAAACCGCCTATCGTTAATGTTTATACACAGTGTTATAATAGCAATAGCAATAATAATAATAATAATAATAATAATATTAAAGTTGTAGTAATATCATTGATTATAATTATATTGTCTATGTAGAATACTTGAAGAGAGTACTCGAAACTGCACACAGGATTTGTCTCGACTCGACTCGAAACTCGATCGGAATTCGAGTCGAATTGGAGTAAACTTTTTGAGCTGAGTTCTCGAATCGAGCTTCAAGATGTCTGTTTTGAGTCGAGTCGAGTTTCAAAGGAAACTCTCTCGAATTGGCTCGTGCCCATCCCTATGAGTAATGCAGTATGGCATTTTAGTCAATGTTACATTATATGAAAATGTTCATATGGCTGTCAAGTAAGAATTTGTTCTTGCATCTACTTAAAGCGATTCAGGAAGTGCAATAATAATAATAATAATAATAATAATAATAATAATAATAATAATAATAATAATAATAATAATAATAATAATAATAATAATAATAATAATAATAATAATGGTAGTAGTAGTAGTAGTAGTAGTAGTAGTAGTAGTAGTAGTAGTAGTAGTAAGAAAAATTGAAGTAATGAGAATTTTTTCACATATTCAAAGTTTCGGACCTAAAAGTAACGCGTTAGTAAAGCGTTACTTTCGAAGTATGGTAACAGTTACTTTGTGGGGGCAAGTAACGCGTTACGTTTAAGGGAAAGTAAAATAACTTGTAACGTGTTACATTTTTACAAGTAACTTACCCTACACTGGCCCAGGCAGATTCCTTCTTCCTTCCCCTTCCCCGGATAGTTTGCTCTCCGAGGACGTCATCCTTCCAAAATGTGACGGTAACATGGCCAGAGATGCCGAAAGCCCAGAAATCTAAATCCCAAATCCTAAGAACAAAACCGGTACTTTTATGCAGAGGCAGCAACTTACATTGGAGGTGCTACGATTCATGATGCCCCCTTTGACCTTATATAAGGATTGAAATAGTCGTTAAGAAGGTGTATGATCACCACAGATAGCGATATATGCTCGGCAACAACCTCCCATGGTACTCTCAAAGATGGTAATGAGTTGTTGTGGAATGGAGTTTCATTATTTCATCAGGTTCTTGAAGGCTCTTAAGGTGCAGCAAAATGTTTCCTCATATCTTTCAAAATGCACTCAATGGGTTAAAAGTCTTGGGAACAAGCAGGACAGTCCATTCACCAAACACCCTCTCCTTCCAAGTGCTCCGATACCTTAGTTGTTCAATACGAACGCACTCTATTATCCATAAAGAAGTTGTGTCCAACTGTACCTCTGAAAAAACACAAACGGGAAAGAAGTACATTGTGACAACAACCTTTACCGATGAGTATACCGCGTTCCAAAGTTAGTAGATTGATATGCCCATGCAACACTATGAATTCCCATATAAGAATACCGAATCACCAAAATGATCAATTCCCATAATGTTGCTGGATTTATTAGGTGTTCTCTCCTCTTCCCAGATAAGTGCACGTCCTGAATAACTTCTCAGAATGAATCTGCTCTAATCTGAAAAGAGAATGTAACTCTACTCCTCCGGTCCTGTCCTGAGTTCTTAGCACCACTGCAGTCACTGCCACCTATGTGCGAGTGTCAAAGGAATACAATACCAAAGGGACCGCTCCTACGTGCTACTGTATACTCCTATGTATTAGAAGGGCGATTCACATTCCTCTTACAAGGAAGGGTCACGTAGTGGCTCCGCTGAGATCCGAACGAGACAATTATGTTTGCATTTGATATGTTATAACTAGACGAATCCCAAAGTTATACGGGCCACCGGGCAGAATATCGGAGTTACAACATATTTTGTAACGTAAAAACTACAAACAATTACCTGGCAGAATAGCTTGGACCGAGTCATTTGTTCGGAAACGCTTGGGTAAGTGGAAAATTCGGCCAACATGTATCCCATCACAAACGACAACCTTTTTGGGGTATAAAACTTTCTCCCAGAGTCCCCCGTAGGGTCCAATTAAAAATGTTCAAATGGCAAACGGGTAAAGTGGCCCACTATTTGAAAGCTATTGTAAAATGAAAGAAAACGCATTAAGTCTCTACCCTCTACGACATCCCTGTCCAAAATTGCGGCGGGTCAAAATGTAAACAAAAGCTTAATTGAATATTTGTGGCCACCTTGGATCCAAGATGGTTGCTTAAAACCTATATCGAAAGGATAAGCATACCAAACTGCTGAGGTTAGGAAAACAAAATTTGGCATTAATGTTGATTAGTAGGTGACGAAAATATGCGAAATCTTCAAAAACACGACATCTTGAGTTCAAAATGCCGCACTATGTATCGAGCGCATGTTCAGCTCACACCACTGGTGTTGGAAAAGCGAAATGTGGTATTTACATTTATGGTTAATAGTAGATATCCACAAAATAACAAAGAGTATAATCTGTAATCCAATATGGCTGCCAGCGTGAAAAATGAGTTTGTATATACATATGTTATTTCTTGGAATACTGTGATCAAACCAACAAAGTTTGACGCAGCTCGATGTACTGAAGTGACTTACACATGCTTTGGTACTACTCGTCAATCTTGAAAATGATTTTTTTTTTTTTTTTTTTTTGTTTATTTGGTACTGCTTGAAGTATTGCGATCAAACCAACGAATGACATACAATGGTAACGAATACCTTACAATAGAGCCCCCAACCTACTGGTGCAGCAAGTCCTTTATGCATGAACTACGTATGACAAAATTTGAAATATACCCGAAGGTATTCAACTTTCTTTTAGCAATATGAATAAGAAGTCAGAGTTGTGTGCTTATTGAATTCGTTATATTCAAGTAAATGATGTCGAGAGAACCGTGACGAACGTGCATTAAGTCGAGAGAACCGTGTTGTTACCGAATGAAATAATAGTTGAAGTGAATAGAAATTCAATTGTTCTTTAGTCTTTGTATTGTTTCTAAGTACATAAGAGAGAAAAATAGAGATTTAGATTTTTACTGTTATGAATGACATAGGTTTTTTTAAGCGACCATCTTGGATTCAAGGTGGTCATAGTTTTTCAATTAAGCTTTTATTTACATTTTGACCCTCCGCAATTTTAAACAGGGTTATTCTAGAAAGTCGAGACTTCCTCCATCTACTTTCATTTAACAAGATCTTGGAAATGATGCGCTACTTAACCCCTCTTGCAATTTGAAACTTTTTAGTTGGACCCCACCTGGGACCCTGTGGGGACCCTGGGTCAAGACCTTTAACTTAAATTGCTGTACTTTGAAAATAATGCCACACTTCCTTTCCTACTTTCACATTTGTCTCACCATTTCCGATTTATAGTGGTGACCATGGACTTTTCAATGTAGCAAGTTTTTGTTTACATTTTTACCCTCCACCATTTTGCACAGGGTTGTCGTAGAGAGTCGAGACTTGCTGCATTTTCATCCATTTTACAACAGCTTTCAAACGATATTCTACTTAACTCCGCTTGCCATTTGACAATTTTGAGTTGGACCCCCCTGGGGCAAACTTTTTTATCCGAAAAAGTGTGTTTTTGAAAATGATGGGATACGTATTGTCCGAGTTTTCCATTTAACCAACCGTTTCCGAACAAATGACTCGGTTCAAACTATTCTGCAGCTTTGTAGCTTTTATATTACAAAATATGTTGTAACTCACGAAATTCCGCCCGGTGGCACATATAACTTTGGGATTCGTCTAGTTATAACATATCAAATGCAAATACAATTGTCTCGTTCGGATCTCAGCGGAGCGACTGCGTGACCCTTCCTTGTTAGATGTGTTAACAATTGAACCTGCTGTTTGATGTGTATTTCACAATGTGGTGGTTGCCCTCAGCTGTAACTGACCATGGTTGACCACCGCCTCTTCTTCGCACAATAGTGTATGTAATTCAGGATTCTCCTCATGCACGTGAAACAATTCTATGAATAGTACCAAACTCTTGGAGCATAATAGTCTAACTTCGTCCTTTTTGCAATTTTCCGATTTTATTTATCTTAAATAACAATAAGTCCATATCTGTGCATGTGTGTGTCTCTGTAAGTCATCAATAATGATGCGATAATGATGAGCTGTTGACTTCCTTTCTGGTCTTGGATGTGAAATTTTGAGGACACTGAAACCATTTGTACTTAAAGAGAATAATCATATTACTTTCTTTTAAGAGAAAACTACAGCATGAGAGCTTTTGTGACAAAGTAAGGATCCCTTCTGTCTTGCTATTTCTAACATGCGTTAAATCTTGTCCGTTAACGAGAAAAAGATGCCTTTAATTCATTCTGTGTGCAATCTCAATAAAGGACAAAAAAAAAAAAAAAAAAAAGGGTGACCGTCCAGGTGAGATTTTTTTCCTTTAAAACGCTGTAGTTAAAAGGAGAGTGTGAGAAAGTCATTAAGCCTTGAAGATTGTAAGAATGTTGGAGATTTGAAGGAGAGACGGATTTCTTTGGTACTGAGATTAAGTTGAAGAAACTTCAACGAATGTAATACGGTAGCTGCGGTTTCTAATTAAAAACAAATGTATGTTTCTAAAGTTACTTTATTTGTCTATAGAAATCAATTAAAGAACAAAAGTACTAGTCAATATCAAAACGCCCACTGCGGACGTAGTTATCAGATCCTATAATGATTAAATTTGTATGAGCTGATTTAGTAATGGTTAGTTTTAGCCCTTTAATACTGAATATAATTACCTACTCAAAATGACCTCAAGAATCAACCAAAAATAGTATCAATATAAATTATTTTATGTCAGTGGATGTCATTTTCGTTGACCACAATTTCATATTTTAAAAAGAGGGTTCTGACGCCAATGTTCATCATCCTCATCACTTATCACGAGAAGGACAATTGAATCAAATATATTAGCGTTACTTTCCGTACAGCCATTCGTCTCTGCTTCAGTCAGGAATTTAGGTTATTATAAATTTGTTCATAAGAGAGTTCTTAATCAGAGCAATATCTCTCAGAACGTTTTTGGTCCTAGTTAACCTAAAATAAATATATTGAATCAATATCTTGAATCTTACCCTTTTGCAAATGCGTTGTGAGTATGTGAAGTCCCAACCACAGCAACTAAGCCTGGTATCTTAAAAAAAAAAAAAAGTTTTTTTGGAGTGTCGTTGTCCAAGAAAACACTAGCTCTTCACCCATTTATACCTATTCTGGCCACATGCTCGGGTTCGATTTCCGGCGGGAGCTCATGTGGTTCGGATTCCACGTTAATCAGTAGGTCCATGTCTCATATAGCCTCGCTGCTGAGCCGGACGTTAAACTCAAACTCAACTCAATTCAATTATTCTGGTCACAAATAGGTTCTTTCTTAGTTACTGTGTCAGATATCTTGATAAGAGTATTTAAGAACCAACCAATCAAACATCTAGCGAAGCCACATTCCCAAAATCATCCAAGAACAAGAAGTATCGGAGCACTTACCCTGTATTCATAGAAACTAGCCCAGAGAGATACAAGGTGTTACCAAATAAGGTGAATGTAGTTGCACAGTGCATATATCGGTGTTGTATCCATTTCAACTAGATGCAGAAGAGTGAGAACGTGTTAAGGATGTCTGTCTCGTACCAACATTAAGTTTTGTTCTGAGCAGCAAAAAAAGAGCCATAGAACATCACTAAATGTCAACATCAGTATATGGCTATGAAGTGGTGGCATTGAAGATTGTTTACAAGTGGTACGAGGAATTCAAAAACGGCAAGAAACCGGTTGAACATGAGCAACAATTGAAACGTCCTTCATCGTCAAAAACCTATGAAAACGTGCAAAATGTGACACAAACAATTTGTGCAAACAGACGAATGACTAGTCGAGAGCTCTCTGTAGACGTAAACATGTCGTATGCGTCCGTAAAAAGCATTTTAATAATCTATTAAATGGGCAAATGGCTTCCTACGTCATCACGAAAACACGCCGTGCCACAGCTGGCTTTTGATCCGCGAGTTTTCGCCAGAAAAAAATATTCTTGTCTGTCCACATTTACTGCACTCTCCGGATATAGTACCATGAGACCAAAACACAATTAAACCTGTGCTTAAAGGGAAACGTTTTGACACCATTCCCGACATTGAGAGGGCCACGATAGAGCAGCTCAATGGCCTTCTAAAAGAAGCCTTCTAGAAATGCTTTCCTTCATGGATTCAACGTTGGAATAAATGCGTTACTAGAAAAGGACAGAACTATGAAGGAGAATAAATCTAATTGCATGTAAGCTTATTTCTTTGTTGCTAATAAAATTATTCACCGTATTTTTTTTTATCACGCCTCGTATGAGAAAAGTTGGAAACCAGCAACTTCAACCTAGCCGTGAACCCTAGCCAGTCGTAATCCAAGACCGAACAAAGCAACCAGTGAATACCTGTATCAATCAGCTCTACTAAGGACAGACATCACCAGATTTGTCACATATCACAAGTTCAAGCCCAGAATTTCATCTATTTTAATCCCAGATTCCACTCAATTTCTAAAAAAAAAAAAAAAATCATTTCTCTGCTCACTTTATGATCCAAATACAAATATTCTTTAAGGTTTTGCCTTTTGTGATCATATGCTATATCAAAGTCAAGAAGGTTGGGAACCAATATTAACGTGGACTCCGAATCACACTCAGGATTTTAATCCCTTGTAGTTGGCGAGTATATAAACCATTATGAAAGATCAACTTTCATACAAAAGGCCGCTTCTCATCACGTTATCTAGCCTCTAAGAGCGTTGAATTATATAACCACATCGCTGTTTGCAATCGAAAGTCTTGAATAATATATAAATAAGAATTTACTTATCCAAATTCTTGTGGTTGATCCACACGTATTTCTTTCACTCAAGTATCCCCAACGGCCTCTATTCCCAACAGTAGTAAAAGTAAGGGGAAACGCGGGGGCATGCCTTTACCTTACTTCCAAAAAATCAATGGTGATTCTCCACTTTCAAAAAATTGCGATGGACAAAGATAAGCACGGGGAACTACGATGCGTCCCCCTACCTCTCCAGATTCACTTTTGTTCCTGATATCCAATATCTTATAACGTGAACCTTCACAATAATAAGTAATGTAATAATAGATCAGAAATTTTGTTGTTATTTTTCCTCTAAGCTACATTGTACAAAGTACAATACAGTGATTTTATTATCTCGTACATGTTAAGCAAGAATTTAATTACATATTTGAGTATTGGTCTGTTGGTGGCTTCCGCCCAGAAAGATATGTGATAGATTATAATCATTGACTTTTATCAACTTATGAACAGTTATTAATTATCATCATTTTTACAAAATGATTAAAAATTTGCTCGAATAAGCGAATCCCTACAAATCAAACAAACCATTTACACTGAAGAAGAGAATTTATTTTTGCAAAATTACTGTTTAGAAGCGGAAGATTTGCAGAAAAAATACACATGCTGTGTTTCTCCATCAGAAAACACTTCTCACGAGTTGGGTTCCAGCCTTCGATCAGACACACAAAAGATGAGCTCTTTACAATTAAGCCACCGTACTATCACATAATTTAGCTAATCCTTGTGTGCTATGTAGTCAGTGGCGTATTTAAGGAGAGGCTTTCAGTCTTAAGCCTCCCCGAAATTTTATTTACTATATTAAAGTAAATGAAATATCTTGCAGAATGTTCATATTTCCAGGACTAAAGTTAGCAAAGCCCCCCCCGAAACAAAATTGTAAATACGCCACTGTTTTCGTATTTTATAATTAATTGGTTCTATCGAAGACTATCCTGTAAGAAATCTTTATTGACAGTGACCTTTTATTATTTACGAACGCAATGTTTTCCCCTTCAAAGCACAATTCTCATTCATATCAACAGTAGCAAGAAATATGAAAGAGCGAATAGACTAGTTCTATATTATTATGGTTTACGTTTCAATATCACAATTTTTCTTCTAGAATTCATGAAAATGCAAGGCAATATACTAGGATCGTAATACTGGAAATTATATATGAGTCAAAATATGAAATAATACTTTCCATAGAGTGGATTTCCAAATATGTAAATTAATATTAACAAATCAAAATCATATCCAGGAAGAAATTAAATGTCTACTGAAAACAGGAAAATCGTGTTATTATTCAATTTAAAATATTAAGTTGTCGCGAATTCTGTCAAGGAATTTAACGCTTAAAATATATATAAAACTATAATTATGCTTATTGTGCTGTATGGTTACGAAACACACACCCTTGTCTTGATGGAAAAACGTAGACTGAAAGTATTTGAGAACAAGAACCTGAGGCGAATATTTGGGACCAAGAAGAACGGGAATAAGGAATGAGGAATGGCGTAAATTTCATAACAGGTAACTGCATAATTTATACCGTTTACCAAATATTGTTAGTGGTATTAAGTCTAGGGGGCTCATCGGCAAGTCATGTAGGTAGAATGGAAGAAAGTAGGAATGCTTTGCAAATTTTATCCTGAAACGCAATCGGAAAACGACCATTAGGAAGGCCTAGGCCAGATAGGGAGGATAATATTAAGATGGATCTCGCAGAAATAGGAATACAAAGTAGAAACTGGATCCAGTTTGCTAATAACAAAAGTCAATGAAAACTTTTGTGAATGCAGCATTGAACCTCCGGGTTCCGTAGGCCATACAGTTAGTTAGTTAGTTAGAGTTCCTGGATCACATCCATACAACACCATAATATACACATAGGTTTTCAAAAACTATTTCTTTGGTAATAGGCTAATATTTACTATTAAAAAATTCCGTTTTCCCTCTATCGCATTTTGAGACTATGCTATTCTCGATTTTACATCTTGTTTGCTTCCATTATTTCTTGTTATTTTGCTTCTTAAGTTATATCATTCCTACACCTCTTCATATACAGTATTTTGCACTTAATTGCTCTGGTAGTTGCTCTCGATTAGCATTTTAACTTTTGGTGATTTTCATGTTAAATTTGTTGATAAGTTTCTCTTGTGTTCCATTTTGTCCTGTGTTTACTTTTTTCTCACTCCTCGTCAACAACATGAATAAGAGTTCAGCTATTCGAACGATTTCACAATTTATAATGCAGTTATTTGTCAATAAATTACGCTATCATGCATCTGAATCGTGTGATAATGATTTTAAGACCTGAATGTCTTTATTCTTAAATGTTCTTCTGCTGTATAGATATCGTTAATCTGCTTTTATAGAGCAGTAATTCACACCGCTTGTTATGCAACCAGCATTTAAGTAATCTTCTGTGATAGGATAGTGGTTAACTGCTTATTATGCAATCAGTATTTAAGTAAGCTGCTGTGATAGAGTAGTGATTCATTGCTTATTATGCATAAAGCATTTAAGTAAGCTGCTGTGATAGGATAGTGGTCAACTGCTTATTATGCAAAAAGCATTTACGTATGCTGCTGTGATAGAGTAGTGGTCAACTGCTTATTTGCAAAAAGCATTTACGTAAGCTGCTGTGATGGAATAGTGGTCAACTGCTTGTTATGCAACCAGCATTTAAGGAAGCTGCTGTGATAGTGTAGTGCAGCGTTTCCCAACCGGTGTGCCGCGAGAAAATCGAAACAAATTATTAATTCTATAGGAACCAAATTGCAAGACATAGGGAAAAATGTATATTTGCATTTCACATTACTATGAACCTCTACTATAAATCTACAATTTTAAGTTTCATACTGTGTTACTTTTCTGTACATTTTTAATGTTGAAAAATGTATTTATCATTGTCATGTCCATTATTGCTTCTTTATTGTTGCAGACTATTTCGTAACTTGAAATTTTAATGTATTATTCAATAAATTCAACAAAGCAAACATGCATACAAATTACCTACATATGTGTTTTAAAAGTATAGGAGATTTGTTTATTTGTTCGTTTTTAGTGATCTTCCCTGTTAGTTAAAGGTTAGATACAGTTTTCGAAAGAGAAAGTGGATTTTTAAAAACCTGAGTCCAATATTTCATTGCTATTGTTTTCTATTTTAAAATTAGAATGAAAAATAATCATAATCATTTACCACGGGGGAAAATCAGTGATCGAGCTTTGTTCTCTGTAAGAAGGAAATAAGCACATTAAAATACCACGGTATTTTATATTTACAAATAATAATAGTAATAATAGTAATAATAATATTTACAAATAATATATATGTGTGTGCTGCGAGAATTCAAGTTACACATGTAGTGTGCCGCAAGTTGTAAAAGGTTGGGAAACGCTGGTGTAGTGATTCACTGCCTGTTATGCAACCAACATTAAGAAATCTGCGACGATATAGTCCTTAACTCCTTGTTATGCAACCATATTTAAACCAAGTTATGTGGGTTGCATACAAAACGGGTAAAATCCAAAATACTGTATGTTCTGTAGGAATCAGTAAATCGTAATTTTTCAACTCTGGGACTCGAATTGATTAACTTTCGGGGAACATAGAAATACAAAGTTATCCGTAATGTGATAAATCAGATTTATGGAGCATTGAGTATTCAAGGAAGAGGTCAGCAACGAGGCCAATTTTTCCCGTCACGATCACCGACACATCCTGTGGATTAAAAGTTCAAAATAAAACTTCTAAACAAAAAGTGAAGTTCGAGTAAAATTCATTAAAATGGCTTTAAGGAAAATAAAATTCAAACGAAACATGAAAATGCTGAGAGAGAAATAATAACAATACATAAGAAACGTAAGTACAAAATAAGTAAAAAACAATAACAGTGACACACAACACAAAAATTTAAAAAGAAAACCTCAGATAGTCATAACTATTCCAACATGAAAAACAAAACTGAGAATATGGTCAGTAGAGACCGCATTATCCTCGAACATTTGAATAAGATTTTCAGGTATACCTTGACGTTCTCTGAGATCTGAGAGTTCCAAAAATTAACACAAAATAGCCGAATATTTACTGGAATGATACTATTCTCACAATAAGTACACTTAATAAGAAAATATATTTAACAATTAAACTGGTTCCTATAATAATAATAATAATAATATACAAGAGTATATTAACTTGAAATTAAATTTTAATGCGCGATTTATAAAATACTGGTAAATCTAGTTGGTTCCTGTGCTTTTGCTATATGGATATCGTTAACTTCTCTGGAGTTGATTGCCTGTTGAAGATGCAACCATCATTTCAGTAAAGTTTTGTGGGTTGCATACGGAACAGGCAAAATTCAAAATTATTATAATGTTCTTTAGATATAACTATTTCGTAACTTTTCAAATCTTGAACTCGAACCGATTAACGTTCGGGAAACATAGACATACAAACAGATCTGCAATGCGATAAGTCAGATTTATGGGGTGTTGTGCATTTAATACAGACGTCAGAAGCGAGGCTAATTGTTTCCGTGACGATAAGGCTGACACATCCTGTGGATTGAAATTTCAATTAAAAATATATTGAAAGGACTTTAAACAAAATAAAATTTAAACTAAACATGAAAATGCTAAAATAATAAACAACAATATATGAGACGTAAATAGAGAATAAGTAAAAAGGGAAAGGAAGCAATAACACTGGCATACCATAGAAAATTTTAAAAAGAAAACCTCAGAGAGCCATAACTATTCCAACATCAAGAACAAAACCTATAATATGGTCAGTAGAGTACGCATTATCCTGTAACATTTGAATAAGATTTTAAGGTATACCTTAATGTTCTCTGAGATCTGAATATTCCAGACATTTTACACAAATGTGCCGAATACTTAGTGGAATGATACTATTCACACAATAAGAACAGTTAATAAGAAAAAATATATTCAACTATTTAACTAGTCCTTATAATAATAATAATATACAAGAATGTTTTAACTTGCAATTAAATTCTAATGTGCAATTTAGTATACACTGCGTTGTAAACTATGATTCAATCTACAAGTATCTATCGTTCTATAGGAATGAAATAATCATAATTCTATTAATATAACACAATTTCTCCACTCAACAGGTAACTCAATATATCATCAATTATAGTTTGGCAGCCCACATACAACACCAATAACTATATGCACAAAAGAAGCACCCTAAAACTCATACAACTCCATTTTACATGTATTGACAATTGATCTTTTAGACTTGGATCGGTATAATATTAGTTAGCAACTAAAGCACTAATTGCTCAAACAAGATACTACAAATGTATTTCCAGTTTTTCGAAAAATGACGCTACAAGCTTTAACAAAAACTAGCAGTCAAAAGGGCAAAAATAAATTTTCGAGGCGCATCCAGAAGGTAACTTTCCCACGCATACCATAGCTAGAAAACTGTATCTTGCGGGAAGTGACTGCGTGCACGTGAGAGAGTAAGAGCCTAGCATGGCGTATGTGCCAGTGGAACTTCCCTAGTGCTATCAGTAGCGTCGTGGCAGTGGTTGATGATGGACGTTCCTATTCCGGCTCCCGCCGCATGTGAAGTGCAAGCAGTGATAAAATATTTCAATGTATAAGGCATAGCGCCAATTGAAATCCATCGTCAGCTGTGCCAGGTCTATGGGCGTAACGTCATGAAGAAGTAGAATTGTCCATTGCAAGTGTAGACAATTTGCAGCAGGACGCCAAAATATGCATAACAAAATATGCATTATGTTGGTAGATTTGCCAATACATTCATAGATACAATTTGATGTGTTTATTCATATAACACAATAAGTACAGTAACTACAAGAAGTACAGAACTTTTATACAAAGTGCCATTTAACTTTCATATGTATCTAATTACCAAAAGTACCTAAGTATTGCATTAGAGAAATCTGTTTATTACTTAGTGTATAATTCAAAGTACGCAGGCGAATGTTTAATTATCTTCACTTATATTTCTGGTGTCTCGCAGCATGTCGTTGTAAAAACATGGCCATAGGAGCTTCATTTTCTGATTACTACTGCTTCAGTAATTCAACCTACATAATTTATCTCACTGACAAGAGCGAAGTTGCCTACCTAGCAACCCGGCAATCGCCAATATCATAAAGAAGAAAGTATATATTTCTAATAAAAATATTTTGTTTGAAAATGTAACCTTAGTCGCTAATTCTAGACAGATACTTTCAACATATAGTGGTAGATCGTATAAATTTTTTTCCAATTTTTCCATGCACAATATTTTTAAAAAATCAAAGAATGGTTACTTTGATTATAATGTATAAAATATGGTTAAAATATATAAGAATAATAATTATTTTCAATAATTACAGAAAATACTTATGATTTGTACACATTTATTATTATGTGTTGGGTATTCTACCTTATTGAGGCTTTGATCTTTCAAGTACGTGAATTTAGAATAATAGGTTGTACAAAATGTACTTATAAACTATTAATAAGTAATCAAAAATCATTTATGAAAGTTACTTTGCGTTCTATGGACATAAATGAAAGAGAAAAAAACGAATAAAATATAAGATTAAACTGAGACACCATTATATAATATGTAGTATCGCAATTAACTAGCAATTGTGTATCCAGTTTGGCAAATCAGAGTATTACAGTAGATGGTAAATTATTTTAACATTTTAGCGTTGTTCAATTAAAAAAACAAAACTTCATTTTATTTTACAAACATTCTTCATACATATAACAAGCGAACCCCATTTAGCGGGAGAGCCAGTTCACCATTCCTCTTCCCGGCTACCGTGTGTAGTATATCGCTATTGTAAGTATCTTGTTGCTCCCATTCTTTTTAAATGTTAACTTTGCCAAATAGAACTATCCACCCATTGGTTTATGAAAAAGTTTATTCTTTGTTTTTTCCTATCTAACAAGGAAGGGTCACGCAGCGGCTCCGCTGAGATCCGAATGAGACAATTGTGTTTGCATTTGATATGTTATAATTAGACGAATCCCAAAGTTATACGTGCCACCGAGCGGAATATCGTGAGTTACAACATATTTTGTAATGTAAAAGTTACGAAAAAATTACATTGTAAAATAATTCGAAACGGGCCATTTGTTCGGAAACGATTGGATAAATGGAAAACTCGGTGAACACGTGTCCCATAATTTTCAAGGGAGTACTTCTGGGGCTAAAAATTTTTGCCCCAGGGTCCTCGGTAGGGTCCCAGACGGGGTCCAACTCAAAAGTTTCAAATGGCAAGGGGGGTTAAGTCGCACATCGTTTGAAAGCTGTTGTTAAATGAAAGAAGATGGAGCAAGTCTCGACTCTCTACGACAACTCTGTGCAAAATGGCGGAGGGTCAAAATGTAAACAAAAACTTAATTGAAAAGTCCATGGCCTCCCCTATAAATCGGAAACGGTGAGACAAATGTGAAAACAGGAAATGACGTGTGGTATTACTTCCAAAGTACAACGATTTAAGTTAAAACGTCTTGTTCTAGGGCCCTCACAGGGTCCCAGGTGGGGTCCAACTCATAAGTGTCAACCGGCAAGGGGGGGTTAAGTAGCACATCGTTTGAAAGCTGTTGTTAAATGAAAGAAGATGGAGGAAGTCTCGACTCTCTACGACAACCCTGTGCAAAATGGCGGAGGGTCAAAATGTAAACAAAAGCTAAATTGAAAAATCTATGGCCACCTTGAATCCAAGATGGCCGCTTAAAACCTATGTCGAAAGTATAGGCATACCAAACAGCTGAAGCTAGGAAAGCTAAATTTGGTATGAATGCTGATCAGGAAAAATAAGTGACAAGAGGATACGAAATATTCAAAAAGTGACATCTTGTGTTCAAAATGCCGCACTATTTATCGAACCATGTCCAGCTCAAACCACTGGAATTGGAGAAGCGAAATGTGGTATTTACGTTTATGGTCAATAGTAGATATCCAGAAAATATCAAAGACGTATCATCTATAATCCATTATGTCTGCCAGCGTGAAAAATGAGTTTGTATATAAATATGTTATTTCGAGTATTATGACCAAACCAACAAACTTTGACGCATCTCGATGTACTGGAGTGATTTGCACGTGGTTGGTACTGCTCGCCAATCTTGTAAATGAATGTTTTGCTTTATATCTAGTATTGCTTGAAACATTGTGATCAAACCAACTAATGGCATACAAATATAACCATCACGAATACGTTACAATAGAGCTCTCAACCTAACTGGTGTAGCAAGTCCTTTATGTATTAACTACTTATGAGAAAATTAGAAAAGTCCCGAAGATATTCAACTTTTGTTTAGCATTATGAATAGAAAGTCAGAGTTATGTGTTCATTGCATATTCATTATTTTCACGTAAATGATATCGAAAGAACCGTGACGATCGTATATTAGGAACAAAACATATATGTGTTATTACGGAATGAAATAATAGTTGAAGTGAATCGAAATTCAGTTGTTCTTTAATATTCCTATTGTTCCTAAATACATAATAGAGAAAAGTGGAAATTTACATTTGTACTGTTATGAATGTACACAATAGCAAAATGATATTGAACAGATACAAAATGTAATGCAACCGGCAAGACTTAATATAGAATACGCAAAATTGTACAAATGAAACAAATATCATAGGATATTGTACTTAACAACTGAATATCTATGTTTAACATATCTATGTAAGTGAAGCAGTGCAAAAGGTGTGCAAACATGCAAGCAAAGTGTGATTGAGGCAAAAACATTCATTCGACCCGTTCAAATACATCGGTATGTGAGAGATCCAAGCGAAGTACAGAAGTTGTCACCACCAGGCGGCTGCTCTAACCACCGAAGCAGACGATTGGAAGCATAGAATGGAGAGCACTAGGCCCTATTGATTTTTTTTCAAAAACTTATTTACTATTTCGAATATTTCTTATTTCTTTATTATACTCACTTTTATCTTCTATCCTGGTTGTATCATACATAAATTAATCCGTCATTGTGAACACAAGATGTCCCGTTTTTGAACATTTCGTATCTTTTCATCACCTACTCTTACTGATCATCATTCATACCAATTTGGTTTTCCTAGTTTCAGCAGTTTGTATGCCTATACTTTCGACATAGGTTTTAAGCGGCCATCTTGGATTCAAGGTGGCCATAGATTTTTCAATTTAGCTTTTGTTTACATTTTGACCCTCCGCCATTTTGCACAGGGTTGTCGTAGAGAGTCGAGACTTCCTCCATTTTCTTTCATTTAACAACAGCTTTCAAACGATGTGCTACTTAACCCCCCCCCCTTGCCGGTTGACACTTATGAGTTGGACCCCACCTGGGACCCTGTGAGGGCCCTAGAACAAGACGTTTTAACTTAAATCGTTGTACTTTGGAAGTAATACCACACGTCCTTTCCTGTTTTCACATTTGTCTCACCGTTTCCGATTTATAGGGGTGGCCATGGACTTTTCAATTAAGTTTTTGTTTACATTTTGACCCTCCGCCATTTTGCACAGAGTTGTCGTAGAGAGTCGAGACTTGCTCCATCTTCTTTCATTTAACAACAGCTTTCAAACGATGTGCGACTTAACCCCCCTTGCCATTTGAAACTTTTGAGTTGGACCCCGTCTGGGACCCTACAGAGGACCCTGGGGCAAAACTTTTTAGCCCCAGAAGTACTCCCTTGAAAATTATGGGACACGTGTTCACCGAGTTTTCCATTTATCCAATCGTTTCCGAACAAATGGCCCGTTTCAAATTATTTTACAATGTAATTTTTTCGTAACTTTTACATTACAAAATATGTTGTAACTCACGATATTCCGCTCGGTGGCACGTATAACTTTGGGATTCGTCTAATTATAACATATCAAATGCAAACACAATTGTCTCATTCGGATCTCAGCGGAGCCGCTGCGTGACCCTTCCTTGTAAGTATAATCGTACATTTTTTGCTTGAAATTTTTTGCACACTAATAAACATTGGGCTCAGACTGTTCGATGGCTGGTAAGTTTTGCGAATCGGAGTTTCTGTAAAAAATGTTTTCATTATGCAATAAACGAAACATAATTATGAGAACTATCATTTTAATTTGTCCTTTTTCTTTACATATAAGTAGTCAGTGTTGACGAGGATTTATTTTTCACTTTTCAAAACTTTTCTGCACTCCTGATCCAAGTTCACTTGTTTTCGAGAAGTTTCAATTCTATTTGTGTAGAGAGAATAAACTATAGTGATTGAGATTAAAAGAAATAAGGTACATGTAAGGTGGATAGTGTCAAACGTAATTTTACTTTTTTCATATACAACAAAAGAAAAAAATTGAATCCGGTAAAGGGAAATGAAAAAATGTCGACGTGAATTTGAGAGAGTGGCAGCAAATTCGAAGCAAACATGTTTGTTTGAACCTGCGATTTGAATCAAGAAGGGAATATTCGTCCCCATGTCATCGTCGATTGACCAAAAGATGATCCTAATAAAGATTTTGTCGAAGCAGGAAAATTCTATGCTATAATTATCTGTATTTTAATTATACGTAAAACACAAACTCGTACGCACACCATACCTTGTACATGCCGTTTTTTTTTTTTTTTTTGTTTTGTTTTGTTGGTGATTAGGTACAACTTTGTTGCCATGAATTGCAATAGGATGTCGAAAATCCGGATTCGAGAGCCATGATGGTCGGATTCGTGGGTCAAATTTTGATGATGTACCTTAGTTTGCCAGTCCACTCACGCTCTCTGATCGTTTATTCCAAGACCTGAATGAAACTTGTTTCTTTCCATTTTCTAAGTATTCTTCTCTTGAATGTTTTAACTACATTTACATTTGCTCAAGCAGGGCTACCAACGTATAAAAATTATTGTAAGGCGAAACGGGAATTCCTTACAATTCATTAAATACCAATTTTTGATTGACGTCTCCTGCGATAAGAATCATAAGGCAAAACGGGAAAAGGTGAACACTGAAGACACGGGCACTTCCTAACCTAGGATCAGCGTGGAGCCAGCGTGCTTAACGATAATGAGAGGTTCACTAAGCTTGCATCTCTGGCTACAAAACAATGCAATCGAACATTAATTGCCAATTAAAAAAATACCTAAGCAAAACACTTACAAACACAACAAGAAAGAAACAAAATAGTGCGGAATTTCTATTTCATATTTTTATACTTTGTATTGGTTTTTAATGATTTTATACAAAAAATTAACAAACACTGATTTCACATACAAGCTAGAACGGAATGGTGCACATCCAACTCTGGTAAAGAAAGACGTCCACTATACATCCTATATCAAGTCTCTCACCAACCATAAGGGAGTCCAGCAGCGATATTCACAATTGAGAAGGAAAACAAAAAACATACAAATGAGGAGTGATAAGATGAATAATAAATTCAGCTGCCCTCTCATATCCACTCCCTTCACGATGATGACAGTCCTCTGCATGAAGAGAGTCAAATTCATTGAAGATTTTTTTTCTACAGTATACTTGGTGGTGTTATATTTTACTTGATTTGATTTTGAGTTTAACGTCCACTCCAGCAGCTAGGCTATATGAGACGACGTGGAGTCCAAACCAAATGAGGTTTGGCCGGGAATAGAATTAGAGTCTCTCACGCAAAAACAACGTACGCTAACCATTTAGCCACAAAGAAGTTCAACTGGTAGTATAGTACAGTTACATTATGTATACTATCTGAAATGTCAGTTGATAAGAAAGAAGCATATAATAATAATAATAATAATAATAATAATAATAATAATAATAATAGAAATATATTCAGATCTCTGGTATATAATTCCAAAACTTCTTATTTTTCGAGGTCTAATTCGTTGATACTTCGGAATTATTCTCACTATTAAAGTCGATCCTCAATCTACTGGTCCCAAAATTCCTTCTCTCATCCTTGACACATAAAATTATCCTATTTTGTATTTATTTATTTATTTATTTCGGAAAAACAACAGGCAAATGCCTAATTATAGTTTTCCCTTATTGTGAAGTGTATTTAATACACTTTAAAATACACATATAATAACATACTAATATAAAATAATAATATGAAAGCAAAATATACGTTAAAATACAAATAGCACGATATATAGAATACAACAAATTTATGTAAAATGAAAATTTTGTTTGCAACTAAAAATATCTATATCTGGGTGTTCTTGTAACATCTTATTATACAATATACACATTTTTCTGACAGGCGATACATCTAATGCATTAGTCCTTTGCGCTGAAAGATGGAATATGTCATTATGGGGTCTCGTTGTTCTATGTGGGACGCGAATTTTTATTTCTGATAACAAATATTCTGAATCTATTGCACCATGAATTATTTTATGTAAGAAAGATAATATGAAATGACTTCTTCTGCTTTCAAGAGATTGTAATGAATATTTGTTTCGAAGACCTTCGTAGTTCTCAAATTTTGGATATATACCTGTTTCTTTATATGTCAAAAAGCGCACAAATTTATTTTGAATGTTTTCGATTTTATTTATATATTTCTTACTATTAGAACCCCATATTATCGCTGCATATTCCACCTTAGACCGTACATAGGCAGTGTATAATGTTTTGAGAGCATTAGTATTAGAAAAATCACCTCCTAATATCATCACAAAGCCAAGATTCCTAAAGGCCTCACCAATTACTCTGTTGACATGAATATCGAAAGATAGGTTTGACTGCAGAGTGACTCCAAGATCAGTAACATTATCCACTCTCTCAATTGGCGTTTGATTAATAGTATACATATTGCGTACATAGTTTATTTTCCTGGTGTATGATACTACTTTACATTTTCTAATATTTAGTAGCAACTTGTTTGATTCACACCATTGGGAAATAGCATTAATGTCATTTTGCAAAGAAATTGCGTCCAATTCCGTGGAGATACTGCGATAGATTTTTAGATCGTCAGCAAACAAAAGTTTGTGAGAAGATGTTATTACAGATGGTAAATCGTTAACAAATAGTATAAATAACAGAGGTCCTAAGTTCGATCCCTGAGGCACACCAGAGTCTACGACATATTCCTTAGTTAAAATATTCTTGTATCGAACGCGATGTTTCCGTTGGTAAAGATAGGATGCTATAAGTTGTTGAAGATTTTGTGAAAAATTGAAAGTCACAAGTTTGCTTAGAAGTATATCGTGATTAATTACGTCGAACGCCTTGGAGAAATCTGTATAAATTACATCTACCTGTTCCTTTTTATCAACTTGATTAGCTATAAAATGTGTAAGTTCTGAGAGATTATTACGGTTGACCTCTTTGGCATGAAACCATGTTGAAAGGAAGATATTACTGACCGTACATGTGAGTAAATTTTTTCGTATATGATAATTTCAAATATCTTAGATGGGGCAGATAGTAGGGTTACCGGTCGATAATTTTTTATTTGGTCTGTAGGACAGCCTGTTTTGGGAATGGGACAGACGTCACCAATCTTCCATTTCGTAGGAAATGTAGAAGAAGCTATTGACTTATTAAAAATAACTTGTAGGGGATGTTTCAGTATTTCTGAGCAGCCTTTAATGATATATGGTGGTATTTTGTCCGGTCCACAAGATGACCGTGGTTTAAGTTTCTTAATAGCATTCTCCACATCTTCGATTTCTATAAAGTTAATGTTTAATTTGTCCAGGATTTCCGAATTATTGTGTTGCTCCGCAGGAATAAGATTGTAGCTCGATTTATTGTGTGTCACTTGAAAATTTGCCATAAACGCGTCTGCAATATCAGCATCGTCACTCAAAGTTTGACCATCATAATGAAAGATATTACTTCCCGAATTACTCTTTTTATTCTTAACATACGCCCAGAAAGTCTTAGGATTATTTATAATATTGGCCTCACAGTTGTTTAAATATATTCAAATTCTGTTGCAGCTTTTAGGTTAAAAATCCCTTATTCTGTACGGGTAAATCCGAAATGTGTTTTGTGTGCGCAGTATCTTTACATATACAAAATTTCATTGCTTCAGAAGAATAATCTATTCTCCTTAACAGTTCCCGATTCTCACTCTTTGTATGACATTTCCAATGTTTGTGCAAGCAAATTGTGTATCCTCATTTTGTGTACCAGATGTTGATATTTATCATATTTCTTGCCATTTTGTAGAATTGTTGAAGTAATCTAATTCCCATTCTTCCACTTTAATTGCTTCGAATTTCCCAAATCCTTACAAGTAGAAATTTTGTATTCTGTATATCAAAAATTTCGAATAGCAAAACATCGTATGTACGTTATGCATAGCAAAAAATGTCGTCCTCAGTTTCAATTAGCTTATTTCTGTATATAGGAGTAAAGAGAGATTTAGAACAAGGATAGAGAACACAAGAAACAAAGAAGGACTATTGATTTGAGATTGATGGTGAGAAAGATTTACGTAGAATTCATATCTGTGTTATCATTCGCAAACTACGGGTAGCATTAGGAGATAATTTCGATTGCTCGTGATAATGTGATCAAATTTTCCGATTAAGGAACAAAGAAGAACATCCACAAAAATAATGATTTTAAATTTTGACCAGAGTAGATCACAGGAGAAGCATTGATCTCCGATGCGAAAGATTTCTGGATGCATCCCAGGCCATGATGTACACAACATCCTGTTCGACAGACATCTCTCCGAATATCCCGTTTTCTTTCACTTTCTCATTAAACACATTCTTATATTTCCTTATAGTTAGTAGAATTAACGTAAAAGTATTTTACTTCCGGTCACCAGTATAATATGTTTACAGTACTTTTGCACATATGAAAGAATAGAAAACTGCCTTGATCATTGGTCATGAATCCATGTGGTTACTTCATGAAAATGGCCGCCTTGTCGAGAAGTATGACTTCATTTAAATGATCATATATCTCCATTAGCAACCCTTTGCCAGTTCGTGAACTAAGCTACGAAATAGGTTCAGTAACACTTTCGTGCATTTGTAACACGAACGATCAAGAAGTTATAGCTATACTAATTTGAAAGTGTAATATACTGATTAACGTTTCACGTAAATGCTGTCTAAATTTTAGGAGAGAACGGGGCAATGGTTGTCGGTGGGAAAGGGCGTTCACTACAATTTAAAAAAAAAATATGGTTCGGTGTGGAGGCTTCACGGTAGGTGCTGCACTTTGTCACTTGGTAGACTAACTTGAATTAGTTTGTGATCTATTTCTTTGTTGTCGCATAAAGCAGTAGGTGCTGAATGTATATATTCATTATGTTTCTTATAGTTTACGGGAGAAAGTGAAGCTGAGATAAGTATAGTTTAAGTTTGTGAATTCAAAATTTCTGCCAAGGTTAAATACATATTATAATCTCAGATTAATTTTATGTTTACCTTATTTCAGTCCAGTGTTTGTTTCTAGATGAAGAAATGTAACATCTTTAACAATACCCTTTGAGGTAATGCGAGGGAATATGTACTTACTTTGAGTGATAATGAGACCCTGCCGAACATTAATCTGAAGTTTTTAAAGTTGAATTTGGTTTTGCTTGTAGCTGACATCCAAACTGCTGGCCAAACTGCTGCACGAATTTATTTTTGAAGATAGAGACACATATTGCCGTATGATAAATTATTTCCTAAGTTTTCAGGGTCGAGAGGTATTTGTCTCCCCTTAATTGCTATCCGACCACCATAAGTAGCTCAAACCACTATGAAAGTCAAGATAATGACCAAATGCAATGAGAAATAAAAATGTATTGGATATTAAAGCATATTATATCGCTTCCTACGTTTTGAGGTCAAAGATATCATTGCTGTTACTTAATTCCGCCATCTTATATGCCTACCATAAGCAAGCAAAATTCGGTATGGAAATTCTGATTCATGTTCAGCAGGGTTTTATTATCTCTTAAAATACACGTTACCCAAATGTAGCAAAAAATACCGTTAAAATCGTCTCAGAGTGCGTTTTTCTAAAATGTTAACCAGTGTTCTCCGCCCATTCCAAATTTCCAAATTAATCGTTCCTGTTACGAAAGAAAGTATTGGATTTTTTATAGCTTAATACATAATCTTTTAAATGTGTGTTGACACATCATAATATATGAATAGTAATGGAGATAAGATCATTTAAAAAAACGAACCTATGTATCTCGACACTAAGCCGTTTTAATTATATCATTCCAGGGGTTCATGATCTCTGATCAAGTGTCTTCCGACAGATTTTTATTCCTTCATATATACATAACATAACCACTGATGTCCGGAATTGAGTTTGTTTCGATATACGAGTATTTGAATTAATTACTCCGACTATTATCGGTTCCCATAAAACCGTTGACTAGATTCATAATGTCCTAAATATTTCAGTTCTTTAGCATGCTAAGTCCGTTACAACTTGTGAGCATCGGGTCACTAAAGCACATGAATTTGAATACAGAATCATAAAGTAAATTCAAATGTTCTTGAAACCTAAACTGGAATTGTTTTTAGTTAAGTTATATTTTCTGTTAAAAATTCTATTTAGGATTATTGTATTCAATAATATCGTTCATACTCCATTCACCCTGTTCAACGCGAACGACCAAGAATCATTCCAGAATACTTTTCAAGAAATATTCAAAATTAGTCCTATAGTGGATAAACATTATTAAATAATATCTTTGGAGCAGAAAAATCCGGTTTGATACCTGGTTTGTGCATATGTGGGAGTTCGTGGTCTCATATTGCATTACTGCTGAGAAGAAACGTTAAAAATCAATCAAGTACACGAGAATAATTAAAATTACGTCAAGTTCTCGATTTATGTCGTATACTGTTTTCATGATTTGGAAGTATTAAATGAAGATCAAACTTGTCAATGTTCAAAATGATTTGTTACTGAAATTTACCATCGCAAACTAAAAGTTATTTGTCATTTTATTCTTCCCAAGGAAGTACTTTTAGTTTGGGTTGCACTATGATAGAAATAATTTTATGTGGTTTCCAGGTGTGAGACCCCTCTTTAAGTAACATTATTTATTTACTACCTGAAGTATTACTATAAACTATCAGAACGCAACTTGATTTTCAGACGTTCAAACTATCTCTCATTTTCCTAATTTTACTTTTATTAAAGTATACTTAAAATTTTAAATTTTCCATGTTTCCTGTGACGTTGGTTGAGAAACGATCCGTTAAAGTGTTAATAAAATGTATCTTGTTTCAATATATATTAATATTATATGATAGTACCCTGCCGTGGAAAAGCAGTACCTGAGGCGAGAATATACGACGACACCCCTATACATATGAGTGAGGTCAACATACCAGCCGCGAAGCGCCAGCATGGCTGGCGCGAAGCGTAATGAAATTTTCAAAAATAAACCTTGCTTTTTCTTGATTTTGAACACTTTTTATTACTTCTTTTCTTCCATTTTTATATACATATGTTTTCTTTTTCCCTGCCGAATTTTGCGCCCCTTACTTTGACTCTCAAGGCCGTCGCCCAGCTCGTACCCTCCCAACGCACGGTACTGTTATATTAGTCGGTTTCGATTATGAATTTAATATATTTTTTAATTTTGACTTGAGATTTCGGACAGGTAGTTTTGGTGCGAGGTCTGTCATTTCTTATCATAAATAGTAAATATTTTTCAATGACTTGCATAACAACATAAGTAAGCAATCACATTTATTACGAAACAAGTAGCCGAAAGATTATCACATATACATATTTAGTTTATATAGTCCCGGGTTCGATTCAATGAATCGTTATGTAACATCACGGTTATTCAAGACTTTAACTATCATTAACACCGACTCCTAACCACATCAAGAGCTTTAATCCGGTATTTTAGGCAGGTGCACACACTGTAAAAATAAATCAGTAACGTTCCACCAAAAATTGAATGCAGCTGAGCTGCATCCACAACTTAGATGAACGTAAGGATATCCATGTTTTAGATTAAACATTTAGCTCATCTGTATTATGAAGCTTTAACTGGCTGGTTGAAAAGTGTAACTCTAAAGTAGGATGAAGGTTGAACTTGTTAGTTGAAAGTATAACTCTAAAGCAGGATAAAGATCCATATGATTAGTTTAGCTCTCCTGTAGGATGCAGTTTTATCTGATTTGTAGAGCGTTCCAATCTTCTGTAGGATGAAGGTTCTTCTGATTGGTTGAACGTTATCCTTATAATTTTTCCGAAAATCAGTTGAACGTTTAGCTGTTCTTCAGTTGATACTGGATTATAAAAGAAGTATGGAGGTTGAAGACTAGTTTGCAAGATAAAGTCTCAGTATAGGCCGTTTCCCACCACACTATCTCGTCTGCAAGAGAGAAAGATTACAATCCCACACCACCGTTCCCAGGAGGATTCTATGTAAGTTAATGCTTTCTTTTACATTCGACAGTTTATTGTTATTGGTGAACTATTATTGATGCAAGCGTAAGCGACTTTAAACAAGATATGCCACGATAAACTAACCCAAGACTTAAGCACTATACAATAATAATACAATTATTATATTGAAGATTTGGTAACAATTAGATGTTTCTTGAAACTGTCTATCATTTAACAAGTTGTCCTGATAATGTTCATAATAGTTTCTTTAAGGTTTACGAGTATGTGTTATTGTAATACATTTTTAACTTATTTTTTTAATGAAAACCTCGCATGGACAACTCAGAAGTCAGAATACCTTTCAAATAGTTCGTTCTTCTTAAAATATTTCATGAACACCTGCCAATGAAAGGTGAAATATATGGCATGTTCTTTCATCTTATTGCAAAAAAGCCAGTGGTTCGTTTAATATATTTGTAGTCGGCTGTAAAATTGTTCAATTATGTAAGACACACTTCCAATTTCGAAGAAAGTTAGTTTGGACAACAGAGTCAATTGGCCATATCACTGAATTACAAACTCCATTTAATATCGCACAGTAGGTCTATTAAGTACTACTGGAAGTTGCTATGTACTTGAAATTATATACCCTTAGCCAAACTATCTCCACGAAAATTGTTGCGTAAGTATCGTAGGATTCTGAAATATGTATTTTTGGATAGCCCACATATTAGTTCCTAAGTAAACGGCTTGACTCGACTACACTAAGTTCCATAGTTTTGGAGCTATAGACCATTGAACTTCATTTTCTCATGTTTTCGGCAGCCTAATAACTCCGAAAGAAAACATTTGTCTTCCCAGGTTTGTCTATACTTTTCGTCTTATCTTGGTGTCAGGAATCACCTAACAAACGTTGTCGGTATTATCAGTTTATATATCGGTATTATCGGTATATATCTGCGTGTGTGTGTGTGTGTATGTACATGTGTGTAGGAGTTTTGGTAAACCAAATTCCTTAAGAATAAGTATATATGTGAAATAATTTTTTGCCCAGCCCAACAATAAACAACTAATATAAATGTGCTAAGAAGGAAGTAGGCTACCTGTGTTCCATTCTCAACCATTTGATTTAACAAATATTTGTGTTTCTGTCTAAACATTAATCCAACTTTAAATTCGAAGATAATTTCCATAAAATTTATCCGATTTCAACAAAATATGAATACTTCTTTGCAAGCATTCGAAAAAAAAGTATATTGTCTCGGATTGAAATCAGTTAGTAAGTAAGAAGGTTAAAGATAACCTTAAAGTTCGTACAATTTACATGTCATAATGTGATAAAATTCCGCTATAATTTCATCAAAATATGTAATAGATGTTTGGCGTATATTTTGTTTAGAGATTAAAATTTGTCCAAAACAAAATTCATAGAGTCATCACAACTTCGAAGTTTACGCCTATACATAACATGATAAAGAATAGTATCCATGACTATTATTGTATAAATTATTCGATTTTGATACAATATGATCTTTATGACTTATGGCTTGATTGTGTAGGGAAATGATTACTTGAAAGGGTGAAAAGTACTATTTAAATTTATATTATATAGGAAGAAAAAGAAAATTCGGATTAAGTATATGAAAAATTGATGTATAATTGGTTTGTTGATATTCATAATACAGAATTATCTTCTATTAATTAGTTACGAGGTAAGGAAATTATCTTACAAATTACATATGGATTATGAGTGATTCAATGTAGATTAAATAGCATGGTTTATATCGTAGGTTATTATTTGTTGTAATACCACTGAATTGTTCCCTGTTAGATGAGCAATTTATAATAGCAGAAACAGTGAATTGATTGCTTACATTCATATTGCCTGGGTTAATGCGTGTGGGCAATATCAATTACTTGTAACATAGTATCATATTGTTACTTCCTGTACATAATTACAGCTGTTCAAAAATGAGGAATGATTTACTCCCTTTCGTTAAAAAAAACATGTACTACGATAATATTTCTTAAAGTTATTAAACTGTTATGACATATTTTGTTTATTTTATTTGACACTAAAAGTTACCTCTGGCCTCTCTCGTCGGGATATTGTTAGCAGAGGAGATTCAGGGTAGATTCCCGGTGGAACTGGTATTATTTAATGTTCTGTGTTATATTGTAATTTCACAGCTTCGTTGCTGAAAACCGACTTTATAATGCAAACTAAGAATAATCAATATTCTTTAGTATTAAAGTTGGTTGTAGACTACTTACTCTGATTCAAAAATACGCAACAAGCGTGGTATATAAATACATAACGTATCGTTCTGCTCAGGACGAGTGTAATATATAACAGAAAACCTTCATGAGGAGGACTTGTTTGGTTCATGAGCGTCATTTGCTTTTAATCTTTGTAATTGTTGCAATATAATACAATTTTAATTTGAAAATTGTGTATTTTTTCAGTTGTTCTTGTGTCTCTGAACAAAAACTAATTTAAATCGCCATCTCAAATGATTAATTATAAATTCCAAATCATTTATCGATTCAGTTATGCATCAATGTTTCTAGGGCTAAGATTAAGCAGGGACAAAATGACCCATTTAATCAGGCTAAATTTAATTTTGAAGTTCCGTAAACGGCGCTTGAATATCGGTATGTCTGGCTATATGTTGATGCATTGGCACCTTGGAAGACTGAGTGGTTAAGGTACAACATCTGTCTCAAGCTGCTGCACCTGATCCAGTTCCGTAACAGCAAACCTACTTCGAGTTACGGAACAAGCATTAAAATAGTTGCCTCACAAGATAATATGAAATTGGGCCCCTACTAAAATATGAAATATGAAATTTAGACCCTCTTAAAACTTAAAACCTAAAAAAAAAAAAAAAAAAAAAAAAAAAAAAAAAAAAAAACACTTTTAACACTTCTAGTGAGTTTTATTTATTTGTTCTTATTTTATTGGACTAGGGTTCAAGTTACATTTGTGCTTCATTTCACGAAAATATATTGTGTGCAGATGGGACAGCAACAGTGTTTGTTGTATTTTTAGATTATTTTCATTTCTAGAAATGGTATCTGGGGCTCATTTCTTGCTTCACAAGTTAACTTCATTGGTACAACATTTGGTACAACTTAAAGCCTTATATATTGTTTTAGCGGCTCTAATAGTAGACATTTTACAGATATGAGTTCCTATCATATTTTATGTTTCATCTAAGAGATTTTTTGTGTGTGTTACTATTGGAATATGGCGAACATATTCCACGTCTCATTTACGCAAAGGTCGTATCGTATCGTATCGTATGGAATACGAACAAATTATCTTGATGTTAGTCCATGTTGAACGAGAGGGCAGTTGTCTCACGCCTCCTCACAAGCTATGGACCTGATCTGATCACCTATCAACGTGCATATGATCAAGTGACAGTAATTTTTGTCACTACACAGTCACACATGTCTTTTAAACAGTAGGAAGTAGGCAGTCCGAAGCAGGCTTCTTTACGTCTCCGTATAAAGTTGAGACTGTTATTCGAAAAGTGGGGCGGTCGATATCAGTCTCCTGATCAAAAGTAGTACATGTTTTATAATTCCGGCAACTACTTTCCGCACTTATTCGCAATTTATTCCTAATAGACAGCTTTAATGCCAACTGTATGTACTGTATATGTGTATATATGGTTCAAGTGCACAATTAGTTCCGGTGATCAGAGCAGGGGCGTCATTTAGGGGGACAGGAGGGGGCAATTGCCCCCCCAAAGTTTGAGGATTATATATACTTTAATAAATTGCCTACTAATATACTAGTACAAAACGTGAAAGTCTTATGTCGGTGGTGCTCTTGCCCCCCACCCCCCCGCACCAAGCTAAGTGTGAAATGACGTATCTGGATCAGAGGTTTCAAAGTCGCAACCCGACGGCAGATGTTGAGACAATAAAACTCTCGTCGGGCAGTGATTTTATGAAAGTACATTCCAGGTAATAATGCCTTTCTCGAGACATTTACGAGAATATGCTGAAATACCCAACCCAGAAGGAGTGCACGTGAAATAACGAAAGTTTATAATTATTCAACATACTCCTCCTGAAGGTCAATACGCTTCTTTGCACGATGCTCCAATGTTTGTGAAACAGTTTTTTTTTTTCAAAAAAAAAGTCTAAAGACTGTTTCTCGCACCACAGTTCTGTAACACTAATCACTTGCTTATTAGATACATAATAGTGTATTTTCAAGTTTTGTTTGAGTTTGGGGAATACGCAGTAGCCTAAAAAAGTTAGATATGGTGAATGAGGAGCATGGTCTACACATTATAACCTAAAGTTGTGGGCAATCTAAGCTTGCAGTGACGTAAACACTGGCCCACTCACACTCAGAAGAAAAATATTGTATTCATGCGAGCGTTTAAGATAATTTTCTATAGCTGACAGCCAATGTGTGAAGCGATGCGTAGAAATCGAGACAGATCGTTTGATTGACAATCACATAGCAGTTAGTCACGTTCGAAGATCAGTTAACAAACAGTACAAAAGAAATATCTGAAATTTCTTTATCCGTGGGATTCTTGTTCCTTCCATTGCACCAAAATTTATACACTTTCTGACACCAATCAGAAATAAACGCTGTATCACTGAACAACCGTGCCCCCATATAGAATGGAAGACAATGAAAGTCGTTACAAATCACAGATCTTAGAAAAAAATTCTTCGTTGTCTCTCTTGGCCTTATTCAGTAGAGTTTTCGTCAACGCAACAATTATATCTTAATTTACGATAATAAGCATATCAGTTAGAATTGCTTATTGCTTTTTACGTTGCATTGCTATCAGCAAATTGCGCAATGAAAGCCTCTGTCTTCAATACATTATTGGAACCTAAAGATAAATAGGGAATTTTAAAGATGCGAATTATAATAGAAATTTTGATCTCAATAAAGTACATTGTGTTATCTTTGTGCTTCTGTTGTTTGTTTATTTAAAAATGTGTAGTGTTTGGTTGGTTCCGAGTCCCTTTCAACACAGAGGGTAAATGATGCGTGGACCTACAGCTTTAACATAGGTTTTCTGAGGGAATCGAAATACGAATAGTATATTTCGTTTCGTTTCGTTTGTAGTGGCGGTTTTGAGTGAACGAAGTTCCGGGCATATGCCCTTGCCTTCCATCTGTTTTGAATTGTTTTTATTGACTTTTAATTTCGCTCGTATTATTTTTGAAGAACCGCAACTGTCGCTGGCTCTCTTTTCTTATTAGTTTTGTTGCTTTACGGCGGGCGCGGCATTCTGTAGACTCGTCGTCGCGGGTCTCCAGTGCCTATGTTTGCCACTAGCTGTTTGTCGTGCTGTTCTACTGCTTGCCAGAATCGTCTGGATAGAATGCCTCTTGTTTCACTGAGTAGTGGTAGCTCCAGGTCTTCGTGGATTTGGGCTATACATTTGTCTCGTGAGTGACCCGTAATAGCCCTTGCTGCTCGGTTTTGGATTGTCTGGAGAGTTCGATGGTGAATTGCAGCCGCATACTCCCATGCGGGGTGTGCATACAGTAGCGTCGGTCTGATGAAGGTGGAGTAGATGTTCCTTCTGGTGTTGAGTTCGAACTGCGGGCTCAGGAGAATTGGTAGTAGCCATTGGACTTTTTGAGCTGCTCTGTCGGCGGTGTTGGAGATGTGTCTGGCGAACGTAAGTTTGTAGTCCAGGGTTACTCCCAGGTATTTTGCTTCATTCTGGAGAGTAAGCGGTGTGCCTGACCAGGTGAGCCTGTAGGTCTTCTTCTTTGTTTTCCTCGTGAAATCCACAAGTGTTGTCTTTGTGGGGTTTATCTTAGTTTTCCAGCGGCGTGTCCACTCCTCCAGCTGATTGATGTGGCGTTGCATGGCGACTTCTGCGTAGCGATGGTTGTGATTGCTAGCAAAAATCGCCGTGTCATCCGCATAGGTGGCCACCATTGTGGAGTGTGTGGTTGGTATATCAGCTGTGTAGAGTGAGTACAACAGTGGCGATAAGCACGACCCCTGCGGCACTCCTGCTTCAATCGGTCTGGAGTCAGATGTGTGTCCCAGGTGTGAGACTCTGAATCTTCTCCCGGTTAGGTAACTCTGTATGATTTTGGTTTGGTAAGTTGGGAAGCCCGCCTGATGAAGCTTGTGTAGAAGTTCCTGGTGCCACACCCTGTCAAAGGCCTTCTCGATGTCGAGAAAGAGTCCTAGGGTGTGGCCTCCTTCATTGAACTTATGTGTGATGTGGTCTACGACTCGGACTAGCTGGAGTGTCGTGCTATGTCCTGATCGGAAACCGAATTGGTGAGATGGCAGTAGATCTTGGTTCTTCACATGTGTCAGGAGTCTATGTTGGATTACCCTCTCTACCACTTTGCTGAGGTGAGAGAGGAGACTGATGGGACGATAGTTTTTCAATTCCGTTCTGGTTCCTTTTGCCTTTGGGATCATCGTTAGGCGGGCTTCCTTCCATTCTGCTGGGAAGTGGCTGTGTTGCAGGATATCGCCGTCTTATCGCCGTCTTTCGGCAGTCTTATCGCCGCATTTAGGTCATGGAATTCTTATTTAACTATACAATATACTAGAAATATATTTAGATAGAAAAATCATGAAAATGAAAAAGCCAAAATTTTCAAAATTCTCGTTTTTTTCCCAAAAAGGGCGGCTTTTATGTGAAAAAAACATCGATTCAAAAAAAGACGGCTTTTTTGCATCTCTAACATCATCTATGTTGAAAATTTGATCAAAATCGGTCTGGTGGTTCGAGAGTAATGAACTCACAAACATAGTCATCTAGTATATATATCTATATCTCGCCAACTCCAATCGATTCTTTGAGTGTGGACGGACGGACAACACTTCCCCATCTGAAATCTCGTGATTTCTTTCATGTATTTCTATACGTACAAATGCTATACTGTGGTTCACTCAAAGGTGCCTGAAATCTTTATCATTGAGACAGTTATAAGACATAAAACAGTCTGGAATGATTGTTGTTCGTGAGGATATTCGATCTCTTATTATGTTCAGTAACGTTTCTTGGTCTTTTCTCGGTACTGCCAACGCAAAAAAAAAAATCCTTTCGGACCACGTTACACGCCACTGAATACCAATTTACCGTCCGCTTGTCGCAATTTATTGAATTTTCTTTTCCCAAATTTAGCTTCGTCTATTTGCGTTAAAACAAATGTTCGTTCATGTTCTTATCGTCCAGCCAAGAGACACTTCCCTACAATAAATACTTCAATCAAGCACTGTTGATGAGGACAGCTTCAATTCATGTCTTATACTTTATGATGTTTCGCAGAAACTTCACTCATCTTCATAGAGGAATACTTTATATCTGATTATAATAATTCCAACACTACTTGCGCATCTACTTTCAGTCAATCGTTCTTTCAGAAAAATGTTCTGGGGGGGGGACACTGCTGGTACTATTTTATTTATTTATATTATTATAGACGTATTATTTTGGTCACCTCCGAAGGGGCTCTCTCAGAGTTCGGGGGCAGTGTGCCCCCAAAAGTATGCCTGGATGAAACACTGCTTTCAGTTGTCAAGTGGAGTTTGTTCCCTGCCGTGACTCATATACCTTGAGATTTATGATACTAACTTCATCATGTGCGCAATTGCAAAATCCTTTCTAGACTACCTAATACTTCTAATATTCAATGTTTTGGTCACTTGATTTCCAGTAATAAAATTTAGCAAATGGACAAACATACAGTACATTCTCGCACATAAAGTAAATTATTATTTGGTCTACGTCAATGGACATGCTCCGCTAGAATTTCTTCATAGTTTAACAAATTCAAATTTAAATTGAATGCTACTTTAAAAAGTGATTTGAGTTACATTTTAGGGTTTTGATATAACTGATTATGTAAAAATAAAAATGAGTCACATATTCTTCCATAAAAAAAGAACATTAACATTACTTCTCCGATGTGGCTAAATATCTTTTAGCTGATCTTTCCGTGTTGACGTTGTCGAAACATACGAAAACCCAAACCATTGTTAAAATAGCAAGAAACCACCGGTGACATGTTAGCCTCACTGGAAACGAAATTAGTCTGAAATGGACCTGATCCTTTGATTGCCAACCAATTAGATGACCACATGTACTGACGTAATATGCATACTTCTGCGGGGAGTAAGAAGTTAACCTGTTAGCCCCTCGATGGAAGTAAAATTGATCGAACTTAGGCCAGATCATTTGACCGTTGTTTGATCGCGTTAGACTGCCAACAATCGGCGTATGATCACCAGGCGTAGTGACGTAATATGTACGGTATAGTTTGTTTTGTAGCTAGTTAACAAGTTTATGTGTTCGGCTCCAGGAAAGATAAAATTGATTGAAATTGAGCAAGATCGTTTGATCACAATTGATCGGCTATAGTCAGCGTTTGATCGCAACCCACAATGAAGAAATACACATAATTATGGCTATTACGTTAATAAGTTAGTTTGTTCGCCCCTCATGTAAGCACAATTAATCGCAATTAAGACAGATTATTTGATGGTAGTTTGAACATGTTCCATTGCCAACAATCATCATTTGATCACCGTGCATAGCGACTTCATAAGCATAATTTTGTGTTTTCTAAATTTCAATGATTCGTAATTTTACCACATCGTTTGGTTTCAAACGTCGTAGTTTGATATTTATATGTAGTGACGTAGTATTCATAGTTTTGTAGAGAATTTAACAAATTAAGCTGTTACACCCATAAAAATAAAATTGATCGAAATTAGTACAAATCATTCGATCATCGTTTGATCGCCAACAATCAAACGATGATCGAATGATTAGTACTAATTCCGATCGCCAACAATCAAAATTCCATCCGCAGTGACATAATACAGCTAATTTTGTTGGGTAGCTAACAACTTAACCAGTCAGCCTTCCATGGAAAAGAACAAAATTGATCGGAATCCGGTAAGACCATTTGTTGCGTTTGATTGTCGCTCGTAGTGACGTAATATCCTCTATATTTGTTCTTCCGTCCAGGATACAAAAAAATCTAAAGAAGCACTTGATGGATCATTATCAATTTTTACGAGGATAATTAGCTATGTGAACGTGTTCGGTCTCATTGAAGGAAAATTGATGTGATTGATCTAAAACCAGATTGTTTAATCGCCATCGAACGCCAATAAGCATCGTTTGAGTTACACAGCTTATTTGTTAGCCGCCTAAAAACATATGCGTATGACGTCACTACGCATGGCGATCAAAAACAATCACACGAATAGCTCAGTTCCGATGAGGTTTGATTCCATGAGACTAACAGCGTAGTTGTTATCCCTCTTTATAATTATGCGTATTACATCAGTACGTATACGTGGCGAACAAATGACAAAGAAACGATCAGTGATATGTAGTGGAAAATCAGAGCCTGATGCGAGAGTATACACCGGTGAGGTTGGTATGGGTGGCAGAGTAAGGTTGAGTATGAGTGGAGTATGAGTAAGGTTGGCAGACCAGCCACGAAGCGTAAAAATTTTCAAAAATAAACCCTGCTTTTCCTTGGTTTTGAGCTTTTGAAAATTACTTTTCCTTTTATTTTATATATTTTCATGCATTTTTCTAACCTGAGTAACATACTGCTCTTGATCTAAAATATTCCAAGTAATTTTTCCTCTCTCTTTCTTCTTTCCTTCTTTTCTTTTCTTTTTTCTTCCCGAATTTTGCGCCCCCTTACTTCGGTTCCGTCTTCCTGCTCGCCCCGCAAGACACGGCACTGCAAACAATCTGCCCGAATTCAGATCAATTTCAATTCAATAGAACGCTTACAGATTAAGCTGTTAACTCCTCCACATAATTTTGTCTCTTACGTTGTTATGCTTGGGCATCAAATCGTAGTTGTTGGAGATCGGACACGATCAAACAATGTGTCCCAAATCCGATCAATTATGCTTACATAGGGGGCTAAGAGGATAACTTGTTGACTCCCTATAAAGTATGCGTATTACGCCACTACGCGTGATGATCAAACACTGATTGTAGCTAATCAATCACAATCAAATGACGATCAAACCATCTGGCCTAATTTAAATCCATTTTGTTTCCATTAGGCCGAACGAGATAACTTTTTACCTCTCTACAAATTGTGCTTATTACTACATTACGCGTGGTGATCATTCTCATGTTGTTGGTGAGCAAACACGATCGAATGATGGTCAGACGATCTGGCCCGGTTTCGATCAATTTTGCTTCCATGTGGGACCAGGTAGTAACCAATAAGAAAGCAGCAGTTGCAGAACTTCTCCCAAAAGCATAATAACACTTACCTTTGGTTTCGACATCATGACAAATGTTCTATTCCGTACATTTCCTGTCCAAAATTTGTATTTTCCTTTGGGTACAACTCCAATACAGTGATACAGTAGAACCCCTCTAATCCGTCACCTTTGGGACTGGGTGGTACTGTCAGAACGCAAAAAGGATCGGATTATCAGAAAACTAAAGAAAAAAATCGGATATACAGTAAAATAAACAATCTCTGAAGTAAAAAATGACTGTATTGTATCCAGTCTTTGTAACACTGCTAATTTTTCATTTAATGAAAGAGTAACGTGTTTACGTTTCACTCCTGACTTGTTAAAAAAAAACACTGTACTGTAACGATCACAGAATAATACTGTCGTAAAACCAACGTACAATAAACAATAAAAACTGCACAGTACAGTACAGAAAGCACGCAAAACGAAAGAAACGATACAAGAGATAACGGAACACTAAAGCGAATATGCGATAACAGCAAGTAAACAACATTGTCGCGACGGCAGTAAACGATATTGGGCGTCATGAGTCATCGACGAGTCGGGACAAGTTCGACTCGAGCAAGGTCGGATCAACCGGAGTGTCGGACCAGCCGAGAGCAGACGAGAGGGGTTCTATTGTATTATGAAAACATACCGGTACTTTGCGCATTATTATGTTTATCATAAAGGAGACTTTACAAGAATCCTAACGAGAGTTTTTCTTTTTTTTTTTGTTTTTAAAGTGCTATATCATAAAATGTTTGCTAATGAAGTTGGCAAATTCCTTTTATTTGTATATAACAGTCCACGGAAGAATAAGTCTCTACATGTGTTGGTTCTGTCTTGAACTTACTGATTCTGCAAAATTTAAGAGGGCGCTTCATTTCTTTTCACTTCGAGATCATTTCTGACGGTGATTGAACAGAAAATTCGGAACTTTGAAATTCCTGTTAATAAGGCACAAATGAATACACTCATTTAATGAAATATGTTAGTTCAGTTTTAATGGCTCATATAATTTCTTAACATCGTTATACTAGTAGACGAGGAAAGTTGTGAGAATATATTGAATTTAGTCTTATGTACTCTAAACAACCACAGGCGTACGGTACACTCCAAATCCAATATATTATAGGTTTGAAATACACGTAAAAAATTGTAGTATGTACCAATTTTTTATGCTTTATCTAGAAATCTTAAATAATTATTATAAACGTTCCTTTTGTATCGTATGCCTAGGCAATGACACAAATTTTGTTGAAATATTCTATATTTCTTCTAGTTTTAAAATAACCTTTACATATACACGAGGGTCGTTTCAAAATTTATGCACACTGAAAGATAATATGAGAAATAATTTACTGTACGAAATTCCCTTATAGGCCTTCAATATAATCTTCATTCTTGCTTATATCAACTTCCCAACGTTGAAGTAAATTCTGTATTCCGGATAGGCTACCTTCATTGTTGAGCTGTCTGATCACTCGGACTACCTCACTGGAAGCTTCGCCAATTGTATCGAAACGTTTTCCATGGAGTGGTTGCTTCAATTTGGGAAACAAAGTCTAGTGAGCTTAAACCAGAACCATGTGATGGGTGGGGAAGTATTTCCCATCCATAAATGCCTTCTGCTCTTCACTCAAATCATGCGGTACCAATCTGACAGCAATTTGTTTTCATCTTTAGCTTCTCAGTAATGATTCTGTAAATTGAAGGGACAGATATTCTAGCCACATATGCAATTTCCTCACATGTTTTTCGCAGATCTCTCAAAATGTCATTCACAATAATCTCAGAGGTGTAGTCTGTTGTAGTTGATGATCTTCCACTTCTTGGGTTGTCCTTAGTGCGTACACACCTTTCACGGAAATGAACTGTCTACCGTGATACAGTGCTACGATCCATTACACTATTTCCACAAACTTCTCGCAAAGTATTGCAAATTTCAGTTCGATTCTTTCCATGTAGAGTTTCGAATTTGATATAGGAACGGTAGCCACCATGCATAACCAGACCTAAGTTTGTTTCATCTTCCAATTTTAACACTGAATTTCTCAAAACACATCCACGAGAACCAGCAAACACAGGCACAGCCGTCAAGCCCAAACGCAACTCAAACAGAGCGGATCATTTATCTTAATATGATCTTGTAGCTTTTAAACTAGTTTACAAAAAACGCTGAAATTGTGTAGCATGCAAATACCGGACGGGAACATTGTTTGACATATCCTGTAATACCACCATGTAAAGAGTGTTGCCAACCCAATATAGAGTTATTTTTTCAAAAGTCCTACATCAGGTTATTATTCATCCCCGTACCACCTACTGAAATGATTACTGCCTCGCTCTTCATGGGAAGAAATTTACACACGAGCAAGGCTCGAACCATAAACTAGATAGGTAACCGCACATGACACCCTCAGAAAACAGTATCAATAGAGCGGCGTCTGTGTGTGGTGTCGAATCTGATGACATCATTGAAGTTTCTTCCCTAATAAGGAAAGATTTATTTTTCTAAGAGGTTTCAATTGTATGTTAATTACTGTCATGCCTTAGTGATGCTTCAAGAGCCATCCTCTAACCAACATTAAAAAAAGATCTCAAGGCTCTCGGACCATTCCTCTGAGAACTGTGAGTGCTGAGAAAACATATTTAAGCTTTCCCTTGTTAAGACATAGATTCGGAGCACCGTATCAGTGATATTGTGATGATATTTATACAGAGAAGACGATTCAAAAAATGAACAAATAGGAAATTTAATAGATAAATTTAAAAGCTACTGACTCTTTATATCTTAAGAAAATATTCAACATTTGCACAATACTGAGTTAATGAAGTAACTTAAGAAAAATAAGTTAGTGATATTAATAGACCTATCGTTATGCTTCATATGCATAGAATTGGTATTTCTGTTGCTAGCTTAGTTTCGAGAGTCCTCGAAACCACTTATCTTAAACACTATTAATTTAATCGTTTTCATATCAGATGATTGTGAATTGAGAGATAAATTAATTATGTGAGGGTACACTCGAGCAGAGGGTTCTACCAAATAGAAAATCTATAGGCAAAATAAAATGTGAAATATTTTTCGTGAAGGAATGAGAGTGTGCTTGAAACTAAGTGCTGTGAAGTGAGAGTGTCACTCCACAGTATATTGAAATGAATTTTGAGTGATAGTAAAAATGTTATATGTGTAAGTGTGCTCTTCTACTATCCTCATTTATGTGTATCTACTTTCATACGCACGTATCCCCTCGCTACCACTCGGACTCTATGTTGCGCTCCTTCCCTGACTCGGTCAGATAGCATTCGTGGCTTTTAGTGGCCACCTAGCACAACCCCGTTCGTGTTTTATGTACTGTAGTTTTTATGCCATACGTCCACACTCTAGTTATACTGAGCCCTTCTGTAGTCAATCTGCAAGTAATAATGGAGTTCTTTACTTAGTGCATGAGCTACTAAAAAAATACAAGGCTCTAACCTAACCTAAGAAGTAAGATACGTGTCAAAATTTGGTAGAATCATCTGCCCAAATAATGTCGTATGTGAATATAAAGACTTACAAGGGAGGGCGCGAAATTGAGTTCAAAATGCCGCACTATGTATCGAACGCATGTCAAGCTCAAATCACTGGTGTTGCAGAAGTGAAGTGTGGTATTTACGTTCGTGGTTAATTCAGATATCTAAAAATATCAAAGAGTATGATCTGTAATCTAATATGGCGGCCAGTGTGAAAAATGAGTTTGTATATAAATATGCTATTTCTTGGAATATTGTGACAAACCAACAAAGTTTGCGCAGCTCGATGCACTGAAATTATTTACATGTAGTTTGGTACTGCTCGTCAATCTTGTAAATGAATGTTTATATATATATATATATATATATATATATATATATATATATATATATATATACCGGGTATCCATAAAGTCCGGTGCCACCCCGTGTATCTTCAAATCGACTGCGAATATGAGAAAACGCAAAATCACGTCCATCATTATTTTAAGGGGGTTGAATTTTTACCTATACAAGGTTCACCCCAGACACCCTCATATAGGGGTATGTGAGGTCAACTTAAAAATTTCAAATGGCAAAGGGGGTCTAGTAATATATCTTTGGAAAGGACTCGACAAGAGAAATATTTTTCGGAAAGTTTCAAGTTCCTATGTTGACACCATCCAAAATGGCGAGAGTTCACATTTCATGTCAATAAAGTCCGTTGCCACCCCGTGTATCTTCGAAACAACTGAGAATATGATAAAATTCAAAAACACGCCCCTCGTACCCCTATGGGGTGGACCTTTTATAACTCAAAATTCAAGCCCCTTATAATAATGATGGACGTGTTTTTTGCGTTTTATCATATTCTTAGTCGTTTCGAAGATACACGGAGTGGCAACGGAGTTTATAGACACGAAATGTGAACCCCCGCCATTTAGGGTGGGGTCAACATAGGGACTTGAAACGTTAGGGAAAATATTTTCCTTGTCGAGACCTTTCCAACGATACATTACTCGACCCCGTTGCTGTTTAAAATTTTCAAGTTGATCCCTCGTACCCCTATATAGAGGTGTCTGGCGTGGACCTTTTATAGCTCAAAATTCAAGCCCCTTAAAATAATGATGGACGTATATTTGCGTTTTCTCATATTTGTAGTCAATTCGAAGATGCACGGGGTGGCAACGGACTTTATGAACACCCTGTATATATATATTTGCTGTTGCTTGAAACTTTGCGATCAAACCAAAGAATGGGATACAAATGTAACCATGACGAATATGTTACAATACAGCACCCAATCTGACTGGTGGTGCAGCAAGTCGTTTAGGTATGAACTACGTATGAGAAAATTAGAAAAATACCCGAAGGTATTGAACTTTTGTTTAGCAGTGTGAATAGGAGGTCAGAGTTGTGTGTTCATCGCATATTCGTTACATTCCCGCAAATGATATCGAGAGAACCGTGATGAACATGCATTATGGAACAAAACATATATGTGTTGTTACGGAATGAAATAATAGTTGAAGTGAATCGAAATTCAATTGTTCTTTAGTATTTCTATTGTGTGTAAATACATAATAGAGTAAAATAGAGATTTAAATTTGTACTGGTATGAATGACATAGATTTTAAACGGCCATCTTGGATTCAAGGTGGCCACAGATTTTCAATTAAGCTTTTGTTTACATTTTGACCCGCCGCCATTTTGCACAGGATTGTCGTAGGAAGTCGAGACTTGTTCTATCCTCTTTCATTTTACAACGGCTTTCAAACGATGTGCTACTTAACCCAACTTGCCGTTTTAAAATTTTGTGTTGGACCCCGTCTGGGACTCTGCGGAGGACTCTGGGATAAACTTATTTTTATCCCAACAAGTATGTTCTTGAAAATGATGGGATAAGTATTCGCCGAGATTTCCATTTACCCAACCGCTTCCGAACAAATGACCCGGTTCAAACTATTCTGCCACCTTTGTAGCTTATTACAAAATATGTTGTTCGGCGCGGTAGCTCAGTGGTAGAGCGTTCACCTCCGGTGGTTGGGGCCACTAATTTGATCCCAGTTCGCGCCGTGTGGACTTTGTGGTGAACAAACCCCGTGCTCGTGGGTTTTCTCAGGATTCTCCCACATTCTTCATTCCACCATTTCACTCATCTCTCATCATCAACGTCTCCTTTATCCTAACCGGCATAAACGTGAGACGTAAAACTTAAAGATTTCATTTATTTACAAAATATGTTGTAACTCACGATATTTCGCCCGGTAGCACGTATAACTTTGAGTTTCTCCTAGTTATAATATATCCAATGCAAACACAATTGTCTCGTTCGGATCTTCTTGACCCTCCCTTATTACTATGAAGTGCAATTTGAATTTACAAGTTATGCACCCTTTATAATTTTAACTGATTGCCTATGATAAACACAAAGAAGAATCTTGACGCATTTTGTTTGTAGAAGGTTTGCTTCGTCTCTCGAATCCTACAAAATATACGTATAAACTATATGCACAATTGAAGTGATTTTTCATAAATACCAAGTTATAGAACATCGACGAATGGAAGTAAGTATAGACGTGGTAGAGACCAGAAGGTGATTCATGGGCTATGGATGAATGAGGAATGTTCCCGTTGTTCGAAAATCCTAGAGCCACCAGTGAATTTAATATCAACTCAATGAACATTAAACTCTATGCAATCATCACAGAATTGTCCAGAATTTTCGAACACTTTGTCCGGTTAATTAACAAGAACATACTTTTGCAGCTATCCGAACTATATGATCGCTATTTTATGGGATTCTATGTCTCTTATTATCATCCTTAAAACACGGTCTATTGAAAGTGATCGTGTGAACATTATAGGTCCTGTGGTGGAAATGCTCTATAGCAATGACATGGTCTCAAAAGAATACAGTACGTCGTGACACATAACTCTTGAGATGTGGTTCGAGGAAGGTCGGAATGAACTTAAATGCTTTCCGTGTTCAATGATGAATGATCAGACTAATCAACGTAGTATTGATAAAAATCTGTTTTTGATAACCAAACATAAACATCGAATATGGATTTGCAGGTAAGTACACTAGTCGTGAGTTCATGACTGTCTATCAACCGCCAACACTGCTCTAAACTTTCCTCCGGCCTCGCGTCTCTTTACCTGAAATGCCGTTATTCCTTGTGTCGCTAGTCTCAGTGTCAATGCACTTCCTACCTTCACAGATATTACAATTGTTGGTTGGTTCTGAGTTTAGACACCATTCTTGCACCTTATTTAAGGATTTTACAACGTGTGGAATTCTTAACATTTAAAAATGAATCAACTCCGATATTGATTTTAAAAATAAATTTCTATTTGCAATAACACTTGACCAGAAACATATCATGCCTGACTGCTGTAAAATAAGTTATAAAATTAATACAATTAAAAAGATCGAAATTACAAGAACAGTTTATATGTATTTTTCTGAGCTTTTTGTCTATTGAAGTGAAATATATATATATATATATATATATATATATATATATATATATATATATATATATATATATATATAATATATATATATATATATATATATATATATATATATATATATATATATATATATATATACTTGAAGTGAAATATACTTAAAATGTAAGAAAGAAATAGAAATAGAAGTTGAATGGTAGTTTTAAATTGAAATTAAACACAAATTCAAATTTGTCATAGAGAAAACTTAAATAAATATAGTTGTTAGTTATTTCTTATTAAACTTTTTGTTTACTTTAAATACGTTACATAAAATTTGAAGAGGAAATACATCATTTATCAAATATAACCTCAATTTTAGTTTTGCAACGTAATTAGGTTAAGTCTCTGTGCAATTTGTCTTTTGCAAGTCGATATGACTTCTACTTTCTCTCTTCCATTTTTCATATCTCGCACTGTTACAATAATACTCTATCTTTGGCATACAACAAAACTGCAAATATACATCCCCTATATATATATATATATATATATATATATATATATATATATATATATATGTAAAGCAGCAATAGGATGGTTTGAGCAAACCCCTGGTACACACACACACATTATATATATATATATATATATATATATATATATATATATATATATATATAGTTTGATGTCTCAGAATCATTAAGTTGAAATATTGGCGGCACAGATTGGCCTAATTAGGAAACCCAGAAGGAGATTTAGCTAATTACAGACCGGATATGGCAGATTTGAAAAGACGGACGTGGTTGGGGGTATAGCGTGGAAGGATGCTTCATCTACATCGTAGTGGGTGGGGTAAAGGAGAGAGGGTGAGAACAAGGAATTTTGGGAAGATCTAGGTTTGGTAGAGGTTTCGTTCTATATGAAGACTGATTTACCCCTCTTCTCCCCAGAATATATACCTTTATTCTCCTAACCCCTCCCAAGCCAACCCTTTTATATAATTTTAGAATTGTATAATGCTAGCGGGGAAGAAAGTACTGAATTCATAAGCCAATAAGGCTCAGGAAAGTACGGCAAATGGAAACCCTGCTGGAACTAAAGGGTAAATGAATTTGTATCCGCTCTTCTTCAACGTAACAAAGGCAGAGTATTCCGTATCAGAGACTCTCTAGTTTAATACGTCATGTAATTACAAGAAAATGAAAGAACACCACGGTTCTTTGAGTAATAAATGAAATGTTACATCATATTCTATTTTAGGAAATGAGAGGTTTGTAAATAAAAGATTTCTAAGAGAGTCTAATAACTGTATTTAATGACAGAAAATCTTTGTAATTTTACATTATATATATTTTCTGGAACTGTTAGAAAATAAATATCTTTAAACTAGACATAAAAATGCCTTATATTCTACGTGGTAGATATAGGGTTCGATTTCCGCTGTGATCTTGTATGGCGTATGTTTAGCTGTAAGCCTACATTTCATTTAGCCTCGGTGCAAGAATGGTGTCTAAACTCAGAACCAACCAACAATTGTAATATCTGTGAAGGTAGGAAGTGCATTGACACTGAGACTAGCGACACAAGGAATAACGGCATTTCAGGTAAAGAGACGCGAGGCCGGAGGAAAGTTTAGAGCAGTGTTGGCGGTTGATAGACAGTCATGAACTCACGACTAGTGTACTTACCTGCAAATCCATATTCGATGTTTATGTTTGGTTATCAAAAACAGATTTTTATCAATACTACGTTGATTAGTCTGATCATTCATCATTGAACACGGAAAGCATTTAAGTTCATTCCGACCTTCCTCGAACCACATCTCAAGAGTTATGTGTCACGACGTACTGTATTCTTTTGAGACCATGTCATTGCTATAGAGCATTTCCACCACAGGACCTATAATGTTCACACGATCACTTTCAATAGACCGTGTTTTAAGGATGATAATAAGAGACATAGAATCCCATAAAATAGCGATCATATAGTTCGGATAGCTGCAAAAGTATGTTCTTGTTAATTAACCGGACAAAGTGTTCGAAAATTCTGGACAATTCTGTGATGATTGCATAGAGTTTAATGTTCATTGAGTTGATATTAAATTCACTGGTGGCTCTAGGATTTTCGAACAACGGGAACATTCCTCATTCATCCATAGCCCATGAATCACCTTCTGGTCTCTACCACGTCTATACTTACTTCCATTCGTCGATGTTCTATAACTTGGTATTTATGAAAAATCACTTCAATTGTGCATATAGTTTATATGTATATTTTGTAGGATTCGAGAGACGAAGCAAACCTTCTACAAACAAAATGCGTCAAGATTCTTCTTTGTGTTTATCATAGGCAATCAGTTAAAATTATAAAGGGTGCATAACTTGTAAATTCAAATTGCACTTCATAGTAATAAGGGAGGGTCAAGAAGATCCGAACGAGACAATTGTGTTTGCATTGGATATATTATAACTAGGAGAAACTCAAAGTTATACGTGCTACCGGGCGAAATATCGTGAGTTACAACATATTTTGTAAATAAATGAAATCTTTAAGTTTTACGTCTCACGTTTATGCCGGTTAGGATAAAGGAGACGTTGATGATGAGAGATGAGTGAAATGGTGGAATGAAGAATGTGGGAGAATCCTGAGAAAACCCACGAGCACGGGGTTTGTTCACCACAAAGTCCACACGGCGCGAACTGGGATCAAATTAGTGGCCCCAACCACCGGAGGTGAACGCTCTACCACTGAGCTACCGCGCCCCACAACATATTTTGTAATAAGCTACAAAGGTGGCAGAATAGTTTGAACCGGGTCATTTGTTCGGAAGCGGTTGGGTAAATGGAAATCTCGGCGAATACTTATCCCATCATTTTCAAGAACATACTTGTTGGGATAAAAATAAGTTTATCCCAGAGTCCTCCGCAGAGTCCCAGACGGGGTCCAACACAAAATTTTAAAACGGCAAGTTGGGTTAAGTAGCACATCGTTTGAAAGCCGTTGTAAAATGAAAGAGGATAGAACAAGTCTCGATTTCCTACGACAATCCTGTGCAAAATGGCGGCGGGTCAAAATGTAAACAAAAGCTTAATTGAAAATCTGTGGCCACCTTGAATCCAAGATGGCCGTTTAAAATCTATGTCATTCATACCAGTACAAATTTAAATCTCTATTTTACTCTATTATGTATTTACACACAATAGAAATACTAAAGAACAATTGAATTTCGATTCACTTCAACTATTATTTCATTCCGTAACAACACATATATGTTTTGTTCCATAATGCATGTTCATCACGGTTCTCTCGATATCATTTGCGGGAATGTAACGAATATGCGATGAACACACAACTCTGACCTCCTATTCACACTGCTAAACAAAAGTTCAATACCTTCGGGTATTTTTCTAATTTTCTCATACGTAGTTCATACCTAAACGACTTGCTGCACCACCAGTCAGATTGGGTGCTGTATTGTAACATATTCGTCATGGTTACATTTGTATCCCATTCTTTGGTTTGATCGCAAAGTTTCAAGCAACAGCAAATATATATATACAGGGTGTTCATAAAGTCCGTTGCCACCCCGTGCATCTTCGAATTGACTACAAATATGAGAAAACGCAAATATACGTCCATCATTATTTTAAGGGGCTTGAATTTTGAGCTATAAAAGGTCCACGCCAGACACCTCTATATAGGGGTACGAGGGATCAACTTGAAAATTTTAAACAGCAACGGGGTCGAGTAATGTATCGTTGGAAAGGTCTCGACAAGGGAAATATTTTCCCTAACGTTTCAAGTCCCTATGTTGACCCCACCCTAAATGGCGGGGGTTCACATTTCGTGTCTATAAACTCCGTTGCCACTCCGTGTATCTTCGAAACGACTAAGAATATGATAAAACGCAAAAAACACGTCCATCATTATTATAAGGGGCTTGAATTTTGAGTTATAAAAGGTCCACCCCATAGGGGTACGAGGGGCGTGTTTTTGAATTTTATCATATTCTCAGTTGTTTCGAAGATACACGGGGTGGCAACGGACTTTATTGACATGAAATGTGAACTCTCGCCATTTTGGATGGTGTCAACATAGGAACTTGAAACTTTCCGAAAAATATTTCTCTTGTCGAGTCCTTTCCAAAGATATATTACTAGACCCCCTTTGCCATTTGAAATTTTTAAGTTGACCTCACATACCCCTATATGAGGGTGTCTGGGGTGAACCTTGTATAGGTAAAAATTCAACCCCCTTAAAATAATGATGGACGTGATTTTGCGTTTTCTCATATTCGCAGTCGATTTGAAGATACACGGGGTGGCACCGGACTTTATGGATACCCGGTATATATATATATATATATATATATATATATATATATATATATATATAAACATTCATTTACAAGATTGACGAGCAGTACCAAACTACATGTAAATAATTTCAGTGCATCGAGCTGCGCAAACTTTGTTGGTTTGTCACAATATTCCAAGAAATAGCATATTTATATACAAACTCATTTTTCACACTGGCCGCCATATTAGATTACAGATCATACTCTTTGATATTTTTAGATATCTGAATTAACCACGAACGTAAATACCACACTTCACTTCTGCAACACCAGTGATTTGAGCTTGACATGCGTTCGATACATAGTGCGGCATTTTGAACTCAATTTCGCGCCCTCCCTTGTAAGTCTTTATATTCACATACGACATTATTTGGGCAGATGATTCTACCAAATTTTGACACGTATCTTACTTCTTAGGTTAGGTTAGAGCCTTGTATTTTTTAGTAGCTCATGCACTAAGTAAAGAACTCCATTATTACTTGCAGATTGACTACAGAAGGGCTCAGTATAACTAGAGTGTGGACGTATGGCATAAAAACTACAGTACATAAAACACGAACGGGATTGTGCTAGGTGGCCACTAAAAGCCACGAATGCTATCTGACCGAGTCAGGGAAGGAGCGCAACATAGAGTCCGAGTGGTAGCGAGGGGATACGTGCGTATGAAAGTAGATACACATAAATGAGGATAGTAGAAGAGCACACTTACACATATAACATTTTTACTATCACTCAAAATTCATTTCAATATACTGTGGAGTGACACTCTCACTTCACAGCACTTAGTTTCAATCACACTCTCATTCCTTCACAAAAAATATTTCACATTTTATTTTGACTATAGATTTTCTATTTGGTAGAACCCTCTGCTCGAGTGAAATCTCACATAATTAATTTATCTCTCAATTCACAATCATCTGATATGAAAACGATTAAGTTAATAGTGTTTAAGATAAGTGGTTTCGAGGACTCTCGAAACTAAGCTAGCAACAGAAATACCAATTCTACGCATATGAAGCATAACGATAGGTCTATTAATATCACTAACTTATTTTTCTTAAGTTACTTCATTAACTCAGTATTGTGCAAATGTTGAATATTTTCTTAAGATATAAAGAGTCAGTAGCTTTTAAATTTATCTATTAAATTTCCTATTTGTTCATTTTTTGAATCGTCTTCTCTGTATAAATATCATCACAATATCACTGATACGGTGCTCCGAATCTATGTCTTAACAAGGGAAAGCTTAAATATGTTTTCTCAGCACTCACAGTTCTCAGAGGAATGGTGCGAAAGCCTTGAGATCTTTTTTTAATGTTGGTTAGAGGATGGCTCTTGAAGCATCACTAAGGCATGACAGTAATTAACATACAATTGAAACCTCTTAGAAAAATAAATCTTTCCTTATTAGGGAAGAAACTTCAATGATGTCACCAGATTCGACACCACACACAGACGCCGCTCTATTCATACTGTTTTCTGAGGATGTCATGTGCGGTTACCTATCTAGTTTATGGTTCGAGCCTAGCTAGTGTGTAAATTTCTTCCCATGAAGAGCGAGGCAGTAATCATTTCAGTAGGTGGTACGGGGATGAACAATAACCTGGACTTCTGAAAAAATAACTCTATATTGGGTTGGCAACACTCTTTACATGGTGGTATTACAGGATATGTCAATCAATGTTCCCGTTCGATTTTTGCATGCTACAAAATTTCAGCATTTTTTGTAAACTAGTTCAAAAGCTACTAGATCATATTAAAATAAATGGTCCGCTCTGTTTGAGTTGCGTTTGGGCTTGACGGCTGTGCCTGTGTTTGCTGGTTCTCGTGGATGTGTTTTGAGAAATTCAGTGTTAAAATTGGAAGATGAAACCAACTTAGGTCTGGTTATGCATGGTGGCTACCGTTCCTATATCAAATTCGAAACTCTACATGGAAAGAATCGAACTGAAATTTGCAATACTTTGCGAGAAGTTTGTGGAAATAGTGTAATGGATCGTAGCACTGTATCACGGTAGACAGTTCATTTCCGTGAAAGGTGTGTAAGCACTAAGGACAACCCAAGAAGTGGAAGATCATCAACTACAACAGACTACACCTCTGAGATTATTGTGAATGACATTTTGGGAGAAGATCTGCGAAAAACATGTGAGGAAATTGCATATGTGGCTAGAATATCTGTCCCTTCAATTTACAGAATCATTACTGAGAAGTTAAAGATGAAAACAAATTGCTGTCAGATTGGTACCGCATGATTTGAGTGAAAAGCAGAAGGCATTTATGGATGGGAAATACTTCCCCACCCATCACATGGTTCTGGTTTAAGCTCACTAGACTTTGTTTCCCAAATTGAAGCAACCACTCCATGGAAAACGTTTCGATACAATTGGCGAAGCTTCCAGTGAGGTAGTCCGAGTGATCAGATAGCTCAACAATGAAGGTAGCCTATCCGGAATACAGAATTTACTTCAACGTTGGGAAGTTGATATAAGCAAGAATGAAGATTATATTGAAGGCCTATAAGGGAATTTCGTACAGTAAATTATTTCTCATATTATCTTTCAGTGTGCATAAAGTTTGAAACGACCCTCGTGTATATGTAAAGGTTATTTTAAAACTAGAAGAAATATAGAATATTTCAACAAAATTTGTGTCATTGCCCAGGCATACGATACAAAAGGAACGTTTATAATAATTATTGAAGATTTCTAGATAAAGCATGAAAAATTGGTACATACTACAATTTTTTACGTGTATTTCAAACCTATAATATATTGGATTCGGAGTGTACCGTACGCCTGTGGTTGTTTAGAGTACATAAGACTAAATTCAATATATTCTTACAACTTTCCTCGTCTACTAGTATAACGATGTTAAGAAATTATATGAGCCATTAAAACTGAACTAACATATTTCATTAAATGAGTGTATTCATTTGTGCCTTATTAACACGAATTTCAAAGTTCCGAATTTTCTGTTCAATCACCGTCAGAAATGATCTCGAAGTGAAAAGAAATGAAGCGCCCTCTTAAATTTTGCAGAATCAGTAAGTTCAAGACAGAACCAACACATGTAGAGACTTATTCTTCCGTGGACTGTTATATACAAATAAAAGGAATTTGCCAACTTCATTAGCAAACATTTTATGATATAGCACTTTAAAAACAAAAAGAAAAAAGAAAAACTCTCGTTAGGATTCTTGTAAAGTCTCCTTTATGATAAACATAATAATGCGCAAAGTACCGGTATGTTTCCATAATACAATAGAACCCCTCTCGTCTGCTCTCGGCTGGTCCGACACTCCGGTTGATCCGACCTTGCTCGAGTCGAACTTGTCCCGACTCGTCGATGACTCATGACGCCCAATATCGTTTACTGCCGTCGCGACATTGTTGTTTACTTGCTGTTATCGCATATTCGCTTTAGTGTTCCGTTATCTCTTGTTTCTTTCGTTCTGCGTGCTTTCTGTACTGTCATGTGCAGTTTTTATTGTTTATTGTACGTTGGTTTTACGACAGTATTATTCTGTGATCGTTACAGTACAGTGTTTTTTTTTTTTTAACAAGTCAGGAGTGAAACGTAAACACGTTACTCTTTCATTAAATGAAAAATTAGCAGTGTTACAAGGACTGGATACAATACAGTCATTTTTTACTTCAGAGATTGTTTATTTTACTGTATATCCGTGTTTTTTCTTTAGTTTTCTGATAATCCGATCCTTTTTGCGTTCTGACAGTACCCCCAGTCCCAAAGGTGACGGATTAGAGGGGTTCTACTGTATCACTGTATTGGAGTTGTACCCAAAGAAAAATACAAATTTTGGACAGGAAATGTACGGAATAGAACATTTGTCATGATGTCGAAACCAAAGGTAAGTGTTATTATGCTTTTGGGAGAAGTTCTGCAACTGCTGCTTTCTTATTGGTTACTAGCTGGTCCCACATGGAAGCAAAATTGATCGAAACCGGGTCAGATCGTCTGACCATCATTTGATCGTGTTTGCTCACCAACAACCTGAGAATGATCACCACGCGTAATGTAGTAATAAGCACAATTTGTAGAGAGGTAAAAAGTTATCTCGTTGGGCCTAATGGAAACAAAATGGATTTAAATTAGGCCAGATGGTTTGATCGTCATTTGATTGTGATTGATTAGCTACAATCAGTGTTTGATCATCACGCGTAGTGGCGTAATACGCATACTTTATAGGGAGTCAACAAGTTATCCTCTTAGCCCCCTATGTAAGCGTAATTGATCGGATTTGGGACACATTGTTTGATCGTGTCCGATCTCCAACAACTACGATTTGATGCCCAAACATAACAACGTAAGAGACAAAATTATGTGGAGGAGTTAACAGCTTAATCTGTAAGCGTCCTATTGAATTGAAATTGATCTGAATTCGGGCAGATTGTTTGCAGTGCCGTGTCTTGCGGGGCGAGCAGGAAGACGGAACCGAAGTAAGGGGGCGCAAAATTCGAGAAGAAAAAGAAAAGAAAAGAAGGAAAGAAGAAAGAGAGAGGAAAAATTACTTGGAATATTTTAGATCAAGAGCAGTATGTTACTCATGTTAGAAAAATGCATGAAAATATATAAAATAAAAGGAAAAGTAATTTTCAAAAGCTCAAAACCAAGGAAAAGCAGGGTTTATTTTTGAAAATTTTTACGCTTCGTGGCTGGTCTGACAACCTTACTCATACTCCACTCATACTCAACCTTACTCTGCCACCCATACCAACCTCACCGGTGTATACTCTCGCATCAGGCTCTGATTTTCCACTACATATCACTGATCGTTTCTTTGTCATTTGTTCGCCACGTATACGTACTGATGTAATACGCATAATTATAAAGAGGGATAACAACTACGCTGTTAGTCTCATGGAATCAAAACTCATCGGAACTGAGCTATTCGTGTGATTGTTTTTGATCGCCATGCGTAGTGACGTCATACGCATATGTTTTTAGGCGGCTAACAAATAAGCTGTGTAACTCAAACGATTCTTATTGGCGTTCGATGGCGATTAAACAATCTGGTTTTAGATCAATCACATCAATTTTCCTTCAATGAGACCGAACACGTTCACATAGCTAATTATCCTCGTAAAAATTGATAATGATCCATCCAGTGCTTCTTTAGATTTTTTTGTATCCTGGACGGAAGAACAAATATAGAGGATATTACGTCACTACGAGCGACAATCAAACGCAACAAATGGTCTTACCGGATTCCGATCAATTTTGTTCTTTTCCATGGAAGGCTGACTGGTTAAGTTGTTAGCTACCCAACAAAATTAGCTGTATTATGTCACTGCGGATGGAATTTTGATTGTTGGCTATCGGAATTAGTACTAATCATTCGATCATCGTTTGATTGTTGGCGATCAAACGATGATCGAATGATTTGTACTAATTTCGATCAATTTTATTTTTATGGGTGTAACAGCTTAATTTGTTAAATTCTCTACAAAACTATGAATATTACGTCACTACATATAAATATCAAACTACGACGTTTGAAACCAAACGATGTGGTAAAATTACGAATCATTGAAATTTAGAAAACACAAAATTATGCTTATGAAGTCGCTATGCACGGTGATCAAATGATGATTGTTGGCGATGGAACATGTTCAAACTACCATCAAATAATCTGTCTTAATTGCGATTAATTGTGCTTACATGAGGGGCGAACAAACTAACTTATTAACGTAATAGCCATAATAGTGTATTGCTTCATTGTGGGTTGCGATCAAACGCTGACTATAGCCGATCAATTGTGATCAAACGATCTTGCTCAATTTCAATCAATTTTATCTTTCCTGGAGCCGAACACATAAACTTGTTAACTAGCTACAAAACAAACTATACCGTACATATTACGTCACTACGCCTGGTGATCATACGCCGATTGTTGGCAGTCTAACGCGATTAAACAACGGTCAAATGATCTGGCCTAAGTTCGATCAATTTTACTTCCATCGAGGGGCTAACAGGTTAACTTCTTACTCCCCGCAGAAGTATGCATATTACGTCAGTACATGTGGTCATCTAATTGGTTGGCAATCAAAGGATCAGGTCCATTTCAGACTAATTTCGTTTCCAGTGAGGCTAACATGTCACCGGTGGTTTCTTGCTATTTTAACAACGGTTTGGGTTTTCGTATGTTTCGACAACGTCAACACGGAAAGATCAGCTAAAAGATATTTAGCCACATCGGAGAAGTAATGTTCTTTTTTTATGGAAGAATATGTGACTCATTTTTATTTTTACATAATCAGTTATATCAAAACCCTAAAATGTAACTCAAATCACTTTTTAAAGTAGCATTCAATTTAAATTTGAATTTGTTAAACTATGAAGAAATTCTAGCGGAGCATGTCCATTGACGTAGACCAAATAATAATTTACTTTATGTGCAAGAATGTACTGTATGTTTGCCCATTTGCTAAATTTTATTACTGGAAATCAAGTGACCAAAACATTGAATATTAGAAGTATTAGGTAGTTTAGAAAGGATTTTGCAATTGCGCACATGATGAAGTTAGTATCATAAATCTCAAGGTATATGAGTCACGGCAGGGAACAAACTCCACTTGACAACTGAAAGCAGTGTTTCATCCAGGCATACTTTTGGGGGCACACTGCCCCCGAACTCTGAGAGAGCCCCTCCGGAGGTGACCAAAATAATACGTCTATAATAATATAAATAAATAAAATAGTACCAGCAATGTCCCCCCCCCCCAGAACATTTTTCTGAAAGAACGATTGACTGAAAGTAGAAGCGCAAGTAGTGTTGGAACTATTATAATCAGATATAAAGTATTCCTCTATGAAGATGAGTGAAGTTTCTGCGAAACATCATAAAGTATAAGACATGAATTGAAGCTGTCCTCATCAACAGTGCTTGATTGAAGTATTTATTGTAGGGAAGTGTCTCTTGGCTGGACGATAAGAACATGGACGAACATTTGTTTTAACGCAAATAGACGAAGCTAAATTTGGAAAAAGAAAATTCAATAAATTGCGACAAGCGGACGGTAAATTGGTATTCAGTGGCGTTTAACGTGGTCCGAAAGGATTTTTTTTTTTTTTTTTTTTTTTTTTTTGCGTTGGCAGTACCGAGAAAAGACCAAGAAACGTTACTGAACATAATAAGGGATCGAATATCCTCACGAACAACAATCATTCCAGACTGTTTTATGTCTTATAACTGTCTCAATGATAAAGATTTCAGGCACCTTTGAGTGAACCACAGTATAGCATTTGTACGTAGAGAAATACATGAAAGAAATCACGAGATTTCAGATGGGGAAGTGTTGTCCGTCCGTCCACACTCAAAGAATCGATTGGAGTTGGCGAGATATAGATATAGATATATATACTAGATGACTATGTTTGTGAGTTCATTACTCTCGAACCACCAGACCGATTTTGATCAAATTTTCAACATAGATGATGTTAGAGATGCAAAAAAGCCGGCTTTTTTTGAATCGATGTTTTTTTTCACATAAAAGTCGCCTTTTTTGGGAAAAAACGAGAATTTTGAAAATTTTGGCTTTTTCATTTTCATGATTTTTCTATCTAAATATATTTCTAGTATATTGTATAGTTAAATAAGAATTCCATGACCTAAATGCCTCTGAAATTCGCTCTGAAATTCACCATCAAGATGGATGGAGCACATGTTTTACGAATTAAAGCTAACATGAAGAATGTAGTATTTGAGGGCAATTTTAGGGGCTATTTAACTTTATTTTAACTTTTGAGTTATCAACATTTTTTTCTTCTCTAGATCATTTTAGTTTGTCATCCATGTTTGATTTCTAAGAGCTTAGTACTCCAGCTTCTAGCGCAAAAGTTAAACTTACGTTTTTCTATATATCCGTCAAAGCGTACGTTTTTTAATATATCCATCAAACGGTACTTCACGTTTTTGTTATACTGTAGCTATGCAATGATTTAGCAATAATTATCCGGATACAACCTTGAATACCAATTTATACAAATAATCAGTAGCGGATTTAGAAAAGTACTTTGATAGGGGTTTCTTTGATTGTTTCGTTTTCTAATAAGTCCTAATTTTATTTGGGAGGACCTTGAAGTTTATGATTACAGGCATAACTAATATTTTGTTTCGTTTATATATTTAGCAATAGTCTTCCGGATACAACCTTGAAGATCATTTTATACTGAGAATCAGTGGCGGATTTAGAAAAGTATTTTGGGAGGAGTTTTTCTTACTATTGCTTAGTTTTTGTAAATGTTCGTAATTTTTATTTGACGGGAGCTTAAAGTTTATGAGTAAAGGCATAATTAATAGATATTTCGTTTGTTTTAGATATTCCGTAACTTTGGGGAACAGGCTTCAGTCCGAAAGACCACCCCCCTAACCTTTGCAAAACCGCCACTGCTGGTAATTAGTAATAATAACGATTTAAAAACAATAAGAAAGGAGACCAACTCACAGTACACGCACTATTTCTACATTCACAGATGGAATGAAGAAAAGCTTTGTCAGAATGGTCGAATACTGGGTTGAATCCCGGACTTCCCGATGGAAGCGCAAAAGCTAACCACTCAGTCATGTTTGTTGTGCAGTTGTATTTAGCTTAAATATATTCCGTAGTCCTTTTTTTGGTAGGGGGGGGTTCCGTAATGATATGTTGAGTCCCTCTTGTTAAAAATTCAGAAAACTTGAGGATTGGGTAAACCGTGATGGTGGTTCTATAGAACTTAACTGTAAAATTTCAAGAATATACAGAACCAAAAACTCTAGATGTGCAGCCTTTAAGTGTATCATGCAAATCTAAGTATTTCTCTTGTTTTAATTTTATTTTGTTTCAAAAAGAGGGCATGGAATATTTTGAAGTAAAAATACAACATACAATTTTGCTAGTTATTTGTATATTTTGTTCTAAAAGAAGTGTTTACTTTTAGAGTTGGCTGGTTTACACCAGCTGTTTTTTTTAACTGTTTTAAACAAAACAAAAAAAAAAGTAGAAAGAACGAAAAATGCGAATCGTGTGAACTTCATGGTGAATTTTCCACATATCAAACCATCTGCATTAGTTTTATTTCCTTTTCACCTTTTAATCAAGGTGTCCCATGTTCAATTCTCGATCGATCCACAACCCTTCTTTCATGCAGGGCCGCCCACAGGGGGGGATGTATGGCGCAAACTGCGCCATTGAGAAAAATTTTGGGGGGGGGATTTTACTCTACTTTCGAACTAGCAATTTTACTGTCAGAATAGCATTAAAGCACGATTTTGAGAAGCTAATTTTTAAAAATTTTCCGGGGTGAACCCCAGTACCCCCTGCTTCGATACTCGATGAATGAAGTACCGCGCAAGTAGCCGTATGAAAGGAAAGGTTGGTTCGTTTTAAGAGAGAAGGGCCGCCCACAGGAGGGATGAATGGCGCAGGTTGTGCCATCGAGAAAAAAATTGGGGGGAATAAAAAAATTGGGGGGAATAAAAAAATTGGGGAAGAATTTTACTCTAATGTCGAATAAGTAATTTTGCTGTCGTCAGAATAACATTGGAACACGATGCGATTTTTTTTTAAATCTCGAGAATGAATCCCCCTACCCCTTGCTTAGAAACTCTATGAATTAAGTACCGCGCAAGTTGCTATATGAAAGGATGGCGCCAAGTTCTGGTGAAAAACGGTTACAAACACTCAAGGAATCACTTTCAAATTTAGATTTGAAACTTGCCTATGTTGTCTGTTGAAAATTATAAAGTAGTTTGACATAATTGTGAGCTAGTGTAACCATACAGACAACAGCCAAGTTTCAAATCTAAATTTGAAGTGAGCCAGTGAGTGTTTGTAACTGTTGTCCACCAGAACTTGGCGCCTACTTTTGTGATTTCAGTTCTTTTTAAGGCCACTCGTACCTGGCTCTTTTACAGGAATGTTTTTTGTTGGATATCCCTTCCTTTTGTTGGCTAATTTCGAGGATAACATTTTCTTTTGGTATCAAACTCAATAACTTGTAACTTGTGTCTTACTTTTCATGTACAAGGGAATTATATCAATATTTTGTAAAGAAAAAAATAGTAATAATAATTATAAAAAAAGAATACCTGTGCCATACACAGTGTGTAGAAGTTTTTATACCCTTCAATATCCTTATAGAACATATTTAGTATTGTACACTACCAAGACTACTAATAAAAGTAATGCCATTTTTATAATTACTACTGCCCCTACTACTACTACAAGCATTCTATAATACTACTACAGGAAATAAAAACAACAACAAAAATAACAATAACTAGTACTATAAAAACTACTGCTACACTGGGCAATTGTTTTTAGAGGACTTGAGTTTTGAGGAGGGAAGAGATTATTAGTTTTAGGGGGGAGTGCGCCATCAGCTTTGGGGGGGATGGGCACCCCTGCTTTCATGCGTAAACTAAGTAGCGGTTCGGATGTCACTTTAAGCGAAAGTCTTCTTGATAACCTCGTATTACGTAAGGATGTTAAGCCTAAACATACGAAACGAAACCAAATTGTATATTTTTACATGCCTGAATGCCTGCTGTTTTATAAAGAAGCCAAGGTTGCTTAAATATATTGATAGAAATTGGCAAAATTTATCGATTTCCTACGTAGCTTCCAACATTAGTTTGTATTGGACTTTCAATCTACATACTAAATTTGTAATTTAATACCTCAGTTTTAGCGTACTTATCATGATACGTTGACCTTTAAATTTTACATGCAAAGCAATAACAGGATTTTCCCGATGACTAGGGCGGGAGTTTCTCAATTTAAGAAATTTACTGACCGGCATGGGCGGCGATTAGGGGGGGGGCAAAGGGGGGCAGTTCCCCCCCACTTTTCTGAAATGGCTTATTAATGTATATAGTTTCAATCAGGGAAATGTGTATATTAACATCATGTCTTGCCCCCCAACTTTTAACGTCCAATCGCCGCCACTGCTGACCGGACTTCATTAAGCTTATGGGACCTCTTCGAGCATAACCCCGTTGTTGCATAATAACACCAAGGCGAAACAAACCTATTTCTGTGAATATGTAATATAAATACGTAAAGGAAAATATCTAAATAAAAAAAAACCTGGTTTAAACCCAAAAAAAAAACCTGGTTTAAACTTCCCCCCAAAAAACGGGCTTTTGACATTTTCAAAAACAACCATGGTTCTTGCCAACCCTGCTTACTTTTGTATATAGGAGGTTAAAAAATTCTTATTATATACATTGCTTAATCCTTTGGAATTCATAACGTAAATATGTTGAAGAAAAGTTGTTTGAAATATCTTTTCGAAATTCATGGTTTATTTTCGAGGTTTTATATTATTATCGGCATCAACCACTAATTAAATAGCTTTTTGTGTTATAGAGAAGCGAAACAAAGTCTGCTTTATCAATTTAAAGCAGAATTTTGAAAAAAGCCCAAAATTGCCCAAGCAAAAAAGCGAAGCAGAAAAAACCAAGTTTTTTTTTTTTAAAAAAAAACGTTTTTTCCGAGTCCTTGCATCTCTAGTTGGTGTTCGAGCCTGGAATGTTTTTTATCATTTCCCTTTGCCGATGTAACTTAGAGAAGTGGGGGGGAGGGTTGAAGATATATATACAAATGATCGAAAATGATCGATATTAGTACCGAATCCATAGTTTTGGGGGTCACCAAGATGAACACTGCCAGTTACGATGCCGTTTAAATCCAAATTCAGCTCCCCCGCAACTGGGGGATATATATATATATATATATATATATATATATATATATATATATATATATATATATATATATATATATATATATATATATATATATATATCCAGAGAGAGAGAAAGGAAAGTCGGGTATTGTGGAATACTGTTTTTATTTTCAATGATACAAGAGACATGGATGAAGTCACAATAACGGGTTTTATGCTAAAATACGCTTGATGTTTGTTCTTTACGAAAACAATACTGTATAAGCTACACACGTTATATTCTCTGTGTTTGACAAGCATTTTTAAAAAATGACAGAATTTGAGTTCATGCAAAAGTGTAGGGTAATGTGAAATAGTATTCCACATTATCCTCCACCTGTTCCAAATAACTGTTGACATTACATTATATATTTTCATGACTACTGAAATAGATAATCGACAAAGAAAGTATGGGACTTCAACTGATACGTTTGTTCAATTTAAGGAGTACATATGAGTATGCAATGTAAAAACAGAGATTGAAAAAGGCAAACAATATCCAAAATAATAAAGGAATTGTGAATAACACGTACTGTATGGTGTGTGAAATTTACGAGCAGTCATCAGTCATCACAAATGAAGTCCACCCTGTATCCTCCAGCGCACTCAGTATGGCACCATTGATTACACGAGAGACACCGATTCCATTGTTCACGTGAACTGTCTTCGGAACTTTTCCTATAGCAGTGGGGGCACTGAGCATTTGCCCTTTCTGTAGCATCACTGTCATAACAGTCATCGGGTTCTTCATTCTGAGTTGCAAATGAGATTTCTCGCTGTTCGGATGCAGATAAAAGTTTGCCCTTCAACGGTTGTTTTGTATGCTTAAGACTCGTCTGCAGTTTCTTTCTGAAAGGTGATGATATTATCACAGCTGCTGCTGACTTTGGTCTGCCTGCCTCGAGTCGAGCTGCGTCTAGTTAATGAGGGTACCGGTGAAATAACTTGAGGCGAAACTGAGAAAACTTGCTTGGATGTGTCTGTGTGTGTGTTGACGCAGAAGAACTGTATGAAATGGGAGGAAGATTTGTTCGTGACATAGCTGAAATGGCAGGGGAAACTGTTCCTAAGGTAGATGAAATGGCCCCAGAAACTATTGTCGGAAGCTGGCCGGAATCCTCGACGGCTGTTCTGCCACACTTTCAAGGATCATCTAAGTTATTTGTGAGTGTGCCACCGTTGATAAACTATCACTAAAGAAAGCTTCCGTTTATTTACTTAAAGAACAATGTAACAAATCATGTAGACAGTGAAAAGGTCGAACATTCGGTCCCGGTGCTGAAAGGGATAACTGACGGGTAATGTGGAATAGTATTCCACATTATCCTCCCTACGAGTATTCCACTTTACCCTCCATTCGCCACATTGGTATTTTAACCCCTCACTTTCAACTAATTGACAGAATCTACATCAAACATTGTTCCTTTCCTATGTCACACTTTTGTTACTTAGCACCATAATTATAACATTCGCTCATGCACAAGAAGTTACATTACGTAAGTGAAATATACATACCTTCAAAAGTTTAGCATTTCTCACAAATTAGATTTTCTCCTCGCACTGCTACGCTTGCAACAACAGCAAGCTCATATTTTCATGGAAGCCTATATTGCCCTTGGCAGGGCAGCACAGGACACTTTCGCCGGGCATCACCCACTACCACCGCTTAAACACTGGTATTCCACAATACCCGAATTTCCTCTCTTTCTATATATATATATATATATATATATATATATATATATATATATATATAAATGATCGAAAATGATCGACTTAGTGTCAACTCCATAGTTTTCGGGACTACTGAGAGGAATAGTGACACTTTTGATGCTGTTTAAATCAAAATTTAGCCCTTTATGTCCAAAATGAATCGTATTCTCCCCATACGAAGAACGAATAGTCTGCTAGTATATGATATTGCATACCTGTGATGAGAATGAAATATAAACACTTCGAAAATTATTTGGCAGAATATTTGCTTAAAGGAGAAGACCATGTCTTCAGTTTGTGCAAAATTTATTTCCTCCTGGTAGTGGCGCAACTGTATACAAGATGAAGTTCTGAAAGTAACTTAACGGGTAACATAATCTAACCTAATTTTTTTAATGTTATAGCTTAAAAAATAACTTAACGTAACGTAATCTAACAATTTTAAATATTTTAAGTGCTTGTTTCCCTAGCTCTGCAATCGGGGAGGCATCTCTGAAGTTGTCTCACCAGGCCTGTATTCAGTGGGGTTTAGGGGGTCACCCCCTTAAATTTTTGCTTATCCCTAAAATTATCCTGGTAGATTTGCAAGTGAACTATAATATAGTGATGAACTAGGCCTATATGGTTGGATCGGGCCCCCCCTAACTCTGCCCCCCCCCTACATTTTTGGGCTTGCTACGGGCCTGAGTCTCACTGACTATTGTTTTATACATTAGATTCTGAACATGAAGGAGATTGTTTCATGTAGATAACACCATCGTCATTCAGATACTTGTAGGATGTTAATTACTTTTCTTCTGAGAAACTCTTATAGCTTTAGATTTTATAGATGTCTCTTAAGTATATAGAAACAATTACCTCTTGCAGAATAAATACATTATTGATTAATGGCAACCGTTAGTATCTGTTATTTCTCTTTCTTTCATGTTACTGAAAGCTGTATGCGGTTATGCAAATCTATACACTATTAGAAGTCAGTCTTTCTCTATTCCTGGTAGCCCTTAGACAATTTTCATAACTTCTAAAGTGTACATATGTCAATTGACTGCTTCTTTACAGACGGCTCAACTGTTGCAATAAATCTTATCTATTAAAAACATTTGAACATAAAGTAAATATGAAAACCGCGGTGACTTAGATTTTAGACCACTAATACTCTCAGCACTAATTGAAGCACTATCATATGTTCGTATGTGTAGTAAACTCGCTGCTGCTTGTGACAATAGAATATCGATATGACTTACCTCGAGAGCCATTTCTCTTGCTATACAACGTTATATATTCCCCGTGTTAAAGCAAATCAGTAACAATTTTTCGTTCATCAGTTTGCAACATTAAAAACAAATACGAGATTCTTATCTAAGTTAAAGTCCATATTTACTGTCGTAAAATTTCGGCCTGGAAACGAACCATTTTGATCATTTTGCTTTATAACAACAGCTCTCATAAAAATAACAATTGACACCCTTCTTCAAATTATTTTATTTCCAGCTAGATGTTAATTCGTTCATTCGATTACCGGTGTAAATGGAAGTTGTATGAGTAAGACAATGCATTTCCCGATCGAGTCCTAGATACTCCGAAAGTATTTGTTATGTTATTACTCATATAACGTCAATTGATTGTCCTTCAAGTACTATCTGGAACGCTCTCTAAATTTCGTTAATGGGTACGCTGGACCACCCCTTCAAATTTCAGAGCGGGACCATAGGACGTTTTCTTAAATATCTGAAGTTGCCACAACTAAAAATTTGGTATAGTAATATAGGAACATGCGGCGGCGGATCTAGGCCAGGACCGGGGGGTCTAAGCCCAACCAGTTTTTTGAGTGACAAAAATAATTTAAGCTATTATATATATATATATATATATATATATATATATATATATATATATATATATATATATTGTGTAAATTCATAGTAAACTCATGATATACCTATCATAGTCTGGGTTCTGTCTGGCTCTACTAGGTCGGTTACATGACTTTGGAAACTACTCTCACATGCAAATCCTTCCAAAAATGTTTCTAAATAGATGAAAAATTCAAAAGCTAGAAAAATATTTAATATTTTTGACTTTTTCGAAAAGGGGGCTTTAGCCCTCTACACCTAGACAGCTCCGCTGAGGGATGATCATTGTCCACTCGGACTGAAATTGTCATTTGGAGACAAAACTTTAATATGAAGCCAAAAATGTCTTTAAAATAGGCGAAAAATTCCAAAGCTACAAAAATAACAATATGTTTTTGCTTTTTCCAAAAACGGGGCTGTAGCCCCTATACCCAGAGAGCCCCCTGAGGTATGATCATTGGCCACTCAGACTAAAATTGTCATTTGGAGCCAAAGTGTTAATATGAAGCCAAAATATAAACTTTTACATCAATTTCAAATGACCGGGTCCCGGGTTCCCCCACTACTAAAAGAGAAAAAAGTTGAAATTATGGAGCGTGCAAGTCTTGGTAGGGAGAGATGGCTTCTCATATTCCGCAATACCACCAGGTTCACAGTGTTGCCAATCCAACACTATGTCAGGCAATTACACATTTCAAATCTACATGTTAAACGAAAACTTACAATATCACATTTGTTATTCAGTGTCCCAAATGAAGGACACAGCAGTATCATGAATACCGAAATTTTGGTGACCTTCACAGCAGTATTAACTAAGATGGACGAGGAACTGCACAAATAATGTACATATGTCCCTAATATTATAATCATGAGATAGTGGGTTTCGAATGAATAGGAACAACACTCCAAAGAACGGAAAATTTGACTTTTTTTCGGAAGCCTTTATTTTATAAACTACTTAGATGAGTTTCTCATTCAATCTCATAGTTGGTTTTCAATCAACGTAAAGATAGTAATATCGTGTACAGCAAATTGATATCTCAAACTCTTCTGAACATGTTGCAAATACATTTAGAGTTTTCAACACTGCTTAAAATTATGTAATTTCAAGAACTTTCTGTAATTACACCTGCCAAAGACTATTGTTTTGATATTATAAAAGCAAACTGTATGAAAATAATTTTAAATAATTCCAACGTCGTTTTAAACAATACATATTTTATATATACAGAGTGTTTCAAAACAACAGACAACGTTTGGGAGGAGATTCCTGACACAAAGATAAGACGAAAAGTATAGACAAACCTGGGTCACAAATGCTTGCTTTCGGAGTTATAGGCTGCCGAAAACATGAACAACTTAACTTAAAAGGTCCATAGCTCCAATACTATGGGACCTATTGTAGTCGAGTCAAGACTTCACTTAGGAACTAGTATGTGCTCTATTTAAATATCCATGCTTCAAAGTCTTGCGGAACTTCCGCAACAATTTTTATAGAGGTAATTGGTGAGTACTTCAAGTTATATGCCCGTAACCAAACTCCCTCTGCAAAAATTGCTGCGTGAGTACCTTAGGATTCTTAAACATGTATTTTTCGATAGTGCACATATTAGTTTCTAAATGAAGTCTTCACCTGACTACGGTACGTTTTGGAATATTGGATTTTGAAATTTCAATTTGTTATGTTTTAGGCAGCCTATAACTCCGAATGGTAGCATTTGTGCACCCAGGATGGTCTGTACTTTTTGTCTTATCTTGACGTGAGGAATCACCTTCCAAACGATGTTGGTGTTGTTTTGAAACACCCTGTATATAACTTATTGAACATACCATGTTGCTTTTCTATTCTTGACATCTATAGTTTTATATACCAAGGTTTGCCCAGTAGGTAAAACGAGATGAATGATTAATGGAAATGAAAGATTATAAAGAAATTAGTGGGATTAGAATTTGGAAAACTCTGAGAAATTTCAAGAACGAAATGTTATCGATCACAAGCTCACATGGCCTGGAACTGGACCATTAATCCCTCGTGCGAGAGATTACTGTTCTGACCATCGAGGCATACGTGCCGCGATTATGTGTTCTTACTTTTACCATTTTATCTCATAGAAAAAATGATTTAAATTCGTTAATTTTCGTACCATTTGGCACATTTCAGTTTTCACAAAGGCTTTCTACATTTTATTATAAGTATTGAAATTTACAATATAAATTTTTAAAATACATTTTAATAGCTTTTTTTAGTTTTTCACGAAACACTATACTGATAATTTGAACATACACAATTTGTTATGTATACACATGCCTTTCTCTTGTTATGTGTCAAGCATTTTATTTAAAATCAATTTTTTTTTTTTTTTAGCTTTTTGACTTCAGCACATTAGTTTTTTTTTTTTTTTTTTTTTTTGAAAACGCGTGTTCTGCATTTTGTTAGTAGAGAAAATTGACTATGTAAAATTTTATACTTTTATACTTTTTTCAGTATTTTTAAATGTAAAATACTCAAAAGCAAAATGTAAAAATATAAAATTTTGAAGTGTGAAAATGTAAAACTTAATATGCACAATTTGTTAATCTACATAGAAATTACGATGTTTTCTTGCATTTGTTCACTGGCGCAAATCCCGAGAAGATGAGGGAGACATGTTCTTTCCAATCTTGGAACTGGGGGAACTGTACCTTCCAATAATCTTATTTGAAATGTGGTGATTTGTGTCCGATTACCACAAAAGAAAGTGAGATGAAATTGATGTTCCCCCAGAACATGCCTCAAATCTGCCAGCCTCTAAATGTTGAAGACAACTCTGTTTTCCTGATCCTCCACAGCATTGTTTTTCAAGTTCATAAATATTTTGAACATCGCTTCAAAAAATATTATGAGAACGGTCTTACCCGTACCCTTCAATGTTGAAGACAGATTTGCGCAGCTGCTCTTTTTTTTTTTTTTTTAACAATTATCTGTCAATCATGTATTTATTTATTTATTTATTTATTTACTTTTTTGACGTGATGTTGTTTTTATAAATTACAGTTTTCCAGGTGGTCGATTTTGTCTCTTTGCTTATTATTTCTAAAGTTGAATCTTTAGTTTTGTAGTTTTCACTAACTCAAGAAACTCAACTTGTGATGTATTAACAAGCATACGCTCACACAACATTAATTAACAAGAGACCTAAACAATTGCCTGAGTCTTGAGTTAATATTGATCTTAGAGAAGAGAAGCTAGGATGATGATATTTGTCCAGATGTTGGATGTGCACTAATTTTTTGCCTCCCTATTGTTTCTTGACTGCTATATCCTCCAGTCATAATGGAGCAAAATTAATTGCTGGACAGATTTTGTTCTATCTGTAATTAAGATTAAGCTGGAAATGCCTCTTAATTGAAGAGAGAATGTAATGTGGAAGTAAAAAGTATAATTTTGTATTATTGTTTAGTGGAATACATCATTCTATGGCTTAATAAAGATGAAAATTCATCGTCACAGAAACAGAAACATATAAACAAGCTATATCTTGTACCAATCCATTCCTCTAACGTAGCCAATCCATTCTTACTTCACTTCCCGAAAATTTATATTTATATTATCACGCGTCTTCTTAGGAGCTCTCCCTTATCAATAGCAAGCGCGCTGGCTGGTCTAGTGGTTAGCGCTTACATCTTCGGTGCACTTATTCCCGGCTTCGATTCTCGCTGAGAGAGGATTCAAATTTCAATGCATTACAGTAATTCGGATTCGACTTCAAAATCTAGGTAGCTTAATATCGTCTCACAGCTAAATATAATGGGCTAAATTAAAAAAAAAAAAACGGCAATCCATCTCCCTGGCCGAAACACAAATCTCTTTTCCAAATGATTTTAGGTTACAACTATATTATTGGTGCTTAATTCTTGTACAAGAACATTTTCTATAATTTTATTTTCCTAGAATAAAATCATAAGTAGCTTTGTATCTTATGTCCTAAAGCCGGAATGGATGAATCGCCTTTGATTAAATTTTATATAGAGATAAACTTAGTCCGGGAAAAGTTTGCATCATTTCACTTTGGTAAAAACAGAAAAAGTCAGCATGGAGAAGGTAATTCACGAATTCAATATCAATTAGCATCACTATCATGTCCAAAAAGATCATATGACATATTAGCAATTTTAACATTGGTGCAACTATCTTAAAAGTAGAACTCAGTGTTAATTTTGCGCGTAGTTTTGTACATTGTTTTTAGTTTCAGTGGCTAACTTAAATTGATTGACAGACCTTTTCTGCCTTTTTAAAATGATGCTGTAGAATTATCTACAAATGTTCTTCCCTTTTGAACGGAACACTTACAGTATGAAAATTTTCATGTAGAAAGCCTAATTTGGAAGACAGTTTTGTTTTTATAGATTATTAGACTGTTTACTTGCGGAACTCCGAAGAAATTTTCATATACTCAGCTAGTATGATTTGATGGGACCGAAAAGGAACTTTTATGTATAGGTGTACCAGGGGTAAAAGTGGTTCTGAAAAGGTAGGGGGACGCATGACGTCACGCCTCCCCTGTGTCTATCTTTGTTCATTGTAATTGTTTTAAGAAGTGGAGAGACACCATAGATATTTTTTGGAAGTAGGGCATGACACCCCCCCCTAGTGATCCTCACTTTTATCCCTGAAGTGTACAAGAAATACTTTTCTCCATATATATAGCAGTGTGCCCTTATCTTATTGTTTGGGGTGCTTGAAACTAGGTCATATGAGTGGGGAACAATCACTGTTATGTTGGTGTGTTTTCAGTGATTACCAGACATCTGCTTCACAATTTACATGTATCAAAAAATAAAGGTAACAAGAAATGACATGTTTTAATAACTAACTAACCAAGTCTATGGCCTACGGAACCCGGAGGTTCAATGCTGCGTTCACAAAAGCTCTCCACTGACTTCTACTATCCTTAACTAATTGCATCCAGTTTCTACTTTGTATTTCTATCTCTGAGAGATCTCTCTTAATATTGTCCTCCCATCTGCGCCTGGGTCTTCCTAATGGTCGTTTACCGATGGGTCTTCCAGTCAAGACTTTAATACGAGATGAAACAAAAGTGTAGAATGATGAGACAGCATTCCTAAGATAGAATTAAAGTAAACAGTTACGTACGCGTTAGTCGAGAAACATCTGTGGCCTGCTCTTAACAAAATTTCACTTATCAGCTATGAGATAGCAGATTGAATTTAGCAATAAGATTTTATGTGTGCTGTATACACATTAGTGTTTCGCAAAATTATTTATTTTATAGTGTCATAGATGTTTTCCTTGCTAGAGTATGAAGCATAATGTTATTAACTCATTAACAAGTAGATTTTATTCATTTATTTTGCGGAATAAAATGTATGCAATAGGAGCAAGAACGGATCATTTCCTCTATATATTTTTTAATTTAAAAAATGTTCCGAACAATAGACAATTGCGTATATTTTTTTTTACTATAATACTAGAGTTCTAGCAATGTGTTTTTATCATTGACTATAAAGAAACAAACTCTTTATACTGGGTTCGAACAGCTAATTATAGAATCAAGCTAGTGTTTTCCATACCAAAGGTAAGAACGGTAACAGTACAGCGGTTAAGGAGGTACAGAGTGGCGCACGAAATGGTCTACCATTTTCTTTTTAAATAAAAGCTTTATTCACAATCAGAACAGAAAAAATGCACGTCACAAAAAAGAGTGTACTGTGCAGAAACGTTCTAATTCAAAACATGTTCAATGTGACAGCCATTGTTCATATGAACTGATTTAATCGAACACTGCGGTAATTCACTACTCGACGACACATGTTTCAATCAATTTTAGTGCAAGCCTGAACAAGAAGTCGTCTGAGCTCTAGCAAATTGTTGGGATGTTACGGAAAAATCTCTTCCTTCAAATACCACGACAGGAAGTAATCACATGGGTTAAGATCAGGACTATGAGGTGGCCAAGATTGTCCAGCATGAAACCGGACTGGAAACCGATCAGAAATAACGCTCATGTGAGAAATTTCGTGTAGGAAACCCAAGACAACATTCGCAGTGTGCGGTTTGGCTCCATCTTGCATGAACCACTGCGTGTTCATGGGCAAATCAGTACCAAGCAACTGCGAAACAAAGTTATTCCGGAGCATAGTCAAGTACCGCTCATTGTTCACTGTTTCTTCGAAGAAGAATGGCCCAATCAGTCCATGACTGGAAATCGCAACCCACACTGTAATCCTGGGAGCGTGGTGTTGTTTTTCATGAATCAACCGTGGATTTTCATTGCCCCCAAAGCGCACATTTTGTTTGTTGACCACTCCGTCCAAATGTAGATGTGCCTCATCAGAAAACCAAACGTTGTGAAGGATTCGTTGCTTACCCTCTGCTCATTGCGCGAACACTAATCTCTGCTGGTTGTGATCATTTGTGAGTCGCTGCACAACGGTCATCTTGTATGGATAAAAATGGAGGTCACTCTTCATAATTCGTTGAACCGAACGTCTTGATATGCCAAGTTGCACTGCTGCCTTTCTTGTCGACTTCCCGGAACTCCTCTGCATTGCAACTCGAACAGTTTCAATATTTTGAGATGAACACACAGGCTTCTGTCGAGGACGCTTCGGCTCCAATATTGTTCCTTCCCTCTGAACGTTTTCATACAGTTTGTGGATGGTTTTGTTCGAGGGAGCCCATCGGGTATTAAACCTCTCTCGAAACCGTCTTTGAGCAGCAATAACACTTTTTGATTTATGGAACGATTGTTGAGCGCTGTTCTGTGGTCAGTCTGCTCTTGTCAGCCATCTTGAAAGCTAGCCCTCTAGCAGCGGCAGGTGAGTTAGGTGGCAATTTCTTCTTCAACTGTTTCTCCAAACTGTACTGCTACTGCTGTAAAAGTGTACACTGCGATTTCTTGTTCCCCTGAAACGATAAAAAAACAAAAAATAAATAAATAAAAAAATAAAATAAAAATGGTGGATCATTTCGTGCGCCATCCTGTATTATCCCCATGTAGCCTCTAGAATGGGAAACGGTATCCAAACTCATTGCCAACGTTGCCCTACGTTCTGATTGGTCACTTTGGCGATTGCTAACACAACCCTTGACAGAGAAGGAACATTGGTATTGTAAATGAGAGATTGGAACAGTTGGATAAGAAACAGCAAGAAAACTCCTGATTCGTCAAGATAAATTTAACAATAAAATGGTCCAGCGTATTTTTCACTTTTTTCCAATTAGCGGTTCCCAACCATCTCGATTAGTACTTGTATTACGAAGTGTGATGTCACTTATGTCACTTATGTTTAATAGTTCTAAATTTTTTTTTGTATCTACCTAGGTATAGCCATCTGTTTGAGAGCTACTATTTCTCATAAATGTTCGTCCACATATTACGTAACGCGGCAAGGGAGGAGAGGTTCGGCTTGCGTTACGTAACGTATGTTTTTGTTGTATTTTTTATCCTTATTCTAAGATTTATAAGCATTTAAAAATGTTTTTCACTTTTTTAGAAATAAATATTTCTATTGTTTTGGTAAATTGTGAACATACAACCTATGTAAAATTAATCATGCAGAAGGGATTCGAAGACTCTACCAGACTCCAGCATAACTTTTGACGAACCTTGTGTCTTTTATAATAGAATATAATTTCGTTTTGTGGCTATCGCCGCATTGCATTTACGACATACTAGGCTTTTCTGGAGTTAGTTGTTAGCGATTGCAGCCACCGCTTAAAAATTCACTCACGTTCCGACTCGTATCGTTATTTCTGAGAATATGTTTCTAAATTTTTGATTTGAATCATTACCTACTCTGTTCTTCTAAAGAGTTTGCTATGTGAAATAGAAGAAACTCTTTTACGTGAAATAATATTTTCCAAGACGGAACGATACATGATTTGGTGAGCAAAATAATATATTAAAAACCAAATTGATCGGATGTTAATCTCACACAGAATTTTTGGATTTACATTTTTCTTAGCAAATCGAGTTTATTCGTATTCTGACACTGATTTGGGACAAGAAGAATTTAAAAGGTAAAACTCCAAACAAGATGCTCGAAAACTTGTTCACAAACGAGATGCAGTTACTTTGAATCTGTGGTTGACGAGGAAGAGAATTTATTTGCACTGTCGGCACTGCCGAACTTCAAATACAGGAAACATCCTGGATCCCGGCAGAAGAGGTCGATGTTATTTCTTTAGTTCCTCCTTCACTTGCATCTTTCTGTATTACTTCCTTCTTACCAATCATCGATGATTTAAAAGAACGGGTGCGATCTCTTTGGGAAAACGACAATATGCAATTTTGTATAATTAAGACTGGTTGAATAAACAGTAACAGTCTTATGGTGTTAAAATATTATTACGGTACTATCATTCTCTAATACTTTGATTTGTTGGTGAAAAACACATATCAAATTTATTGAGAACAGAAACGTTTTGCAATGAAATGTTCTGCCATTGTAAGAACCCCAAAATAATCTAAATTGGTAGAAAAACAAACTTCCAAAAGAGTTAGGAGACAAGGGAAAGGGAAAATGGGTTCGGCCGTGTGTTGCGAAGTGTGACACGGAGAAGAAGGGATAAAAATTGCTCAAAAATTTCGTTACGAATATGTGAATGGTTGCTAATGTATTTTTTCCAGAAATACCATGGATAACGTCTGTGTACAAAAATGGCTTGAAAGTATGGACAAAATGAATGACCTAACCCAATACTCTTTCGTGCAGATGACCAACGCCTGGTAATAGAAACAGGAAACTACTGTGAATGAGGAGGACACTAACCACTTCGATTGATAGCCTGCACCTTCAATAATTGCGAGGGCCTTTCAGGGACTCCGTCCAATGTTTTTATAGCTGTTGAAGGTCGTAAACGGGAAATTGTTATTCTTTCACGACCCATTTCTCTCCCTCTATGCTATCACTTTCTTTTCACAGGAAGAGCTGCTGGTAATCGGAATGCATAGCCATATAGCACCTTCCCCTTCTTTACTTGCAACGAATTTGATGCGTCAAGGGAAGATCTTTCGGATATTCCTCCAAGTCACGGTATTAGGTTGCATTAACGATTTCTGTTTTCCTTTAATGGACATAAAATTTTCTTTTCTTTCCTCATGAAGTCTCCTTTCTGCTTTCCTTTTTTTCTTCATAAACTGAAACGTAATCTGTGACACATTTCCATAATTTTATGAATTCGTGAAAATAGATTCAGCAAGAAGATATAAATATTAAACTAATAACAAAACTAATTAATCATGTTGCGTTAGTAAAGTTTAGTATTATCTTATCAGTACAGAGACTATATGTGACGTGAACCTGCGGTTTAAAATCGAATTCGTACCTCCGTAACACGTTCAATTCTAATGTTCTTCCGCTGGAAATCGAACATTGGACCCTATGTACCAAACGAGCACCCTTTTACCATTAAACCAGTGTTAAGGACATAATCATATTACAGATCGTTCCGGTTCTGTGTATTCGGTACACTTTCATGAAACTTTTGCTTGATTAACTTCGAATTTATTTAACTAACAGCTGAACTGTGAATGAAAAACTGTTCATAGTGGGAGATTTCGCTGTGAATCAGAAGATATCCGGTTCGAATCATGCAAAACATGCTACCAACTGTGATGTTATTTTAGTTCTATGAAATAATTACTACTTTCTTTCAAAAAAGAAAAAAAAAGAATCATTACCATCGTATAGCTATACAGTAAGGCCCCGACTATCCATGAGCGGATGATACTCGGTACGACTTATCCGCGAGTGCCAGAAAAAAAAAAAAACTTGTTGCAGTAGCTCTCAATTATTTTTCATAAGTAGTCGCTGCGGACTGACACTCTACAAACAAATAAGTACTCTGTGTCTTAAAATACAAAAATAAATTGTATTATAAAAATCAACATTTGTAACTTAGAGCCAAGATTTCTTCTGTACTGTACACATTTGAAAAATGTTATTGTGTTTTTTGTACAATAAAACATAGTTTTTACACTGAAATATTTGTTCGTGTTTGTACGTCATTTTTAGTCTTCTTTTTCCGGTTATCCGCGATTATCCGGTGCCGCTGCCAACCCAATTCCGCGGACAATAATGGCTTTACTCTGCTGTAAAAATGTTTGTTGTGAATAGCTTAATATTTTTTTTTTTTGAAAAATATCTTAATAAAATAAATAACTAAACTAACTACTTTAGAATTCGTTCTATTCCCCTATTCACAGAATTTGGATGCATCGCGACACAAAATTAAATAATTTCATTGAATCCTCATCCAATTCAGTAATGATTACCTAATTACTCAAATTCTTTAGATATTTCCAATTTTCTTTTCTTAAAGTTCTTTCAAAAGTCTTGTCTTCAAAGCTTACTATACTAGAGATTGGCCCATTAGTTCTATATTTCGACGTTTCTTGTCTATCTTAGACCTTAATGTACTAGAAATTACGTTACCAAATTCTTATCTCATGCTTCTGTTTTGGTTATTCGTTTTTTGTGTTTTTGGACCGTTACTTCAATGGACACAATGAGAATGTTTTTCGTCAAATTATTTGTTTTTCTTTTTAAGCTTCTAACAACTCCAGAAATAAGTACATAAAATTGTGTTTTCTGTTGATCTTTCTTTTACGAGTATATTGGAGGCACGGTGGCTCAGCGGTAGAGCGCTTTTGTTTGGTTCCTGGTTCGATCTCCGGGCAACTAAATGTATAGTAAACAATAGTGTTCCTGAGTCTTCTCGCCGTACTCCTGTTTCCTCCTATTCTGATTTCACCAATTATTTCTATCACAAACCGTGTATGAAGTCCGGGTTCGATTCCCGGCGGAATTCGTGTTGTTCGGATGCCACGTTTAGCTGTAAGTCCACGCCTCATATAGGCTTATTGCTGAAAGAGATGCTAAACTAAAAATCAAATCTTTCATCATCATTCGTTTCAGATTGTGAAACTACAGCAGACCTCAAGGCAGTGCCGCAATAACGTATAAGCTAAACATGCTATTAATTAGGGTCCCACTCGCTTGGAGGCTCCCCCAAAATTAAAGAAAAATCTGATTGTAATGTAATTTTCAAAGGAAAAGAAAAAGCAAATAAGATAAAATGCACATACAACAATGATGTTTTGTATTGTTATGCACTAGGCTTTTCAGCCCCATTTGTAATGAAGCCCCTATTATTCACCCCCCGCTTAGAATGGAGCACCCGTTTCCCAGCCCTTTTTGTAATGGGCCTTTTTTCATTCATATATCCATTAGGTACATAAATTAGTATATAGCGTATATTCAAACCAAAAAAGCGGTATTTTGTAGCTGAAAAAGAAAGCTTGACGTATAAAGGGCCCCTTTCAATGGCTTAGGGCCCCATCAAAACTAAATTCGACACTGCCTCCGAGCAATGGAGATTTGTAAACCGCAAGTGATAGGAAATGAAGATGTCGGATATGTATTTAGTCTCAGTTTTCAAAGTTCTGAATTCATTTGATAATACTCTACTTATTACCATCCTCTAAAGAAGAATAAGGTATCCATATAAATAAATAAATTCCTTAAAAAAACAGTAAAGATAATCACAGGAAGTTCCAATTTCGACCAGTAGGTGTCAACCACTGAAGGTTGTTTGCTGCCATCTAATGGCGCGATGGTGTAACTTCTACCATTTTACAATTATACACTCTTTATTTTTAAAAATAGAAAATATGATACAAACATGCTCTAGTAGCAGAGACAATTTGCAAAAACGCTTGCTGTGAGCTTGAATTGCAAGTCGGCCAAGCTTGCATCCAGCTTGATTGGAAAACGTGCAAGCATTTTGCAAGCTAGCTTTAGTAATGAAGTTACATGAACGCAACCTTACATTTAGTGTTCCATTTAAGCTTGACGCAAGCGTTTTATAAGTCAGGTCAAGTCAATAGCCAATGAACGGTCAGTGATGCTATGGCGCTTTGCAAAGGATCTAAAGCATCGCTCGCAAGGATGACAAAAGGCAGATTATGTGAATGCATGCGTTTCAAGTACAAGCGTAGAAAGCTGAAAGGCAAGCATGCGCCATCTGGTCGGAAGCTTTCTTGCTGCCAGGGTGGCTACTTTGAAATAATTATTACTCGTGAAAACCTTAACGGGTTGACTCTATTAACGAACTTGGTTGAGATTAATGCTCTAGCTATATTTAAAAAAAAAGTCTATAATTTGCTTCCGTTCATGATTTAAAGTGTAGATGGACGACACTTGAATCTTATAAGACCAAGTTACGTAATCCTAATAAATAAATAAATAAAAAGTCTTCTTTCTACCTATTACTGATTTTATTTTATGGCTATTAGGTTAGAACTAGAAATCATATAATTATATAACTTTTTGTTTGTATAGACCTTCAGGGATGAAGATTACACTTATTCTGGCAATTCTGAATATGCATTGTAACCCAATTGTACCTGAAGGATATCTATGATTTAAAAAAAAAAAAAAAGCTTGTGTATCTAATGCCGTGTAAAAATAATCAGAAAATTGTGACTTAAGGATAAATAATCCACTAAAAAAGTTAGTGTGACATATGGAACTATCCAGATAATTATGATCTCAAGGGTAAATATGATTTTACAAAAGCTTGTGTATCAAATATCATGTAAAGATAATAATATGATTTGTAACTCAGGATAATTATGATTTTACAAAAGCTTGTGTATCAAATAACATGTAAAGATAATAATATGATTTGTAACTCAGGGTAAATATGATTTTACAAAAGCTTGTGTATCAAATGTCATGTAAAGATAATAATATGATTTGTAACTCAGGGTATGATTTTACAAAAGCTTGTGTATCAAATGACATGTAAAGATAATAATATGATTTGTAACTCAGGGTAAGTATGATTTTACAAAAGCTTGTGTATCTAATGTCATGTAAAAATATTAATATAATTTGTAACTCAGGGTAAATATGATTTTATAAAAGCGTGTGTATCAAATGACATGTAAAGATAATAATATAATTTGTAACTCAGGGTAAATATGATTTCATGAAAGCTTGTATGTCAAATGTCATCTAAAGATAATAATATAATTGCGACTCAGGGCAAATATGATCTTACAAAAGCTTATGTATCTAATGTCGTGTAAAGATAATAATATAATTTGTGACTCAGGGTAAATGTGGTTTTACAAAAGCTTATGTATCTAATGCCATGCAAAGATAATAATATAATTTGTAACTCAGGGTAAATATGATTTCATGAAAGCTTGTGTATCTAATGTTATGTAAAGATAATAATATAATTGTGACTCAAGGATAAATATAATTTTTGAGAAATTAGTGTACATATTGTCATGTGAATATAATCAGATAATGTTTCTTGAATAAGAGATAAAAGAGATAAGCTTTTGAAGAGTCACTAAGTAGACAATATGATCCTCTAAGTGATGGAACTCCATGCAGTTTATGAACAATATTGTAATGTAATAAACTTATCAAAAGAGCAAAAAGGGTCGAGGAGAAGGAAGGGAGCTCTATAACACTATAAGAACGTTGAGACGACACAAACATAAATTCAACATCATAACCAAACCGTCAATTATAACTGAAACGTTAAAAATTCTTTTTGAAAATTCGTTGTGAACCCCTCTCCAATCCTTCAGGAAGTCTCATTAAGCTTAACGATTCTCCATGTAAAAGACAGATCCCTGGGTGGAGGGGATCATTTTTTTCAGTGTAGCTTTATCCAGAACGAAATTCGGCTTTAAATGAGCCATTAGCAGTGTTACGACCACGTTAAACTGTAAACTATCGAAGCACAACCCATCAAAAGTTTGTTTTAGGACTAATTCGTTTTCTGTACACATAAAAAGGACATTTTCGGGGAGGGAAGGAAGAGACCCCCCAACCATTTAAAATAGACTAAAGAAAAGGAAAGAAAAATGATGTTGCCGAAAATGTTTTGGGTGGTGTCACAGTAACTCTATATATTGTGTTCACAAACAACAACGTGACACTAAATGTGCTACAAACAAGTTAAAAAAGAGGAAAAAAAGCGCAGTGTCATTGTTTGCATTTTTGTTCTTTTTCTGTAGATATTCATAAAATCATTCTGTAACAGTACTTAATTTTCATTAACGATCCTATTCTCCTCCTTCTCTGGTGATGGTCGTTTTGTATCTTATTTGTTATAATCAACGCAGCAGAAGAGAAAAATAATAAACTTTTTAGGTTCTCTTCCTGGTTGGTAGAACTTTTTTTATTTAGTTAATTTCGTCATAATGCTAGTTTTATTACTTTTTTCACGAATGAAGTGGAAATATAAGGGTAAAATGCATCTTCAACTTCTTTTTTGAGAAAAACATTTCACAATATCCGTTTCGTCTATTTATGAAAAGGGTGATATTATTATAAAATACCCACTATACTTAAAAGCAAATTTATCGACGTATAATTGATCCCAAAGTCATTAATTGTATTATAAATCATTCAGTAGAATGTATACTTTATGTGTGTGATAATTTGTAGTCTGAAACGTTTTTGTTTTTAAATGCATATACATGTATTTTAATTGACACATCATCGTCAGCTACCGGTAAGGTAAACGCGCCTGAATTCGACAGGCACCCGAATTCGACATACCTGTGCTTAAATGTTGTGAAATAAGCGTAAGATGTCATCCCTGCGATCGTGAATAGAAGTGGCAACATTATGGGAGTGTCTTTTCTCGTGCCAAAAGTGCGGCTACAGTAGATGAGTCATACGCATGGAGAAAACAAGTACATTGTTATGTGTGTGATACACTCTTCGAAAAAAAAAACACATAATCTTAAGAAAATCATAAGACGACAGGTTATTTTCGTAAAACTTTTATTAAAGTTAGGTTTGCTTCAAGCAAATAGTGGTACTTTAATGTTGTAAAGGAGTTTCAATTAGTGCGTTTTGTTTTCTTCTGTGAGCATAAAGGTTGTGATGTAACATGAACTCGAAAACACGAGCCTTTATTTGTAACGTGAACCGGATTTCGACAAGGTTGTCGAATTCATGCTCAGTAGTGCAAATATAATTTTAACTGAATATCTAAACGTACAAGTATGTTCAAAGTCTTTCATAAAGCTATTTGTTGCATAATTCTCCGATAGTTGTAACCTCAGTTTGATATGGAATGTCGAAATCAGGTTCCTGCATGTCGAATTGAGGATCATCGAAGTAACTACTCAGTTCAGAAAATTTAAGTTGTGTTCTTTAGCCCGTCTGATAATTTCTGCATAATAATAAAACAATATTTGAAGCTGAGAAGAGATTACTACTAATAATAATGCAGACTTAATGTTTTACATGGATATAATTGAAGGTGTCGAATTCAGATACCACAGCTGTCGAAACCAGATGAAGTGTGTCGACTTCGGGTTCGATTGGCGAGTTCCAGTTTCATAAAAAATTTTTACATTAGCATTTGAGCCTTGAAGTGAATTTTAGTATTAGTAGAGACTGCACATTTCAAGAAAAAATAATGGTCCAACACCGACCAATATTATGGCCACAATAGGCAATTGATTTTGAAAAAGGTCCTTAACCTGTCGAACTCCGGTGCGTTTACCTTATATCCTCGAATAGTACATGTATATTTAGTCCTCTTTCAGCAGGGAGATTAGATGGGATGAGAATGGTATAATGCGTTTGATGATCTCACATCAGAATCCCGAACCTGGGACCTCGTCCAATAAAACAACCTGGATAAGCCGATACCTCTTACGACGTTCATTTAACCGAATTATTCTTCATCGACAGTGAGTTGAAAAGAAATCGAAAATGAGTTCCCCGTGCCAATAAAAATACCGTAACTTGGTTTGCTTGATTCTGCTTTGGGACAATTAACAATTCTATTTAGTAAAAGAATGTCGATGAATTGCTAAGGAAGTACCAATATGATTACCGGTAAATACAATACCTGTATGATAGTAAATACAATACCTAACGTTTCAGATTCTTTTAAGCAATGGGTAAACTTTTGTGTCTGAAAGGGCTAGTAAGAATGCTTACACAGCAAAACAATATCCAAGAAGAAATATCGACCGTAAGCAGGAAATTCGTGTTATTATTCATTTCAAAATCTTTTATCACCGCTAATTCGGTCGAGAAATTTGAAGCTTAATCATGTATAAATCGATAATCATGCTTGTTGTTGCGAAACATGATTACTTATTCTGAGGGAAGAACGCAGACTGAAAATACTTGAGAATAAACTCCTAAGATGAGTATTCATACCGAAAAGGATTTTGTGAATGGTGAAAAATTCATAACGAGGAAGTGAATAATTTATACCCTTTACCAGGTATAGTTAGGGTCATCAAATCTCTAGGAGCAATTCATGTAGCCAGAATAGAAGAAAGTAGGAAAGCTTACATAGATGTAACTGAAAATCCAATCGGAAAATGACCTACACTGCAAAAAATACAGAAACCACTTTTAGACACAGTTTGACACTGTACACATTACCGACATTCTTCGAACACTTCCAGATGACACATATTCACCCCTTTTAGATACTGTGTTCACCAAACGTGTCCCAGCTGCATGTACAAAATGTGCAAAATGAATGTTATCAATTTGTTTTCGAACTGTTTTGTTGAGAAGTAGTATTTTACATATGTCATACTTGATATTGTTTTCGGAGAATGAATGCTTTTGGACACGCGAAGGACACTTGATAAACACTATTTCATCAATTTTCTTTTCAACAGTTGTACTAAAAGTGTTTAAATGGTGTTTTATTTTTTACAGTGTAGAAGCAGATAAGAAGACAATATTGAGATTGATCTCGAAGAAATAGAAATACAAACAAGAAGCTGGATGCAGTTGGCTAAGGACAGAATTTAATGGAGAGTTTTTGATCATGCGGCATTGAACCTTCGAGTTGCGGCATTGAACCGTAGAGTTAGTTAGTTAGTTCGACATTTTTTTATACTAACTAATTTTGGTCACTGTTTAATCCTTCCCAAACATAACTTGAAATGTTCTACCACTGAATAAAAAAAGTGTCTAGAATGCATCATTACATTTGTTAGTATGATAGAAACCGCCTTACGTGTGTTCAAAATGTAATTAAAGTTTCCCTATGATGTGAACGTACGATAAAGTAAATAATAATAATAATAATTTAATAAAATTTCGTGTTATTTGAGAGTGTTGTATGCATGCGGATTAAAAGTTAATCACATGAAATGAAATCTTTGAGTTTTACGTTCCACGATTATGCTGGCTAAGCTAAAGGAAACGGTGACGATGAGAAATAAATGAAATCGTGGAATGAAGAAAGTGGGAAGAAGCGGGAAACCTCAGAGGAGACCCACACACTCGGTGTTTGTCCACCACAAAACAAAGAATCCAAACATTGCAGAATTTCATTGTTAATGCAAACAGTACTAAATATAATATTTTAGTATTTCGATTTCCTAAGTTCAACTCTTTAACTGTCTTCTATGGAAAAGAATACAACGAGAATTGAGTGGCACTAATTAAATTTAAAGAGCACTTTAAGAAAGCACACTTACGTGTTGCTCGTATTTATGTAATGTAATACTTACTCATGCCTGTTGTTCTGTATGGTTGCGAAACATGGTCGCTTACTCTGAGAGAAGAACATACACTGAAAGTATTTGAGAACAAGATCCTGAAACGGATATTCGGACCCAAGAGGAACGGGAATGGGTAATGACGGAAACTTCATAACGAGGAACTACATAATTTATACGGTTTTCCAAACATTGTTAGGGTCATTAAGTCTAGAAGGCTTAAGTGGGCTGGTCATGTTGCTATGATTGAAGAAAGTAGGAACGTTTTCAAAGTCTTGAATGGAAGACTAATCGGAAAACGACTATTAGGAAGACCTAAGCGCAGATGGGAAGACACTATTAAGATGGATCTCGCAGAGATAGAAATACAAAGTAGAAACTGGATCCAATTGGCTAAGGATAGAGTCAGTGGAGAGCTTTTGTGAACGCGCCACTGAACCTCCGGCGGGTTCCATAAGCCATAATGTTAGTTAGTTAGTTTAATACTTACAGATGGTATGTGAATGAAGACATTCACACATTTGTTAAATCACTCGGCTATATAAAAACCACAGATCAATACACATAACCCTGATCAGCAAAAGTTTATTACTGTGTGTTCCTGGAATGTTCAGGTTACATAAAAAAGTAACTTAATAGTGTTTCCAAAATCTTTTGAAAGTGCTCGATGTAACGCAGTGCTTCAACCTATATTCAGCCAGGACATATTTTTGAGATAATACATATTTGGGACACAGTTTTCCCAATTTTCCATTTGCGGATCTAATGCGGGGCCGGGGGCCTAGGACCCCAGTGTTTTGTATAATTAATGTAATTTAAGGTATTGTATATATTTTTCAAAATTTATAGTAAACTCATGGATAGTCTGGGTTCTGGCTGCCCCTCCCCCCCCCCAGTTTTTACTTTGTTGATCCGCCTCTGCAATTTGGTGTAGAAGAATCGCCTTAAGGATGTTGAAGCAATGTTTTATTTTTCTAGTGTTCAGTTTAAAGATACATCAGAGGTAGTATGGTACGTTGGAAGATCACGTATCATTTATAGTATTCGCGTTCTCGTGCTCAAATGGCAGGCACATTAGTCAATAGACCATAAAGGAGGACTTCTGTAAATAATGCAAACAATATGATATTGAATAAACTGATTCTTGCTTTGAAGACATTCTATATAATGCAGCGATTTGAATGCCCAGAAGTCATGACGTCATGAAGTGCACACACGATTTCTACCCTCTAAAGATTTGATTTTCTGTTTTATCGTCCCTGTCAGTACAGGGCTATATGAGAAAAGAAAGCTTGGCTTCCTTCAATTATGACAGAACTATAATCATTAGAAGTAACATGTGCAGACCTGTTAGCACATATGAGATAGTGATAGGTATAAGTGTGTTATTCTTAAAAGATGATCATTATTTGTCACCTATATTTATCATTACGCATCGTCAACAATAACTACAATACTCTAGTTACCAGTGTATTTTAGCAGTAGGAAATACGAGGGTTGGACAAAAGGTAATATTATTCTGACTTTATTCCCTTGTTACATTCCTTCAAAGTAATCGCTCCCTTTTCTATTACCTTCTGCCACATGTATGAAGGGTAACATCGCCAGGTGTCAATACTTGTCGATCTCCCACAGAGATCGCTATATCACACAGATAATGGCTCCTCAACTGTCATCGTGCTTCCCGGGAAGTGGTTACTTCATTTTGGCGAACAGGTCGTCAGAAAATACCTTTAAAATAAACCATTGTTATACATTGCGCCCAGGTACCACTTTAACATTAATTTAAGCAAGTCTTTTCCGAAATATATTTTTGGCGCTTTCATTTTTCTCCTCTATTTCACAGCTCTACTCCTTTTGACTCAATAACAGTCGTTATCCATCCCCATATTTTATCGTCTCACATTTTCTTATCAACTACAATTTTTTTTTTTTTTAGTGCTGAGACAGAGCACTTTGACGTGAGAAGAGTGATGCCACTATTTTCTACAGAGAGAAAATATTATATGACGTACGTAAAATCGTTGGTTACATGCGTAAATCCTGTTGTTTTTGGACTTAACGTACAACCCTATGTATCATACTGTAGCAAACGTTTACGTTTTATAATACTGACCGTATAAGTGTTCCATTTATACGTACTTTCCGCATGAAAGAAACAACTGTATATACGCGGTAAGGATCTCACATACAGATGGACATATAAAACGTATAGATGACGTATATAATATAGGTTTACGTATGTAGTATACGGAAGACTGTTAGATGTCATACATCCTGCAAAGGCATGATTTAACATGTAACCGGAAAAAGACAATTCGTATGTGGTGTATGGATGACGAATGTTCCGTACAGATTCCCGTAGTAAGCATACCTATTCTGTATATTTGCATAATGTACCGCTGTCTGGATAACGAAATTTTCTCAGTGTATCTGATCTATGCACATAAATAATTTGTCCCAATAGAATAAAAAACAATTGATTATTATTACAAATGAACGACTCACTTTAGATGCAATCAATACTTGCCTTTTGGGTTGTTTTTTTTTCGAAAATTGCACATAAGAATGTATCCTCAAGCATCTTATTTTCTTCAGCAGAATGCATTCTATAGATTGATATATACATTCTTGTTCATTCATCAACAAAAATTATTTCAGTTTGGTACAATTTATTTTTGAGAATAATGATGGTATGGCTTGAAACAACGTACAGGTTCTTTTTAGTTTACTGAAAAGTGCTCTTACATTGTACTTCCATTTTGAAATAATTTACGAAACTAATTTCATCAAACGGAAAGAACTTTTGTTGCTGACTGTACAATACTATAGTTAACCTAAAAATTGAGGAAATACTATATCTTTGTCGTTTAGTGGAACCTGTACATTATTATAGTTAACCTAAAAATTGAAGAAATATTCATAATTTTGGGATATATCTCATGAACTATACTGTAGAATGTTGTATTGCTAGTAGATAATGTGGTAATAAAGATACCGATGAGGATATATCTTAGTATAAATTTAATTTTAACAGGTATAGTGTGATTTTTATAGTACCAATATTCACATTTATACAGTTTTCTTTTCTTTTCTTTTTCTTTTTTTCTTTTCTTTCTTTTTTTTTTTTTTTTTTTTTTTGTTGCTATTTTCTAGAAATTTACACATCAGGATGTATATTTACTAATATCATTTTGTTATAGAATTTGGCATACCGAAAAAACAAGTTATATTGATTAATAGGCCTATACATTGAAATGAATCCCAAAGTAAAGTACGAGTTGAAAATCCACGAGCGTTTACGTCGAGAATGGTCTGAAACAAGGAGATGTTTTGTCACTATTACTATTTAACTTTTTTCAGGAGTAAGCTATAAGGAAAATGAAAGCAAACATTGCCTAGAGTTGAATGGTATTCAATAGGTTTTGGCGTATGCTGATGATGTAAATATAATAAGGAATGATAGGAAAACAGCTGAAAGAAATGCAGAGGTCTTATTAAACGCTTGCAGGGACATGGGTTTAGAAGTAAATGTAGAGAAAACAAAAATACATGGACGTACGTATAGATCGTAGTACTATGAATTATGGATGCGTCAAAACATCAAATTATACTTTTGATGAACTGGATACTTTCAAATATCTAGGATAAGTATTAACAAACATAAATATATTCATGAAGAAATTTAATGTCGACTAAAGAAGGGAATTTGTTCGAAATCTTTTGTTCTAGCTAATTATGTCGAGGAATTTGAAGCTTAAAATATATAAAACGATAATCATGCCTGTTGTTTTGTATGGTTGTGAAACGTGGTTGCTTACTCTGATTGAAGAAAGTAGACTAAAATTATTGGAGGACCAAATCCTGAGACCAAAAAAAGGGCGCCGATCCTGGGGGGCAACGGGGCCCGGGCCCCTCAAAGCTCATGTGGGCCCCCATGTATTTTAATGAATATATATGTTATATGTATTTTTATTGTTATATGTATTGTTATTTGTATTTTTTATGAATGCCCCCCCCCCCTTCAAAGTTACTGAGAAATCGGCGCAATTGCCTGAGACGAATATCCATACCCAAGAGAAACGGGATTGAGGAATGGCGGAAAGTTCATAAAAAGAAACTGCATATTTTTTACTGTTTACCAGATATCGTTAGGCTCATCAAGTGTACTAGGCTCAGGTAGGCAAGCCATTTATAGCTAGAACAGATGAAACCAGGAACGCTTTCAAAGCTTTAGCTGGAAATCCAAGAGGAAAATTATCATTGAGGAAGACCTAGGCACAGAAGGAGCACAATATTAAGATGGATCTCTCAGAAATAAAAATACAAAATATAAGTGAATCAAGTTGGCTAAAGACAGAAGTCAATGGAGAACATATGTGAACTCTGCATTGAACTTCTGGGTTTCATAGATCAGTGCTACTTAACCTTTTTTTCTCGCGTGCCCCTAGACACACTTCTCCATCCAATTCTGTACCCCTCATGCTTTTAAAAGAAATTAAATCAAAGTGAACTTATTAAACTTAATACACATGTTCTGTTGATTTAAAAGGGGCTAAATAGAGACCCAACCCCACTGTGTCAAGCAAAAGACTATTTACAGGACTATAAAGTGCACATTCGAAAAACTTAACATGGGAAATTTCAAAACATATGGGAGACATCCGGTTCTACTGAGGAGGATTTTCCCCTCATTCTCCTTGGTAATTCGTACACTGAACACAATGTTAAAAATTCAAAAATTAAAAGTAATTTTAGAACTAACCTGTTAATGAGATGACTGAGCTTGCTCCTAGACGGCAACTTCCCGATTCTTGGTCGAATCTTCGAGAGTGAGAACATCAGAGCTGATTCTGGATTCAAGTAATTTCTGTACTTCGTGTATATTGTTGTTAATGAAGAGAAGCCCTGTTCACACAAATATGTTAATAGAAGAAGCTGTGACATACCCCTGTCACTAATTTCACTTTATCCTTTTCGAGCATAAATACAAAAGTCACAAATTGACAAGTTATCGTATTTCATTTGCAATGAACTGTCAAAACCGACATTTCCAGCAGACTGCCCGAAGCAGCATTACGTACCCTCAGAAATATCTTCGCGTACCCCCAGAGGTACGCGTAGCCCCGGTTGAATAGCACTGCCATGAACCATGAAGTTTATTTGTGTTAGTGAGTCCTTTTTAAATATACTTTTGATCAGCTCAATGAGATCGATCAATGGGTACACATATCGCCTTTGTTCGTTTTACGTTGAACCATAATAATGTTCATAACTTTTCTTTTTGAATAGAGCAATCCAAACATAAGAGACCAATGACTTCTGATAAATCTGCATAAATGAATCATGATACAAATATATATATATATATATATATATATATATATATATATATATATATATATGTATATGAAGAGAAAAATTGAATTTATTGCAAAACACAGATGAAATGTATATAAATAAGAACTGTATCTATAGAAAATCTAAGTATTGAATACTTTTAAAGCAATATGATAGCGTTTCTTTTCTGAAAATTGAACACAAAAGCAGTACTTGTTTTTGTAACTTTGAACTTCTTTTGGTAAAAGAAGATGTATTGTTACCTTGTTTGTAAAGATGACAGGAAAATAATATATCTGTTTTGGAAATGTTCCATTTTGAACACATAAGAGGGACAAACACATACACATTGAAAGGACAAAAGAAAAAAAAGAAACACAAAACTATTTCTTTTGTTTAAAGAAAAAGAAACACATACAACAAGGCTGAAAATTATGTGTTTCTTTTGCGGAAAAAAATAGTATATAAGAATTTTTGAAATGTTTAGAGACATAGTGTAGAAAATCCGTAGAAAGAGGACTGAGGCGAGAACATGGTAACACCACAGAAGAGTATCACTTGTGATAGATTTATCGCAAAAGAGTTTTCGGCTATATTTTATATCTGTTTCGTTCATTTCCTTTTTTCGTTTTCCTTTTTCTCTCTCTCTCTCTCTGTCTCCACTTTCGTCTTTTCGTTCCGTTTTCATCTTTCGTTTCTTCTATTTTTCTCTCTTCGTGTTTCTTTTCCTATGATATAGTTCTCGTTGTTATCATCGATATAGTCTCGCCGTGCTTTCCCGGAGGCCAAAAAAAGAGAAATAAAAGAGATGCTATATCACATCAATGCTCGGTCCCCTTTTCCCCTATCGTTCTACCCCGATCGGCCCCATCCGACCATATACTCTCAGGTCCAATATTTATCGGGATATATAGAATAGAAGTGGACATAACTGGTCAGTGGGAATCACGTTGGGGGAGATATGTATGAAAGTGGGAGAAGAGGGTGCAAAGGATGGACGAAAAAATGTTCTCCTTTTGCACTGCTACAGAAATCTTCGGAGCGTTACAGAAAAGTTCGTCTTTCCGCTATAAGCTGTCGTGCGAACTCCCCACAATCCGTATTCCCCACCAACCAACCCTATATACTCCGTCTCTCCTCTCTCGCTTGCAACTCTTTTGCTTCCTTTCATTTCATTTCATATTATTTTTTTCCTTTTTCTTTTATCCTTCAGGAACAAATAATCCACACAGCTCCGCCGAGACACATTTGTCTCTGAGAGAATTTTGGGATCTATTTCTTGTCCATTTCACACGATGCGGAGACAAAATTCTTCTCTTTGATTTTTCTTCTCTGATAATTTTTAAATGAAATTTTCCGTTCTTTCGCTAAAAAAATCTACAGCTAGCACTCATAGAGTAACGCATTCTTCTGTAGGACAACATGGTGTAAAGTTTACTGAATTAATAAAAGCTATATACAAGAAGTTGCAATCCAAGAGCATGAGTTGTTTTACCAATATCTTCTAATAGTTAAATGATATGGTCAATTTATCATAACCTTAACTATAGTTTGCCAGTTTATAATGTTGTGCGAGCCAGAACCATACTTGATGGCTATATTTAATTTTCTTTTCCCATCCTTTGCAGTGACATTTCGCTAAATGGACATGAACCATTTGTTTCTTCGTCTTTGTTCCATATCTTCGCGTATCTTTACTCCTGTTTCATGTCTCCAGACCTCAACTACCAGCGCTTAAAAGTAACTATGTAAAATGTGCCTTTTTCTAAACATATACCCAGTACAAATGACTTTATTTTGCGGAATGGACTTATAGTCCTGGATCCACAGTACATGCCCGTAAAAATTTGTGGGTGCACGGAGTTTTATTGTTGCATCGTGTTCTTCGACCTATCGTTGTCTACTTTTTCTTGGGTAGACATCTCAATTATGGTCGCTTATCTCCACAGATGCCATTTTTCAATATGGCCGCCAAATAAGCAACCATCATGCATAACTAAGGAACTAAGTCACCTGGGAAAGCGATTTTGGTGTCGAATCATAGGTTTTCGAGGTCAAGAAAGTGAAATATTATCATAAAATTGCTATATATTGAAGAATTGTCTATATTACAGACAAAAGATATACTATATATATATATATATACAGGGTGGTCCATTTTAATTCATTCACGGAAATGTCTCGAAAACCACAAACCGAACCAACAGAAGTTTTCAATTATATTTGTTCACCACAAAGAGAGATACATTTTGGCGTACTCTGCAATACCAACATATTAACAGTGTTGCCAATCCATCACAACGTTGTATTTTTTAAAAGTCTCTACGTCAGGTTTAAAAAGAAAACAAACAATACCACACTTATTGTTCAGTGTTGTAAACTAACGACGCTAAAATATCACAAACATTAAAAACAACCAAAGATTGAAGGCTTCTGAAATAATAATTACGCAAATGAGACGTACGGGACAAGACATATCGAATGCACCTTAGTGTCCAATACTATAATCATGATTTGAGTATTTCGAATAGATTTGAACAAAATTATAAGAATTAAAAATTTGTTTTTTTTCAATAGGCTTTATTTCGGAAACAAAGTTAATATACAAAATGACTTTACGTTTACAATATATGTAAAAGCAGTAAATCAAATATTGTGCTATTAGTACCACTAAGAATTAATATTTGTTAATGGTCCAAAATATCATTAATATAAACAAATTGAACCATTAGAAAAGGTGCTGATGTGGCTAAACAACTGAGTATTCTTACAATATTTCCCACATATAAACAATATTATACACAACATTTTAGCAACCACAATATTTACAGTCTCGAATATTATTTTGTCATGTTTAATATATGCTATTTTTTTGTATCAAAATATAAAATATCAATATCAACACATAAAATGAAGTGGTTTCATAAAGAGCACTGCGTTACCCTTTTACAATTTAAGTCTTTCCCGCACATATCTTATACCTCACATTTGAGCTACCTTATTATTTAAACCACTAAAAGTAGTTCATTTTTGCAAATAAAGATTAAAGATTACCTAATATGCGTCCAAATTTATGTCTGAAACAAAATGAATATGACTTATAGCTGAGAATTTTCACAGCGCTTGTAACAAAAGCAGTACATTGTACACAGCAGTTGAAATGTCTTACCTATATATTGTTTACAATTGTTTGTTTTGCAAAAACACACTCGCAATACAGTATCTGGTAAAGATCGGAAACACTTTTTTGGTCTCAGGAAACCGTCTACTTCCTCCCATCCAAATTTCACAGGTCTTTCAGTAATATGTTCCTTTTCTAATGACAACAGAGATTCTCCGATGACCAAGTACGCGCGTTTAATGGGACCTCGAATAGTAGATGAAGTGAGTTGCAGCTTTGATGACTTTAGGGCTCAGTCGATAACGTTCATAGCATAATCCATCAAAAAGTTTCAACTTTAGTCGTTTTCGCCCACACTTTCGTAAAATATGTTTCTGCATTCCTCATGTCTTCAGCTGAGAGACTGCTTGTTTCAGCAAAATGAAGAAGATAATTTGTTGGTTGTGCATTCAGTGCTGCATTGTTTGTACCCACTTTACTTACAATGTCATTGCCAGTGAAAATGTGAGCCTTGAGGACGAAGCTACCCATTTTGTCTCTAAGTGTATCATATAAGTGGTGAATAGGAATGAAACGATTCTTTTCTCCCACCCCAGACGTTAACTACAATTGCTTCAGCCCTTTACTACTCAAGGTTGCAAAATGTCTTAGTAACAAAATAGCCACATCAGTATCATTGGACAACTCGCTGCCCGCCGCGTTCTTTACCAGCATGTGTGAGGTACAATTCTCTGGTCGGTTTCTTCAATCTTTGATGTGAGCATTTCAATATTAGTTACGTTTCCTTTTATGCCTACGGTAGCAGGAAGGATATTGTCATTTATTACCATTCCGCTTGTAACAAGAATTAAGTCTGTTGAAGGTTTTTCAAATATAATTTATTTTTGCTAATGCTTGCAGCATTATTTTATTTTGAACAGCATTCCAGAATTTCAGTTTGGATTGGTATATGAGTCTGAGACTGAAGGCAAGCGAGAGGAATAGATCCGGTAGTGCCTGATTGACGCACTCTCTTACTTTCTTTGAGTGAATTATCACAACAACTGTCAAAAATAAAGTGTATTTCTTTGGCTGGGCATACTTTAGTGGTTCGTTCAATAACAGCGTTTATTGTTTCTCCAAAGTTATTAAATACTGACATTTTCAACATTCTTATCTGCAACATGAAATCAACAATTACAGTAGTCCGTGTTTGAAATTTTGGATGAAATGAGGTACTCTTGTCATTTTTTTTCTCCAGATGCGATACTTGATCATACTATGTTGGTCTCGAAGGTGCATCACCTTCAAACAACTAACTTGAATTTACGAAATCATGAGAGAGTGTTTCTTGCATTGTCAAACCTCTTTCATTTGTAATGTGATTTTCTTCTGAATCTGTGCAAAATCCCTTGATTTGATTATGGCAGGTGTTACAGCTACGTTGTTTGTGGTAAGAGTTTCGAAAGTGGGGACATAGACTTTTCAATTCTGTCCGTCAGTTTCCTCTTTTTGGTAAAGAAGAGCTCCTTCCTAAATTTTTCATTGTTACTCCTTGTATCTCTTAATACACGTAAAATTTTCGCCCTCACATCCTCAGAAACAATTTGCTTTCTCGCAATGTTGTGTAAAATAAAAGAAACATCAAATTTGAATGGATTACCTTCTGCGATTATGAACTGAAGCAAACGATTGGCTTTGCTTCCCTGTTAATTTATGATGAACTGTTTCTGTGTGACTCACTACCTGTTCATTTATAAGATTGTTCCAAACATTGGTAATGGCGAGAACTTCGTGATAGGTCAGTTGCCATTTAGTGTCGTACTAAGTTTTACGCGTTTGTCCAATTATTCCTCTCGTATTTTTTAGAGCTCGTTGAATTGTTTCATATCTGGACCCACTGCGTGTAATGGTGCCGGCTTTCCAGAAACTACAAACTGACCATTCAAGAACTTTTTATGCAAGTAAGGACAATCTATTCCAAGGCATTTAATTAATTCCAAGTATAATGATTCATAACGTAAATAATTAAGATAATTGAATTGCTTAAATATAGGGACTAATGACTCAACGGTCTCAACATGTAAATTCCAGTCTCTTCTCGATTAGACGTTATAAAGATTTTGATGAGTCCTTCAATATTAAGGAAATTGTTGAGGTAACTGCAAAGTTTTGATTTCTCGTTACATTCATTCACAAATCTTAAATAGCAGTCTCTTAGTTGTCGACATGAAACTAACAGTTGAGTATGGAGGAATTTACATTTTTCTTCTCTATTTTGCAAGGTCAGTTGAAACTGATTTACTTCTTTAAGCAAATTGTTGTATGCTTCCTTTTCGTTACTAGTCCAGAGAGCATCCCAAATCATTTTCTCGAGTACTTCAGAGACAATTAACATTCCTTGAAACTCTCGAACATAATATTTTCCATTTAGTACACTCTTAACTGAAGTTACTCTGAAGATCTCTGTTTCAACCAGAGCATCATCGAAACCGCTACCAAGGAGGTACCTCCCACCATTCCATAGAGCCACTTTTGTGGAATGAAAGATTCTAAGCATTGGAAATATGTCATAAAATTCCTTTTGGTTACTTAGAACTATGTACACAACTGTACAGAATACTCCTTCGTCTCAGAAGACCGGAAGGTTGAGTTGTCTCAATAGTTTTCTCACAAATTCAAAGATTTTAAGGGCAGTACACACAGTATCGTAATCGGTGACTGGGGAAGGAATAACTGGCAGAAACCCAACTTGTTTAATTTGTACAACTTTGGATGAATTTAAAGAGTGTATATTTCTCCATGTTGGTGACACGAGCTGACCGTCGCCTGAAAATGCACCACATCAAGTAAGAGAAATAACAAACTCAGTTTTTAGAGTAAATGTGGATGCCTCATCAGATGAATGAATACCAACATCTTCAGCTACTTCAAAGTTCTTCGGAAAAGCAGAGTTGGTACTCTTCCTTTGATTTACCAGGTAGATTTTTTTTCGACACGGTAGCTCACACAAAAGTTTACAAGTTCTGTTCATCACTGCAGTTAGTATTTTTTTTCTGCGGATCTCTTCTGATCTTTTATGTCGAAAAAGAACCACAGCAGTACGATGGCTCTCAAATGTATCTGAGAGCGGTGAATATCCTCAAAGTCGAACTTGTCAAGAGCTCCTATTGTAAAGTCTCTTAAGTTGAAATGACTTGGTATCGGTGTGTCAGCTTTGGACCTCCTCCGAAATAAATTTCTGCGTACATCCCTGGCTATATTATATACAAGACTTCAATATATCGCAAGTGTAAGGTAATATTTGAATTCTCTGACCCCAAAAACCTATGATTCGACACCTAGATGACTTAGTTCCTTAGTTATGTAAGGTGATTGCTTATTTGGCGGCCATATTGGAAAATGGCGCCTGTGGAGGTAAGCGACCATAATTGAGATGTCTACCCAAGAAAAAATAGAAAGCGATAGGTCGAAGAACACGATGCAACAATAAAACTCCGTGCACCCACAAATTTTTACGGGCATGTACTGTGGATCCCGGACTATTAGTAATCGAAAGAGAAAAGAGAAATGAGATACTTCAGTTAAACGTCCCACAATTATACCCCTTAGGCTAAAGGAGATGATGATTAAGACAAGTGAATGATGATGAAAGAATTGATGGAATGAGAATGTGGAAGAAAAAGAGAGTACCCGAGAAAAGTCACGGATATGATGTCCACCACAAACTTACTTAGTCGGGGATCAAACGAGGAAATCTACGCAGTAGAAATAAGCGCTCTACCACTGAGTCACAATGACCCACCAAAAGAGTGAAGAAAAGACTTTAATTGTTAAAAGTGAGATCTCGACTCATATAAATTGATATGATGACCATTTACATTCTTCTTGTTATATAAATAAAAGATACATGTAGTTATATAAATAAAAGATACATGTAGTTATATAAATAAAAGATACATATCATACATTTTCGTTTTTAGGGGACGGATTGAACATACTCGGGAGGTGAATTCGGTCCGTGGGCCATCATTTGGGCACCACTGACCAGAACAAACCAATCTAATACGAATATAAGAAAATGATTTGACTAAGTTTCTACCAGTAAATAATACAGCAGTAAAATTGAGAATATATCATTGTCAGGACTAAGTGTGTCACAGTCAAGAGAAAATTAACAACATATACAATCTACTAGTAAACATTTTTACACACACTGCTCATAAATAAACAAACAATCTACTCACCAAGTATAAATACTATCAAATTATTTATTTTATTTTATTTATTTATTTATTTATTTGGCAATAAAACACATACATTTTAGCATAATGAAAATTTGTTTTTCCTCAATTTTCTACATTATGGCATCATGAAAATGCGTTTTTCTCGATTTTTCACATTTTACCACCATGACAATTCGTTTTGTCTAGACTTTCTACATTCTAGCACCCTGAAAATTCATTTGTTTTCTAGATTTTCTACATTGTAACATCAGAAAAATTTGTTTTTCCTCAATTTTTAAAATTTTTCTAGATTGTAGTGTCAATTAAAAAATATTTTTCTTCGATTTTCTACATTTTAGCACCATGAAAATTCATTTTTCTCTAGGTTTTCTATATTTTAGAAACATGAAAATTCGTTTTTCTTTGATTTTCTCAAAAATTACGCATCCGATCATTTATTTTTCGAACAGGTCATCATTAATTTTTATTTTTGTCATTTTGTTCGGTGGCATTAACAAACGAAAGTTCTTTCTTCAAATACTCAAAATGCGTTTTGTGGACTAGTAGTGTTTTTCCACTCACCGATTCAATTAAATTTTCTCTATTTCTGCCCTTTTCCGTAAATAAATACCGTATTATTCAACAATGGCCTACGTCCATTCGGCTTTTGTCTATGAAAGCGGTGAGCTTCTCGAGCCACTAATGTGATAGATATAAACAGTTGATTTCTTCAGTTAGTGTAAAACTGAAACGTGGAAGGACGCAGTTTAGGTGAGTAAGCATTTCATTTTTTATTTTTCTTTGTTTAAGATTATTTCTCTCACTCCAGTTTCTTTCTGAATTTGTACACACTTTGTTATTCTTTTTAGATTTTATTATTTGGATATAAAATTTATATATCTTGTCTCTAAATAACTTTCTAATTAACAGTTTTTCACTCATTCTTTTTCCCACTAGTGATAGAATTGGGATGGGTAAGGAAGGAAATTAGGGAAAATTATCTTTTCTGGTATTTTGAGACCAGAATAGTTTTCCTTTCAGCTCTAGTTTTTAATAACTATAGTGCCTGTGGACTCTCACTCTCTGAGTGCTGTTCCACATTTTGAATCCTTTTCGATACTTGATTATTCTTATGGGGATTTAGCGCAATTATGGGGGAAGGAAATGTAAAATTCCCTTGCTTTCATCGCTCCAACATTCAGATGGATGATGCTGATTAAGATTCCTCTATTTTCTCTTTCAGTCTGACTTGTCATCGTGCTGGGTTCGAAGCCCGGTGCTTTCTCGAGTGGCAGAAATCTTATCGTCATCACCGGCTGTGATACGGTGAGGGCTATCTTGGAGCCAAGATAGCCCCCCAAACGTTATCCCCTCTTTCTCAGAAACTATTAGGATACAAACAACTTTTTTTCGGTACAAACGGTACAAACGATTTGGTTTCGAAAGGTGTATTTCAATTTTTTATGCTGTGATATGGCGGGACTATCTTGGCGTCAAGATGGCCCCTCGAAATATCAATCCCTCTTTCTCGAAAACTAACAAGGTACAAACATTTTTTTCGGTACAAACGATACAAACGCGGCGACTGTTCGGCATGGACAAATTGTCCCACTGTAGGCGGCAGGATCTGATGGGGAACTTCCTAAATGGTTAGTACTTTTCTTTTCTCCTTTTACCTTCTCACAGTATGTAGTATTTAATTAGTTCAATTACTTGTATGACACATGACACGTATAGACGCTGTATATACAAACACACAGTGACTTATCACTGAATTGAGCTGCTTCGTAGCTAAGTGTACGCGCCTCTGGCTTTTGAGACCCGGCTTCGATTTCCGACAGGAGCTCATGCGGTTCGGATTCCACCTTAATCAGTGGATCCAGTCTCATATAGCCTCGCTGCTGAAAGGAACGTTAAACTCAAAATCAACTCAACTCATCACTAAATTATTACCATATCTCCGAAATGAGAAAATGGTCTTGTTCCCCACCTGAGTTTCGCGATGATACAGTGTATATCTAATTAGTACATACTAGTGGATCTAGGTAGTTAATCAGTGGTGAGAGTTGGTACTTCATGGGTAAAGCTAAGACTTATCAGTTTTTGGCAAAGGTCAGATCGTGGAATAAGGATTAGCTAGCGGCTCAATCGCACAAACGGCTGCACAAGCGGCCTTAATCTAGAGCAGAAGTATGAAAGGTATTAACACGAATGTCAATAGGGGAAAGTGACTAAATATTGTCAAAGCTGCAAAGAACAGCGAAAGGTTAATTTCCAGTCAGCTAGTGGTACGAGCTCACAGGTATAACCGTCAGAGGAAACAGTTGTAAACACTGTTCTAAAACATATTCGCTATGACCATTTACCGTAGTCTGGCACGTATGGGCTATTCCAGTAGACACCTTAGCACTACTCGCTTCACAGGAGTCGCCTGATGCAACGAACAAGTTTATTAATACTAGAAACTTGGAAGAGGATCTGCCGACTGTTAGGTCACAACTTATAGCAATCCGCGGATTGGTTTGTCAGTAATCTTAGGAGAAACTTCAGAACTCGTGCATGCTATCAACTTGTGGTAGTGGACGTATGGTATGAGGAATGTTTACATGGAAAGAACAAGGTCAGATGGTGGTAGCAGATGAACGTATGAATAGTGTCCGGCATCGGAATAATTGACATATTGCATACACACCACACCACTCACTTTTTCTTTCATGGAAGTTGCACACTTACCTATCGTGTAGCTCCTATGTAATAATCGTTCGTAGAACACAGCGAGGATGTCCGCTATCTTTACTGGTCCCAAAGTTCACCGAATCATCTGTGGGCACCAGGATACGGACCAGTCATTTAATTTCTCTGGACCAGTCATTTATTACTGCGCCTTTTCAGTGATACGGGAAGGAACTTGCGGCTAACTTGGCATCGATGAAGGATAGTGGTGACATGTAAACTAGTGCATCGATTTCGTAGTTGATGGTTTCGTACACTGCGAACTCCTGCATCACCTTGTCTCTTCCTTTTGTCATTGTCCGCCATTCTCCTCTGCTTGATTGTAAAAAGCAGTCCTACATCATCCATTGTCAGTTGGATATGACTGCTCAATCCAGCACTCACCTCCATCTAGACAATGAAAACCGCATTTTCTGCAGGATACTTAGTTGGCCACACTTGACAACGCCTACTAACATCTGTTTATACCCTTATCAGGTCGATTTCTGCTGTATGGAAGGCCGAATGCGGAAGGCGCATGCTATTAGGTTGGTGTTCATAATTTAATACTATGTCTTTATTCATGTTTCATTAAATTACATTTTATACCAAGTAAATGTAAAAGATTTTAATCTCGTTTCGGAACGTTTACAAAATTTATAATTTCAAGTAAAAGTTTAACCTTGTTCCAATTCGCTAAAGAAAAATACCAACTCAAATTTCCAACGTAAGTCTTTGCCTACGAGTAGTTTTTTTTTAATTTTATTATTAATATTTTTTGTTGCAACATTGGCAAATATATATATAAAAAAAGGAAACCTTGAAGCAAAGTCTTTTCTTTTTTAAATCTTGTTGATAGATATTTTATGGGAAAACAAGACATTTGAAGAACACGTTTCGAAGATTGCTTTTGCTCTTGCCAACAGGCGAAAGTAACTTTTCGTTGGTGGGAGGAAGGGTATCAGAAAAGTGACACGTTTTGTGGAAAATTGAGGATAGCGGTGGGAGTAGAGAAAGTTATAGTAAAAAGAAGAAGAAAGAGGAGGGGTTAAACCGAAGAAATGTGCAAGAGAGAAGGAGTGGGACGTAGAGGGGAGGACCGTTTTGTTGTATATGAGAAAGCTGAAAAGGGTCGAAAGAAATCGACTCTAAAAGATATCTAGAACATAAATGGAATTGAAGCTGTGAACAGCAGCTAAAGAAATATTGTCGACCTCAAGATAGAGACGCTCACAAAGCTATTTTCTTCTTTTTCTTCTTCAAATTTTGGTGTCAATAAAATAGAATACAATCTGTGCAAAAGAAAAATATTCAGAATATTCGTAAATGAATTATTGACTTATTTGCCACTGATTATAGCTAGTAACTTATTCATTCTTAGAAGTATGTCTGTCACTTCTAGGATTATTCTGTCATGGCTACGAGTATGTCTGTACCTTTTCGGAGTATTTGTGTCACTGTTACGAGTATGTCTGTTACTGTTCGCAATATGTGTGCCACTGTGACGATATGTCTGTCACCGTTAGGAGTGTGTCTATCACTGTTAGGAGTATGCATATTGCTCTTATGAGTATGTCTGCTACTGTTATGAGTATGTCTGTCACTGTTATGAGTATGTCTATCACTGTTATGAGTATGTCTGTCACTGTTACGAGTATGTCTATCACTGTTATGAGTATGTCTGTCACTCTTATGAGTATGTCACTGTTATGTCTATCACTGTTAGGAGTATGTCTGTCACTGTTAGGAGTATGTCTGTCAGTGTTATGAGTATATCTGTGAGTGTTAGGAGAAATCAAGCAGTAATAGATGCAACTGACAACTTAACTGTTAATTAAAAGTAAGAGTCTTTTTATCTCTGTATTTGAACGTGTAACGGTCCGTTACAACCGTATATATAGGGTGTTTAATAAGTAATGGTCATAAATTAAACCGTAGATAGTACATGCCAAAACTAACAAAAAAGTCTTAGTAAACATGTGTCCGCAAACGCTTCGTAACGGAGATAGGGGCTGTCGAAAGTGTGGGAAAATGAAGTTTAGAGACGAATATTTCAAAAAGTATGAATCGGACAGAGGGCGGTCCAATGAATGACTATCGAAGTCAGACATGCGCTATGCAGAAATGCATGGTTGATAACTCTGCAATGCGCGCGCAAGGGATTCCCCAAAAAAACGGAGGGATTCCCGGAAAATTGTCTAAGGAAAGGGGGCTCGAGATGAACATCGAGGGCGAGTCTATCCGCCAGTAATTCATACGTCGTGGTACCAGGTCGAAAGCTCGAAAAGATACAAAATGGCGGACAATGTTTACGTGCCGTGTGTGGTTGCATACTCAACAGGAAATGAGAGAGGCAATCGAAGAAAGGTGGTGGTGCATGTTCTAAACTACTTCAGAGCACATTCCTAAGACGAATGCACATGTACAGAGTAGTCCTTTACTCTACCAATACCAAGGTAAAACAAACGATGCGCGAAAATGAATGGAATGGCCGAAAGGAGCACTGGTAGAACATGCAAGCCAGCTGGAAATACTGAATCGGGGTTGCAACAGACGTTGAGCTCACCTTGGGTGCATGATGTTACGGGTTCAAATCCGCTGAAGTGCCCACTGAATGCAGTGGTTCTGATCTCAGATTTTCGAGAAAGGGTGGAACAATGATGCGGACATATTCAACAGGATGCCGACTTGTTATCACGAGTACGTGGATCTTTGCGAAAACGAGTACGAGCATGCATTCGCATGAATGGACGACACTTCCAACATTTACTTTAATGATAGAGGTACGTTAATTTCTCATGCATCTCTTCTGTGGTTACACATCTGGGTATTTACTGTTTACCTTATGATTAATGCTGTACACATTACCAACATGACGATTTCTGTTTGTTGATATGGAGAAACACTACATGTCCATCATTTTTTGCTTGTTGTAATACATTTACGCGTTCAACATGCGGAATGTTTCAGATTCGCCTCCCACATACTCGAATGTTGTCATGCTTTTCCCATTGCAATCCAGTTTGCGGATATTCGTTACGTTAACTGCTTAGCACATAATGCTTCATCAGTGCCTTGCATACCGTTTGATTTACCTACGAGCTGCCACACTTGTACGTATGCATTAGTTGTCGGAATTCTTCCTGGAGCAATTTTGAACGTACATCACCACACTTCGATTACCTCTGTCATTTCCTGCTGGTTATGCAACCACACACGGCACGTAAACATTGTCCGCCATTTTGTATCTTTTCGAGCTTTCGACCTGGTACCACGACGTATGAATTACTGATGGATAGACTCGCCCTCGACGTTCATCTCGAACCCCCTTTCCTTAGACAATTTTCCGGGATTCCTTCCGTTTCTTTGGCGAATCCCTTCCGCGCGCATTGCAGAGTTATCAACCATGCATTTCTGCATAGCGCATGTCTGACTTCGATAGTCATTCATTGAACCGCCCTCTGTCCGATTCATACTTTTTGAGATATTCGTCTCTAAACTTCATTTTCCCAAACTTTTGACAGCCCTATCTCCGTTACGAAGCGTTTGCGGACACATGTTTACTAAGACTTTTTTGTTAGTTTTGGCATGTACTATCTACGGTTTAATTTATGACCATTACTTATTAAACACCCTGTATATATATATATCACTAACGATAGGAACGTCTGTTTAGTGTCGTCTTGCAGATGTTATAACGAACAAGTTGATTTGTCTATTCTTCGAAACCACTTTAATCTTAATAGATGTCTTTGTTATCGCAGAAAATCAAATTTTAGGTTTACAAAAAAGTAAATTTTCTTGATTTTTCTAAGAAAGTTATTCATTAGGATTGACGCTAATCCATATCATTTTCTTCAGGTGAATGCAATTTATCAATTGATATTCGTTTCATTTTTGAATCTACCTTTTTAGTTAAAGTTAATAATACAGAACAAATAGTTAAATCCATATCTATAATACCTAAGCTGTAAACATTCGTAAGTAATTTTATAATTCTACGTTGCCAAGATTGCTGTCTTTATGATATTGGTATTTTACAATTGTGAAAAACGTAATAGGAGGAATAAAGTTGATGTTACAAAATAACAAACATTTTAGACTTTTGATGTTGAATTTTTAAGTCAGCAATCCTATTAAATTCTACCAAATCCTCTCCATTTCTTATGATACTGCTCTTAGCAGCTAATAATTCCACTGGGGTCACGGTGGCTCAGTGGTAGAGCCCTTGCCTATGGTGCTTCGAGTCTGCGATTCGATTCCCGGCCAAGTAAGCTTGTGGTACACAACATCGTGTCTGTGGACTTTCTCGGACTTTCTCCTGTTTTCTCGTACTTTCTCTTTCAATTCTACTAATTCTTCTATCACCATAAACATAGGACATTTCGTTTAATAATTTCAGTGGTTATATTGTTCATGCAGCTCCATGTTCAACATCATTAAACAATCAAATAATGATTTTGTACAATAATATTCTTTTCATGAAGCACAAGCAACTCAATGTAATTAATTTATTGAAATAATTCGATTATAATGCTGCCACAATGTCTTGATCCGTGCCAAGAATGCGAACTAAAGTTCACCCCTCGACACACCCACACGTTGAGCCAATAAGGGTTAGGCTGTTGTTAAGCGAGGGAAAGGGAGTGGAATTCCTTCAGACGATAGCAGCGCTTGGAACGGAAGACTAAGTGTCAAGTCAACGTAGTATATCTATAGCTGCTTGATTGAGGAACTTAAAAGGGTTAAAGAGCCCAATTAAGTATACGTAACATATTCAGTGCTTAAGTATTTAAATATTATATAAGTGTTTACCATGTACAAAGAATTCTCTATAATACAGCTATATACACCCGGTTTAGATTTTCGAATTTTAAAAAGAAATCTTTCGGAAGTATTTCGAACGTAAAGAAGCGACTTTCGTCTCACATTGTGAAATTACGTTAAACTTCCCAACACTGCGAATTCAATATTTAAACTGGGAAAAGTAAATGCAATATGTATGTTTTGGAATTTCACTCAACAAAGAGTGTTGTGCCTGTGCTACGTAATTTCATTCGGGAATTTGATCTGAAGCCATTTTCGTACAAGTCGATTTTAAAGTAGTATAACCATTTCGTTGAAGAAGGGTGTATCTAAGACAAGCGAAAAGGGCATTCTGGCCGAACACCAGTGCCGTAGCAAGTTGTTGCTCGCGTGAGAGAAATCTTTGTGCGGAACCCCAAAATATTTGTGCACAGAGCTAGCCAAAACTCTAAAATCCCAAGAAGCACGGTTAGCATGGAGTTACACGAACACTTGCACTTTTATCCGTATGAAATGCAATTGGTCTAGAAGTTGAAACCTGAAGACCATCCAATACCATTAAAGTTCTATTCGAATCTCTAGAAATCATTCAAAAATTATGTTGACCTGATGTCCAAGACCATTTTCAGTAATAAAGCAAGCTTCTCCCGGAACGGAGAGTTTATGGACCTTTTTTTTTTTTTTTTTTTACTTGGATATGTTACTAAACTGGTTGATGGCCATAGCTTAATGAGGTAGGTGACTATCTTTTTCTGCAAGATAGAGCACCACTACGCTGGAATCGCATTATCCGTAAGTTTCTCAATGAGGTCCTTCAAAGCAGATTGATTGTTCGTGCTGGACGCAATGACCAAGTGTTTCTCTAGTGGCCTCTTAGGTCGTCAGGTCTTATTCTATGTGATTTCTTCTTGTGTGGGCATGTCAAAAACATAATGTATGTACCGCCGCTATCCCCAACTATGGAAATTCTGAAGGAACAAATCACAGAAGCTATGAGGACAATCATGCCGGATACGCTTCGAAGAGTATGGTGTGAGCTCGACTAGGTGCTTGCCGCGTAAGACGTGAGACACACATCCAATGCCTGTAATGAACATATAGCACATGACATCTTATGTGTTGATATAGCTTTAGGTCAAAAGTGAACACAAAATTCCAGTATGTCTGTCAGTGATAGGAGTATGTCTGTCAGTAGTACGAGTATGTCTATCACTGTTATGAGTATGTCTGTTACTCTTATGAGTATGTCACTGTTATGTCTATCACTGTTATGAGTATGTCTGTCATTGTTATGAGTCTGTCAGTGTTAGGAGAAATCAAACAGAAATAGATTCAATTGACAACTTAACTGTTAATTAAGAGTAGTCTTTTATAACCAAACAAATTAAACTCATGGAGTCTTTTCCTAAACAGGCTGTATTAAGCAATATTTTGAGACAACATTTTCAGCGTAGCAAATAAATAAACTAGTTAAAGGAGGCTATTTTGTAAAGTTAACAGAATGGACTAGAGAGATTTCTACATTTTTTCTTATGGTCTTTACAGACAAAGGATTTTCTTCAACAATGTTCTTCGAATTGGAGATCAGAACAGAACAGTCTCCATAACCAATATAAAAAGCTCAAGGTCGTTGAGAAAGAAAGTTCAACCAATAGCGAAAGTGAAATCCAGTCGGAAGTCATTAATCAGCGTCTGTCGAAGAAGATCGCCAGAGTCGGTCGTCCCTTTCGGAGTAACGTTGACTGTTTGAGTCAACTGTCTTTTTACGTTTTTTCACCAAAGCCTCAACTCAAACTCAAAGTAACTAACACTTAGTTGTTGATGAAGCAAGGTCAAAAGCAGAACACAAACGAACATTTCCTGAATCGAAAGAAAGGCTTAAAATAAAACTACAAACAAACACGTCTCTGTTAGTATTACATAATTAAAAAGGTTTCATGCATTCGGTCTTTCTTAACTGAGTATGACAAATCTTCCATTCTCCTCCTGAATTTAATTCTTTTAGAAGGCATTTATCTGAAAGGCATGGGTAAAACATTTTCTTTTACCATTTCCAGTTTTTCCTGTAGTGTTTACAGTTAATACAGTGTTCCGGGAACTGTGGTTTAGACTCCATTGTGAGATGTTCGAAATTAAAATCGGAAAGTTTATTCATAGTCATACAATGTTATGAAACACAAGACCTACAATTAACAAGGGTTCCAAACCACAACCAGACATTGTGTTCGATGGAATTAGCTTCTGCGCAGATCATCATGTGCGAGATTAATCCTCACAGGCCGTTCCCCACCGCACGAATATGTTGAAAGTGTAATGTTTTAATATATAAGTCACGTACCTGAAGAAAATAGTTAAATGAAGACGGAAACAACTGAAGCATTCCCCAGAATAATGCTGATTATCAGATTTCCATGATTTTGCTCATCCATCCCTTTGATCGAACGTGAAGACCCCCAGCAGTATGGGATCCTGTATAACTTGGGTTGGAGCGTTCAAATGTGCTGTATGTATTTCATTTTTCATGTAACCAAGCAAAGATCCAAGAAAATATATACCGTATAACTTCTTGGGGGAGGTAATAGTTTGTCTCCACGGCCTTCCAGGATTAGCTTACATGGAGACCATCACGTGGCAAACAGAAACTCTACCCAACACATTGTCAGATGTTGCACCTAACTGGGAATAAGTACATCTCTAAGCAGTGTACCCATTAATGTGTAATGTAGTCTTCCTCAATGAGTGGGGCAGCGGTCGCTCAGTGGTAGAGCGTTCGCCTCTGGTGCATTGGGTCCTTGGTTCGATCCCTGCTTAAGTGAGCTTTCTGGTGGACAAACGGAGTGAGTCGTGTTTTGGGGTTTTCTCGGGGTTTTCCCATTTCCTCCCCCTTACTTCATTCCGCCATTCCATTCATTTCTGATCATCACTGTCTCCTTTAGCCTAATCGGCATATCCGTAGGACGTAAAATTTAAAGATTTTCTTCCTCGATGAGCGATGTACCCAGCAATGTTGGAAACATACAATGGAAGATGAAACGTTGAAGTGGCAATTTCTACAACTCCAGACAATCAACGTTTTGCAAAAGTCGGAGATAAAGTAGCAAACGTCTCATCTCTAGTACAAAGGGACATTGGCTCCCTCTTAGTCCATGTAAGTTTATGGTGTACAATCTTGTGTTCATGGATTTCCTGCTTTGAATTATTCTGTTTTCTATCCCACACTTATTGTGCCAATACTTCCATAAATCATTCGCTTTCAGTAATTATCCTTCTCTTTCAGCCTATAAACAATAAGAGTGAGACGTAAACCTAAAAATAATGCTTTCACTTCTTTTTTCTTTCTTCTTCGTCTAGTGAAAGAATGATATGCTATGTTTCAAGCTGCACAAATCGAAAAGTCGAAAGCAGTTCCCTCGCGGATAAACGCGGCTTGTCATAGGGTATCTGGGCTCGATTCCTGGCAGGAGCTCATCTGGTTAGGATAACACATTGAGCTGTAGGTTCACGTCTCATATAGTGTCTTTGCTGAAAGGGCGCTACACTTAAAATCAAATCGAAACTTCGAACCCATTTAGAAGGAAAAATCCGTAGATTTCCGATATAGGAGGCTTTCCTACTGCTATTTCTGCCACGGCAATCGAGTTGAAATCTGTATTATAGTATTATTTGAAGTTCTGTACTGCGTTTGAAAATGGAAAGAATTTATTTAGTTTAACGTCCCATGGTAAAGATCTTTAGGCTGAAAGAGTTGGGTGATCACTGAGAGTGAATCATGGGAAATTATTTTTTTTTTGCATTTCCATGGAGAATCGAACTCGAGACCACGAGCACCAAAGGCACATGTGCTAGCCAATAGACCAAGCGGGGAGCTAGTACTGCGTTGGATTTAGGTCAGCATAAATATCGCATACGTACTCCATATCTCTGTAAGTGTGTTCTCTATAAGTGCTGCTACGTACTCAGTTATCTTCCACTTATGTTTATTTCCAAACGGAAAGGAAGTCTAGATCGTAAACAACAATAAATCTGAGTAATGTCAGTACCAAACGAAATAATGTTTATCAAACCCATATTTATAACATTTATCTGTATCTTGCATGTGCCGACAGACAAGACACACGATCTATTTCCTTCTTGGCGCGGGAGACCCGGGTTCGATTCCTGGCGGGAGTTCATGTGGTTCAGATTCCACGTTAATCAGTAGATCCACGTCTCATATAGCCTCGCTGCTGAAAAGGGACGTTAAACTCAAAATCAACTCAACTCTATTTCCTTCTTTGTACAGATTGATCCTGGCTAAAGAACAGACCTGTACATAGCCTAAATATTGATTTTCTGGATTTCCGAGCTTTCTCGTGCTGAAAGGTCGTATGGTTCGGATCCCACTTTAAACAGTAAGTCCACATCTCATAAAAGCCTCGCTGCTGAAACGAACGCTACACTCTCATAGGAAAACAGTAATTACGTTTGTACTTTCAGTTTTCCTACTTTGCTTATCACACTTGACCACCGCGCAGCGAGGCATTCTTTTTATACTGACTTTTGTAACGTGTAAATATACCTACAACACAATACACCACAAAAAAATCTCCTAAATTAGACCTAAACACAGGACTGTAGGTAAAACACATGTATATACAATAGAACACCAATCAGGAAACCACAATAGAATACCAAGACACCTAGCACCAAATTTTTGAAACAAGCCGATATTATTATTTCTTTACATAACGAAGACTTTCCTTAGATAACAGCTCGAGCGAATGCCGAAAACCGAGAATTTTCCCGCTTGTACTTCAAAATTCGATCAATATACTAGTACAAATAACGATATTTCCCTCGGGAGAAGTAAGGTTAATGGAATATACTGACACCTCATTCAATACATATTTTAATAATGCTTTCAAAATTTCATTTCAGTGCAAACTGAACTCGTAATTAGAAAGTTGTATACTGAGTTTCAATATTTTAACTAGCAGAGCTGGTAAGATGCTCTATTTTGATATGTAATTTGAATCCTCATTGCCCCACCTTAGGATACACATTAAAACAAAAATCACTTGATATAAATTTGGCCCGGGTTGAGTGCTAAATATGTTCTAAAATTCGTTCCAATCAGTCCAGCTAGTTTCTCGTAAAAAAAGGCGACATACAACGTCCTTTTAATTTTTCGTTATAGGAAGAACTTCACTTGTTCCTCTCGTGACGTTCCTATGCCTATAACAAGAATTTAAAGTGGATCTGCGCTTCGCAATAAGAACTTCGGTTACATTCTTTCATCTCCTACACTGATGAGCCAGAACATTATGATCACCTACCTACTATCGATATAAACCCGTCCAGGAGATAGCTGCGTCACTTGACGAGGAATGCCTGCTAGTCAGACACTCGTATGGTGCATGTAGTATCAGTGACCGGACTGGCTGTGTGTAGAGTGAGTGAGTGCTTGTCTTGATGAGCGATGTTCTGAGTACCGGGCTCTAAATTAGTGCCCCTACCTCTTAATTGTTTGCATTAGTAATTAAATGTGAGGCAATTGAATGTAGATCTAGGGACGCAACTGACGCAGTCCCTGCTGAATTAGAGATGACTGGAAAGGGTGAGGTGGTATATACTAGAGGAGAAGGTGATTGGCTAGTTTATGTAGTCCGTAAGTGAGGATTGGTTGGTTGTACATCCAATGATATGATCTTAGCTGGCCCTCATAAGGGTGTGGTCCTGTATAGTGCATATGATGCGGTTAATCCTGAAGGTCTTCCAAGATTTCACAGAATATTATTAGTTTGCTAAAGATGTCAGGAGCCGTCTTGATTTGTTGATATATTTTTTGGAGAGCCGGAAGAAGTCTGTGTAACTGCAGTTCTTGAAACAAGCTGAGTATATCTTTCCAGTTTGCCGGTGATTCAGTGATGGAAGACGATGTGTCTGATGGTGACGTCTTAAACGTTGCACTGGTTTTTTCAGCATACGATGGTTTTGATGTCTTCTTTGGATTAGGTGCTGGTGCAGAATCTGATGAGAGCGGGGGGAAGTCATGAGGTGTAGGAAGCTTCTTCTGAGTGGAGCGTCGTGATAATATGCGGTGGATAGTAGGGCATCTTGAATAGTTCGCAGGGTGATTTCCTCCACAATTTGAACATTGCACTTCACTATCTTGAGTTTTGCGCTTACATTCATATGTAAGATGATTTCCTGCGCACTTTACACAGCGAGGATTGGCAAAGCATGACGATTGGGTGTGTCCGAGCCTTTGGCATCGGTAGCATTGGATGTATGGTTTTGCCTTAAATGGTTCGATCTTGATTTTATAGAATTCTAAGTACTCCAAAGTGAATATGTCCTTTGTATTTGGAGTCCGTTCCAGAGTCACAAGGTAAAGGGGGAAGGGGGCCCCTCCCCGTCCTTTCATCTGCTGTACTGAAATCGTAGGGTATCCTCTGTTTTCCAGGTCCTGCTTAATATTTTTGACGGAAGCATCTATAGGCAGTTGCCTAATGACTACTTTCAGCATTTTTTTCTTTTTTAACAGAGTCAATAGCATACTGTAGTTTATAATCTTTGCAGAAGTTGATTAGAGCCACATAATCGTCTTGATTATTGCACTGGAATTTAATCCTATCTGGGTAAACTGAGCAGGAAGGTATTTCTTTGCAAGCAGCGCTGGCTCCATGTGATAACGTGTAGCCCTTTTCGTGGGGGTAGTCATAGATGGTTAAGGATTTTATGGTTCTTTGAATATTGGTTGAGGAAATATTTCTGATTTGTTCAGACGGATTGACGTCTTTATTACAATCAGGAGAGGAAGTGTCCATAATTTCTGTTCCTGACGTCACTGGGGGGTCAGGAGTGACTAATGGGTTGTAGCTATTGCTGATTTCAACTGGTGGTGGTGTAACAGGTCTTGGTTTAACGGTACGCTTTGGTTTCTTAAACGACCGTTCTTCTTGGTTAGAATTCACAGGAGCCTGAGAAGGGCCCGTATCTTCCATACTGTTGTGCCGTAAAAAAGAAGTGAAAAGATTGTTATCAAAGTCTTCACCTGTTTTCTGCTTCAATGGATAAGAAATATTGAACAAATTCCATAGTTAGTTGGAAATAACGCGATCTGACCTCTTTCGGGAGGATATCTTCATGAGGGCCACATGGGCCCGGTATCTGTCTGGGAGATTGGGGAAGGCGCGCGATTTATCTGAGTTTGACCGAGGGCAGATTGTAATGGCCTGGAGCCTCGGCATTTCGGGAACTGCACGACTTGTCGGGTGTTCGAGGAGTGCTGTGAGTTTCTTTAACAAGTGGCGAAAACAAGGTGAAACGATATCCAAACATCGAGGGGCTGGGCGCTCCCCCCCTTATTACGAATGCCGGACGTCGTAGGATGAGCAGAATGGTAAAACAGGACGGACGGTGAACTGTGGCTGAACTAACATTAGATTTTAATGTTGGGCAGAGTACAAGTGTGTCTGAACACACAGTGCACCGAATGCTCCTAACGATGGGTCTCCGCAGCCGACAACCCATCCATTGGCCAATTTTAACAGACGACTTCGGCAACTACGACTGAAATGAGCACGTAACCATCGTCACTGGACCTTGGCGCAGTGGCAGAGCGTTGTATGCCTGATGAATCCCGATACCTTCTTCATCATGTTGATAGGAAGGTGCGAATCCGTCGTCTTCCAGAGGAACAGCTCCCTGATACTTGACGGAGTCAAGCTGTCGGCGGCTCAAATATGTTCTGAGGAACATTCACATGAGCATTCATGAGTCCAGTGAAGCTCGTGCAAAGCACCATGACGACCGAGACGTATCGTACACTGGTTGCAAACCACGTACGCCCATTCATGACGACCATGTTTTCCAACGGCAGTGCCATTTTTCAGCAAGATATTGCGTAATGTCACAAGGCCAGAAATGTGATAGAGTGGTTTGAGGAACACACTGGCGAGTTCCAATTGATTTCCTGGTCCCCCAACTTGTTGTATCTCAACGGAATCGAGCATTTCTGGGATCTGATTCAACGCGCCTTCAAAGCGCATCGCCACCTCCCTGGAATTTATGGGAATTATGTAGCCTGTGTGTTAGGGTGGAGCGAAAAAAATCAGATTTTCGAGTATTGAGTTCAAATAAGGCTCAAACGTTGCGCATGTGCGTGCTAATCAATGGAAAAATAACGAAAAAATCACACTTTATATCTTTAGTTTGCGCAAATGGCTTAAAGTTCTAAAAAAATATATAAAAAACACCAACATTTACCTTTATGCAAGAAATAGCCCAGAATTCACCACAGGAGATGGCTGCAATTCAAATTTCATTTAAACCCTACCCAACCATCCTATCTTTTAGGGTGTGCTAAATTATGTAGATTTAGTGAAGGATGTTGTCTTAAATTCAGATTTTTTAAAATCAAATTTTGGAAATGTGAGTCTTGAGAGCAAAGTTACTCTAATGTAGCCATCTCTGTTTTCTTGTCCACACACTTTTCCTGCAGACTTTGTGACAAGGTTGACACAACTTTCAACTTCGAGAGTATGGCATAAAACATTTAAGAAGTCAAACTCATTAGAGAAACTTTGCTCTCAAGACTCACAATCCCAAAATTTGATTTTAAAAATAAATTTATAATAACGTCCTTGACTAAATCAACATAATTTAGCAAATATCTAAATGATAGGATGGTTGGGTAGGGTGTGAGTGGTACTCGAATTGCAGCCACCTCCTAGTGGTGAATTTTGGGCCATTTCATGAAGAAGAAAGCGTTGAGAAATGGGCGAAGAGATGCAAAATCATTATGAAAATGTATGAAATCATTCACATTAAGGAGTTGTTAACAAACTTGACCTCACACACCTAAAATAAAATATTTACACGCTATAGATTCGAAACAAAAGTAATCTGTATATTTCTTGCGTAAAGGTAGATTTCGATGTTTTTCTTTTAATATTTTTTTTTTTTCAAAATTTTTGTCGTTTGCGAGAACTGAAGATCCAAAGTGTGATTTTTCCCGTTATTTTTCCATTGATTAGCACGCAAATACGTAACTTTTGATCCTTATTAGAATTTGATACTCGAAAATCTAAATTTTTGCGTAAAAGTAAATTTTGGTATTAAATATTTTTAATATATATTTTTTCAAACTTTGAGCCGTTTGCGTGAACTAAAGATCCGAAGTGTAATTTTTCGTCATTTTTTCATTGATTAGCACGCAAATATTAAAATTTCGATATTTACTAAAATTCGATACTCAAAAATCTGATTTCTTCCTTCCACCCTACTGTGTGTGTGTGCAGATGTGGTACCAACTCCTTCCAGCGACCTACCAAGACACGTCGCTGGTGTTATCCGTGCCTAAGGTGGACATACTCGACTATTAGGTAGATGGTCATAATGTTCTGGCTGATCAGAGCATTTTCTTAAAGGGATTTAAATTAACCATCTTTTACAAATAGAAAAATCGAATTACAGCACGTAACACTTGGCAAGCACTTGAATTATACTAGGTATATTTTTCAAGGTCACAGAAACATGCTCATAATGATTGAACTACAGAGTTTGTCTATCGATCTGGGTAATAAGGAATAAACAATTTGTCTTAACTCAATTTTGTCACCTCACCTGCTTCTCTGAAAGCTTAACGGAAATTAAAAAATATTGCTAACGTATATCCCTTACCGATTATAAGTGTCTTCTTTATTTAAAACAAATGTCAAACAGCTCTTACTACAGTAGATACTAGAAGAAAACGATATGGATTCTTTGACGAATGCCAACGTTTCCAAGTTCTAAAGTAGCGTTTCCCAATCTTTCTGATATTGCGGGCTCTTACTAGCAACCGCTAATTCTCCGCAGGTCCCCATGAAACCAAATGTGATTTTTAACATATATTTTACATATTATAAAAACGAAGTAATAATTTATAATGTAACAACACTAAATGGGTCATTTATAACAATATAATACTGTTATAAATTGTAATATTTGGTAAAATAGAATCCTACCATCTAGGCCTAATATTATGAACTCAGTACTTTCCTAGTGTGATGGGCGATGCTGTGTTTTAGCCGTCAACTTCCATATATCTGGATCAAAATTGAATCAAGAAATACAGGGTATAACCAAAAGGTACAGCAAAATTTCAGGGGTGAATTCCTTATGGGTAGACAAGCAAAAAAGTCCGTATGACTAAATGTCGGGAAATGTATCGTTACAGAGTTACGGCCATTGAGCCGCCTGACGGGGTGAAATAATCACATTCTGGTAGCTTTTTAATGTGTCTCAATTTAAACCTCAATAACTCAGCCCCTAATCAAGTTAGGAGTATAATTTTGGTAGCAATATGTTACTGAAGGATGAAGCTTCCCGCCGATATAAACTTTATGAGTGTAGCCCAAGGGGAAGTAATGCCATTCACAATATTCTACTGCAAAAAACAAAACAATGTAATTACCCTTCCCCATCCGCCATGGTAACTCCCACATACATACAATACATATCGGCGGAAAGCGTCGTCCTTCGGAAATACATAGATACCAAATTTATCTTTTTAGCTTAATTAGAGGCAGAGTATTGAAGTTTAAATTCAGTCACATTAAGGTGCGACCAGAATGTGACTATTTTACACCGCCAGGCGGCTCAATGGCCGTAACTTTGTAACGATACATTTCCCGATATATGGTTATATGAACTTTCTTGCTTGTGTACTCATAAGGATTCCACCCCTGAAATTTTGACGTACATTTTCGTTACAGCCTATAGATCTAGCTTCATGTAAATTACGTTCCTTTGTTTCTTTCTCATATGCACGAGATGAGAAAATGTCTCGCACAGATATGTATAGTCAGGGATAAAAGTGGATCTGAAAATGTAGGGGGAGGCATGATGTTACGCCGTCCCCCGTGGCTATCTTTGCCTATTGAAATTTTTTAGGAATAGAATGGACGCCACATAATTTTTGATAGCTGGGGAACAGCGTCACCCCGCGTTACCCCTAACTTTTATCAGTGTGTATAATGTGAAATGGCAGCAGGTGTCTTACAACCCTCTTGGAAATTTCAGGACCAGAACTTAGACTGGAACCGAAATTCACGTAATGATAAAGTAAACACCGTTTCGAACGTCGAATCACAAGACAGCTCGATAAAGTTGCTTTTCTTGGACGGAAATTCCTATTCGGAGTCTAGAAAGGCAGTTTTCACTAGATTTTTGTTTTTAGAACAAATCAAAAAATACAGACATAGTTGAGACATCAGTGAGCTCAAATTATCTAGCACTCTAAAACTGAAATACAGAGTTGTCACTGAAATAATCAAAATCACTCAGTATGCAAACGGAATCGTATTTTTCTTTTGCCAAACGATTCCATCACAAATTTAAACTTTTGATTGACTTGTCTCTTGCTTGTATGTTGTCTTGCACAGAAAACACGATGACAAATACAGTACCTTGAAGGGTCGAATTAAGAGTATAAAAGGTGTTAAAAATCCCTCTGAAATACGTAAGAGACAAAAGTCATACGTCAAATAGTTAAAATTATGTTAACTCATATTAGAATTAATGGTGAACAATCTTACTTTGTTCAGAAGCTCAAACAACTGCATCAGAATTTTATCTCAAGACAGGCAGCAAATTTCTTTGTGTAATATGAAATATTTCTTATTACTTCCCACTTCATTACAAAGAGCAGATTATAACAGGTGGTTGAGTGAAAGGGTCTTAATAATATTGACATTTTTTACTGCTTTGTAAAGAATGATTTTTATTTTCGATGATATTCGTCATGCTGTTAGTCTATTTATTAATCCGGATGAATATGTTAAATTAGCTTATTTCTTTCATGTTGTGATGTGTACTATACACATATTTTAGTCTTGGTTGGTAATGTTGATAGTTTCTTTTTATATTTTTCAATTATACTAGCTAAACCTGCGGTTTGTACACAGTTCATCATTCGCATATGAGCATCAATCTCCTTGTCATTCCTCATAACATTTGTACATGTCCCTTTACAGACATAAGTGAACGACCGCTTGATAAAAATCGGTTAGGGGTGCCATAAAGGGGATATGTTTTCCATCATTTTTTCAATATCTCACATCATTTGCAAGATTTAAGTATACTTCCGGTTGGAGTTTCTAATTCATGTATGATCAGTGTTTTCTTTCTTCTTGCATGCAGTATGTACTAAGCAAATACATTAGACACACACAAGTAATTATAATGTCAGTGATATAGGGTGCTCATTGGGCAAAACACTCCAAACAATAAAGATACATCTTAGATTGTAGAAATGATTATCCTCCGTTTTTCATTATCATTTGGCTATGAAACAAACGCCGGAGAGATGTACTAACCCCGCATATAAATGTGTGGTGTTGGAATGTATAACTCGTAGGATATGATGCTTTACTTTTTTAAAATTTCAATAATTCCAGTGTACCCCTAAAAATGCAATAAACAGATAGTGGCATTTTTTAAAATATTCAATTAGAACTGAACAATGTATACAAAATTTGCAATCGGTCAGTGAAAACGTCATCTTTCTAGAGCTTGTTGTTTCCGATATATCGTTGTCAAAATAATTGGATACAAACATATAAACGTCAACATACATACAAACTTTTCTTGACCACTAACATATAAACCTAGCATTTTTATATATAGATTCTTCTCACTTGGTTGAAACTTAGTTAATGTACACTCATGTACAAAATTATTTTCACATGTCTACAAATATGTCGTATGTTTGGAAATATTATTTGATAACAAATTCGCCCGTTTTTTTTTTTATAATGTTAGTATGTGTATAATCGGCAAAGACATGTATGTTGCAAATTTCATGTCAAAAGAGCAACAAACAAAAACAATAAAACGAAAATAAAACTTTCTTGTCCATTTAGTAACATTTTGGTTTACTCATTCTAATTTTCGTATTTATAATTCTTTTCCTATGAAATTTACCACATATATACATTTCCCGGTTGTACACATAGTATCAGTATTAAAAGTACCCTGCAAAATCGTGATCAAATTATATTCTTACAAGAAGAGAATTATAGAAATGCGACAATCATTTTGGACATGAGTGTACATTACAAATATCCCAAGTGTAGCATCATTATACAAGTAATATAAAGTTTAATGAAGGTAAAATGTGTAGCAGAACACCAAATGTTCGCAGACCTCAGATTAGGAAATACTGTTCTAGGGGAAAAGGGGAAATCTCAGTAACCCATGTATATAACATATATTAAAGAGTGTCTTAGCGAATATTTATTGATTTCTCGTGCCCCACTTTGAGCAACAGTAAAATGCCATAACTTTAAAGAGCCAGGGAAAAGTGAAAATCAAGAGAAATGGAAGAATTAAAAAAATATAAATGAAGAAAAAGCATAAGATTAAATTACGAAGTAAATAAAGAAATTGGGTTAGTAGAGAAAGGCAAAACAACAGATAAAACTAAAGTATAGGAAAAAGGAAGATATAAAAATCTAATCAGAGAAGTAAAGCTGAACAATTCAGCAAGAAAGGGTTCGATTACATAAGAATATATCCAAAGATCCAAACACCAATATATTGAAATAAGTGAAAGCATTTGTTTGAATACGAAAAGACAATCCACACTCTGCAGGATTTTTTGTGTCTATTTTCACATTCCTATTTTCTCTCATTCTTTATATATATATAATTCAATACAATTGAATAAGATTTTATGTGAATTCTTTTGTCATTGAACGCGGATATAAAACGTCAACTAGCGTGAAAAGATCAGAGTTTTGCATATCTCCCTTCTAAAACGAAACAGGAGACACACAGACACACATTCACACACACACATACACACATATCTATCTATCTATGTACATACATACAATATATATATATATATATATATATATATGTGTGTGTGTGTGTGCGGGTGTGTGTGTGTGTGTGTTAGTGGGGCAGATAACAAAAGAATCGTGCAAATGGAGATACAAGCATCAAAATTGGCATGGTAGTTCTCCAAAGGTCCCTTATCGAATATGCTAGATTGGCCACTTGAAATTCCAAGATGGCGGCCATTTTTCAAGATGGCTGCCAAACGGATCTGTTTAATTGATTTTCCTTAAAAGATGCGTTAAAGTTATTGGCCGATTAGAATGATCCTGGTGTTGATTTATATGTTTTTAAGCATGAGAAGTTTATTTTTCTCTTATTTTGATTTACTCATTAATGTGTTTCTTGCATTCCAGTGCTTATTTTACTTGTTTTTTTTTCCAAGGTTGAATAAGTGATGATGCACCTTTTCTTAATTAAGAGATTGACAGGGACTACAGATCACACTGGTGACATTACTGGCGAGCAATTCAGAACCACAGGGTCAAATTAGTAAATGCTATTTATATTGCATGATTAAGTGTCCCATGTGTTGTTTTAACTAGTTCCCAAATCAGCCGTGAAGTTACCAAAGCTCTAAACAGTTAAAGCATAAAATTCAAAATGGAGACTGACACAGAATCTACCAGCAAATCGTGGCACAATGATTGGGATAAGTGTTGTCTTTGTCAAGAGGGTGTTGAGGAACATCTGAAATCTTCACATGCAAACCCTAATAAAAAATGCGATGATGGTTACAAGACCTTGGCAAGAAATATTCCGCAGTTTCATTCAATTAAATTACGCCTACATGCCAATCAAGTTTGACCCTGCAAGACTCAATGAAGGTGATGGAATAGAGGCAACTCTGAGGAGAAATAAGGCTCAGTATTATGAAAGTTGCAGGCTACTGTTTAATAACACAAAACTAAACTGAGCTATGAAGAGATCAATTTCTTCTGTCCTTACAGAGATAAGTCCAACTAGCAAGATTCCTCTAAAGGTTAGAATTCCCAAAGCAACAGAATGTTTCCTGTTTGAAAACAAAGCTCTGAAAGTGCTTTAAGGTGCGCTATGACAATTAAACTAAATCAGAGACTCAATGAGTGTGCTAAGACACTTAATGACGGGAAACTCTCGCAAAGTTAAGTGCAGGAGACGTTGTGACGCAAGAATTGGAATACCATCCTCATTGCCTGGCACAGCTTTAACACCGAGAACGAGCACATCATAAGATTCAACAGCACGATGAAGTGCAAGATAATGATCAGGATAAAGAATTATTCCCTAGAGCTTTTACTGAGCTGGCCACTTATATCACAGATATGAAAGCAGCTAGTGAAGATCCTCCCATTTTTAAATTTGCAGACATGACTTCTCTTTACAGGAAGAGGCTGGAACTACTAGGAGTTAAATCACCTGAAGTTCACGCAACTCATCTGAAAGACAAGTTACTTTTCCATATGCCTCAGCTGCAAGGCCATCATCAAGGGAGAGATGTATCGCTGGTTTCTGAAAAGGATGTTGGCGAAATCCTAACACAGGCAAGTAAGTACAGCGATGTGGTCCATCTGGCAAAGGTTTCAATATAAGCCATATTTCATTGGATTGTTTCAAGACGAATGCATTGAGCAGACATTAATTCACAGCTTCGAAATCTGCCTTTGCTTTTTCTCAGCTCTTACAGTACAACTGTATTGCTAATCCAAAAGTGGGAACACCCACCCACAGATACTCTAAGGACTGTGAGATATTTTCCTAACTTTGTCGATATGTTAGTGTTTGCCCAGACGAGAAAGAGGCAGCTTATCGATATGCTGCATGAAAAGGATGTGGCCATCTCATACGACATAGTCTTGGAAATATCTGCTCAACTAGGTGAAGCGGTAGTATCATAGTACGCGGAAGACGGAGTAGTGCGTCTACCAGTCTTAAGAAAATAATTATTTACGACTGCAGAAATAGATAATATTGACCATAATCGAACATCAACAACGGGCAAAACGTCTTTTCGTGGTACCAGGGTGTCAATCATTCAACATCCAAACGAAACCTACTTTGGTGAAAAGCGAGAGAAATCAATACAGAACACAGTTGGAGTCATTAAAAAAAAAAAAGTCCCACAACTTCCCAAAGCATACAGAAATTTTCACCCACCATACATTGCAAAGAATCCTGATTCTCCAAAAACAACAGTGCCATCATTGTCAACTTCTGAATCAATTAAGTCACCCATGAAAGAAGAATAACATGGCTAAAAGAGGTATCACTTATCAAGAATGAGGATAATGAAGCTCCTATCACTTTTACTGCACACCACGCAGCGCAGGAAAGAAGTCAGTCATTTGAAGTAAGCATTATTTCATTGATGCCGTTAATTTGAGATCAGGTGCACTCTATAGCAACCATAAAACATGTTATTGTAAGGTTCGAGATACAGTGAGTTTTCTAAATCCAGGTCAGATTCCAGTCGTAGCTACTGACAACCACTGCATGCTCTGGCAAAACAGATTCAGTGGGATTGGCCGGGAACTTGGAGAGAATAAGTTTGTGATTATGTTTGGGGGGACTTCGCATAGAAATGTCTGCGCTGAGGTCTCTTTGAACACTACTAAATGGCAGTGGTTGCACCACAACTTACAACGTGTTCCTGCGTAAAAGGATTGCATTGAAGATGCAGGGCTTCCCTGTACAATACTCTGTAGTTGTGTGTGTGACCACCATGAATTTCCCTGATATACAAAAGCTCACAGAGAGCACACTGTTCTTATAATAGGTCTATACTCCTTACCATTGACGCAAATCTCGGGGGATAGGAAGACATGTTCCCTCCAATCTTGGAACTGGAGGGGGGGACTTAATACCTCCATAATCTGATTTGATATGTGTTTCTGGGGGAAAATGATTTGCGCCACTCCCTCCCCCCCAATTTTGAAGACAGATTTGCGCCACTGCTCCTTACGTGAATATTATTTCGCCCAATTACATAGGACTAGTTGTAGATTATTCGTTTCATTTATGATTACTTCTTTAATGTAACATTTGTAAGACTTCTACTTACTGTTGTAAAAATTTAAGATTGTATACTTTTTATTAAATTTGTGTATATTTGGCTATTTTACCAATATGGAACTGAAGAATGGAATAAAAACAATTCTATAAATTGGCTGAATATTTTCATTACTATTGAAATCGGCATTAAGATGGCAGAAATCGAGCGTATAGTTCAAATTTTATGACACAAATTGACTTTTTCAGATCAATTTGGCGGCCATCTTAAAAAATGGACGCCATTTTTAATTTCCAGGTCGCCAATCTGACAGATGTGACCAATAACCTTAAGAGAATTAGTATACCAAATTAGTTACTTGTATCACCATTTGCACGATTCTCCTAAAAATTGCTTTTTATCTGCTCCACTAATATATATATACAGTAGAGCGTCGATTATCCGAACGTCGGTCAACCGAACGACCGCTTAACCGAACTGTGTACTCGCTCGCACCTGTTACTCTCCCACCCTACCGTCCATCATCCCCCTCACTCCGAAACCAAGTTTCCCACAGTAGTCGCCGCACTGAGCCACCGCTGGCGGAACATTGCTTCTAATGGGACCCTCATAAGGCGCTGTTGACCGGCCAAGCCGCCAGTCGCTGTGTTTCAACAATCAGCACACTTCTGTCGGTTTGGCACTGGCTGTAGAAGTAGCGGCAGTATCAAAACCGTTCACAGCAACAGCTGCGCCAGCTTAGAGTTGAGGCGTGCCGCTCCGCGCATGGCAAATAAACATGTACAGTTCGATTATCGGAACAAACTAGTTTTCCGAACACCCATGTCCCCCAATTACTTCGGATAATCGACGCTCTACTGTATATATATATATAAGGTTCATTTTAGAGGTTTTCATTCTAAATACAATACTTATAATTTAATTGTATTCCATTCAATATCACTTTGTATACGAGGTTGATGCACAAAGTAGTGTCTCCAAGCCCAGTACTTGGCCAATAGTACTGCAAACATTCCTAACTATTTACCATTAATGTACTGATGTTTAAGTTATAGAATGTCACTTGTTTCACCTTCCTATCTCTTCTCGTTCCAGAATAATGGAGCAATACATGGCATGCAGTGATGACGTTCGGTTGAAACAGCGGACTGTCATTGAATTTCTGACTGCGGAAGGTTTACGCCTAGGAACATTAATCGCTGGCGACGGGTCGTCATCAGTGGCCCAAATCCAGGTTTGAGGGGGACATGTAACCCATCTTGGAACTGGGATGACTGTCTCTCCCCAATAATACTATTTGATATGTGATTTTCATCTTCTTTGTGGATGAGGATCATTGTGGATAGCTCAGTAGAAACATACCAACTGAAAATATGAATGCATTCAGATTTCATAATGTGTTCACTGCTCTGATTTATAATACTGATACGTAACACTACTTCATCTACATCGCCTGATATACAATATACAAAAGGTTCACCCCAAAAATTAAATTCATCTACTGTAATATGAGTCTCATTCTTCCTAGAAAAAGCCTCAAATCTGACCGCCTCCCAATGTTGAACACAACTGTGCTCCCCGGATCCTACACAGCATTGTTTTTAAACTTCACAAATATTATGAACGAAAAAGAAAACGAAAAAAAAATATGGAAACGGTTTCCCCAAATGTTGAAGACAGATTTAAGTCGCTGGTCGTCATGGATACGTTACTGCGACCCGGAAAGGAAGCGTCAGTACCGCCATACGTCCTCTCCTCCGTGAAAGAAAATCAAAGTTGTCCCATCTGCTTGCAAAGTATTGTTGACATTCTGCCTCATCTTGCCTATAGTCCGGATCTTGCGCCTTACGATTTTTGGCTCTTTTCCAAACTTAAGGATCATCTTAAGGGCCAACGCTAGAGTTCTGACGTGGAGGTGGAAGCACCAGTTCGGCAATAGTGTCGCCAGCAGAAGCCATAATTCTTCGCCGACGGCATGAAAAACCTTAATTCACGTTAGTCCAAGTGTGTTACCCGTAATGGTGACTATGTTGAAAAATAATGCCACCATTTGCAGCTGACGCAGCAATCTTTCCACTGTTACCTGTATCGGTTCTATCAGGCAAAAACAAATAAACGTATCACCTTGGAGGCATTACTTTCTGAATCACCCTCGTATCCGAGAATACGTCTACTAATATCATGATTTCAAAACAATATCGATCACCATGTGGTAGAGTTAATAATATTAGAATTTCCAAGTGGCATCTGTCAGGGGAACATAATTTAATAATGCCATCATTGTCAAATATTATATGGCAACAGTTAATAATAAGGAAATCCAAAGAAACAGTTAATAATACCTGAATTTTTGTAAAGAAAGGCTTTTAATTCAGTAACTCACGAATGTCAAATAATAATAATCACCGGAACAAACCGTTCATAATACAAAGATTTTCAAATAAGATCAATTACGGGAAGAATCCTTTAAAATGTCATGATTAATAACTAATATTGTGACTAACCCGAAAGGAACTCGACAATTCAGATTTACTTTGCCAATTCTCCTAGAGCAATTTATTCAAAATTTTTGTGCCAAGTTAAAGTTGAAAAATAACGTCCCGTTTACCGGCGAGGGTATATGAGATGTGGACCTACAGCTTAACGTGGAATTCAAACGACATGGAATCGAACCTGAAACTTCCGGGCCACCATGTATAGTTAAAGTTATGACACAATAATTTAAGGGTAATTTAAGGCCATTAACCATGTTTTTCTACAATACCCAATCGTCATATTAGAAACTCTTTTGAATAACTGATTTCGATAGGCATATTTTATCGAGTATGGGTCACTCATAAGCACAGCCTGGATTTTTATGTAATATCAACTTCGAAAATATGTATATACATAAATATGTAATAAAATATCTGAAATATGTAAGAAAATGTAAATTCATAATTAATATGTGCTACAAGTATTTATTTTTAACTTTAATTCTTATTTTATTTTAAATTAGTTTCGTCCTAAAGGGATATGTTTATTTTGAAAGGATTTACAAAAATTCAAGATACAGTATTAGAATGCTTTAATTTGGCGTTCTCGATCTGCAATGTACTGTACATTCAGATATTAACCACAGTTTTAATATATTTAATTGTTTAATTTAGAAATACCACCACCATATACATTTTAAAATGTCCATGATTAAATGTTCTTTCAACACATGTCTTCGCTCAAAAAACACTTACAAAAAAAACTTATCTTTAATCTTGAGGCAGGCACTGTTTGAAAACGTTCAATTATTCAACTTACAATATGTCACTATCGACATTTCTAAACGTTCTGAAGTAACTGTTTGTTAACGATCACGCAATATGTTCTTGTACGCAGAAAAATTTCTCTCTACATCACAAAAAGTAACTGGAGCATATTTCTGGAGGGAAATGTGGTTCGGAGAAATATCATTAGAAGGGTTAACTGTTTCACCATTGAGAATGCAACTCACTGTCAATAAGCAGTTGTAATCTGGGTTCCTGTTGCGTCAATTTTTTTTCGAACTGTCTCTCCCACATCTTTCCCCGCAGCAGTCAGTTTCTTTCAGTAGGTCCACGTCTCATATAGCCTCGCTGCTGAACGGGGCGTTAAACACAAAATCAACTCAACTCATGTAGATTTATGGCTTTAAGAGAGGAAGCCTAAAAGTTTCATGTTTGTTGATACTTGCAGCAATTCAACCAAAATTGGTATTTATGTATGCCTTGGACTCCTTGAAGAGATTTCGAGCAGTGCGTACCAATACAGTTGAGTCCACCAAAAATGGGTAAAGTATAGATTTGAATTCTTTGGTTGTAAAACTGACTTGTTCGTATGCAAGAGCCCCATCTAGTAATAATAGATTTTGAAGGAAGTGATACGCCTGGTAGTTGCTCCTTGTAAATTTACACATGTTGTGGTGTCTTAAAAAATACCTTTTGCATAAAAAAAAAAAAGTTAAATGACATTCAGAAACTTGGCTCTCAACTCCTCAGCAACGCAGTGGACGCGGTGGCTCAGTGGTAGAGCGTTCACCTCTGGTGCTTGGGGTCCCGGGTTCGATCCCAGCCCCCGCCAAGTGAACTTTGTGGTGGACAAACACCGTGTGCGTGGGTTTTCTCGGGGTTCTCCCGTTTCCTCGCACTTTATTCATTCCACCATTTCATTCATTACTCATCATCACCGTCTCCTTTAGCCTAACCGTCATAACCGTGGGACGTAAAACTCACAGATTTCATTTCATTTTTCCTCAGCAACGCATTGGAGAACATATGCTATGCAAGTAAAGTGGATCAAGTTAGGATGAAAAACTTTTAAGTGGCGTAGCAGGTTTTAACATGTAGGACGCACTGTCTGTATACATAAGAAGAACTCTTTCTTCCTGTACGCCATCCGAATACAACACTGTAAGCAGGGTTGCCAACTTTTCTTAAGAAAAAATCGGGACGGGACAATCGGTCTTGGAGCCCCCTCTCCCCGGATTTCGATCTGCATGGGTCATTGTTGATGTTGTCTTCATTATCGTCTATCACTGTATGTAAAAAATAACTTTGTAACTTAATGTCGAAGAACAGAATAATACCGCACAGCACCGGTTAATGTAAACAATGCGATTCCGCACCAAACCAAAATTGAAGCATTAGACACAGACACTGGTGGCAGATCTGGCAGCGGCCGGTACCCAGTATAGTTAGCGTGGCGGTCATCCGCTGAAATGAGCACCAGTATTACTGCCACTACGGTAAAAGTCGGTTTTATGTACAGGTTGCAAAAACATTTTTTAGCACTGTTATCATTATAATCGACTGGATTATCTTCTCGCAAAAAAATAAGGAATAACTGTAAATTAATGACGAGCTGCTAACTATTTTTTCATGAGTCAAATTAAATTGTTAAATTGATAAATTGTTAAATTTAACAAATTTGTTAAATTGATTCTATACTTAAACTGTGCGTTTAAAAGAATATGTTATTCCATTGTAAAAATGGCCCAGTAAAATATTAATTAACTTTGAAAATCGATAAAACGGGACAATATGCGTCCCGACGAGTATCCGGTCGGGACGCAGGACAAATAAGTCAGACATCGGTACAGTCCCCACAGAATGGGGACGGTTGGCAACCCTGGCTTTAAGAGTATCATTATATCATCCAAAAGTGTAACCATACCGATTTCAAATAATACTATTCTTTGCTTATATAAGCTTTCCTGATATCGGGGCACACATGTTCAACTACCATGCACAAACTCGAGTTTTTACCGGAACATCGACAACGTCCACTTCTCCAGTGTCTTCGTCATTTCTTTCGGCTTCATCTACAGTACCGCCTGTTGCACTGGGCAGAGGATAACTAACACCAGCATTACGGTTCCTGCCCAATTACTTAGAACTAACTCATCCGCAATATCTCCCACTGTTAGATATCATTGATGATAAGCCAAAGTGTTTGCAACCATAGATATCGAGCACACTACAACTAGGACCTTATTACGTTGTACCTCAAAAACATAACTATATTTAATATTAAAATAGGTATTGCTACGAAAATTCAGTTCACGTCCAACAAAAGTAGCTTTAATTGCATTTGTATTCAAATTTCGCATTACAAGTAAAGAGTAATTTATACTTTCTTATTTATTTGATAAGTAGTTTAAAGTAGTTGTGAGTTTCTATATAACCACTTAGTAGTAATCAATTAGCAGATGCAGTACCATCTATTCACCTCAATGTAGAAATTTACTGAGAACATGCAATATAATAAGGGTAGAGAACTATTTTAGAATTTAAGGAGAAAATATCATTCAGGAACCCATTTGAGGACGGGGGGTGTGTGACACATCAAATAACACTATCTTGAGATCAGGAATTTAGTGGTGTAATTTCTTTTCTTTTATCTTGTACAGTTTAGAAGTTATTAATGTTCAAAAGTGGGAAATTACCTTGATACTGACCTAGTTCCGTCTTTGTTCCAGGTGATCTAAAATGGGTCTGACATGTGAACAGAAGATCGAAATCATCCTTATATCAGGAAAACGCAGCTACCGAACAATAGCAGCTGACTACAACAGACGGCACCTAGACAGAGACCGGTATAGCACAGCACGGTGGCTCACGCGATCACCAAATTCCGGGAGACGGGCTCTGTTCAAGATAGGGCACGTAGTGGGCGACCAAAGACTGCCACCAATGAGGAAACTGCAGCGGCGGTTGTTGCGTCGTTTGTGAAAAGTCCGAACGAAATACCCGTCGAGTGTCCCTAGCATGTGCAATAAGCCAATCCTCCGTTGTCCGGATATTGCACGCCAATGAGTGGCATCCCTACAAGCTGCACATGCAACAGAAACTGAACGAGGATGATCCTGATCGCCGGTTGGAGTTCAGCATGTGGGCTACTGAACAACACGTACCGGATCCTGAGTTTGCCAAGGGCATATTGTTCAGCGACGAGGCGTATTTCACTTTGAACGGGGAGGTTAATCGACGTAATTGTCGATACTGGTGTGACGCAAATCCGAACTGGGTTGACCCGAGTCTAGATTATAGTCCAGCGAAGGTGATGGTGTGGTGTGGCATATGGGACACCCGCATCATTGGGCTATTTTTCATTTACAACACTTTAACTGCATCACAGTAAAAGGACCTTGTGCTGCAGGACCTTGTGTTCCCTGCCACACTGAACGCTGACGGCATTTTCCCACCTTTTTTTCAGCACAATGGAGCCCCTCCACACTATGGACATGGTGTCCGTGATTGGTTGGATGAACAACTGCCAGGGAAGTGGATTGGTCGCCGTGGTCCCGTGGAGTGGCCGCCAAGATTCCCTGACTTAACGCCCCTTGATTTTTATCTATGTGAACATCTTAAGCAGATAGTGTATGCTGAGACAATCCGTGATTTGAGACACCTGGAGGAACGCATCCGACAAGCCTGTGACCAAATTCCAGGAGACATTCTCCTCCGTGTGCAGTCAGAGTGGTTACGGTGACTACAGTTGTGCATTGCACGGGATGGACAGCACGTAGAACATGTGTTGTAGCATTCCGTATCAAGGTAATTTCCCACTTTTTAACATTAATAACATCTAAACTGTACAAGATAAAAAAAATAAACAAATTACACCACTCAATTCCTGAGCTCAAGATAGTTTTATTTGGTGTGTCATACCCCCCTTTCCATTAAAAAAATGACTTGAATCCAAAATGGCGGATTTCAAGATGGCGGCCGTGAATGACATACACTCATCAAACCTCTGTTCCCATCATCACTTTTTACTTTTCCCGTCGATTTTCAAACTTATGCAGGTGTTCAAGGACTCACCCGATATATATATATATATATAAAACTCTTTTTCACACAATCACCTTAAAAGACGTGTACACATGATCCTTCATGTCAAACTGATCAATTATTTTAGTATATGGTATAACTTCATTACTTTAGTACATAGTATACCTTCACGTCTGCAAAAGAAACAACAAAGAGCGAAGTTATCTTTTCAACTCAATTAACGGATACTATCATTCAAAGTTCTGTGCCTCTGCATTCATCAGGCTTAATATATTGATTACTGAAAAAATATTAAACATCACTCGGGGGAAGGGAACACGGATTTACTCCTAATCATTTATTTGAATGTTGATTTTAAAAGCAAACCAGAAGATCCAGTAAAAGTTAATCTCTTTCGAAAATCCAGGAAGGAGCAATTACCCCCTCTTGCCCCCGTCTGTGGGGGCCCATGTATAAGAAATAAAAACTGAGCACATTTTATGAAATCGTATTAACTGTCGTCATTTGAGAACAGTATGATCAAACGAGTTAAGTTAGTGTATTGTCAGGAACTGAAAGTAGGGAGATGGAAGGAAGAAGAGATTATTTAAAGTTTTATTTTTATTTATCACATTAACATATAAGCCGAAAGTCCAAAGGATTTTCCTCTTAAAGACAGTTTAGGGAAATAGGAATTAGATTTCAGGACTTCCGGTATCTATGATCATGTTAGTTCTTCACGTATGAGGGATGATGTCCCTTGGCGATCCCACTATCCGGGGAAAGGGAAGGAAGAAAGGATAAGGATAAGCAGCAAGCGGCCTGGGACCTGTGTGTTAGGTACCATCCCGGTATTTGCATGGTAGGAATGAGGAAGACCCAGAAAAACCTCATTCATTATGGCTGGCCTGAAAAAGCTTTCACCCTTTTTCAACCGAGTGACCCCACCGTGAATTGAACCCGGGATCGCTCGCACCAAAAGCGAGAAGGTTAGCGACTACGGTACGCGGAGCCCTTAATTAAAAACTGTGTAATTTAAAGAATAGTTCATATCTTAACAATAAGTAACATTGAATAAAATACGTAATAATGTATAATGTACAAGTTGACTATTGCATCCCTACTTACGTAATTCATCAACATTTTTTGATACCAAGAATGTATAAATAAAGGAAAAAACATAATAATTACATAAAAATTCGGTTTCTACACACAAGATAATCTCTCAACTTAAGTAACGTTTCCCTTCATTCTAATTCCATTACTACAAGATCAGCTGGAAATGTTTCAAATGGAGTCCCGCTATTCCGAACTAATTTGGTACCGCAACTCTGTTCGGATTAAGTGATTGTTCAGATAACCCGGAATAACAGTAAAATCGCGGTTTGAAGCGAGTGAACGGGTCTATTGTGTTGTAATACATAGCGTATAGCATTTCAAAACATGTTTTCTACTTACAGTATATGTACTGTACTGGAAAAATGGTAAAAATATTAGTAAAAATTGATGTCTTTATTTTTACACGTACAATACATACAGAAAAGAAAAAACTACATTTAACGAAAGTTTACTTTATTTCTATGAAATCATGTAGCCATTTTCATTATTTTGGTTATTAATTTCCTACAACTGCGTATTTCTTCCACACAAAAAATAAAGTTTTCCTCCTGGACCTGTTCGGATTACCGGGACTCCATTTTACTACTAACGGTAACAGTGTTCCGTTATTACAAAATTCGGAAGAATAAACCTCCCTGTGTTTAAATTATCTTTGAATGTTTGTTAAAATCTATTAATTTATTTTTCACATGTTAATGAAATATCTCAGAAACCGTTATGCGAAATGCGTTAACAGCTGCTTCAGGCGTCACAAAGTGCTCACCGTGCGTCTTATTTTCCATGTGTGGAGAAGACAAAACGTATTCATTAGGTGTTGTCAGGCGGAAACGGACAATGAATTATTACTTCGATATTTTTTGCTGGAACTAAACATCAGTTTGGTGTGCTGAAAGGGAACTAGTGTTATGGCTGTGAAGAATGATGTGAGGATTTGGGTTTATTTTATTCAATTTATTGATGACCTATGGCAAACAAACTGCTGTGTATCGCTCAGCATTCATAGTCCTTCAACCTTCTAAAACTATGGTTAATACATATTCGGTATAAGCGAAGAAACAAGCAATTATTTACTTGGCAGCATTCCTCGAACGAAAATCTTCTGTTGATTTCAGCTTACTTTGAAACACGCAAACAGTGGATCGTCGTTTGTATCGTATGAATAGATCAAAGCAGTGGTGGATCTAGAAGGTTAAAATTTGGGTGGCCAACCAGAACCCAGACTATGATAGGTATATCATGAGTTTACTATAAACTTTCAAAAATATGTAAATAATATCTTAAATTATTTTTGATTCCCCAAAAAATGGAGGGCTAGGCACCTCCGGCCCTTGGCTAGATCCCCCATTAGATCCAAGTTTCGTACCTTCTAACGATATCGTTCACCAAATTTGACTGGCCTCCACTAACTTTTTTCAGCATTTCTTTACACCATTTGACTCAATCCTGTTGATGAGCTTCGCTCAAGTTTTGTGGCCAATGGCTTCAAAGTTTAAGAACATTCAGGTGATCATGCAAAATAATACGTATTGCTTTCATCTGATTGTCAAAGATGCCTGAATCTTACAGTATGTCTCATGTCAATATTTATCACTTTATTGTATTTTATTTTTATTTAATTTTATTTCTCTTTTGTTGCTGCAGCAGGCTATTTAAAAAGCGTTCTGTTACATACAAAACCATATTCTCATAGACGTCATAATGAAATTGAAATAAAAAAAGATTTTAAAAAAATCTTTTAATGAGTGGCATCTACTCTGTACATCTATATTGTGGCATCTTACTCTTAATCTGAGTCATCTCTCCCGAAGAGGTGTCACAGTCGTAAACTTTACGTTATTATACTCTGGCATACTACCCTCTGAGTTTCAAACGTAAATCATACATGGAATTAAATATTGACATAATATGTTTTTAGCATGTCTGTGTATCATTCTAAGGCAGATTCGAACTTTAAAGTAAATACAGATTTCCCAAAATGTGTGTCAAATCTCCCAGTTATCCTTTCCAAAGGGGTAATAATGAATTCAAATTTTTCCATGTATCCAGGGGATACCAAAGCTTTTCGGGGCATCCAAATTCAATATGGGGATAAATTAACATTTATAAAATTACCCCTAAAAATCGGACTAAATTTACCAAAAAAATCTAGGTTTCGGAGGGATCCGGACCCGCGGGACTCACCCCTTTGTGCGTTCCTTCAAGTTTATCAATACTTCGTGCACATCAGATATTTTCGTGCGAGGAACTGGCATTTTAGTTAGTCGACAATAATTAACAAAAAAAACAATGGAAAAGAAATGGATAAATGAAGATATAGCCTATATTCAGAGGAACCATTCCGGAATTCGCCTGGTGTGATTAAGAAAAAATAAAAAAGTCCTTAGTCAGAATGGCTGGCTAAGAGATTAGAACCAAGAACTTCCTGATTGCGATAAAATAAAGTTAACCACTACCCATAACCTTGCTTGGTTTACTATGTTAGTTATTTTTATTACCAATTATGTTAACACCTTTCACTATTCAATGTAAATACATCAGTATGGTAGATTTGTGAATGTACTGGACGAGGAAAAGCATTATCTAAATGTTACTATCAATTAGAGGAGATGATAACCACATTAGAGATAATTAAAAACAGGGTTTTAAAAATTAATGAGTAAGTTCACAGAAATAAACTCGTATCACACACACACACACACACACACACACATCATACCTAATAGAAGCTAAAGCAAATTCTCACCTCAACAGCTTTTCGTGTATCAACGATATTTGAATATCCCAATTCCCGGAACTGCTGATGTTTCATTTTCAGGAAAAAACATTAAAATGTAACCAGTTTCCTGTACATGTTACGTGGATTATTTCCGAGAGATTAATTTAAACGTTACTTTTCCGTACAGGGTGGTCCGAAAGTGGGCGTATCAACACTTTAGTTTCAACAGTATAGTCTTAGTTACGGTAGAATGTCTTTACACAGTTGAGTTGAAGTCTTAAGAGTATTAAGAGTCATAAACATCTATATGATCACCATCCATGTCGTAACACAGCTGAATTCTGCGCCAAGTTCTCGAAGATGTTTAGCGGAGATACTCCGGAGTCACGAGGGTGAAGGCGTAACTCCTGCGCTGTTCGTAATTCTTGCGTTGTGTGATATCGAGTGTTTGTTACTTGTTGCTTCATGAAACCCCAGAGAGCATTGTCTGGTGTTGTCAGATCGGGACTTCTTGGAGGCCAGGCAAAGGGAGGTGGTGAAGATGCACAACCTCTTCCAATCCAGCGGCCAGGAAACGTCTGATTGAGGTAATTCTACCAAGCAGAAAACAGTAGAAAACAAGTGAACATGGATAGCAATGTTGCCAGACAATGCCAAGCAACGTTGCCAGACAATGCCAAGAAATGTTACCAAACAAATGTGGATAAAACCTAAAACCGTCAGTAAACACCAGGGGTATGTCCACTTCACTTTTTTTTTTTTTTTTTTTTTTTTGTGAACGCTTTTATGGAAAGAGGTTAGCGTGTAAGTAACTTCCCCTATGTTTCATCTTCTAGCGTCTATACAATTGAAGCATAATGTTGAGAGTTCGGCAATAAGATCCACTAACGTAATAGTAACCATTACACCAATATATAGTTATTAGTGCTTTTAAATTTGGCGGAAAAATTTTACAAAATGGAAAATGATACATGTCTAAATTTAAGCCCGCACGCATCTCAAATACTAAAAATAGTTTCAAATGGTTAATGCTTCGTTAGTGCGCATTAGTACACTAAACTCTAATGTTAGTGGTATTATAGTTTAGGAATTAGTGAATTTCATTTGCGAGTCTAAATTGAAATTTTCCCAATTCTACAATTATTGTCCCACAAAGGCGGAATAAACATCAAAGATTAGTGCATCGAAAGGCACTAAGCATTAACGTGACTGCTATCGTAATTTAGGAGTTAAAAATTAATAACTCGGGCGAGGGCAACTTTGGATCTTTAAATTTTAATACACTTTTACGCTGATTGACAGAAGTTAGACAAAACCAGCGGTTAGTGCTCCGCTGACTAAGCACTAACGTTAAGCCTATCATAATTTAAGTGTTATTATGAATAACACGCACGAGGCTAAATTTAAATTTATCGAATTTTACAATAATTGTCCATCAAAAGGTAGGATAATCGCTAAAGGTTCGTGCTTTTTAGTGCTCCAAAAATACTAAGTACTGACGATAGTGCTATCATAGTTTAGAAATTATTAGTGAATAACTCGGACGGAACTCAAATAAAATTTATCGAATTTTACACTAATTGTGTAAAACTTGAAAAACCTGAAGTTAGCCCCTCTCGAGTTATTTATTAAATCTCCTAAACTGTGATGGCACTGACGTTAAGTGATTAGTGTTTCATGGAGCATACAACGAGATACTTTGTATAAATTGATAATTACTTGTATTTTTGGGCAGAAAGTGCTTCTACATAAGCACTATACCAGATATAATGTTAATTTAAAAATAACAAAAGAAGAATGTTTTCAAAATATATAAGATATATACATTATTGTATAATTAGTTGCTATGTAGTTGTTTATAGATACCTAACAAACATGTACGATTGCAAGACAGTCTATGTGCATATTCGTTCAAAGAGAATCAACGAATAAAATTGTTTAATACGTATCATCGTTTTGTAATTTCAGTATAAAAGGTGAGAATACTAGTAAATGTAATCACGGAAGATATTTTAAGGTGTGAATAATTACTACCACTAAAAATTTACTTATATTATTAGCCGAACCAGGGTTAACGATTACCTTTGGTGAGTCGTTGTAAAAATTTTGGTTTACCTCACCCGGGATTCTTGTAAATTCATATCCCGAAGTAAAGTAAGGGTGAATTTACTTCTGTAATAAGGTTAATGACTACGAACTTGACAAGACTTAAAAGTGGTAGAATAATCATAAGAAAAATGAACGGTGAGGCAATGGAGAAAGAAATCAGTGACAGTGGTAGCGGTGAAAAAAATCCAGCGCCAGAAATGACATTAGAAGACAGAATCATACTAGCTTTACAGCGGCATGAACAAAGCCTAAAAGACGATATGGAAGCCATGAGGCAGGAATTAAAGCAGATGATACAGCAGAAATACGAGGAATCCAGCAGACAATATGAAGAAATTAAGACGTTGCTGATTAAAGATTATGCATGTCATAACAACATGGTTAATGATTGTATGGAAGTTCCTTGTTCACAAGAGATGACCTCGCCTTCACCCGTATCTGATGAGGACATTATTTTGGAAGAAATCCATCCGAAGAATGAGGACATTATTTTGGAAGAAATCCATCCGAAGAATACAATTGAGCGGAAAAGAGACGGTGGATCTACACATAACGCCGTAGATAGGAATGGTCACTCAACAAGAACACGAAATGATAAAAGGAAGGTAAAGTTAAGCGTAAATATGAGTGAAATACGTGTTATGAGTAAATGCATTGGTAAATGTAACGAAAATGCCACTTCTTTCCTAGAAAAATTTCAGGACGAGTGCAATATAATGTGTATAGATAGATCGCAATATATGAAACTAATCCCTCATTTATTACTCCCACCGAATCATCAAGCGGGAGTAGATAAAATTAAAAACAATTCAGATTATTTTGTACCTGTTCGAAATCTAAATATCCGTAATGTGAATGATACGGAACACAACCTAAATCGAGTAAATTCAAGCAATCAGAACGAGCAAAATAGGCAAAGCCGTGTAGGGAATCAACCTAACCTAACCAATCGTGACAATAATTATGTCAGATCACTCAACCGAAGTAGACACAAAAACAATCGAAATACATGGCGAAATTCTAGAAATGCTACAAATCCTATGTATAGACATAATCGTTGTTCAAGAGATGGCACTTCGTATCAAAATCAGAATCACGACGCAATACATGTACAAAATAGTACGGAACCTAATCATGATTGTGCAGTACAATGTACTTTATTAGAATCATATGCAAGTACAAATTTAAACTGACTCTAGTTAATGAAGTAAGGGTTAAACCCATACCAGCTATAGATTCTTATGAACATTTATTTTTAAGTTTATATGTTAATATCAATAATGAAAACAATTCTTATGACTTTGATATACAAGCACTATACTTGATAGGATTAGTTAATGGACTCATAAATATTTTATCACATTTGTTTCAACAAATGATAATTTTCAAACGATTTTAATTCTTTCTTGTTAATATGAAGAATTATATTTCGATTCATTAAAAGCAAAGGTTATTTATAGTATATTTGATTTGTGTTGAAACTTAATTGTCAAAGATTATGTTAAGTATAAGGTTCATTATATTAAGCTAATTATCCGACGACTGTCTTCATGCGCCATCTTATATGTTACTTGAATAAGATTCTTCTATATTCTGACGCCTAATTGATACAATGCATACTGTAAAATATCATTTAAAGTAATTACTATATAATGCGCCCTTGATCATGGTGACTCATGTTTTAAAATGTAATTGCTTCTTACTATTTTGAATTCGTACCCTTCGTTAATTATATAAATAAGCGACGACATTTTAATAATAATAAAATATATATATTAATGTAATAAAGGATAAATGATAATGAAATGAAAGATTTATTATAAATGTATTTATATGAATGAAAATAAATAATGTTATATATATGCGAGGGTCGATCAAAATGTATAGGACATAATTAATGGAATATTGTTCTTATAAACGGACCAGTGGTTCTTAAATATAAAAGTCAAGCTCCCTTGTAACTTTTATATTCAGTCCCATCGTCGGGCGACATTTTATACAACGAGATACTTTGTATAAATTGATAATTACTTGTATTTTTGGGCAGAAAGTGCTTCTACATAAGCACTATACCAGATATAATGTTAATTTAAAAATAACAAAAGAAGAATGTTTTCAAAATATATAAGATATATACATTATTGTATAATTAGTTGCTATGTAGTTGTTTATAGATACCTAACAAACATGTACGATTGCAAGACAGTCTATGTGCATATTCGTTCAAAGAGAATCAACGAATAAAATTGTTTAATACGTATCATCGTTTTGTAATTTCAGTATAAAAGGTGAGAATACTAGTAAATGTAATCACGGAAGATATTTTAAGGTGTGAATAATTACTACCACTAAAAATTTACTTATATTATTAGCCGAACCAGGGTTAACGATTACCTTTGGTGAGTCGTTGTAAGCACTAACTGTGCACTAATCTTTGGTGGTTATCTTACCTTTGTGGGACAATTAGTGCAAAATTCGATAAATTGAAATTCAATCCTATCCGGATTATTCATGAAAGCACTAACGACAATGCTTAGTGTTTTATAGAGCTCTATCAATGCAGTAAGGGCTTGTGTTTTTCCCATTTTTGTGAAAGAATTAGTGTAAAATTGTTTAAGTTGAAAAATCTAAAGTTACACCGGGTTGAGTTATTCAGTAATAACTCTTAAAATATGGTAGCACTAACGTTAGTACTTATTATTTTTGGAGCGTTAAGGATGCACTAACCTTTAGCGTTTGTCCTACCTTTGTGAGTAAATTAGTGTAAATTCGATAATTTTAAATTCAGTATCGTCCGAGTTATTCATCAATAATTCCTAAACTACGATTTCACTAACGTTAGAGCTAAGATAGAACTAACGTTAGTGCTTTTTGGAGAATTAACGCTGTACTAAACTTTGACCTTTATTCCACCTTTGTAAGACAATTATTGTAAACTTCGATAAATTTGAATTTAGCCCCGAGTGTCTTATTCATGTATAACTACTAAACTATGACAGCACTAACCTTAGGGCTCAGTGTTTTATAGATCTCTGTTAATGCACTAACCACTGGTGTTAGTCTCACTTTGAGGCACAATTGCAATAAATTGTGTAAAAGTTAAAAATCTAAAATTAATCCCACCCGAGTTATTCATTAATAACTTCTAAAGTATGATAGTACTAACGTTAGTGTTTAGTACACTAACGCGCAATAACGAAGCACTAAACGAAGCAAAGTACACACTGTTAGTAGCACTTGAGAAGCTAAATTATCAGCCAATTTTACCCAATTTTGAAACTGATTTTGCGCTACTAATTTTTTACACTTTTTTTCATTGTTAATTAATTTTATATCAATTCGTTTTCGTACATTCTCCATTGTCTTTCCGTATAGAGAATTATTTAATAACTTATAGAAATCTTTTTCAAATTCAATTGTAGCATTTGCACGGCGTTGAGTATTTTCTTGAATATAAGATGCAAGCCATTTCGATTGACGAAACCATAATATTTTATGTACTTTTACCAATATTAAACCTTGTTTTAGATAAAATTGTAATACTCTATAATGCAAGATATAATTCGATTTCGATTTAAGTGTCAATAGTAATTTTGAGTATTTACCATTCGGTGGAACTTCATTAGTGGGAGCACACGGAAAATCAGAATGGTATTCGTGTAAATAATTTGGATACTCTAAGTCCACTTCTAGAAAAAAAACCCATTCACTATCCGTGGGCCAATTGATAATTTTATGTTTGTCTTGCCAATTGTCAATTTTATCCTCCCACCGAAAACCACCATATGGTAAATAGTCAATCATTGATAGTCCGTACAGATTGTTCATGTCAATATAGAGTAAATAAGATTTTTCTTTTTCCGCATCAAAATCATGTACGTAAGGATTATTAGCTTTGGCATACCTTAACACAGCTTGAGTAATACCTCCGCGAATCGATTTTTCTACAAACATATACATATTGATATCTGATAAAAGTTCAAGTTCAATTTTTGTTCTATATAACATGGCTTGCCATGCCAACCCAGGTGCAGTAAAACAATTAATCGGATCAATACAAAAAGCATTTAAACATGTCTTTCTAAAATTCTCCAACACATCTGCTGTGAGAAGTACATCACATTTTAAATATAGATCGTGGTAGTCCCCTAAATTTTCACATTTAAACACACGCCAAATCAGTTTTGCATAGTGATAATCAGTCTCGGAAATTTGTGTTCCATTCAATTTGCTACTAAACGCCTCTCTTCCAGGAAATTCAGTTTCTTTAAATGTATCGAAATTTGTTATGTATTCATAAAAATAAATTCCCTTACGAAGAATTAAAGGAAACTTTTCATCGGAAAAATATTGCTTTGTATAGACAAATTGCTCAGGTTTTAATTTTGACACCAAATTTTCGAGACTGTACGGCAGGAATTTAAATAGGTCTACAAAACGTAACTCGATAGGTCTACCATTAAAATTAAAGTGTTTAGAGAATGTTATGTATTTCTCAGTGCTTTCAGCAATTACAGAAATATTTCCAGGGGTGCAACCTAATTCTTTCACAAATAAATGTGCATCATACCCAGACAAATTATGGAAGAAGATAGGGATAAAATTACTTTGACGTTTAATTTGTAAATTGCAATTGTTGCACACCGTGGCAATAAATTGACCAGTTAAATGGTTATGATGTTTAACTTTTCTATTGTTACTCGTATATTTACTATCGCAAACCGAGCATTCAGTGGATAGGTTAAACTCCTGTAACTGAGAACTATTTAATGGTATTAATGGTTTTTGTTGATCTAATATGTTTATGATTTTTCTTAATTCATTCTCCATAGCAGACATAAACTTCATCGATACATTTTCTCCCCGATAAATAACTAAATCTGATTTCATATAGTTGTTACTCCAACATACAATATAACCAAAACTGCATGGTATATGTTGGTGAATTTGTATTGTATAAGATCCACTTTGTTTATTTATAAGTTTTAATAAACTTTCCATATCTGCAATTATTATCACATCATTCTGTAATAACAATTTCAAATTTCGAAATTTTAAAACTTCTCCTTGTTTCGGCATGTTAATTTTGGTTGGAGTGTGTTCTTTACATAATTTGTCATGTTCATCTAATTTTGATTTGTTATAAAAAGATATTAAACATCGTCTACAAATAAATGTTTGATGACTACCTAACTGATGTCTAACTAAACCATTTAAATTTGTAATTAAACAATAATGAGAGTTTAAATATAATAAATCAATATGTTTACCTACAGCTGTGTTTTCGCTTATACGTAACGGGAAAATAGTTTCATGATCATAATTAATGCCATATATATTAACGGAAATTTGTTCCTTAGGAAATACAGAATTATACATATGTTCAAATTTGCTTATGTGTTCTATTTCGACGGGAAATTTTATATTGTTTTTTTCAAATAATGGTAATAAAGTATTAATATATTGTATGTAATTATTTACACGATGTGGATTATCTTTTGCGGGATGCAACGCAGGTAGAATACTATACATAAAACATCTATTATCGTTATTTTCAATATTTAAAACACATTTTGTGGATAAAATCCATTGAGGCAATTTTACATAAGTTTTCTCTTTATGACTCTTCAATAACGCATTGATATTTTTTATTAAACAATAATGAGTGTTGCAATTTTCTTCACAATACAGTAAATCTATACGTTTATCTACACATGTGTTTTCGCTTATACGTAACGAAAAAATAGTTTCATGATCATAATCAATGCCATATATATTAACGGAAATTTGTTCCTTAGGAAATACAGAATTATACATATGTTCAAATTTGCTTATGTGTTCTATTTCAACTGGAAATTTTTCAAATAATGGTAATAAAGTATTAATATATTGTATGTAATTATTCACACGATGTGGATGTTCTTTTGTGGGATGCAACGCAGCTAGAATACTATACATAAAACTTCTATTATCGTTATTTTGAATATTTAAAACACATTTTGTGGATAAAATCCATTGAGGCAATTTTACATAAGTTTTCTCTTTATGACTTTTAATAACGCATTGAAATTTTTTATTAAACAATAATGAGTGTTGCAATTTTCTTCACAATACAGTAAATCTATACGTTTATCTACACATGTGTTTTCGCTTATACGTAACGGAAAAATAGTTTCATGATCATAATCAATGCCATATATATTAACGAAAATTTGTTCCTTAGGAAATACAGAATTATACATATGTTCAAATTTGCTTATGTGTTCTATTTCAACTGGAAATTTTTCAAATAATGGTAATAAAGTATTAATATATTGTATGTAATTATTCACACGATGTGGATGTTCTTTTGTGGGATGCAACGCAGCTAGAATACTATACATAAAACTTCTATTATCGTTATTTTGAATATTTAAAACACATTTTGTGGATAAAATCCATTGAGGCAATTTTACATAAGTTTTCTCTTTATGACTTTTTAATAACGCATTGAGATTTTTTATAAGACAATAATGACTATTGAATTTTTCTTCACAATACAGTAAATCTATATGTTTATATACAGATGTGTTTTCGCTTATACGTAACGGGAAAATAGTTTCATGATCATAATCAATGCCATATATATTAACGGAAATTTGTTCCTTAGGAAATACAGAATTATACATATGTTCAAATTTGCTTATGTGTTCTATTTCAACTGGAAATTTTTCAAATAATGGTAATAAAGTATTAATATATTGTATGTAATTATTCACACGATGTGGATGTTCTTTTGTGGGATGCAACGCAGGTAGAATACTATACATAAAACATCTATTATCATTATTTTGAATATTTAAAACACATTTTGTGGATAAAATCCATTGAGGCAATTTTATAAAAGAAGAAGCTGAAAGAGGATCATATTTACTGATTTTAATTTCTAAGTGATGGTTTGGTTCAGAACATAAAGACCACCCTGATTTCTTAATTGCTCTATGTTCTTGTTCAACTAAAATTTTATTAAATAGTTGTTCTATTATAGAATTCACATCTGTACTCGGCAAAATAATTTCGTTACCACTATGTACAAAGAATCTACATGTTTCTAAATCTACTGGTTTTACAAAAGTTGTAGCCAAAGAAAAATTTACTTTAAATGCTGAATTATCTTGTTACTGTTTTAATATATCTAAACAGTCTTTTCTTTTATTCTTTAAAAAACATCCACTATCCTCATTTAAATCAGTATCACATTTTAAAATATTTTTTAAAATTATTATTAAATAGAGTATCAGAATTGATAGTATTTGATTTAACCTTTTTTGTTGCCATTTTTTTTAAACTAACTCCTCAAAGTTACTATAATAATTCTGAACTGAGTTTTTATAATATAATATTAATATTATTATAAAATGTCTTACTTACAAAAGAAAACAAAACCACACTAATAATAAACCACACTAATAATATAAACGCACACACACAAAAAATATCTGAACTTTACGCTTCAGACGGCAAACAGGAAGTGATTACAAAAAAACATGTCGGTCAGTCTTTTATACCTGTGTGATTGCATTGCGCAATATTACGCAATAGGTATGAGTCATGCTCGGGGATTCCCCTCTTTTTTATACCTTTGTAATTGATTACATTACGTTCAGGGATTCCTATCGTTGAATGACAAGTTATTGTCTGTTAAAGAGAAAACTAGCTCAATGTTTTTTAAAATCCGGATGAATGACGTAATGAGAATTATCCACATATGGCGGAAGTTATTATGTAACTGATAACAAAACACGGAAGTTTCGCATTCTTAAAATAATCTCTGCTATGTTCAAATATAGGTTAGAACAAGTTCACTCCTTAAAAGAATCTTTGCTATAGGGTTCGAATGTATTATCTGTTATGTTCAAATAAGGGTTGAAAAATGAGAACGAGTACACCCCCCCGTAGTCTTATGTGTGCTATGTGTTGTTGGAAAATAAGCCATGTTCTTTTATTAGCTGTGCTATGTATTATCTGTTGTGCTGTGTGTTCATAGTCTCAGTGTATTCTATGCTATGTTAAAATAGGGGTTGGAGAACGAGATCACCCTTTAAAATGGACTATGTTTAATCTTCCATGGAACGAATACAACCTCATTATTGTCTTACTTTTATGTAATTTCTAAGTTCACCCCCTAAAATGGAGGTCGTAAAAGACCATACTCTAAATAAGGGTGGAACAAGTCTTATGTATCTGCTGTGTGTTCACCCCTGCTATGTTTCGTAGTCTCTGTCTGATGTGCTATGTTCAAATAGGGGTTGGAAAACGAGTACATCCTTGTGTGTTACGTACTCTTATGCTCTGTTCTGTGTTCATAATCTCAGTGTAATTTCTGCTATGTTAAAATAGGGGTTGAAAAATAAGCCATGTTCTTTTATTAGCTGTGCTATGTATTATCTGTTGTGCTGTGTGTTCATAGTCTCAGTGTATTCTATGCTATGTTAAAATAGGGGTTGGAGAACGAGATCACCCTTTAAATTGGACTATGTTTAATCTTCCATGGAACGAATACAACCTCATTATTGTCTTACTTTTATGTAATTTCTAAGTTCACCCCCTAAAATGGAGGTCATAAAAGACCATACTCTAAATAAGGGTGGAACAAGTCTTATGTATCTGCTGTGTGTTCACCCCTGCTATGTTTCGTAGTCACTGTCTGATGTGCTATGTTCAAATAGGGGTTGGAAAACGAGTACACCCTTGTGTGTTACGTACTCTTATGCTCTGTTCTGTGTTCATAATCTCAGTGTAATTTCTGCTATGTTAAAATAAGGGTTGAAAAATAAGCCATGCTCTTTTATTAGCTGTGCTATCTGCTATGTTAAAATAGGGGTTGGACAAGGGAACGAGTTCACCCTTGCTATGTTACGTAGTCTTATGTTCTGGTAGTCTCTGTCTGATGCGCTATGTTGAAATAGGGGTGGAAAATATGCTCATAAAAGGGAACGAGTTCACCCCCCTAAAAAGTGGTCATAAAAGGGAACGAGTCTTACGTATTATCTGTTGGCTGGTGCTCGTAGTCTCTGTCTGATGCGCTATGTTGAAATAGGGGTGGAAAATATGCTCATAAAAGGAAACGAGTTCACCCCCTTAAAATGGAGGTCGTAAAAGAGAACGAGTACACCCCCTAAAAAGTGGTCATAAAAGGGAATAAATTCACCCCTAAAATGGAGGTCGTAAAAGACCGTGGGCTCACGGTGCATGGTGGTCGATTTCTCAGTGGCTTGTGAGTTGTTCTATTATGAGCTAGGTTGGCCTAGGTTGTTCCAGATCGATCCATTTTCTACTACTAAGGAGCACTAATGATGCACTAGAAGAGGTCATTAGTGCTTTTTAATTTGGCGGTAATTTGACGTAATGATTAATTACCTGTGCATTTCTTATGGGAGTTTCGTGACTTATAATTGGCTATATCTACCCAAATAGTGAAGCACTAACAAAGCTGTTACCATTTTCTGAAAGCACTAACGATGCACTAACGAACGGCACTAAATTTTTCCTTATTGATTGAAGTGGGGTTGCCAGAGTGTACCCTTGTTTTCGTTTTAGAGCCTACACTAGTGAAGCATTAAAGATAGGGGTTGGTGCACTAGGAAGCACTAACGATGCACTAACGAATGTCACTAGTTATTTCGTTAGTGCTTCAAGTGGGGGCAGCTTGAACTTGGTCCCAAAGGTTTTTTACTTGTAGCTCCTATACTAATGAAGCACTAACGTTAGCGGTTGGTGCACTAAGAAGCACTAACGATGCACTAACGATTGACACTAATTTCATTGTTAGTGCGTCAAGGGGAGCCAAGTTAACGGACTTCTAATTTGACCTTGCTTATTCCAGCATCCTGGGGTTTTTTAGGCCTTTAAGAAAAATATATCTAGCACTTTGCTAAATAATAATAGAGCACTAAAACATTGCAAACAAGTTTTTAGACTTTAGATTTTATTATAAATGTATAATTTGGTGACGTAAGAAGAGGCAGTTCGCTAGAGCGCTGTTTGAAATATGTACTTTTTGAAGAAACGAAAAAAATTTTTTACAACAGAAAAATTATACTCCGCTGCGTATGAAGTGCGAACAGTGACAATGGTGTGTAATAAGGAGCGGGAAATCTGCGGGAACTGACCGCTGAGTTCCGTTATTGTGAGGATTCAGAGGAAAAAGGAAGTATATATATATATATATATATATATATATATATATATATATATATATATATATATATATAAAACATGGAAGGAAAAAGTAATAAAAGTGCTCAAAATCAAGGAAAAACTTTTTATTTTTGGAAATTTTCTCGCTTACCGTCAACTATGGTGGCGCTTTGCGGCTGGTCTGTCGACTTCACTCATATGTACGGGGAGAGGGGTGCCTTTGTATACTCCCGCCCCGGGCGCTGTTTTTCCACAGCACGGAACTGCTCATGTACTCACTTGCTTTTTAAATTTCGAAATTAGGATCTAAATCTGAATCGTCAATTTGACCTTCCGAACGGGATCTAAACTGTACTCTTCTAAAATATTTGATATTTCTTCTATATTCATTTTATTTGCTTCAAAAAAGACAACTTCTGTAAAATTAAATAGTTTTCTAGACAAAATATTCCAATACATTAATCGAGCGTTTGTAACCAATATATTTATTTAGTATTTTCAGGGTTACACTTCAGCCCACAGTTCGAACAAATATAATCTAGTCTACTACCTTTTTCTAAAATTTACTTGAACGCGCCATCATGATATTTCCTTTTTATTATAATACGTAATGAATTAAACATTCACACCTTTGAAATATCATATATGTTGATTCTACAAGATGGATCTTCTGTTACATATTATGTTTCTCGTTTCTATGACAACCAATAACACATATCGTCAGATCACCATGTTAACAAAATATCAATAATAATATTAGAAAATAATTAATTTTTCTTCTTTTCATATTTTCTTCTTCTTCTAACTAGCTTGTGCATACTTCAATAGCACATATTGTCCGTAAAAACAAGAAATGATATTTAAGATTACGCTGACTTTCATCTTAAACTTATATCTAGATGACACTTTCAAATTCACATCATTTCATAACAGCCTGCAACTTTCTACCTTTCTTATCCTCAATAATCGTTCTATATCTCTGGCCATAGATACGGCATTACCGTCTGCGGCCCGCCCATCCCCGGATGGGAATGAAAGACATGTATAAAAAGAAATACACAATATCGTTATATGTTTTGCAGTCAAACGAAGGAAGGTAATCACAACAAAGCTGCAAAAGTTCGTTTACTCTTCGCTGAATGTCAGGTTAATAGTATTTCTTCAACAACTTAGTCTCAGTAAGTGTTTAACCCGGCCGACAACCGACCGGAACTCATAATAAGTTACCTAGGAGATATTAAGTATATATATATATATAACGAGTTGGACTCGGGCTTTGGCGTTTTGGAATAAACAGCTAACCTGAGTCTGACTCGCGCTTTGGATCGAAAGTTTTATTATTCAGACAGGAAATACAAAAAGTGGTGCATATAATTCTTATGCAATCGTCATAATAACTTTATATTTAAAAATAATTTAGTTTTAGCATCTTAGCTTTCGTCTGTTAACACTGCCACAATCACATCACAATTTCGATCTATCGTGATACACTGATGTCAGTAACAGGAGCTACTATGAACTACAAGGAAGAAGCATAGTATTTCAATATTTCCAAACCAAACAGCAGACGCAGTACAAGCCGTGAACGACCGTAAGTACAAGGCAGGGCCCGAGGGGTGGACGAGTCTACCAAAAGGGCTCCTATACAAATGTGTGTATATATATATATATATATATATATATATATATATATATATACAGTGGCGAATTCAGAATATGATCAGGGGAGAGGCTAAACCATAATCTGCTGCTTTATCCAGTGTAAAACGGGATTGAAGCCCATTTTATCCAGGGTATACCTGAGGATTAAGGAGGGAAGGCAATAGACCCTATAGCCCCCATTGGATCCGCCACTATATATATATATATATATATATATATATATATATATATATATATATATATATTGTGTGTGTGTGTGTGGCGTAACTTAATTAATGTAGTAAACATCGGGAAGTGATTCCTGTCCGTGAGATAAAACGAAAAGTGAAGACCAAACTGGTGGAAAAATGCCTCGGAGCTATGACCACGCGATAATTTTCGAAAAAATGTAAGAACAAACGTACTCGAGAACAAAATGTCGGATCGAAATCGGACAAAAAGGAATGTCCATTATTTTTAGTCGTAGATTCCATTAGTGTACAATCGGATGTAGTGCAGCGGTGGTTCAAAGGTGACTTCCAAAGAGACTGAAGTATTCCTTCGAGTATATTATCAAGCGTTCAATGAGAAAAATGAACAACAATCAAATTCGAGATTTCAACAATGAAAGGTAAAAGTACATCGTTCATATTAGAACACTTATAGTTCGAAAGATAGAGAGACACATGTGTGACTGAACTATTTTGTTTCAGCACAGAATAAAGTCTCGGAAGAAGAATTTAAATGGAAAGAAGTCTTTAACGTGTCACAGTTATATCTGTAGGGTAACGGTAACGGATGATAAATGAACGTCTTCCAGTCCAAGTTAAGAGTGTACGAAAATGGAAAAATATGATCCAGATCATAAAAACTGTGCATAAGACTGTCAGGCGGCAAAGATCATGTATAATGAACGGGAGTACATGGGATTATTCATGACAACAGTGATTTCCTCAAATTATGTGAATACAATTTGGGAGAACCTAGGCTACATTAAGAGATTTCCTCTTAGAAATACGTAATTCCGTGGAAGATAATAATTCCGGGCACAGAAGCGATTAAACTAGACGAAACACAAGCTGTTGGGCGTGTTGCAAAATAATACAAGGAAATATCGATTTATTCTGTTTCTTACAAAGTAGGATAACTGTGAAATACTTAGAGGTACCTTGTACAGTTATTTGTGAAATGCAATATGTATAAACGAGACAGCTGTGAAGAATAACAGTTCACAGTCTGACATTGTCGACCGTTGACCGCGTTGGAAAGAAGACATCGGCGAAATAAATTTTCCCATGTACAGTCAAACACACCTGAAATTTCGGAGATGACTGCCGCAGCTATATTAACACGACCAATAAGTTCATCGGCTGCCGTGGCTGGTGTTGCATACGAAAGGCGTTTCAATCCACCACCACCACCTAAAAAAGAAAGAAATCAAGAGGCGTGAGGTAGGGTGAAAGAGGTGGTCATAACACAAGTTCTTCTCTTCCAGTCCTACGATCTGGGAATGTTCCATTTAGGTAGGTCTGCAAAATGTGCACGTGCACTATCATGCTGGGATCAAATCTGCTGTCTTATGTTCAAGGGCACATGTTTTAACGATTTTGGGAGAACATTACTTAAAAATAAAAGATTCGTATTCGCACACAGGCGAGCATTTAATAAATAAGGTCCTATAACAAAATTATCCACCACACCTCACCGCACGCTTACACTAAATTTCTGCTGCTGATTGTTCATTAGAGCTGCATGTGGATTTTTAAGACCTACACATGGCTACTGTTTGTTTCAGGACGGTCTTTGATTATTACCAGTACGCTGTCTTCAAATTTAACTGTCCATACGGTGCGATTTCCTCTGATTTCACATAGGGGAAATTTAAGAGCTCAAAGTTGAATATGGAGGCATGGAAAAAAAAAACAGGGAAAGTTACTCTCCTTTGAGGGCGGCGACGGTCACGATATAAACGCCTCGCCTCTGGGCTATTTCCCCTTGCCTCTCCATAAATGAAGTGCATATCTGCCAGCTCGTGGACAGGGTAATGTGCCATTGCGCAGTCACGTACAGATTAACACAATCAATTTTACTTAGACACCAACGTCTACACTTTTACACGACCGTGAATATCTCGACACAACACTCTATCGTTGAACACAACACTACCTACCCTATTATACAGCAATTCCACACATAACACCAGAGCATCAGACTATGTAGACCCTATATCATTCACAAGTTGCATAGATGCCTACTACAACACAGCCACGCTAATTGACGCCATTCCACAACAAAACTGCAAGACAGCCTTTTGTGAGTCACTCGCAATTTGCACACAAGGGACGGTAGTTTTGTAGTGTGCGACCAAAACATCATGCCCTTAGTGAAAGTACTATGAGCTACGTACGTGCTACTAAGTGTACCCAAAAGTACTACATTCTCTTTCCTCACGTAAGTATTTCATCCAGCTCCAAGGTACATTAGACCGTCGTATAAAGATTTTTCCCCATTTTTTGGACGTAATTGCAACGAGCTTTCTTCTGAAAATTTCTCCAGCAGTGTAAAAATCAAAACGTAAGTGGGCTACACTAGGACGCTATTTTGGTATATTCACAACAGAAATGTATTTATAATTTTTCGTAACTCAGAAGTAAGGGGCGATTTGCCAACTCCACGGGAGGGTAAAAGCTCCTTGAAAGTATCCATGGAAGAAGATTCACCTCACGGATAAATCAAGTATTGTGTCCCAGCACATTTCTTTGTATTCTTATGCAACATGTACAACATCTCGTATTTCGTCCAGTTTTTTTTTTTCTTCTGTGCATAGAAGTATCATATTGCACGGAATTACATATTACGAGGAAAAAACCCTTTTGTGCAGCTTACTTTTGCTCAATATGTATTTATGTAATATTTCGAAATCCATGTGTCATGTAGAGAATCTCTTATACACTCATTCATCACATATGATCTTTGCATTTTTGAATACATGTTATGCTTCTTTACATGCCGCCTGACTGTCTTACGCACAAGTATTTTTAACCTAACCTGGATCAAAGTTATTTTTCTTCCATTATCACACACGCGTAAATTGGACAGGAAGCCATTCATCTATCACCCGGTCACCATTAGCCTAGAAGATATAACTGTGATATGTTAAAGGCTTCTTTTCATTTAAATTCTTCTTCCGAGGGTTTATTCTGTACTGAGACAAAAATAAATCAATCATGTATGTTTCTCTCTCTTTCTTTCGAATTCTAAGTTTTCTAAGTTAAAAGATTTGTATTCAACGTTTAATTAAATACTCCAAGGAATACCCCAGTTTCTTTGGGAGATACCCTTTCGCCGCCACTGTACAATATCCGATTGTACACTAATAGAATCTAAGACTTTAAACAATAGGCATTCTTTTTTACCCAACTTCGATCCGACTTTTTGTTCTTGAGTTATGGCTGTTTATATATTTCCTCGACAAATTTTCGGGTGATAAAGGTGCCGGAAGGAGGCATTTTACACTCAGGTTGGTATATACTTTTCGTTTTATCTCGGTGTCAGGACCACCTCCCGACGTTTGTTATATTAATTAATTTACACCCTGTATATATACGGGCGCCATTTTATGTATTAAAACCACCAAATTTGTTTAGTAACTTAAATAGCTAAATTGTGAAAACGTCTTTAATAGAGAAACACTTTTTAGTTGTTGTAATAATTTTTTGTCAAACGAAATGAAACTAAATATATATTAATAAATCAATATAGCTATATTTTAGAAATACAACAGGCACTGATTATTTGAACCTGCTCTATAACACACAGGAATAATCAAATTTGTAAATGAAGAGCTTTAAAAAACTTGATTTGTTTAAATGTGCTATATCGATTGCGCTTAAAGATTAAAAAAAAATATTTATAATGCGATATTTCGAAGGCCGCCTTTTATAAGAGCGCACTGTATCCTTCACAGGTTCTTTATCAACAGCCACTATATGAATTTACTATACAGAACTGATATACAGAAGAACAACTAAAACCACTTATTTCTGTGATATCGCAAGGCGCTCTAGGCGTAGGGCGTACTGTACCATTCACGAGTTCTTTACCAACGGTAACTGCATGTACACTTGTATTTATTGTACAGAACTGTGCTATACAGAAGAATAAACAAAACTCTTTATCTTTGGTGTGGTTTCCCTAGGGCGCCATATGAACTTATTATAATAAAATCTTGTAATTTTATTTATAATCTGATGTTTCCCCGGTGGGCCATCACGGGCCTTGTACAAGGTCAAATTAGCCCAAGAGATAGTGTGGTAATTGGAGTTTGTAACACGAAGACCAACACTCGATTATCATCTACAGTCAGATTTTTAGTGGCAGTGGCGATAGGTTCTTAACAACGTCTGACACGTGAACTGTTACTGTGCAAGTTCGTACTCCGGCATAACACTGCGGCAGCGAAAGGGGAAGGTGTAGTGAATGACAGTATAGCACAGCAACTGACAGAGGATATTTTCGAGAGCTTAGTTAGAGGATAGGTACACAGTACCAACTGCTACACGAAGACATAGTTTCATTATATTGATTTAGTCAGAAAATTGTTCTAGGTGGAAGTAACATGACTTTTTCAGAGGATCCAGGCTGTTAGCATACTTAAAGCAGACTAAAAATCTTCTTTCACAATATGAAACCATTATTAACTCACCTTACATACGTACAAACTTTCCGCACAGCACGTAAGAACATGTAAACGCAAACATAATAATCAATTACATAGAAAAGTGAAAGAACAGTTACTAGGACACTTGATAAACATCTAGAAGATATAAACAAATGCTTGTTTGTGATTGACCAAAACTGAAAAATGTAAACAAATCCTTATCTCTGATTAGTCAAACGCCACAATATGATATTTAAAGGAAATTTTATATATATATATATATATATATATATATATATATATATATATATATATATATATATATATATATGTTTTGTTTTCTTTTATAGTTTTCCTTAACAATTTTCCAATAACCATTTGCCAATGGTCACTCAGAGTTGAAATGGTAATATTCTTTTTTCTTCATTTTTAACATACTGAGATATTTATAATTACGTTAAGTATTACGCGATTATCAAAAGAGCAACTTGTTAGCGGAATGATTTGTGACAATTCACTCATTTCGGACACAGTGGCTCATTGTTATGAACATATGTAGGGATTTTTGGTCAGATTAAGCTCGGAATAAGTATAAGAAACAGAGTCAAAATTAACGTTCAATGGATTAGTAATTTGAAACGAAAACATGAGGATTGTGACTGGGAAGATAGAGAGTTGTTGCTGACTATATTTTGCTACTGAAATCTTGTATTTTGATAATTTAGCTAAATATGAAATTAAAAATAACTGGATGAGTTTCGGGAGTTTTACTTCATATGTGTGTTTTAGGATGAACTAATTCATATCGGACTTCCGAAGAGAAACATCGAAATAATTTAATGACTGTGTCTATAGCGACAACTCCCATTCACGACCCCTCTTCAGTTTTATTAGAAAGAGGAAAAGAAAGAGTGAGAAAGAAAAGAAGGAGGCAGGATAAACCAGGGAAAGAGAAGGAAGAAAAGGAGAAAGGAAGAAGTAACTAGGGATAAAGGATTACTGGACAATATAGGATTATGGTAAAGAAACCTGAATAGTTTTTAAAAGGTGATTCATATTCGAAGGTTATTACTTGAGGATCAATTCTGAAGTGATCCCGAAAGACACATGTTCCCTCATACTATCCCGACCTGGATCCAGGCAACTGCACAAGTGGGAGTTGCTCTAACCCAGCACAGGTGACGAGAAGTTTTAATTTAATCGTTTGTTTATTATTTAGAAATGTTCAATAACCTGTATCCAGTATTTGAATTTTTATAATGGAGATCCAACACACAGTTGAACCAGCCAAAAAAAAATCTAAAGTAATGTGTGTATATATACTTCGCAAATAGAAGTTTTGAGATTTCTGGAAAGATCGTCGTTATTGAGGCTTATCCTGTTATTTCTGGCTTTCTCCCAGAGCCGATTTAGACTACTTTAGAATTGGTTATATTTCATGACATCCGCCATACAGTAATCCATATAACATGCCATTACACACTTATTATGAAGACTATCATAATAAATCAATATTAAATGCTACCACTTAAAACTAAATTTATCATTCATTCTCTCACACGCACATACATACAGGACAACATATCGACATGGGTGAAAATAGTTTAAAAGAAACTATTTAACTACAATTTGGTGAACATTTATTACATCTACTGAGAAATTAAACAGAATTTATAAACATACGATAAGTATAGGTATAAATGTATCAATCTACACATGAAATTAAATAACAGCAATGTAATAGTATAAGCACATATATTTATATATATTAACCGACAGAAAAGAAAAAAATATTTTTATTTAACTTGGGAAATATGGTATACGTCCGTGAATAAGTATAACATACAATATGATGAATGAAAAAAATCTTAAAATGAGGGTTAGGAATGAGTCCTTATCTCATTTATGAACATTTTTGAAAGTAAATAAACGAATCCTCGCTCGTACTTTCAGACGAGCTATAATATCATACTTATTATCGAAGCACCCCTTTCTGGTGTCCATGCATTTCACTTTATCGAACGTCTTATACACACATAAGATTACTTTTACTCATTGCCATTAACACATATTCTGTTCGTCGAAGTATCTAACGAGTACATTTCTCCCATTTCTGAGATTAAGAGATCAAAGTCTTGTCACTGATATCACGGTGACTAAGGTTACTTATTCTGTAATTGGCTTACTATCTTATTCACTAACGATCTCACAGTTAATATCACCTTATACTACTAAGCATATACATTTATGGTTAGATTCGCACTATATATATATATATATATATATATATATATATATATATATATATATACACGAACGAAAATTTTCCGAGCTCAGAAAGACTTTCGTTTGTATTGCGAACACAACTACTGAGGTGGAAACACTGGTCAAGTTTGAGGATTCGTATGGGAGGGATGGAATCTAAGTAGGTTTACGTAAGGATTTTAGTTTACTAGCTTGAAGGTAAATTTAAGGATACAATGGGGTTACGATGACCTGCCTAAATCCCATGCTACACGCAGTTAGTGTATTACAAATGATGTTAGTCGTTACATATGTTGCTTAATAATATTACCAAGTTTGAAGAGAATATCTATAACATGCGGCGGTACCTACTAACATTAACATTTTACATTTATCGGATATCTGGGAACTATAACAACCAAGAGCCGTTTGGGGTAGGGACCAGGACCCTTTACATATAATTATTCAATTCTACATTATACATTTTATTTCAATATCATATTTATATTCCACACATATTTATATCTTAATACACATATATTCAATAATCATTTAAACTTTCAAATCAGTAACCCTGACACGCACATTTAAAAATAACTAACTGACCGCACATAATAATAATATTAATATTCCCAAGCATTTTATTAAGACTGGTAGACATTTAATTCTTATGGCAGGCTCATAAGAACCGAATATGTATAAATGTATGGTTCTAAAAGGTTAACACTACTTTTGGGCCCAAAACAACTACAACATTTACGTCTGTGGTTACCAATGGAAACAAAAGTAGAAATAACTGATATTCTAACTGAAAATTCCGAACGAATAATGAAGAAAGGAGAAAAAGAAAAGTAAAATTTTATCGTGCACTGAACCATCGCTCGCTATCGCAGTGGGTCAAAATATGATGGAGGAACGTTTCCTTAATATTCCACATCAACGAATACCTCCACGAATCGTGTCTCGCAACATCTCAGTTGGTAAATCAAGTTCAAATGATATAACACTTATAGGAATATCTGTGTCCTTGTTAGGGTTTAGTGTATCACTTTTGGGATTTAACCCATCGTTTTCTGAATTTTCTTCTATTTAATATCTATCTAGCTATACTGAATTACCTGCTGAGTGAAATAATACGATTACGGTAATTACGGTAGTCTCCAGATTATTATTATTATTATTATTATTATTATTATTATTATTATTATTATTATTAGTAGTAGTAGTAGTAGTAGTAGTAGTAGTAGTAGTAGTAGTAGTAGTAGTAGTAGTAGTAGTAGTAGTAGGAATGGTATGTTTAGAATATATTAGAAGAAATTAACAATGTTACAATCTACTGCTATTACAACTCGCCATCTCCCGTATTAAGAAGTTTCGGTATACCAAAAGGAGAAAGAAAGAAGCTGCTAACTTGCTTGACTTTGTTGCACATAATTTTACGCTTGAGTTCTGATGGCAGTAATTACCCTGGATACAGACATAATAACTCCAAAAATTATATAAAGTATTGGAACCATATATGGGTACCTTAAAACAGTTTGGGTTAGTGTGAGAAAACGGATTCAGATGTCAGTCTCAAAATTAGCTTATAATTTTATTTGAACTTTCCTCTATCTAATGAACGATTTAATTATCATAAATATTGAAACATTTGAGAAGGACAAATTCCAAACTATACCATTGCAAAAAAAGCTCATATTACGAACATGTTCACCTAATATGGGCACAATTTACAAAAATTATTGTAATAAGAGAAACACTCACATTAAAGTGAACAAACAGTTTCAGAAGAACAATAACAGTGTTATAAGCATGTTATGAATTATAACATTATGTGTATAATTAGTTACTAACATTGTGAAAACTAAACATTGATTTTCATAAAAGAATTACATTTCCTTGTTCCTATGACTGATTATTATATTTACTTATTATTATGACAGGTTCCCATATTAATTCCTATTGCGTAATTTAAAAAATGGTTTCTACAATAACACCTAACAGAATCCCGTGAATTGTGGAATTCCTATTTTAATCTATATGGACGTTTATACAATTTAATTTACCTTGCTGTGTAAAATCTCTATAATCACTAGTAGCAAGAAAGCTTTCGATCAGTTGGCGCGTGCTTGGCTTTCGGCTTTCTACGCTTCCATTTGAAACGCATGCTTTCATACAATCTGCCTTTTGTTGGACTTACAAGGGAGTCTTTAGACTCTTTACAGATCCATTTAGCATCACTGGCCGTTCATTGGCTATTGACTTGACGTGGCTATTGTAAAACGCTTGCGCCAAGTTTGAATGGAACACAAATTGTAATGTAACTCCGTTACTGGAATCCACTTTGCGGCATGCTTGCACGTTTTCCAATCAAGCTAGATGCAAACTTGGCTCACTTGCTATTCAAGCTTACATGAAGCGGTTTGCAAGTTCTCTCTGGTACTAGGGTAGTAGCTTCATAGATTTAAATGTACTTACTAAATATTAAAGGAACCTCACAGGCGCTCTCAACACAACACAATATTGGCTCCTGCTCCAGTCACAATGTAGCCAGCTTATTGTCAACTTAATTCTCCTTCAGTATTGGATACTATGAAAATTTCTATATTACCCAAACTCTATTTCAAACATCCACTGTGGAATACTAAAAAGTGCCTATACTGGTTACAGTGCCTTATGGCTCGAGTACCTTGTAAGAAACGGCTTCAACAAAAGAGCTAAAATGTACACAACAGTAAAAGTGTTGTAAAGTAGAAAATAATAATAATAATAATAATAATAATAATAATAATAATAATAATAATAATAATAATAATAATAATAATAATAATAATAATAATAATAATAAAATGCTTAAAAGCAGAAAATAACCAAACAAATTAATGTTTCATAAAATTACCATCCAAATTCAATTTACATTAGTCAGGCTTAAATTTCAAATTTTTATAGATAATGTAAATTTATTGTTTTGTGCTTTTATACGCTTTATTACTATTATTTTCTGCTTTTTAGCGTTTTTATTAAATCTGTTTTTTAGTGCGTTTTGAAGTTGGTTAATATTGTTTTTACTAAAGTTATTATTTTGTTCCTTTTAGTGTGTTTTTTAAGTTAGTTATTTTTCTTTTAAGTTTATTTTGTTTTCAGTTTTTCGTTGACCGTAGAAATTCAAGCTCCGATTAGTGATAATTTCACAGCCTTGTTTTATTACAAGTGTAAATTCTTAAGTCAGTGAAGAGAATGGCGTAGATCATAAGTCAGAGTTGATGACAATTTTCTTGGGTGGGTGGTGGTGCAGAGTGAGTCACGGTGGGTAAATGGGGGTCATGGGCCAAGTTTTCCTTGACCCACGCTATCTCCATACAATAAATTGTTTGCATTGACATATCGCGGAAACTCGCTTCAGTAACAGAACACAAAGATGAACTAAATTCACGTGCTTAACGTCACAAATGTATTAGCCCTACATGTCCACCAAACAGATTGAGGTTCTCAAACAGTCAAAGACTGTGCGATGTTGACCATGTTGAACACAATCACTAGCGTTTTTTATTAACGACTTCAAAATGGGACATCAAGCCTTAGAAAAATATCAACCGTGGATTTGGGCCAGAAATAACAAATGGACGCACTATTCACCGTTAGTTGATGAAAGTTTCAACTTACACAAAAGTACATAATTTTTTTTTAAAAAAAAGTTATTATTTATCCCAATAAGTGCTTTTAATGCAGCTACTAATTTTACTATCTATGTAATAACTTCAATTTTATAAATTGTGTATAGTAAAATTTATTTCCAAAAGTACTTTTACTCCCGTAAGTAAAATGATTCCTAAAGTAGGCCTACTTCTATTGTAAGAAAACAGAACAGTTTGCTCTTGTAAACAGAATATCTTGCTTTAAGATGTTAAATGAATTTACTTATATTAAACTTTCTGATATATATATTATTGCACAAAAAGTATGTCTACACAAAATAGTAAACGGCATATTTTATAATAGTGAATTTTTATAATACACTAAATTTAGTATCACAGACAGGACGTTGAGAACAAGAAATTGGCTGTGGTATAAAACATTCAAAACAAATATATACAATAATGCACCATTGGTCAGAATGTGTAAACTGTATAACAATGTAGCACACAGTGTAGAAGAATTTGATCTTAATCAGTAAGCGTTTATAAAGTTAATCAAAAATAGATTTTTATCGAATGATGGTACAGAATAAAATAAATAGCTATAATCGTAATTATAGGCTCTACCTATATATTGGTATCTTCTTGCTTGCACGTATATGTGCGTGTGCCTATTTATGTAAGAATATACTGGGTGTCCCAAAAGGAAGGGACAATATTTTGGGAAATGGTAGTATGAGTGATTTCAAAGCAAAAAAGTTCATATGAACACAGGTCCTAATCTCAAGGTTTGAGAGCTACAGGTTGTGAACCATTTTTTACGTTATATTGCGTATTGCTCACCCTGTAGTTATTCTACAGAGGTGCCACGTGGCGGATTTGAAATGTGATGGAATGACCTTTCCAACGATATGCAATATGTGATAGTGGTATCTTTGCAAGAGATGTTATAGAGGGATATTTGGAATCAGTGTTGCCATTAAATTTCTTTAAATAAACTTAACTTTCTCAAATTTCGGTCAATAGCTTCCTTTCCGAAGGCAACACTGCCACGTGAACAATACGAAACAAAGTCAAAAATGGTTCACAACCTGTAGCTCTCAAACCGTTCAGATTAGGACCTATGGTCTTACGAGGAATCTTTTTGCTTGTTAGAATCACTCATACTACCAGTTCCCAAAATATTGCCCCTTCCTCCTGGGACACATAAAACGTATTTTATATGCAGTTAAATATGTGGACCTGAAAATATTCTGAAGCATAGACATAAGTGTTGTTTACTAACTTTGTGTATCTGAGAAGAATGTTTCTTATCATATTTATATTTTGTATTTTTATTTCATTTTTCTCTTTTTTTACTACTATTGTTTTTATCTTTTGCTTTTATTTTTCTTTTTACCATTTATTAATATAGTATGTTTTCTCTAATTTAAGTAATGGATTGTAAGAGCCTCCTGTAAGTGGAGAATTTTCCTCTGCTGAAGGTAAACAAATAAATAAATTTCTGAATTAAGAGAATAATTCTACATTCATAGTTCTTTTATATGGAATTTCAACACGCTAATTACCTACAAAACTCTATGACAAGTTTTTCCCTTTCTCCCCCATCTATTGTGCAACTGGAAAATCATTGTGAACCAGCAAGCTAAATAAAAACTTGTTCTATTATTTTAAATATTTTTATATTTAAGATTTTGCAGTATGAATCTGATGATACTTTGTTTTCTTTTTCCTGCTAGCTACCCAAGGGGAAAGGATTCGAAGACATGATAGAAAACAAAGAACATCTTAATCTGTCTGGACCGCACCACGAAGTAGTCTTGCAGCGTGGAATATTAATGTGGAAGCCTTAATGGCACCAGTCTATTGACACGTTTACCGTTAAGAGTTATAAAATCAATAAAGACAACCACCATTTGCTGTATTTCCGTAGAAATTACTTTTAATGGACAAGTTTTGCTCTCTTTTCCCTTTTGTTTACGGTTCTCCTGAAACAATCAACAGTAAAAGATATTTTAATGAATTATGTTCACAGAGATGTCCAACATACGTAGGTGAAATTAATATTAACAGAATAGGAACAACATTGCTTTCATATGGCCAAATTCCATGATAGACAGGTAGACAATTTAGAGAATACGATAACAAATAATACTTGAAATACACGTTTCGTACGAAAGAAATCAACGTCGGCAAGTGGCCAACTTAGAGAATACGGGAAAATCGGATTCCATAGGAAAGAGGTCACCGTGGACAGGTAATTAGAGGCCAATTTAGAGAGTAATGAATAATACAGGAACTACAGGTTCCATGGGAAAGAAAGAAAGATGATCATGTTGCCAAGTTACACTGTATATGACTGTAAAAGTAAAATGAAAACCAGCTTTTCCAGAGGTTTGCACGTTTTCTCTCCTATTATTGGAAATGTTTTTATTTATTTATTTATTTTGTTTTTTAAAGTACAAAAAGAACGTCATGTATTACATACAATTTATAATTCACTATGCTAACCTAATCTTACTTTCGTATGGCTGTTAGATTTATATTAATTGCTAAAGAGGAAAGAATGGTTTATTCATTTATTATAGCTTATTTTGTCTTTTCAGCACCGAGGATATGAGACATGACTGAACTTTTGCTTATAATGAGAGTTTAACTCCTACTCGAATTATTAGACAAATACCACCACCGTGGATCGAAGGAAAAACCACGCGCGTAGAAATAGCGTGTATTAACCACCAAGCCACAAAGGAGCTGCGGTATGGTTGCTGCAGTAAACAAACTCATATTAAGGAGACAGACTACTAAATATTTTTCAAAAGCTAACAATTTTTCTTTTGCCAGTGTTTCGTAAATGAAAAGAGGTAATAAAATGTAACTTACCTCAATAATATATAATGTTATTCTACGCCCGAAAATACGAATAAGAATTTTCAGTGTTGCCATCCATAGAAATTACAGTGTGACCAGAATTTGAATTACCCAAAAATCTAGGTTATGGCAGCGACTAAAAACCTCAATTCAATGGCAAATGATGACTTATCATACTGTCTATGTTCCTTGTTAACTACGTTTTAAATAATATTTGTATTTTAATTCTACTGTTTATTAAAAAATATTTATTTTGTACTCTTTATTACAAACTAAATACAAATATTATTTAAAAAGTAGTAAACAAGGAACACAGACAGCATGATAAGTCATTAATTGCCGTTGAATTCAGTTTTTTAGTCGCTGCCATATCCTAGATTTTTGGGTAATTCAAATTCTGGTCACACTGTAATTTCTATGGATGGCAACATTCTATGGATGACACCCGATATGTATTTTCGAGTGTGGAATAACATTATCTATTATTCAGGTAAGTTACATTTCATTATCTTTTATCACTTACGAAAAACTGGCAAAAGAAAAATTGATAGCTTTTGAAAAATATTTAGGAGTCTGCCCCCTTAACTACATACCATGGAAATATACAGTATGTAGTTAGGAAGGAAAAACAAAAATAATTCGTGCATTCTTCCTGTGTTAAATTTAAAAAGAAAAAAATCTAATGTTATTTGGTAGAAATTACAATATTATTCCATAGATAACAGTATATATGTAAGTAGTAGGGGAATAAATTCTTGAGACCAAATGCAAGAAATTTTTACAACGCTGTTTCTAGGTTAATTACCAATATATCTGTAGTTCACAGTGAAAAGAATTATGGTTGACAATGTTTTTCCCCCTAAGGAAGTCTATATAAACAACAATATTCACGGTGAGATTTCGAAGGCTTTTTATACATATTGGATCTAGGGCTGCACAAAGTGAAAATGCATATTCCTCCAATATTGATGAAAGAAATATATTTTATCAACAAAATAAAACAAAGAAAATAAGTTTAAAGGTATATCGGGGTAAAAGTGGGAGGAACGCTGGAGGATGTCGTTTCCCCACTTCAAAAAAAGTCTATGGTGTCCTTGCACTTCAAAAAAGAAAATTACAATGGCGTAAGATAGGGACGATGGACAATGTGACGTCATGCGTCTCCCTACCTTTTCTGATAAACTTTTATCCCTTATAATGGTAATGAAGTAAATAAACAGAATTAAGTTGATTTTGAGTTCAACATCTCTTTCATCAACGAGGCTATATGAGAGAGACAAGACCTACTGATTAACGTGGAATCCGAAGCCCATGAGCTCCCACCGGAAATCGTACCCGGGTCTCCCACAAAATAAACAGATTGGTACTGAATCCCAGGATCTTCATAAAGTAAATTATACATATTTTCTCTTTGTACTAACGTTAATTTAAACCATAGATTCATCATTTCTTTAATACCTTAAGTTGAAGTATGAAATCAAGGTAAAGATAACGTGTATAAGTATTTGCAGGATCAGTATACATTACCCCAGCATCACACTCCTAGCCTCCGAGCCGCCACTGATTAGTAATGAACTCTGTACATTTGCAATAAATAAAAAGAAAAAAAAGACTGTTATAAAGCAGGCTTGTGTAAAGAATGGAAACGCACAAAATTCTACACAAACTGCAGCTATTTTACCCGAGGAGAAATTTACTTTCAGTGCCAAGAAACATGAGGTAACGTACGACTGATAAATCACCCCTGAAAACTAAACAACAGCGCAGTTCCTTCCCTTGTTTCGAGAGTACGCCTCGGAAAATCTAAACTCAAAATAACCCATGTGTTTCGATGTGTATCGAGGCTTGGAATTGAACTTCAGACTTTTTTATTTCACTTTGACGCAGAATACATGAAAAAAAAAAAAACATCTTATCCGCAATGTTGTTCAGAATTTCTTTTTCGAGATGATATTGCAACTTCTCCAAATTAAAGCGTGTATGTTTAATTTTTACATAGAAAAAAAAAAAGAAGATAGTGTTGAATTAGTTTTGGACCTTAAAGGGGGAAATCAACTAACAAAATGGGAATACAGAAAGTGACCACTACGCTTTTAAATAAAGTAAAATACGTAATTATCATTAATGAATTAATGATGATAATTACGTCTTTTAATTTTTACTTTACATTTCAATGAGGGGGGCACGGTGGCTAAGTACTACAGCGCTTACTTCTGGTGCGTGACTCGAATCCTGGCCAAGTCAGTTTCTGGTGGACAACATCGTGTTCGTGGGTTTTCTAGGGGTACTCCCGTTTCCTTCCACCTTCTCATTCCACCAATTCTGTCATAATCATTCATTTCTCTTAATCATCGTATCCCTTAGCCTAACGGGCATAAACGTGGGACGTTTTATTTAATTTTACATCTCAATGTAATTTACTAATACTGACACTGACCACAAACCTGTCACTGTTCTGGTATAAGTTTCCGTGAATAACTTTTATCTAATATAAGCGTCACAATGTTCAATATAATATACTAGCATCAATTACCCCCTTCGCTTGGTTAAATTAAGAAAAATAGTAATGTGTTCTGTTAGTCAGCCACTTTTTACTATTACTAAAGCGCTCTTTGATATCTGTCACTTTTGATTATATTTATATATCCCCTCCCCACTCCATGTTGCGGGGCGCGGCATGGGAAATGTCATTGTTCATCTCAGCGACCACGAAAACTATGAATTTGACACTGACATTAGTCATTTCGATCATTTTATATAGAATATACACCTCTGGTGCATGGAGTCACGGGTTTAAACCCTGCTCACTCCAAGTGAACTTGTGGTGGACAAACTCCATGTGAGTGGGTTTCCTTGGGGTTCTCCCGTTTCCTCCCACTTTCTTCATTTCACTATTTCATTCCTCATCGTCACCGTCTCCTTTAGCCTAGCCGGAATAAGTGGGACGTAAAACTCAAAAATAAAAATTTACATATATCGTGTCGTGTCTTTTCGTCCCAAGAAGAGTTTCGAGCCAGTAGCGTTTCGTCATAATCCCACCACGTGTCGTATCGTTTCGTCCCAAGCAGCATTTCGTCTCAATACCATTTGAACACGAAGCTTATAGGTTTCGGCCTGCCACACGATTGAGTATTGTTTCGTCCAGTACCTACACACACACACACATACACATACACCAATTAATTATGTTTACAGTGCGATAAAATCCAATGTTAGCACCAGACAGGACTCCGTACTCTCTTTTATTGCGTACCCTCTTCTGTGGTACTGTGGATATGTAGCCCTTCTTCCTCCACTTCTGCTGGCTACAAAAAGGCTAGGGCAGCACACATCTTGATATAGTCCCGTAATTCATTATATGCTATATACATATTAGTCAGGCCGATGTTTTGCACCCTATTATTACTAGCAATGGTGGATCTAGCTCGGGGCAGGGGAATCTAGCCAACCCTAGTTTTTTAGTGACAAAAATAATTTAAGCTATTATTACATTTTTTTAAAATTTATATTAACTCATGATATCTTTATCACAGTCTGGATTCTTGCTGCCCCCCCTCAGAGTTAATCTATATCCGCCTCTGATTACTACACAAGTAAGATTGTTTTGCGAAAATTTAAGACTTTTCAAGTGTGTCATTTAAGGTTGAACATAGCTGATTTTCGAAAAATTGCAATGTTTGAAGACACATAACATAAAATCCAGTGCAGATATTAATAATAATAATTCTGCCATCACTTTCGTGTAAGACATCACCTGTATGTCCCTGGGACGAAACTCTACTTACTAGTCTGTTCGCTAATCAATGAAAATAACTCGAAATGCTACTACACCGGGACGAGGTGCTACGGATTTTCCCTTGGGACGAAACGCCACTGGGACGAAACACTACGGAACCATATATGTCTCCCCTCCTCCTTCCCCACCTCAAGTTGCGGGGTTGAATTTGGATTTAAACGGCATCATAAATGTCAGTGCTCATTTCAGAGACCCCAAAATCTATGGATTCGACACTAATGTCGGTTAGTTTCGATCATTTTTAAATGTCTCTTCCCTGTCCCCATTAAGTTACACCGTCAAGAGTTATTAAGTTTTATTTATTTTTAACTCTTCCCTCCCCCATCCCTAAATTCTATCGTCAAAGTGAATAGATAAGTACCATCCCAGGCCTGAACATCATCTATGTTGAAAATTTGATCGTGATCGATAGGGTGGTTCAAGAGTGATTAAGTCACAAAGATAGTCACTTCTATTTTTATTTTTTACACATATCTCTCCTCTTCCTCCTTACGTTGCACTGTCAAAGTTAAATAATAAAAATTATCCCAGGCCAAAACTCCACCTATGTTGGAAACTTGATCGAGATGGGTCGGATGGTTCAAGAGTTATTAAGTTTTATTTATTTTTTACGTATCTTCCCCCTCTCCAACCCCTAAGTTCTACCGTAAAAGTGATATGTTGAAAACCACACCAGGTCTGAACCTAATCTATGTTGAAAATTTGGTTAAAGTCGGTCTTATGGTTTAAGCGTGATGAAGTCACAAAGACAGGCACTTTTATTTATTTTTTTTTTTTTTTTTACATATATCTCCCCTCTCTCCAACCCCTACGTTGCACCGTAAAAGTGAAACGACGAAATTATCCCAGGCTCGAACCTTATCTGTGTTAAAAGTTTGATCGAGATCGGCCAGGTGGTTCAAGAATTATTAATTCATGAACATAGTAATATATATATATATATATATATATATATATATATATATATATATATATATATATATATATACAGCGTGATTCAAAATTATGTGAAAGATAGATAAACGTTCTATAAGTGATAATATTCTATCAACAATTAAATCTCTATGGAAATACTTTCAATATTATCCCTAAATTTTGTTTGGAACGAGCGTAGTAGTTTAAAATTTATCCGCTAGGTGGCAGAGTGATTAGTCCTAAGATGGTTGCCTGTGGTGCAGAGAGAGCATTTTGCGTTTTACAGTTTCACGTTTGTCGGTCTGTTGTTAGTGTTCAACGCGAGTTCCGCACAAAATTTCATAATGATCCACCATCAAAGAACTCCATACGTAAGTGGTATGACCAATTCAACAGAACGGGTGCATTTGTAAAGAGTAATCGCCCGGTAGGTCGCCCACTTCTGAGGCAGATGTCGAAAGTGTTCGAACCAGTTTTCAACGCAGCCTACAAGAGTCAACAAGGAGAGGTAGCAAAGAGCTTCAAATGCCTCAAATAACTGTTTGACGTGTAGTGCGTAAACAATTAAAGATGTATACGTATCGAGTGCAGTTATTACAACATTTAACACCTGATGATCACACGTGCCGCAAGACTTTTTGTGAGTCATTTCAAGAGTTGTTCAGTGTTGATGATAATGTTTTCGGCAAACTTTGTTTCAGTGATGAGAAAACGTTCCATGTGACAGGAAGAGTGAATAAACAAAATGTTCGCATTCGGAGAACTCAGAAGCATCACCAAATCTGTAAAAGTGTGCGTGATTCACCGTAGACGAATGTGTTTCGTGCAATGTCATCTTCAAAAGTTTATGATCCGTACTTCTTTGACAAAGGAACTGTGACTGGACAAACATTTCTACAAATGCTTACTACGTGGCTTATGCCACAGCTCGAATATGACAGTGCAAACTTCATCTATCAGTTGGATGGTGCTCCATGTCACTTTCATCACAATGTCAGAAATTTCCTCAACAACAGACTGACACACCGCTGGAGTGGGCGGTCAGGTAAAAATGATCAATAACCACCAAGATCATCCGACTTAACCCCCTGCGATTTTTTCTGTGGGGACATCTAAAAGACATGTCTACAAACCCCCTCTACCCCAAGATTTGAATAAACTGATAGATCGCATAACTGCTGCAGTGCAAACTGTTGATGCAAACATGTTGAAACGGGTCTGGGCGGAATTGGAATACCGAATATATGTATGCAGGGTAACAAAGGGAGCCCACATAGAACATTTGTGATGTACTTTTTTTCCTTTTTTATCACAAAAACGTGAAGAGCTTTAGCATTTAACTGAAAGATTTGAAGCTATTTGGATGATTAACAAAAAAAGTTATAAGGAGTTGTAATCGTTCACATCATTTTGAATCACGCTGTATATATATTGATATAAGTATATTTCCCCCTCCTCCTCCGTCTCCCCTACGTTACTCTGTCAAAGTGAAATGATAAAAAGGACACCCCACGCACGATCCTCATCTTTGTTCAAAATTTGATCGAGATTAGTAGTTTGGTTCAAGAGTTATTAACTTTTATTTATTTGTTTCTAATTCCCTCTCCTATCCCTTCCCTAAGTTCTACCGTCAAAGTGAATAGCTAACAACACTCCTAGGCCAGAGCTGCATCTACGTCTAAAATTTGATCAGTCGGGCAGTTCAGGAGATTGAGCCCATAGTCACTTTCAATTTCACAATATAGATTACACGTAATAGTATTGTGAATCGTACAACATTCAATGGTATTGCACAATATTCTTTGATTTGTGCGAATGAAGCGATCTGGTAGTAAACTAATGTCAGTGATATCCCAACGCAAACGCAGGAGTGGTCTATCGTAACGTGTCTACCGTTGCAAATTCTATACATATCCAACAAACCAGCAGGATTACCCAGACAGTCAGAACGCTCTGTTTTTTTTAACAGAATCGTATGAAAGTGAATCACGGAGTTCACAAAATTGCGGGTGTTTTTTCTTTAGGAATAAACTTGAGATTCTGCACAATAATCAATAAAAAAGCATTATCAACGTATTTGATTTGGGAATGGCGTATAAATACACCATCTACTGTTGGTTTATGAAATTTGGTTTGCGTAATGCAACATTACAAAATTAACCCCCCAGTCACTGACTAACATCATGCTCAGATGAGTTTCTCAGGCGCACCGTGAAAGGGGCCCTTCGGAAAAGTGTTAGTACATTTGTAGACAAATTAGATTTTACAACGTACCATCGTATTGGTCTGTGAAATACACAAAGTTAAAAACTTGGACTCTCGGTGCCACATGACACCGATCAAAAAGAATTGATGTCTGTAAGTTCTCTTAGTGTCAGGAATAACTACCAAGTTTTGCTATATTGTCACGTTTGATGAAAATGGGTCTGCTACAACAATTGCTAGCTGTTAGTATTACAATTGGATCTTGATCAAAGTCGAGGACCGTTTCCAAGACTTCTACGTATTGTTGCTAGTATGGTGATACATCGTGGGATTGATTCATCATATCTCTCCCTGTCGGTGCAAAACTATCACTGCGGATGGTTACAGTGTGACAAACTTGAAATGCACAACATGAGTATGCAGCAATGCTCAGAAATATAATGTAATCATATTGCGTAATAAGGCGTTCACAAATTTCGCTCAAATAACGTTGCAGATTCTCTATGGGTTGCAAAATGTAATCCTTACTCATCCATCGTGTTTTCCTGATAACTGTTCCACTGACTGACTACCTTCTATTCGAATATCTCAATAGACAGAGTAGACCTACCCTAATGATCGGGAAATAGAACTTAGGGTTGAAGACTTTTATTCGCAGCGAAACTCAATCCTAGGCTCAGCGATGCCAAATTTTGTGGTTGCAAACGGCGACCATTTTAATTAACCATGCCATATAGTTTACGTTTCTTCAGCCCTTGGAAATGAGTCACAATTGTCGAGCATTTCTTTTGTACTAACCTAACTGTACAGTCAATAGTTTTTAACTTGGTTCAATATAGATGAATGTACACGCTTCATTCAGGACATAATGAAGCACTTTTATATTCTGCTGATAAGATTGGTGTGTAATCTACTTTGTTGGCCAACACATTATTAAAAAGTCTAGACCGTAATAGTAACGTGGTCAGTGGTTGCTTGGTTCGTTTTTTCACAAACGTTACAAATATATTTGTCCGACGAATGGTAACGAGTTACGCCTATTAAAGCCATTGGTCGAATCCCATCTACTAGTTATATCTACTGGTGGAAGGAACTCTACCATGATACCACGATGTTCACAGCTCTTCAAGAGCTTAACTCATGATCTGGGAATCCCCTGGAAACATATCCCGGATAGTCCATATTACAGAAGAAATACCACTTGTACTAACGGAACTAATAACTTGTACAACCCACTTATTTGGATATGCAGCGAACATCTTCCCTTCTAGCAGGATCTTCTTTTGCATTTGGGTCACATCACTTTATAAGAAAGAAAGATGTCAGTAAATAATTTAATTGAACTCCTATTATGTATTCAAGCGAACTCTAGAGATCCGATCGTAAGCAATGTAAACACAAGAAGGGTATTTGGGTGACCCATTTCAGGACAAATCCACGCACAGTATAATGCTAAAGCACTACACTTCAATTACCTTGTCATGTAGAGGAGATAATGTACTGCGTACCAAGCCTTATGCTTCACAATTTACAATAGGTTGCCTTACTTCCTACTCTATTGGCTAGCACAAATAGCTTTGGAATATGATATCCTGGCTTGGATTCCTGTTGGATAAGCATCGAACGAATTACAAAGGTTTAGATCATACTTTCACTGGGAGATTCTGTCCGTCCACAGTGGCCTCACAATGGTGGCAAAAACATACGCAAATTCAAGTCAATCAATCAATTAATCAATTTGGCACAAGCTGGATCAACCTCTGAGATACATTTGGAAAAGGGTTCAATGGGCATTTTGATTTAACTTTCAATGGAAAGTGAAACCCGTCCTTAATGTGGTTCGTATCCCAAGTTAAGCTGTGGATTCACGTCTCATTTAGTCTCGTGTGTTTTACAAACATGACGCACGTCCTTGCAAAGTTTCTAATAACTACTATTACTTATGTTGAAATTGATCAAGAGTAAGGAAGGTGGGTAGTTACTCATCACAACTTTAAAAATGAAGTTGTGTTTTACGTACAAATACATTCTTAGAGAAACAAAGTCATTGATTTTCAACAAGTATGCAGAGTCCGTCAGAAAAATGTATACACTCTTTGTCATCCTTTATCAAGATACTGACATTGACAATCGTTCTGAAATTTAAGTATGTTGTAGTACGGTTTTCCGCCCAACAGATATCGACATTGTCAATTGTTTTCAGTTAAAATTATGTTGTAGCACGGCTTTTCGCTCAACAGATGTCGTTACGGTCAGCAGGGTTAGTGAGATAAGAAAACGGCAGGAGTACGCTTGACGTTCGAGCAACAAAAGTAAGTTTTGAAGTGTTTCATCATGTTTGGGAATGCCATCGAAGTGCAGCGTCATTGGAGGGAGGAGTTTGGTACTGAACCACCAATCCGCCTAACAATCAAACGCATTGTTGACAAGTTTGAGGAACAGAGAACGATTTGCAATATTCACAAAGGAAGATAAGGAAAAATGTCTACAGCAACAAGTCCTGCTTCGTCGGGTCTTGTGTCGGAAAGGTTTGAAATGTGACCACAGAAATCTCCTACGCAATGTGCACGGAATTGGGGGTTAAAGCCAGGCCCGTATCCAGGGGGTTCTAGGAGGCCGGGCCCCCATACATTTTCACGGTAGGCTTGCAAATGAACTATAATATGGTGATGATCTATAATATGGTTGGATCGGGCCCCACCTAACTTCAACCGGACCCCCTACATTTTGGGGCTGGCTACGGGCCTGATTAAAGCTACAAGTTAACGATGAATTTTGAAAAACACTAAGTGAAAATGTTACATTCCGCGATTGCTACATGACATTAATGATGGCGATCCCGATCGTCGATGCAATTTTGTAACAAATCAGTAAATGGTAACTAACGATGAACGAAACTCCCCTCGCCACTGACGCTGCACTTCGATGGCATTCCCAAACATGATAAAACACTTCTAAACGTACTTACGCTGCTTGAACGTCAAGCGTGCTCCTGCCATTTTCTTATCATAGTAACCGTACTGTCAGTAGAGACATCTATTGAGCGAAGAACTGTACTACAACATAATTTTAACTAAAAACAATTGACAATGCTGACATCTGTTGGGCGAAAAATCATACTACAACATACCTAAATTTCAGAACATGTCAATGCCAGTATCCTGATACAGGATAACAAAGAATATATACATTTTTTCTGGCAGGCTCTGTTTTACTTCTCTCTAAGTCTTTAGAGTCACATGTATTAATTTGGTTTTAAATAGGTCAAGCATAAGACCTCCTACGTGTCTGGTTGTAGTAAAAGTGAAGGGGTCTTAAGAACGTACTACAAGGGGAGGGAAAGCGGCACGTTGTTTCAAGTGGTATAGCACTCACTTCTGGAGTGAGTCGGTCTCTTGTTCGATCCCCACGTGAGTTTGTGGTGAACAACGTTGAGTCCACTGTTTTTCTTGTGATTCTCTATTTTCCTTAAGCATTCTCATTCCATATTCTTTCTTTATCATCATTCGCTTACATTAATCGTTTGTCCTCTATACGCAAAATTGCATAATTGTGAAATATTGAACTACAAAATTGAAAATGAGGAAACGTCAAACTTTCGTAATACTGAACTTACATAATACTGTAAACCGCACCAATGCAAAACGCATTCAAAATATAAAAAATAGAAAACGAGCTCTGCCAAAAAAAGAAAAACGACCTAGATAAGTTTTTGTTATTCGCTATCTTTTTAATATATATATACTCGTTTAAAGTGGGTTAAATTAAGGTCTTACGTAATGGTAAAAATAAAACTTTCTTTGCTCATTTTGATTACATATCTTAATGTGTAAATTATCTTGCTGTGTGTGGCGAAAGTCTCATAACCTATTTTTAAGGCTACTCTCACTCATAAAAAGTAAAAGTTACCTTACACAAACCTTGTTCTTGTATCTGTAAACAAAGCAATACAAATTGCATTGTAATTAATTTAGAACACATACACATAATTAACTTAATAATATAAACATATTACATTATTTACGTGTAAATATTTGGGTAGACATTGTGCAAATATTGTGTTACATTAACATAAACACAAAACAGTTCTGAACTCTTGCTTAACCTTTAGGCACGTTTATTCAAGTAGTAATAATGCACGTGCATTTGAGGTTATGGTCATCGGAAAAGGTTGACATGTTCCTTTTATTTTCTTTTTTCTTTAATTAATTAATTAATTTATTTATTTATTAAAGCATATGGGAAAGTTACTGTTATTGGATTGGCTCCACAATTGAATTAGTATCATTTTTCACGAAGCTTGTCAAGAAAATAAAGATACAAACATATTCTTCACGTTTTGGGGGAAAATATGTACCGAAGTTGGCAACACAGGCAGTTACCTTGATTAATACGAGAATTAGACGTTATCCATCAGTGCCGCGCTGAGTTTTATGAGAAGAAATGTACTCGATATTGCATCTGCAATAAAAAGAATCTCATTGGGTATAAGAGAAAGTCCGCAGCATGATCAAGAAAAGCTTCTATCAAAGACACCAAAAATACATAAATAAATAAATAAATAAATAAATAAATAAAAATAAAAATAACGAAAATAGTCCCTGAGTAGGCTACAGGAAAGATGCAGAGGCTGACGAAGTGATGCTGTTTTCACAGAAGTCCGTGTGATATTCAAGATGAAGGTAGTTACCGTAATCATTGATAACTTTTGCAATAGCACTGAAGGAAAGGTGCGTGAGAATAGAGGGTTGAAAATAAGATAATTATGTGTAATATTTGGTGACGTTCCAGATTCACTATTCATGAACCTGTAATTGGTTTAGGATACATTTTGCGTGCAGATTGAGTCCCAGAAAATGTGGTTGACGAATACGAAACCAAACCAATAAGATACGAAGAGATTTTTTACGTGCTGCTGTGACCATACTTGTATTACGCTAATTTCGGTATCTTAGTATTTTCAATTAAATTATATATACACCTCAGATTCGAAAATTAGCGTATACGTATGGGTGGGAGAGGAGAACACATCGATCGGTTCCCCCGATATTAATTTTAGTGGTTTCGTAATTCCACACTGAAATATAGAAAGGATACGTAATCTATTATCGCTACTAACAAGCAATGCTCTGAAAATAAATCTCTGAATAGTAGTAGTAGGATTTGAGTTCATAAAATAATACTCTTACAACCGATCTCCTTTACAAATTCAAACAGTATATTTAAACTTTCAAGAACCCAATAATCAACATATATTTAACAATTTAACAATCTGTATTGCATTACGGTCTTCGTGATAATGGAAAGAGAATTTAAATAGATTCAATCTTAGACTATTATCCAATTAGCAGCGTAAACTATTTGCCTCAGTACCAGCTAACTTGTTCTAATCAGTCACGCTGATTGGTAATAATGCAGGAATCTAATTCAATTGAGAAAAAGGTAGAAAAGTTATATTCAAAGTGCCTAAAACTAACAAAATGGCAAACGGCCCTTTAAATATAAGAATAATATAATGAAGGAAGGAAAAGCATGAAACTTACGTACCTCGCTGCCTTATTAAGCCAATCCGTGCTATCGAATAGAACAAATAGCCGACATGAGATTACAGCACTCCACTTTAAACTTCATGATTACATTCGAATTTTAAACTTTAACAGAATTATACTTTGAATATCACTCGTAGATTATATATATATATATTGAAGAACCTTTTTTGATATAATAACTCGATCACAAATTATGATAATAGTAGCGAAACAACCATTATACTTCCTCCCTCGAACGTTCCAGCACAACTATGGTCACCTATAGAGAGTTCATCCGTCGTGCTAGTACGTCCCACAAGGGGGCATAACCAACAAAAACAAAAGAATAGGCTAAAACGAAAACGCTTTTTCGGTACAAAATAATATAATAATATAAATTATTACTAGAGACACCTTTCTATAAATATTTAATAACCAGTGACATAAAATCCATAAAATCCATGGATTATATGTTACACCCTCGCCCCGGCCCACTCGCAAACAAAAAAATCTTTTTTGAAAGGGAGCGGATCGAGAAATAAAGAGAATTACAGATAAGGACATATTGTGGACGATGTTAGAAAATATTAGTATAGGAATGAAAGGAAACACTCATCCAAACAATCATACTAAGAATTAAAAAATTCCCCTCAATCAACCATACAAAATCACTCATACTAGGAAAAGTCTAGAAAAAGAAAAAATGAATTATCAATCCACATACGTGCATCCGAATTCACCGTGGATCCAACTAGTTAAACTATTTGCAAAAGTGTCAGAAAACATTGTCATTATAACCAAACACTAAATAGAATTGTAACATCCAAATAATATGGTAATAAAAGGTCCATTCATATGTAAAATGTAATTTTCCAATATATCCTTATTTCTTTTTAAGTGCAAAATAAATTTTATGTTGGTATAATCTCCAAACAGATTCTAATAACATAACACTACCTGACGAAATAACATGAATACAAATGTATGTATCCGACCTTCCAATTTCATTTCATATCCTCCTTCCAGTAATCCATAAGCACACCAAGAAATCATGGGTTCCAATTACGTTCACAACAAATGGAGACGAGATACAAAACAATAAGCCGAACAAACATGACTAGTTTAGCAGGTGATCACCCTACATAAATAGAAAAAAAGAAACAGTACGAAAACACCAAAAACAAGATACATACATATAAATATAATTATTTACAGTTTGCTGAAAATTTCAATATTACTCTTATATCAATACACACAGGTCTCTCTATATTAGTAACAGTACAGTACCAAAAATTCATGGTACAGACCTCCTCTCACGAAACCTTTTTACTAACGCCACATGCGTTCTTCTCACATCTCTCGGATTTTCAACATTCCGAACAAGTAATGTGTTGTTCGTTAACAGCTTAATGATCTCGAACGGTTCAGACCATTTCATAGATAATCCTTTATTAATCTTATCTGTCAATGAAGACTTCAGTTGGGATTTTAAAAGAACTTTCTGTCCCACCTAATAATCAGTGGGGACCCTATTTTGGTCATATAACCGTTTACGACGTTGCCATGCTCTCTCCATATTTTGAATAGCGCATTGCAAAGTATCGCGATATGGTTTATTCCGAAATGAAGTATCGATCCTACATTTCACGTCTAACGGATCATTGACGTTATAATTATATTTCATCTCCATGGGAGAAACACGTGTCTTCACGTGGATAGAATTATTCAAAGAGAATTCTATCTCTCCCAACATCTTATGCCAGTGTTCCTGTTTATCATGAACATATGTTTTCAAAATATCATTAATTACTCTTATCGGACGTTCCGCTGAATTTGCCGCTGGAAAATAAGGTGATACCCGACAATTTCTAATCCCCAATCCTGCAAGAAAATCACGAAAAGTCTGTGATGTGAAAATTGACGCATTGTCATAAGAAAGAATATGAATATAACCGTGTCGGTTCATCAATTTACGTAATATTCTAATAACAAGAGAACTTTTCAATTCCCTGAGAGGCTCTAACATTAAAGTTTACTGCATCTATCAATAATTATCAATATGTATCGCCCAGCACTACTTCTTGGGAGGGGGCCTAGGGTATCAATGTCCCAATGGGAATAAATAATTTTGCTTACCTCAGAGATTAACTCTCCCCGCGGGGTAACATTACTCGCTTTCGCGCCTTGGCATAATTTACAGGAAGTAACATAATCATGGACGTCAGTAAAAATCCGATCCCACGTGTATCTCATGGCGATTCTATTGATTGATTTATAAACCCCTAGATGTGACCCCAATAGTGGGTCATTATGGTACAAATCCATAATCATAGGCCTAAGAGCGTTCGGAACATATTTCTTAAACGGACGAATATGAGCCTTGGTTTTCTTGCAAAGAATACCATTAACCAATTTGAACGATTTAACTTCCTTACCTTCCTGCAATTGTTCAATAATCTGTAAACATTCAGGATCCCGCAACTGATGTTAATTTATGGAAATAGATGAATTGGGATTATTCCAGGAATTTATATTTAACAAATTTTTCTTAATTTCTTCCTCGCCTAAAGTGGTATCATAAATATCAAAATTGAAAGGATCATAGATCCGTGAAATCAAGTCAGCATCGATATTTTGGACTGATGACAAATGTTTAACATCAAAATTAAAGCATGCTAACCTATACAATAAGCTGTCATACTTTTTCATCCGCCTCACATTACTCAAGGCATACGTCAATGCCTGGTTATCAATCAAAAGATAAAATCGATTACGTAAATACAACTTATGTCGTTCAAGAGTTTCTACCACTGCCTGCAACTTAAGATAATACACACTCTTATGAAAATCCGCTGGCTTAAGAGTTCGCGAATAGAAACTCACAGGCCTAATATTCCCGGCGTTATCCATTTGTTCGACGACCACACTAAGGGCCCTGGTGCTAGCATCCGTCCGCACTGTGAACTTCCGGTCTAATTCCGGTAACTTTAAGACAATCTGAGTCTCAAACAACTCCTTTATTTTGTCTAAAGCGGCCTGCTGCTCCGACTTCCAAGCAAATTTTGTCCGTATACTGCGCAACTTATGTATAGGATACATGATTTCATTAAACCCTTCAACAAACTTCCCATAAAATTGGAGAAATGATGCCAAAGATATTAAAGCTTTTCGGATTTTTGACGGGGGTAAATTTCGTATAACATTAATTCTTTTAGGATCCATTTCCAAGTTTCCATTTGAAATCACAAATCCTAAATAATTTATCTTAGTTTGAAACAATAAACTTTTAGTTGGTGATACTGTAATCCCATTATTACGGAAAATAGTAAGTACCTTCTCTAGCAAAACTTTATATTCTTCTACATTTTTACTAAAAATAATTATATCATCACGGTAATATTCAATTCCTTCATCTTTCAACCCATACAATAACTTATTAAGTACTTCCATTAAGGCATAACTACCCATTGTTAATCCAAAAGGTAACTTTCGGTACATATAAATACCGCGATGAGTTACAAAAGAAGTATATTTTTTTGAACGTTCTGACAATAATAATTGAGTATACGCTGAAGACATGTCGACCACGGAAAACACTTTTCCTTTGCTCAAAGCCGAAAGAACGTCCTCCATAGTAGGAGAAGGCTGAGAAACAATATTTCCTTTTATTCAGTTTCGAATAATCGATTACAAGTCTCTTATTTCCCGTCTTTTTATCCACCAAAAAGGCAGGGAATGCCCATAGACTCGTTGAATTTTCTATTATGTTATCTTTTAATAAATTATCAAAAATTTTATCAAGCTCTTTCTGGTCTTGGCGGGGAAAAGGATAAGGTTTTAACCGTATTGGTGATTCATCGCTTACATGAATATCTAATGTATAGTTATGTACTGTGCCTACCTTTTCAGTAAAAACATCGGAGTACGAAGCATATAACTGCTCTACATAACGTTGAAGCTCTCCCTCCGGATTATCCAATTGAGGATCTACGGCAGGTGGCTCTCCTTTTGTGGAGGCCTGGGTACCATCAGTAGACGAAAACGACTCTTCAGTTACTATCCCCTGAAGATTGGACTCCTGACTCGATCCCGCGACCGGGGACCGACTCGCCAAACTCGTACTATCAACCAAAGCATGAATCACTGGACCATCATTTCTCAGCATTACACCACGATTTCCTACAGCTCCCTGGATTCCATTTGTGACCTCCCTCTGTAGCCGCCTTTTCGGATTAGATGTGGGCCAAAACAACTCGATCCTCCCCGTACGGTTCCGCTGGACTGGTCCACTAACAAAAGACTTAGAAGACTCATTAATGTTTGAACTTGAAGGTATGTAACGTTTATAAAATATAGGGGCACGCACTTGTCCACCCTTCAATATCACTACGTTGTTCACCGTATCGATGACCATATGATTAGCTTTAACGGCATCAATACCCAATATAAATTTTGGAGACAAACAAAGGCGAATGAAAAATTTGATATTCTTAGTAACAGAGTCAATCCGGATAGGTATTTCCACAGACTCATTAATAGTCACTGTTCTCCCGTCTATTCCCGAACCAACAAAACTTTCTTTTTCCTTTCTATTTGTTTATTATTCTCCAACAATTTTACTAATGCATTGTCGATCAAACTAACTGTTGAGCAAGTATCAATTGCACCTTCAACATGGTTTTCAAATATAATTGCTTTAAGAAACACCGCAAGGGGACGATGCACCATTTTATCATTAAATGTCCACACACTTCCTTTCTTAAAATTACTGATGTTATTGTAAGTTCTTTTCTCTTGACCAATACCTTTATTGTGATTAGGTTGCAGTCTATGGGTACAATTTACTAGTTTATGGTATCCGTAACAAAGATGACACTTAATTCGCACTTGTTGAGGGTTTTCTAGAAGCTTACGTTCATACGTTAACACAGATTGTTGATGCAGATTATAAGTTTGTAACCTATCTTTTACTTCCTCAAGACTTCCTGGTTCAGAATACCGGAAAACTTCATAACGCAATCGGGGATTCATACCTCCCAATATGTAATACAATATGGGAATTGAATCATATTCACCAAATAATATATAATAACAGTCAGACACGTGATCAAAATATTCCATTATATTTTCATCCCTGTCTTGCAAGCGTTCTAAATAATGCTGTTTTATTACACGTAGTCCGGTTTCTGAAATTAAAGCTTCTCGTATACGAGTTGTAACCCCATGCCACTCACAATTATTGGCAACGCACTCCAAAAGAATTTGTTTTAAAGTGCCTCCTGTTCTAGAAAGTGAAGCAATTAATACGATGTCAAAAGAATATAACATTGTCTTTACAATTTGATATAAACTTAGCAACCACTCGAATAATAACACTTCATTGTGTCCATCGCAAAGGGCAAATTCGCAATCATTCGTTCAAAAGGTATTATGGCTATTGTGTTCATTAGTTTATCAGATTTAAAAGGAATAGCAACAGATTTGTTTTAAAAACCATGCCCTAAAGAAAAGTTTTTATATTGTTCAGTAGGTTGATAGCCTCGAGGCAATGAGTGAGATAAAGAAAAACCTGTTTGAAAGTCGCGAGCCTTAGCCTGCAGGTGTGGAATACTCGATTCACTATGACGGTTGATAAATACAGGATTTAAAATCCTTTGCCTCATCTTATCATGTCCACTTTTATAAACAATTTCACACTGATTTGGTGAAATCCATTGGGGCTTCTAACGTTATAGACTCGGTGTTCTGGGTAATCAGTTCAAGGTCCTTATCACTATCGGAAAAAGGAACGCTCCGGTCACCTCTAATATGTCCGGCGACATTCATAAGACTAATCTCTTCGTCCACTATTATATGTTTTTGTATACCATCCGTTTTTTCGTCCTTAGACAGATTCATGTTATGTTCCAATAAGGAAATAAACTCCGATTTTACAAGAATAGCACAGTCCATGTAATAATATACCAACTAATAAGCTTCTACAAATGAGAAAATCCAAAAGCAACACTTGGATCGAAGAAGAGACCTCTAGTGTCAATCTCACACCCCGTATAATTTACTCTTTCAATGCGAGCAATACTGAAATTCTTACTAACCATAACTCATGCACTACTGAAGATTTCCTTTTGTACACCTACGAGTGATCTTACTATAGCACATTTACCACCCCTTCCATATACAGAAATTTAAGATAGTTGTGCTGGAATAATGTGTAACCATACTTATATTACGCTAATTTCGGTATCTTAGTATTTTCAATTAAATTATATATAACCTCAGATTCGAAAATTAGCGTATACGTATGGGTGGGAGAGGAGAACACATCGATCGGTTCCCCCGATATTAATTTTAGTGGTTTCGTAATTCCACACTGAAATATAGAAAGGATACGTAATCTATTATCGCTACTAACAAGCAATGCTATGAAAATAAATCTCTGAATAGTAGTAGTAGGATTTGAGTTCATAAAATAATACTCTTACAACCGATCTCGTTTAGAAATTCAAACAGTATATTTAAACATTCAAGAACCCAATAATCTACATATATTTAACAATTCAACAATCAGTATTGCATTATGGTCTTCGTGATAATGGAAAGAGAATTTAAATAGATTCAATCTTAGACTATTATCCAATTAGCAGCGTAAACTATTTGCCTCAGTACCAGCTAACTTGTTCTAATCAGTCATGCTGATTGGTAATAATGCAGGAATCTAATTCAATTGAGAAAAAGATAGAAAAGTTATATTCAAAGTGCCTAAAACTAACAAAATGGCAAACGGCCCTTTAAATATAAGAATAATATAATGAAGGAAGGAAAAGCATGAAACTTACGTACCTCGCTGCCTTATTAAGCTAATCCGTGCTATCGAATAGAACAAATAGCCGACATGAGGTTACAGCACTCCACTTTAAACTTCATGATTACATTCGAATTTTAAACTTTAATAGAATTATACTTTGAATATCACTCGTAGATTATATATATATTGAATAACCTTTTTTGATATAATAACTCGATCACAAATTATGATAGTAGCGAAACAACCATTATACTTCCTCTCTCGAACGTTCCAGCACAACTATGGCCACCTATAGAGAGCTCATCCGTCGTGCTAGTATGTCCCACAAGGGGGCATAACCAACAAAAACAAAAGAATAGGCAAAAACGAAAACGCTTTTTCGGTACAAAATAATATAATAATATAAATTATTCCTAGAGACACCTTTCTATAAATATTTAATAACCAGTGACATAAAATCCATAAAATCAATGGATTATATGTTGCACTTCGTAGAAGTGGTACATGCAACAGAGTGCATGACAGACACTCTGAATTCAAGAAGTAACCATTGAAGTGGGGCCCTTCTGATTATTCAAAAGCCAAAAAAAGGTAAAAACTTCGTAAAAATACCCGGTAGGTTGGAGCAATTGTTTTCTGGGATTGTCATGCCGTCCTACTGGTAAAATCCATGCCTGGAAGAACAAGTAATGCTGATACCGCCATGCAATTCAAAATTAACAGGCTAGCATGTTGTGACGTGGGATACATTTTATTCATGACAACGCCAGGCAACATCAAGCAAATGGCATCAAGGAGTTGCTTGCACATTTTTAATGGGATGTTCTTAAATATACTCCAAAAAACTCCAATCTAGCACCCAGCGACTACTATCTGTTCCTGTACCTAAAGAAAAGTCTCGGTGAAAAACACTTCCGACGACGATAATGAGATCAGTGAAGGAGTCTCGACTTGGTTTCAGAAGCAGAATCTAGCTTTTTAAAAATTTGGGATACAAATCTGTTCTGTGATTGAACAAATGGTTAGACAATTATGGTATTTATTGTGGAATAGTAGTGACTGGAACAGAATTCCTACCGTAGCTTTCTTTGCCTCCAATACATTTCTCACATATTTTATTTTTCATTCGTATCTTTATTTCCGACACAAGCATCGTAATATTTTGAGAGGTTAAAATGAATACAGATGGTTAGACGCTTTGTTATGGCATACACGAGGCAACATTGAAGAGAAGCTATTAACAACGTTATTATTTTTGCAGTTAATACATTTTAGTGCTATAATGAAGTTCATCTGAGATCAGTGGAAATAAAGAAAATAACATATCAATGTGTACCTCTACCACAAATACTTCAAGCAGTGGCGTATTTAAGAGGTGGCTTCCAGGCTTAACCCCAACACCCGAAATTTTGTTTATTATTTTTAAGTAAATTTTTCACATTTTTACGAATAAAAGAAAAGCCCCTCACGAAACAAAATGGCAAATACGCCACTGACTTAAAATATAATAGTTTCCGGTTGTATGTTTATTTATGTGTCACAATAAAACTGTGAGCACCTAGGAATTAGTAATAATGACTTTCACTGCGATTTCTCCATGTTTATGTTTCTTTAACAGCCATGCTAGCTTTATACTATTATGAGGGGTTATATATCAATAAATTGCCACTTATCACGATCAACTCCTAATTTATCTTTATAGTAATCAGCATATTCATATTTTCATATTTGTTTGCTTAATTACCCAATATGCAGTATATAATTTCATAAGACACAAACTGTGTCGGCTGGGAATTTTAATAATTTTGTAATACTGTAACTAACTAACTCTATGGCCTATAGAACCCGGAGGTTCAATGCCGCGCTCACAAAAACTTTCCATTGACTTGTATCCTTAGCCAACTGGATCCAGTTTCTACTTTTGAGATATTGGATTTCCCTCATATTATTAGTAGTCATTATCAAGACAATTAAGATTTAATAACGATTTCATTCTTTTATTTTTACTTTTTTCTCCTTTTTTCTGTGGATGATGAAAAACAATCGTAACTTAGAATGTAATAAGACAGTCGGCAAACATTTCAAAATTCTCTTTAGCAGACGATTCCTCATTATTCATTCTTTGTAATTTTATGTAACTTATGTAACCTGATGTAACCGAATTGTTCTGTAACTGTTGACAAAATATGAAATAAGTCGAGAATTCCATTTACCTTACACTTTCCTCAATATTTACACGTGCGTACTTTGGATGTTTTCCGTATTTTCACGGCCATCTTCCTTCTTTGGATGGTATAAAAACATCCCAGGACCCGGAAGAGAGGAGAAGCACACGAGAAGCAGAGGAGTACACGAGGAGCGAGAATGAGCAACAGCAGGAGAAATCTATTCCAAGTTCCACGATTAATTTGGTACAGAGGCTAAGACACGGAGACGACCAGACGACGACCAGGAGCTGAGGTACAGAACACGCATCCAAAGTCCTAAACGCCCTAACAATCTTCCTTTTCTTTCTACCCAAACCAAAACCCCTTACTTTCTTTTTTAATATTTGTTCTTATTTATTTCTACCCACATACCCTACAAACTAAAACGCTCGTTATCTCAGATACCTCCCATCCTACCAGTGAGCTATATTTCCTAAATTAACGATTATTGTTTCTTTTCTTTCTTCAAAATGACGACGAAAGCATTTCAACCGAATGCCAAAGCATAAGACTACTTTGTATTCCTATTTCTGCGATATCCATCTTAATATTGTCCTCCCATCTGCGCCTAGGTTTTCCTAATGGTCTTTTTCCAATTTGATTTCCAGCAAAAACTTTGAAAGCATTTCTACTTTCTCAAAGCCTGGCTACATGACCTCCCCACCTGAGCCTCCTAAACTTGATGACCCTAACAATGTTTGGTAAATGGGACCAATTATGCAGTCATTCATTAAAAAGTTTCTGCTATTCCCCATTTCTGTTCCTTTTGGGTTTCAATATTCGTCTCAGGATATTGTTCTCAAATAAATTGAATTTTAGTCTGTGTTCCTCTCTCTGAGAAAGCGACCAAGTTTCGGAACCATACAGTACAAGAGGCATGCATGATTATCGTTTTATATATTTTAAACTGTAAATTCCACGACAGAATTCGGGAACACAAAAGATTTTGAACTGAATAATAGCATGAATTCCCTGCTTTTAGTCTACATTTAATTTGTTTGTGAATATAATTTCGAGGTTTTAATATTAATCCTAGATATTTGAAAGTATTCACTTTGTCGAAAGTATTATTTTATATTACAAGCCATCCATAATTTATAGAATTACAAACCAGATTAACTTTTCAACGATAGAGAATAAAGCCACAGAGATATTATGGCCCCATGAAGATGGCGATGACTGGATTAAGGTCTTGCTTAACAAGTGCAAAGAGAAGGTATTCTACTGAATTTCGGTGCTGGGTTTTGTTGAATAGGGATGCTGAATTCTGGATCGGTGAATATCAACTCTTACATCAGATCTATTTCTAGTTATAAACACATAAAAAGAAGAAGAAAAGAAAGAGAGATAGAAACTGTGTACACCAGAGGAGACAGTAAAAGTGTTTACCTTTATTTTATTTTTTGGGGGTGTTAGGTGTTGGTATAGATACTTTTTTTCTTTTTCTCTGGAGGGGACTGAATGTAATGGTGAACTTGGTATTAATGTTAAATGGTCTATGAACGGTATACTCCAAACAGTGGAATATGTACTCCTAACAGTGACACATATACTCCTAGCACTGACACATGTACAACTAACAGTGATGCATATACTTTTAACAATGACACAGATGCTCCTAACAGTGACACATATTTGTAACAGTGAGACATGTGCTCCTAACAGTGATATATGTACTTCTAACAGTGACAAATTTACTCCTAACAGTGACACATGTACTCCTAACAGTAACACATACTCGTCACGGTGAGACGTATTTCTAACAGTGAGACATGTACTCCTAACAGTGAGACATGTACTCCTAACAGTGACACATACTTCTAACAGTGAGACATGTTTTCCTAACAGTGACACATACTTCTAACAGTGATACTTGTACTCCTAACAGTGATACATGGTTCTAACAGTAATACTTGTACTCCTAACAGTGACACATGTACCCCTGACAGTGACACATGTAGTCCTAAAAGTGACACATATATTCGTAATAGTGACACATGTACTCCTAACAGTGACACGTGTACTCCTGGTAGTGACACACATACTTTGAACAGTCACACATATACCCCTAACAGTGACATATACTCTTAACAGTGACACATGTACACCAAACAGTGACATACTCCTAACTGTATTTCAGTCCCGATTAATTTCAGTTTTGGAAAAGGCCTCTTTGCAGGTGCTGATGTTACCAGTTAAGTTAAATACAGTTGAAGGAAGTACTTAAGACAGGAATACGTACAGAAATCGTACGAGATCTTTCACTGATACAGGTCATTTTCTTTTAATTTCTACACAAATACTGTTCAAAAGCAGAGTAACTCCTGGAACAGTTTATGAGTCTAATATGAAATGTATATTTTATGTGACATTGGCATTCTCTAATAAATGCCATTTTAAATAAATATTTAATTAAATATTCTTTTAACTATTTAAAATTCTCCTAATGACTTGCTTCCCGCATTGAAGGGTCTGTCGGACTGTTATTTACGCCCTTGGCAACAGCATACAAATTGTTCCCGAGGGCACACGTAGTATTTGGAGGGGCATATATTATTTTCACACGGTACTATTCTATTTATTTTTATATAGTTGACGTATTACTTTGGTCTCCTCCAGCGGAGTACTCTTAGAACTCCGAGGGGTTGTGGTCTCCCAAAAAATATGTCTGGAAGAAACACTGATCGTTAAGTACTGACATCTCCTCTCAGAACAAAAAAAGAATAGAAATAGATTGTTTTGTAATAAAAGAAAAAATGAAGATGACTTGTTAAATCTTGAAGCTATATCAACCATTTTTTGTGGTAAAGAAGTACAGTTTTATTAAAGAAAATATATAATTGTATAAGTTTTATACAGGGACGTACGCATGGGGTGGGTCCTGGGGGTCCGGACCCCTTCCCCCGAAATTTCAACTTTGTGTAAATTTAGTCTAATTTTAGGGGCAATTTTAAGAATTTTAATATAAAATACCATCATATTGAGTTTGGACCCCCCGTGTCGAAATAAATTCCTGCGTAAGCTACTGCTTATAAAGTTATTTCGGAAGCAGGTCCGGACCGGCTGGATTCCTGTGCAAGTGCACCCCTGGTAAGTACATATATAACCATAAACGCCAAAAATACTTTTCTAAGATGTGGGGACTGGGGGAGCACAAGGCGACAGTCAAGTGAAATTGCAAGTATGCACACAAGATGGATATAGTTCTTCATATAAAACCATTACTACTGATAGGCATTGTATAAATTTATTACATGCAGTAGGGAATCAAATATGTTTTGAAATAAAATCCAGGGGTTAGCAATTGTCTCCCGCTGGGAATGACTGTTTAGTTAAAGCCTCCAACGGTAGCAAAAACGTTGGGGCTCACCAAATGTGTGTTGTCATCCAGAAAAGATTACAAACAAGTTAAGAGTTCTTTTTAATGCTTCGAAAATACAGGCCATAGTGTTTCTGCCGCCACGCAAACGCTCCAGGACCCACAGAAATCCATCACTTCTTTCTCTAAAAATTCAAGATACAGCGATCCGTCCATCAAAAACTGCTACTTACCTTGGTATTGTTTTTGACCACCATCTCACCTGGCTTCCTCATCTTAATTACATCAAAACCAAAGTATATAATCGTCTGAATTTCCTTAAACGTCTCACTGGCACTACCTGGGGCCCCACCTCAACCTTGGTTCTCAACACATATAAAGCATTTCTCCGCCCTGTCCTTACATACGGTTTCACCGCTTGGCTCTCAGCTCCTATCTCGTACTACTACAAACTTGCAACATTTGAACGTCATGCCTTCCGCATTGCCTACCGCATTTCTCTTCCCAGTCCGACTAGATACCTATATTCACTCATTACTTTCCCTACATTACTTTACCACCTCGAATCTCTTCGCCTCAAGTTCATCACTGTCCGATATATGCAGCAGCAACCACTTCTACTCGCCACTATGCACTACCTTACCAATTCATCTGCTCGCCCTCGATACTACCATCTCCCTCTAAATTTGCTGTTTACATTATACTGTTATACCTTACCACCAAACCATCCCGACCTAGAACTATTGCAGGATCATCGATTGCATGTCCATCTTCCTCATATTTTTCCCTCGCATCAAGCACAGTCATTACCCTCTGTACCTAACAGGGCCTCTCTCGTCTTCATTGGCCTAGCGTCGCCTCTAGGCAGAAGATAACCCGCATTTGTTCTGCTAACATTCCCTACGTGTTGTGGCGTCATCTGCACTCATTCCATCCCTCATGATCATCTTTGCAAATAAAATACTTTTAATCAATTAGTTCAGTAATCCATAATGTATGTATGGTATATATTTTCCTATGTCTTGTGTACCCTTTGCCTCACTGATGATTATGGTCGCAAAGACCATAATGACCTGACATCTGTAGTAATTGTTAAATAAAGAAAGTCTCACAGCTCAACGCCCGTCATTCCACATCCATCTAATTCCTATGCAACCCTTCCCTTAAAGAGGGTGTAGCCCTCTACAGGGTAGCTAGCCTGTGGGCTAGCATTAAAAAAAAGTTCTTTTTACAGTAATATTTATGTTACATGCGAACGAAATTATTAATGTAATTGGAAAGTTTGGATGGGAGAGAAGGCAAAGAAACGTATTTGATTGCATTAGACATTCCGGAAAAAGTAAATGATACGGCAATTGCAAAGCTTTTTACAAAATTCCTCACTATTCTGTGGGCAGAATGCGTTAAACATGATAGGATCCATATTTTTGTTTGCAGATGGAGTTATAGTCATGGGAAGTGCAGCAATAACCTTTCTATTCTATTCTCAAGAATTTTGCATATCAAGTGTGACACACGCACTACACACAATTGCAGAAGAAATACATTGTTATTTTCCCGACGTGGATATTCTCGTGTCAAATGTGAAAGAGGTATTTCTGAACGCTGCCTCATGAATGAATGCCTTTCGTGACAGCTCCTGAACTTTTACTCCCTCCACAATCCACCTGTAGAAGATGACGTACTTGGATTACACGTGTACTCCCAACAGTGTCACACGTACTATTAACTGTGACATAGGTATTCCTAACAGTGACACACATACTCCTAACGTGATACCTATAGCTACATCTACAAGCGACACATATACTCCTATTAGTGAAGCATCTACCCCTAACGGTGACAGATATACTCTTAACAGTGACATATATACTCCTTAAAGTAACACATGTACTCCTAAAAGTGACCCATATACTTCTAACAGTGACATTCACTCCTAACGGTGATAGGCGTACTACTTGTAAGCCGTATCTTTACAACTATTAGTGTTTGAAATCAACAATCAACAACTTGTAACCAGTAAATAATCGTTTTGTGTTGACTCGTAAGTGGAATTCAATTAACCAGTGAACTAAATTCTCTTCCCTACAATGTGTGGTATATTAACGAATGAAGTATTGTGTAAGTGCTAAAACGAATCACTTTGAACAGCCGTTGCATTCTGGACAGGAATTGAATCAACTTTTTTTTCAAAAGTAATCACTTTCTCATGTAGTTTACCAAGAGTCAGCGAGTAAGTTTAAATGCACATCCTCAGTTCACATATCTTGAAGTACTGAGTTCGTATAACGTATGACCAAAATTTCACTTGGATTACATGTTTTTGAGGCCGCTCACTCAGAATCTGGCATGTTTTTTTTTCCTATCACCCTAGAACTACTAGCAATTCACTAATTACGCTCGAACCTAATAGTACCTGTTTGCTCTGTAGTTTATCAAGCGCTCCCTAGAGAACAATAGTGCGTATGTAAGCAATTATGTAGCTGATGTATGTATAAGGAAAGAAAATTAGTTATAAATGTAGTCCATATAATTGACATTTATTTTTATTTACAAATTAAATTGTACAACGTGCATAGTAATGTCTCAGAAAATTTCTGGTATAAATTCTTTTGTAGGTCATAGATTAAATTGTTCAATTTTATATATGAACAAGTCAACTTGAGCTACATTAGGATTTCTTTTTCGGATTTGTTTATTTTGTGTTCCTGTGCTCCTGTGCTGTAGACAAGGAAGAAATGGAATGCCGTGGTTGTAAATATAGTTAGCAGTGGCGTATTTAAGGGGGTGGCTTCCGGGCTTAAGCCCCCCCCCCGAAATCTTACTTAATATATAAAGTAAATGAAATATCTTCCAGAATTTTCACAGGCAAAGCCCCTCCCGAAACAAAATCGTAAATACGCCACTGATAGTTAGAATGTGTTTTGTTATATTTGCGGTGAATTTGTTCATAAGAGTAAACGGCAATGCTCTTCAGAATTTATATAAAAAACATATTACTCTAATTTTCATATAAAACTTGGTGATCAATCAAAACCATAGGCTCCACATAAAGAATGCAGTTCTTTTGTTGAATCTTTGAGAAATTGGAATAAGAAAAGCAGGTGTCTATGCCGTTTGGAATTCCTATGGTTTATAACGACCGAAAAATCATACTGACGATTGTTACTTTTGCTGTTGTGAAACTATTGTCCTCAATGATAGAAGAAGAAGGTTATTTATCCAAATATTTAATCAGCTATTGGTGCTTGTGGGTCATAGTCCAGACATCCCTATCCCAAAACCTTCATCACTGCTAGAGTGTGTTAGTGATTCTAGTTCGCCAAGCCAGAAAAGTGACAATAGAAGATGACAACTTTGAACCGCCTAGTGGTTCATCTCAGCCTATACTTTTCCACAAAATGATCTTAATTATTAGGTTCCGAACTTAAATCTGTCGAAGGAGTGGGCAGAAGTTCTTAGTTCTAGGCTTCACAAGAGGAACTTTCTTATATCTGGAACGACATTTGCTCGGTACAGAGAAAGAAAGTTTTCCCCCTACTTTGTACAAGAATCTCTTGTATACTGTTGCGATGTGTTGGATTTGCTTAATAAGTTAAGTTTTCCTCTACTTTCCACTACCTGGAGACTGTTGACTCTGACAAAACAAGTTTAAAATGTATACTTTTACCCTGAAAATACGTACCCATTACCCACTCGATTTCAATGAAAGAAACGATGAAATTAATTCTAAAGAAAATTAAATAGCAAGAACATGCGTGGGAAGTGTGTGGTGATTTCAAGATTTTGGGCATTTTACTAGGACAGCAATCTGGATATACGTAAATGCCATGTTTCATTTGCAAGTGGAACAGTAGAGCTAGAAGTGAGCATTGGGTAAGAAGGGAATGACCATTATGGGTACTTTGGAATCCAGAATCTAAAAATATTGCACATGAACATTTAGTTCGTTAGGACAAAATATTACTTTCACATCTTGACATTAAGTTGGAACCCATTAAACAATTTGTGAAAGCACTTAACAAACAGTGACAATGTTTCAAGTTTATGTATAATACATTCCCATCCTTTTCCTAAGGAGAAGTGAAAGAAGACATATTTATTGGCCCACATAAACGAAAACCTATGGAAAACAAAGATTTTAAAGCAACAATGAATCCAGCTGAGAGAGATGCCTGGGTTGCATTCGAAAGTGTAACAGAATTTTCTCGGTAACTACAAAAGTCCTGTTTATAAGAACATTGTAGAAATTATGTTGTTGAAATTTCAAGAACTCGGGTGCGACATGAGTATTTATATACAAGTCTTGCATCGACATCTGAATTACATTCCAGAAAATCTTGATCAAGTAAGTGAGAAGCAAGATGAGAGATTTTAGTAGGATATAAGGGGTATGTAGCATAGATACCAGGGTAGGTGGAGTGTTAGCATGATGAAGGACTATTGCAGGAGCATATACAGATAAACGGCGAAAGAAAAGCATAAGAAACTTACCAAAGCTTACAGAAAAAAAGCGTTTGAAAAACAACTGAAAAGTATTTGTTTGTCTTATATATTCATCAGATGTAGGGTTGATATATATATATATATATATGAAAATGAAAATATTTTTCTAGGTGAATGTATGTATATTCATTCAGATTTGCATTTCAGTACAGAGATCTGTACAGTTCCTTTGTATTTCTGTTCATATAATATACGGTTACAAATTTTGGGGTATTGGGTTGGAAGTTAAAAGTCAATCTGCGTAAAAACCTAGGGTGATGAGAAAAACGGACTTCATTTTCGGAATCAGCAAGTCAAGAACTATTAAATTCACCTATCAAAACGAAAACAACTTTCAGATGGTTTTCATTTGCAGGCGTGTGAATTAACGATATAGAGTAAGGGGTTAATATATATAAACTATGCTGCTGAGAAGACCATGATATGTGATATTGGAGTTCTTTCAGGTCAGTTTCCGTATTCTAGTATTCGCGTTGATTATAGAGTTAAGAAGAACGAGTTTTAAAAGGCACGTATCGATTTTAGAGTTACTAGTAAGTTTCCATGCTCCTACAGTTCGTGTGTTCTCATTTTAATAGTTGTAGTGTAATACTTCTTTATTTTAATTTTATATAATAATAATATTATTTTTGTCAGATAATTTGTTTAACAGAATATTAGTAAGCAGCCTTTCCTTTCAAACGCTGTATGACAGTTTAGTCAGTGTTACATTATAAAAATATGTTGATATAGCTATCAATTAAGAATTTGTTCTTGCATCTGCATAAAGCGATTCAAAACGTGCAATATTGCATTTATAAAGTCAGAGAAGCACATCAAATTTCCAATAAAGTAACTGTCTGCATGAAAGGATATAGAAGCGCTACTATTATCAACCCAAAGTTCTAAATATTTATGATGATTGGGGAAAATCAGAATTGTCAATATAATAATAATAATATTAATAATAATAATAGTGGTACGGGATATCGAAATAATAAAAATACATTTTTTATTTTTTTAGAAATTTCGGATCTGAAAGTAACGCGTTACTTTCGAAGTAGGGTGAAAGTTACTTTTCTGGTGCAAATAACGCGTTACATTTTAAGGGAATGTAAAGTAACTTGTAGCGCGTTACATTTTTACAAGTAACTTACCCAAAACTGCAGGTTTGCAACCAGCCACAGAGATTTGGGGGGCATAAATATGTTAGGGGGCCAAGGCATTACAAATTCTGTTACAAATAGCTAAATTGTGTGTTTTTTAAGTAATAATAGCATTTTGTGTTAAGGTCTGGAGAGACCATGGAAAGTTTGAGAGGAAGCCCCCCCTAGCCCCCCTCGGATTGCGGGCCTGCAACACTGTATTCCCATTCCATGAATTCCTCTGTAAGCATTCACTCTTGTTAATTAACCGTCTCCTTAGACTACAGCGCATAACTGAGATATAAAACTGAAATATTTCATTTATACGAGAAAGTTCTAAGAAAAAGAAAAACTTTACTAACAGGGAACGTATATACAATGGAAAAAAATCTTGTCACAGATCATTTAAAGACAATCTTTATTGTATGATCGTTTCATTTCTTTCCCATCCACACTAATGATCTCTGCTTACTAGTATCCAAGTTGATCTTTATACAACCCGGATACAATGGCAATCTTAATATTGTACATATAATTACGTAATATAGATTTTTTTCTTCTTATTCCACACAATAAAAAATAATAATCTTTCTGTTTGCTCACTAAACTATAGTTGAAGAGAAATAAGTAGAATAATATAGTTCCACCAAGACTCTAATCTTTTATTATATTGTTCCTACATTATTTTTTCTTCTTCAATTGAATATTAAAACCAATCCTTAAAATATTAGAGAAAACAGGAATCATCTTTGCTGGTTTCTCTTAGCAACATTTATTGTTCTCGAGATGGGAATATACAAGAAAAATAAGAAAAATAAAAAGCAGAAAATGAGCCTTTTAAGAGTATTGAACGTTTTCGTTGTAGTCTGTGTAGCTGCAGTCGTGGCGACTGTGCTGCGGAGGACGACAAATGAGCATCGTTTTCCGCATCATTACCCCAGGGTCCTAGACTTTGTCAATAGAATTCCAGAGCGGGCCCTTAAGTTTGTTCATCAGTCAGCGCAGAGTTTTACCAGGCAATGGGGCTGCAATAACTGCTTAGAGTCTATCATCTAAATAACATTTTTCCTCCTTCTCTCTCTCTCTCTCTCTCTCTTTCTTCCGCTTTCTCTCTTATCTATCAATCTATATTTACTCTCTATTTGCTGCCGCTGATAAACTGATTTCTTCCTCATCGCAAAGACAAATTATTAACGAAACGCCTGTCATTCTCTTAATACAGCTAACGGAGGTAAAGCATAATGGATATTTATGTTAAAGGATACTGAAAAGAAGGAAGAAAATGTTATTTTAGTAATAAATAAATGCATAAGAGGATATTGAATATTTACGTTTTAACTTCGTAATTGGGAGGTTTCTTGTTCAAATTCTAAGGACACCTTCCTCACATGAAAGTTTTGCATAGTGTCTCAGTTTTAAGCTCAATAGACGAACAAGAAGTTTGTGGTATTAAACTTTGAAGTCCTTCCAAAAATCTTCTTCATTTCCCATTTCTAATGGTTTAAGTATAAAATGTCACCTCTATTGGGTTTGAAGAGTCCTTAAGTACTATAAACTCCAGAGTTTATACCAGGACATAAATATTGAACGGTTACTTGAAAAAACAGGAATATTTATTTAGAATGACGTATGGGAGCACTGTTGCTAAGTAGTAGAGTGATTATGTCTGGTGTAAGGGGATATCTGATTTGATTCCAGGATAGTTACGTTTGTGCTTGACACAGTGATGGTTTCAAGACTTGATAGAGGGAGAAACCCCTGCTGCAGTTGTGAAATTATCTCGCCGGGACATAATATTCACTATTTAGCTCAATGTCGGCTAAAAGCATTTTCCAGCTGATATTTTTACCTTTTCATATATTGAAAATCCCCTTACAGGAAATTTTCTGAAATCACCATTGGCATGATAAGTATGTGCTCACGGGTCTTCTTAGAACTATTCTTTGTATTCTCACATTTTCATTCCACCAATGATTACTTATTTTCATTAATTATACGTACCCTTTGACCTAAACATCATAATCGTATTACTTCAGTTAAATATTTCCAAGGCTTAAAATCACATAGAGTGTACGTTTATTCAGTGAAAACTATATGCTTTCTACCAGAAGAATATGATCCTCGAACACTCATTATTAATTCAATATCTATACATAGAAGCTATATTGTGGTCAGTGGTAACCATCGACAAGTTTTATTCTATTGGAACGATAACACTGGATACTTCCGTTACCATGTTGAAGTATTTCTAATGTTGTCTGTAAAGTACTCAAAACAGTTACTTATACCAAATCTCCCAGAATGCAAAAATAAATAAATAAACAATCGAACTAATATTGAATAAGATATTGAACAAAATTTATGAATAGGCTTGTGGAGATATATTCTTGTACATGATCAACAAAATATTCATTGATGTTTCCAGTAATTCTATTTGCTAATACAAATTAGTGATGTTCGTATTTTCGGTATATTTTGTTATATTATAATGAACACATTTATTGAATTATGAAGTATACCAGGTATTATGTATTTGAAACACACATACAGGAAACACCGTTTGTGATCTACCTTCCTTGGCTTGGAAGCCCACTGTTCCCAAATGGGAATAATTTACTTTTTATCAACTTTTGTCTGTGGGTTATTTGTTGTGGATTTAGTTCGTCTTTTACGATAAGGACTTTCTATCAGTCCATCTGCTACTACTAAAATCTTCAAAATATATTAAACGAGGTAAGAATCAATAAGTTTAGAAGGAATTTCAAAATTCTGAAATAAATAAATTGGGATTAAATGGGTTTAAAAAGACGAGTAGATAGAAATGTTTGAACAAGAATGACGAATATACAGTATTTTTTATATTGATTAAATGAAGGTGTGGAGCGTGTTTTGTTATCCTAATGATTGTGAATAAAATATATTACCAGCAATATGATTTTAAACTGTTACTAAATAATAATAACTATATTTCAGAGTAGAAAAATATTCAATAAATTGGAATAAGTATTATTATTATTATTATTATTATTATTATTATTATTATTATTATTATTATTATTATTATTATTATTATTATTATTATTATTATTATTATTATTATTATTGTTGTGGTTGTTGATGTTGATATACCCATTGTGTCATTGACGGAGGAAAGACTTTATCATTTTTTAAAGAAAATCTTTTTTTAGTTCCTTTGGTACATTTGGTTAAAATAATACGCATCTTACATCATGTTCGGACCACTGGTTAAACTATACTACTAAATGTTGTATATCATCTGTCGTAAAATGATACATTAAAATCAAACATAATATTAGGGCAGTGGATTCAAATTTCGTTTTCCTGGCACCTTCATTTGCAAATCCTGCGTACTTTACTCCTCTTCGTTCCATGACAAGAACAAGATGTCAGACACGAAGCGTCTCTGGAGTTAACTGATGCTAAATTGTAAATAGCCATTACAGGTTGTACTTTATTGATAACTTCACCGATCTTTTCTATCATCACATCTCGAAATTGTAAACTATAGTTTTGATACACAAACAAAACAGAGAAGATTGAATTTTTAAATATTGAGTTGACCTAGTTATTTTTAGTAGTTCTTCATTTGATATCTCTAAAGGTAATAATTAAAAAGTTATCAAGCGTTTGACGTATCTAAAGATAATAATTAAAAAGAAATAAAGCGTTTGATGTCTCTAAAGATAATTATTAAAAATAAAGCGTTTGATATCTCTACAGATCATAATTAAAAAGAATCAAGCGTTTAATGTTTCTAAAGATAATAATTAAAAAGAAGTAAAGCGTTTGATATCTCTAAAGATAATAATTAAAAATAAATAAAGTGTTTGATATATCTAAAGATAATAATTACAAAAGAAGTCAAGCGTTTGATATATCTAAAGATAATAATTAAAAAGAAATAAACCGTTTGATGTGTCTACAGATCATAATTAAAAAGAAGTAAAGCGTTTGATATCTCTAAAGATAATAATTAAAAATAAATAAAGTGTTTGATATATCTAAAGATAATAATTACAAAAGAAATCAAGCGTTTGATATATCTAAAGATAATATTTAAAAAGAAATAAACCGTTTGATGTGTCTACAGATCATAATTAAAAAGAAGTAAAGCGTTTGATATCTCTAAAGATAATAATTAAAAATAAATAAAGTGTTTGATATATCTAAAGATAATAATTACAAAAGAAATCAAGCGTTTGATATATCTAAAGATAAAAATTAAAAAGAAATAAACCGTTTGATGTGTCTACAGATCATAATTAAAAAGGAGTCAAGCGTTTGATATCTCTGAAGATAATAATTAAAAAGGAATCAAGAGTTTGATGTCTGTAAAGATAATAAAAAATGAACCAAGAGCAATTACAGTAGATATCATACGTAACCTACAGAACTAATTTGATCTTGGCCGATCTTGACATGCAGATGGACTTGATATGTATCCTGTGCAGATATTTGGAAAATCTAAAATTACAAATTCACATATTATAATGTAGAGCATTAAACCGCACATATATTAGTTTTTCTGTGTATGTAACCATTTAAACCACCTGTGTGAGCAATTTACTCAATGGTGTTGCAGGCAATTATGGTCCTGAGTCACATTACTATTACTACTTTTTTCCACATTAGAGTTCAATCTACTTTAACTGGAGTATATCTCTAATTATTTTATAATTCTTGAACAACGGTGATAATTATGTATCCCAGAAGACAAAAGAATCTCAACTATATGGGCTGTCAGGCTTACACGAACACAAAGCTACTAATAATAACTACCCAACTGAACGCACACAAACATTCGTAAATGCATATATCGTAAGATGTAAGTTATAATTCGATGATTAACTGAGATCTAAAACGAAATTAATAATCAAGCAGTAAATTCAAATACTAATAATGTTCCATCTAATACAATTTATATAAGAATCATTTCGACCTTTATGGCATACATCAAGTAAAATATCATATTTTTGGGTGATTACTCTTATAAATATCAATTTCGTTTGGTTCGTGTAAGACATATATCACTCTAACGACTTGAGTCAGTCTCTGCTATTCTCGAGCTTCTCATTCGTTAGAGGGGTCATTCTTTCTGTCCTTTGTATGCACTTAAGAACACTAATATATATATATATATATATATATATATATATGTGTGTGTGTGTGTGTGTGTGTGTGTGTGCGTGTGTGTGTGTGTGTGTATGTGAGACAGAGAGAGAGATAGAGAATAGTGAAAGAAAATTGTTAGTGTGTGTCCGTCCGGTGCACGGGTCGATATCCTATTAAGCGTCATGCCCCACGCTGGGCGCCATAAGAAGATGGTCCGCTAAGAACAGGCGACAAAGAAGAGCAGCATGATGAAGCAAGCAAGAACTCTTATTTCCCCTATCGTCTCTCTTTTATTATTCCCATTCTTTCTTTTCTTCTTCTTCTGTTCTTTTCCCAAAAGAAACCGAGTCTCTGTATATTGTGAGAAAGACTCAGTTGGTAAGGTTTCCTATTACCTTGTGCTAAACATTTTATTCTTATTTTTTATTCTTTTAACCCTTTTTCTTCCTGTAAAAGAATCCACCCCTAGTGCTCTACCATTGTTCTCTTACCTGAGAAATATAAGGTTTCAATGAGGGGAAAATAATAGAATGAAAGAAATAATGTATGTGTGTATAAAAGTTGCAGAAGAAGCAAAATTAAATAAAGGATTTATACTTTTCTTTCTCTCTCTAATGTAGACATTGCTTTAATTACAGAAAGACATGTAAAACGTACATGTAGATAATTCTTTCTAGTTTATAAAATTTTATTTCTTTTCTCAAGTAATACCTGTATTATAAAACAAGACTAATTTATTTAACATTTTAATTACATTAAACTGATGTAATTGTAAAGCAGAAACAAAATTCACTGCTTATAATGCTTGAAAAATTGTATTCTAATTACAGTAAAGTGATCACGCGTAGCGTGGTCGCTAATGCTCTAGTCTGTGGTGTGAGCGGTCACAGGTTCGATTCCCGTTCTATACACATCTATACATGTCCCTTTACAGACACAAGTGAAAGACGAGTTTATAAAAATCGGCAAAGGGTACCATAAAGAATTTTTTCGGTTCTTTTTTCAATACCTCGCACTGTTTGCAAGATTTGAGCCTATTTCCAGTTGAAGTTTCTAATTAATTTATGATTAGTGTTCTCTTTCTTCTTGCATGCAGTATGTAATAAGAATATACATTACACACACAATTAATTACAATGCCAGTGATATACGGTGTTCTACGGCAAAACACTCTAAACAATAAATATTTCTTTTCGTTTTACATTATCATTTGGCCATGAAACAAACGTCAGAGAGATAGACTAATAAAGTATACAAATATGTGGTGTTGGAATATATAACTCGTAGGATATCATCATTTACCATTTTTTTTAATTTGGCCATTTTTAATAATTTGGCCATTTGTAATAAAGAATGGCCATTTTTAAATATTCAATTGGAATTGAATAATATACACAAAATTTGAAATCGATAAATGAAAACGCCATCTTTGTAGAGATTAAGATTCCCGAGAACTCACTGTCGAAAGGATTGGCCAGAAATATATAAACTTTTTTGACCACAAACATATAAACCTAACATTTTAATATATAGATATCTTATTAGCAGTGTTTGTACTGTGCTCAAGAAAGCGGCATCATGATAGGCTTGATTAGGTATGTTTTAGTATCAATTTTACCTCAATATTTGGGGTGTTATTCAGCCTGTTGTTGTAGACGACGAATAACATATTTGAATGCTACAAAAATAATTTCCTTGAAAACTACGCATGAGAATTTATTCTTACATATGTCAATTTTTTCAACTTAGTGATATCAATTAGTTCACAAAAATTTCGATATTATTTTCAATTAAAGTTAATACTATTGTAGAACCATGTAGTTTTACTATAAAAAACACATAACGTTTATAGATTCTACGTTATGACATGTAGGCTATAAGTTGTTGATTCTGGTATAAACGGCATATAAACGTTTTAGTTTCTAGTATAAATGACAAACTTTGTAGGTTCTATTATAAATGACACATAAACGTTGTAGGTTCTAGTATAAATGACACATAAACGTTGTAGGTTCTAGTATAAATAACACATACAAATTGTAGACTTTAGTTGAAATGACGCATAAATGTTCTAGGTTCTAGTATAAATGACACATAAACGTTGTAGGCTCTAGTATAAATGGCACAGAAACGTTGTACGTTCTAGTATAAATGACACATAAACGTTGTAGGTTCTATTATAAGTGAAATATAAACGTTGTAGACTCTAGTATAAATGACACAGAAGTGTTCAGTCTTTACATTTTTTGTATACAGAAATTACTACATCTTTTCACGTTACTTCTGTATTACTGGAAATGAAATAAAATTCAATCTTAAAATATACTGTAATTTAAAACATATTATTGAATCTTTACACTGTATCACTTCAGTATCTATTATTCAATATAATTGGAACCATAATATTGAAATTTTACAACATAAATATAAAATATGTACATTATAATGTAACCTAAGTCAAAATAATAAATTTCACAACATATTCACAATATACTAACCTAAAAAGTAATAAAAAACTTTTCAACGTTGTATTATATTATATATATTTTAGACCGATATAATCTAAAACAATACAATCTAATTTCGTAACACAATGCTTGAGTATTTAACATACTATAATCTAAAATGTAATATTAACATAAATAATGTAATATCTAAAATTTAATATCTTAAACGTTCAGCATTTTCAATACCATCATCATCATAATAGTTATTCTGCCATTATTGACAGGTTACTTGTTACAAACTTAGAAGTTTACATTCACCACGATCTTCAGAAAACTTTATTCTCTTTACGTAGGAAATTTTGTGTTTTACTACCGTCCATAAACTGTTAACAATATATTATAATACATTGTGTTTTACTACTGTCCATAAACTGTTAACAATATACTATAATATAAACTCTTATATTAAAATTTTAAAATACAATTTATAGCATACACTATTACTGTATGTGGTGTGAATGATAATACAATATGTTCAAAAACTCCTGCAATTTAGTGGAATAACATTTCTCTTGGTTATTTCTTAATTGTACATGTTTTACATGTTCTACATTAAGTGCTGTAAATGGCTACCGTTCTGTTCTTCATACCAGTGGACGCGATGAACCATGTACTTGATAACCCTTTTCAATGTTATCTGTAATATGTTACAAATATAGATAGTTTCGAAAAGCGCCCTTGACGTTGAATACGATCCAACGATTGTCCTGACCGTTTACGAATGTCATAGCACACATGTTGTAAACGTTCCAGATTAGTTCTTATACTGATAGTATTACACTCTTTAGACTGTCATTCTTGTTGGTCGGTGTTAGCTTATGTCACTGTCAACTTTTTCATCTTCAGCATTGTACAAACCCATCGAACAATAGTGGTATAGTGTTTGCAATGGCATTTTCCCACAAAGTTTCAGAGAATCGTATTCGAATATGAAGTTGGTCGGTGTCCACAGGCTCATTTTATAATGCTGTGTCAACGGAACAAAATTGGGCAGACGAATAGTAAATGATGTGTTCATTCGCCATTCTGACCCAAATACATTTCGAACGTTTTCCTTAGGCTTACTTGCCAGAATTTCCCAATTTAAATTCATAAAGACATACCGCTCGAAGTTCTCGATAGTGCACCTTCATAGGATCCAGTTCAACACTGTACTTTCTTCAGACTATGAGGATACTCCAGTCTGTTTGGTGAACGTGTACTGAGTTTGTATCGTTTGACGCTTGACCTTAGTTCCTGTGTTATATTGTTGCAATGGGGTTTCTGCCAGATTAACAAATATTTTATTTGCACTAATCTTATCGTTATAAGGACAAATAAATACCCTTTCAAGTGGAATAGAAGAGAATTCGAGGGAAACATGAAATGTATTTTAGAAAAGTTTCTAAATTGTTTTTGGATTTGTTTGATTTCAGTTTAGCACCCCATTAAGCAGCAAGGCTATACGAAACGTGGACCTATATGCTAACATGGAATCCGAACATGAGCTTCCGTCAGGAATTGAACCCGGGTCTCCAACGCCAAAAGCACGTACGTTATCCACATAGCCTCGAAAGAACTCAAGTTTTTAAATAATCAGGATCCTAAATGACTTGAATTGTCACAGAACAGAGTTACTGATGGACTTTCGTAAATTGGACCACTTAGTGTTAAAAGGTCCTTTTTAGAGCCAAGAATATTTGTGGAGATTTAGACTTTCTAAAGAAGTATGAACCACGTTGTAATTGAGGCTAGTACCTCCTACAGGAGCTCATTCAAGGACCACAAACATAGAAATCATTTTCATCAGAAACCACTCCGCTGTGCTACTTATTTGGCTTTTTTTCAGCGGCGATGAATCTCTTGAATATATTATTCATACCATACCTACAACCATATCATATATAGAATACAGTATACATAACTACAAAATATATACCATTTATCATATACAGTCATAATGTAATAATCCGCGTCACGGTCAGGAGCAGTTCACGATAAATTAGGTAATATTATTGTAATATTCACCGCTTATGCCCTTGTGTAAGAAGTAGGAGACTGGTTATTAAAATGAAAATAAATATTTCAGTTTAATGCCCCACTATTATACCCTTTAGGCTAAGGGAGACGCATGATTAAGGCAAGTGACTTATGATGGAAGAATTGGTGGAATGAGAAAGCGGGAGAACTCGACTAGTGATCGAACCAGGTACCCCACGCACCAGCCGTAAACGCACTACCTTTGAGCCACAGTGCCCCATCTGATTAGTAAAGCTAGTAAATTATAATATATGATGTGCCTGAATGAAAAGAAAAGAGCGAATCGTAGAAACCTTGATAAATTCATAACATCACTTTGCCTACTATACACTTATTCGTATACAATGGGGGTTATTCCAGAAACATTGACTTTAAAAATAATCACTCTTACATCTGCATTGATTAATAATATCTTTACTTAAATTGCATTACAGCATGACGTTACTTTCTACGTTACGGTATTTCAACCAATTAGACCAACACTTAATTTTCCCTATTCTAACTACCATTACATAATAACCTAATCTGGAGTTTCAAGTACTAGATCCAACGTGCGACCGTGTTAGACGTATATGCATCACTGGCGACAAGAAAAACTAGGTTAATTCATGACAGTGCATACAAATCTGCTACTTAATACTCTTAATAGAGTATTTTTACATATAACTAGATTATGTATTAAATAAATGCACAAATTGTACTAGTAGACGAAAATTGATCAATTGATATTAGAGACAAGCTACATATTTTTAGAGCCTAAAAATGTGATTTTTTCCGATAAAATATGCATGAGAATTAGCCCTCAAGCATGTCATTTTACTGAAGCCAATGCCATCTGGAAAATACTGTTCAATTCAATTTCATGTATAAAATAATGTTGAACTCAATGTAATATATGAAATGATGTTGAACTCAATGTCATCTATAAAATGATGTTGAACTCAATGTAATATATAAAATGATGTTGAACTCAATGTCATCTATAAAATGATGTTGAACTCAATGTCATCTATAAAATTATGTTGAGCTCAATGTCATCTATAAAATGATGTTGAACTCAATGTCATCTATAAAATTATGTTGAGCTCAATGTCATCTATAAAATGATGTTGAACTCAATGTCATCTCTAAAATGATGCTGAACTCAATGTCATCTATAAAATGATGTTGAACTCAATGTCATCTATAAAATGATGTTGAACTCAATGTCATCTCTAAAATGATGCTGAACTCAATGTCATCTATAAAATGATGTTGAACTCAATGTCATCTCTAAAATGATGCTGAACTCAATGTCATCTATAAAATGATGTTGAACTCAATGTCATCTATAAAATGATGCTGAACTCAATGTCATCTATAAAATGATGCTGAACTCAATGTCATCTATAAAATGATGCTGAACTCAATGTCATCTATAAAATGATGCTGAACTCAATGTCATCTATAAAATGATGTTGAACTCAATGTCATCTATAAAATGATGTTGAACTCAATGTCATCTATAAAATGATGTTGAACTCAATGTCATCTCTAAAATGATGTTGAACTCAATGTCATCTACAAAATGATGTTGTGCTCAATGTCATCTATAAAATGATGTGCTCAGTGTCATCTATAAAATGATGTTGAACTCAATGTCATCTACAAAATGATGTTGTGCTCAATGTCATCTATAAAATGATGTTGAACTCAATGTCATCTATAAAATGATGTTGAACTCAATGTCGTTTATAAAATGATGTTGAACTCAATGTAATGTATAAAATGATGTTGAACTCAATGTCACATGTAAATGTTGATTCCCAGTACTTTTCATAGTATTATTTTTCACTCCACAATGTATTGAAATTCCTCCGCCCCCAGGAGAAATCTGAAATAACCATTGACCTTACAGAATCAATTTATAGGTTAATGAAGAGAGAGGTTTTCTTGACTTTCTCGGAAACTATACACATTGGAATTTCCACTCATTCACTCCATTTTATTCAGCTCAATGATTCTCATCAACTGGCATGTATCGCATTTTTGGACAAATTTCTTGTTAATTTTGCATAACTACAGATATATATAGACATAGTCCCTATTTTACTGGGTATTGTTAACATTGTTCTCACCTCAACCAGTGACGACAATGTTAAAAACACGTTCTTAAATCTGAGAAAGCGTTTCTTATCTGTGCACCGAGAATATCGTTCCTTAGAAACAAGAGTTTGAAACTTTCATGAACGAAAAATAAAGAAAAGTGAATGAAGTAGTATAAAACAAAACGAGAAAATATACTGTTACTTTCCTTATCAATGAGAAAGCTAAATCTTGTTTCTTGGAAAATATTGTCTCGGTGCACAGGAAAGAAACGGTTTCTCAAATTTAAGAAATTATTTTTTTTACACTGCAGTTAAAAAAGAAAGAACAAACGCCAGGTCAACGTACCACAAAGTTTGTCATAAAGACTTAATTTTGTATTAAATAATAAAGCGTATTGAATGGTTACATTAGATGGAATCGTAAGACCGTAACAGTACAAACACAAGGTCATGCAGAGCAAGATGTAACTATAACGATAGACATAAGGCCGAATTGCCCATGTACTGCACCAAAGCTAAATTGAATCACATTGAATCGTAGTAAATCCAGGGGTAAAATTGGTTCTACAAAGGTAGAAAACGGTAGGTAGCGGCATAACGTCAAGCCGTCTCCCTGCCTATCTTTGCCCATTGTAAAGTTTTAAGAACTCTGGGGCCTCCGTCGTACATATCTTTCGTAGGTGGGGGACGCTTTCCCCTCCCTTTTACCCCTGAGTAAATCAATTGATTTCTACCGCTGTATATGATCACCTTGTGTACACAGGCACGTAGCCAGGGAGTGGGTCTGGGGATACGGATTCCACCCTAATAAGAAACCAGAAATTAAAAATAAAATAAAGAAGGAACGAAAAGAAGCGAGAAAAAGAAGAATCAACGTTAAAAGTACAAACGACGATCGATAGACCGGTTCATTCAGATAGATTCTCAGGCTGAAATTAACAATCACCATTAATACAAGCCTGGCAACATATGTAGATTCCAGTTACACTTGTTAAAGAGATTTTCAATTTCGCGGCAACACTAGGATGTCTTCACTGCCGAAAGAGGTCTCGTTGCTATCTTTACGATCAAATGAAGATAAGAAAAGGAAGACAAGAAGAACCGAGTTCGAATGACCTCGGAAGACTATACCTTTTTCAATACTTTTTTTTTAAATATTTTATTCGAGATTTCTTTATAGTTTGTTACTAAAATACTTACTAACATATCCTCATTTTATTGTACTAACAAACCAATATGAATAGGTTGCCAGTAAAATGGTTTAGATTGATCGAGCCCCTGGTGTGATAACCCAAGTATTTCATCACGGACCTCCCCCCCCCCCCCCCGTCTTTCGAAATCCTGGCTAAGTGCCTGTGTGTACAACTAACAAAAAATCAGTTAAGTTTATAAATTGTTCATAAATACAAAGTGTATCCACTAAAGATGTACTAAAGGAAAAAAAGTAGAATCTCTTCTATGTATCCGGTTGCCATTTTCTCTCAGTTTGGAAGGCACTTTCTTCTGCTAACAATGTCTACACTTTCTATTTTGTCGTTAACGCACAAAGAAATACAAGGTAAATTTAACGAAGGTACTTAACGATTGCAAAATAGATAGGAATTTCAAAGACAGTATGCCAGTAAGAAGAAAGTTGTTGCGTAGAAGAGGAAACCAAAGAAAACAATAAAAAGAGAAAGTGTTTTATATATATATATATATATATATATATATATATATATATATATATATATATATATATATATATATATATATATATATATATATATATATATCTGTGTCTGTATATATATGTGAGTCCCATTTTCTTACATGACGTAAGTTACAGGAAAAGCTATGAATGTTTCTCTTAGAGTTCTCTTTTGCCGAACATTTTCGTCCACAAAAGAAGCAGCAATTTCTGAGGATAGAGAGTAAAAGCCTCGAGAAGAAGGGGAAGAGGAGGAAAATCTAAAATGTCCCCCCAAGTATTTGTTTCTTCCGGAGCAGAGCTAACAATTCTCTGGACACTAATAGACTCGTGTGATACTATTAAATCTTGCCACAAGCTTTTTCCCATTCGCGTCTCTTGGCATACAAATCACAAGACAAAAGGAAAAGGGACCAAGAAAATGAAGCCAGGAGGAGGGGGGATCGAGGGGAAGAGAAAGTTAGACGTCACGCTATGTTGCCACGTCAACAGAATTTGTTGGTTGTAAGGAGAAAAATTGGTTGGGCTGGGAAGGATGGTAGAAAATATGGGCTGTAGGGTGGGTGGTCGAAAATAAAGTAGAAGACGAAGAATGAAAGAAGAAGCGAGAGAAAGGTAGTTGACTTTTTCAGTGACCCAAAACGCCTTGAAGCCGAAAGAAAAAAATGTTCCGGGTTACAATAGAGGAACCCTAGCCTTGATTTAGTGAGCGACAGAGCGTGTGAAAATTTACAACTTAAGCCTTCCTACCTACGAGCGTTGATTTTGCAGTTCGATAGAATGTGGTAACCTTCACGGGAGCTGTAAAAGAGCTCCTGACGTTCGGGAGTTGGGGGAATGCTGAGCTGATGTTGTTTGAACCCTCTGCTTACCTGTTTTCTGCAATGCCACAGGCGAAAGAAATACTTTCCCTTTTTTTAATGTTAAGTGATATACATATAAAGGAATATTAGGAGATGTAATGTATAGTATGCATCATTATTGAAATAGCATTGTATTAAAGACATGGAAACATAAAATTTATTTTCCAAGAAAATTTATTAATAAAGATAAGTCGAGAGAGCGTGTACGTGGAAGTTTGTTTGAGATACAGTACGTGAGTAATACAGAACTCAAGAAGAATATGATCAATTTAAAGATACAAGATTATATTAATATTTATCCAATATTCTGTACGGAATGCCTTGAAATATTTTACTGACTTCTTTCTTCTATTTCTCCCAGACATTCACGCCATATTTTTTATAGTAAAAAAATCATTATCCTGCATTTGACTATACAGGGTGGAGCAGAGGAAACGCATGTTTATTTAAACTGCTAGTACTCGGCGACGAGTAGGGATATTGGCTTTTAGTGACCGTTGGCAGAAAGTTCAGAGAATGCAGTTTCAGTCCCTATGGAGTATTGGAGCGTAAAGCATCATGTGTTCGCGATCGAGCAGTTCTTTAGAAACAATAATTTTGTGGTAACGGTTCAACGTCTTTTCTGTCGAACGTTTTAAATGTTGAATGTTGAGTACGCTGTAGTGTTTCAGTCTGGGACTGTATCTCGATTTTTGTTGGAGCGTTCAGAAATACTAGATGTGTGATAAGAAAAAAAAATTGTGATAAGAAAAAAATTGAGACACAATAAAATTGTGAAAAGCGGAATTATCTCGTTAAAAATAGGACGTTTGGTTTCTCTACTCTAGTATAATAATATTATTATTATTAATAATAATAATAATAATAATAATAATAATAATAATAATAATAATAATAATAATTATTATTATTATTATTATTATTATTATTATTATTATTATTATTATTATTATTATTATTATTATGTGTCATATGATTTTTTAATGCTTATTTTATTTTCGTCATTATTACTAGGCTTATGAATCAGTGTATTTTACCTGAAGTGTTTAACTTAGAAATATTTATTTTCATTTTGTATTAACAGCTACATAGTGTCTTCTTGAATTTTTTTCTTCTCTTTTAATATTTTGTAAACTGTTACAACTACATGGTCAATAATAATCTATTTTTGAATTTTACATTGTATACATAACCTATATGGTATATTTTTTATATGCAAGTTAATTATGCTTTTTTTCACTACTGTTATTTTTGTAATTTCCAGTTTGTAACAAATACTGCATATTTTTATAATATTTTAACTAATATTTTATCCATTTCATTTATTTTTGTATAATCAGTTGTATCCTGTTATTCTATTTGCATGCGCCCTGTGCTTGTAAAAACATTTTTTTCTTTCTAAGGGGCACCTGTGGCTGTATTGCTGTTTACTCCCAATAAACATATTTCAAAGACTATTATTATTATTATTATTATTATTATTATTATTATTATTATTATTATTATTATTATTATTATTATTATTATTATTATTATCACTTGTAGTGCAGTATCTCATTTTAAAGTTCTGACATTGTTAGCAAGCGCCTCATAAAATAATTTCACTTAAATGCATTATTATCTGACGTCATTATCACACATATATTATACAATACTGAAGAAGCACAGACAGGTATGAAACAATGTAACCCTAGTAATGTAAGCAACTTCACATATTTCTCGCGTTCTCACATCAACCAGAAAGCGTGCTTTATTTCCCCATGTTGCTGTTGATAGCATCAACCCTGTTCTTCCTATTAGTAGACCACGTTTGTAGTTTACCTCCGAATAAAGCAGTAAATTAAATAAATGCTCTCACGCAAATATCTGAGCATTATGTTTTGATAAATAGCCACTAGAGTAACGACAATAAATTTCACACTTTGAATTGTTTTGCTATGCGATTATCGTCCATTAATTTCCGTATCAACTAGCGTGACAGATATATATCATATTGTACTGCTTATGGGTCATCATGCATTAGCACGGGAGAATGTGTCCGTAACACATAACACACACACACACACAGAGGTTTGATATACTTGCTAAGTAGTCCATACATACGTATTTTCAGTGTAAAAGCTATTGTTTAGTATATCGATACATTGTACAGAGACAATGTCCCAAGAATTACAAATAGTATGGTATGCAGTGTGTTAAGATGAAATTCCAATAAACAAAAATGCCCTGTTATACTTATTAATATCTTGCAGTTTACTAAGAACAGATTAAGATAATATTTATTATTATTATTATTATTATTATTATTATTATTATTATTATTATTATTATTATTATTATTATTATTATTATTATTATTATTATTATTATCGCTTCTCGGCCTTTGACCTCGTGGCTACTCTATTTTTCGAAAGTATTCCTTTAGCAATCTGCCCAATTTCCATTTAGAGTAGCTGTCCCTTCCTCCTACAGTACCAAGTGTTTTTCTTATATTTTACATCTAATTCTTATCCTTGGCTGGTGTGACTGGTTAATGATGATGGCAGTTAGTCAACCGGTACTGTGACAGTATGTCGCAGTGACTGTGTGTTGCAGCAGGACCTTCAGCAGGTAAGCAGGGACATTTACATCTTACCGTTATCTATATCCTCATACTTATTAGTAGGAAGAGTCGTGAGGTCTTCTTTTCTTTTTTAGATCCTCTGACAGTGCTGAGAAGTGATTTTGTGTTTTTGTGGTTGTGTTTCTGATGTTTTTGTTTTCATCCTTTGTCCAGCGGAGTTCGACTTTTTTCTTTTCTTGAATGCAGTTTTTGTTTGTCATATTGTATATATATATATATATATATATATATATATATATATATATATATATATATATATATATATATATATATATATACAGGGTGGGCCATTTTAATTAATCCACGGAAATATCTGAAAAATGATAAAACATAGAAGAAATGTTTCAAGTACACGTTATATATTGCTAACGGGGAAACCCAATTCCGCCAAAAGTACCCCCGCCCCCCCCTAAATGGGGGTAACGGGGAGTAACTTAGAAATATCAAATGGGAACATGGTTCGAGTAATACCTCGTTCGAAAGGTCTTGAAAAACTAAGTAACGCTGTACCAAAAGATGTTCCATATTGTGCACCGGTTTCAAAATGGCCGCCATAATATGGTTCGGAAACTCCAGTACCCGTAGTGTGAAAACCATGGAAGGTAAATGAATGGAACAAAATTGAAATACGTAAATATCATAGGGCATATCGAACGGTGTGGTCCCTGTGATCCCAGTGGCCTCCCTAAAGGGGTCTTGGGGGCTAACTTCAAAATTTCAAATAGTAACATGAGTCGAGTGGTACCTCGTTTGATAAATCTTGCAAAATCTAACATATTGCAGGAGAAAACGATTGATGTGAAATGGCAGTATTCTCAAAAGGCCGCCGAAACATAGTATCCGTGTCAGAAAAAAGGTTTAGTACCCGTAGTATGAAAGCGATTGGAGATAAATCAACAAAAGAAAAACTGGAGCAGCTAACTGACGTAAGGCACATCGAGAGGTGATGTCGGGGTGACTCCAAGGGCCAACTGAAAGGTATCCGGGGCCAACTTGAAAATTTCAAATAGCAGCTTGAAGCGAGTAACATCACGTTACATAGACAAATTAATATCAAACAGCTTCTGTAAGAAAATTTTCGACATGAGACACCGTTTTCAAAATGATCGCAAAGACATGGTGACTGTGTCTAAGAAAACGTCTAGTGCCCATAGTATGAATACGGTTAGACATAAATGAAAATAACGAAAATTAAATAGGAAAACCACAGAGGCGTTCCAAGGCTCGAGAATAATACAACAGAGATAAAAATATTAGAGTAAAATTGCCATAATGTATAGAGAGAAATCCAAGTCCTGCAAAATAATCTCTCCCTGCGCTCTGTATGTGAGTGGGGTGGAAAGTGAAGTGAAAGTTCAAACGAGAACTCTACTTTAATTCGTAAATTAAGGCTAACCTTACAAATAGGTATGTTGTGGTTGAAACAATTGTTTGTAAGGATGACGCTGTAGTGACTAAAAAAAGAGAAACTTTTATGTAATGCGTGCTGGTTATTCAGAAAGCATTTCGGGGATATACGTACACACCGTTTCGTCCCTCAAGCTCACAATATGACATGAATGCTAATAGTTAATCAAAATGTAACTGTGGCCATCCGCGTTAACTTAGTGCACCAATTCTCTATGCATGAAGTCTGCCTTCCAAACAGCATTGGGTAGGCCAAGCGTACGCCCGAACCGTTGTCCGGTCGGACATTGAAATTTTGAAGTTAGCCCACAAGACCCCTTCAGGGAGGCCACTGGAATCACAGGGATTACATCATTCGATATGCCCTATAATATTTACGTATTTCAATTTTGTTCCATTCATTTACCTTCCATGGTTTTCATACTACGGGTACTGGAGTTTCCGAACCATATCATGGAGGCCATTTTGAAACTGATGCACAATATGAAACATCTTTTGATACAGCGTTACTTAGTTTTTCAAGACCTTTCGAACGAGGTATTACTCGACCCATGTTCGCATTTGACATTTCAAAGTTACCCCCCGTTACCCCCATTTACGGGGAGCGGAGAGGGGTACTTTTGGCGGAATTGGTTTTCCCCCTTAGCAATACATTACGTGTACTTGAAACATTTCTTCCATGTTTTATCATTTTTCAGATATTTCCGTGGATTAATTAAAATGGCCCACCCTGTATATATGCCACCCTTAGCTGAAAATGGTCCATTTTGTGATCTTCCAGTTTACGGAAGACAAAAAGCTGTTAAACGCAAAAAAATGTAAAACTAAATTCATGTGTCATGTATTTCAATGGAAGCTAAAGGAAATTATGTATGTGAAAATTGTGAGGAACAAAAAGAGAAAAATGATAACACTGGAAGTAGTAATGAAATGAATAAATATTATCTGAGTGAAAATCCTTCTTTGGCTACCTTTGAGAAGCTAATTGATAATTCTTCATTTTTTTTAGACTCAAAGGTGAAATAACTTTCCTACGCGATGAAAATTATAAGTTGGTGTCTAATTACAACAGAATGTAGTTATGTCCGATCAGAAATTGCAATTAGAAAATGAACAAAACAGTCAGGTTAAAGAACTGGATCAGGAAAAATAGCTTTCCATCGTTTGTAAGTGTAAGTCAAGCATCGGGTGCAACTAATCCTCTGCACTTTGGAGATGATTCAAAATCATTTTCTTGCTTTCTTACTGGAAGTTTAAGTGTTATAAAGGTATGTCATCGGATGGAATTAGGTTATCGTTGGGTCTGTTAAGGTAGTCTGAACGAAGGATTATTCTGGATCTTAAAATGTGGCAATCAGTTGTGCACGGTAACTTGAATTTGTTATCAATGATAACTTTGTATGCAGTCAGTTATCATATAAGAAGTCTCGAATTTGTTAAACCTCTCCACTTCCTCAATGATACACCCTTGTATAAATTCTTATCAATGGCCACTGATTTTGCCAACGTTATTGATATTTTTGAATATATCTTTAGCATTATTCAAAAACCATTGAATAATCATTTCATAATCAGCCGAGTATTACTTTCTTTTATATAAGAGTATGTTTGTTTTATGTGTGATTTTTTGTTTTTCTCCTATGCATATATCATTTGTATTTTATTTTATATTATGCATATTTTTATTATTTGCATGTTTTGTTTTTATTATATGGAAATTGTAAGTGGACAGATTACAACGGTATGTTGTATTCTTTATTGTATACTTGTATTCTCTTCAAGCAATAGTTGGTTTATAAATATGTAGAATCCAGTTTATTTTATAGAGGAAGAAAAAGAAGAAAATAATATAAGATTTATATATATATATATATATATATATATATATATATATATATATATATATATATATATATATATATATATATATATATATTTAATAGATATAATGGAATGTTGATACGTAACTAAGAACGACGAACAGAAGGTTGTCATAGAAACAAACAAACAAAATATAATGTTATGTAATGTCATAGTCTCGCTGTTATGTTGTATGTGAGTTAATGTTTCACGAAGCTCCAAAATATAATAAAAGCTTTAACAAGGTAATTTAGAGTCGGTCAACTTTACTATTTACAAACCAGAGAGTTTGTTGTGTCAGTTATATAGTGGTTAATATATTTGGTATAAGATCAGCCTATAATTTCCAGTATGCAATAAAAGAATAATAATAATTATTATTAGCGTACACCTTAAGAGCATGTATTGAGAAAAATCCGTTATCCGGACATTGGTATACGCGTATGGTAAAAATATACGGAATTCATATTTTTATTACGGAAATCCATATGCTACATACATACTGTCTTTTTTCTTTTTAGATGTTACATCATGCCGTTGCAGGATGTACTACATTTAACAGTCTTCCTATATTACATACATATTCACATCTTTCATATGTCCGCTATATGCTATATACTTCCATCTCTATGCGATATCCTTATCTTCTATATATATTTATTTCTTTCATACGGAAAGTACGTACAGATATAACACTTATAAGAAGCGTATTATAAAACATACGTTTTCAGTTATACATTTTCTGCAGGATTTTTCCCATTGTCGTACATTAAGTTCAAACACTACATGATTTACGCTTGTCACCTACGTGTTTACGTGCGCCACGTGGAGTTTTTCTCAGCAATATCTAGAGTTTGTTCCCAGTGAAAGAGCATAACACGCTCCTGAGTTTCAGACCCTATTTTAAACAGTGCACCTTTCCCCTATATCATCTTGCAACCAGTAAATATCATTAGTATATTCAAATTAATCAATTATCGCCCAGTGCTATTTTATGGAAGAATATATAAATAATCAATGGAAAGTTTAGAATTTTGGCACAATTCCCTCTAGTTCGATTTTATGTTGTTGAGTTTAGAGTTACTTTCAGCAGCGAGGCTATACAAGACGTGAACCTACAGCTTAATGTAAGATCCGAACCACATGAGCTGCTGCCGAGAATAAAATTCGGGTCTATCTTATAGAGATTGAAAAGAATTAGCTCTATCATTTACTCATCAAGTGTATTACCATGCGTAAAAGATACATCTATTAGTGCAGTGTATATGTTGCCTCATAATGGTGTGTACAAATAAGTAACAATATCTTCTACCAAAATAAAAAATGTCAATTATTATTGGCGCGAATGATATGATGTACTTTTTAGCTCATTTTTAAAGTAAGTTTCATTTCTATCCAAATATGGGCGGGTCGCAGAAGGTAACGCTTTCTGTAGGGCCATGACATCCATTTACTTGTAGTTCGATTTTAGGATGGGTATCTGGGTTTATGCATTTATTTTTGGTTACCTAAACATAAGTAGGTGACTTGAGCATGGTATGTAATGTAAATGATAAGATGAAGCGTAGGAAACAGAACACAAGCACCTAGAACACAAGCACAGAACACAAGTACATACAAATTCTTAAATAGCCCAAACAGCTCATGAAAAGAGCTATTTCATTTTCTTCATTCCTTCAGAAGAAGTTTTCAACAACGTGGCATTAGTCTGCATGTAATAGGCCTCTGTTTCATTTGCAAGGAGATCGAAATATGACTGGAGAAAATACTGACAGAAGTAAAGAAAGGGTGTCCATCCTTCCCTCTGATAAGCAGTTGTATTTGGCTTCTGGAAGTTGGGAAAATCTGTGACAAGATGAACGTCTGTACTGTAACTAGAATGTTCCTTTCTTTGAGATGGTTTAACAATTTTAGATATATGTCCCATGTTTTGTGTGTCTCGAACTGGACTTCATAACTTCTCTCTCCGTCATTGGCCTCAGAATTTTCTTCTTCCCCAACAGAACGATTGTTGTGCCTTTTTCTAGCTGGAGGTATACTTATCTTTTCGAAGATATGCGGTGTGTTTGAACGCATTCTGGAACACTCACTTCTTCCATACCTACAACTTCGATTCATAAGTCTTCTGTGTGTGCATAAGGTGCATAAGATTTACTTTAGTCTTGTTTCACACTTTCACTTTCACTTGTCCTAACAGCTCTGTCTTGTAATATCATCTATTAGCTATTATCAACTATTAGCTTGATCTCTCTTACTAAGAGGTGAATTGTTGTAGTTTTTTCCACGAAACTACAGTCCAGAAGGTATAACGTCATTGGTTTCCCGCGCCTGGACCTGCTCGTCACTGGGGATGTGGTAAGAGGATAGCCAATCACCACCAACCGTCTACTGCGCTCAGCAAACCACGGGTAACCAAGCTGGCCACCCCCATAAACGTGACTACAACTTTTCTCGGGAAGCCAAAGACGTTATACCTTTCGTACTATAGATGAAGCTTGCGGTACAAAAGTTTCACATTCACTGTGTGAAGATACATTGATATCCAAAGCGTAGGCTTCATCCAAATCTGAATCATCAAATAGGTCACAATCCATGTCACTATCCTCCAGATATTCCAAGATTTTATCAGTACGCCGAGGCATAGTCTTCTCTGAAACAAATAGAAGAAAACAAAATTAGAAAATTGCGATTCTCCACTCATTGAACTCAAAACAAAACGAATAAAACAATTTACGTTCAAGTTCTAATGTACACAAGTGTGTACATATTAAAGTAATACATTGCATGCTGGAGTCCTTAAGTACACAAATATGTACTATTAAGTTTAAACCTTTATTACGAAACAGTGTCTTATAATTTTAAGCTAGAATAATAAGATACTATTTTGAAAAGTAATATTTTTAAAGATGACTTTATACAAATAGATATTTACCTTTGATCCGAACCGATCGACGAACACGATTTACCGCCATTTCTGCATCCTCAACAGTGTGATTCAAGTGGTGTCAGTTTCTTCGGAAAAAATGTAAATTACTTAAAGAGAATAATCATTGCAACATTAGTTGATACTCTATTCTGATAGTAAAATAACAGAAAATAAAAAGTTCACTATGTTGCCATTAGATTGAGTATTAACACAGCAAAATTACATGGATCTTGTATAACATAATTTTTAGATTTACAAAGAAATTAGTTTTTCTTCATTTTTTTGGAAAATCACATAAGATTTTACACTCATACATCTGCATTATAATAATGTTCAGCACAATATGAACTATCAATTGGTGTGTATCTCACCTTTCGACATTTTGTTTATTTTGTTAGGCGCTACAAACATTGTGAAATTAAATAACTATGGGGCTAAGAGCAATAACTCTACTCTCTAGATAACAGTCAATTGTGGAATAAAAGTAATATGTTGTGAATATTAATAAAAATAAAAGAAGTAATCTATACATCGCTACAACTACAACTACATTATGATCTTTTATCTTTTAAAAGAACTGTCAAAAGCGGGTTAAAAATGTATCTGACATTAATATCATTTAATTTAAAGGGTCTCTGAAAAATTATGGCTTGTATGATGTTACATCAGATCTTGTTTGTCATACATTAGACCAATCATATGCATTATTCTTTTCCTTCTAATTGAAACAAAAACAAAAAAATAAGCTAATATTGTTCGCTATACGAATGGAACGTAGGAAAAATTATCTGTTCTTTTAAAATCAATTTATGTTGACATATGTCCGAGGCTGTTAACAAACTCCCATTCTATATCGGAGGTAGCAAATTCTTTATTGCCTTTGAAAGGAGAGAGATGTTGAAATACACTAATATAGCCAATGTCGTGTAAATAAATCAACCTTGTCATTTCTCTTTTTTTTAATATAAAATAAACAACAGGTGTAAGTAAATCAGAGTATTGCTTAATTAAAATCTATTTCTATATTTTATCCCTGTTATGTTATAGGTTTATTAACTAACTAACTAACGTGGGTTTTCCGGGGTTATCCGTTTCTTTTCACTTAAGTCATTGCACCATTTCATTCATTTTTTATCATCACCATCACCGCATATCCGTGGGACGTGAAACTTAAAGATTTCATTTCATTTCGTTCCGATCGTTCAGCTTTTAAGGATTTGCCTGGTTATTCATTTTCCATTTATAACCGAAGAACTAATACTTTCTCCACCACCAAATATGGTACACTAACACGCCTGGATTTTACTGAAAATAATCGTTGATCGGTAATAGTCTTATAGAATGATCACCGGAAAACTGAACAATATATTAAGTTATACAATTTTTACTTTTACTCATACCTATATTTACATACATTGTTGCATGTAAGTCTATTAATTGTAGCGAAACTCCGTCAGCACTTTTAATAATACTTTAACTGTAAAATGCACATTTTTAGATCAAAAGACTCAATATATTTCAAACAAAAATTATCTTGTAGGCCTTATATCTAGAGAACTACATATAGTGTAGCGAAACAAAAACTACCACTTAACTCAATATGATGTGATTATTCCGTAGAAAAATAGAAAAAAACTCGACTTAGGGGCCGTTCAAAAATTGTGTAGCCCCTGATCGAAAGATCCAATATACGTACTTCAATCAAAATTTTTCTTGTGCGCCTTATATCTGGAAAATTACATATAGTGTTGTCAAACTCAAACTATCACTTAACTCAGCATGTTGTGCTTATTGCGTAAAAAAAAAAAGAAAAAAGAAAACCGAAAAATCGATTTAGGGGCCGTTCAAAAATTTTGTGGCACCCTGATCCAACAACAAATTATAGGTCAACAAAAATTTTCTTGTAATCCATATATCTGGAGAACTACATATAACGTAGCCAAACCTAAACTATCAGTTAATTTTGTATGATTTGTTTATTTCGTAGAAAATACGAAAACTCGATTTAGGGGCCGTTCAAAAATTTTATGGACCCTGATCCAAAACTAGTTATTGGCCAAGATCGCAATCTTTTGATCCATTTTTGAATCATTCCTAAAATTCTTGTAACACTGAGAAGTCGTATATAGGTACAGTAATTTAAAAAGAAATCGTTGAAAAAGCATACCGCTAAAATTTAACCGCAACTGTGTGAGAGTCCACGACAAGCCAACTTCTTGTACATGGCGTTTGGTAGAGATTTCTAACCGAAAAATACTTTTAAAATGTGTTTGGTTCATGTGCTGTGAAATAACTAAGCTGTTATTCCGATGACCAATTGAATAAATGAAAATAAAACTATAGAGTTAATCAACGTATTGTGTGTGTCTCTTGTAAGATTTCTTAGTTTAATAATGAATTTGATCGGAGACAAATCTAATGTAGTGTATAAGTTTAGCTTTATCATAGTTAAGCATTTCCTACATAAGATTACATCTACTTACAATAGTTCATAGAGAATGAAGTACTTCTACGTATTCGTATTCACGATTGTGTTTCTTGCATGAATTAGTATATATTCATTTCTTAAATGCGCCTTTATCATTTTAAGTTGGAAATTTTAACAATAGAATCGTTTTCATACAGTGGTACTTTGAACCAACCTATATAAACATATTTTATTTTATATACGCGTATATTATTTCATACTTTTTCCTTAATTCTATAAGTTGGAATTTCGTTTTCATGGTATGTGAAATATTTTAGATATATAAAATATCAGTGTCATCTTATGTTGACAAATCTATTTATTTGCCTAAGATTCAGTATTGTATGCTTGATATTAGTCTTTGGCTAGCTGGGGCCTCCGCTCCCAGACCCCCGCGTTAGCTCGGCCTACAGCCTCGCATCTCTTATGTTTCATCCTTTGAATTAAAAATGAATTTCGTGCATTTGACCTCCATATTTCCTGAAATTGCCCAGCTGGGGGCTCCACACCCACATCCCCGCCTTTGCTCGGTCTACGACCTCGCACCTCTTACACTCACAATTCTACCGAACTTGAACTTTTTTTTCGTATTTCAACTATCTAAAAGATAAGATTTTGTATCCCAAGAAAACGCCCATTTAAATAACATGGGAATTTCTTCATCCCTCTTTAGACCCCTTAAAAATTAAAAATATTCACTTTTTGCAATTTTTCTGTCGGTTAGTCCCGGAAAGGTACAAAAAATTCAAATTCAAGTTCAAAAATTTAAAAAATTTCAATCATGCCAAATTTCAACTTTCCAGGTCAACGTGAAGTACCCCTTTAATTTATGTCAGTTCATGTAGTTTTATATATAGTTAGAACGAGCCTTTGGCTAGCTGGGGGCTCTGATCCCAGACCACCGACTTTGTTCGGCCTACGGCATCGCATTTCTTATTTATCAGCCTTTGCATCAACAGTGAATTTCGTGAACTTGCTCTTCATATTTCCTCAATATGCCCATCAGAGGCTTCGCCTCCACACACTGTCCGTGCTCTTCCTACGACCTCCCACCTCTTGAACCTACGTTTCTATAGTTTTTTTCCTATTTCAACTATTTAAAAGATAAAATTTTGTATCCCAAGAAAACACACATTTAAATAGCACGGGAATTTCTTCATCCGCCTTTAGACACCTAAAAAATTTAAAATATTGACTTTTGGCAATTTTCCTGTCGGTTAGTCCTGGAAGGCTACAATCATGCCAAATTTCATCATCCAGCTCCTGTTGAATATGCCTAAACATTTTGGGGTGTAGAAGACGTTCCATATAAATAATATGAGAAAGATTTTTCAGTTCCCCATAAAACCACTCTACGGTTGAAAATTTTTATTTCTGATGATTCACTTAGGTAACGCTAACGAAAACGTACAAGCATGTCGAATTTCAAGTTTTTATTCCAAATCTAAGTTTCTAAAACATGAGATTATATTCCCCCCCAAAAAAAAGGTGCATAACATGGGGAAATTCTTAGACCCCCTAAAAATTAAAAATATTCACTTCTGGCAATTTTTCCCTGTGGGTTAGTATCGGAAAGCTACAATCATGCCAAATTTAATCATTGTAGCCCTACATGAAGTGTTGAATAATTTGGGGGTGTAAAAGGTATTACATATGAATAACATGGGGAAGATTTTTCAGTTATGTTATTCGGTGTAGTTTAACGAAAATTTATTTGTAAATTAATAACATGTCTGTCTTGGTGGAGGCTTGAAGACTTGGTATTCTGATCATATATACCCGAGAAGCGGTCATTAAAAATGATGACTCGTCTGGAAAATTGGTCAGGAGTACAAATGAGGTGAGTAGCGCGGTTCGTGTGGGCCAAAAACACTACAGCTGCCGACATCCGTGTAAAGGTGTATGAGGAAGGCTAAAACTCAAAGCAACATGTAGGGAAATGGCATCGTGCCTTCAAACAAACAAGAACCAATATTGTTAATGACAACCCTGGACACAGCGGTAGATTCAGGCACCCCTTTTACAACCCTAGCCCAGTCACTTTTACCCTTTTCCTGTTCTAAAGAAAAATAAATCTGGCTACCATTATCTGGCATATGATTATGGCAAAACCTCTGCCTCACGGTGTCTACGAGAACTTGACGTGCATTTCTATGCAAATGGCATAAGAAAAACTGTCATAAGCGATTGAACAATAACTGTGATTACATGGACGCGTGAGTGTTCTCTGTGTTTATCTTCCAGTTATGACTCACACGTAAGTCATAATAGACTTTGGAACATTTTTTATCATACCTCGTAAAAATGTACCCAAGTAGGTCACTTTTATTGTTGGCAGAAACGGCACTTCAAAGATCCCAAAATTGAGATTAGTTTTCTCGTGACGCCATGGGAAAATATATTCGAAAATTGTGACCTTGAATTCACCATCAAATTAGTATGAAAAAAAGAACAATTAGAAATTTATCCAAGCGTGGGGACTTTTCACTAATGGATGATAACTTCCCTCTTTTTTAAAAAAAGGAAACAAGACACTACAACATAGCACTGAAGTCAATGCGTTGACATTAGAAGACACTAAATGAGAGATGAAAACACCCCAGTTTTGGATGAAAAGTCCCTTGAAATTATTCGTGAAATTCGTTGTCTATATGTGTTACTTTAAAATTTTCAGGTGTAATTTATGTGTCTTATCATGTTTCCAGCAAGGCCAAGGTCTAAGGATTATGGATTAGAATTCTGGGTTTACGGTATCTATAAACGTGGTAGCCCGTCATACATATAAGAGATGACACCCTTCGGCCATCACAACTGCCCGGGCAATTGAAGAAGAAGAAAAAATGGAGAAGGAAGGAAGTGAACTAGGACCATTAGGTTAGGTACCATCCCGGCATTACGGTACTTGTAATTATAAAACCTTGTGATGGTCTTGGTATTTCCACTTTGTGGTAGTTTTATAATTACCTAGTACAAATACCATAATTGACATAATTGTTACCACCATAAGACTGACTGCAACAGCAATACATTTTGCTGATCCAGCCCTCGTAGCTATAAGTATTACTGGAGCCATATTGTTGCATTCAATCATACTTCTAGTTGTGCCAACTATACCGTTTTTAGAATGAGGAAAACCCAGAAAAATCCCACTAAGGATGATTAGGCTGTAAATGTCGTTACACTTTCCCCACCCGGAATAGAACCCAAGACCGCTCGCACAAAAGACGAGAACGTTTGCTACTAATACACACAATATGTTACAGTCACGTCTTGGTCTACAGAAAGCAACCAATCCTTGAAATTGGGGATTATTCCCCATTTTTCTGCACTTTTGTTCGTATTTCCAAAGCGACATTTTAGACTTTACTTTGAGGAGCGAAGGTTCTACTCCAGGGGCTCATTAACTCTTGAGTTTGATATATGTACACATTTTAAGAAATAACAATAATGAGAAATGTGAAAATTTACACATATCGGAAAGTCCTGCTCATTCTCTCTTAAGCAAAACCTGAAATGATGCTACTAGTCTCCACTGACATAGGTAGAGACAGATTCCCAATGGAAGTTGTTTCATAAAAGGACATTGAAGCTTTGAAATGTTCTCCATTAGAGGGCAAGACAAAAAAGAAAAGAAAATGGAATTTTAAACGAGTGAACAACGTGTAAAATAAACAAAAGCAAAGAAAAAAAGAAAATGGAATTTTAAACGGGTGGTCAAGTTGTAAAGTTGACCAATTCCTCGTCACTTTCACTAATTAAAACAAACAAAAGGAAGAAAAAAAGAAAATGGGTGGTCAAGATAAAAATCAAAGAAAAGAAAGAAAAGAAAATGAAATTTTAAACGGGTGGTCAAGTTGTAAACTTGACCAATTCCTCGTCACTTTCATTAATTGAAACAAACAAAACCAAAGAGAAAAGAAGAGAAAATGGAATTTTAAACAAGTTGTTAAGTTATAAACTTGACGAATTCATCGTCACTTTCACTAATTGAAACAAACAAAAGCAAAGAACAAAGAAAATAAAATGAATTTGTAAACGGATGGTTAAGTTGTAAATTTGACCAACTCTTCGTTACTTTCTCTGAAGAAAAGCAAAAAAAAAAAAAAAAAAAAAAAAAATATCAAAACTACTTCTAACTGAAAGTGCTTTACTAAAGAGAAGGTTCGCTGCACAAAAGTCGCTAAATCGTCACTTAAAAATTATTTTTAAAATGTTCTCAATCGGAAAATAATCTTTTCTCGCTATCACGAAATTTAAATTTCCTAGGTTTAGCGAAGTTTCTCTTAAATTGGCAACAACTACAACTCAGTAGAAAATTAGAGCGGCGGAGGCAACAAGATCAGGTAAATAATGATAATAAATAATTTTGAATGTTAATGGAAACCTGTTTGCTAGAACCATATGAGATTATGAGGCATTATTATGAATAAAAGTAATGTTGTTAATATTTAAGTATAGACACTTTATCTGGAACCCATCAATTGAGTGACTTTTTCTAAAACTTCCAGGAACTGTTTGAAAAGCATTCTTCTACAACACAGTACACTCTTTCTTGTGGTTGTACTACTAAGAATAAAAATACAGTAATATAATAGGTATGTATTTAAGCGTCCAAACATCGAGCGTAATAAAATACAAAAATAAAGATTCTCAAGAATGCTTTTGATCAAAAATGAGGGAAACGAAGAATATTATTCTCAGAACTCGTTAAAATAGTTTAAAAGAAAACCAAAACGTTTCTGCACAACACTTCCAGTTGTTGCTACGTCAAGTTTTCAACTCGAGTATCTGCATCATTCTCTCTGTGAAAAAAAAAAGTTTAAAATTGTTTTAACTACTTCATTTAAAATATCATTGGTTTATATCCGAGGAGTTTTCAAAAAGTAAGGTTACAATGCCTGCAGCAGGCACGTAGCCAGGATTTCGTGATAGCGGGGTGAAATACTGTGGTTATCGCAACAGGGCCTCGATCATTCTAAACTGTTTTACTGGCAAGAAATATCGGTTAATTTAGACAGGATTTCGTAATCGGGGGAGGGAGCACGTGACATGAAATGCTATGGTTGCACACCAGAGGCTCTAGCAATCTAAACTATTTTACTAGTAACATACCCTTATTGGTTTGTTAGGACAATAAAATGAGGATATGTTAGTAAGTATTTTAATAAACTATGAAGAAATCTCCAGTAAAATAATATTATTGAAAAAGATATGGTCTTCCGAGGTAAATCGAACTCGGTTCTTTTTGTCTTCTTTCTTTTTCTTTTCCTTATCTTTCTTTAAAGCCGTCAAAAATAGGAACGACATCTCTTTCGGCAGTAAAGATATCCTGTAAAATGTGTTAGTGTTGCCGCGAAATTGAAAATTTCTTTAACAAGTGTAACTGGAATCTATGTTGCCAGGCTCATATTATTGGAAATCGTGGGCATTTCTTAAGTTCTACCTGAGCATCTAGGGTGAGTTCGCCACTAGTCGACCACCATCCAATAGTCGACCATTTTTGCTTTCTATTGTGTATATAAAATATATCTGATGGTCTTATGGAGCGAAAAGTAATTCATGATAAAGCTTGCATCATACACTACCGATGACATTCATTGTTTCACTCTTTTTTGTCTAGCTGGTCGTCTTTGACCAATAAATTTCGACGTATCTGTAGAATTATGACTCAAGTGCGCAGTTTACGTCAGCGGGTAATGAGAATCTTGTGCTCCTGTTGTTTTTCGTTTTTCTGAGGATATAGATAGTACGTGAGGTAAGAAATGTTTCTGTTACATAACAAAGTTAGTCTAGAAGCTGTATCAGCATAATTTGTTAATAACTGGAAAGTATTAAATAAAAAAATACGTGTTAAAATGTGTTTGGAATTTGGCATTTTTTCTTACCAATACAAACCAATTGTCGACCAAGGGTGGTCGATTATTGGATTATTTGAAAATTCTCCAAATTGCTTCAGATTATTTCCTGTTTGGTATTAAGATCTGCATTTCAACTTGCATGTATAAAATTTTCGATTTCGTGACATATTCTAAAAATCGACCGCCTGTTCCTCATGTTGGTCGACTATTGGAATATTTCTTGCCATCTGTCGACCACATTTTTTAAACTGTGTTTCGCGTTTTGCTGACTGGAATTTGTTTTGTAACTTAGTTGAAAATTTCTTTAGCTTACAATCTTCTATTTTAATGTAAAACCAAGTTTTTTTTTTTTTTTTTTTTTTTTTTTTACACGAGAAGAATAAGCCCTCCTTGCTGGTCTAATGGCTAGCACGCGTGCCATAATCTTAAGAGCTACCTCACCAGTACGAACATTTTTTTTTCATTCTAGAAGATCCACGTAGAATTTTTAACGCGTACGAATATTCTTTTCAATTGTGCCCATCATCCGGGAAAATTTCGGAACCAAAAGGCTGGAAGAATATTTATGAGGTTCAAGATAAGGAAAATAAAACCCTTACTTTCCTAGGAACATTAAGTGCTTCGGGAGAAACAGTTTCTCCAATGATTGTTTATCCATACAAGTCTCGAGTACAAAGAGATATTGTGTCCAATATTCCCTCGTCGACTGTGATATTACAATCCGAATCTGGGTGGATGATTAGCAAGACATTCTTTGAATGTTTCGCCAATGGTTTCAATAAATGCCTATTAGATCACGATATACCTAAGCCTGTAATACTTTTCCTCGATGGTCACAAAACTTACTTAACTTATGAAGTAAGCAAATTTTATGACAACAATGAGATCATATTGTATGCCATATACCCTCATGCAACGCATATTTTGCAACCATGCGATGTATCCGTCTTTAAGGTGTTAAAAGCAAATTGGAAATTTGTTGTCCACAGCTATGTAACAGAACATAATTTATCTTCCATTACAAGAATTCAGTTTGCACCACTTATTGCAGAGGTCCTAGAAACAGCAGCTACACCGTCAACAATAAAGAATGGATTTCGCAAATGTGGATTGTATCCTTTCAATCCGGAGGCCGTTGACTACACAAAATGCATCAAGAGTGTACGCAAAATTATAGAGAGTACTTCCACTCAGCCAAACGTTAGTGAAGCAGATCTTCTTACTGTGTACAAAGATGAACTTCAAAAGGCTACGGATGACTTCAACACAGTCCTTGAAGTTTTGAAACTCCCATCAGAAGAGCCGATGGACGAAAAAAGCCGATGGACGAAACACTACATACTGATTATAAAAGTGCCAGCTTACCAGTGGATGACGAAGTTGTAGTTGGTGAAATCCCTGTTGTTGATGATAACAATGAATACTTGTCTCAAGCTACTCTTACTGATGATCTTCTCCAATCATTGGCTGCTCAAGCCAATCCAACAACTGAAAACAGAGTAAATATAGCACCTATTCTATCAATGAAACCTGAGGAATCCGACGCCATTGCAGTACATGAGAAAGAGGAAATCAATATTGTACCAAACTAAGAATTGTCTGCTCCAACTGAATTAGAGAGGCCTTTAATTATTCTGAGAAAGGAAGCTTCTATTCCAGAATTTATGCCATCAAATGAGAAGAAAGGTAACACATCAACTCCACTGAATGAAACTGAACCTACGAAGGATATTCAGCAAGATACTTATTCTTTCAGAGAACCCCCTACTGAAGCTCTGGTTTCTATACCAGAAGCACAGCAAGAAACAAAGACATTGAAACCGATGCTGTTGCTGGACTAAGTGAATCAACTCAAAAGAATATTGCAACAACACCTAAGACTATCAGACCAATATACATAACCCCAACTTTTAAAAAGCATCTGTTCTGGCCCAAGAATCCAGTCAAAAAGCCACAGAGGAATGTAGACAAGATACCGTTTGCAATTAGCTCAGAAGAATATCGCCGAGCACCGACTGCTAAACAAGAACAGAAGAAACTAGAGGAGGAAAAGAGATGAAAGAACAGCAAAAAAGAGCAACAAGCTGGAAAATCCAAAGATCGAAGAAGACGATCACTGCTGTTGTAGAACATCACAATGAAGAAGATGTAATTGACTACGGCAATGGAGCCACATGCGCAGGATGTGGAGTGATAATTAACGATTTTGCTTTGGAAAGTGAGGATAAACCAGTAGGTTGCGATCAGTGTGATAAATGGTTCCATCTTCGATGTATCGATTTATCTGGATATGCATGGGAAGATCTTGCAGATAAGCTGTTACTGTGTGCAGATTGCACCATATAAATTATCTGAATAAATAATCGGGAACTTACTGTTATTACATGAAAAGATAACTCAATGTGCTCAAGTAGCTCAAAAGAGAAAACTATGGGAGAGAAATCTTATCATATATCCAGTGGCGTATTTACAATTTTGTTTCGGGGGGGCTTAGCTAACTTTATACCTGGAAATGTGAAAATTCTGCGAGATATTTCATTTACTTTAATATAGTAAATACAATTTCGGAGGGGAGGACTTAAACCCGGAAGCTTCCTCTCTTAAATACGCCACTGCATATATGAGCAGGTAACTCGATGTGCTCAAGTAACACAGGAGAGAAATCTAACACTAGAGAGAAATCTAACACGAGAGAGAAATCTATTTCACACGGGGGAAGCGTAAACACTTAGGATTTTCTAAATTATTAGTGTCTCGTACTTCGTTTAGAATTTGTAAAGCCGTAAGATAAATGACAAGATAACGTGTGCATATAACGCAGGAGAGAAATCTTGTTTCAATGGAAGAACCATTTAATATTCAAATCTATTATTCCAAATAAAAACCTTTGAGATTTACGTCCCACGGTTATGAAGGTTAGGCTAAAGGAGACAGTGATGATGAGAAATGAGTGAAATGGTGGAATGAAGTAAGTGGGAGAAAAGGGCAGAATCCCGAGGAAACCCACGCACACGTTATTTGTCCACCACAAAGTTCATTTGGCGCGAGCTAGGATCGAACCAGGGATCCCAACAGCCAGAGGTGAACGCTCTAGCACTGAAACACCGCGGCCCTTATTCCAAATAAAGTTTATTAAAATTTATCAAACCCTAATAGCTTGATTCTTTCATTTATAATCACTAAGGAGAAAACCTTAAAGAAAATTAAATAAAATCTATATCATAGTTTCGTCAAGTTCAAATCTCACGAATAACACAATTTCCAAATATCATCTAAGGCAATCAAAATACTTCTACGGGATAGAAACGATAGAAATTGCGCGCGGTCGACTAATAGCATGAATGCGGTCGACTACTGAGCGACGATGGTCGACAAGTGGGAATTTTGATGAGTTTTCGTAAAACGTATTTTTATATCAATGAAAATTTTTTAAAGTGAGCAGTTAACACACGGTATGGTACAAAATAACCCAAATGAAGCAAATAATTCACTTTTGTCAAATATTATGAAATCATCACGTTTTATAAGTGGTTAGAAGTAAGATTTTTTTTCAGCGGTCGACTATTGGCGAACCCACCCTATCTGAACGAACTTGTTTATCAATTGTCATTTGTAGTCCATAGGATTAGCATGGTGCTAGATGTAATTCGGAATGCTCCATTACAATATAATCGATTTTTAACCCCATTTTCCTCCACACAAAGCTCTTCATACGAAAGAGTAACCAAACGCTTGCTGTAACTTTATATTTTTAACGCTAATTTTGATTTTTCTCGTTTCTTTATGTTTTATACATCCTTAATTTTTATTTTTTTCATTTTTAAAGTGTTTGTCATGGTCCAAATTACGATGAATTTCAATTAAATTATCATACTATAATTATTTCTTTCTTGAATTATCGATACTTTTCACTGAAAAAAAAAAGAATGAAATTTGAAAGTCCCCAATCAAGGTAAATGAAAAAAAAGGACAATTATCCATATAATTATGCGTACAATCCAAACTTAGAATTTCCCGGTAATTAAGCTTACAGTACAAATTTTATGTCTATTTTTCTCACAACTTTACGGGTTGATTTGCATATAATAAACATAAGCTTCAGCAAAATTATACAGAAGCAATGGATATATGAAGCGAAGCACTGTATTTTATGTTTCTCAATTAATAATTGTTTTTTAACTAATACCGATTGTTTTCGAATATTTTTACAAACCAACCCACTACCATTTTTCCATATATAGAAAGTGTTCGTCCCCCTCACAAAGAAGAGCTTTAAAAAAATGCTAGGACACGTTCTCTTTATTTTCAATAAAGAGTTAATATACTGGATTTTAGCTAAGTAAGTTTAACAGCTTACGATAACTCACCTTTCTTCTCAAAAATTCGAACCCCACTACCCCTTTAGGATATGTATTATAATAAAAGCGACATGATAACATCCCAGTTTGGATTAAGGCCTGACTATATACTAAAAGTCATTTCATTTGACTTTGCAATTTGGCCGTGATGATCAGTCACACATACAATAGTTCCATTCATTTTTTTTAATATAATAATTTACGTATTACACTGATTCTTTTTTTTCAGTAGTAAGCTCCTCTAAAAACTGACAGGCTGTGTGTCTCGAAAGCCAAGTAGTAGTATAAATAATATTGCTATTACTACAGTTACAAATGTTAATATCCAAAAGTGCATGGTTATTTTTTCACTTAGATATACTCATCTCACAAGGGAAGTATGCAAAACGTAACAGCTAGATATTTATGAAATTTGGTACCGTGACTAATCGTGGATCGCAAATTATCGTGGTGATATTCATTCGGTATGGAAATGCCTTGTTTACACGTTACGTATAATACATACACCAAACAGTGACTGGGAGAGGCTCTGCTGAGTTATACCCCACAAACGCCTTAAAAACGCTGAAAATGAAAAATATATGCACGTCACCTGATACCTACCGGAGGAGGACACGCGACCAAGAACACGGCAGTAGTGTCACACAAACAATGTTGCCATCCCAACACAAACTTATGGCTTTTCAAATAGAACGTATATCATTTTATGACAGTAAAATAAATGTCAAATGCACATAAGCAAAAAGTGGGTTATCAGTGTTGTCAAATGAAGGAGATATGCGGCTCTGAACATGAGAAATTATGGGGTAGGTTCAGTGAAACGAATAAATATATAACAACATTGCAGAAGGGCCAAATGTGCAGTAGGGAGTAAACAACAGCATCCACAACATCCAGTGACTAACGGGCTTGATACGTCATGTCGAATGTGCGGCTAGGGAGAGAAAACTGCGTATTTTGCCATACTATCTGTGGGTTTTCTGTTGTATATATTGGTGTATTATATTAAAATATTTTGCGCCTGCATATTACTGGTAACCTGAATATAGTGTGGTTTATCTTCATTGTTGTCTCACATCCTAACGATACTTTTTCTATAGTCTGGACTGACACCTATCACAGTTCATTAAACTTTGTGAATCGATTCTGACGTACTTTCTTGTCACAGGTTTGTTACCTTTCGTGCCACAGCTTTTCTGTACCCTTTTTCAGGTGCTACGCCTTCGTTTCTGTGGTTTGGAAGGCATATAGGAGACAGTTATACAGTGTTGCAACCCCAAGACAGTTCGTTTTATAGCTCTCGGGAACAGTTTGAAATATCGATTCCACATAAACGCCATTGGAGTTGCTCCGCTACAGGAAGAACTTGTTGTTCACATTTCCACGTAATGTCTCATGTAACTTATTCTTTCTACTGTAACTCTACCATGTGCCTGTTTAAGGTGGATTCTGTATCAAGCTCGTTACTCACGGGATGATGTGCATGCTGTAGTTTACTCTCTACTGTACATTTGGTCCATCTGCAGTCCTCTTCTTGTTGTACATTATTCATTTCTTTGTACGGATCCCATAATTTCTCAACTTTACAGTCTCATATCTCCCTTATTTGGCAACAATGATAACCCACCATTTGCTTATTTTCTTTCATGTCTTATGCCAATTGTTTTAATGCCATATCTATCTGAAAAACTATAAATTTGTATTGGTATGGCAACATCGTTTGTGTGACACTACTGCCGTGTTCTTAGTCACGCGTCCCGCTCTCGTAGGCATCAACTTACCTGCATACATTTTTCATTTTCTGCCTCTTTTTCTGGCGTTTTTAGTTTATAACTCGTCACAGCCTCACTCGGTCACTGCTTGGTATATGTATTATACGTAGCGAGTAAACAAGGCATTTCCACACTGAGTGACTATCACCAGGATGATTAGCGATCCACAATTAGTCAGGGTACCAATTTTCATGTCATGACTCGCATATGTTCCTTGTGAGGTACGTAAACAGAAAGAAATTAAAATAGAAGCCTTTCACGTAGACAAATTCTCCAGTGCTCAGAAGATGCTGTGTACAATACAGTGAGGTGAGTAGGTCGGTAAGTCAGAGCGAATCGGTGGGCCGCAGTGTGTCATGGTGGATGAAGAGTCACAGTGGGTCACGGTGAGTCATAGTGGGTGGTGGGTCGCAGTGAGTCACATGTTGTTGACCCACGACCCACTGACCCACTCAGAAAATTTGATCCACTTGATCCACTGACCCACTTCATCTCTGGTTTCCATATCGGTTGAGGCAATTGTCGCATCACGGGGTGAGTTTGAAGATTCCCTCCTGGTAAAAAAAATCCTGTCCTTGCGTGTTCAGACTAGTTGTCACGAAGTGTTTGCCCTCCTTGTCTGAAGCAAAGCGATGTCCTTGTAGGTGCTCCTTCAAGTGCGGGATCGTGATTAAGTTCTATAATCTGATCCGATTCTCCTGTTGCCCTGAATCAACTCGTCCTTGCGAGCTATATTCAAATCTGTTAATTCAGTACTGGGTCGACCACTGCACCCTTCGTCTGTTACGTTTTGTCTGAAAGTCGAAAATTTTCGACTCTATTCTGTGACATGCTGACAAGACATCACAGTCTCTCCGTAAGCTTCTATCAGATGAAGGTGAATTTCAGCCGTGGTTACATGTTTCGCCCACAGAAAACGAATAACTGAGTGGGCGTCTTCGCGAGACCAGTTTTTCAAACGATCGCCATTTGTGTTTACCTACAACTAGCGCCGTACCTGGCGGGTGGCTAAAACTTTGCACAGTTGCCAACTTCATGTATTAAAATCACCGCACACCCCTCAGTCGTCTATAACAGACGAAATGCCAGAAATATCGTCCTTGTAAACTTCGTTTCTGATCCTCCCTCGTACCGTAAAGTACCTTTTCCTCAAAACAATCATCTTTACCACATTTTTCCCTTCATTTGATATATGTATTGTCTCCCCTAGACGCACATTTAGTGTAGGAGGGTCGTGTTAGATTGCCAGTGGGTGTATATGTAATTCAAATTTCGCGTGAAGGTGTATGGTTCACGTCTCATATGGCCTCGGTACTGAGAGACACAATAAACTCCAAACCATCAACTCAATATGTTAACGCGTATTGATGATATTAACAGTAATTGAAACCAGTACGATTACAACCATAACACGTGTTAATTTTTTTTATTTAAATTGCCAAAGTAAATTTAAGCTTTGGGGACAGAGTGTAATTCAGCTTGAAATTTTAACACAGTTAAATAAGAAAGCTTGAGAGTTATTATTAGACGTCTTTTAAGGAATAAAAATGAAATAACTGTTTTAGACATATTTGAGATGCCTTTGGCATTACAATAAGCATTGACTACAATAGAATACCATTGTTTAACAAGGCTTACTTGATACTAATTGCATAAGGTTCTCTTTGACTGTTATATATAATTTATATGAACATTACAAATACAATATAATGCACTTATTAGTTACATTTATTGTGATAAATTTTTAATTTAACAAACTTGCCACTTTTTTCCTAACTTTAGACTCCTCACCTAGCTTAAAATGAAGATATAATTTTAAGGCAATATATTTCTTACTTTCTTTGGAGAAGAATTGACATGTTTTCTCTTTAGTTCCCTTCAAAGGTTTCACTTTTAGAGATTCTACCAAATGAATAAATTCCTCCCCACATTATACCTTTGTCATGCTATAACTCTGAAGAAGAAGAATACGCAATATTGATGGACTCTATCAGTTAGAGGGGCCATGGCGAGAAATTCCCCTCAGAGTTTGATTTATAAATACATTTTACTATTATTGTAATATACTAAGGTAAACGTGACACTACTTATCTCAGTAGAGAATTGTGCCTCCTCTTAAAAGCCAAACCCGAAATAACGCTCCTGTGGATAGTTAGATGTTACTGTAAAATTCACTTGCTTCTATGGAGATATATTTTTTATATTTTTTGAGACCTTTGCTGTCTTAGTTTTAGTCTTAAGCAACCAACAAACAACGAAGAAGACTTATTTTTGTTTCACCATATTTTATTGGTTTATGCATAGAATAATATTTGAAAGTATGGCCTACCAATCGATTTACTATGTTTAGGTAAGTTCAAATAGACTACAATTTACAAGCTAGGAAAATTCAACAAAACCAAAAATGCGGACAGTCGCACTAAACTTTGTAGTTCTAATCCCTTAAAACTAAATCATTCATTAGTGAAGCATTTTCCTGTGAAATACGAACAAATTACAAGGCACTTTCGAAAAACTTAGCCCGTAGATAACTCACCCCTAAAGTAAAACAGTCCTTGTAGATATTTTCATAAGAAATAACTTATACCTTATGTGAGGGTTAATAATGAAGTATTAAATACAAACAAAATCATATAAGGTGTATTAGAGAAAACAATTTTAGAAAACAAACTCAACCTCAAGATTAAAATACACCTTGTAAATATTTTCTTACGAAGTAATTAGTGCAAGATTATAAGGTTCTAATGTAATGTTTATTTTTAAAGGATATGAACAAAATCTTCTGACTCGTTTTCGACGAAATCAAAAAGAACACCCCTCTTCAAGAACAAACTAGTCCTCAGAAACTTTTCCAGGAATAATGGCATATAGCGTAGTATAGAGTTAATGAAATATTGATATATATATATATATATATATATATATATATATATATATATATATATATATATGAAATGCAAACAAAATCGTTAGGGTTGTTTTTGAGTAAACAACTTTTTTTATATATTGACACCCTTCAGTAAATTACCCTTATTTTTGTGGGTAAACGAAACTTTGGAAAACACCCGTAGAGAATCTAATATAACACTTATGTTTAGCATTTGGTGCAAATATGTTGAATTAAGTTTTGCTTTGAATTCTCAACAGAAGGTTGTATGGAAGGACAGGTAAAAAGTTGAGGAGGAATAGTTCAGGCGTAGGAGAGGTAAGGACACAAGAGATGCAATTTGATTATTAAAGGTGATTGGAGAAAGATTTATAGAAAAAGAAAAAGAAATGTATGTGATCAGTGAACATGATTGCACTGAGGCGAAAGGATTAATGGGAGGATGATATTCAAAAATCACTTTTTCGAAATGTAGGGGAGATCAAATTTGTAAATCCGTTGAAAACTCGAATTCGTTTTCTTCACAATCACTATTCTTTATTCTCTCCTATTCTCGCCCAAAAGTAAAAAAAAAAAAAAAAAAAATTCTTAATATCGTTTTTACAAATATTGTATTAGAGAAGGGGCATGCCCAAGGAGGGGTCTGGACCTCCCTCAAACTTCGCAACTGAAACATACATTTGTACACTATCTTAATAAAACCATTCGTGTTGAACAGGTAAATGATCGATGTAGCATGAACATTTGATCTTACATTTCATGTGTTCTCTTTGTCTTACATATAAAAATATTGTAGTTTTACCATATTTTCTGAAAATATAGATGGAAGTATTTTTCAATTACTTATCGTCCACGGGTGCAGAATAATACCCGTTCTATGCTACATAGACGTAATGGGTTCTAGTATTAGACCCCCTTCCCCAAAGCTTGGACCAAACCCAACAAAAATTTCTGGGTGCGCGTCTGTATCAGAGGATTTACAAATTGCAACCATCGTATGTGGCCTCGTTCATAATGGAGTCGAACTACTAGAACTACTCACAGAAAGGATTTTTACATGTAAGCATACAATTTCTAAAATCACATATGATCATATAACAGACCATTATGTGGGCGCGGTGGCTCAGTGGTACATAGTTCTCCTCCGGTTCTTAGGGTTCATGGTTCGATCCCAGCTCGCGCGCGCCGTGTGGACTTTGTGGTGGGCAAACACAGTGCTTGTGGGATTTCGCGGGGTTCTCCCGTTTTTTCCCACTTTCTTCATTCCACCATTTCATTCCTTTCTCATCATCGCTGTCTCCTTTAGCCTAGCCGGCATAACCGTGGGACATAAAACTGAAAGATTTCATTTCATTTTTCATAACGGACCATTGCAATTACTAGAATCACGCAAGCGTCATTTATAATATTGTATGTCCGTTATTCCACACAATAAATCTTGCACGGAAGCGAATTTTTTGAATTTTCTTTTTACAATACATAGCTGGATCGATTATCTCGGTTGAGTTATATAAAGGAATCAATCACCTTCACACGTAAGCTTAAGTATCTAAATTCCATTTTCTACTATTGAAACAAAGATGGTAGAATTTACGAATCTCGCCGTTAGTAGCAGCAATAATCTTTCATTAGTAGATATCTATAGCGCATGAAATTGAAACTTCTTATCTGACAACACTTTTACTGTATACAAGTATTTATTATATGTGTTTTTAAATACCTCTACACATCTCGCTGAAGCAAGTGAAATATTTTACCAGGACATGAGACAATTCAGTTTGATAAATACGCCTTTAAGTTTATGAAACTGTAAAAAACAAAGTTGCGTAAGAGTCATACTCAATATCTTATTTATTGAGATGAATTAGTTCTTATAAATACGCATTCTGTAGAAAACTTATTTGTTAACATCTATTCACAAAGGGCTTTACTTCAATTTCTTCATCACAAATTCATAAGGATAAGTAAATTTGAACATGAAAGAAATTTTATCAATAAAATGAACTCTGGTAGATAACAATAATGTATCACGCACTATAAGTTTTAATTTCGTCCGGTACAAGTTGACATCTTCCATCTAATGGAGAGATACGTAACTTCTATTACATTAAGCGTTTCTTTAAGTGTTTATTGATCAACTATGTAAATAATAATATTAAGCCAAAACCTATTTATACCAAGTTAGGCCTAAATGACTCTGGTAATTTACTTAATTTATTTAACGAACTGTAATTGATATGTCGAGCATTGTATCTTTGTAACTAATGAGCTTGTATGTAATGTTTTGTAATAATTTACAATTCCATTAGAACACAACCACATTTTTATTACACAAAAATACTCGAATATCGTAAAAGGTAAATAACACATATGACTTCTCGATTTACTTTCGATTCAGTCCCAACAATTAAAACACTTCACACTAATTTCAAATAAACATGTCTTTCTTTATATACCTAAATCAACCGCTCCTTCTTCTCTTAGAGTATGTTTAGCAGAAGGGGCCCAGAAGCTCGCAAAAAACACAAAACTTACAGGAAGTACTTAGACTTAATACAACCTAACCAAATCTAACCTAACCTAACCTAAACCAACTTAAGCTAAAATGAACTAACTTAAACTAACCTAATATTACTACAAAATAACCTGAAATTAAATCATTTTTGGACTATTATGCTGGACTCCTACACTAACGTAACGTAAGCTAATCTAACCTAATCTAACCTAAACTAAACTAACCTAAAGTGAACAGAAATTAGCAAAATTGTAACATTGTTTTAGAATAAAGAGCTGGGCCCCTTCTGCTAAACATAGGCCCTTCCCTTTTACTTTAACTTTATCTTTAAAACTTAAAAAAAAACCTTGCTTTTATTCTATCCTGCTTTCTTCTCTCTCTTCTCTTATAACTCCTCTAACAATTTACAATTTTTATCCAATAATTTCATGTATCTGTTCTTCCAATACACTGGTTCCGACCGCACACTATCATCATCCTTTCTTTTCTTTTCATTTTTAAACATTGAGCTCTCTACTACGTCTCTCAGATGAATTTCACACTTGAGTTTTTCCTTTTCCACTTTCTCGATATACCTCGTACATTCACCCGTATCTGATTTTGGTTGTTCTTCCAGAAAAGAAATTGTATTCATAACGTCAAAGTCATTAAATCGAATGTACTTTAAAAGTCTTCGTTTCTGAAATAATAACTATTAGAATTAAATAGGCCCATTTTTGTACTACTTTATCACCTACTCCAACGAGACTTTCAGCAGGACATTCTTGGGATAATTCATCTTCCCAAGGTTCCGAGTGCAAAGTCTCAAGTCTCCCAAGTCTCTAAAAAACAACACTCCTTTCTGCTGTACTACGTGTTGTTGTTTTCCTAGAGTGCTCACCTCTGATGCATGGGGTTCCTTGTTCGATGCCCTGCCAAGTAAGTATATGGTGGACAATATCGTGTCTGTGAGGTTTTCTTGGGTGTAATCCCATTTCCTCATACATTCTCATTCCACCAATTCTTCCACTATAATCGAATTGAGTCAATCATCCGTCTTCCTTATGGGGCGTTTACACTTAGTCGATTTAGTCGCACGACTAAATCGACTCGCTGCATTTGCCACTAAATCGAAGCAACTAGGCCGAATCAGATTGATGGATGAGTTCAATTATTTCAACCACAGAAAATAGAACGTCTTTTAATTCAGTTGCCAATCGATTAGTCGCCTTCGATCAAGAAGCGATTAAGTTGAAGTCCCGTTTACACGGTCGATTAAGTTGAAAGTGACGTCAATTCAACTGAATCGAACGCAAATCGACTAAGTGTAAACGCCCCATTAGGGTGAAGGCCATAAATACAATATTAAACTGAAATATTCGATTTCACTTCATTTTCTTTGTGTGCTATTGTTCATTATCTTCGTCTAAACCGTTAGTTTGTGTTTGCTGCAATAATTGTTCATATTGCTCATTAAGTTCTGTAATCTGTGACTGTTCTCATTTTCCATCTTCTTCATTAAACTCATTAATCTGTTCTATTATTCCTGTACTACTTTCTCCCTGAAACACGCATTGCTCTAGACTTCTATTTCTGACACGTAGAAGAAAAGTAGTTTTCCAATCTACAGGCCACGTAAATTTTATCCAATGCTGGACATTGATCCTTAGTGTGAACTCTCGCACAATTATCAACATGAATTAAGTATGACTAAGGTGTTTCACATTTTTGAAGTCCTTGTGCGGCAGAAGTTTCTTTATCAGCAAATGTTCTCTGTCTTGTATAAAGATTATTGATTTCTAATGAATGAAAATTTCATATGCACTTAAAATAACCGTAGTAAAGCACTTGTAACGATTTTATGCTAGTAATTCTACACTTGCAAATAGCTGTATTACTTACAATTTAATTCTGCTGCCTGCAGAAATTTGTTCCTTAGAAACATGACTAGCCATCCAGAGTATTGTAAAAAATATATGGTGTGCCTAAACTTGACCAGCATCCAGTTTCGATAATAGAATGGAATACCCGTATGAATAGTTACTGTTCCCCTTGAACATAATAAAGGATAGACTTTATTAACAGCTAGGTCAAGATAATAACTCTAGCTGTCTATTACAAACACAGAATTCGGAGATACGTTTTGTTCAAAAGTTATGGTGTAGACTAACGGACGGATGTAACCCGCTACTACTAGTTGAAATTTAAACGGATTGAACTCCATTATCAAACTATACCAAGATAATTCCTCGAACTATCTATTGAGAAATAAAATTGAAAAATTCTTTTCGATTCAAGGGTTGTGTACGTTAATGTATGTACTAATATAACAATATTTTAATTTCAATTTACGTGATACTAATAACAAATTAAGTCCCCTTAAACATAAAAAAACCTCTAAAACAAACTAAAGCAAAAATATTTGTTAAATTGTAAATGAAAGAATGAAATCTTTTTCGGGGACCACAGAGGCTCATTTCTAGTGCATGACGTCTGGCTCAATCCCAGCTCAAATCATGTGTACTTTGGTGGTATGCAAGCCCTTGCGAGTAATTTTTCTCGACATACTTCCATTTTGAGACATTTCTTTGCAAGTTCCTGTGAAAAAAAAAAGTCGAAGAACTTTGGACATTTCCGAACATCTGATTAGTTAAACAAACTTGTGTATGGAAACATTGACTTTGTAGGTCAATGTCAGGGTTCTGATATTCGTTTGTTTGAAGTGATCGAAATTCCATCTATCTTGTGTAATCTACTCGTAACGAATAGGTTTCCATTAGAATGAAACGTAAGGTAGCTAGGCGTAGCAACATAAAATTCTGTTCGTCAAATTGAAAATTAGTGAAGTGTAATTTCGGTATGATTTTGCGTTATAGCGCTTCTATACGTAAGCTGGACGGAAGTAAAGTATAAAATTATATGTAAAGTGAACAGGGATATATTGCTCAGCGAGAATTTGTAAGTAGTAAATTTTATCCTATTATTTTTCTCTCTTTTGACAACTACTGCAAATTTTTGGTGAGTAGTATGTCTTTGTTCACTAATTTAATCATTTGTTGTTGAGTATTTGGAAACTAAATTCAATTTAGTAGTAAATTTTGATATGAGTAATCTTCTAAATTTTATAATCTGTATATTGCATTTAGATAATTGAAAAGTGGAATGATAATGTTGCAAAACTTCCGTACCACCATTGAAAAATGGGAAATGGTTAACTTTGGTTTGGATTTGAATATTTGTGTTTGCACCTTTATTTTGTTATTATTGAATTTATTTTCATGTTGAATGACTTATACAATAAACTGTTAAAGTTGAGGAAAATCATAATTTTTATCTGGAAAAGATTATTCGCCCAATTGTTCCGCATTAAGGAAAAATATACTGAACCTTTCATAGGTAGTGGTTTACTTGCTGTCAAGATTGCCGCTACAATTTCCTCCCAATTTCTTCATCTCACTTTTTCATTCTTAATTATCAATATCCCTTAGCCTCGAAGCATAAACATGGGACGTTAAATTAAAAAAAAAATCATGAATATGTCTGAGGCTAAAGGAGCCGGATGATTAATGAAAGTGAAGGATTGTGAAAGGATTTGGTGGAATGAGTATGTGGGTGGAAACGGGATCTGACAAATCTAGGAATGCAATGTTGTCTATCACACTCACCTAACCTGGGATTGAATCAGAGCCTTGTCATACCTGATGTGGGCGCTCTACCACTGAGGCATAGGCCCGCAACCAGCCACAGAGGTTTGGGGGGTCATAAATATGTTAGAGGGGGCCAAGTCATTAAAATTTCTCTTACAAATAGCTAAATTCTGTTTTTTTGTATTAATAATAGCATTTTGTGTTAAGGTCTGGAGGGGCCACGAAAAGTTTAGGGAGGCCACGCCCCCTCTGGTTGAGAGCCTGTTGAGGCACCGTGCTTTGATTTCGTCACATCACAAGCCAATACTAAACTCGGTTCATACGGTGTTTCCAACTATACATGCCTATGTGCTTTTTGATTCTTTTATTTGGTTATTTAGAAAATAAAACGAATTTACAATCCTATTGTAAATTCGTTAATATGGGTAATAATAAAACCCAAATTACATCAAAACCTGCATTGTTCAAAATATCTTTACATATATGAAATTGCTGTATTAGAATGTTGCTGAATTAATTCCTAAAGCATTTTTTACCTCAAGTGAATACCTAACTAGGCAATCCTCATGTACTCAAAAATTGTTGGTTCATTTCGTTTAATGATAAGTAGTAGACGAAATCATGATTTCCTACCTACCTACAATAAAATACGGTACCTATCTACAAAACCTACAAAATATGTTTCCTAAAGTAGCTCCCATGCGAATCTCATCAAAGTTAAGGCCCTACCCTCCCCCCCCAAAAAAACACAAGTCCATGTACGTGTCCTCGTATCATATTTTTAATTGGTAGCAGGCACGTAGCCAGGATTTCGTGAAGGGGGGGGGTCCGTTACATGAAATATTGTGGTCATCACACCAGGGGCTCGATCATTCTAAACTATTTTACTGGAACATATATTGGTTCGTTTAGCAAGGATTTCGTAACGGGGGGGGGGGGGTTGACATGAAATTCTGAAGGTCCAGGAGCTCGATCAATCTAAACTACTTTACTATCAACATATATTGGTTTGTGAGGATATCTTGGTAAGTATTTTAATAAACTATGAAGAAATTTACATCCTCCTTCTGCTTATTCAAATATAACAACCTTCTTTTCATTATGACCGTAACTATTTTTTAAAAAAGTACATACTCAACAATGTCTTGTAAAATATTTTACAATATCCGCGTTCCTTTCTCTTTTCAATCAACTGTTAACAACTTTTATCCATATAAATTTTTGTTTCCATTTTTCTGTCAACTACTGTCTGTTCCAAATGACAGGTTAAAGGAGCAGTAGAAAATTGGTTTTGAAATATCATGTTTGATACTGCAAGGATGCGATGACGAAAAATTATGACAAAAAATGTCCACGCAATGGCACTATGCTTTCGGAAGCTTGAAATCTCCCTGACTAGTAGCAGAAATTCTGAGAAGTTTTCTAGAAATTTCAAATTCCCTGACTCTTCCAGGTTATCTCGCTCACCTCGCAACCATGTATTGCAAGTAATACAAATTTCCTCATAAGAAAGAGTAACCAAAAGCTTCCTGTAGTTTATTTTTAACACTGATCCTTCTTTTTCTCATTTCATTTTGTTTTATCCTTCCCTTTTTTTTTTCATTTCTGGTCTCGAAGGGGGGGTCCGGACCCCCCGGACCCACCCCTTGGCTACGTGCCTGTTGGTAGACATATTCAATTTAAATCCTAATAATAGATGTTCAAACGTATGATATAAAAATACATACAGTATTTCAACAAAATAGTTTATCTTACACCTTGCTCCGTCTAAGGAAACAAAAAATTCATTAAATGTTAAGAATTAAGCAATACACTGAATGCGGCAGAAACATAAATATTACACAAAACAATGACGAAAAAGACTTGATATTTTTGAAGTTTGAGTATAGAGAAAAATGGAGAAAATTATCTAGTTTGAATTAGACATGAATGAGAAAGTATTTGAAATATAGTAGTAGAGGGGAAAAGAGGAATCTTATATATAATTTAAAATAGGAATAGAAGTTCGTTGGAGCATTGAGTTAAGAGGAATTGTATCATGAGGGAAGTACTAGATGATCTGATGGCAAGAAAAAGAGGAAGAGGACAAAAGACAATACAGGCGATCAAGGGAGCCGATTTCTCTGTAATTGTTTGGGGGGGGGCATTCAGATGCAGAAGGTATATATATATATATATATATATATATATATATATATATATATATATATATATATATATATATATATATATATATATAAGAGGATTTTAAGACAAATTGCTTTCAAATTATGCCAAATATTGTATATTCATAAATATATTAGGGGACCCACATGAGCTTTGGCATTCTCCTTATCTCCAATCGCATTCAACTCACTGTGTTATTGCCAATGGAACACAGACCTCCACAAAAAGCGACAGAACATTCTTGATTACCTATAGAAAAATTATAACAACAAAATAAGGAAGAACAAGAAGAGAGTGCATTCTTAGGGAAGTGAAGTGCACAAACTATATAACTGGAAAACAAATTGAAATAGTCCTGCATAGCAGGGACCAGGTGAAAACCAGGGACCAACACATAATATAATAAAGTGTCCAAAAAAGTTTGATAATTTAAACAGGAAAAGAATGCACGAACAACTTTTTAGTAAACACTTGTAGAAAATACAAGCACATTCACATTGATAATTATTTCTGCATACAAGCTGGAGGTCTATATCGTCATCAAATCGCTGTGTTGCTACCTACGTCTTCATTTGGTGAAACGAGTGATAGTCACTTGGCACGAGATTCGGGCTATGTGGTGGGTGGTCGATACCCGCAATAAAAGGCCTATAAGAATTGGCCAAGTGCGGACGAGCGTTGACGTCAAACAGCAGGACTTTTTCAATCTATTTTCCTTAGTCTAGTTGAATTGTTCTTTGTAGGTTCTGTAGTGTTTCACAATGTTTCTGAATAGTGATGATTGAGTCACATTCAAGTTCCACTAGTACACAAATTCCTTCTCAAAGCACAGTGGCCATAAACTTTCTAAACATTCCAGACATGGTATTCAAGCTTTTCTCTTGATAGTTTTAATGAATTGCTGTGTCCCCACCCCTGAACTTTTTTTTTTTTTTTTTTTTTTTTTTAGGTTTGCAATTAATGTAGTTAAGCCAAGACTCGTCCCCAGTAACGATACGATCAATAAAGCGATCGCCGTGTTTGTAATACGCCTCAAGGAATTTCAAAGTGGCAGTCATTCGCTGAGTATTGTGTTCCTCTGTCAAAATATTCGGTACCATCTTGCACAAAACTTACGGTAGGCTAACTTTTGGATCACAACTTTATGCAATAAGCTCCATGAAGTTTAAGGAAACTTAAAAGTACGGTCTATTATCGTAAAACAGGGATTTTCATGAACTTTTTTCCTTGAGTTTTGCGACCAGTTCATCTGAAACAATGCCAGTGGCCTACTTTGGTGTTCATCGTGAAGTATTAACACTTCACTCCAGTTTCACCCATCACATCTTTACCGTAATCTTCACACAGTTGCCGGTTAATGCCAATTGGTTTAATGTTTTTCTCCAATCAAACATTCACTCATTTTAATAATGTATTATGAATAGAGCAGAAGTAACACGAAAATCACACGTCCATAGCAAGATTCCCACTGTGTGGACGCCTTCTAATGCATTATGAAAAAAATATATCGTGCTCATACTGCCAGGCAAAATGCACACGCCATGGTGAAGACTGCCTATATCATCAATGGACGCCGTAGTAGTACTTACACTTGTTTTAAAATACTGACAAAGGACAATTCCGATTTGATGAATTCATTTGGTGAAAATGATTGTTACCACTAGATTCAGCATCAAAAGAAACACAGAAATGAAAGTGTTTAGTGGCAGACTGTATGCAGGGTGGGAGATAAATGAGGGGAAAATACGAAGATAGAACTAGAAAATGTCTAGAAATGTCATGTTAATTTGGAAACGAGTAGAGGCATTGAAGGCGTTGGTTTAATGAAAATGTTGGGTATGTGGAATTCATGTAGAGCTCCACTGAATAGGTGTAATATGAATCACGAGGAACATCTGGAAAGCCACCATGTTGGATTTAGCGCAAGAAGAATATACGAGAAAGGAGTTATGTAACACACGGCTCTTGACGCACACCGTATATTGAAATCAATAGTGGTCAATGCGATTTGAGACCTCTGTAATAGGAGGCATTTTACCCTATGGTAATATATCAATACTGTTGCAAAGGTGATGTGAATGAGGAACTAGAGACCCCATAGTGTGGTCCATAATAACGTTGTATGCACGAGGGGTAGAAAGAGATAGAATCGAATCCTGAAACATCAAGAAGAATGTTTGAAACGTGTAACGGAACGATAAGTAGTTCCACTGGATATAAGCTGGCGTGGTATCTTGCACAAATACACCTGTCCCATTCAGGGTTCTGATATATATTAATGACCTCTTCAACAAAACGTGCCGGTTGTAACACTAGTGACTCTTCTCAAAACCAGTTACATACAATTGGCAGTTACATACAATTGGCACTGTTCACATTACCCCTACTCAATGAAGCTCTACATGTATTCCTCATATCCAACATTTGACCTTAATCCCTCTACTCATTTTAAAATTAATATGGCATTTATAGAGATTTTCTATGTTCTATTTTCGCATTTTCCCTTCACTTACCTCCCAACCTGTATACGGTCTGCCAATAAACACCCTCTTTTTCTCTGTTTCTTTTGGTGCTGAATCCAGTGCTAGCAAACATATTCAATAATTGAATTCACCAAATCGGAATGGTCCCTTGTGAATTCTAAATGTGCTTCAATGTACCCATTAAGTTTCGAATGCATTTCTTTATCTAAAACTAGATCCTTTGTTGCCGAATTTTTAGTGTGTATAATTCTGAATATGATAGACAGTGCAAGGTCAAAGCGTTGATATTGATTAAAAAAATGTAAGGTAATTGGAATCACGATGAATCAAGACACAGTAAACTACCATCTAGAAAAAAAATGAATATTTAGGCAATGAATTGATGTCTTGATCCTATCACCCAACTAAAGGATACTGACTAGCTTGCTATCATCATTTGGTGGAATAATAGTTCTTAAATTTATAGAACATATTTGGGTCATTATTTCAACCTTTTGTTTTTTGAAGGGGATCTGTTCCGAGTTGTCTTTTAGAACGGGGATAACACTATAATAAACGCATGTAGTCAGGAATCGAAGTAAGAACTCCTTTAGAAAAAAATTAGGATTGTACCACTTTTGTATCTTGCTTTCTTTAATATGCTTCTCAGAGGGGCACAATGACTCAGTGCTAGAGTCACAACTTCTGATACGGAGAGTCCTTGGTTCGATCGAAGATATCGCAAAGTAGGTTTTGTGGTAATCAAAGACCGTGATCATGCTTTCTTCCAGGGGTTATCGTACTTCATTAATTCCAAGATTTTGGTCTCATCATCTACACCATCCTCCCCTATCGTTGGAACATAACCATTTGATGTGAAAGTAAATAAAAACTACTCACCTCATATAATTCTGCATTTTCTTTCTGTTATTTATTTTAAAGGATGTCAAAAAATATCAGTTCGATAGTTTTCTTATAGATGGCGCATCTAACGAATTGTAAAATTCAATATTATAGAATTTTCTTTCGTGTTGAATTTGTTATTTGTTTCAAAACTATGTTCATCTTTAATACAAAACCGAAAGCAAATGTAACAGATATGGAACCAAAGCTTATTATTAGAAACTTTTGATCAAAATGTTACACCTACCATTGGTAACTGTAAACAAATATAACATAATAGTTACATTTTCAAATGCTTTATAACGGACATTATTCTCTGAGTAGGTCTCAAAATTTTTTTAAATATTTTTTTTGTTATATTGTACGGTTCTATGGTAAACGATTTATATTTAATTTTATGAATTAAGTTTCAATTACAAAAATGAAAGTACAGCAGATTATTCTGTTATATTGTGTTTCATTCGTACATAAACTGCCAATATTATTCCATTTCGTAAAAATACTAAGAGAATAAATATGTACATTATACAGTAGAAAGTCCATTTTCCAAATCCAGTAATTAAGACCGTTTCCTGCTACAAGTTTAGCCTGGTATTTGTCAAACGTCACATATATAAAAAGCTTATTTTGTCCTGTAGCGCACCTCTAACACAAAATTTTATATCATTTCCGGTTATGTAACACAGACTTGGATAACTATCCATAAAGTCCTCTTGATTTTGTTAAGTACCTCTTGTACAAATTGAATCCATAAAGCTCATTTGAGGTTATTAAGCATCTCTTATACAAAATTGGATTCATAATGACCACTGGCTATTGTTAAGTACTTCTTACACAAACATTGGGTTCTTAAAGTCCGTTTGATGCTCTTAAAAACCTCTTTGCAAAATAGAATCCATAAAGACCGTTAGATGTTCCTGACAGCATGTTATAAAAGAAATGGATTCATAACTCCGATGGTTATTAAGAACTTTTTATACAAAATTAGATCTATAAGGACCGATGGTTGCTAATAAACACTTCTTATATAAAATTGGATCCATAACGAGTAATTATGGTTGTTAAGCATTTCTTATACAAAATTGGATCCACAAGGAGTGATTATGGTGGATAAGCACTTCTTACACAAAATTAGATCCATAAGGAGCGATTATGGTGGACAAGCACTTCTTACTCAAAATTGGATCCACAGGGAGTGATTATGGTTGTTGAGCACTTCTTACACAAAATTGGATCCACAAAGAGGGATGATTGTAGATAAGCACATCTTACACAAAATTGACCCATAAGGAGCGATTATGGTTGTTAAGCGCTTCTTACACAAAATGGGATCCACAAGAAGTGATTATGGTTGTTAAGCACTTCTTACACATAATTCGATCCAAAAGAAGCGATTATGGTTGTTAAACACTTCTTACTCAAAATTGGATCCACAAGGAGTGATTATGGTTGTTAAGCACTTCTTACACAAAACTGGATCCACAAGGAGTGATTATGGTTGTTAAGCACTTCTTACACATAATTCGATGCAAAAGAAGCGATTATGGTTGATAAGCATTTCTTACACAAAATTGGATCCAGACGGAGCGATCATTGTTGTTAAGCATTTCTTACAGAAAATTGGATCTATAAGGAGCGATGGTTTTTGTTAAACACTTCTTATACAAAATTGGATCCTTAAGGTTCGTTTGATGTTGCTAAATATCTCTTAAAAAAATTGTTTCCCTAAAATGAGATGGTTGTTATTTATACCAGGTAGGATGTTAGGTATCTATGTATAAAGTCCAGTGATGTATGTGTTATGCAAACTTAGATATGCAAGTATTAAATTCTATGGTCGTAATGTCTTTTCTGCCGGTGTCCGATATTCCGATCGAAAATCTGATACTTAAAGTCCTCCTCTTACGAAATTTGATATCATATGAAATTACTGTAACGTATATCTTATAAACATTTAGACGTTGCATACATGAAGTCCGACGTTAGTAGCGTACCTCGTATACAAAATTGTATGCTGATGGGTTACCTGTGTTTCGATTTTATTTACGAAATTGGATGCGTAACTATGAAGTCCCATATTTGTGAAGTCTTTCTCATGCAACGTTGGATGGGCGCTCATGAATTCTGACAGTTTTAATGTACATCTTACACAAAATAAGTTTGGTATCCATGAAGTCCAATCAAATATAACTTAGTTATGTAATACTCTCTTAGCTCTTTCCCAAGTATTCCAGGAGCGACTTTGTTACAATAACAAAGTTTAAAAGTCATGTTCCTTTAAATGTGTATTTTTGACTTGTAACAGTCTTCCACCGGATTTGCGATATGTCTATTATATAAATAATGTTGTTTCCTATATATTTGTATACTCAGAGAAGAAACATTCATCTTGGGAAACGACGATATAACTTAACAAATGTCTAAATCGTAGTCATACGTTGCCGTGAATTAGTAGTTTTTGAATTATTATTGTTAGAAAATTGATTGTTAAAAGTGTAGAATTCTCATATATCTCTTATCTTCGCATTGTAAAGTTATACTTCCTTCGAATGTTCAGATATATCCTTATCCTAAAGATCATATTTAAGGGATCGAATAAAGGAAAACATGTACGTTTAAGTCAGTGCTGTAACTTAGATTTTTCTCTAGGGGGGGAGGGGCAGGGGCAAGCATATTGAGGTCTCCTAGAAAGTTTTTTGGGAACCCTCAAAATTCGAAAATTGGCCCCTTAATTTCAACTTTCTCTTACTTTTTGTGGTCCCCCGGAGCCTGTGGACCCCCCCGCAGGGCAAGGACTTAGGGGCCGTTAGTTACGCCCCTGGGCCCATTCCATACATTACAAATTAATTAAGGTGACAATATTTACAAATTTCAAAGCCATACGAACAAGTATTATTTCTAGGGCCCCAATAGTAGACATCTTTTATTGAAATGGTCCCATGACGACTCATTTTTGTTTTATTTTCCTTTTGTGTGTTTTTTTGTTTAAGTAATGTAGTGGACCTGTTTGATGCTTTATTTATAATTTCATGTTCGTATCGTATATGGAGTAAGAAAATTTTATCTTAAAGTTGGTCCTCCTCGAACAGCGGGGAGTTTTCCTGGGGAACAGTTGCCTCCTGCCCCCCACAAGCTACGGCCCTGGTTTAAATGTATAAAATATATTATACCACATTTATCTTTCGGTTTAAGACTTTTTTATTGTTACTGTTAAGAGCAGATTAAGAAATGTTCTGGCTGCGTCGACTCCAAGGAATTTTTGCACCCATTCAAAGTCAGGACTTAAAAGGGAAAATCAATTGAACACAAAATCAACAACAATAAAACTAGAAATAAGTTAATTAAACTACAAGAAAACACATCCATACAAGAGCTAAAATTAAATCGCATGCAAAACCTGAAGCTCTTTAAGAAAAACAGCAGCAATCGAGAGATAAAACGAGTGTCATCGCCAAGGAGCAAGTGTAGGTCGATTGGGAAGTTGTAATGTTAAGCAACAAACTTTCAGAATACTTTCTTTTACCTGAAATGTCACCACATATAGGATGTCACAAAAGTACCCTGACATAGGGTAACTCTGGTACTATCAGAGTGATAATAAAATATAAGAGGAGAAACGGTCCCCAAATATGATGTTTTCAATCTAAAGTGAAGGACGAACCTTTTGGGCAGTACATTCTTTATGCGTCCAATGTTAAATGAAAATGAAACGTTGCCATTTACCTTGATCCACAACATAAGTAAATGAAGTTTCTGTCTGTATGCTAACGTGTCGATGACCAGACCCCATTTCAAACCTGCCTCCATTCACCATACTCTTTCAAAATTTGTCCACCTCCTGTCCCGTCCTTCCCTCCCCTAGCCCCAGGTAAATGGCAACGTTGCATTTTCATTTAACATTGGGTGCATAAAGTGTGTACAGCCCAAAAGGCGTGTCCGATTTTGAAAAAAAAAAAAAAACCTTTACTTTAAAATGAAAACATTCGTATTTGGAGACGGTTTCACTCTTACATTTTATTGTATCTCTGATAATAATAGAGTTACCATATGTCAGGGGACTTCTGAGACACCCTGTATAAACAATATGAAGAAATTGGGTGACCAATTTGAGAGATTACATTCCTTGTATTAAAAGGATGAAAAATTTTAATAAACAAAAGTCACAAAACAGGTAATTTCAGGAGCGATCTGGATAACCTTCAACGAATGGTTTGTAAAAAAAATATGACCAAAGTGAAAACTCTGAACTCCGACTATCGATCGCTACATGTCTTCAACAGTCTCTTATCCGCTGTTGAGCTCACTGAACCACCGGAAAACCTGGACCCTTGACAAGGCGTCGTCTTTGTAAGCCTTTTTGACCAAGGCAAGCGCGTCGGAAGCCGTTTAGTGCCTAGATGAAAGTAAAATTTAATTGCTCTCTAGTTCACATTAAATATTATAGAAATCTAAAACAGTGTAGGAGTAACGCAAGTACCACACAATATATAAAAATGGATATCTCATATTTATTTTTATCGTTTGAACTGAGGAATTCTGAGGAGGCATTCAGTTACATCACTGCCTGGAATCATCAAACAAAAGTCTAATAATAACGGAGTTAATACGTAAATATGAAGAATAGTAAAAAACCAAGGATTATGATTACATAGGACAAATATAAACAAAATAATCAAATATAACTAAACACTGGAATAACATAGTTACTCCACATAGTCGCTCAAAGCTTAAAGACATTTTTGAATCACATTCTCAGGAAGCTTGAGAAAGAAAAAACATCTTGTGAAAGAAAATTATAGGACTTTAATTATATTCTGGAAATAAAAACTGTTCTATGGACAACTATAAAAGGTGTATTTATTTCGCGGATATAAATTAAGATGACTAGATTCTTTCTAGCGAAAAGTAAGACACAAGTATAATAGTATAGATAGCCTACTACGTCGGCAATACGCATGTCCTCATTTCATTTAACATTAACCTTAAGTTAATCATTTATTTTTCTTAAAAAGAAGCACCCAAGAAAAAATTTGAAGGAATTCAACACAACTCCAAATCTTTTCATGAATGACAAATACACGATTGATGAAACAATTTAAAACAATTTGATTGAGTAACGTAAAGGTAATGAGAAACAAACCTTCAATATGTTGAAGCTAAAAATGATAATGAAACAAAAATGCAGTTCGTCATAACCAGTGTGTCTTCCAGACATGTTTTTAGGGGACACTGCCTCCCCGGAGCTCTGAGACTGCTTCCCTGGAGGAGACCAAAATAATACGTCTATAATATTATAATAATAAATAGAATAGTACCAGCAGTGGTGCCCCCCAGAATATGAAGTGTGCCCCCTCGGAACATAGTTTCTGAAACACTGGTCGTAACAGTTATTTATTCATTCCTTGCAAACCTCTTTTTTTTTAAATATTAACAAATTACTTTCACTAATATGTAACATCTGTTTACCAACTGAACATTACTGTAGTGCTTGGTGACACATTTTTCGTTTGAATATGCAGCATGCAGTAACTTGGTGTTTTGCAAAATCATATCATGGAATTCACTACAGGTACAATAGTTACACTTGGTTATTATTAGGATTTAATCAACTGAGACATCTCATCAGTTCAGAAATTACTCATTATAGAAAATACCTTCTCCGTTAGAACATGTGTGACAAGGAGGCACATAATGAACTCCACAATATAACATACTTGGAAATATGAAATGGAGGTTTCTAAAAAGTACTTGAATTATTCACTCCATTTTAAATATACTCTTATTTGGGCAGTGTTCAATTCTTTAATTTTTGCATAACTAACGTACTTCTTTTGGACATGGTTAAGAAGTAGATACAGATAAACTAAATACATGGAAGTGCGTCGGGACAGTAATACGGCAAACTATGGATGCGTTAAAATATTAAATAGTACTTCTGATAAAATGCATACTTTCGAATATCTAGAATCAATATTAACAGACGAAAATCATATTCACCAAGAAATTAAATGTCGACTAAAAGCAGGGAATTCGTGTTACTATTCGGTTCAAAATCTCTTGTCGTCGAGAATTCTGTCGAGGAATTTGAAGCTTGTAATATTTAAAACGATAATCATGTCTGTTGTTCTGAATGTTGCAAAACATGGTCGCTTACTCTGACTTAAGAACAGAGACTGAAAGTGTTTGGGAACAAGATCCTGAGACGAATATTCGGACCCACGAGAATGGGGAATGGTGGACACTCTGTAACGAGGAACTACATGGTTTATACGGTTTACCAAACATTGTTATTGTCATCAAGACTAGAAAGCTTAGGTGGGCAGGTCATGTAGCTAGGATAGAAGAAAGTAGAAACGTTTTGAAAGTATTGACTGGGAGACCAATCGGAAAACTACCCAACCATCCAAACAGCACAATTACATAGCAGGTATATGCTTGTCATGTTCCCTCAGGTACATCGGAATGTATCCAGTATGTGCCTTATATACATCTGAGAAAGAAATTATATGGATGGCAAGTGATAGCCACAGTCTGTGTCCGCCCCTAGCCTCATGCCTGACATGTACCTGGGGAACGTGCCTAGTATGCTGTAAGCGTCAATGAACCACAAAATTACTCCACCAAAATATGTTAAATCACCTATATGCGTAATGTGTTTAATTTAAGGTGAGTCTAAACAACACTTTAAACAAAAAAAAATGTATTCACGAACCACCAACTTTGTGTTACTAGCCGCGTGCTTTTACGACTTGGCCACAGAAGCGATGAAGAGAACGTCGCTTGTAGAGAGATAAATTATTGAGGTCTTTTGCATTCGGATAATCAGAGTGCTCCTTTAACCGCATATATTCGACGATAACCGTTTGGGATCAGATAAAATCTGTTCGCCATGTAATTTTATAACAAATTGACGAGTGTCTATTTACTTTATTTCATAGTTCTTCCATATTCACTTTCAAATTATCGGAGACAGTTGCCATCTAATAAAGTTGATGCGTGTATTGCTTAGAGTACACAATCGCTTAGAAAAAGAAGCAACAAATGCATCAAATGTGGGGGAGGAATTTAGAACACCTAAATGGCGAATGCCTAGCACATCTTGTGCTGTTAGGGTATCTAAAACAGTATGTACCTAAAGGACGTACCTATAACATGACAGATATATATCCCAAGTTACAACATAAAAACAAATGACTGTTAGAGTGCGAAACTGAGCCAGGTATATAAATGCTATATTTGTGGTTGCAAATATCAATAGGTGTAACAAGTACCTAAAACTGTAGGTAGCTGAAGTACACACTTAGCACATGAATATCATATATGTCAAGTGTCGACTACCTAAACGTAGCTGGGACACCTAAATGGCACATCTTGTGTTGTTAGGGTAGACGAAGGTGGGAGAATAATATTAAGATGGATCTGGAATACAAAGTACAAACTGGATCCAGTTGGCTAAGGATAGAAGTGAATGAAGAGCTTTTGTGAAAGCTGCAATGAACCTCCGGGTTTCGTAGTTAGTTACTTAGCATACTTCTTTACATTTATAATGTAATCAAACAGATAGAAATCATTTGTTTCTTGGGGGAGTGGTGGCTCAGTGGTAGAGAGTTCACCTGCGGCGCTTGGGGTCCCTGGTTCGATCCCAGCTCGCACCCTGTGGACTTTGTGGTGGACAAAACATCGTGCTCGTGGGTTTTCTCGGGGTTCTCCCGTTTCCTCCCACTGAATGCTGAATCTTCAACTATCGAATCATGCTAACCTTGAAGGAAATTAAGAAAATCACTAAAAACTGATGGCTGGCTGAGGATAAAATAGAGCTATATTTTAGACAAAGGATCATTGAAAGAAATTTCAATAACTGTGGGATACTTTTCTTATGATAGAAAATACAATTTTAAAGCTAGATAAAATTTAAATATACGTTCTATAGCTGACAACAACAGAATCCATCCAGCGTTATTGAAGGAAAGGAGGATTCGAGCACTCGACTTCCACGAAATCATAAAATTCACACAACGTAACTTCACGTACGGTATATATGTAAAAGTATGAATATATTTTCTGAATCACACTACCTATGCAAACTGGTGAAAAGTCTAGAACGGTTTGTATACAGTTATTTACCATGTGTGCAGCACAATCAACACCCACAATCAGTGACGGATCTAGAAGTTAAAAACAAGGGGATAGCCAGAGACCACACTTTGATAGGTATATCATGATTTTACTATAAACTTTCAAAAATATATAAATAAAAGCTCAAATTATTTTTGTCACTCAAAACACCTAAGGTCTAGGCCCCTGGCTACATCCACCACTGCCCACAATTGGTTTGTTCAACGAGTTCTGAAGCATACTGTAAATATTCTGGTTACAGTACTTTACATCTTCGAAGTTGGAGTTAGTATTATCAACACATATCATTTTCCTTTCAATTTTGTACTCCTGTAATGTGTGACGAATATATGTGGACACAATATCAGGCGTTTTACCACACTGATATGGAAAATCGAGAACTTCAACCTCACTTGTAGGATGAAAGTAGCGGACCAACAAGGGAAACAGTTTCGTAGACTTATGATTTGAAGAATCCGCATAAGCTGTGTACTGTAATATAATTTAAGTGATCACAGTCTTTCTGATTTCTGAAAATCCGCAAGGGCTAATCACATTCATTGCAATACATGGGCGTCCTTAATGCATGTTAAGAATTGCATGCTAAATCTCTTCGAGCACTTCGTGAATACTAGGGATGGGCAAAATCGGTTTTTATAAAAACCGAAAACCTGTTTCTATAACAACCGAAACCCGAAAAACCGACATTACCGTTTTCTCCAAAACCGGTTCGGTTTTTCACCGAAACCAGTTTCGGTGAAAACTTTTCCAAAACACATAAAACTATTTCTGTGGAAATGGATACGGTTTCCGGAGAACAACGAAACACCATTCTGGTCAGAAATAGAACAAATTTTCGAAAAAAACCTGGATCGGTCTTGAAGAAAACCGAAACCGGATCAGGTACGAAACCGAACCGGTTTTGAAGAAAATCGAAACCGGTTTCGGAAATTTTCAATAACCGGTTTCGGTTTTTCTGAAAATCGAAAACCGAAAAACCGGTTTTTGTGCCCACCACTAGAATAGATATTGCAGAGTAATATCAGTTACGCTTGCGCTTTTGATGTTGACAAATCAAAACAGTTTCCAACTGGAGAAATACTATAGGTATAAACAAACTCTTTACAACATTGGTGTTATAGTCTTATAACATTTCTGTGAGTGATTGTTATTGCTTTCGTGTTATACTATAACAAGCAAGTATTCTATTACGGTTAAAATTCCTAATGTAAATCCAGATAAGGTAGATGCAGTTAAATACGCCATGTTAATGGTGTTGGATTTTTTAAGGCCTTAATTTTCATGGAACACAAAGAACAAGACGTGTGCGTTACAGAGTAGCGTTTTCCGCGTGAAGAGAAAAATGAGGCAATAATGGTACTCACTTCTGTTTTGTACCCAAGGTAAAAGAAAAAAAAAGTGTTCCAAAGTGACGTATTTCAAAACACATGCAGGTAATTACGCCAAGTCTAGGATACTACTAGAAACCTGTAATGAATCTTGCAACTGCTTAAATCGTCCTTACTATGCGAAGTCAAATATTACAGTCATCATCAATATTGACGCTGGGAATTTATAAGCTGGTGCTAACAACTAACTAAGGGAAACTGATATTAGGAAGATTTTGTTCTTAAATAATTAACAGATATCTAACCCATTATTTTACTTTCTTTTTCTATTTGGATGTGTTCCTAGTTGACTTTTTGAAAGATACACACTATAACAGGCTCACATAGTCTGGAATCGAACTAAGGACTCCTTCACGACAAAATGGGCCTTCTACCTACTTTAGTGTGTCGTGATGTGCCATCAGTTTGTAGCTCAGAACAATCTCTAAATACTCATAAAATGAATGTAACGATTGGGGATGAAACTAATGCTCAACACGATACTTAAGTGTAAAAATTATGGTTGAATTTAAATAAAATTCAAATGCTTCAATATATAAGAATGACTAGTTGAGGGAAAGGTGAGAGAGAGAGAGGTTTAAACTATGAAATAAAGGATGATCACTCCTGAGAATTCTTACGAGACTGGTGTCGTCCTGGTCATCTGGGTTGACGAATAATTTTCCCTGGAAGAACCTGGATACAACGAAAACAGTCAGCAATTTGATCCCAATCCTGTTGAGTTGCCATGAGCGTCGAGCTCTCTCTTCATGATGCGTCTCTAATGATGTTCCCCTTCATCTCCATTCCACTAGTCAAGTATCTAACTCAAATAAATCTCTCGAGCTTCTTCGTGGCTAAGCGGTTAGCGTACGCGCCTTTGGCGTGGGAGACCCGGGTTCGATTCCCGTTGGGAGCTCATCTGGTTCGGATTCCACGTTAATCAGTAGGCCCGCGTCTCATATAGCCTCGCTGCTAAGCGGGACGCTAAACTAAAATCAACTCAACTCAACTCAAATGAAACTCTGGCGATGAACCTACAGAATGGTATTTACAAGACATGTAGTTGGTTGTTATCCAATGGTGCGATGTGCTCCTCACAACGATCCTGCACCTTTCCAAAGCTCGTGGAGAATACCCCCTGAGAAGATGTCATAGCCGACCGATAAAAAGTCTGAAACGGCGAACCAGATGTCGTAACCAGAAGCCACATGTTTCATCATTTCAAAAGTAACCCGTACCGAAGTAAAAGTATATAGTGGGAACCCACTTACAGCAACCCGTAAATCTGAAACGGACGGCGGATTCAGCTATTAGAACCCAGTAATAGAGTATGTGTTTAAGAAATATGAAAGTGAAGTGACTTAAAGTAATAATATCTAATCTGGGCTACCTGTAGCTAAAATGTAATCAGTGAAGTGAAATAAGTAGAAAGCTATAAAATATGATTTTACATGCAATACTTGTTACATACTTCAAAGGACGAAGGAGAGAGAAAAATAATGATGTTTATTCGCCAAACATTATGGAAGAAAAAGATGGACAGGAGTAACATTAGTGAGGATGTTGTGAAACGCCCCAATCAACAAATTAAGGAATACCGTTGCTACGGACCCCATGATAGATTATCTCTTGCTTTGTGTGACATTTCCATGTGTTAATAATGGTCGACGAGTCATTCAACGCATACCTTTCTTCAGTGGTGCTATTTTATTTTTTTTAACAACTAGTTTATATATATATATATACCCTATTAGGGTATCCCTTTTTTGGGTAATTTCGTATTGAGATACGCACACCCCCGAAATGTATTCTATGTGACCATGAACACCCATTAGTGAAATAGCGGCTCTCTACAAGAACGTAAACCCGTGCCGACTTGGCGACAAAATCTTGAAATGACGTTTCCACATTATAATGTAATTTAGAATTTCCAACCCTGATAACGGAGAAACTAAAAGAGACAAAGAAACGAAACTTTACACGAGGAAACTAGAGGAAGGGAGACATCTGCTCGAGTATTGACAAGTAGCACCGGATGAACAGTATTGCCAACCCAAGAGAAAATTTTGTTTTTGTAAATGGAATGATCTACATTAAATATCATCGTTGGAAGCAACAATCGACATAAAGAAAATTAAAATCAGTTAACGTCTTCCGTTCGCGCATCTTACTTAAATATTTTGAAAATTTCAGAAATCGCCCTTTTTTTGTAATTTCTAAAGTTACTTCAAACTTTAACATAACGACGCTCTGCCCTTTTTAACGTCTTTTAAGATTTAAAGAGTTTAAACAAGTTAAATTTTGATCAATTATGTTTCATTTTCCGTTCGCGCAAGGTCTGAGAAGAAACAGAAATTTTATCAATATTTCTCTATTTTCATTGTGAAATTCTTCCGTTCCTTTTGCTGGGAAAAAAAGAAGCAGAACTCACTTGACATTGATTAAACTGATTTGAACTGGGTTGAATCATACGTGGATTGAATCATACTGGATTGAATCTATTGATACAACAGTTACAGAGAAGATAAATTTGAAAGTCCAGCGTAAAACGCGAATCTTTAGTGAGCACTGAGTGGAGAAGAGGTTCGTAAATTGGAAAGGGGAGGAGAAGGGGAAGTTGATGAATACAGACATAATTCTACCTCTGAGGTCTCGGAGTGTGAGGAAGATGAATACAAACCTAGTACGTCGACTGGAAAGCCCCAGTGGCTGAAGACAACTCAAGTTAGATCAACAGTGCTAAACAGTTATCGGTTCGGAGTCTCTGATCGGGCAACAGCTGTCATAGCGTCAAGTGTTCTACAAGATGGGATGATAACTGATACAGGTTCTTCCTATGTAGTTGATAAATGTAAAATAAGAAAAGAACAGAGTCGTGTTAGAACTAATTTGAAAAGTGAATTCAGACCTCCCGAGGAAAGTTGGGGGTCTCTTCTTTGATGGAAGAAAAGATGGTACTTCGGTCACAGAAAAAATAAATACCAGTCAATTTCATAAATTTGTGCAAGAAGAACACTATTCTCTTATCCAGGAACCTGCATAAATTTATATTGGACATGTACCTCCTTTCTCGAGTTCGTCAAATGATATAATTCAAAGCATAATTTCTTGCTTGTTTGAACTAACAATATCAATTGAAAAATTAGATGTAGTAGGGTGTGATGGCACTGCAACTAACACTGAATGGAAGAACGGTGTCATCCACTGACTAGACATGTAGGACGCCCGCTGCAGTGGAGCATATGCCTCCTGCATGTTATTGAGCTTCCTTTTCGCCACATTTTTCTACATATTGATGGTCATACTAAAGTTCCTAAATCCTTAACTGAGACAATAGGGCAGCAGCTCTCTTGCTGTGAAAAATTCCCTGTGGTAGATTATAAAACCATAGCTTATTCGATTCCTGATATAGACAGGAATTTGTTGAGCAAACACCAACAATATCCGTTGGACATTCCAAAAGCAATTACTTCGAGACATAGTTCAGAAGAATAGAAAAACGGGATCCTGGTCCTTTGTCCCATTCCAGATGGCCAACTACAGCAAACCGAGTCCTTAGATTGTACGTAAGATCTTCAGATCCATCTGAAAACTTTTAAGAAATAGTTAACTTCATTTAAAATCATACATGGCTGTCTGGTTTGTCATAAAGGGAACCCATACCTTACTGACGGATCAAAACAAGTCTTTGAAGTAATCCAGACAACATGACATTTATCTGAGTAATTACTTCAAGTTATCGACCCAGTAATAGAGCAAAACGCGTTCTTTGCACACCAGAGAATCTGCTATTGGCAATGCTAGTTGGTGACATAGAGCACATTGGGAAGCTTAGTTATAGGTTCTTAAAAGCAATATAAATTGCATCCGAAAAGGAGGCTATTCGAAATTTTGTATCATCAAAGATAAACTTTCAGGCTTCCGATTACTTTGAAATTATTAATGGAATTTTTGTGTTATATCCTCCTCCAATTCTGAGCAACCTAAATGAAGATGATACAAAACCATTCATCAAGTCTGACACTACACCTGTCAGAGAAATACAAAAGTTTCCCTGTCATATCCACACTGTTGAGAGGTGTGTCAAATATGTGAAAGAGGCCTCGAATAAGGTAGGTGGATATGAAGCTAGAGATGGCTATATCCTAGCAATAGCAACACTGAAGTCTAGATCAGTCATGCCTCATTTCTAATAAGCAAATAAGACTTTAAATGTGTGTAGATATAAAATAGAAAGAGTGAATATACAGTAAGTCAAAAATCCTACTGTATGAAAAGTATTTTTACATAATTTATTGTAAAATATAACTAGTTGTAAATAAAATGTAAATATCACATCCAACAATTGGATGGTTGGTTGGGTAGGATGTGGGAAGAACTCGAAGTGCAACAACCTTCACATGGTGAGATCTAGGTTGTTTTGTTTTACAAAAGCGAGTGAAGAGTTGCACAGTGAAAATTTCCCATAACTGTAAAATTTCAGCTTTTTCTCACAAGTAAAGGGTCCAAATGGATGAATCGAGTTACGAGATGGGACATAGTGCGTCTGATAGAGGATGTGAAAATATGTGTATGTGCAAAGTTATAGCGACTGAGCGCCATAAAAAACAGAGGGGGAGGGGTCAAAGTTGGTGGGGAAGGCCTATTTTGTTATAGAAATACATCAAATAAAGTGGACACGTAATAATAGTGAAAGATAGACACGTTGATGCTAGTGGTCTACTAATGCACGCTTAATTGCATGCATGGAGAACATGCCCGCGACCGTTCGGTCTATTTAATGGACGGGTTCCGCAAGAATGTAATGCACCCCGCCCGTAGTTCCACAATATACTAGACAATACAAACAATAGTAGTTTCACATATTGGCAAAAAAGAATGGGCAGAGTAGATCATGAACCTCCTCCGCCATCTTGAAATCCGCCATTTTGAAATCTGTGATATATTTTAAATGGAAAGGTAGTCATGTGATATATCAATTAGGGCAAGAATGTTCTTAAAAAGTCAATTATGAACTTTAGTGATCATTATGCGTACTTATTTGGAAGATTTAGGATCAACTTTATAGTTAAGCCTATTTACGAAAATCTAGGAGCCCGATACTTGTATGATGAAAGTTTGGATTATCACGAAAACAAACTTAAGTTAAACATATCTACAAGCCAAGAAAACTAACAGTGAAATTTGATATGCAAGGTGTACATTTATGACATTACTTCCGATTTGCTTCATATAGTGATGAAGAGAACTGTTCCGGTCTGGAAGGACCGTTTCCGCTTTGTTTTTCGCTTTTGGTTGAAAATAATGTGAAGTTTATATAGCTATCTTTGGTTAAATGCCATACTTACTAATATAGACCGTAACACAATAAAATCTGATAGATTGGAATCCAATTATAACGTACAGTAAGTAGACCACCATTTTTTTCACAACTTGTTATATTTCACTCAACTTTCCTTCTCCACATTCTTAAGCAAAAGTAACTTGGGACGAGCGTATAGCATGTGATATCTGGATGAAAACTGGGCTACTGCAATCGAATGTATTTTCGTAACAATCCAAACTTTCGACACGAGTATGAGTCTCCTAAATTTTCGTAAATAACTATAAAGATGATCCTAAATCTTCCAAATAATTACAGATAACGTTGACCAAAGTACACAATTCACTTTTTGAGAACATGTGGGCCCTAACTGATATAACGCATGACTACCTTCCTATTTGAAAAAAACACACAGATTCCAAAATAGAGGACTTCAAGATGGCGGCGGAGGTTCATGATCTACTCTGCCCATTTTTCTTTTGCCAATATGTGCAACTACTACTGTTTCCAATGTCCATATTTCACTATTTTTACTACTCAACATTTTATTTCATGTATTTCTATAACATAGCATAGGCCTTCTCCATCCAAATTTGACCCCCTCTGTTTCTTATGGCGCTCAGCCGCTATAACTTTGCACATTCACATATTTCTACATCCTCTATAAGACACACTATGTATCATCCCGCAACTCGATTCATCCATTTGGACCCTTTACTTGTCAGACCTTGCGCGAACGGAAAATGTAACACTATTGATCAAAAGTTAACTTATTTAGGTTCTTTAAACCTTAGGAAAGGTTAAAAATACAGAGCGTTTTTATGTTAAAAGTTCAAAGTAACTTTAAAAATTTACAAAAGAAAAGCAATTTTTGAAATTTTCAACAACTTTAAGTACAACGCGCGAACAGAAGACGTTAATCGATTTTAATTTTCTTTATGTCAATGATCTTATCAAAATAGGCAACTTTTTTCCGCTAGAGCATTTCGAAAAAGAAAATGATTTTTTTGACCTACCATGAAAAAGACAGTAGATAGAGAGATAGATAGATAGGTAATTCTCTTGAAACAAACCATACAAGGTGGAGAAAACCAAAATGTTTACTGTATACCACAAGTGACAAATAGTCACCTACACAGCATCCTAATACAAGATAGTGTAACGACATTATGTAGCACTGCGAATATCTTGGAAAAAGTTGTCCAAGATAGAAGGCTGTCAAAAAGTAATGGAAAGACCTTCATCCAGCAATGGATTGACAATTGTTGATAATGGTATATATGTATTTCAAATACAAATAACGCTCGGTACTTCACTCTTATAACCCCATTTCTCATTCTTGATATCTGATCATTTAAGAATAAGGTATAAAAGCTTATGCCTTGTTCTGTGAGATCGTATATTTAATCTTGTAGCTATAAGAATTTCTAAAAACAGACACTTACAGTAGAAGTTACCGTTCCTCACACCACCATTAATCTTCTGGTATGAACAGAGTAGAGCAAAGGTCTTTAAACAGATAAATTGTTTTTGACTGAAAAATTTGTATCCAACTAGCTCTCTCTTCGAGTTGCGTGTGTGTGTGTGTGTCGGAGGGGGGGGGCGGTTAAGTTTATGACTTGGTATAACAAACGGTTCTGCGAACTCAAAATATTTTAACAACCGATGCGAACCTTCTGAATAGCACCACTGCTTCCCTTAAGAAAATCCATCGGCAAAAGTCTATAACACAGTAGATCCTATAAAGATGTTAAGGAAGGACAGAGAAAGTCCTTGACCTGTAAATAAACCTCGGTTGGCAACCTCCTTAATGAAAGGTTGACTGGTTCAAGATGGTTATATAGAAACGTCTCGAAATCTTTCAACTCTATGTGAACGTGAGGATAATACTCCAAGATTTTTCGTTCTTGTAGATAGCTTTACAAGCGACACTTCTCGTCCTCAGGGAGACGTTCCAAAGACACTGAGGTCCAACACTTCTTGTCCTTAGTGAAGTGATTCAAAGACAATTAGGAGCGACAATTCGCATCCTAAGGGAGATAGATGTTTCAAAAACAATAAAGTCCGATACTTCTAATCCTCAGGGATTTGTTGCCAAGAAAATGGTGACAGAATCTATAGTTGGTGAGGAAAAGATAGAGGATATCCAACAAAATATACCAAATCTCAGTCAAAAACATGTACCAAATCCATTTGAAGGGTTCAGGGGAAGAAACTTATAAGTCCAAAAATCGATATTTTTTGTTTTTGATACAGTGTTTTTCTATGAAGACGAACGTTTCTGTTGATTTAATGACGAGGGAAACACTATGATAAGTCCGAAAATATTTACGAGTAAAGAAAACCCATCCTGGGGAAGAATATGTTAAGTCCATGGCCTTCTGGGGAGAACGCTGTTATGTCCAGGTTATTGTTGTGTTGTACAACTGGCAGCATTGATATCGGCCATTTAAGAAATTACTTGTTCACAGTCTCCGTTCAGAAACGTGCTCTAGTTAACGTGAAATTTACAATAAAACGTGGGTTTCTTTAGTTGTTGTGGTCAGTAGTAATGATCAACAAAACATGGATGATTTCCTTAGTGAAGAAGAATCTGCTCCACCTTTAACATCTAAGAAAAAACCTTCATATGGAAGAATTCAAGATGTAATGCAAAACTCAAACGACAGAGCCATGAGACCGGCCCAGAGTGCACCTGCAAACGACGTTTTGAGAAGGTTAATGATGTAGAAAAACAATAAAACATTAGACGAATGAACGAAATGTTGTCAAATGATGAAATTAACATATACCTGTCAGGCGTAATTGTAATAGTACCTGTAAAGAGGCGTAGGCCTAGGAAAAACGAGAGTGAAGCGTCTTATTGTGATGCATCATATTCATACCGACTGCGGGTGGTACAAGAAGGATAGACAGAGGAGGTCACTGTTTGTAAAGCTGCATTCGCTTCATCTCATGGTATTGGTCGCGGGAAAGTTGATGATCTTACGAAACATTTGAAAAATACTGGTAATCCTCGGCCTAAGATGGCAAGTTTTAACGTAATACACGTTACAGAATAACTAACGTAACCTACCCTAACGTAAACTAGCCTACAAATGTTTAACTTAGCTTATAAACAGTGCTCTCAATCGGGTCGATTCCAACTCGAGCCGGGCCAACTATTTTCCGGCCACTGGTTGGGGCAGCTCGGGTCATGGATAGTCAGCTAGGGTCGTGTTACGGGTCGGTCGAGTTAGCTCGGGTCAGGTTAGGTCAAACATTTTTGTTTTGGGTCGGTTCAAGTTGACCCAAAATCCGACCGGAACCTTACCCGAAACAAAAATGTTCGAACCAACCTGACACATGACCGATTAGAGCTGACTCGACTGGCCCGTAACACGACCCTAGCTGACTATCCATGACCCGAGCTGACCAACCAGTGACTTGAAAGGAGCTGACCCGATTCGGATCAGAATCGACCAGATTGACAGCACTACTTCTATATACTGTGTCTAATCTATCTTGTTTTCACCTCAACTAATTTTAAAAGCATAAATCATCTAGGCCTATCATTTTTAGGGTTCCTGATCTCAAGAAAAATATGCAGATGTGCAGTTACTGAAAAAACTACTACTCTTTAAAGGCAGTGGAGTACTACACAAACCTTCCAAAGACACAGTAAATCAAGAAACCACCATTGAAAAGACTTCATAATATGTACAAGTGTTACAAAGATTTGTTTTTATTATATTTCTTACAGCTATCTTGTAAATAAAATAATCATCAGTATCAAGACAGTACTGATTGTTTGGGGAAAACTCTGATAAGTCCGATAAACAAAACACAGTACTTTTTTATTGTTAAAAAGTATTACTACTATATTATTTTTCATACTTTATAATATCCAGTCACAATAAGATATAACTAAAATGAATGTTAACAACAATAATCATTGCATTGTAATTACATTTTGAAAAATATATAACTTCAAACTTTAATTTTCTAGTACTGTAAAATTTGCAAAATGTGACTTATCATATTGTTCCCCTGGACCCTTCATTCGGGATGTTAACAGAATTCACTTCCATCATTCATACTCGTTACAGCAATAACAGAAATTGCACGAAAATCACAACAAATACGGAGGCACTATATGCCAATAAACTTTTCGAACTCCAGTTACCATTAGACGAAATTGTTTCTGGTGAAGACTAAGAGCTTATATTATTACCACATAGCCTTTATGAAGAGTATGGGTATGGTGATACTTCTTGTGAATAATATGAAAAAACACGCTCCATTTACGAAAACGGCATCTATTTATTACCTACCTCAGCCATACGTGGTCGACTATCTAAGGTTCTTTGGAACAGAAAGGTAGATATTACACGTTTATGGGAGCGGTATTCACGATGGAGGTGGTAGACTTTGAAAATAAAGGAAGATTTCCCGACATAAAAAGTCCAAGGCACTTGAATAGGTTCAAGGAGCAAGTGAATAGAAGATCGCAAAGGCAGAAATTCAGAGAAATAGATGACTGTGTCTTCAATGTGGTTAAAGGGAACCACAGAACATTTAAAATATTATTATCATCCCATCTAAGAGGGTTTCCAATGAAAACTGTTTGAAAATGTACGACGACAATTTGCAATTTAAAGCTAGCAAATCATGGTTTACAAAATTTAAATCCAGGCATGGCATATATCTAGTAGAAAGAAAACAAAATTAGTCGCAGAGGAGTCCTATCCGAGGAACACATTCGAAGAAATGCGCGGACCTATCAGGTCGACATTCAATCGCATGCTCTACATTTCGATTAGAACCACATAATAAACACTGATAAATAAGGCTTCCAATGAGCTAACGTCCATAAAACTTTCACCTTGAAGTGAGAAAGGAACCTTTTCGTCTATGCACAATCTCCTACAACAGCATCATGTAACATATAAGCGAGAAAAGTATGTAGAATATGGATAACTTACTTTCCGTACTGGTTTCCGTAGTAAACATAAGGATTCCGTATATTTGTGCAATATGCAAATAGACTTCAACTCCACAATTCAGCATAATAACTCTAATGATTGTTTCTTGTATATAACGCATGTTGATTCCATGTATATTCACACGTTCACGAACAGCTATTACGATCCACATTATTACTACCACTAATTTAAACAAAATCAAATCAATAAACGAAACACAGAAACGTTAATTGCCCTCGACTTTGCGGACACATTTTTTAAACACACACCTCTATGTTGACCTGTAAAGCTGAAATCGTAAAAAGATTCAGATTTACTGGTTGTTGTAGACTGTATGCTAACAACAAACTGCCAAATCTATTATTTCTTGTATTACGTATTTATTTATTTACACAGAGAAAAAAAAATGTAGATGGCGTACTTAAAAAGATAGATTACTTGCCTAATTCCTGTAGTTTTTGGACTTAACATACAGCAAACGTATAACCGAAAACGAATGTTCTATAATACCTTCTGTATAAGTGTTCCATCTATACGTACTTTCTGTATGAAACAATGTAGGGGGTCAGGATCTTACATACATATGGACGTATATAACATATAGCTGACGAAGGTAACATACGCATATGCATGTGATATACGGAAAACTGCATGATTTCAGACATCCTGCAACGGCATGTTGTAACATCTAAGGGCAGTGCGTATGTAGCATACGGATAACGTATGCTGTGTACTGATTTCTGTAGTAAGCAAAATGATATCGTATATTCGTACAATATACCGCTGTCCGGAGAACGGGGTTTTCTCTGTGTACTTCGTTATTTTTCAGATACAAACGTTATATCTCGTTGAGTAGTTTCTATGAAATGGTACCGTACACCATTTGAGATTTATTGCATTCTTGTGGAGTACTATCTATCTATGTGCAATTTTATTTTAAAAAATTATAGACCAACATATTAGGAGCCTCTCCTATTGAGTAAAGATACCCACCTTGTCATAATTGTAAAATTCCATTCTGTTATTTATTCAAGAGGATATTACATAAATAATAGTTTGATTCTATTTTTAAAGATGGAACATATAACGAGTTGTAGAATAAAGTTCATAGTATTTTATTTCTCTCCTAAATTTCTTGCTTCTATCAAAATTATGTTTGTATTTAATACAAAACTCAGAGAAATAATAAGAGATAATAAGTCAGAATTAATTGCCAGTAAGTTTTCATTAAAATGTTACTTTTCTTAAAAGCAACTAAAAACAAATACAGATGGTGATCAGAAAAATGGAAATACCTGAATGAAATTGCAACTTACCAGATTAATATGGTGTCGGTCCACCTTTCGCCTTCAGAACAGCCTTGATGCTACGTAGGATGGAGGCATAGAGGTCGTGAATGGTAGCAAGTGGAATTTTACACCATTCCTCGTGCAGAGTATCTGTGATAGGGGATGGAGGAGGAAATCGTCGCCGGAGTCGTGTTTCCAAGACGGACCACAGATGTTCAATTATGTTGAGATCTGAGGATTGGGCGGGCCAGGGGAGATGTTGAACTTCATCCCGATGTTCCTCAAACCACGCTGCAACAACGCCAGTTGTGTGAATGGGTGCATTATCATCCTGGAAGATGGCGTCATTGTCCGGGAACAACATACGGATCATAGGATGCAAGTGGTCTCCTAAAATTGCGACATAATCGTTGGCAGTGATTCGTCCGCTAAGTGTGACCACAGGATCCAATGAAAACCATGATATGGCGGCCCACAGAATCACCGAGCCGCCGCCATTTTTCACAGTTGGCCGGGGACACTGCAGATCATAAGCTTTTTTGGGCGTTCTCCACACATAAACACGGCCCGTGGTTGGGAATAGGGTCAAGGATGACTCATCCGACCATATCACACGTTTCCAGTTCTCAACGGTCTAAGTTGCATGGTCGCGGCACCATTTGCGGCGTGCGAAAGCGTTATGGTCCCTGATGAGTGGTTTGGCCCGTGCAACACGACCCCGTAAGTTCATGTCATGTAATTCGCGGCGGACTGTGATTGTCGAAACAGGGTAGAGGAGGTGCTGATTGAGTTCCTCCGTCACTTGCTCCGCAGTGGCACGACGGTTCTGCGTGACAATGCGCTTTAATACCCGGCGTGACCTGTCACTCATGATTTTCTTCCGCCCACTGTTCCGCTTCCCCGATGTGGTTTTCCCGTGTGTTGTGTAGGCCGTCATCACCTTCCACACTGTCCCACGCGACACACCTAACACAGTAGCCACTGCCGTCACACTCACTCCACATAACCGCGCACCAACAATTTGCCCTCTTTGAAAATCTGAGAGGTCTCCCATTTTACACTACCTCCGTCTGCTGCAGCCACTGCACACAGCTGTTCCACTGCGCCTGACGTAGTATGGAGACCGACCTAACACACCACCACCAGCGGTCCGGAGCTGCGGGTGCCACGACACCACTGCCAACCCATACATCTGACGTGTTGGCAACTACAGGTGTTTCCATTTTTCTGATCACCATCTGTATACAGTTTCAAATGCTTTATTATAGTCGTTGTTCTTTACGTACGTCTTAAACAAGATTTCTGAAATATAAAAATAAGACTCTTTTAAAGCTTATATATATTACATAGTTAAATGTATTACATGCAATTTTATATAATTAAGTATAAATTAAAGGAATATCAAACAATAATAGGTTATTCTTTTGTACCGTATATCATTCAATTATACCGTACTAGCAGCGTTCACCCCGCTTCGCTGCGGTCACCCCGGAACGCAATAAACTTTGTTACTTAGATAATTTTTACTTTTTCGCTTTCAAATTGCAGTAAATGTTAAAATTATAGCGCCTGTCATTTATGTTAACCCGCCGAGTCACATGGTCATGCGGGTTGCATATAAATACGTTTATTTTTACCTATGATGAACTAATAACAAAGGATTTGTACGTATGGACACTTGAATGGTCAATTATCTCAAGACACTGGTAATTAAAAATTAAAGTGATATGATAAAAAACATCTAGGGTCCAAATCCTAATAACCCCCCAAAAATGAAAGAAATTGGTTCAGCCGTATTAGCGTGATGAGTTCACAAAGGATTTGTGCGTTCTCTTTTATATATATAGATATCTGTTATATTCCCTTCCATATGTGCAGACACTTTTAAAATTATCCTTCTTCATCATCGCGGTCTATTTCTACTATCGGCTTCTATTGCGCAGTTTAAAAGAATGTTCATAAATTTAATGTCATTCAATTTATTTTCTTTCAGAATTAACGGTGAACTTCCCTAAAATGTCCACAAACAATTAAACTCCCAAAATTGCAGTATTGTTTTTGTCTCATTGATACTGAAAATAATACGATGCATAAAAAATTTACATTACAAAATTAAAGAACGCATATTCCAACGCCAGTGATAATATTGCTTCACTCAATATTACAAGTTTAGGCTGCAACCTGTGAAATATCTTCTGTAACATGTATCCTATTCATGTATCTTTTTAATTATGCAACATATATCCTATTCAGAATTCAACATCTAACCATAAATTAGAATAATTCTAACATAACCCAAAAAGAAATTAGCCATATACCCATTAAATTCAAAAATTATGACTATCTTCTTTAAAAAATTGAATCTATATCCGTGAAGCTCGAAGTTTTAATTGTACTTATTATACAAGATGGCATGAATATATTCATCAAGTGTCTGTCATCACTTCTCATACAAGATTGGATTAACATGTTCCAGTCTATTAGGTGTTGTTACTATAATTCCTATACAAGATTGGTTTGCTATATTCATCAAGTCCATTGTTTGCTGTTACGTACTTCTTAAACAAGATTGGATTAATATATTCAAGTCCATTGTTTGCTGTTACGTACTTCTTAAACAAGATTGGGTTAATATATTCATTAAGTCCATTGTTTGCTGTTACGTACTTCTTAAACAAGATTGGGTTAATATATTCATTAAGTCCATTGTTTGCTGTTACATACTTCTTAAACAAGATTGGGTTAATATATTCATTAAGTCCATTGTTTGCTGTTACGTACTTCTTAAACAAGATTGGGTTAATATATTCATTAAGTCCATTGTTTGCTGTTACATACTTCTTAAACAAGATTGAGTTAATATATTCATTAAGTCCATTGTTTGCTGTTACATACTTCTTAAACAAGATTGGGTTAATATATTCATTAAGTATATTGTTTGCTGTTACATACTTCTTAAACAAGATTGGGTTAATATATTCATTAAGTCCATTGTTTGCTGTTACGTACTTCTTAAACAAGATTGGGTTAATATATTCATTAAGTCCATTGTCTACTGTTACGTACTTCTTAAACAAGATTGGTTTTATATATTCATCAAGTCCATTTGTCTGCTGTTACGTACTTCTTAAACAAGATTGGTTTTATATATTCATCAAGTCCATTGTCTGCTGTTACGTACTTCTTCAACAAGATTGGGTTAATATATTCATTAAGTCCATTGTCTGCTGTTACGTACTTCTTAAACAAGATTGGGTTAATATATTCATTAAGTCCATTGTTTGCTGTTACGTACTTCTTAAACAAGATTGGTTTTATACATTCATCAAGTCCATTGTCTGCTGTTACGTACTTCTTAAACAAGATTGGATTAATATATTCATTAAGTCCATTGTTTGCTGTTACGTACTTCTTAAACAAGATTGGATTAATATATTCATTAAGTCCATTGTTTGCTGTTACGTACTTCTTAAACAAGATTAGATTAATATATTCATCAAGTCCATTGTCTGCTGTTACGTACTTCTTAAACAAGATTGGATTAATATATTCATCAAGTCCATTGTTTGCTCTTACGTACTTCTTAGACAAGACTGGGTTAACATATTCATCAAGTCCATTGTTTGCTCTTACGTACTTCTTAGACAAGACTGGGTTAATCCATTGTTTGGCATTCATGAAGTCCATTGTTTGCTGTTACGTACTTCTTAAACAAGATTTTATTAATATATTGATTAAGTCCATTGTTTGCTTCTTACGTACTTCTTTAACAAGATTGGATTAATATATTCATCAAGTCCATTGTTTGCTCTTACGTACTTCTTAGACAAGACTGGGTTAACATATTCATCAAGTCCATTGTTTGCTCTTACGTACTTCTTAGACAAGACTGGGTTAATCCATTGTTTGGCATTCATGAAGTCCATTGTTTGCTGTTACGTACTTCTTAAACAAGATTGGATTAATATATTGATTAAGTCCATTGTTTGCTTCTTACGTACTTCTTAAACAGGATTGGGTTAATATATTCATTAAGTACATTGTTTGCTGTTACGTACTTCTTAAACAAGGTTAATATATTCATCAAGTCCATTGTTTACTGTTACGTACTTCTCAGACAAGATTGGTTTAATATATTCATCGTGTCCATTGTGTGCTGTTACGTACTTCTCAGACAAGATTGGTTTAATATATTTATCCTGTCCATTGTGTGCTGTTTTGTACTTCTTATACAAAATTGGATATTTTCCTTGAAGTTCGAATCTTGTTATACCCCTATTATACAAAATTGTATGAATATCAATTTTATGTACCGCTTATTTAAAATTGTATATATATCCATTAAGTCTTTAGTTTTTATATTTGTCTTATAATAAAAATAGTGTGTGTTTAAAGCGCAGTTCCTGCTATGTTCTCCGTATCACCAGGTTCACAGTGTTGCCAATCAAGCAACACGTCATATTTCAAATCTATATGTCAAATGAAAAAGTACAATTTTAAATTATTATTCAGTGTTTCATACTAAGGATACTACATTATCACAAATATGAAAATTTTGATGACTTCTACAGCAGTATTATGCAAGTAAGACGAACGGCGAACTACACGCCTAATGTTTATTTTCCCTAATATTATAATAATTTAATGGTGGATTTCGAATGAATAGGAACTGAAAATTGGACTTTTCTGAAAGCTTTTATTTCATAAAGTACTTAGATAACTACTTAATTCAATCTCGAATTTGGTTTCCAATCCATGTAAACATAGTAATGTCTTTCAAAGCAAATTGATATCTTAAACTGTTGCAAATATGTGTTAAACACTTTTAGAATTTGCAACACTGCTTAAAATTATGTAATTTTATGAACTTAATTCAAACTTTGTTAATTCAAAAAATATTATAAGATAACTTTAGTATTAGACGTTATGGTACTTTGTATGTATCACAGCGTCTATCTCAGTTACGTTATCACTGTTGTAGAAGCCTCCAAAATATGATCTGACATATGTAATAATCTTACGTATGTCATTTGAAAATTTTAAACTTTATATTTTGTTGGCAACACTGTTAAACTGAATGTATTGCAGTGTATGTTAAATAATGCTTCCTTGTTGATATTTGCATGATATGGTATTTCAGAGTTCCGTATGAATTAGTTTAAATGTAACAATGGCATATCAATATAAATGATCCAACCTGTATATATACGATGTGTGATTGGAAAATTTCAAAGCAGATGGCACGCTGTTGAAGAAGAGTATAGCCCGTTAGCGTAGAAGTGGTGGCTTGCTGTAACCTACATACTTGCTGCAAGAATCCTGCGATACCTTTGTTCAGTACAGTGCAGTGTAGAGAACCTGTTGAGTATTTGCATTTGCGTTTGTCATTGCGGTTTAATAATAGCGAAAAATTAATAAAAACTTGAACAATGGGAGTCAAATTTTGTTTTAAGTTTGCTTCGGTTACTTATGAACTATTAAAAAAAGCTTTTTGAGATAAATGCCTGGGCCCGTCAAACGTCTATATCTGGTTTAACAGATTCAAAAATGGCCGCGACTTAGTCGAAGATGACCTCAGTCCTTCGATGTCAGAAACCAAGGAAAATAACGTGAATGTTCGCGATTTACTGCGCTCGGACCGTAGACGTACAACTAATGGGATGGCTGACTACCAGAAATTCTGAATTTAAGTTTCTACCCGGTTCAGTCAATTTTCACTGTAACGGACCAAAATTTTAGATTTTGTTAGTTACAGACGTTTTTAATACTTTAACAAATAACATAGTTTCCATCTCCTAAAATAGATAGTTCTATGACAAAAAAGAGTTTGTAAAATTATTTATTTGTGTCAAAGATGTTTCATATGCAGAAAGGCTACAAATATATAAATTTGGATTATTTTTAACATTTAAAAAATTATACTTATTATTAAATCTCTTTCCTTTTTACTTATGAATATTTCCATGTATTTAAATATTGTCATATGGTATAATTTAATGTTCTCTTTTAATGATTGTAAACCTATGTGTAATGTTATGACTATGACTATATTCCAACTTGTTCGAAGTAAAGAAGGAAAGAGATGTACTGTTATTGAGTAGAAGAAGTAAAAAAAAGAAAAGTTGTTAACGACTGGATATAGTAAAAATAATGTTATCGTGACATGGAGATAATAATAAATATGTGTGAGTAAACTAGTTACGGGTCCTTTCAAGTTATAGATGTATGTTTATATTGTAGATATATGTATATTTTCGTAACGTGTACTGGATGGCTGAAGGAGATATATGAGAACGACTACTGATATTACAGGTGGATTCCACGTATAAATAATAATTCAAATTCGAGCGGATGTTATGCCGAACTGAATAAAATAATGATTGGTGTTGAATCCGATGTATTTAATAAATCACGCTGTTGACCTTATTTTGATGTTCGCCCTTGTACATGTAGATGTTCTATTATGTGACTGCACACTTCCTGGTCTGCTTACTTTATGCTGACGTCGAATAATCCTGCCATGTTTAAAGACAACGCCTGGTAATACAAAATACCATTCACGGGATTCCAATCTAAGGCGAATCTGGAGAAGCGATGTCCTGAACTCTTTATTAGATGTAACAATTCTCTATGTTGTCGAATAAGAAGAGAATAGTTCTGGCGACCCACAGCTAGGATTGTCGCTAGATGGCGCTGCAGGTCTTTAGATGGAAATTAACCACTGTGTGGTGAGATGAGATGTGTTATTTACACGTACACAATGGAGAGAGGAAAGTTGAGGAACCGGTTCAATGAAGAAAAAATGACTCGGTCAAAAGCTAAAGGGACAATGTCACAAAATAGTGATGTGAACTTTGGTTGTGTTTGTGACCCACGGAGATCGGTGGAAGATCTCACTGTAAAATGTAGCCAATGTGGAAAGGTTTATGATCCAGATTGCCTAGATATTGAACCAGAGGAATATCAACAGTTATCAAAGCATGAATGCCCGTTTGTATGTGAAAATTGTCACCTGGCTGTAGTACAGTCTGATGAATCAGTGTTGCAAGTACAGGTTAATGATGGTGAAGGTTCTCGAACTGAAGCAGCATTATCTGGAATTATGCAAGTGACTCCTGAATTTATATTGTTGGCAGAATGGTTGGATAAACGTCTCGATGAAAAATTTCCGGAATTCGCCGCTATGAGAAAATATTATAGAAGAAACCAGGAGAGAAATCAACGAATGGAAAGAATCGCAAAGAAAGGAAAAAGTGGAATTGGAAGGAAAGATGATGATGAAGAATAATGACCCCAGGATGGAAACAGAGGAAGTAAATAAGGAAGATGAGATTGAGACACAAAATTTGGAGACCAACAATGGAGTTGAGATTGAAATGAAAATTTTAAAGTGTCGTCATGAAGTGATGAAACGGAGAATGAAATGGCGAGTTACAAGAAAAAGAACATCTCCAGAAGGAACCACACATGAAAGAAATCGAAAACGAATAAGGTGAAAAAGTGAAAATGTAAAAGATTTCAAACTTTAATGTAGTTGGAAAAGAAAAAGAAGAAAAGAATACAGAACATACATTAGTCAGAAGGGGAAGAAATCAAGAAAATACAGGCGTCGTAAAGAAACAAGAAGAAAACCACCGAATGTAAGAGTGTTCCAAAAGAATGTGATGAAGAAGAGAAAGAAGATTGAGAGATTACGGCGGTTAAGAATGATCCAAATCAAGATGAAAAGAAAAAATAAGAAACGGAAGAGAATGAAAAGAATTGCCCGATGAAGTTACCTAATTAATGCATATAGAATATTACAGCATAGAGGATACCATTTCCGAAAGACGTCCAACCCAGAATTGTTAAATAGGGTAAACCAAGGCTTTTCACTGACACGATTGGACCTTTGTTTCTGGATCATACCCATAAACCAATGTTCCATTACCTGTTATTACCCTATTTAAAAGTTCTGGGTCCGTTTTGACCGGATAAGGCAGGTCTAGGGCACTTTCAGCCGCTGTTGTTTCTGCTCGTCTGATAAAAATTTCGGAATGAATTTCGTGGATACTCGGTGCATGTTCAAATCGTCAGTGATATAACTATTCTCTTCTCATTCGACAACATAGAGAATTGTTACATCAAATAAAGGATTCAGGACATCGCTTCTCCAGATTCGCCTTAGATTGGAATCCCGTGAATGGTATTTTGTTTTACTAGGCGTTGTCTTTAAATATGGCAAGATTATTCGACGTCAGCATAAAGTAAGCAGACCAGGAAGTGTGCAGTCACACAATAGAACATCTACATGTACAACGGCGAACATCAAAATAAGGTCAACAGCGTGATTCATTAAGTACATCGGATTCAATACCAATCATCATTTTATTCAGTTCGGCATAACATCCGCTCGAACTTGAATTATTATTTATACGTGGAATCCATCTGTAATATCACTAGTCGACTCTCATATATCTCCTTCAACCATCCAGTACACGTTAGGAAATATATACATATATCTACACTACTTCAGGATTCTATAGATCAAAAGAACAACAGGTTCAACGTCAAAACTCAATTTCCTTATTTGAATTTTATTACGCCTGTATATAGATATACCAAAATAATGAGATGATCACATTTTAAGGTGAGGTAAAGAAAAATAAGTTGAGGGGACCCGTAACTAGTTTACTCACACATATTTATTATTATTTCCATGTCACAATAACATTATTTTTACTATATCCAGTCGTTAACAATTTTTCTTTTTTTTTTACTTCTTCTAATCAATAACAGTATATCTCTTCCCTTCTTTTCTTCGAACAAGTTAGAATATAGTCATAGTCATAACATTACATAGGTTTACGGTCGTTAAAAGAGAACATTAAATTATACCATATGACAATATTTAAATACATGGAAATATTCATAAGTAAAAAGGAAAGAGATTTAATAATAAGTGTAAATTTTTTAAATGTTAAAAATAATCCGAATTTATATATTTATAGCCTTTCTGCATATGAAACATCTTTGACACAAATAAATAATTCTACAAATTCTTTTTTGTCATAGAACTATCTATTTTAGGAGATGAAAACTGTTATTTGTTAAAGTATTAAAACCGTCTGTAACTAACAAAATCTAAAATTTTGGTCCGTTATACATTTGCCGGCCCATCGGAAAAAAATTATTATCATTAAATTTTTATTGGTCCTTAGAGGGTTAACATACTTTAATCAGCCCTTTTATAACGTGACATTAGTTCAGCTGAATAATCATGCGAAGGATTAAATTTCCTAAGATTTCTAAAATTTCTGAAACTATTAATTTTACTTTTAAATCGTCGAGCAACGCACAATTTCTAGGCAACTTCATAACTATATATAGTCCCGTAAAATTTTATAATTCAAGTTTCCTCATTTTTAAAAAGAACAGTAACGTTTGACATATAAGTGCTATCACATCTAAATAGTAAAATAATAGAAAACCATTTTCGGACAATAACTTCATGGGGCATTAAAGTGTTGCCATATCGAAACAATGATGCAATAGGAAACAACTAACTATTACCACAATCAACCTTAACTTAACCTAAGGACCAGCAGTTAACTAGTTTAGCTTCGCATTACACTCAGAGAAATCATCAATTTACTTAAGAGTTCTGAAGATTTATATAAGAAAGCTATCAATCAGATCGATTGAACAACTTATATTTAACAATCAGACTTGGCCTAATACCAAATTTGAATGTTGTCATTCTACATTTCTCCATCGTTATTGCAAAATAAGATCAATCAAATTACTGGGTAACAACATAATACATCAGGATCAACCCAATTAGGTTCAGAATACAAAATAACTATTTACATTTTCAGAGCATCTGCCCTCTAGTATTATTATTGGCATTGCCATGATGTACTAAATGAAACTGAGATAAACATAACAAACATAAACCTAACAAACCAAATAACGTAAACATTAAATCATAAATATTTACTTACAAGGATACAGCTCTTTTTTCACTTTCTATTATACTTAGCTTCAATTCTTAGAGGGAATTCTTCTCTTCCTTTTCCTCACGATTCCTCTACCGAATAAAGCGGGACAAAATCGGTCGAATGCGAAGAAAATGTTGGTGGATTTTGTGGGATTGTTTAGTAGTAATATCTTGACCACAAGAATTCGATAGGAGATTAGTTTCAGTTTTTAATTTTAAAGAGCAGCGAAAGGGAAAGATCCTTACTATCAACCAACTGAGTGATATAAGAGACAAATATAAATCTGCTGTCAAAACTTATTCTATCGATCGTATGTACTCGGTACCTGCTTTGTCGTGTCCGTGGGCGAGTTGCTAATTAACAGATTTAAAATATATGTATGATCAATTCTACAAACGAATTTCGGGAACTGCATATACGAAATGTAATGAAGAAGTACTGCATTGTATAGAACATATTCATTATATTATAAAGCCCATTCTTCCAATACTGTGTTATTAAGGGGCGGATCAAAGACGAACTTCTGGGGGAGGCGGTGGGTTGTAATAATGCTACTTATAGCTACTCTTAAGACCTCCAGACTCTGGGATGGATTATATTTATATATAAAATAAGAAAGTTTCCTCTCCTGGGGGGAAACGCCCCGATCGTCTCCAGGATCCGCCCCTGGTGTTATTAGCGTTCTCTTCTATACTTGTTATTTGCGTGTATGAAGCACAAATTGCTGCGTTAGGTATACTGTTTTGTAATTTAGAGTGTATTTGTTTATATAACTGAAAAATGTCACTGGGCGAACGTAGCACAAACGCTATAGGAGCTCGGGATTGAAGGAGACAATGTCACGACATGGTGTTCCAAGTGTATACGTTTCTGTAAAATCAGTCGAAAATCGACAAGACGTCGACTCTTCCAAATGCCAAGAACTAACACGGGATGTGCTTGAACCTAAACCCACAAAGTGGGGATGATGTATATATTTCCTGAAATCTTGGGTCAAGGTAAGATCTAAACAGGTTACCAAAATTGGGGAGGTCTCAAGCATTCCCCTTGAGGGCAGCATGTTACTCATTTTTATTAACACCTTTAAGAATGTCTTAAAGTCCGTTGCAACCCAGAAAAATCTGAAACGGTGAGACAGAAATGAAAACAGAAAAACATGTGTTTCATTATTTCAAAAGTATAACGTGTCAAAGTAAAATAAATTGTTCCAGGGTCCCCCGCAGGGTCCCAGACGGTGTCCAACTCAAAATTTTTAAATGGAACGGGGGATGAACTTGCCCATCGTATGAAAGTTGGTGTTAAATAAAAGAAGATAAATCAAGTCACGACTCTCTACGATAAGCCTGTGCAAAATAGCGGTGGGACAAAATATCAACACAATCTTCATTGCAAAGTCTATGGCCACTCGTATGAATATCAAACGGTGGAATAGGTATTGGAACAAAAACACGGATATGTCATTATTTCAAAAGTATAATGATTCAAAGTAAAAAATGTTCCAGGGTCCCTCGCATGGTCCCAGACGGGGTCAAACTCAAAATGTTGAAATAGGAAGTGGTTGAAATTGAGTATCGTATAAAAGCTTATGTTAAGTGAAAGAAGAGGAAACAACTCTCGACTCTTGATGAAAAAGTCTATCGCCACTTCTATTAATCTGAAACGGTGAGACAGGGGTAAAAACAAAACAAAACAAAACAAAAACTAGAATGTTTCAAAGGAAAAAGAAATATCCCGGTTTCAACTGCAGGATCCCAGACGGGGTCCAACTCAAAAGTTTCAACTGCCAAGGGAGGGTAAACAAGCACATCATGTGAAAGTTCGTGTTAAATGATATAGAACTCGACATTTGACAAGTCACATCTGTCAATAAGCATTGCAAAATGGCACGAGCCATTTCCTTTGATACATTCTAGTTTTCTTTTTTTTTCACCTGTCTCACCGCTTCACATTAATAGAAGTGGCAACAGATTTTCCATCAAGAGTCGAGACTTGTTTCCTCTTCTTTCACTTAACATAAGCTTTCATACGATACTCAACTTGAACCCCTTACCATTTCAACATTTTAGAGCTCCTTCATGGCTAAGGTCGGTGGGTGTAGCCGAGCGGTCTGGGCGTTAGGCTGATGATTGTAAGGGGAAGCCCGTTGGGGGTTCGAGTCCCTCTGTAGTAGCAAGGGTGGAATTTTAACTGTCCTCCATGTTTCTGTGTTCGTGTCCCTGTCGTGTCTAGTAGTCCTGAACAGTGGTTGCAGTAGAAAATAAGTCAGGAGGTTTTTTTTTTTTAAAAAAAAGCGGTTAGCTTCCTCGCCTTTGACGTGGGAGACCCGGGTTCGATTCCCGGCGGGAGCTCATGTGGTTCGGATTCTACGTTAATCAGTAGATCCACGTTTCATATAGCCTCGCTGCTGAATGGGACGTTAAACTCAAAATCAACTCAACTTAACCATTTCAAAATTTTGAGTTGGACCCCGTCTGGGACCCTCCGAGGGACTCTGAAATATGTTTTTACTCTGAATCATTATACTTTTGAAATAATGACATATCCGTGTTTTTTTTCTACACCTATTCCACCCTTTGATATTCATACGAGTGGCCATAGACTTTGCAATAAAGATTGTGTTGATATTTTGTCCCACCGCTATTTTGCACAGGCTTATCGTAGAGAGTCGTGACTTGATTTATCTTCTTTTATTTAACACCAACTTCCGTACGATATGCAAGTTGTCCCCCTTTCCATTTAAAAATTTTGAGTTGGACCCCGTCTGGGACCCTGCGGGGGACCCTGGGACAATTGATTTTACTTTCATATGTTATACTTTTGAAATGATGAAAGACACGTTTTTCTGTTTTCATATTTATCTCACCGCTTCAGATTTTTCGGGGTTGCAACGGAATTTAAGACACGCTTAGAGGTGTTAATAAAAATGAGTTCGTTGATGCTCATGGGGGCTATTTTTGATCTTCCAGGTACGTCTTAGGTAACATATCGATGTTCGAAGGTGGTGGGCGAAAAAGCAACAGAACTTTCTTGGTTACCTTTATATTTAAATTTAAGACCTTGTACACAGAAGCTATCTACATAAGACTGACTTACTTTGAAATTCGATTTAATTTCTGTAAGATTTCCTTAAAAGTATGTATTATTCGTGACTAAAAACCGTCAAAACACAAGCCAGTATACTATTTTTCTCTTTCGTAATAACCAACCTGGGAAACCATAGCGCGAACAGTTTTCGGAACTTCAAGGTTTCAGAAATGATTGTGTACAATACCAACCACTAAACGTGTGGAAATTCCAGTGAGAGCGTGGCAATCATGAAATGCCGATTTCCATTAAGTTCTTAGTCAACTGCAGGCACAAACTTGCCCGTAATTACAAACGCTGATTTCCCCCATCAACACTGTCTCGCCCGTCCGTGAACGATCGCACCCAATTAGGCACCTTGGTGTTACTCATTGCATTCGGACCGCACACCCTCCATATCTGGCAATGAATTTCCACTGATGAGACGCTCTTTGCTGTCAACAATCAAATCACAGACTTAATTTCACACTTCAGTTTGACAAACATTTCACTGAACCATACACATTGACACTACGAGTGAAATGCTAGGAGGCAGAAATCGTACTCATTTGGACAGAAATAAGAAGCATAGCCAATAGTCGCACTGAAAACAACGGTTGGTCACGGTCGGGTGACTACTACCAAGTGGGTATGCAAAAACTTGTCAAACACTATGATAAATGTTCTATATAATATAACCAAAAATGTATGGCATTTCTTTTAGTAGTTTTGCTTCTGTTGAAAATCGTACTACACATAGTCTCTTTTAAAATTCTATGATAGTCACAATAAGCAGATACGATAAGTTGTGTATGAAGCATGTATATAATATGTACAAAAGCTAGAATAAGTATACAGCGAAAATTAAATATTTGTAACCATAAATGTCTACTATATAAATTCATGTTATTCCCTATACATTTGGATACTTACAAAATACACATTCACATTGCAGAACTTTGATTTCCAAATTATAATGAAACGTTTCCGAGAATTAGTATTTTATGAATCATTGTTGTTAGAAAATTGATTGTTAAGAATGTCAAACTCTCATATTGTGTCTCTTATCTTCTCATTGTAAATTTACACTTCTTCAAATGTTCAAATATATTTTGACTTTAATAAAAGAGATTATATTTTTATGTAAGGGATCGATGGAAGGAATATATACATTACGGTTCATCAAATATATTACTTTACTTTTATTTTTTCTGTCTAAGATTTTCTCGATTTAGCTGTGAACTTTCTGAACAATTTCTTGTGCCTGGAATGTAGTCCTTTTCAACTTATGTAGATCATAAAATGCTGCTTATATTTTATATTTTTTATTATATTATTATACTTGTTCTTACTTTTACGAACAATCGATACATCATACACAATTTAGTTGCTGAATTTGTTACAGCTCCTCACAGTGGGTTCTGAACGTACTTTTCAATTGCTGAAACAAAAACAAAATTACTTACTATTTATACTGAGTTGAAGTTCTCCAACGTAATCTCTCTCTCTCTACGAGAGTCATTTCAAAAATAATTCACATAGCAATACCGCGAAATGAAAGATGAAATCGAGGTATTTATTTTGTCACTTGAAACAGATCTTGAGATAGCAAGACGTGTGCTTGTACGCTCTCTGATGAACACAAGTGTGGCTGTGACAAGTGTCAGAAATGAAGGCGGCGGGTGTTTCGGGTAACGTGTCTGTTAAAGATCAGAGGTGGAACTTAACATTTGGAACTTTAGTCGCAAAAAACCCACTGTAATTCAAGTGCCTTACGGGAAGTTTGTGGAGAGAAAACAGTGGAAAGTAATTCATCTTCTCTTTGGGTTAGTCGTTTTCGTAGTGGTAGTGACAGCATAAAATATACTGCAAGATTGGGAAGTCGAAATCATCAGAAAGAAAGATTCAACCTTGAAGATGAGGACTTTCTTCATCGCATTATTGTTATTGATGTAACGTGGATCGGAGACTTTGAGCTGAAGTTGAAATCACAATCCTATGAGTTGAGAGCTTCATCTTCCTCAAATTCAAAAAAAAAATTGTCGCCGATCTGAATCCAAGGTTAAGCAAATTGTGATTTTTACTTACGATCGCCAAGGCATTATCATAAGATTTCCATGTAAAAGAAGTGTCAACATACAGAAAACGGTACAAAACCCTACTGAAGTTGCTCAGAGCGGGTCCACTGATTCTCCACGACAACGCTCGCTCGCACACCGCTAGTTCTACGCGTACAAAGCTTTGCAAATACAGTTGGGAAATGTTACCTCATGCTATGGGACATGTTGTCAAAGTTGACATGTTGCCAAAGTTGAAACAATGTATGCACGTCATGGACGTCAATCGCCTGGAAGAACATGATCACATTTAATATTACTCGTTTTTCTTGTTCCAAACAATATATCCTTTTTGTGAAACTAGGACGTGTTTCCTTATAGTGGAAGAAATCATCCTTCACTGGTTTTAGTATTTTTTTACAATTATGTACTGCATTGTTAGGGTCGTCAAGTCTAGGAGGCTTAGGTGGGCGGGTCATGTAGCTAGAATGAAAGAAAGTAGAAACGCTTTCAAAGTCTTGACTGGAAGACCAATCGGAAAACGACCATTAGGAAGATCTAGGCGCAGATGGGAGGACAATATTAAGATGGATCTCGCAGAGATTGGAATGCAAAGTAGAAACTGGATGCAGTTTGCTAAGGATAGAAGTTAGTGGAGAGCTTTTGTGAACGCGGTATTGAACCTCCGGGTTCCATAGGCCATAGAGTTAGTTAGTTAGTTAGTACTGCATATCTAGGTCAATGGTTCCCAACCTTCTTTTGATTGACTACACACTTAAATGAATACCCAAGAACCCACGACACCCTTGTTTGATTCCTATTAATCTTTATATGTATAAATTTTTATGTAGGTGTGTGTGTCTCTGTATGTCTAGAAACACATAGACAAACTTTAACCAAAGTTGATACACATATTACTTATAGTTTGGAAAATAGTACTGTGAATGACAAGAAAGAGAGGTATAAAAATGATAGAAAGCGAGCGATTTTAGTTTCCAATCCATAGTTCCCAGTATCGCTAAGAATTATTGTCACATTTCCGCTAGTCCAAGTTTAGCCTCCATCGGCATGGGGCTGAGAAGGGGAGAAAAATCAAAACTCAAAAGACCATGCTTAATGTCGATTCCGTAGTTTCGAGTTCACTAAGCTCTTAGGTTCCAATCGTGATGAAATAATTCCAAGTTTAGTCATGAACGGGCATGTCAACTGGATTGGAAATATTATATGAATGTATATTCCAGCATCATAACTGTGGAACATCTGGAGAAATTAGATCCAAACGTTGTAGACGATCCGGTAAAGATACTGAGAGAATAAGACACACTAATGGTTGGGATTTAGGAGGAGTGACATGTAAAAATAATGCAAAACGACTTATATTCGTGGGCAAACCATAGTTTTTGGGGTACCTGAAATGAAAAGTGGCATTCCCAATTCCCACTCAAGTCCAAGTTCAGCCTCATAAGCAGAAGGTCGATGTGGAATTCACTTGTTTCGAGTTCGGGAAAACGACATGTTTCAAATTACTTTTAGAAGATAATTAGTACCCAGTTCTGCTGTTTCCTGAAATCATATTAATTTGTTTAAAGGGGGTATTCTATGGGGTAAGTTGTTTCAATATTTACGGCAAAAGAAGAGTATCTTTTGTATCTTTATTATTACACTTTCAATGACATAAACATCCTAAGGGGGAAAGGGATTTGAATATTTCCCATAAACCTATTCTCTCCATGCGAAGATTGGACATTTCAGCTAGCAATAATATAAATTATAACAGTTTAAACCTTTAACTTTCTATAAAGTAGTAAATGTATGTTGTACAGAGTTTTGTTGATATTGCAGGTGTCTCAAAATTGATTTTAAGCTAATTATTAAATGCCTCATGATTTGTAAATTATAAAATTTTCCGATATAAGGTTGGAAACCATTGACAGGTAATAACAGTCATCTACTGTCTTGTGGTTCAAATTAGTAACTCATGCATTCGTTCCATGTATATTTGTTCCAATTAACTAAGAGAGATTTTATTTGGCTGAAATTACAGTAAGCTTAAATCACAAATTTGATGGTAAGTAACCCGAGATCCTAAGATTTGGAGAGGAAAATATTATGGTCTACTACTATAGTAAGTTTGATAAAAGTCAGGTGAATTTACCTCGGTTGGTACGATGCAAAGACATTGCACGTGAAATGTTATGACGCGTCCATTACGGGATTTTGTGGGTTCACGTTGTTGGAACCAGCGCTGCATAGTTGACGGCCACGTGCACTGGACGATCATCGGAAAGTTTGATGCGGAATGGAACAACCTTGATCGAAATGTACTTCAATATAAACTTCTTCAGTGGGAACTGTAATGCAAAGTGATAGCTAACAGACACAGTTTGTACGTTGACCACAACCGTTGGTACCATCGCGATATTTCTTAAACTGGTAAGGATGTTAAACTTGTAGAACGATGGCTATTACAGGGAGTGCACACGTTAAAGTAATCTCTGTGGAAGCTTCCCCCAATATAATACTTTCTGTAAAGAATTCAAAGTTTAAACCACTACTGAAGCCAGAACATTAGAAAATATCTAGAAGTTTCTTTCAATATAGATTCCCAAAGAGCAAAAATTGTAGTAAAGGAGGAACAAGTATTCTTTAACACATAGTTAAATATATAAGAATAGAATCCACCTCCGGTCTTGTATGTTTGTAAACGGAAGTGACGGGATCTTCAATTTCCGGTTTCAATATTGATAGACATAGACCAAAAACGGTACGAGCAAGCAAGAAATACTTTTATGATATAAATTCAGCATGCCAAGATTACGTTCCAGCTTTGTCATTGTTTCACGACTAAAATCAGAATTATAGTACATTGGTTACTTCTGGTTAGAATATTGATTTAAATATCTACCGTAGTTTTCACAATGTGAAACAAAACTAATTTGTTTGACTTTCTAGAAAGGAAGTCGCAAAGTTTTACAATTTCATTCTTATTGCTCAACTAAAACTTTGCATTGCCACGGTCGAAAATGTTACTCAAACGTTGGAATGGTTGTAAGTAGATAACCTACTAAAGAAATTATGATTTTTTTTGTAAATATAGAAACATGTGTTCTTGCGGATTTCGATCAACATGTTTTTTTTTAGGCTTTAGTTGGGTAAGGAAACAAGCGGTACCTTATCTTAATAGTAGATTAAACTAGTTTACTAATTTCTAATTATGCACGATATTCATTAAATGCTTACAACAACCTGTGATCTACATTCTCTGCAATAATCTTTAATTCATTGAAGTAAAGTTTTTTCTGAACTTCTTCACAAATGTAATCCATATTTAAATGTCTATTACTACACACATAATTGAACATTTTTCTGTGTAACTCTCTCAACCAAACGTTATACATAGTTGCGACGCTTGACAACTATTATAGTTTTCCTGTTACTCTTATATATGCAACGCTTATTACTTTCAAATATTACCTATGCTTCTTTTTTTTCGTACAAGTAACCCAACCTCATATCGTTTAAAACAGGATCATTTCTGTATTTACATATCTTAATGTGATAAATGTTTAGTTTCCCATAATGTCTTGATCACAACGGCGGGGTGGGATGTTAAAATTAGGAACCATTCCTTTGCGTACGAGGAGAATGAAGCTTTTGTTTATATAGGGTAACCTCAAAGTCCCGTTAGCCCTGAAAATAAGTAACATAAACAACTAAACGTACGTAAATAATTACACGGAAAGAACTGAATGACATGAATAGCAATGCTTTCAAGGAGTTTTATTTAGAAAGGAATCATTAAGTGGCCAAAGGATCAGTCTGTCGACAGTCATTCCCACTACAAAGGATTTTACATCGAAAGGTTATGTGCGACATTTTGCGGAGCATTGCAGGTGTAACTGGAGTGAAAGTTTGTGTCAGTTCGGCAGTGGTATCGTAATGGGTTTGTACAACGATGTCCTTTATGAACCCCGATACCGCATTATCACAGGTGATGAAATCTGGGCTTCGTGGTGGCCAGGCAATTGGTTCGGCAAGATCCAGAGTAGCACAACCATTTCAACGCCCAAGAAAGACTTCCGTAAGATATTCGCATACGACGAGGGCGTATTGAGCAGGTGCCTCATCATGCTGAAACAAACGTGTCTCTTTAATTACGTGCTCCTCCAAGAGAGGAAAAAACAGATGTCGCTGATGATTTACAACACCGTCGAAAAAGAACGGCTCAAACACCCGTCTGCTGTGCACACCTGCCCATATTATCACATGCGGAGAATTCTGTTCGAATAAAAGTGTGGATTGTCCTTGGACCAAAAAACCACATTGCGTAAGATAGAACACCTGTAAATTGCACACTCTCAGTAAAGATTACTGTCGCGTTTTGGTACGGCGTCGAACGTCTGAAGAAGTGCCGCACATGCTTCAATCTGAAACAATGGAAAATCTTATATTACCATTTATAAAGAAATAATGGGAAAACTTACATTAGCATTATCAAGGGGTCACAGGAAAAACTTAAATTATCATGTATCAATTGGTAACGGGACTTTGTAATGTAGGACTATAGATTTTTTTGTAATGTAGGACGCCATATGATATGCTGCATGAAAGAAATAGACGATCAAGTTCATCATTTGTTGGTAATAAGTAAACAAATGTTGAAAATAACGTTACTATAAAATTAGTTCTTATTAAGTTTTCAAATAAACGTGTATTCCGCGTTATTTGTTATGTTTGCTACAATGTTCAGGCATCCGTCACGTATTATTAGGTGCACTTTGGTGCTATTAACTCATATATTATAAACACAATAAATCTATTTGTTTCGATATTTTAGCACGTTCCATGTCTAAAACTAGGGAAGTTTTAGTGGCATTGGATTTTGGAAACGTTTTCTAACAATTAAAATGTTTCCATCATGCATATTTTTGTGCATAAAACAATTCTCACATGTGTCCTTACATATGTGACGCATTTAATTTCCTCAGGGAAAAACGTCAGAAAGAATACACATTTTTCATGTGCAATCCACATTTATGTCACGTTTCAATCCCAACTTGGTAACAGTCCAAAGTTCATGTGACAGGACTTTGTGAATATTGCGCATCCTCCTTTACATGTAACAATTTTGTCGTCCTATATCGTTCATTTTTTCCTCCGTTATATGAGTCACTAACGAACTACACTTGCCGAGTTCAATAATTGGTATTGGCAAAGGTGAAGGAAACGCTGTTTCGCAATCCCTTTTTTCTTATTTGCTGAGTGATCTACTAAAGACATATAACATGCGGATATGCTGATTCCTTCGAAGTTCCATTACGAACATCTTTTGTCAATCACACGTTTGCCAGGCTTCCATTCTCGATGCTTGGTAACATATGTATAAAATACATATTCAAAAATGCAATATCTACTATTCAAAAATTCAATATTTACTTAAATAGCTATTGAGTTCATCGTTTTAAACATTAGATCTTACACAGGTAAACTGTTTTGTCATCTTGTCATTTATATGCACACCATTTAGCAATGTAAGCAACTGCAATACAAATTTAAGACAAACTTACTTAAATCTATTTATGAAGCAATGAATATTTAGTATTTTTTTACTATTGTGTGATAATATTCACAAGTTATTAGCGAATAAAAGGTGCTGGTTTACTTTTGGCACACCTCATTGTTGAAGATTTACAGGTATAATTCAGTTCTTTTCATGAAAAGACATACTTATAAAGAACAAATTTCTGTAGGTGATAGAATTAAATACAGAGTAATACCATGTATTTTATGTTTACAAGTGTATGGTTACTAGTGTAAAATCATTATAATTGTTTTACGACGCATAAAATAAATGATTGTATATAATACATGACTGTATTAGATACTATTTTCCACCGGCGATGTATTTCTGCACAGTGTATAGAAGCTGTATTTTATGTTTACAAGTAGAGCGCTACTAGTATGAATCCATGACAATGGATATTGAAAGTCTATCATTGTCAAAAACCACTTATTTTCACCACTATTTCTTACTCGCAAACTACTGCAACTGATCCGCTTGTTTCCTTAGCACGTGGGCTCACCAGCTTCGTCCTGCCCTCACTAGGTTAGATTGCATTCGTGCTTCTTAGTGGCCACCTAGCATAGGTTGGTTTTATTTTAGTACTGTAATTTTTATGCCGTACATCCGGACGCCGTGCTTAGAAGAACGTAATAAAAGAATGTAGCTTCTCAACAATATTGCTTTTGATGGTCCACTTGAATTTTATCTATGCCAAGTGAGGTATTTCCATGACCCTCAGCGTTAATCAGTTAGGAAATAATAAGAAGGAAATTTGTTAAAGAATTATAATTACTAAACTGTTTTTTCGAGTGGTGTACCAAAAGTAAACTTGCACGAAACAAATCCTTTCAATGTAATGATTGAGCACACAAACGCACTAAGCATTCTCTGTAATTCACATTAACTATTGTAGAAATTTTAAAATAATATAGGAGTAACCCAGCCATCGAAGAATATCCAAACGTGAACCTCATTTTGCTTTAATTGCTTGAACATATATTGAGGATGAATTTAATTATGCATGCACCTCTGTCTGGAATCATAAAACGAACAGTCTAACAATAAGATATGGTTATATGTTACGTGTCTGGTCTAGAACTTCACGAGTAGGTAGAAGTACGCTTTCTGCTTTATTTTTGTATAGATATGTTGTCGATTTAATATCGCTGGTAACGAAGATTGCAAATTATCTGTAATTAACTTTAAATTTAATTTAAAAAGCTTGCGTAGTAAAATTTGACGGAAGGATGCCATGTTGATTGTTTACATTGTAGTATCTGTGTGCGAGCGCATGTAGTGGAAGTTGTATTTCTTGAGTGTGGCGAAACATCTTAAACTGGTAAGTAGTTCGTTGCTTCATGCAGGTAACTATCAAGTATTGATTACTTTTCGTTGAATTCTTAAATATTATATGATAGTGTGTATTGTAAAGTATGAGGTTCTTATTTCATTAAAGTGATTTTTAAAGTGTAATTACATTCAACACTTTGAGTGGCCTTGCCGCATGTATGTGGCTACTGATCCAGCTTATCAGTGTATTAATTCGAAGTGTGTTAAATAAGAAAGAACATTCCAGAACTATTTACTGCGACGAGTAGGCGTGGTAAATTGAGATCAAAAATGGCAGGTGGACTCCTTATGCGTATTCCAGTTTGTGGCGGGTGAGAAATGAGTGAGTATAGGCTTGTGGAAATAACAACTAACAGAGAAGGAAGTGAAACTCTCACATTATTACAAAATCATGATGTGCTTGCACTAGGGAAATTGTGTAAATCTTGTGGTAAGTAAGCTTTAGTATAAGTACTGGTAGTAGTAGGAGGAGGAGGAACGGGTTAGAAACCCCGCAGGGTTTGGTTGGGTTCTGTTCTTGACATAAGTAGTAGTAGAAGTAGTAGGAGGAGGAGGAGGACTGGTAGAAGTAGTAGTAGTAGTAGTAGTATAATGTATGTATGTATGTATGCATATATGTATGAATTCTTGGTTCCTTATTTTGTAAAAGGTGGTAACTTGTACATTGTTGATTGCCAAGATGTCATGTTACCACTTTTTCATATTAAGATACCGATAATACGTGTACCACATCGATATGGGATCTCCACATATGCTACAATAGCCATACCAGCATTGTAAAGTATTACGGTTACCGTACTTGGCCGTTCGAAACTTAAAGATTTTGCGAATTATTTACTGAGGAACTCACAACAAACGTCTGAAAGTATACTATAAAAATTCTTAATAATATTTGTCTTACGATAATTAGGACTCCAATAATATTTTGACAATAAAATCTTCTTCTATTCAATTTTTTGTCTTGTCTTCATCATCATTAATGGTGTTTAATAACTAGGTGCACCAACAACTAAGGTCAAGTGTGGTATAAATGCAGAAATGTTGACTCATTTGTGTAGAAATTGACTTATTTGTATAATAAAGTGTACAATCGCCATTTGCAAGGTTGGCCGACAGTGAAGTCGAAGTTTCTGAATTATAGTATAAAGAAATTGACAGCAGTTAAAAATATAATTCAGTAGATGCATATAATATATAAACAATATGTCAAAGTCAGGATAGTTGGAAATTTGTCAAAATATTGATGAATTGAAGTCAAAAACGGGAAGGGGGTCCAGTGGGATGAAGAGGGCCAGCTACCCAGTTGGTCAGGGTGTAAAAGTGAGAAAAAGTGAAAAATAAATGAAATATGGATAAGTAGAGTATTTGTGGATGAATGTAGATGGATTTGTGTATAAATGTAAATGTGTGTAATGAATGTAAGATGTGCACTTTTCACTTAATCCCCTTCATCTTCTGCGCAACACAGAAAGGGATGTTGAAACTATTACAATCACCGCTGCACCCAGACGATTTCTATTCTATTTTGTAAACATTTATAAAATGTGTTTTATGTCGCGAACATAAATCCATGTCGACAGTTAAAATTTTAAAATTGTATCAACATAAATTGTAGAAAAAAAGTTTCAACAGTTACAGTAAAGCTGCAAACCAAGATGGCACGAACATAAGTCTAACATTGCCTGCATCAACTTAATATGTTTGAACATTTAAATGGTTATGAAAAGGAACTTAAGACTGACGCCAAATTATTTTACTTAAAAAGGTTAGTATCAAAATTTGTATCAAATCACAAAAAATCTAAAATAAAAATATCTTATTATAGAAAACGTGTATTAAAGGTGAGTTAATAACCACTGCTACTGAGTGGCTTTATATTTCCCTCGTTTAAAAAGAATTTTCTTTACAGACTTTAATCTCTAGTCACCTACGTCGTTTCTTGTTGATGCATCTAGCAGCAGTGTTACCACACTTTTACAATTGTAGTAAATTCAGCCGTATTTGTTATTCGTCGGGTCGTTGGAACCACGCTAGCATTTTCAGTCCTTTTCGTGAAAAAGTTGGTGCAATTCTACCCCAATTCAGCACCATTTAACAATTATTGTCACATTTTCTAAAGTGTTAGTAAGATTTTCCCACATCTCACGTTACTTATACTGTGTGTGTTAAAAAATGCAGTTGAACTTGCATTCTGTGGCATTGCACCGCTTAACACTAAGAACTTTGTTGTGTAAAATTCGTAATTCGAACTATACTGAAAAAAATGACGCTAGATGGACACTTCCGCACCGCGCACGAAGGTGACAAAAAGGAAGCAGTGTGGTGGAAATATTACCTTCAAATCCTTAAAAAAAAATGCTGGTTTAGCGGGCTAAGTTGTTTACTAGTGACGCCATATTCACAAATGTAAAGCTGTCCGAACATTTCTGTGTTTTATAGATCTATATCGACACGTTGATTTGTACTGTTGGAAGAGGCGGGGGGGGGGAAGGGGGTTGTTCTGGAACATTAACTTTTTCGGTTTCACGTTATAGAGTCGTGTATTAACCTGATATAAAATTCAGCCCTTTTTGTTTCAATTTGGTAGACATAAAGGGCTGAATTTGGATTTAAGCTGCATCAAAAGTGTCACTGTTCATCTCAGCGACATCGAAAACTATGGGTTCGGCAGGTCATTTTCAATAATTTTAAAATATCTCCCCCTCCCCCTTCTCTAAGTTGTACCATCAAAGTGAAATTGTGAAAACCATTTCAGGCTTGAACCTCATCTATTCAAAATTTGATCGAGGTCGCTCTTGGGGTTCAAGAGGAAGGACGTCACAAACAATCACTTTCATTGATATATATATATTGTAATCATAAAAATTGATAGTTTATTCAACTATCTAATTGATAAAATTGTTTTAGAAAATCCATTTGTCATAAATCTAAAAAAATGTTTTAGTCGATATTTAGTTTGTATATCTTTCATCATACTTTTGAATATTGCAATGTATTAATAAACTATACACGGACTAGAACACTAGATATTAAAAATGTTTGTACAATATATTCAGAAATGTATTAGAGCCTTCATCAGATATATATTAAGTGTTACAAAGTGCATGATTGGTGACGATGATACATTGCCAAGAGTCCTACACAAGTCCTTTTATTAAATTTTGTTCTTTTTCAGTGTTTTATTAATACAATATTCAACTATATACATCTGATTATTATTTCTTTAAGAGACTTAGATGGAGACATTGATATTATTTGTGTTTAAACATTGTTTTTGGTTTTCAGGAAACTTTTTTTGTGGTTCCTTGAAGAAAGAGTTGATAAAAATATTCATAAAATGTTTTTTTGTGAAGTATTGTACTCTAATATTCAGAAATACTGACATTACGCAAAAGACTAAATGTTTTCAAAATATGGGTGTGCAGAAGAATGGTGAGAATTAGTTGCATCAAGAGGGAAACGAACGAGAAAATGTTATAAATTGTGGGTTAGAAAAGAGCAAGTTTACGAGTAAATGCAAATAAACTCTGATAAAGACAGTAGAAAGTATCAGATGAAAACATTCCTGGAATACGATATGATTAGCCATCCTTAAAGTCTCAGATTGATGTTAAAAGATTGACTCCATTTACGAACTGCAATCGCTCCACCTGCGCATTAGTTACAACAAACATCATTTAGAAATTTTGCTCTAATGTATGGCACAGTTACCCGTTAACATTTTAACGAACTGACTTCATTTATGAATTCGGTCGAACTCTAGCCATCTATTGAAAAAAAAATGAAAAATTAACTTACAGGTGCATGGTACATGAGCTATATCTCATCGTTGCCCGTTATTATGTTAACGGTCACCTTTAAAATCACCGTTGCCTGTTAATATGTTAACGGCCACCGTTAAAATCGCCGTTGCACGTTATTATATTAACGGATTGAATCCGTTAACCTATTCGGCCAAAATAATCGCTGTATCTATTGTAGAAAGATATAATTCAAAAATTCGCTTACATGTATGAGATATAAGCTGTAGATAGTCAACGTTAAGGCCACCCGTTAACTCTTAATATGATAATGTATTGAATTCTTTAACGAACTTGGTCAAGATAACTGTTCAGGCTATCTATTGGAAAAAAGAACATCACTTCCGTTCAAGAGTTGTGCGGATACGGACGTCCGGACATACTAATAACACAATGTTAAATATCTCACTGCGTGATTCTAATAAAAATATATAAAAAAAGAACTGGGTGCGGATTTGCTGTAGAGGAATAGTATTATGAAGACGCGATAAAATGTACACCGGAAGTTTAAAGAAGGAAGGCGCGAAACAGGTTATAATTGATTGACGGTAATAAAAACAAAATTCGTACGTGAAGACGAAGAGATTAATTTAATAATGTGGTGTATAATGTTTTCTCCATTTTCGGCAAGTGATCACACAATAATGATAAAATGCTGATAATGATGATGGTTTAATAAACAATGTTATGAGTTCAGTTGGTTAATGGAATCGAGTCTTCTTGAAAATTATTATATTGATTCTTCAGTAAATAATTCCCTGTAGCATACTAAATTAATTTATTGCTTTTCGATTAACTATTTATGTTAAATAACATATTGAATAACAGCCTGTGATTCAAGCTATTACGAATCTTCAGATATTGGTGTCCCAAACTTGAGAAAATGGGTTCTGAATAGCGTTACCACTGGTCCCAGTCTCGGAGAAAGTATTCCAAATCTGGACGAAGCTCTGTCCGGACTTTAGAATGTTATAACTTTAATTGTTATTGTATTAAAGAATTGGGATACATTATTTTTTTCATTTTTTTATATTTCATATATTTAAGTACGTAACATATAGCCCTAAGCGTGGTTTACATAATTTGAAAATGAATCATACTTTTGTTATATATTACATTATGTAGGGCCAATATGATTTAAATTGTCCCATTTCAATTTTCTCACTTTGAGTAAATATGATTCGCTCCTCATTGGAGAAACGTATATTAGATAAGTAGAGGAAAAGGACCGTTCGTACATGTATGTCACATTAGTTGCGAAAAGTTCCCTACATTTTACATTGCTCGAGTTCTGAGATTTATTTGTTTATTGTCAATGTTTGTCTTTTGCATTTCATGAGCTCCTATGATCGCAGTATGCCGTTCGACTCCCGAGATGTGTACTGGCAAATGCCAAACACTCTCACTCCTTCGTGTCTATGGCTATCTCTGAATCTTCGATTGGGGTGTCATCATCGGATCTTTAAGTCTATATTATTCCTTATATCTGACTATGTCTTCACAAGTTTTCTGAGTCTAACTAATTGCACTAGTTAAGTTTGGTACAGCCAACTGATGAAATCACTATATATATATATATATATATATATATATATATATATATATATATATATATATATATATATATATATATACACTGGTGTCCAAAAAGATAGCTTAATCCTAGTTCACAGCCCAAAAAGACAGCAGAATTCTGGGCCACATGGACCAAACATATCTGACTGATCCTAGGCATCCAAAACGTGGATACCTGCGTGAAAAAAGTGTGCAAGGGAAGAACAAAGTACACAACACACAGTCCCAACACCTTTATTTGACAAAACTCGCCATAGTTGAAAATGACCCAATGTGTGTGGCGAGAAGACAAATGAGTTTGTGGTGGATCAAGACCATTAGTACGGCGTGTGTTCACCCCGCGCGGCTACACAGGCTGCACAACGTCGTTCCATGTTTCCGATTAATGAGGTCCATCGGTATCCTTGGCCACTCCACCCGAAGGGCAGTACACAGTTCCGTAATCTTTAGTGGTAGGGGCTGTCAGACTGCAAAAGGCATACATCCCAGACATGTTCTATTGGATTCATGTTTGGGGACCATGCAAGCCCTAGCATGCGTAGAATATCTTCTTCCTCTATAAAATCATCCACCATACCTGCCCGATGACAACGTGCGCTATCATCCATGAATATGAATGATGGTCCGACTACATCCCGAAACAATCTCACATACGGTTCCAGCACCTCATCACGGTACCTCTTGGCAAGTCAAAGTACCACCCTGAAAGACATGTAGGTCAGTACGGCCATTGAGCATGATGCCCACCCAAATCATCACACCCCAACCACCAAATTAGTCCCTTTCAATGATGTTCTGCGGGTTGTAGCACGTTCCCAATTCTCTCTATATTAATTTCCGTCGAGCGTCTGATTGCAAGCTGAATCGCGACTCATCCGAGAACAGAACGTGACCCCACTCTTGCATGGTCCAGTGCCTGTTTTCTTGGCTCTACCTCAAGCGGGCTCTGCGCTGCACACGAGAGAGAAGGACACATACGACGGGGAGTCTTGGGTGAAGATCAACCTCATGCAGTCGCCGGTACACCGTGTCTTGAAACACTTGCTCCTGTAGCAGCTGCAAGCTCTGATGACAGTTGCTGTGAACATCGATTGAGTCCGACGTGCTCTTACCGAGAGATATTGGTCCTGTCGATGGGTTGTCACTCTTGGGTGACCCGGTGCGATGTTCCAGGTGATTTGAAACCTGTGCCACAACCGTGAGATCACACTTTGTGGTACATGCATTGTTCTGGACACCTCCGTTTGTGTTTGCCCAGCTTCGATCCGTCCAATTATCATGCCCAGCAAGACAGGGTATAATGTGGGTCCTCGTCGTATGTTGAAGCCTTCACGACGCACTAACACTATTGCCAACATGTCTGCTTTGTACACGACTCAGCAATCGACTGTGGTGTGGTGTGCTGTTATAAGCTCTTCATCTGGCATTTCTCTTCAGCACGTTTTCTTCTGTGTGGCAAGATCAGTTCTGATCGCACTATTCTATGACGACTGTATGCCGCTGTTCCCAATGTGTGTTCCCACGTTTGCCAATTTTTGTTAAGTATGCTATTTTTGGACAGAGTATATATATATATATATATATATATATATATATATATATATATATATATATATATATATATATATCAGAGATTTCGCACTTTGTTCAAAATCAATATAAGTGAAAAATAGTGTGATGTGTTTTGGAGATCGATTAAATGGAATTAGTGCCATGAGTGGGAACGTGGCATTCCATTATTAATTGTCTTTTAGCCATTCATTGTGTACAGCTTATCAACAAGTTAAAAATGAAATTCCTCGCTATAGCGTGTGGGGGGTATTAATGTAGTTGTGTGTATCGCTCCTCGAATTCAACTAACTTCCTTTTTGCGTCTTGCAACGTTCTCTTCACTTATTCCAAAGACATACGTTCTCCTAATTTCAGTTATATCATATTAAATTTACTGGTAATTAGATTGTTATCTACGCATTGCCCTTTTATTTTAGTTATTCTTCTTCAAAGACGTTAAGATGTTCAAATTAACTTTAAGCCTTGTTTACGATGCCGGAGTGGTTTCTCTCGATGGATCTTATGTTTGCGAATATTCCTCTATGCCACGAGAGGTATTGGACAGATTATCTCTTTAGACCAGTGATCGCCAAACCGTCGATGGCGAGCTACTAGTGGCTCGCGGGGACATTTTCGGTAGATCGTGTTAACGCTCCAGTTGACTAACATTGATTCCTCCACTAAGCTGACTAACTTTATACCGACAGGGGGCACTGACGACAACACTGCCTTTTTCTCCCGCAAAACTACCATTGTCAGTCTCATATCACAGTTAATTGTACAGAAGTGCAAGTGTCTTGGCCGCGGTAGCTTGGCCTGGTGAATTAGAACACTTTAAAAAATTCCCTTACTGATATGTACATTTTTCTTCTTCTATCGCTGAAAGACTGGATGCCATTTGGAAGGGTATAATGAAAATACGTTGGTTGAAGAAAAATAGAAATACAGAGTCTTCATTTTATAAGCAAATATAAATAAACTTTATATTTGAATATGTGTATTAAAGAATATAAGAATAAATTATATATTAATTAATTTTATCGTAAGGGGAACTGTCACAACTACCATATCCGGTTTCAACATAAGGAGCGAGAACTGTAGAATATAGTTAATAGTGGTTTTCTGTCACGGACTTAGCGTCCTAAAATTAGGTTCAATCTCAACATTTATATCTCGATTCAAACCTCAAATATGTCATTTCTGGTTTCAACAATAATCAACATAGAGTGGTCCCGAGTTCGATTCCCGGTAAGGGCACTCGGACGAAAAATTGTAAAAAGCTTTTTCAGGCCAGCCATCCTGAATGAGGTATTCCTGGGTTTTCCACATTCACACCAGGAAAATGCCAGAATGGCACCTAATTTATAGGACCCAGACTACTTCCTTTCTTTCCCAATCCTCTCTTCCTTCCCTTTCCCCGGATAGTGTGCTCGCCGAGGGACGCCATTTCTCATACATGGCGGGATAAATGGCCTTAGATGCGGAAAGCCCAGAAATGTAAATCCTAAATCCTAAATTAATCAACATAGAATGTAGACGGTAATGTATAGCCTTTACAAGTTTTCTGACATACACGTAGCATTTCTTGAATAGGTTTAATCTTTGTGGAATTTTTTGACATTGATTATTCGAAATGGGATAAAGGGAATTTTCATCGAAATTGACAGCATGTAATTTTTCACTATATTCATAAGCTACTGCCAAAAATAAAAATTTCTACGAGGCAGAAGTAGATATAAGAATTATCAATAAGTGTGTCAGTGTTATCAAATTTTATTCTGCAGTCTCTTCTTTTTTGTCGGCAAAGTCCATGCAAGTGAAGCGTGGCTTAATCATATGCGATTCTTTAAAAAAATATTAAGTAGGAAGAAGCGAAATTCGTGCTCTACTATTTGAAGAAAAGAAGAAAGTAAAATAATGAACGAATGAATGAAAGAAAGAAAGCAAAATGTCAAACAGAGACACAACTAATTCCGAAATGCTCCGCAAGAAATCTTAAAAAGAACGAGCGAATTTTTGTTTTATTTGTATAACGATATAAGACATACTTACCAATATATTAGCGTATAAATCTCGAAACACATACAATTCACTCCACAAAACACAAACCATCTAAAGCTGACCTATATTTTTGTTTTGCTGTGTGGAGATTTTCCTTTAAAAATGAAATGAAATCTTTGAGTTTTACGTCCCACGTTTATGACAGTTAGGCTAAAGGAGACGGTGATGATGAGTGATGAATAAAATGGTTGAATGAAGAAAGTGGGAGGAAACGGGAGAACCCACGCACACGGTGTCTGTCCACCACAAAGTTCACTTGGCGGGGGCTGGGATCGAACCCGGGATCCCAGGCACCAGAAGTGAACGCTCTACCACTTTTTTTAAAAGAAAATTTATTGTAACTCAAGAATCAATTACATTGAAGTGGTTATGCTTTTGTCACAAAAAAAAGAAAGTTACGAGAACAATGAGTTGGCTATAAAATTTGCAAATAGCTTATTACGTACATCCTTTGCTAATTTGGAGTATTCTTTTTGTAAATACTGTACATAGAAGGCTCCCTGCTTCTAAGTTGGAATTAAAAATATATTTGACGGTCGTTCCTATATACCAATTGACACTATGTTGTTTACTAACGGGATAAAAACGATAATCAGGTCTTAAAACTATGCTAATATTTATATTGCGTTCCGAACTACGAGTAAGAATGGCTAAAAAGTGACGTAACTGAGACCAGATTTTTGTGGATTCCAGACATGTCGTGATTCTATGAATCAACGTATCTATATTGTTACATCTATTGCAAAGATCATCAGGACTAAAACCATATTTGTTTCTCTTTTCTTTAGTATCAATAACATTATGGACAATCATAAACCAGATAGATTTGCTGGCAACACTCAAGGTCAAGTCATTGATATTGGCCCAAATATTGGACCAATTACACAAGCACTCATCTAACACAATTTTAGGTGGGACATATAATCTAGTCATTTTAAAAACATACAGCTTTTTACTACTTAAAGTTTTAAAATCAAAAAGCTGAGACAGATATATATAATCACACAAAACAGTTTCCAAGTACTTACAGCTTTGAGGGAGGTCAGCCATACACAGGGGTAGACTCCTGTCTGTTCGTGCTAATACGTAAGTGAGCAGTTGTTGTGTTACACTATTAGCTTCGTCTGTGTACAAGGTCATTGAGCGAGTAACATACAAACTGGCAGCTTTTTCTTGCACATTGAACAGACCGATGCCACCATGTGAATGTAAACAACACATTGCATCATATTTAACACGAAACACCTGATGTTTCCATAGAAACCAACCACATAAACTTTGAATTTGTTTTCCTATGAGTTGAGGCATAGGTAATACATTTGCCAAATACCAGATTCTGCTTAAGAGATAAACATTTATAAATTTAGCTCTAGAATATAAACATAGATTTCTGGATTGATTTACATAACCTGAATGACGCAGTGTGTTTACAATATTCGTATAGTTATGATCAATAGTGTGCATTATGTTTGAATAAAAGGTAATTCCTAAAATTTTGATACTGTCGGCCTGAGGGACGGTATCTATATCATTAAAATCAATACTATTGTTTATGTTTAACATATGTGATTTACAAACATTTAATCTAGCCCCAGATGCTACCTCATATTCACGAACACATTCCATCATGAGAGAATAATCTAGTTTAGAAGAGACAAAAACTGTTACATCATCTGCATAACTAGCCACCTTTATAGCAGGGGTAATAATATTTAGACCAGTTAGGCGGTCATTCATAGCATATAACAGGGGAGCAAGGCTAATAGCAAAACTCAACATTGAAAGGGGATTACCTTGTCTTATTGAACGTTTGATGGGAATGTTGTTGGATAGGTGACCATTAACATTTAACTTCGTATGAGCGTCTTTATAAAAATATTTCATCCATGTAACAAATTGTTCATTAAAACCGAATTTTCTGAAAACAGACCATAAGTACGAGTGTTCAATATTATCAAAGGCATTTTTAAAGTTTAAATTTATCAGAGCCGCTTTAAGAGCGCAATCATTACAAATAGTAATACTATCTCGAATAGTTAATAAAAGGTGATAGATTGTTTTCTGTTTAACAGCCACATATTGCCAATTTTGTAATAACTTATCCATGTAGTCCTGTAGTCTGTTTTTAATACATCTACTAAAAATTTTGATATCTGTATTAAGAAGGGATATAGATCTATAGTGGCTAACATTAGATGGTTGAACAGTTTTAGGCATAAAGACCGTGACGGCTGTATTAGGGCGCTTGATAGTCTCTGAAGCAAAGAACCATTCATTTACAATCAATGTTAGTGTATCGCCCATTATATCCCAAAATTTAACATATAAACGGCCAGAGATAGAGACGGGACCAGGAGATTTTCCTTTTTTTGCAGCATTTACAGCTCTTTGTACTTCATTTTTAGTAAACGGAGCACATAAAATTTGATTGTCTTCATCATTTAGCACTGCAGGCACACTGTCAAGTAATTTATTTTCGCAGCCGGTAGCAGCAGCGACCCCAAATAACTGGTAGTAATAATCATTCAGGGTGTTACGAATATTGTCCTGAGTAGTTTGAATAGAGCCTTGAGCATCTGTGAGTGACGTGATAAGTTTCCTCCGTCCACGTTTGGCTTCTGTTAACACATGTGTAAGACAGCATTGTTCTTCTTCCGGAAACCCTGGAACTTTACTACGTAACCTAATCCCTTCCATTTTCTGTTTATGGAATTGTAATAATTTGGCTTTGTATTTACATACAGAGATAAGGACCGAGCGATTTGTCATCGCTTCAGTTTGTGCCTCTAATAGACATCTATAATAGAAATTATAAAGTTTTCGCTTATCAGCATAAATTTCAGAGGAATACCACCTACAAAAGCTTCGGATTTTGTCCTTACAGTATTGATTCCACCACTCAATATATGTTTTAAACCACTTCTTTTGTTTAAGCCAATAAGCCCACTTTTTAGAAAAGAGCTGACAAAATGACTCATCATTGAGCAGACTTTCATTCATGTGATAATATCTCCGTCCCCGAGCAATATTCTGGTCATTAATTTTAATTTCCATTATTAAACAGAGATGATCAGTGAAACACGTGGGATATCGGTATACAGAAACAACCTGGGATTTGAAGTTATCATTTACATAAATCCTGTCTATCCTTGAGCTCGAAGTTTTTGTAATAAATGTGTCCCCCCTTAAATCTGGGTGTTTGAAGTCCCACACATCTACCAAACACAAATTCTTTACCAATTCATTTAAGGTAGGGCAATAATGGTAAGTTGGTTCTGTTTTGTGAGTTATACTTGAATTGTGATCTCCGCCAAAGATAACATTATTTGGGCCACTAAAAAAGGGCGCTATCTCATTTGCATAAAAATTATTCCGTTCATTTCTATTATGGCTTCCACTGGGCGCATAAACATTGATTAGAGTTATATCATTAACCTGACCTTTGATAATTCGACCATTAGGATGTAATTCTACATTTGTAAGCGGGATGCCTTCTTTAACCAAAATTGCAGTACCAAGGCTATTGTATGTACAATTATTATATACATTATATGATGGATGTACGTTTACAATCTTTGGACCAACTTCTTGGAGAAAAGCTACATCTATTTCAGATTTAAGTAGAAAGTCATTGAGAGCTTCAAGTTTGACTGGCGATTGTATTCCGTTGATATTTATAGTTGCTAGTTTTAAGATAGTACACATAAATATTGTTATAGGAAATTGTCTAATGTTAGGAACACACTTCATAATACCACACACTATTTGGCTGCAAGCACTGTGTTTCTGAATGTTTAGGTAGGAGTAGAAACTGTTGGTGACTCACCTGAAGAAAGAACTGCGGTATCAGGTAGATATTCCGTACTCACTAATTTAGCTACAGACGACCGGGCGATCCTAGGTGATACTTCTAAGGGTCCCTGATCCGTCTTCTTAGGTTGTTTTACTTGAGCTATAGCCGTTCCTGCTTTCTTCCGTTTCTTGTCTTGGGAGGCTTCCTGGGAATTCCGGGCATCAGATCCTTTTTTCCCACTAGGACAACTCAAAGGGGAGAAAGAATGATCTTTTTCCTTGGACTGAACTGGAAAAATGGGACTTACAGAGGAAACTTCCGATACACTATAGATGCACTCTAGCTTCTGATCACCATCAACAACACTAGTGGAGGAGGAATCACTGTCTATCAAAAGCTTCTTTGTATCTTGTTCAATGACAACTTGATGTTCCCGTGGAAAATCTGACTCAGCCAGTGAAGAAGTACCATGTAAAGCTGGAGGGGCTGCAGATGAGGTCCTGTCCTGACTATCACTAATATCCTTGGGAGAGACGTTTTCCTTAATTTCTCTGGAACATGGTCGGCTAGGAACACTGTCTTTTGGCACTATCGGAGTAGTGTTTAGAGAACGGCCCTGTATCAGAGGGGTAGTAAGCTCAGTCATTAACTTTGGAAAGTCAACATCTGACGTTAAAGTAGGCAAATTAGCAGGTTTAACCACATTAATTTCTGGGGTTGGCGAAACCCGAGAGCGTTCCTTATCACTTTCAGTATGTTCTATGGTTGTTGTTGAAACAAAGGCCCGTTTTTGACGCTGAAAACATTGATCTTGTAAATGATCTCGAGATTGGCAGTAATAACAAGTACGGTCCTGACCGAAATAAGTTACTAGGAACTTCTGGTTACGAATATCCAGGAAGGACGGTATAGGTTTAAACAAATACATAGTCACGATCTTTCGTCCAGATCTAACTTTATAAATATGAGTATCGTCATAAATTTCGTCTTTTATACTTTTACAATCTCCATAGATAGACAAGGCACGCGTGACATCATCATCACTATATTCCGTGGGAATAGCATGTATTCGCACATAGGTTAAAGGTCGATAAGCTAATTCTAAAGTCACTGGGTATGTTCCACTATCATCTTAAATTTAACACTATCACCATGATCTCTTAACAATTTGTCACACAACAAGTCAGACAATAACTTAATATACACACATTTACGATAAATATCCAACTCAATACTTAGTATTTGTTCTTCCTTTAACTTAAACGCATTTTGAATAAACTCATGGATTTTTATTGTGGACGGACGTTTAGGAATCGCACGAAATCCTAATTTTAATGTATTGACACGTTTGATAGACATTTTATAATTCTAAATAAACTCACTAGTCACCACTAAACTGAAATATATTAGAATCAAGTCAGCGTAAATTCCAAGCAAACACAAAGTACACTGGGCGCATTCAATGCCTCTCGCACGATACGACACTGGACGGACGACCACCAAAAGACGTGTTACCTCTTGAGCAGCTAACACGCGAGTTATCCACTGAGCCACCGCGTCCCCGAGATTTTCTTTACCTGTAAGATTGCAAGGACGTATGTATGTTCTTGTGACCGTAATACTGATCTTGTAATATGCAAACGCAATCATAACGATTTCATTTTTATTTTGATATGATTATCTTGGACTAAGCAGTGTCTTATCACTCATTCATTTCAGCTTGTTACAAACTGATTTTATTTTAACGAAATATTTTATACATGTATTCAATTTATTTATTGGTTTTGTGTTGCTTTGATTTTTCTTATATTTATATCGACATCGGAAATGCCGAATATCCAAGCGGGGATGAATGTAATATGACTGAAGCGAATTGATAAAGAACAAATTATATTTTATTAATTTTGATATTAATATTTTCTAAATTTTCATATTTTAAACGGAAATAAAAACTCAGTTCCAAATCTGGTGCTGTTAGGTCGTTCACATGTGCAGAGAAATTAAGGAAGTCTCGTAACAACTCAAACTATGTCTAGATAAAACATTCTTTTAATAAGAAATATAACTTATGTTATGCTGCAATGTGCCAAGTCAATAACAAACACTTCCTACTTCGAGTCATGAGGTAATTCTTGAAAATGTAATTGTAAGCGGAAGAAATGACGCTACCAAAAACTAATAAGAAAAGGTATTTGGACAAAAAAGTAGTGAACTGGAGAGAGGTTTGAAGTGACCATCACAGAAGAAGGTTCGACCTCTCAAATCTTCACCGATCAAATCTTCCTGAGTACATGCTGGTTACAAATTGATAACACACTTCCATTATTCGACTTCATTACCAATTTCATTTTACATCAAAATCTAACTTCTAATTTAATATAACAATTATTACTGATTTTGTCATAAGGCCACGGCAACAGCTTTGGGTAATTTTCTGATCTGATATATCTAGTTTTATTTATGCAATCAAAACTATCCAACTTAACAAATTCATCGCTCTACCTAAAAATTAAATGGTTAAGTTTTGTTATGAGTATGCATCCTAAATTGCCCCCATGCTAACATTTTTATTATTACATAAGCTATGTGTGAATATAAATTGTATATGTCGACGACCGGATTTCGATGCATTAAGTTGGCATACGTTAGTATTATTCGGCTGAGTATAATGTGATGGCACAAAGGTGTGATGGAGTAACTGCATTTCTGACGACATAGCAAAATATATTTCTTAATTAAGGTAAGCCATGGTGATTGGAACGAAGGGGTCTGTGTCAAATATAAAAGTAGGAGGGGAGAAAATAGAACAAGTGAATAGTTTTCGATACCTGGATAGTATTTTTAGTAATGACATGAAATACGAACGTGAAATAAAAGCAAGAATAGGAATGGCGAAAGAAGCCTTGAGGAGGAAGAAATGTCTGTTTTGTGAAACCTTGAATAAAGAGTTGAGAAAAAGACTCATAAAATGCTTCGTGTTGTACTGTATGGGGCGGAAACATGGACATTACGTAAAGGTGACGAAAATCGACTGGAAGCTTTCGAAATATGACTGTGGAGAAGAATGGAAAGAATTAGTTGGATCGAGCGGAAAACGAATGAGAGAGTGTTAGAAATGGTGGGTGAGAAAAGAACACTTTTAGATATTATTAGGAAGAGAAAGAGAAAATGTTTGGGACATTGCCTAAGAAGAGATTGTATCATGAGGAACGTCCTAGAGGTTATGGTGGCGGGAAAGAGAGGGAGGGGGCGAAGGAGACTACAATTAATGGATGATATTAAAACAGAAAGATCATATGCGAAGACGAAAAGGTTAGCGGAGGATCGTGGAGCATGGAAGCTTCTCAGCTGTGGCAAGTGAACTGCCAATAAAGGCAGAATACTTATGATGATGATAATTAAGGTAAATAGTTATTTGCAAATATTTTGTAAACGTAGAAGATCGAATTTTATTGATACTTCACCCTTAAATTAAGAAACATAACACACATCATACACTAATTTTTACTTCTATATTTTATTATTATTAACAATAATAATAGTACAACTTGAAAACTTCAGATGCAAAATGGGAATCTTTGCCTCTGGGGATAGAACATTGATAAAGATAATTCACCTTCATGTTGAAAAAAGTAACACACGTTATAAACAAATTTTATTTCTAATTATTAACAATAATAATAGTACAACTTGGGAAATTCAGATGCAAAATGGGGCTCTGGGGAGCGGGTATTGATAGCTAATTCACCTTTATATCGAAGAAAAGTAATAGACGTCATACACAAGTTTTAGTTCTATATTTAATTATTATTAACAATAATAATAGTACAATTTTAACTCCTTCGTGGGTAAGCGGTTAGCGTACGCGCCTTTGGGTGGGATACCTGCGTTCGATTCCCGGCGGAAGCTAATATAGTTCGGATTTCACGTTAATCAGTAGGTCCACGTCTCATATAGCCTCGCTGCTAAACGGGACGTTAAAATCAACTGAACTCAATAGTACAACTTGAAAACTTCACATGCAAAATGGGACTTTTTCCTCTGCCGTGGGATTTTTACAGTGTTTCAGGCTGGCATGATTGAATTCAAGACGGAGTACAAATGATACAATCGTGTCATTATAAAACTGTTTTACAACTTGCTATGTTGCTATCAATTTTGTTAATATTCTTTTATTTAGGTTTGCATGTACTTCAGTATTGTTCATTTCCGACAATAACTTGTATTATTTTAAACATTTGGCTTTGAATTATCGAAGATAATGCTTGCAAACACTTGAATATAAAGTTTGTCTTAACACCACAAAATTCTGTGCCATCTGTTTTCTACAAATAAGTTAATATAAGCACCACGAATAAAATATTACGAAAGGTGGGCATTGTAGGGATCTGTCTGGAGCCCCATCAAACTCGACTTATTCGATACATTACGTTGAACAAACATTCCATAGAATTTGAGAAGAGTCTTTGCAGGACATTCATCACATTTGTAATACGTTTTTTACTATGACACAGGCCCGTATCCAAGAGGGGACAAGAGGGGGCCTGTCCCCCCCTAAATTTTGGCTGACCCCCATAAAATTTCACGGTAGGCTTGCAAATAAATTATACTATAGTGATTAAGTATAATATGATTGGGTCGGGCCCCCCTAGCTTCTACCGCCCCTCCCCCCTAAATTTTGGGCTGGCTACGGGCCTGCTATGACAACACACCATTTCAATGTGAAGCGATCCATCCCTACCCGTACAGATAACATATGACGATCATACCCTATTCGGTGTTCCGTGACTATTAACCAGAAAAACAACATATGAAAGTCGTGTAACATTCAATACTACCAACTAATTAGAACAGAAATAGTGGACATTGCAAAAGATCAAGGGCGCCTATGTTGCAGTTTCCAAGGGGAGCAAGTATAAGCTCAACATTTCAAATATAGTTTTAAAGTTTGCTGTAGCTAATGTAAAAATTCTATTGGGTTTTCGATATTCCGAAGTACGATTTTTTCTAGGGGGGCGGACGCCCCACCTTGCCCCCTTGATGGGCGCCCTTGAAAAAGATACATTTTTATGGAACACTCTATAATAGCAAATTAGTGTATTCGACATCCCCATCAGGACGTCGCGGTCGGAAAGATGGATTGCCGCCGTCGACGGTGGCGGGCCGCCGGAGGCAGCCGGCACCCGTCCGCGGCGGCACGACGATCTACTTGTTCAAAGTTGCCAACCTTTTGCCGAGGCGGCAAGCGGTCGAAAATCGTCAAGTAAAATTCTCTTTGCCGACTGTTGCCGACCGTCAGAGCCGGCAAAACAATCGGAAAGGCCTCTTTCCGACCCTCTGCCGACTCCTTATGCCGGCCTCTTTTTGACGGCGGCCCCGGCGCATTTACTGCGCCTTTACGGTTGTTTGCCGACTGCTCGGCAAGACAACTTTCCGACGGCGGTGTCGGCGCATTTAATGCTCATTTGCGGCTGTTTGCCGACCGCTCGACAAGGCAACTATTCGTCGCGGTCGAAAATCGCGCTGAAAGATGCCGGCGTCCGGCGCCGGCAATCCGACCGCGGCATCTGGTCGGCATGGACAAATTGTCCGACTATAGGCGGCAGAATCCTGATGGGGATAGATTCTAAAAAGTTCATTGTTTATTATTTTTGGCTAATACTTTTCATTCAAATCTAGTATTACTATTAAAATCGTTTGAGAACTTGAGTTGCTTTGACTTACAAACGAATTAAATTATCCAGCTTTTATTATTATAAATTAAAAAAAAAAAAAAAACGGAGCTTGAACAGGGTTCTGAAGAAGGTTAAGTACATATTCCAACAAAAGGTTGACTTACAAGGGAACACCTTATATTGATAGTAGCATTACCCAATCAAACAATGCGCAATCGATACAGGTGTGAAGAAAAGTGAGAAGTCCAAAGTTTCACGGGCCGACACCCAGAAACACAGAGGATACAGAGGAAAGAAGAATCTAGAATCATGTGAAGATAGCAATGTAAAAAATACACTGACACAGAAAGAACTTGAAAATGATTAAAGTAATCAAAATGACATTTACACAACTGTATAATAAACAAACATTGTACTCACATACATGCTCAATTAAATTATATGTAATGCAGTGTTGCCAACTGAGTACAAAATGAAGTTTTGTTAATTGGCACGGAACACAAATTATAACAACTAGCAAATCTAATTATGAGTACAACCATACCTGTGAAGTCTTGATGTACAGCGTTGCCAACGTTTGAGGATAGGCCTATGTGAATTTCTATATGAATCTTGGATGTAGAGGAGTATGTACAGTACACAATTCGAACTAGTAAAAACCAAAATATATTACCACAAACAAGAATATAATCACTGAAGTATGGACATAAGGGAGGAAGCACACTGTCGAAGCAGTTTTGTCCAAGTGAAAAATCAGAATAGTATCAAACTGAACAGACAAAACTAAAATGATACATGCGCTTGGGTTGACAATTGAGCAGCAGAATCACTTTTCTGATGCACATAATATTGTATCACCTCACACATTATTAGTTTTTTTATAATTTATGTTCCGTGCCATTTAACAAAACTTCATTTTATGCTTAGTTGGCAACACTGCATTACATATGAAGTTCTTGAGCATGGTTCTGGGTACAATGCTTATTATACTGTTATGTAAATGTAATTTTGATTACTTTAATCATTTTGAAGTTCTTTCTGTGTCAGTGTACATATCTTTTACGTCCGTCAAGCTGGCCCGCACAAATTTAATATTCAAACTAAAACAGTACCAAAAATTTGTACCCAATATGTACCAACTTGTACCACTAAAATTAGAATTTGTATCCCCACCAATTTCGAAAAAAAATGAATTTTTGATGGCGGGCCAGCTTGACGTCAAGCCTGCCCGCACAATTTATTTTTCTTTCCAATTCGAACAAAAACGGTACCAAAAATTTGTACCCAATATGTACCAATTTGTACCACTAAAATTAGAATTTGTACCCCCACCAATTTCGAAAAAAATTAATTTCTGATGGCGGGCCAGCTTGACGTCAAGCTGGCAAATACAATTTGTTTTTCTTTCCAATTCGAACAAAGACGGTACCAAAAATTTGTGCCCAATGTGTACCAATTTTTACCACCAAAATTAGAATTTGTACCCCCAGCAATTTTGACAAATTTGAATTTTTCTCTTCAGTGTTTATACATTTAGTTTAAAAACAAAGCATTATTTATTCTTTTTTGTCAATTACTTGTTTAATTTTCCCATCCTGGATTTAATTCCTCATCCGTCTTGAGGAATAATTTTATGGAACTGAGGTTCATTGTGAGATTTCACAATCCGAATATAATTCGTCTATAGTGTAATCTTTAGTTTAGTCTTCCATTTAGTTTAGAGATAAGGTTAAAGCTTTTGATTGCTTCTATACATCACATGACTTAGCAAGTGCGTACTTCATCCTCCTCCCTCTTGCCTTTTTATTTTTTAAAAAAAATCTTGTATCCAGTTCTTACTTCTGTTTAGAGGAATAAAAATAGATCGACCAAGAATTCATCATGCAACCAAAACGAGGCAAACCACCCTCTATTGAGAAGCGTTATATCGAAGAGGAAATCATGAAGTATAAGGAGGAAGTAGTTCAAGATGGTACGTATTCTCTTAATTAATAAAAACACTAAGTTTTTTACGAAAAGAGTTGTTTTGAAAACTCACATCGTGAATTGTTTCTGTCAACTTAAAAGCCATTTAAATAAAAATGCATGTATACAATACTGTAATAATGAAGAAAATTCTATTACTTATCAAATATATATTATAAATTTGAGTAGATACACATATGAAAACGTAGAAACATGTAGAAGCGGAGTTAGGAATCGTCCGCTGCGGGGGGAAAGACCTACAGTACAGTCTCGCAAATTTTGACAGGTCTTGGTAAATGGCCATCTAAGAAGTGGCATTTTTACTTTTTCTCAAAAAGTTGGAGGGGCAATGCCTCCCGTGCCCCATAGCTCCGCCCAGTAAATGAAACACAGAAAGGTCTCTGAATTAGCATAAGAAACTTAAAAGAGGGAGCGAACCAGTTATATGGATCGTGCTGGCGTCGCAGATCGGATAACCAACGTCGAGGGCATTTTCCAGTGCAATGGGAAGGAGTTGGAGTGAAGAAAAGTAATGTTGGCTCTGAGCGTACTCTTTGTTATCTTTTCACTTCTGGGGGAGATGCATGGAGTTCACTAAATTTCATATTACTGCGTTATCTTTTTTGGTATTTTACCTAAAAAATTGGGGGGACGCGTTCCCCATCACCCCCGCTTACAGCTCCCATTATCTAAGTCTTATCATCATGGTCAAGTTGCAGGAGGGAAGTTGACTGACGTAGTTGAACACTATAGTATTGAGAGTTGGAAAAATTTCAATTTAGTATAATATATATATAACCGATCAACAGGCCTGACGAAATGGTTTCGAGGGCCGGATTTTGTCAGGGGCCCGACTGCTTTTAACCGTAATTAAAACCTAAAGTGTATCTACAATAGTTGTAATAATTTTAACTAGATACTTAGTGTCCCCCGGAACTCTGATATGTTTTTCGGGGCTGACATGTTTTCCAGACATGTTTTTTAGGGGCTAGTGCCCCCGGAGCTCTGTGAGTGCCTCCGAAGGAGACCAGAATAATACGTCTATAATATAATAATAAATAGAACAGTACCATGTGAAAATAATAAGTGCTCCTCCGAATACCGTTGAGCCTCCCCCCGGAACATTATTTTCTGAAATAAACACTGCTCAGTGTCTGTTAGTTTGTCCGAATTTTCTTACATAGGCTGGTGTCTGTACTACTAATAATTATGTATTCTGTGCATAACTTCGCGTGTTCTATTGAAAGTATCATTTAACTTGGGAAAATAACTAAGTTAAAAATAATAATTTCGCTCTAATATAAAGCCAATCAGGAAAAAAAGAAAGAAAATACATCTACCACGTCTAAACTACTAAACAGATTGATTAAAGAATGGAAACAATACAAATCTCTGGGTGTAGACGAAATTCAGCTGGGGGGAGGTAATTGTGAAACGAGTTACAGAAACCCATTTTCCTCATCTGAAAAAAGGGAGGAATTGCCAGGAGATTAGAAGGAATCAATCATCGAAAAAATGAAATGAACTCTTTAGCTTAAAGTTCTACTTTCATGCAAGCTAAGTGCTAAAGGAGGCGGATGAAATTGTAAGTGAATGATGGAAGAAATGGTGGAATGAGAAACAGGAAAAAAACGAGAAAATCCCGAGAAAACCCACGGATACGATTTCGTCCACCACGAATCAATCATTGTTCCGATTCAGAAGAAAGGCGACAAGATCGACTGTAATAATTATCAAGGCCAGTGGCGTATTTTCGGTTTTGTTTCGGGGGGCTTTGCCTGGAAATGTGAAAATTCTGCAAGATATTTCATTTACTTTACTATAGTAAGTAAGATTTCGGGAGGGGCTTAAGCTCGGAAGCTCCCCCCTTAAATACGCCACTGATCAAGGCATCTGTCTTCTGTCAACATGCTATAAAATTCTCTCAAACATAGCAAGACTGACGCCATACGCGGATGAAATTGCTGGACATTATCTTTGTAGATTTAGGTTCAATTGATCAATTAAATTATTAATCAATTTTCCATTCGATTAATACTCGAAAAGAAATGAGAATATAATAATGAGGTTTTATTGGACGCTTGTAGGGACATGGGTTTAGAAGTAAATGGAGAGGAATCTAAATATATAGAAATTCGCTAGGATTATAATACTGCATATGCATATGTCAAAATATGAAATATTTTCGACAAAGTGGATACTTTCAAAAATGTAGCATCAACATTAGCAGATCAAAACTATATGTAAGAAGAAAATACATCTTGACTGAAAGCCGGGAATTCGTGTTATTATTCAGTTCAAAATCTTTGATCTTCATGAATTATGCTGAAAAACTTGAAGCTTAAAATATTTATAAAACGATAACCATGCCTGTTGAACTATATAGTTGCAAAAGATGGTCGCTTACAAGAACGCAGACAGAGTATTTGAGAATACAGTAGATCATTCGTTTTATATTCGATCATTTTGATCATATTTGATCATATTCGAAATACCCATGGTGAATGTCCGCATTCTTGTCTTACAACTTTCTTTATTCTCATCTCTTTGTCTTCCTATAAGACCTGTTTGGTTTTCTAGTCCATGTACTACTCGTCTATCTCTCAGGTCTATTCCTTTCTTCTTCAGAACTTCAAACAGTGTGTTCCATTTCGCGTTATCAAATGCCTTTTCTACATCGATGAACGTTGCTGTTACAACCACTAAAGTTTACTCTTAGAAACTGTTCGATTATCAGTCGTTAGCCTCTCCTGTTCCTTTAACTGACGCCAAATAAGTCTTCGGACAGGTTCTACTCTATTCTTTTTTCCACACGTTTTCGAAGTATTCTTATAAGTATTTTTGACACAAGTAATATCAAACACTATTGTTTTCACATTTAACTCTCAAAATCTTTTGGTACTTTACCTGTTACGTAAATTTTGTTTATTAGTTTATACAAAACTCCTTTCACTCTTTATCCTAAATTCTTTATAATTTCAGCTGGTATTTCATTTGGTCCGGTTGCTGCATCTGACTTCAGTGTTTGCACTCCTTCAAATTCCACTTTTAAAATTGATGGTCCCAAGCAATCTTCATGTACTTCATCTACCACCGCTTCTTCCTGGTTCAGTTTCTTTGTAAACTTCTACGCATTCCTTCCATCGATGTGTTCTATCTTCTTCCTATACCTGAACGTTTCCGTCTTTGTCCTTTATTACATTTGCAGTGGTTCTTATGTGATAAACTTAATTTTTCACGTTCTTGTAAGCTTGTTCTATGTCTCCAGTCTTCATAGTTTCATCAATTTCCTTGCATTTGCTAACCACTCTTTTCTTGCCTTTCTTGTTTATCAGGTTTCTGTATCGCTTGTATACTTCATCGTCCTTGTTTAGTTTGCAACTTATTCGCTTTTCCACTAATTTCAATATTTCTTCAATTATCCATGCCTTGTAGTTATTTTTTCTGTTTCCCCATGTAATCATCACAGCTTTTGATTATTCCTGCCATTAAGCACCTCTTACATAATATTTTTCGCAGTATCTGTTGTGGTAACTCATCTATCTGTCGCTCTCCAGAATTCTTTATGAGTCTTGACATCTTTCTTAGTTTGAGTGAATTTCACTTGGTGCACGGTTATAATATTCGCGTCATCTTATAGAGATCGATAACCAACCCGAGGGAGTCATCTGTGCCCACATCTGCACCTGAGTAACTTGTACAGAGCTTTACTTGGTTTCTGAATCTGTTTCGGATTAGAATATTGTCTATTTGGTACTTTCACTACCTCCTGGTTTGCCCAAGATAAGATATAGTTTTAAAAATTACATAAATTCAATTTTCTCGAAATGGGTGGAGGAACAAATTCTACTTTTCGTGGTACAAATCGGTACATGTTGGATACACATTTTTGGTACAGTTTTCATTCAAATTGGAAAGAAAAATGCGTTGAGCAGGGCAGATTTACGTCAAGCTGGCCCGCTATCAAAAAATCATAATTTCGAAATCGGTAGGGGTACAAGTTCTAATTTTGGTGGTACAAATTAGTACATATTGGGTACAAATTTTTCGCACCATTTTTTTTTTTCGAATTGGAAACAAAATTAAATTGTGCGGGTCAGCTTGACGTCAAGATGACCCGCCATCAAAAATTCAATTTTTTCGAAATCGGTAGGGGTAGAAATTCTAATTTTAGTGGTACAAATTGTTACATATTGGGTACGAATTTTTCGCACCATTTTTGTTCGAATTGGAAACAAAAATAAATTGTGCGGGCCAGCTTGACGTCAAGATGACCCGCCATTAAAAATTCAATTTTTTCAAAATCGTTAAGGATACAAATTCTAATTTTAGTGGTACAAATTAGTACATATTGGGTACTAATTTTTGGTACCGTTTTTGTTCAAATTGGAAAGAAAAAAATTGTGCGGGCCAGCTTGACGTCAAGCTGACCCGTCATTAGATATTCATTTTTTTCGAAATTGGTGGGGGGACAAATTCTAAGTTTAGTGGTAAAAATTGGTACATATTGGGTACAAATTTTTGGTACCGTTTTTGTTCGAATTGGAAAGAAAAATAAATTGTGCGGGCCAGCTTGACGTCAAGCTGGCTCGCCATGAAAAATTCATTTTTTTCGAAATTGGTGGGGGTACAAATTCTAGTTTTAGTGGTACAAATTGGTACATATTGGGTACATATTTGTGGTACCGTTTTTGTTCGAATTGGAAAGAAAAATAAATTGTGCGGGCAGGCTTGACGTCAAGATGACCCGCCATCAGAAATTCAATTTTTTCGAAATTGGTGGGGGTACAAATTCTAATTTTAGTGGTACAAATTGGTACATATTGGGTACTAATTTTTGGTACCGCTTTTGTTCGAATTGGAAAGAAAAATAATTTGTGCGGGCGAGCTTGACGTCAAGATGACCCGCCATCAGAAATTCAATTTTTTCGAAAAAGGTGGGGGTATAAATTCTAATTTTGGTGGTACAAATTGGTACATATTGGGTACTAATTTTTGGTACCGTTTTTGTTCGAATTGGAAAGAAAAATAAATTGTGCGGGCCAGCTTGACGTCAAGATGACCCGCCATCAGAAATTCAATTTTTTCGAAATTGGTGGGGGTACAAATTCTAATTTTAGTGGTACAAATTGATACATATTGGGTACTAATTTTTGGTACCGTTTTTGTTCGAATTGGAAAGGAAAATAAATTGTGCGGGCCAGCTTGACGTCAAAATGACCCGCCATCAGAAATTCAATTTTTTCGAAATTGGTGGGGGTACAAATTCTAATTTTAGTGGTACAAATTGGTACGTATTTGGTACTAATTTTTGGTACCGTTTTTGTTCGAATCGGAAAGAAAAATACATTGTGCGGGCCAGCTTGACGTCAAGATGACCCGCCATCAGAAATTCAATTTTTTCGAAATTGGTGGGGGGACAAATTCTAAGTTTAGTGGTACAAATTGGTACATATTGGGTACAGATTTTTGGTACTGTTTTAGTTTGAATATGAAATTTGTGCGAGCCAGCTTGACGGACGTTATGTTTTGCATTGCTATCTTCACATCATTCTAGATCCTTCTTTCCACTGTATCTCCTATGTTTCTGGGTAAAAATTTGGAATTCTCACTTCTCTATCGATTGCGCATTGCTCGATTGGGCAATGCTACTATCAATATAAGATGTTCCCTTGTCAGCATTGGTGGTCCTCGGGCGTCGGATCCCCGCGGGCCCCATTGCAAGTTACATTACACAATATAAAATATTAAAAAAAAAAGTCGATCAAAGGAATGTCGCCCGTCAAAATATAGAATAATTTTCGATTGCAGTGGTACCTTTATTTACAAATGACAATATTACATACAGATTGGTTTTCAATAAATTTTCTTAAAATTTTGCTTTTACTTGTCATGAATTTTGAAAATTTATTTTAATTATTTCTGAGATTACAGGCGGATTTTCATGCAAGCGATGTGGCTGAACAGCCAATTGAGAAAGTTGTTTAAATACGGTTCTATGTGTAACACAACTTTCTGTTGGCTACACAGAACGGACGCTTGCCTGAAAATTCACAATACTCCTAAATGTTAAATTGTATGAAGCTAGAAACTGAACATTGGCTAACAAATAATCTCTCTATGGTTGTTGTTCTGATTAAATGTAAATTTGAGATACGCAATCAATAATAATCGTTTAGTTGTTTCTAGGTCAAACCTTTGTGATGCTTGTTGGCTACCGTGTTCACCTTTGACCAAAAGTTCGATTTCCGATGAGAAAGCATTACAATTTGTACGTATTATAGTGATTAGTATTCTACCTGAAACGTCGGCCCACATCTCGTATAGCCTTGCTGTTGAATAGGGACACTAAACTTGAACAAAAAAGGGCTATACTTCAACAAAGGACAGCAAATGTAAATCTAAATAAATCATTCAGTGCGTGACTCAGAACGAAGCATGCTGAGATGCACACCGATGAAAATACAGTCAAAAATACAGAAAAACAATCACATTATATTATTTCAAAAGTATGATGAGAGTGGCGGATTGACTATGAAAATAAAAAGGCATTACAATAACAGTGAGTTGATTATATTGCAAGAAGAAATGATAATAGAAGAACAAAAGAAAAGCAATCAAGGGACAAGGAGAGACAACAAAACATCCTTAAACAAGATGGAGTACTACAAACAAGGAACATTTGAGTAACGAGGAAAAGACTGATCAAAGATTGTAGAGAAAAGCTCGAGAGACATCTATCCAGCAGTAACTTTACAATGGTTCGTTATGTTAAATATAACTTGTTTTCAAAATATAATGAGATTCTTTGAGTCGTGCATACTATTTAATTACCTTTACAAAAAACAGTCTATATGGAACTACTGCCATTTTGAATGGTTAAATCGTATTATAGAATAAAAATTTTGGTTAGTTAGTTTGAAATTACATTCCTTTCAGCGCCGAGGCTATATACGTAAATAGATCTACAGCTTAACGTGATCCGAACCACATCGGCTCCCAGTAGGAATAGAATTCAGTCTCCAGAGCTAAAGCGACTTCTGTAAGATAGCTAGGAAAATCAGAAACGTTTATGACAATACTAGCCAATACAGTGGCGTATTTACGATTTTATTTCGGGAGGGGCTTTGCTAACTTTCGGGGGGGGGGGGCTTTGCCTGGAAATGTGAAAATTTTGCAAGATATTTCATTTACTTTATTATACTAAGTAAGATTTCGGGGGGGGCTTAAGCCCGGAAGCCACCCCCCTAAATACGCCACTGAGCCAATATATGTTATACAAATACTTGTTCCGTAACAAGAAGAACTTTCATTCGCAATTTTGTATTGCGTTCACCAGCTAGCGTTGGAGAATCTCAGGAAGGTTTCAGGTTATGAAAATTGAGAAAGTATTACTTCAAAGACATCACTCAAGAAATTCAAGATGGTGCACACGTACAAAGTTGCCATTATTTGATGTAATTCTCTCATTCGTTTTTTTTCTAATCTAATATCCAGTGGTGGATCTAGAAGATAAAAAGTAGGGAGCCATGCAGCCCCCAGACGATGATAGGTATATCGTTAGTTTACTATAAACTTTCAAGAATATATAAATAATGGCTTCAATTATTTTTGTTACTCAAAAGACTGGGAGGCCTAGGCCCACCCGGCCCCGAGCTAGATCCGACACCGCTCATACCAGATACTCCCATAGCTGAATCCTTTGGCTAAACCTACAATCTTCTTCTTAGTTAAAGAGCGTGTATTGATGACGTCACAGAGCACTTTCATGGTGTGAACTAATCTACAAAAATACTGCGGGAAAAGGGGCCTACTATTACACCTAACATCATATAGATGAAATATTTATAGACAAGAACCGGCTACTGGCGCTAAGCGTTTAAAGGTGCTCACCCTTCTGTAGCTGTTCCGTAGCATGCATTAAGTCTAACCTGTGCTCACGTCGTGGGCCTAACACTAATGAAAGAATCACCGTTCAAAATAAAGTAGTTGTGAAATTATCTAGACCAGTGATTCTCAACCTAATTCCTGTCACGACCTCCATTTTATCACATTCTCTTCTCAGCGACCCACTTATAATTTCTAGTTTGTAATAATTTTGTGTGGAATTTTTAATATATCTATTTTATAGATCTCACGATATCCATTTATTTCTATAATAGTGGAATTCATTTATTGTATATAGTGGATACAGTAACTTCCCTAAAAGCGAATGGATTAAAACCAAATTTGGTCAGTTCATTCATACTACAAATATCGAACCAGATCCGTCATACTGTTTCAAACAGGAGGCCGTTTAAAAATTTTGAAACTTCATACGTCCCTTAATTTTGAGTGATATGATAAAAAATATAATAAAGTGGTTTATAATTTTGGTAAAAATTTGGATAGTTGTTTAAAAAGTTATTGAGTATTTTAATTTTTGAGAGACGGCCACTTTGAGTTACCTCATATTGTTGTGAAATTGTTACAGTAATGGGAATGTGTCAAATATAACCAACAACTGTTAAAATTAATATTGAATAACTTTGCACCTATTGAAAATGTTTAGCAGACCTATTTTTGTTGTTAAATATTTTCCGGTGTTGGAATATAGTTACAAGTTATTTATCTGTTTTGCATATTTTCGCGACCCCATGAAACACTCTTACGACGCCCTAGAGGTCTCGACCCCCAGGTTGAGAAACCCTGGTCTAGACAAAAGCAGATTTTGATTAACTAATTTCTAATTAGATGCAGTAAAATTTTGAGGACAAATCTACAAGTTAGCTTGAATTTTCAACTAGGTCGTTTTGCAACTTTTATAGACACAGGGATAATATACGTTATTTCGTAATTATTAGAAGGCAAATATTGAATGTTCTTCATGAGAAGAAAGAAGCAACAAAATATGACGAATTAAGGGTCTTGACGTTCTGTATGACTAGTACTTCCCTGCTAATTTATTATTGTGTATTACTGACTATAAATCGGAAACTGATTCTAAAGATAAGGACATAGGGTAAGATGTTAGAGTTGTTTGTGATGGAAACATGAATAATATGCGTCTAAAATTTGCATTTGTGACCAAACCTTTGTTTATTTTCGATAAAAGTGTGCACATTATCATCAACACAAGTGCATTAAATATGGTTTCTGTACGATTTCCAAAATTAGTTTCGATTTACTGTTGCGAAGTTGCTGGGTGCTATGCTATTACCCTAATTATAAAGTAACATTTTGCAAACGTATATTGTTACCTTTTCATGTATATAGGGATAATTAATAATTGCAACGGATTGAGTAATGCGCGAAAGTATACTAGAAGCAATGTTACTTCTAATCCATTTTTTCTTTTTGCATTACTCCATACAGTTTTTGAGAGTATTGGGATTTCTTTTAAGTGCTCGCCTTTCCTCAATTCTCTTTTATTTAAGGTGCATAAGTCGTTGTCCTGTAGATAAGCACTGCAATCAGTTTGACTATTGGAAGTTTTCTAAACTTCAGAACCTCATACGGCTTTACTTTTGGCGCAATACTGGAAAGTATTGTTGAAAAATTATAATTCATTCACTATCTTCCTTCTTATTGTCCTCTAAAAGGTTTCCATTGGGCGACATGAAAATATCTCACTTGGCATAGATAAAATTCAAGAGGGCCACCAGAAATAACTGTTGTAAAATTATAATCCTTTTACAGTCTACGTATAAATACAGCGTCCGGATGTGTAGCACAAAACCTGTAGTGCGAAAAACATAAACCAACTTGTGCTAGGGAGCCAATAAAATACAACGTTGCTATTTAACTGAGTCAGGCAAGCGAAGGTAGTGAACCTATGAGGAAGTCCGAAGGGAGCAGGCGTGGCAGCGATGTTGGGGAGACGCGCAAGTGATGGTAGTGTAATAAGTAGGTTTTGGCAATTATACGAGTTTCAATAGCACTGGTCATGGCTTGATGCTAGTAACGCTTTACTTGCAAATATACAATATAGGTTTTGTATATTGTTAAGAAATATGCCGTCCATGAAAAATAGCATCTAATAGAGCCATCTTTCATACGCACTCGCTTATTTTAACATTCCTAAAAGACTTGTAATGATTTTACACTAGTAACCCTACACTTGTAAAGGTAAAATACAGCTATGAAATTTTCTATTTAATTTTGTCACTTGCAGAAATATGTTCCTTTGTCTTTTCATACAAAGTATTGAATTTTACCTGTAAATCTACCAAAATGTGATGCACCAAAACTACACTTGCACCCAGAATCTTATTGAATGAAGTATAATCTATTTTACATACATTCTTTTTAAAAACTTTAGAGTATTAGCTTGAAGCATGAGGCCCCAGGTGGTTTCCCAATTTACCCGATGTAAAAGCTAATACTGATTCCAAGGTATTTATTGGTCTGAAGGGATGTTATTGAAATAAAAGCCCGAAAGTTTACTTCTAGATGGCAGATCCAAAGTAGCACAGCAAATAATAAAAATGTTTTCTTTTCGTTGTAATGAATTTCTTGCTACTTTCATAGTTACATTCGAGCTTAATGCAGTGATGATCCTGGTGTCGACAAGTTGATGCTGGAAGATAAATGCTAAGAACTTTAACGAAAATGTTATCTCTCTCAAAGATAACTAGAAACGAAACAATCTTAATAATTAAACTCTCATTAACTCTCAAATAATTAAAAATTACAACGTTTGCAATAAAACATTCTTGATGATCACTCAAACGTTGCCGTTGACCTTCTCTAAACATTTCATGACAAATTTAAATTACGTAGTTGCACCCTCCACATTACTTAATACTATGACGCAACTGATACATATGGTACTTAAACTTACAAAAATATCGGGCATTAACCAAAAAAAATATACACTCTCCAAGTCCAATTATTAATATGTTTATTTTTTTCAACAATAGATAAGGTATCCATAATTCCTTATGCATGTAACTTATTTCCCGTATCAAATTGGATTATATCCTTAATTTCTGTACTCTAACGAAAATATTCTACAAAACTAGATCAGATTCCACGATTTCTTATTATTGAGAGATACTTCAATGAAATTATATAGATGTTTATCTTGTCTGATGATTATAACGTACCCCATCTCTAATGATGGATGGGTATCCATGAGACTCGATGCTTAACGTACTCTTCTTATAAGATTGGATGGGTATTCATGAGACTTGATGTTTAACGTACTTTTCTTATAGGATTGGATGGGTATCCATGAGACTTGATGTTTAACGCACTTTTCTTATAAGATTGGATAGGTATGCATGAGACTCGATGTTTAACGTACTTTTCTTATAAGATTGCATGGGTATCCATGAGACTCGATGCTTAATGTACTTTTCTTATAAGATTGGATGGGTATCCATGAGACACGATGTTTAATGTACTTTTCTTATAAGATTGGATAGGCATCCATGAGGCTCAATGTTTAACGTACTTTTCTTGTAAGATTGGATGGGTATCCATGAGACTCGGCGTTTAACGTGCTTTTCTTATAAGATTGCATGAGTATCCATGAGACTCGATTTTTAACGTACCTTTCTTATAAGATTGGATGGGTATCCATGCTTCTTGATGATTAACGTACTTCCAACGTATATTTTTCAACATTTGTGAATCCAGATACATCTTTGTTCTGCATATGCACTCGTCAAGCTTTTGTAAAGTGAACTGTAAATAATGAATGTTAATTCAAGTATTAGAATTTTTTCTTTCTTTTCCGGATTGCTTGAATAAAATTACTATTGTTTCACGTAGTTTTAGATGATATTGTAATAAGTTTATAGATATAATCTTAGAAGAACATGATATATATACGTACTATATTCAGATAACCGTACAGTTGCTCATGCACTGTTTAGCATCTAAGTGGAAATTCGAAATTAGTTTTTGTTATTCCCTTCCTTCACAGCAGAAGACGGGCTGGAACTTCAATGTTACTTTGAAATGTATTGTACTAGGTCTAGGTCCACTAGATTCAGAATAAATGTTATAAAAAATGGACTCCTAGAAAAGGCAACTTGTCGGACTCATATACTGTATGTTCACAGTTAATCTTTCAAATAGTTCTGATTCGTCGTAGAAATATGATATTAAAGCCATGAGTGGTTTCCAAAGGTATACTTTAGCACTCCTCGTGTAATGAAGCTCACAGTTTCTTCAAGTTAGAGGAAAAATATTCTCCGGTTTATAGACTCCAGAACTGACTACGTGGCTTTAATAGTGTTGAAATCTTGAGATTGTACGGCCTAGGGAATATGAAATGAAATTGAATGAAATCTTGAAGTTTTACGTCCCAAACGTATGCGGGTTAGGCTAAATGAAACGGCGATGACGAAAAATGATGAAAATACTGGAATGAAGGAAATGGGAGGAAAAGGAAAAACCCCAAGAAAACCCACGTACACGGTGTTTGTCTATCACAACGTTCGTGGGATCGAGCCAGGTACCCCATGTGCACGCTCTACCACGGCGCCACCGCGGCCCTGCCTAGGGGATATTTTGTAGTGCTTCCTGACGACCACGGAATTACGTTTCAATAGCTCCAGCTGTGTAAATTGAAGTATTATCATATTCGAAAATTGATTCATTACTCGAAAACAAGTCGGAGTCATAGAATGCAGAAGATCATATACAATATCTACATGATCAATTGAAGTAGTGTGTCCTGCGAACATGGCAGAACCAACGAATACTTAGAAAGTCCGCACCGCATTACATTCCCGCCTGCAATGTTTCTATTTCAAATTAAGAAAAAGAGATAGCATATTTTTTTGGGTGTGGGAAATGAGTTTGGATCATATTATACATTTCCGATTATTAGTAATCTACTTTATTCTCGACACCATTTTCGTCGCACTGTTACTGGTAATCAGCGGATAGGAAAATGCAACCTCTTCTGGAATGTTAAGAATATGGAACTTCCGTCAGACTGTGATTGATGCAATATGCTGTTCCGGTACCTACTCCGGAGTCACTTATATTTCAATTCGTTACTACGGGATTTGATTACAATGCTCAAAGATTCAAGACACTGAGAATTCTCTTCCCGCGTTATTATTCTTCGCAGACATTATTCTGCTATAAGTTATTATCGGAGACCATTCTCGTGACACTTCTAACGAACTCCTTATGTTAGTGACATTTGTAGCAACTAATCGCACACTCATAATTTGGTTTGTTTGAAATTCAGAGAGGTTTGATTTTCACATCACCGCAGTCTGTCTGCTTCAGCACACGTCTGCTTTGTATTTCCCTTGGCGTACTAACCACACTCAGACCCCGCAGAAAGCATCTTCAGTGTTACCACCACACTATAGACGTGGTGTGGTCAAAGATACAGGTATCCTGTGTTAGTATAGTGGCTAGCTCGGACGTCTCCTTTACATGGTCCTAGATCGATCCCTGGAAGGAGAGCATTAAGATTTTAAGGCAATACATTGGTTGAGCTCTAGCTTAAACAGTAAGTTCACATCTCGTATAATCTAGGTAATAAAACAAAAAGGACACTACATTTCAACCAGCAACAATAAGGTTGTCAGGTTTATAGGGATTACTCGTAAGTTTTACGTTTTACCGACACGTTTCATGTTATACAATATTTTCCTATTTTCTCCGTGAAACGATTTCTTCCATTTTTGATAAATAAATAAAAGGAAAGTTCTGTACAATTTTAGGAAGTTTTAATAAGCTAATGCGAAAACAAAATAATTAAAAGAATTGATTCATCAAACACATTCGTTACCCAACGCATCGGAAAAATGTAGCTTAGTACTTAGAGGAAAATTATAACAGGTTTCGGTTTTATCTCCTGTCTAAGCGACACCTACACATTATTTTTAAGAATAGATTGTTTTCAGTGTCTTACTCTTTGTCTGTTAACATCGTATCGATTATTTCACAGTTTCGATCGATTACGATAGAGCTAAGTACCGATAGAATGAACAAAACCTACTCTGAACAAAGAAAGCAGAACTCCAAGTCTCTGTGAAATTCGATATGTTCTACAAAGAGTTTTTGAACTCTAAGAAGAGTGTGCGACCCAAGAGATACGATATCGTCATTAAAATACTATTAAAATATAACGAAGGTTTGTGTAATACTAGTATAATTGATTATTTGGACTTGATGTTAGCGTCTTTTACAGCACTGAAGCTAAATGTGACAATGGTCTATGGACTAAAGTGGGATCTGAATCACGTAAGCTCCCACAAAATCCCACTCACCTGAAAATGTATAGTCTGTTTGTGCTTTATTTGTTGAAATTATTTTTATTGAACCTGCCCAAGTATCCAATTAAAATTATTGTTCGTTACGATGAGAAAGCAGATATACTTGTTATATGTAAACTCTGAATATCACTTATCATTTTTTTTTCTCTGAACAGTCTGGCAACCCTAACCAACATAAGCGAACTATAGGTTTCCATTATTTTGATAACTACCAATATGTGTACATTAGATGCACTTCTTGTTAACAATATGAATTATATTTCGTCTGTTTCTCAGTATAAACAATGAAACAATCGTTAATTTCCATGCATGGGCCCAAGGGCGCCCATGTTGGGGTTTCCAAGGGAAGCCAAGCATAAGCGAGTTTAAGTTTCCAAGGGGGAGCAATTTTCAAACATAGTTTCAAATTTTGCTGTAACTAATGTAAAAATTCTATTGGGTTTTCGATATTCCCAAGTACAATTTCCTCTTAGGGGGGCAAGCGCCCGACCTTGTCCCCCTGATGGGCGCCCTTGCATGGGCCTATTGATAATGTTCCAGCTTATACTCTGTATGGTTACAATAATGATCTTTTTTTAAAAACGAAAATGTATTTTACCTACTATCTGCAGAAAATCCTCTCTATATCACTGTGCTCCGTATGTTTTCTATCAGTTTTAAATCATAGTTATACATTGTTGAATTCTTGGATTGAATTTGAAGTTGAAAGAAAAAAAGAAGGACAATAAATGATTAAACTTGTAACTACAACCATAGTAGCACATAGAATAAGTCCAAAAGGGGAAACAGATATCTACTGTCTACCTTCATGCTATGCTGTAGTTAACTACTTTTGGAGGGCAATTGCCACTGTAGCCCTTACGAAAGTTGTAAAATTGCTATTGGAAGTGATCGGTTGATACTGATGAGTTGTGGTTTACCCTTGCAATATGCGCCTTAAATTTATTTTGGGACAATGCATGCAATAATGGAACGGGTCATGAAGTTCGTTATCCTTGATTTGGAAGACGCAGAGGCAGGCTCATGGCACACTGAACCCAATGAACCATACGGACACATGAGCCTAAGTGACCTGTAACCCTTACAGATCCAATATGATCCGTTTACCATGAAACAGCAATACATGAGACTGCTAATGTGTGCTATCTCCTCTCCGACCTTTCTCTCTTTCTGGCTTCTCACTAAATATATATTTCTCTCGCCGTTTTTTTGCAGCTGTTTGTATCAAAACATTACACTGAAAAATAACTACAAGATTTACAAGATTATAAACGCATGAACATCAGAGAAAAGTTAAGCTACATGATTCAACTCAGTGGCGGCGGTTGGACATTAAAAGTGGGGGGGCAAGACATGATCTCAATATTTGTATATCAATGTTACTTTTCCTGGTTTCTTCTAACATTTTGTTCGATGAAAGGTTGTATAACTATTAGGATACTCTCTTTCCCAGTTAAAATACCATATATCGTGTTTCATATTTTTTGAAAGTAAATTGGTAAAAGCAACGCAAGTAGATATACTAGTCCTTTTTACTCTTAAACAACGAAGGTGTAAGAAGAGATTTGATTCCTTGCTCAAGAACATTTTAAAATTCTGTTTGGAAAATTGTGTGATCAGATTAGGGGCATATTTAATAACATATTTGCAAAACAAATAAACGGAAAAAATAATATTAATCGAATAGTATTGAAAAATGAGGCTTGTTTTTCAAAAGTTACATTGAAACCGGGGATTAACGAACAACTTATATTTTTTAATTCCACACATGCTCTTAAATGTATGTTATTACTCTTAAAAAGATAGTAAATACTAGAAGCATATGCTGGGACATTTAAAGAATTACTTTTGCAGCTTCCCGAAGCATGTTCGTTGCATGTACAATTTTCACTTTCTTGGAATACGTACATCAAAACTCAACAATACTTAGAATCACTCCAGTTATACAAATTAATCCTAAAACCTAGAATTATGTCGAATTCACTAAATTTAATTGTATATACAAATTGTGTATGTACAGCGCTAAACTCGTATATTCCACTGCAAACATTGCCGCGCCTTTGACGTGGGAACAGGGGCGTCATTTAGGGGGAGCAGGAGGGGGCAATTGCTTCCCCAAGAGTTTGAGGAATATATATACTTTAATAGATTGCCTACTAATATTCTAGTACAAAACGTGAAAGTCTTATATCGGTGGTGGCCTTGCCCCCCCAAGCGAAGTCTGAAATGACGCCCCTGCGTGGGAAACCCGGGTTCGATTCCTGGCGAGAGTTCATGTGGTTCATATTCCACTTTAATCAGTAGGTCCTCGTCTCATATAGCCTCACTGATGAACGGGATGTTAAACTCAAAAAAAACAAATCAAATAAAAATATTCCTTAGTATTAGAAAGATGAAAAAAACATTTTAGGAACTTTCGATTTTTGTACAATTAAGGAATAACTTGTGATTCACAAATTGTGAAGGACTTCTTTTTGGTACGAAATTTTATCTCAATTTGTACCAAAGCGGGTGACTAACATAGTGAGCCCTTGTAAGAAGAATGAAAATACACTCGAATTATGGCGTTCAAATATGTTAATTTTTGGGCCATTTTTCGTGGCAATTAAAACGCAATTCCTGTAGCTTTCTTAACTGAACCAGAAGACAACCAATATGTACTCACGGGACGGCAAATATTTTATGGCACAATTGTTATTCTATGAACCATTAATTCATACAAAAACTTAATATTTCCAAATGAAACTATATACATTAATGGGTCATTTCAAAAAAGTGGGGGGGGACAACTGCCCCCCTTTGCCCCCCTAATCGCCGCCCATGATTCAACTATAAGAGCTCATCAAAGTTTAATAGAGCGAATCCATAAAACTTGCCGTTTTAAATATAAAAGATGCAGCTGAGCCAAAACAGCGTTTCTTATATAGCCTATGTTCATAATCACTATATTACATTAAAATATAGAATGAGAAAAAAACAAAAACAAATATTTGAAAAATTCAAAATACATCTATTTATTAAGAAATTTTATGTTCGGAAAACAAACAAATGAATGTTCGGTAATAAACATCATTAATCAGCTATAAAACTCGGACGTAAATCTGCAAAGATGATATTTCAGCCGCCAAATGTGTTCAAATTGTCTGAATGACCAGGTTTGTCCAGGTTCAGATCGTTCAACTACACTGACCATAAGCCTACAAAGTGTGTTACTACGAACAATAAGAGAAGTAATAACTAAAAAGAAAGACATTAAAAAAAATTCATAGACATATAGTTGTTGATCTCTTTGTCAATTAACTTCCCTTCAGTATAACTGCTTGTCCTTGTCACGTACCTCTCGTAAAACTCTAATATTTTAGTATTAAAACTGATGAACGATTTGTTTTATAATTCAAACACGCCTCATTAAGAAATAAAAATACTAACTCTTCAGTGGTTTAATCAAAGTTCTCTTGTCTGCAGGTACTAATTAACTAACCAACTACTCTATTGTCTAAGACAGTGATGGGGAAACTTTTTTAGAAGGCTAAAGAAATAAGAAAAAGAAACTTTAAAATGGTTTAATATAATGTATAAAATGAATTTTACAAAATTAATCTTAATTTGGTATTAAGCCCTATTAATAATTGAAGTTTCTCATAATCTTGTTCGTATTAGGATGTAATGGTTCTCTGAAGTGAAATTAAATGTTCGCCTATAAAACTGTTTCTAATACAACTCTTGTTAATTCTATCCTCCCTCTCATCTATCAGATTAGAATCATATCGCTTGCTAGATAGAACCATTGAAGGAGCCGAACGTATCACATGGACCATAGTTTGGAGAATACTGGTATAGAGAACACAAAGGATCAATACCATAATCACAAAGGCTCTCTTCTGACTTCTGTTCTTAACAAACTGGATCCATTTTCTATTTTTTATTCCCATCTCTAGAAGATATACCATGATATGATCCTACTACCAGCTCCTGAGTCTTCCTAATGGTCTTTTTCCGGTTACATCACTAAAAATATAGAATGTTTTCCTACGTTCTTCCATTTTGGTTATATGGCATGTTTATCTTACCATTCTCAACTTTATTACCCTAACAATGTTAGGTAAATGGCATAAATTTTTGCAGTTACTCGTTATAACATTTCCGCCACTTAGAGAAAATAACTGATATTTAATCTAGAAAACTCGGAGAGGCACAATTGAGCAGGATTCTGTATCATGCAGATTAATCTGTACCAGACTACGAACATATTTGTTACTGTAAGAAAATCGTGTATGTCCTCCGTCGGCAAGTGCAGTATTAAGAAAACCATGGTTGACTACTTTGGTAAGGATTATATGGTCGGTAAGAATACTAAACAATCTCAAAAATCTGCTTCATAACAATAATTTTCTAGGATTATAGTTCTCCTGCAGCGGCAGGAGCAGATTCAGGAAAGCTACCTGTAGCCAGAATCTACGGATTTTCCTTCTAAATAAACTCGTCCTTTTTCTCCGCGCCATCATCGTTTTTCATGTGTCCGAATATTTGGCTGAGGGTTTTATAAAGGTAACCAATAAACCTCTGTCGGTTTTTCTCTCACCACCTTCGAACATCGCTTTGTCACCTACATGAGGTACCAGAAAGATCAAAAATAGTCCCTATCAGCATCGACGACATTCTTTCAACGTTGTAGAGGGACATAAATTCCATCGCGTTAGAGGTTGGTGGGCCATGAAGCGAAGAAAATATCAAGTACATTTTGCATCTCTAACAGGGATTTGAACTGTGTCCTCTAAGGTGACTGTCCAAGGAATTTAACAGGTGATAATTGGACGGCGCAATGTTCGTGATGATGAATGCAATAATGTTTTCCATCCAAGGGGTAGAATGGTGGCCTAGGTAATCCTAACGACGTGGGGCTTAGCGTTGTCATGTAACAGGAGCACCTCTTTGCGATTCAGAAGTGCTGGCTCCAGAGTTTTGACTTTTTCTTCAACACGCTTCAAATGCTGACAGTACACAGTTGCATTGATGCTCTGACCAGCTGGTAGCAGTTCCCGATGCACGATGCCGCGAGCAGTCCACCAAACACACAGGAGGACCAGCTTCTTGTAGTGCAGTTCTGGTTTCGGTTGTTTTGGGAAAGGTTCATGGGATGCTAACAAATGATGATGGCGCCGGGGAGCCTAGTACAGAGCCCACTTTCTTATCACATGTCAACATCCTATCCAGAAATGCGTCCTTCTTCAGACGAGACAGCAAAGAAACACAGGTGTCTGCTCGTGTTGACTTCTGGCCCGGATTCAAGTCATGTGGGATCCATCGATTCAACTTGTAGTGATCCAATTTGATCGAGGTGCTGCCGAATGGTTTCTCCACTTACACTGAATTGTAGTCCCAGTTCCTCACATTTTAGCCTCTGTTAACCTCAATTATTGCCTGAAGATCTGTACATATGTTGGTCTTCTGGTACATGGTGCGTCTTCGAGTGTTCCGTTACCCTCCTTATACTTTTTAAACCACCACTGTACTGTCCGCATATTCACGACACCTTGACCAGAGACCTGCCATATCTTCTGACCCGGCGTAGCGTCGTTTGACCCCAGTTTGAACTCGCATAGCATACACGTCATTTATGATGCTCTGTGGAGGTCCAATGTTCACTCTGTCCTTACGCAAGTTCATGGTACAACTGAACTGTCACAACCAGGTAGTATGTTAGATATACTCACACCAAAAACTGACCTTCGCCTTATCTCTATTCGCATGAGAGCCAATTGAAATCAGGCCTCCACAAAAGGCGACAGAACTTTCTTGGTTACCTTTATATTTTCAAATACTTTCAGTTGTGTTTTTGTCTCAAAGCAAGCACACCACCATATTCGTAACCAACACTACAACTAGGTCATTATAATTTTATATATTTTAAGTTTAAAATTCCTCGACATAATTTGTGAAAACAAACGATTTTCAAATGAATAATAACAACTATTTAATTTCTTTGTGGATATGGTTTTGATCTGTAAAGTTGATTCTAGATATTTGAAAGTGTCTACTTTGTTGAAGGTATTCCGGTTACTTAATATTTCAATATGTATGTAATTTGCAATATTATATTCACTCTATACTTCCATGTATTTAGGTTTCTCTGCATTTACCCCTAACCACATATCCTCCAAGGCATTTAATAAAATCTTTGCATTTCTTTCGATTGTCCTCATGCCATTTTCTATTAGGTTGACATAATCAGGGTAAGCATAACCCGGTGAACGCCGTTCAGCTCTAGATCTAATGACTATCTTTAATTTTCCCTATAACATATTCTACCAGAAAATTGAATACTGTAATAAATGGGGACATCGGATCTCCTTGTTTCAGCACATTTTCGATCTGAAAACTCGTGGCTAAGCATTACAGGATGCAGCTGCGGGGAAAACAGGGATAATTAGTCCTTTCATAGGGAATATCTTCAACAAACTTACTTTCATTTCTAAGTAATGAGTTAATAGAAGACATTATGTTGTGTTATTAATTTAGGAAAAGAAATTTTCTAAGGGTGAATATTAAAATACTAGGTTTAAAAAATCAGGAGCGTTATGTGCATTATTCTTACTCAATTTTACCTTTTCTTAGAAACAATCATCTTAAAAACAATCATCATCTTAGAAACAATCTATAAAACATAGTTAATTATTAAGTATTTCTCTTTGCGATAACTGCCTCTTCATGGCCCAATGGCTAACGTATTTAATTTATGTAAAAATGGTCCACTGATGATTTCTTAAGTTAATGTAATCAGTTGTAGGTTTGTTTAGTTTACATTCCTCAACGTCGAGGTTATGTGAGAGGTGGACCCACAATTTAAGGTGGAATTCAAATCGTCATTATACGTTAGATGTTTTTCAACCGGTAATCGAACCCGGGCCCGTGTGTACCAAGGAGGAGCACGTAAGCCTCTAGACTAGCGTGGAGGACAAATATGGATATTTATTATTATTATTATTATTATTATTATTATTATTATTATTATTATTATTATTATTATTATTATTATTATTATTATTATTATTATACGTCCCACTATTATGTCCTATAAGCTGAATGGGGGCATGGTTCAGTGGTAGCCCTGCGTTTTTGGTGTACGGGACGCCGGGTTCGATTACCGGTGGGAGAGCCTTTGGAATTTTTACCGTGGGATTCGGTAGCTTGTGGGAGCCAATCCCACGAATCTGGGTAACGGTGAACACGGGCGGGAGGTGAGCTTGCCTTCTAACGCTCGGGCGCCATGCCTGCAGAGCATGGTAGGACTGACTCGCTAGCAGTCTGCCTCAACCAGTAGGTCTACTGGTAGGCACTCAGGACTTTGGTCTGGCCGCGCAGTTGGCGTATCTCACTCCCTCAGTGAATGGGGGTGACACACTTAGGTGTCAAGGTTAGAGGACAAATCTTGACGGTGCACTTCGTACACGAGCAATAGCGTATATTTTGCAACTACGGGCGGGGTGCCTTGTTTGGCGGGACCCGTCCATTAAATAGACCGAACGGTCGCGGGGATGCTCTTCATGCATGCAATTAAGCGTGGCATAGTAGACTACTAGCTCACAACGTCCTGGATATGTATGTGTTCTTATCTCTGTCGAATTTAGTAAAGATCAAAGATGCATTGTGTACGAGAAAACTCGAGTTGCTCAGGAAACTGAAGTATGATCGGTTGGTCTTTTTATTTTTAATGGTAGAGCGTTCATCTCTGGGATTCCTGATTCGATGCCAGCTCGCGCTAAGGGAGCTTTGTGGTGGACAAACACTATGTTCGTGGGTTTTCTCGGAGTTCTCCCTTTTCCTTCCACTTTATTCATTCCACCATTGCATTCATTTCTAATAATCACTGTCTCCTTTAGCGTTGCCGGCATAAGCGTGGGACGTAAAACTTAAAGATTTAATTTCATTTTATAATCTGAATGATGATTAATGAAAGAATTGATGGGATGACAATGTAGGAGGAAATAATAGGACCCCGAGGAAACAAACGTATCCCATGTTATGCACAACAAACTCATCTGCCCTGAGATCGAACCAGAAGCCTTTCTTACTATAGCTCAGCGCTGTAGTAGGCTACTGTTCTTCTGCACCATCCAATTAATATTATAAATCGATCAAATACTAGTCAGGAATAATCTTGTGCTTTTAAAAAAATATTTCTCCAGAAACATTATAATTGGAATAATATCTAAAATATTGAATGTTACGTCTTCCAATTAAAATTTCGTACAAACACAACTATAACTTTGTAATCTTCATTCCAGTTTAATAAATTGGAATAGCAAATTTTGTCTAAATATTTTGGTAGAGAAACCATTTGCCACATTGTATTTACAATTTGTTGGTAACACTGACCAAATGGGTACATCTGGATGCAAAGCGATATTACCAAAATCTTGCCAGAGTCACGTCCTAGCAATGAGTTAAAAAGGAACATGATGGACTCAGGCACTTACGCGTGATGCATCTTAACATTCATTTTTATCTCTGTCGAATATATATCATACATAGGGTCACAAATACCAACAAACTTGCCCCTTATAGGATCAGGTTGTGGGTTTGCCCGTGATTTGGAAACGGTTTCGTACTTCTCATGGCAAGAGCTTTCAGACGATATATAGGTTTTATCTACTTACTTGGTTCCGGTATGGAATCATCCCTAGTAAGAAGCGACCCAGTAGTTTCCTGCTTTTTTACCAGAGATAATATTGCGTTCCGTTTAGGTGCACGTACACCATAATCCTGCTTATATGCTACTTGCGTTGCGATGATGAAATCAGTTTTCCAGTTCACTTTCACTAAAACCACACGTGGTTCCAAAGTGTACGACATTGAAAACAACACACAATAATAAGGAGGTTAAAGTTTACTGAGAAACCGGTATAATTTTCTTATCTCGTCAGGCTTGGTCAACACGTGTTGTAGTGACGTATGTCATCGGAACGTGAAAGTATTTGTCATTTACAGATGTTGCAGGCCCTTTAATATCTTAGGTCACAACTTCAATTCGTTTTGCTCTAAAGCTCTGAAGCATTTTGATAGTTTTCCGTTTATGATATACCGGATGCACTGGATTGCTTACATACACCGTGTACTACCACAACAAGTAATGCATAAAAATATCATCCTTCATTCGTCATTTGCAATAAACCACATTATAAATTGCATAATTGTTTATATATGTTATGACGAATGAAATCCACCCGTTCTAGAAAGGTCGAGGAAATAAATAATTTAAGACATTTTCTGAATACCACATTGCTTGCGTACACCAGATACTCCCACAAAGAAAAAATAACATTTTCGTTCTTTTTCATTGGCAATAAACAGTATTAAAATCATAATCTTTACAGATGTTATAATCAACTGAAATCTACCCTCTATAAGTCTGCAAAACCTCCATAGTGATTAGGTCTAAAATTGTCAGATTTCCTTTGACGCGAAAAATCTCTTCCGAGAACATCTTTTATACTTGCTGCAAGTTCTAGTACGTTCTTTACACGTTAGTATCACAGTAACAATTTTGAGAAAATTGTTCTTTTCGCTTTCCAATCTATCCTATGGAGAAAGTGAATATTTTTTTATTTTTGTCATTGCTCCCCAGTACCACCTATGAAGAAGAATATGAAATACGTACCGGTAGCGACGAATACTAACTATCTGCCGTCGGAGTTGCAAAACGATCGAGCTTATGTATCTTGTGATTGACAGTTGCTAGTAAACGTTGGCCAGAAAGGAAGCAAAGTGTCAACATTAAATTACGTTTAAAATGGATTGAAAGTGCAATAAAAGCATTTCAAATGATTTATTATTTACGGTAATGAGGTACAGAGCAACAAGAACATGTTTGAATGAAATTAAATGTTTTAGGTTTACGTCCCACAGTTATGCCGGCTAGGCTAAAGGAGACAGTGATGATGAGAAATTAATTAAATGGTGGAATGAAGAAAGTGGGAAGAAACGGGCGAATCCAGAGCAAACCCACACACAATGTGTTTGTCCACCAGAAAGTTCACTTGGCTTGAGCTGGTATTGAACCCAGGACCCATGCACCAGAGGTGAACGCTCTACCACTGAGCCACCACGGCCCCTAGAACATGTGTAAGTTGCATATAAGATTTTGTGATGGTTAAGAGATCATTCAAGATGATCCACGCCAGGACCAGAAGTAACTGTGCAGACTGACGAAAACGTCCAAACAGTCGAGAAGATTACATACAAGGGTTATGGTACATCTGCAAAGCTCACTGAGGGTCTCAGTAATATTATGAATTTCACTGTACATCTCGTTCTAACCGAAAAGTTGGGCAAATGAAAGATCTGTGCGTTGTTAGTGCCAGACACACTCATTGACAAACAAAAGCGTTGCAGAGTGGAACACTGCAGGGAAATGGAACAAGCAGCTGATGTCAATCGGGGTTCATGTCAAGCATTGTAATGAGGTAATGTGGTAATTTCAATAGAAACCACACTGTAATAATCAAGTATCGCGGGTATTTTGCAATATCTGTTGGCCAGGATTTGAAGTGTTAGATCATAATATCGACAGTAAGGCTCATGGCATCCGTTGCACTACAGTTCACAAGAGCAAAATGATACACCGAGTTGTAACCAAAAAAGTGATCATTTAAATCAATCATCCCCATACTTTCAGATTCGGCTCCATGGGACTTCTGACTATTTCCGAAACTGACATTGGGGTTGAAAGGTAGCCACCCCGGCACCATCCCAAACCTTGAAATAACTTCGACCCCAATTTTGGAGGCAATTCCAAAACAGTAGCACCAAGACTGTTTCACTAAATTCTGCAACCGCTTCAACACACCTATTGACTCACGAGATGTATATATTAAATACAGTAAACGGTATTGTAATCTACCAGTCCACGACATTATGTCCTTCATATGTCATTAGTCACTTTTCTCACTGGACAGGCTTCGTATGCTAATCCTAATTTGTCCTTTGAGGGTCAAACTTCACTTTTAATTAGAGGTATAATATTATTTTGTTTAACTTCTATTTATGCATTTATATATGTACTTATTGTCTAATTACTTATATTTAGAAAACATCTATCCGTTATAAATGCATTGGTTTTACTAAAACAGAATTCAGAAGGTCCATTTTGATATTTCTTACTACTATAGATAAAATACACTGCTATCTTTAATAATAGACCCCTACATATATATATATATATATATATATATATATATATATATATATATATATATATATATATATAATGCCTAGAAAAATGTAACATAAATTGAGTTCAAAATGGGCAAGGATTTTCTAGATGTTACAATGGTTCCTTTCCCTAAGAAAAGCCAGACACAGAAATGCAGTAACTACAGAACAATTAGCCTTAACTCCCACACTGGAGATATTATTGCGCTCATACTGAACAGCGACTGGAAGGCAAGAGAGAAGAGATGTTGGAGGAAGACCAATTTGGATTCCAGAAAGAAAAGGGTACAAGGGAGATGAGAATTATATTAGAACGAGTTCTTGACGTAAGGGAAAAGTTATGTTTATGCTTTATTGACCGGTAAAATGCTTCCGAATAGATCGATCACAGTCAGCTGAAGGGATCAACGACTTATTCGCAACCTTTACACATCATAAATGGTGAAATTACAGTAGAGACAAAGGGAAATCAATAGGATGGATATAGGATGAAAAGTCAGAGAAGGATGTAGATTATTCCACGCTTACAGTGGGTGCTTAATAAAGGAACGATTAATGAAAGTTGGAGATTGTAGTATTGGACAGCAGATAATTGACACATTCAGGTACGGGGGGAGATGACAACGGATGACAATGGATGACAACGGTTATTAGGCCATTGGATAAATAGTTGATATTGGAAACCAATATAGATTGGGAACAAGCAATGAAAACTCCAATGTCATGAATATATCCCGTAGAGAAACGCTCTTTCGGGACAGAGTAGAAAAAAGACAGCTTGAAGAGATCGATCAGTTCGAGTATCTAGGAAGTCTTTTGACAAAAGACGTTTATTGCACCAAAGAGATCAGGTCAAGGATTGCCTTAGCCTATGAGACATTCAACAGGTAAAGATCATTCCTAACTAGCAGCACTGAACTAATTCAAAAGCTGGTCAGGTGCTATATGTGGAGTATTGAACTGTACAGTTGGAGACTTAGACCATATGGAAATTAGACATGAAATATTTAGAGCTTCGAAAAGTCGTATTGGAAGAAACAGAAGATAAAAGTGACAGAGAAAGTAAGAAAAGAAGACGTTTTAACACACATAGGAGACAATCCTTTTACTCATCGTTCTTCGTAAGAAGGCCAATTGGATTCAACACATATTGGGGAGAAATTATCTTCTCCATTCTGCCATAGAGGGAAAGATGGAAGACAAATGAAGAGTAGGAAGAAATCAAAACTTATTGATGATATGAAAAAGAGAATAAAATATTGAGAGTTAAAAGGGAAAGCTGAAGATTGAGAAATCTTTCAGTCTAACATTTCATGATTATGCCTGTTAGGACAAGGGAGACGGATGGTTGAAACAAGTGAATGATCACGGAAGAATTGGTGGAAGAAATATGTGGGAGGAAACGGGAATATCCCGACAACACCCACGAAAACGATGTTGTCCACCAGAAACTTACTGGGTCGGGGATCGAACCATGGATTTCACGTATCAGAGGTAAGCGCTCTACCACTGAGCCAACGTTCCCTCTCCGAATCTAAGAAAAAAAAAACATTAGTCCAAGAAGTTAACAATTTAATATAATAATAATCTTGCTATTTATAAAATTACATATAATTATGTGTATATTTGGATACTTACAAAACACATTCACATTTGAAGGCATGGATACACATTCCTACACGTCCACAATACAAACAGTGTTGTAACTTAGTAATATACTGCCTTATTATTGTTAGAAATTCCTTGTTAAAAATGTTAAACTCAATGTACTTGGATTCCTAAATTTACACTTATTAACTCACTTAAAAAGGAAGAGATTCTCTGTTTGACCTGTTTATATGTGAGCAGCTAGGGTAATCACAATGGTGGCTCAGTTTCTAATTTTCGAGTAAACTGGAAAAGAAGATTGACCATTTCCATGCAATTCAATGCAATGGCATGTGAAAGGTCAAGAGAAAAACGATCACGGTCACAAAACTAACATTAAAGGTACTGGCCACGGCACTAAACTTGTTCACTCCAATTCCTTAAACTGAATCACGTTGTGCTGTTACTAATGAAACACTTCATTGTAGTATCTCACTACTTTCTTTACCATGGCGATGATTCAATACCTCCACCACGTACGCAACTCATTGTGACGAACAGTCCTCGTGCCATGATGGTTGGAAAGAGTGGTCCAATGTTGCTAGTTGATTATTATTGGTCCCCACGCGATAAGAAGATTGTAACACATCGGAAAAACTCGAAACGATACAAACAACTGTGCCTAAATCCCCACCAGAACAATATTCTGGAACGTTAATTAATTGAGCTATGAATAACGCGCTCCACGGTTTTGACGCAGACGTTGTGGCCACGAGCCGAATAACAAAGAAATAAGGTAAAATATATAGACTTTTAGACAAATCGACACACATAACGTGAATGAATAATATACACGTTATCATATAGTTACAGAATGAAAGAAAACAGCTCAAAGATTAAATACACAAGAGAACAGATAAAGATATTTCTGATTTAAAGTCAGTCCAGTATACAGATGATATTCCAGGTCTTTGCCTATACACACAGGTAAGTATTCCTCTCTTCACAGATAACAAAGAGTTTCCATTAGGTTAGATTGGTTAAAACACTATATAATTATCAGTGCAGTTATACTATACAGATCTACAGATTGTAAAATGTACGGAAAAATTTGGAGGAAGTCTTTAATATGCCCATTTTATGTCGAGAATATAACCCAAAGAACCCCTGCGGAGCTTCTAACCCTGCGGGACCTCTACTGCTACCCCTATCCCTTACTCCTACTCCTATTACTACTTATACTATGGATCCGGATAGTAAAACTGCATGTAATTATCTTCAATTTATTTAGTTTTATAAGTCTTCGGAGACAAGTAGATTGTGAAACATATTCCTTTAATTCGTAACTTTAGCTAAGATAGCTTATCTCCATTTATTATAATTTCATTTTCATTTATCATTTACTTTAAAAATTACTTCAATAGTTACTTCTTATGTTTCTTTGTATATCATTCTTACTTATTACAAAATGGTTATCTCATTTTAATTGTTTCTTTTGCGTAATTATATTTATTTATATGTATATCATATTATTTCTTCCTTCCTTCATAGATTAATATTGAGATGTGTCCACAAACTAACTGCAACAAACGAACATTGACGTCAAAGCTTAGGGGAGCGTACATTTAAACCTGAATGATACCAGAGTTATGTTAAAATCAATCCAGTTCAATTCTACTGGAGGATTGAGTATAGCCCGCTCCCCCCAGTGATTTTTAGCGAATCATAGTGATTCTAACGATTCATATTATTTCATAATGAATCGGAATCGCATGCTATAACGATTTAAGATGTAAATCTTGTGGTAAGGAGGTTTTAGTATAAGTAGTAGTATTAGTAGTAGTAGTAGTAGTAGTAGTGGTAGTTAGTAGCAATACTAGTAGTAGTGGTAGTAGGAACGGGTTAGAAGCTCCGCAGGGATTGGTTGGATTCTGTTATCAATATAAGTAATAGTAGTAGTAGTAGTAGTAGTGACTCTTCCAGTTACGGTGAGAAAGAACTGGGGGAGCGGGCTATACACAAGCCCTACTGGAATTGTGATGAATTTTACATATTTTAAATTATTACCATAACTACTGTTGAAGATATGACATCGAGTCGAAGGAAAACAGGCAAGGACCCTGTTGGGCCGGTACTACTTAGAACTTGATTGTGATATTCACCTTCATACCATAATGAATCAATATCTTGAACAGACAATTTCTTGTTTATCTCTCAAATTTGTTTAAAGGCCTATTCATTTCTAATTCGGCTATGTCTTAGTTATTTCCTGAAATACATATAAACAGTGTTGAATTCAGACATTTTCACCCGGGGGGAATATGAACTCCTCGGGGAGAGGGGAGCTTGGGGGCAGTAATTTCTACATTTTGTGATTGAAATTTTGAGAGTTTCTCCGGGGGAATGAATTTTCTTCGGGTGAGAGATTTTCCCCCGGGCTACCCCCTGAATTCATCCCTGCTTATAAAACACTATTATAAGTTTTTTAACTTTAAGTTGAAACTCATTTTTAGAGCGAGGCATACTAATTCATGATCTTCTGTTTATAACGATTTTTAACACTAGAAGGACGGAGCGGTCAATCTGACTGTTTTTTTCTAACTTTTCCTTTTGTTATACTCTAACCATTTTACTTAGCAATCTGAAAGTCCCTGACTTTTTATCATTTATAGGGTAGACTATGTGTAAACATTTTGGAGACTATCACGTCACTAGGGGGTTCGTTACGTTGCAATACCCCCAGAAGGACGAAGCGGTCATTTTGACCGCTTGCTTATACTGACACTGAAAACATATTTTATTTGCAATTAATGGTCTGTAATGTCTTTGTGATGGTAGTGCGTGAAGTCATTGTTAGTGGAATAACCTTTTAGCTCACTAGGGCGTACACTTGCACATGATTACTTTTGGCACAACACATTTTAGTAGATTTATAGTTAAAATTCAATACTTTTCACGAAAAGACATATTTATGAAGGACAGATTTGTGCTGGCCATAGTATTAAACACAAAGTAATATACCTGTATTCCAGGAATACAAGTGTAGGGTTACTATTGTGTTGGGTTAATGTTACTAGTGCTTTACGACGGATAAAATAAGTTAGTGCATATGAACGATTACCGTATTATATACTATTTTCCACCTGTGGTGTATTTATACACAGTGTACAGAGACTGTATTTTGTATTTACAAGCGGATCGTTTCTAGTATGAAACCATAACAAGCAGTATTGGAGAGCGTATCATTGCCAAAACCGACTTGTTTTCAATACCCTCGCTTACGTGATACTCAACGTCGCTGACGCTCTTGCTTCCTTCAAACACTCCCCCCGCTTTCGTGAGGGGATCATAAGCTTTATGCTGCCCTGAATCGGTTAGATAGCATTCGTGTTTTTTATTTATTTATTTATTTTTTAGTAGCACAGATTGTGTTTTTTGCACTGTAGCTTTTATGCCATACATACGAACTCGTATTTAAACTCAAAGGGTAAAAGAATTGTAAATTCTTAACAAACATTTCCCATGGCTTCCTTGAATTTTATCTATGTCAAGCGAGATATTTTCATGTTGCCAATCGTAAATCTTTTAGGAGGCAAGAAGAAGGAAATAATGAAAGAAATATAATTCTTCAACAATCATGTCGAGTGGTGTGCAAAAGTAAAGCTGCATGCTCATTGTATATTGCTTGAACGTATATTAAGGGAGAATTCAATTATACTGTCTGAAATCATGAAAGAAGTAGTGTAATAATGAGGTAACCTAAAATATGATTGCGTAATACAAACATAAACAAAATAATCAAATATGATTAAACACTGGGATAACTCAGTTACTCCATTTGGTTCTTCGACGCTTAAAGACATTTTAACAATTATTCGCTCAGGAACTCACAACAAACTTGTAAAGAATACTGTACAAATCCTCAACAGTTTCTGACTTAGGATAATTAGGGCTTCAGTAATATTTTGGCAATAAAATCTTTTTCTATTCTATTCTGTAAACACCTCTGATAGATATTTATAAGTTGCAGATGTAACCCCATGTCTACCAAGTTTTAAAATTGTATCAGCGTCAGCTCTATTAAAAGGTGGAAAACGTTTCAATGGTCGCAGTACAAGGTGACACGAACATCACTTTAACATTGCATGTATCAATTAGTTATGTTTTAACACGCAAGTTGTTACGAAAATGGACTTAAAACAGACGGCAAATTGTTTTGCTTAAATAGCATAGAAGCAAAATTTATATCAGAACTCACAAGTTCAAAAATAAAAATGTTTTTTAGTGAGAAACGTGTTTAAAAGGTGAGTAAAAATATTACTATTAAGTGGCTGGTCATTAATCCCCAGATTACTCCCAATCAAATTAATTCGTCAATCACTCAATTGAAGTATTATAACTTCGGGTTCAGACTTGAATCCTAGTCACTTCTTATTGATAATTTCACTATAATAGAAAATAATGGAAAAAGATACGGAAATAATTTCCTATGTTTAAACATTGTCTCTAGTTCTGAAGAATACATTTTACTTTTGTGGGTCGTTGAATAAAGAGTTAATAAAAGCATTCATAAAATGGTTGTGTGGAGTATTGTACTCTAAGAGGCAAAAATATGGACATTACGCAAAAGCGTGGATGCTTCCAAATTATGGATATGGAGGAAAATGGTCAGAGAGAAACGAGGGAGAAAATTGTAGAAATAACGGTTGAAAAAAGAACAATTTTACGAGTACTTGTCCCGATTTTCATTACTATTGTATTAAAGGATTGGAATCCCTTATCTATTTCCATCGTTTATTTTACATACACTTAGATACATGACATATAGTCCTATGGATGGTCTATGATCTAATTGTCCTATTTCAATTTTATCACTTACAATTGTTAATATAAATATTATTCGCTCCTTAGTAGAAAAAAGTAGATTACATAATTACAGAACAAAGGACCGTTGGTATATGTATATCTCATTAGTTGCGTAAAATGTCCCTATATTTTACCTTGTCCTAGTCCTGACAGTTACTTGTTTATTTTAAATATTTGTCCTTTACATTTCTTTGTTCATAATCGAATTTAAGTTACACCGATTTCCACTTTGTTTTATGAAATGAAGTTTTGAAATTCATTGCCTATTAGTGACAATTTATCATTGAGTTCGTTTCTGCAAACTACTTTTGTCATTTTACAAGATGTTTAGTGTCTTCAAATTGCATATTAGAATAATTAAATTTGTGTTTGAGTTAAGTGCTGTATCGATAGACCAATTTTGAAAAATTTACCGGGTAAATTAGATCATTTATTTTTACTTTTTTTAAGGAAGAGTAAGTGAAAGTCAGGTGACGGAAATCTTTGAAGTTATGATTGTTGTTTCCGGTTGTTTCAATGTTGCACTATATGTGAAGGCGTAAGAGACAGTTTGGCGAAAAGGTACACTTGTTATGATTTACTCGTGTGAAAGGCATAATGGAAATAGTCCGAAAATGTCAAGATTGTGACAAATCGTGTTTGAGTTTTATCGAATTATACAAAAATAACGAGCGTCAGCTGTTGAAATTGTGTGAAAGACAGTCTACTAAACAGGTGAACAGTTTGTAGTAATTGTGGAAACGAATTGAAACTTTAGAAAAGAAAAGGAACACCTAACCTAATCTAAACTAACGTAATTTAATACATTTTGGCACTCTATTTGAATGGCATCTAGTATCTCCCCCAAAGTTGTGCATTTCATGCTATATAAAGAGTTGTTCCAAAACCCTTAGTTATGCGTTTACCCACCGCCACTTGCACGCCTGCTTCCTTATAGAAGCACCTCCTGTTACAGCACGCGACCTCCTGCTGCATTCCTGCTTTGACTCGGTTAGATAGCATTCCTCGTGGCCACCTAGCACAAGTTGGTTCGTGGTTTATGCACTAGTTTTTACTCCATATGTCCACACTGTATTTTGACCATTAATCACTACCAAGTGAACCAGGGACACAATCTAGTAATTTGGAAGAGAAACTAAAAATTATTCCTTTTGTCTTCAATTTTGGATAGTTAAAATATTAAATAATACTTTCGATAAAGTGGATAGTTTCAAATATCTAGGATCAATATTAACAGAGTAAAATCATATTCACGAAGAAATTGAATGTTGGCTGAAAGCAGGGGAATCGTGTTACTATTCGGTTCAAAATCTCTTGTCGTCGCGAATTCTGTCGAGGAATCTGAAGCTTAAAATATATAAAACGATAATCATGTCTGCTGTTCTGTATGGTTGCGAAACATGGTCGCTTAGTCTGACGGAAGAACACAGACTGAAAGTATTTGAGAACAAGATCCTGAGATGAATATTCGGACCCAAGAGGAACGGGAATGGGGACTGGCGGAAACTTCATAACGAGGAACTACATAATTTATACGGTTTACCCAATATTGTTAGGGTCATCAAGTCTGGGAGGCTTAGGTGGGTGGGTCATGTAGCGAGAATGGAAGAAAGTAGAAACGCTTTCAAAGTCTTGACTGGAAGACCAATCGGAAAACGACCATTAGGAATACCTAGGCGCAGATGGGAGGACAATATTAAGATGGATCTCGCAGAGATTGGAATACAAAGTAGAAACTCGATGGAGTTAGCTGAGGATAGAAGTCAGTGGAGAGCTTTTGTGAGCGCGCATTGAACCTCCGGGTTCCATAAGCCATAGAGTGAGTCAGTTATGGTGCTGTATGGACTGTTTTCTCAAATGTTGCCGTAGGAAAATGCTTATAGGTACAGAGGCGGATCTAGACCTCCCAGTTTTAAGTGCGAAAATTATTGAAGCTATTATTTATATTTTTTTGAAAGTTTATAGTAAACTCGTAACTATCATAGTCTGATATCAGGTTGTTCTTTCCAGTTTTTACCTTCTAGATTCGCTACTGTGTAGGCATCGCGAATGTGAGTATTGTATGTTATTTGTGACACTTAGTGGCTGGTAAAACGTGCATACTGATGCGGTATCATTTCAGTACAGGTTGATCCATGGACCGAAGAGGGAATGTGACCCTGTGTGAAAAGGGAACAATTATCTTTGGAGTAAACATGAGCATTATCTGCTGGAAATGGCGCAGTTCGTTGGAGTGTCCGAATCCACGATCAGTACTGTCCATACAGAATGGAGGTCGTTTGACAGAAATCAATGCTTTCGGAGTAATAGTGTCAGGAAACGCATTATGTACGAGCCCGGATGTCGACAGGAACAGCTGCAAGAGTACAATGTAGGGCCCAGTCATCTACTCTCTGAGTGGACCCTGGGTGGGAACTGTATGGTATAAACATATTCAGTCGCGTTGTCAGGGTGTGTCCCAAGCTGAGTGCCATACAGAAGAAAAATCTCCTTTCGTTGTCGAGAGAATATCATCACTAATATAGAGACCAGTAGTGACGCATCCTCTGGTCAGGCGAATCACGATTCTGCCTCTATTCTGATGAGAGGCGCTAAAGTTTGATATGAAGGGCCGGAGAAGCCTACAGCGCTAGGTGGGGCAATCCAAATTAAATCGACCAGTGATGATTGCTAACAAAATTTATATTTTTATTAATTTTTTTACCTAGGTTTGTTCCATATTCAGGGAGTTGAAAACAGGCATTTATTTATTTTTAGCAGCCCAGGTTTCGTCGAAGCGGCCATTTTGTATAGGCGCCTGAGCGTATTTTGAACTTTGGAATCAGTCTGTAGATATTTGGAATCAGTCTACTTCACAATTTCATCTTTGACAAAATCAGTCTATACGCAACCACTGCCATTCTGAATAGTTAAGTCGTAATTATAGAATAACAAGGTTGAATGGTTAGTTTGAAATTACATCTCTTTCAGCACCGAGGCTCTATGAAAGTAGAATTACAACTTAGTGCGGGACCCGAACCACATTATCTTGCAGCCAAAAATCGAACTCAGTCTCCAGAGCTAACTATGTAACCAAGAAGGAATTCTGTAAGATACTTTTGAAAATAGAAACGTTTATGACAGAAGGCAAAATGGCATTGTTAGACAAATACTTCTTTCTTATCAAGTGGAACTCGTACTCTTAAATTTGTCAGGTCTTCACCAGCCAGCATTCGAAGAAGATCAGTTTATGAAAATTGAGAAAGCAATACACCATTTTTTTTAAATATTACTGAAGAAACACAGGAAGGTGTACATTGTGGAAAGTTGTTGTTATTTGACCTATTTCCTCCATTAGATTGGTTATACTTCTTCATGAATCTCATACCAGATCCTCCCGCAGCTGAATGCTCTGGCTAAGCTTAAAAACTTCTTCGGAGTTAAAAAGCGTGTACTGTTGATGTCACAGAGTACTTCCCTGATGAGTACTAATCTACAAAAATACTAATGATGGATAGAAGGGTAAAGGGGCTTACTAATACACCTAACATTATATAGATGAAATATTTTTAGGGAAGAATCGGCTGCTGGCGCTAAGCGATTAAAGCACTCAGCCTTCTGTAGCTGTTGTGTAGTGTGCAATGTAAGTCTAACTTGTGCTCACATAGGAGCTAAGGAGTCGCCGATTAACACACGGTAGTTCAGGAGTTGTCTACAGAAAGCAAGTTGTGATGAACTAATTTAGCATGAAATGCTGTAAGTTTGCTTACATTTCCAACTAGTGATTTACAACTTTTAGAGACAAAATGATTACCGGTATACCATTATTATTAGAACGCAAACTTTGAATGTTGTTCATGAGTAAGAAACAACAAAATATGACGAATATACGGCAGTGTGGTAATTGTAGAGGGGGAAAGGGGGAAATGCCCCGGCACCTCTGAACATTTCCCCGGAACCTCGCTCCCTTTGTGCTTTCTAAGCGGGGAGATTTGGTAATGGTACAAAACTTTCATGTGTAGTTACCAAAATTAAATTTATAAACAAATAACAAATAATTCGGTGTTCAACTTACTACTAAGGAATCTGTATCGAAATGGAATCTACTCCGGGAAGAGAGTGTACAGTTTTAGAACAATGAGTTATCTGAAACGCTGAAAAGTAACATCTGAACAATGAACAAGTTGAGACGAGTTGCAGTCTCTGAGGTTTAGTTTTGTGTTTCGTTGAAACTATTTTACTGAAAAGAATGGATATAAGATAACTTTTCAAGCTCAAAGTAGGTCATGATGAAAAACCGAAAAAATCTATCAATTACAGTTATGAGCGTACTTTATGGAGACGCTCTCATGGAGGGTACTCAAGCACCTTTATACGCTATGCACATTAGAGAAACTGACTTTTCATGTCTTTTATAAGAAAAATACTATACTGAGAAACAATAACCTTTTGCATATTGTACAGGGGGATTTTCCTGCCGTTAGTCTGCAAGAGTACTTTCCTAGTGCAAGTATATTTTAGGCACACACTAACTTCTCCCCCAGCTCGAAGTGTTTGAATCTCCACATTTATATAGGTTAATGACATTGATTCTGAGCAGTACATTAGTGCTACTTTATTATTAAGATATTTTGTGCGAAGTACCAAGGGAATGTTATCACAGAACAGAAACTTTTTAAACTGACTATAGAACAACAATCGATAGAAAAGATAAATACATTGGATAAGATATTGGAGTTGTTTGTGATGGAAACATAAACGCTTCTCATAATAATTATCCAAAATCTCCATTTGTGACAAAATTTTTGACATTATTATTAATAAGTACTAGTACATTAAATATGGTTTCTATACAGTTCCAAAAATTGGTTTTGGTTTACTATTGCAAAGGTTGTTGAGTGCTATTACCATAAATGTATAGGAACTACACTCAAACGTGTATTGTTATCTTTTCGTGTCTGTACGAATAATCACCACTGACAGCGGATAGAGTAATATACCAAATTATACTACCTGTAGAAGCATTGCTATTTCTAATACATCTTTTCTTTTTGTAACACTTCATACCAGTTTTGAGAGGCCTGCAATTTCTTTTAAATGGTCCCCATTCTCCCAGTGTCTTCTATTTGTGGTGCATGGGCCGCTTTGATGCAGATTGATCACTGCAATCACTTTGACTTTTGGAGGTTTTCTACGTAATGATGTATAATCTGTTAGCCATAAATGATACTTCAAAACTCTAGAGTATTAGCCTGAAGCATGAGGTCCCAAGTGGTTTCTCGTCTTACTTTATGTAAAATGCTAATACTTATTCCAACGTACTTATTTGGTTGAAGGAATATTACTAAAATAAAAGCCCTGATGTTTACTTGTAGGTGACTGGCATAAAGTAACACAGGATAAAAGGAAAATGTGTTTTTTGTTGTAATAAATATGTTACCAGCTTCATAATTAAGTTCGAGTTTAATGCAGGAACAAAGCTGGTGTCGAGACGTTGGTGCTGGAAGTTAAATGCTAAGAAGTTTAATGAAAATGTTATTTCTCTCGAATATAACTAACAAAACAATCTTAATTCAAATCTGAAACTCTACATCAAAGATATAGTGTTAAACGTACATTGTTGAGATTTTAGACCTAAAAAACATATTTTACAGTATTATGGTTAATAAATTTATAATTTACGACATACAAAATAAGATTATTTTGAATTTATGTTTTTATTACACTAGTAGAAAAAGTAACAACGATGTATTTTAGTTAAAAAATATTACATTCAATTTTAAAGTTCAATTGACAGAACAAAGGTATTGCATGGAACAAGTATTGTGTCTTCCTTTTGTAAGATTTTTAACGCTGCAAGCTTTATTACTTTACAATTAATATATTGGATTTTCTTCAAATGTCACTCTCTCCATGCTCTTTCTAATGTTTTCAATAAGACATTCTTGGTGATCACTCAAACGTTGCCGCTAATCTTCTCTAAACATTTCATAACAAATTTAAATTACACAGTTGCACAGTCCACTTTACTTAAAGTACTCTGACACAACTGATATATAGGGTATTTAACTTACACAAAATGGGTATTAACTAAAACATAATGTACATTCTCCAAGTTCAATTATTATAATCTTGTTTTACAACAACGGATAGGTATCCGTAATTCCTTACCCAAGTATGTAATTTCTTATATAAAATTGAATTGTATCCTTGATTTTGTATTTTAATGAAAATATTCTATAAAACTGCATCCGATTCAATGCTTTCTTATTTTGTGAGGTACTAGATACATGTTCAACCTGTTTGTTGCTTATAACGTATGTCATCTATAAAGTTGCATGGATATCCATCTTGTCTACTAATTATAACGTACTTCTTCTATAAAGTTATATGGTAATCCATCATGTTAGATAATTGTAACGTTCCCTTTTCTAAAATTATTTGAGTGTTTCTAATGTCAGATGATTGTAAATGATACTCGTCTTATAAACTTGGAAGAGTGGAAATCATGTCCCATAATTACAACGTACTACTTTCAAAAACTGGATGAACATTCATCATGTTCGATGCCAAAATACGAATTTCTTTTCTAACATTTGATGAGTATCATGCTGTATAATTATTGTATGTTATTTCTCTCATAAAATTGGATAGGTAATCATCATACTCCAATATTAACATATCTTTCTTAGAAGAATTAATGTGTATACATGATGCTCGATGATTAACGTTATTTTCTTATAAAATTGAAAGGTTATCAAATGATGATCGACTTTTCTTCTTAAGATTTCATAGTTATACATGATGTTCGCTGTTTAACGTAATTTTCCAAAAGATTATGATGTTCGCTGTTTAACATACTTTTCCTATAAAATTAGAAGGGTATCCATGATACTTGCTGCTTGCGTACTTTCCTTATAAAATTGGATTCGCTGTTTAACGTACTTTTCCTAAAAGATTGGAAGGACGTCTATTATTTTCACTTTTTAACGTACTTTTCTTATAAGATGAGAAGGGTATCCATAATGTTTGCTGTTTAACGTACTTTCCTTATAAGATTGAATGAGTATCCATGAAACTCGATGTTTAACGTACTTTTCGTATAAGATTACATGCGTATCCATGATGATCGATGTTTAACGTACTTGTCTTATAAGATTGGAAGGATATTCATGATGTTCGTTATTTTACGTACTTCTCTTATAAGATTGGAAGGGTATCCCTGATACTTGCTGTTTAACCAACTTTCCTTATAAAATTAGATTATCTGTTTAACGTAATATTCTTATAAGATGGAAGTGTATCCAGGATGTTCGCTTTTTAACGTACGTACTTCTCTTACAAGATTCTAAGAGTATCTATGATTATCACTGTTTAATTCTCTTTCCTTATAAGATGTGAAGGGTATCCATGATGCTCGATATTTAACGTACTTTCTTATAAGATTGGATGTATAACCATGTTGATCAATGGATAACGTATTTTGTATAAGATTGGATGGGTATCCATGACGTTCGATGTTTAACGTACAGATTGGAAGGGTATCCATTATGCTCGATGTTTAACGTACTTTTCTTGTAAGATTGGACGGGCATCCATGATTCTTGATGTTCAACGCACTTTTCCTATAAGATGGGAAGAGTTTTCATGATGTTCGATGTTTAACGTACTTTTGTTATAAGATTGGATGGGTATCCATGATGCTCGATGTTTAACGTACTTTTCTTAGAAGCTTGGCTGGGTATGCATGACGCTGGATATTTAACGTACTTTCGTTGTAAGGTTGGATGGGAATTCAATCTCGATGTTTAACGTACCATTCTTATAAAATTGGATGGGTATCCATAATACTCGATGTTTAACCCCTTACCGCATGCTGTATCATATATGACACATACTCTTTTTTGTGGCATCAAAGGACGGTTTTGTCTGGTGTGTGGGATATTGACGTGTATGATCAAGAGATTTTGGTGTCAATCAACATGCTCTTTGTGAGTTGTAAGTGTGTCATATATGGCACTTATTTATTTATCGTCGGAATTAAGTGAAAAATCAAAAATTCAAGTTGTAATTTATTTTTCAAGTTCCCTTATGACGATTTCCAATACTGATTATTTGTTTTTCGCTAAAAGAAAAAAAATCGTGCAGTAATTGGTTAACGTACCCTTCTTGGAAGATTTTATGGGTACCCATGATATTCGATGTTTAACGTTCTTTATTTATAAGATTAGAATGGTATCCATGATGTTCGATCTTTAAGTACTGTTCTTATAAAATTGGATGGGTATTCATGATGCTCGATATTTAAATTACCTTTCTTATAAGACTGAAACTGTCCATGTTGTTTAAAGTACCTTTTTAACGTACTTCTCTTATAACTACCGATAGGAAGAACATAAGCTTCCTTTTTGGTTCATCGCCTTCTGAAACTTTGAATTATAATATTCTCGACCCTTGTCAGTTTGTAAACATTTTGGGCTTTTGTTTGCTTTTCTGTACTGTTTTTCTTTTGTTTGTTTGTTTGTTTTCAGTACTGTTATAAATGCTTGTGTAATTTCTTTTAAAGTTTTATTTTTCACAGGAATAGCCCAAGCATATTTAGAGAATGTGTCTATCACAGTTAATAAATATTTGAATTTTCGATTAACGTTTGCTTGACCTTTCAATTTTCCACTATTCATTTCACCTAAATCAGCTTGCCATACATCATGAAATCCTTTCGTTCTAACGGGTGTTCGAGGATAGTTTCGTCTTGCTCCTTTATGTAATTCTGCAACTATTTGTTCTCGAACTGATTGTGATACATTTTTGTTTACCAATACTATTACACTAATATATACAAAACTAAAATACCATATTTACAATATACATATCCCACATGTTAAATCTTTATTATGATATCTCCAAGGAATAGTGTGTATGTTACAATTTAAAATTTTTCTTTTATCGTCATGCGGATCTAAGGCTAATTTTCTTACCTGATTTGTTGTTAAATTGTGATGTTTACTTTTAAATTCAAATTGAGTTTTATGAATCGTTTCATTTTGAAATAGACATGATTTATAATCGTCAAACGTAATTTGTTCTTTAACTACATTTTTCTTGATCTCTTTACATTTTTCAATTCTTTATTTTCAACAGTTTTTATTGCATAATTTTTTGCTCGTAAACCAACGTATTCAATAATAGGAAGTCCACCTAATTCATCTTTCATTTTACCTAAAGCCTTTTTTATTTTTCCATGGAATATCATACGGATTAGGTTGAGAAAAATTTGAGGTATCAAAATACTCAATCATGGCTTGTGTATCATTATAAATACCGTATGTTTTAATGTAGTAAATGAAAGAGTCAGTATCCATGTAATATTAATCTTATCTCCATATCGAGGTTTCATTACATTATAATGGAATTCATACATTGCTAATTTTGATAATTCTAAAACTGTGGCTCGTACGTAGATCGGTTTACTTAGAGATGCAGATTATTTTAGCATATGGAATAATGCAAGATTGTCTCCTACTTTTACCCAATTTTGAAACTGATCTTGCGATGCTAATTTTTTACACTTTTTCATTATTAATTAATTTTATATTAATGCGTTTTCGTACATTATCCATTGTCTTTCCGTATGCGGAATTATTTAGTAATTAGAAAAATCTTTTTCAAATTTAATTGTGGAATTTGCACGACGCTTAGTATTTTCTTCTATATAAGATGCAAGCCATTTAGATTGACGAAACCATAATATTTTATGTACTTTTACCAATATTAAACCTTGTTTTAGATAAAATTGTAATACTCTATAATGCAAGATATAATTCGATTTCGATTTAAGTGTTAATAGTAATTTTGAGTATTTACCATACGGTGGAATTTCGTTCGTGGGAGCACACGGAAAATCAGAATGGTATTCGTGTAAATAATTTGGATACACTAAGTCCACTTCTAGAAAAAAGCATTCACTATCAGTAGACCAATTAATAATTTTATTCTTGTCTTGCCAATCGTCAATTTTGTCTTCCCACCGAAAACCACCATATGGTAAATAATCAATCATTGATAGTCCGTATAGATTGTGCATGTCAATATACAGTAAATAGGATTTTTCTTTTTCTGCATCAAAATCATGTACGTAGGGATTATTAGCTTTGGCATATATTAATACAGCTTGTGTGGTGCCTTCACAAATCGATTTTCCTACAAACATATACATATTAATATCTGATAAGAGTTCAAGTTCAACTTTTGTTTTATATAACATGGCTGCCATGCCAAACCAGGCGCAGTAAACAATTAATTGGGTCAATACTAAAAGAATTTAAACATGTCATTCGAAAATTTTCCAATACATCTGCTGTGAGAAGTACATCACATTTTAAGTACAGATCATGGTAGTACCCTAAATTTTGACAATTAAACGTATGCCAAATCTCTTGTGCATATTGATAGTCGGTCTCGGAAATTTGTGTTTCGTTGAATTTGCTATTAAACGCCTCTTTTACAGGTAATTCAGTTTCTTTAAACGTATCTAAATTTGTTATGAGTTCATAAGGATAAATTCCTTTACGGATAATCAAAGGAAACTTATCGTGTGAAAAATTTTGGTTTGTATATACGAATTGCTCAGGTTTTAATTTTGACACCAAATTTTCGAGACTGTACGAAAGAAATTTATATAAGTCCACAAAACGTAACTCAATAGGTCTACCGTTAAAATTAAAATGTTTGGAGGACGTGATGCACTTCTCAGTGCTTTCAGCAATTACAGATATATTGCCAGGTGTGCAACCTAGTTCTTTTACGAATAAATGTGCATCATATGCAGATAAGTTATGAAAGAATACAGGAATAAAATTACTCTGTCGTTTAATTTGCAAATTACAGTTATTACATAAAGTGGCAATATATTTTCCAGTTAAATGATTATGATGTTTCACTTTTCTATTTTCACTCATATAATTACAGAGCATTTAGTAGATAGATTATACTCCTGTAGCTGAGAGTTACTTAATGGTATTATTGTTTTTTGATCTAATATATCTATTATTTTTAAATCCTTCTCTAGACATAAAATTAATCTATACATTTTCACTATGATAAATAACTAGGTCTCATTTTATATATTGGTTACTCCAACACACAATATAACTAAAGTTGCACGGTATATATTCCTGATTTTTTTTCGTATTGGATCCAACTTGTTTATTTATTGGTTTCAGTAAACTTTCGAAATCTGCAACAATTATGATATCACTTTGTAATAATAATTTTAGTTTACGAAATTTTAAAACATCTCCTTGTTTCGGCATGTTAATTTTGGTTGGAATGTGTTCTCATGTTCATCTAATTTTGATTTGTTATAAAAAGATACTAAACATTGTCTACAAATAAATGCTTGATGAGTACCTAATTGATGCCTAACTAAATCATTTAAATTTGTAATTAAACAATAATGAGAGTTTAAATACAATAAATCAATATGTTTACCTACAGATGTGTTTTCGCTTATACGTAACGGAAAAATTGTTTCATTATCATAATTAATACCATATATATATTAATAGAAATTTGTTCCTTAGTAAATACGGAATTATACATATTCTCAAATTTGTTTATGTTTGCTACTTCAACGGGGAATTTTATATTCGTTTTTTTCAAATAACGATAATAAAGTATTAATATATTGTATGTAATTATTTACACGATGTGGATTATTGTTTACAGGATTCAATACAGCTAAAATACAATACATAATAAATCTATTATCGTTATTTTGAATATTTATAACACATTTTTTAGATGAGATCCATTGAGGCAATTTTATAAGTTTTTTTTATGACTTTTCAATGAGGCATTGAGATTTTTTATAAGACAATAATGACTATTGAAATTTTCTTCACAATACAATAAATCAATATGTTTACCTGCGGATGTGTTTTCGCTTATACGTAACGGAAAAATTGTTTCATTATCATAATCAATGCCATATAGATTAATAGAAATTTGTTCCTTAGTAAATACGGAATTATACATATTTTCAAATTTGTTTATGTTTGCTACTTCAACGGGGAATTTTATATTCGTTTTTTTCAAATAACGGTAATAAAGTATTAATATATTGTATGTAATTATTTACACGCAGTGGATTATCTTTTGTAGGATGCAGTGCAGCTAGAATGCAATACATAAAACATCTATTATCGTTATTTTGAATATTTAAAACACATTTCTTTTTATATAAAATCCATTGAGGCAATTTTATATAAGGTGATGCCGCCAATGGATCGTATTTACTGATTTAAATTTCTAAGAGATGGTTAGGTTGAGAACATAGAGCCAACCCTGAATTCTTAATTGCTCTGTTTTCTTGATCAACTAAAATTTTATTAAATAGTTTTTCAATTATAGCATTCACATCTGTACTCGGTAAATGATTTCGTCGCCACTATTTACAAAGAATCTACATGTTTCTAAACCTACTGGTTTTACAAAAGTTGTAGCCAAAGAAAATTTACTTTAAAAGATGTATTATCTTGTTCCTGTTTTAATACATGTAAACAGCTTTTTCTTTTATTATTTAAGAAGCAACCACTATCCTCATTTAAAACACTATCACATTTTAAAATGATTTTTTAAAAATTATTATTAAATAGAGTATCAGTTGGTAAATTGGTAGTATTCGGTTTAACCTTTTTCATACCTAGTGTTGCAATGACTATAATACGTCCAAAAGTGTGCTTTTATAAGATAGCACAACGTTACTATAATACATTCAGAAGTGAGTTTTTATAATATGATATTATCGTTATAAGATGTCTTACCTATAGAGAACTGAGGGAAAGCACACTGATACACAGTTAACGAAATTAAAGAAAAAATGCAACTTCTAAATCAGAGTTTCACCGATAAAATGTTTACTCTTTAAACACCAACGAGCAACTGATTAAAAAAGAACTTCTCGATCAGTCTTTTATACCTTTGTAATTGCATTGCGCAATATTGTGCAATAGGGATGATATCACCGGTTACGGTTGGGGTTTCCCCTTTTTGTAAATCCTATCGTTGAATGACAAGACAGATCGCGAGCGATCAACACAAACCTTTGTGATTGCATTGCGTAATATTGCGCAATAGGGATAATGTCCCCTGTCACGGTCGGGAGTTTCCCTTTTTTTGTACATTCTATCGTTGAATGAAAATAGAAAACAACTAGCAGCCTTGTGTCTCCAATCCCTAATTCATACCGCGAGCGATCAACACATACTATTAAATCAGTATTGTCTGTAGAAGAAAAAAGAGGAAAAACGTAATAATTTCGAGTCTAATAACTATACTACGATTGTGAAATTATGTCAGCACTTTTTATCGAAAATAAAAATTACAAAAAAATACACGATTGTACTCTGCAGGCTGTACTCACTAGCACAATGTTTTAAAATCCGGATGAATGGCGGAATGTGAATTATCCACATATGGCGGAAGTTATTATGTCACTGATAAACCATGGAAGTCTGCATTCCTTTGCAATCTTTAAACAGTTGATAAAAAGCTCATGAATATTGTCTCCCCGTAAAAGAAAATAATGACTGTTATGTTCAAATAGGGGTTGAAAAATAAAAGAGAACAAGTTCACCCCTAAAATGGAGGTCGTAAAAGACCGTGGGTGGACGGTTCAGGGTGTTCGATTGTAATCTTTGCTATAATGTGCTCATTGTCTGCTATTTTTGTTATGTTAAAAGAGGGGTTGGAACGAGTACACCTCTGCCATGTTACATAGTCTTATGTAATTTCTGCTATGTAAATTAAAGGGTTTGAAACGAGTACACCCTTTACTATGTTGGTAGTGTTTGCTATAATTTGCCTATTGTCTCCTATTTCTGTTATGTTAAAATAGAGAAGGAGTACATCCCTAAAAATGCTCATAAAAGGAAACGAGTACACCCCTTAAACTGGAGGTCATAAAAGACCATGGCTGGACGGTTCAGGGTGTTCGTAGTCTTATGTAATTTCTGAAATGTTAAAATACATCCCTGCTATGTTACGTAGTCTTATGTATTATCTGCTATGGTAAAATAAGGGGTGGAAAAAGTGATCATAAAAGGGAACGAGTCCACCCCTTAAAATGTACTCATTAAAAATTATCTGTTCTACTATATGTTCGTAGTCTCCATGTATTCTCTGCTATGGTAAAATAAGGGGTGGAAAAAGTGGTAATAAAAGGGAACGAGTCCACCCCTTAAAATGTGCTCATAAAAGAGAACGAGTACACCCCCTAAAAGTGCTCATAAAAGGGAACAAATACACCCCTAAAATGGACCGTTGGTGGACGGTTCAAGGAGTTGGATTTCCCATGAGCACCTGAATTAAGCGAATATGCTCCAGTTCGGTCATTTTACTACTACTCCCCTTTCAGCATCGAGGCTATACGACACAATGATTTATGGACTAACGTAAAATGAGAATCACATTAAGAATACCTAAAACGGTGTAACACCACTTTTTACTCTAATTCCTGCGTCTATCGGCCGCAGCATGGACTCCACTATCCGCCTGAAGTGTTGTGGCATTTCAATCCATATCTTCTGCAAATTCTCCCACGAAGGCCACCGGTTGGTGGGAAAAGGTCCAAAGTCCGAATTCGTTGTTTCATTGCGTCGCAGATGTGTTCGATTTGATTGAGACCCGGTGACCGTGATGGCCAGGGAAGTGTTGCCAGATCATTAGAGTGTTCATCAAACCAGTGTGCTGCCATCCTAGTGCACTGGTCTGGCGCATTGTCCTGCTGAAAGATGAGGTCATTATCCGGAAGTTTTATCCGAGCAATTGACACGACGAGGTCAGTCAGAAGATCGCGGTAGCGTTCACCTGTGAGGGACGTGCCACACTTGTTAGGATACCCATTCAAGTCCAGGTGAACTTGCTCCGGATGAGAATACCACCACCATCGGCCTGCACAGTTCTCTACTGGCATGATTGATCCATCCGTACTCGTCCATTGGCATGTACCAAAGTGAAACGTGACTCATCTGTCCATTCAACGTTTTTCCACATTTCTGCGGTCCAGTAACCTTCTTCTTTTGCTCATGCTAGACGTTGTTTCTGTGTTTTGCGGGAAGTAGGGATACTCGCATGGGCTGATGGCTTCAGTACCTCTTGACAAGTAGGTGGTTCTGGATTGTGTTGCTGCTCATAAGGCGTTATTCTTCTGCTTTGTCGGATTTGTCCGCGATTTGACGTACTGTGGCAGGTCTATCGGCTGTTATGATGCGGACCAGTCGGCGCCAACCCCTGTCATCGACAGGCCCATCATCGTGGCAGTTTGAGCGTGCTGGTGCGGTTTTACGGGAAGGCAGGTATTCACGATACACCCTTGACACAGTTTCCTTTGAAAATTCGAATGCCGCAACCACTTCCGAAAACGAGCTACCAAGTCGTCTAGCACCTACGATTTTACCACGGTATGCACCGACACAGATGCTGAGAGAGAAACTACACGGTAGCAGCACATGCGCGATGCTTTTCATTCACATGCACTGGTGAAGGTTCTGCAGGGCGGTGTCTGCAACTGTCCTGCTGTCTCTAATTCAACTAGTGATCAGTGTAATGACCCTAATAGTGTTAGTTAAACGATGTAAATTATTGTAGTTAATTGTTATAGTTTTCGCCAGTCCCCCACTGAGAGGCAATAACTGATTTTTAGTCTAGATAATCTGCAGAGGCGAGGATTCTGTATCACACGGAAGATTCTTGTATACTAGACTACAAATATAATTGCTGCTGTAAATAGATGGAAGTCATGTGTGTCCTCTATCGACACGTGCAGGATATAGAAAATATGGTAGCGTACTTTATTAAGCATTAGACCCTATCTGGTTACACAATCTAGAAAACCTGCTCGACAACACGTATTTATATTTGCCTGAAGTTACATTTTCAAATACTTTCAGTATGTGTTTTTTCCTCAAAGTAAGTGACCATGTTTTGTAGCCATACAACACAATGGACATCATTATAATTTATATATTTTAAGCTTAAAATTCTTCAACGTAATTCGTGAAAACAAAAGCTTTTACACTGAATAATAACAACTATTTACTATTTAAGCCGGCAATTTCTTCCTGGATATGGTTTTGAGTTGTTAACGTTGATTCTAGATGTTTGAGAGTGTCTACTTTGTTGAAGGTGTTACTTAATATTTCAATGTGTCTGTAGTTTGCAGTATTACGGTCACTATGTACTTCCATATGTTTAGGTTTCTCTGCATTTACTTCTAACCCCATGTCCGCCAGTGCATTTAATAAAATTTCTGCATTCCTTTCGATTGCTCTCATATCATCTCCTATAGATTGGCATCATCAGTATAAACATTACCTAGTGAACGGCATTCATCTCTAAGTAATACTGACTCTCTTTAATTTCCCTTATGGCATATTCCTAAACAAAATTGAATGTACTGTAATAAATGGGGACAACGTATCTCCTTGTTTCAGTCCATTCTTCACGTGGAAGCTCGAGGACAAGAATTACAGTGATAGAGCTCTCCAGAGAATAGAAGGATAATTAGCCATTACACGGGGAATATATTGAACAAGCCTTACTCTCCTCTCCAAGAAATAAGGTAATAGAAGACATTATGTTGCTTTATTAATTTAGAGAAAAAACATTTCTAAAGGATTGATAAAACAACATTCTTCCAATACAACTAAAAGTTCATTTACACTCTCAGAATTAAAACAATTTCTATATTATGTTGAATCTTTCCTTTTGTGTATTTCTTAATGAATATACTTAGAAGTTGTTTCTTCCTTCGCATCCCCAACTATCACATTATCTAATGTCAACCTATTTTTTATCAGCTTGCCTTCGATTCGTTTACCTAGGAATTCAATGACCGATGCCTTGGAACCAAACTAGAGGCAGCACTCCGCCATGAAGAGTTGATCGAAGACGACAATGTAGAGAAGATACTCTCCGCAAATCTCGATCTTCGGCCTAGAATTTACCAATGCTGAAAGGCATAACGCATTCTTTAGTATATTCTTTTACGCACGGCAACAATGATTTTGTTATTTAGAATTTTTTTAAAGTTATTTCACGCTAAAGGTTTATCTTGATTCTGTTACTTCCGTGCCTTGTCTCTGTTCAAGCTGTTCTGTATAGTCCAGACTCCCTATTTCAGAGTATAAACGACAATACGAAAAGAAAATCATTAACAGATTATCGCCGAATGGTCTAGGCAAGTGCTGTGTAGATTTTTACCTATCCTAAGTTCATCTTTTCTGTTTCACCATCTTACATCAGTTACTTCACACATCTTACAAGTGTTCAATTTCATTTTGTTAAGCAACCCAGATCACGATCCCACTTCATATTTTTTTTCACGAGTTACCCTAGGCAAAACATTTAAATTGGTCGCAAGGAAGTTGGTGAGTCAGAAGTTGCACTACTTAAGTGTGACGTAATGTCACGTGGTATTATTATGTACGTCAAGGTAGAACAAAACGAACCTCGCGGGGTCTCCAACACGCTTCGCTCTCTAACGCTCGCTCAGTTGTGTTTCGTATCTTAAATCTCTTATGCATTATACAGTATATTACGTACAAGCCCAAATGAGTATTATTTTTATCTTATTTTAATTATAAATGTGTTTTGAAAATTAAAAAAATAAAAACAAATACTTTACTTTGGCCGAGTTTGAACCCACGGCAAAAGTGATTTTCATTACTAACCTGCTTGGCCACAAGGACCAACTCAAGTTTGATTTGTGCTAAATGTATGGTACGTGGCGACCAACGGATAACTTGAACCAATCAGAACCGTGTATCTACCGCGTATGGCTAATGTCGAGCGTGATTAAAATATATGCGATCCCACTACGTCTGCTCCAAAGATTTTAGTTTACAAAATTCTGGGATAAACTTGTCAGTTCTAAATCTTCAAACTCCTCATTTTACTTTTGTTATATCAATACTTAACAGTGGCAATGTAATACACTTTTATGTCACCTCTTGTTACAAGTTAGACAGAATCTGTAAATATATATATATATAACGTGGCAGCCGAATTGCCGTGTGCTTTAGAAAATAGAACACACTTTTATCAAGCAACTTGTTTCTAAGAGGAAACTTTCAGTACAAAAATATTGCAGCAGGTTTAAGATGTTATCTCGTTTCGCTAAGAGTATACAGCTTATCGGCGAAATCAGACTACTATATGGTAGGTTTGGCAACGTCATTGTAAGCGAATTGGTCGACGTGAGGGTAGTACACACATTTCATTTATACGGTCCATGGTTCACTCTTAGCTCTCGGCAAGTGAGCTTTGTTTTGAACGAGTACAATATGCGTGGATTTTCTCGAGCTTGTTCCGTTCCCTCCCAGTTTCTACACTCCACCATTTCGTTCATGTTCTTAATCACCATATCCCTTAATGTAGGAGAAACTTAAAGAAAAAAGTGAAAGAGTTGTTAAAGCTTAAAGAGCAGTTTGGCTCCCGCACAGAACAGTATTTCTTGGTGAAATGTGAAGAAGAGTTACTTGAAGACTCAACATCGGAAGATCATATTTACCATTCTTATACTACTGACATCTTAATATGCATCCATTCAAATGTTTTGATTATTAGCAACGTTCTATATTGTATTTGTGTTTCAAGACTACTTATCGCAAATTACTTTATTCCTTTTTGCATTACCCATAATATAATTATGTAAATTATACCCATAGTGATCAAGTCTAAAATTGCCAGATTTCGTTCGAGAAAAGAGATCTCTTGTTTCTGAACATCTTTTAAATATGCTGGTAGTTCTAGTCCTTTGTTTGCTGCTTGGTGTCATAGGAATACTTTTGAGAAAATTAAAGCAGTACATTTTGCTTTTCAGGCAATAAGCCTGTCCAGTGGGAAAAAGTGACGAATTTTTTTGTCACGGAACTCTCAGCCATACCTTTGGAGAAAAATATTAACTATGTAGCGACAGATGAGACCTTACCCTCAAAGTTGCAAAGCGCTATTTGGGCGGTAGATGCTTCCGGGTCTTGTGATTGACAATAGCTTCTGAACGTCGACCGAAAAGAAAGCAATGGAGCAAAGTAACAACATTAAATTTGGTTTACAATGGGCTGAAAGTGCAATAGAAATGTTTCAAATGATTCACTATTTACAGTAGTGAAGTATGGAGACATACGAAATGTTTAAGATGCATACAAGATTTTGTGAGATTTGGGAGAGCGTTGAAGGTGATCCACAACGAGGACCAGCAGTTGCCAGTACCATGCGGACTGACGAAAACATCCAAACAGTCGTGGATACTCTACATAAGTGTAATGGTGCATCTGCAAGGCTCGTCGAAAGTCTCATTGGCGTTCGTAAGTACACTGTCCATCTCATTCTAACCAAAAATTTAAACAAACGAAAGATCAGTGCTTTGGTTGCACCAAATACAGTCATTCAGGAATAAAAACATTCCAGAGGTGAACACTAGAGAGAAAAGAAACAAATATTTGATGAGGATCCAGAATTTATGTCAAGGCATCGTAATAGGTGACGAAACATTTTGATTTCTGTACGATCCATTGACAAAACGTCAGAGGTCGGAATGAAAGTACTATCAAATCCCACAAAACTGTAGAAAATGTACATGCATAGAAGCCGAATAAAAACTCTGCTCATTGTATTATTAGGTTCCAAAGACATCATCCACAAGGAATACATTGTGGAAGTTCACACTGTAAACTCCAAGTATCATGGGTGTTTAGCAAACGTTTATTGGGTAGGATTCGTAGAGTTTAATCATAATATCGGCAGCTAGGCTGGTGGTCTCTGTTGCACGACAATGCATACGTGCACATGAGCAAAATGATACTCCAAGTTGTAACTAAAAAAGTTCTCAATGGAGGTCTATTACTCCCATATTCATCAGATTTGACTCTGATAGTAGCTTGATACTGGATCTGGTGTTGAAAGGTATGCTTCTCGACACCACTCCAAATATCAAAATAGCTTCAACCGCAATATTGGAAGCGATTTCAAATCAGGACTACCAAGCTTCCTTCACTAAGTTACGTAACTGCTTCAGCACGAGTGTATATTTTAAATAAATAAGAGGTATATTTTATATAAATGCTATTGAAACCTACCGGTCTACTACGTTATATGTTTCATTTCTCATTAGTCATTCTCTCACTGGACAGGCCGTATATGCTAATCATAATTTGTGATAGGGAAGTCAGACTCTATTTTCATCAAATACATTTTTATTTATTTATATATTTATCATATACTTATTTTATTTAAAAACATATAGCCCTTATCAATGCAGTGTTTTACTAAAACATAATCCAGAAAGCCCATGTTGATATTTCTTACTATTATAGATACTCATTCTTATCTTCAATAATATATATAACAGTTAGAAAAAATATCATAAATTAAATTGAGTTTAGAATGGTCAAAAAATTTTCTACAAGCTACATGGTTTCATTACCTAAGAAAAATCAAACAAATAAATGCAGTGATTACAGAACAACTAGCCTTAATTCCCACACTGGAAAGATTATTGGCACATATTGAAAAGGTGGCTGGAAAGTGATATAGATACGTTGGAGGAATATCAATTTTGATTTCGGAAAGGAAAGGACACTAGAGATGCTATTAGGTTGATGAGAATTATATTAGAAGGAGTTTACGTAAGGCAAAGGTTGTGTTTATGCTTTATCGACTGCAGGCCGATCGGGTCAATCGGAGTGAACTGAAATCGGAGTGAAGTGAAGAGATCAACGACTTATTCGCAACCAGTACACACCATAAAAGTGAAGTTTCGCTTGAATCAAAGAGAAGCCAATAATATGAATACTGCAAGAGAAATCAGATAGGGTTGTAGATTATTGCACTTTCACAGTAATTCACAATAAATTAAGCATTGATTGAAGTTTAATTGACATGTTCATGTATGTGGCAGATAATTGATATGTTCATGTATGTGGATGACAAGGGTATTAGGCTATAGCTAGAACAGAAAAAATGCTACAGGAAACGTTGGATAAATAGTTGATATTGGGAAACAATACCTAATGAAAATCAACATTGAAAAGTCGAATGTCATGAATATATCCAGTGGAAACACACCCTTACGGGTCAAGGTAGAACAAAGAAAGTTTTAAAAGGTCGATTTGTTCAAATATCTGGGAAGTCTTTTGATAGGAGCCGTTTATTGCAGCAAAGATATCACGTCAAGGATTGGCATAACCAAAGATGCATTCAAGAGGAAAAGATCATTCCTATCTAGCAGGCTTATCTTTGAACCAATGGAAAAGCTGGTCAAGTGCTGGAATATTGAACTGTATGGTTCGGAAACTTAGACATTACTTAGACATTAGAGATGGCATATTTAGAGAACTTCGAACTTCGTCGTGTTAAGAGAAGGATAAGATAAAATGAATAAAGAAAATAAAAGAAGGATGTTTTAACATGGGTAGGAAAGAATTCTTTTAGGCATCATTCTTCGTAAGAAGGCGAATTGGATTAGACACAACTTGCAAAGAAATTATCTTCTTCATACTGCCTCAGAGGGAAAGATGGAAGGAAAGCCAGGGGGGAGGAAAAAGAAGAACACAACATTTCTGACGAAAAACAGAAATATAGAATAATATATTGCTGGTTAAGAAGGAAAGCTGAAGATTGCCAAAGGGGAAAGGAAAATTTCTAAATCTGACTCTAAAAAAAGAAATGAAACCAAATTTTGAATGTAAAGTCCCTGATCATGCCTGTCAAGCTAAGCGAGACTGAAGATTAAAGTAAGTGAATGGTGATGGAAATTCGGTGGAGTGAGAATGTTGGATGAAACGAGAGTACTCAGACAAAACGCATCACGGATAGTATGTTGTCTACCACAAACTTACTTAGCCTTTTATCGAACCAGGGACACCATGGACAAGAGGTAAGTTCTCTACCAATGAGCTCACTTGCCCCCTACGAATCTAAGAAGGAAAAAACATTAGTTAAAGAACCTAACCTGACGATTTAATATGTTAATAACCTTGCTATATATAAAATTAAATATATTTTTTATTTATTTGGGTACTTACGAAACGCATTCACTACACATCCATAATACAAACGTTGTTGTAACTTAGTAACACAATACCTTATTGTTATTAGAAGTTTCTTGTTAAAAACATTAAATTCACATGTCGTAATATATTTGAATTATTAAATTTACACTTATTAATTCATTTAAAAAAATAAGGAAGACCCTCTCTATGCGACTCGTATATACGTGAGCGACTTGAGCGAACATAACGATACGTCGCATTTTCTAACTTTAGACTAAACTGGAAAAGATTGACCATTTCCATACAATTCAATGGGATGACATATGGAGGTACAGGGGAGAAACGATCACAGTCACAAAGCTGAAATAAAAGGTACAGACCACTATACTAAACTTTCCCACTTCAATTACTTAAACTAAATCATATAGGCCTACTGCTGTTGTCACACATGAAACATTTCTTTGTGAAATATGAACACAATTCTAAGGCGTTTTCGGTAAACTTCACCAAAAGAAAGCTCATCCCCAAAACTAAACTACCTCTTCTAGATTTTTCCATAAAAAAATAACTTATGCCATATGTTCGGGTGAATAATGAAATATTTATTTATGAAATATTAACAAAATGGATTCGTAGGGGGGTACTGGGGCTGAATGGTAGAGAACTTACCTCTGGTGTATGGGGTTTCTGGTTAAATCCCCGTATTAGTAAAAAATGTCTACTATTAGGGGAACTAGAAATAATATTTTTCGTATGGCTTTGAGATTAGTCAATATTGTCCCCTTAATTAATTTGTCATGTATGGAACGGGTACAGGGGCGTAACTAACGGCCCCCTAGACCTTGCCGTGAGGGAGGACCCATAATGAGTAAGAGAAAGATGGGAAGAGGGGGCGCAAGAACGAAGAAAAACAACTTTTTCTAGGGCGCACAAATACGTGTATAAATGCTTGCCCCCCACCCAGAAAAATCTTAATTACGGCGCTGAATCCAATCCATATTAGGAGTCTATATTCACCACTGAAACTTAACTGGGTTTAATCCCAAACACTGGGAATTATGAGAAATCTTCAAATAAAATATACATAGTAGTGCATCATGACTGCACGACTAATGAAACTCGGTAAATGTTTAACAGAAGGAGTCCAGAAGTACGTAACAAAATACAAAATCTAAGGGAGAAACAGAAGATGCAAGTACTTAAACGTAACAGAACAGAACCTACCCTAACCTAAACTAACTTAAACTAGCCTGAACTAACCTAAACTAACCTAATATTAGTAGAAATAAGCGAAATTCTATCATTTGTGCTAGAATTATGCTGTATTCCTACACTAATATAATCTAACAAACTAAATGAACCTAACAGAAACTAATTTAATCTAACCTAAACTAACCTGAACTAACCAAAGTATAACCTAATGTGAAAAGAAACTACCGAAATTGTAACATATTTTAGAAACAATTTCTGGACCACTTCTGCTAAACATTGTCCTGGATTTTTTTTTTTTTTTTTTAATGAAGGGAATGAATGAACATTATCTTTTACTGAATTTAACCGCATGAAGAGGGAGTGATTAGAACGTCTCAAAAAGTTGCATTAAAATTGAGTATGTTCTTTTAACGAAAATTAACGTGAAGCATATTCTTTTAAAATTTACAGGGAATGTATATTCACCATTTTACTCTAGGCAAAAATTAACCTTAATCCATGATGATGATCACAATACTATAAAGAAAATATACACCATGTTTTTTTTTTTTAATTTTCATAATCGAATATTTTTTTCGTATTTATACGGGAAAACTATTTGCGGTTTATATATTATTACTGATTCCATTCCTTTTCCATTATTACTGATGGATTGCAACACTAAACAACAGGATTATTTCTGCATGTTGAAGGAAGATACGTGTCCTTTTTCATTAAAATCAAATAAGTTTTGCAACTGTTATCGTAGAACAGGTGAACAGCCACACCAATGTCGCCAAGTCGGAAGATAGAAGCTTTCTATGCTCGCTTCAATAATTTTTCAGACCTCGAAATCCTACAGATCTTACCAACAAAAATCGGCACAAGAATGGGCAATAGATGGTAAGTATATCTGCAATATCAAGAAGTGAAAACGTTTGAAATGTATTCCAGAATTACCATAGAAAAATACTTTATAAAAATTTAACCGTTTGTGCCAATTAGTTAAAATTCAAGATCTAAAAAAGGCATAGCACTCACGTATGTATTAAATTAATTTTACAATCCTTTCAAACCAGAAAAAAGATATTTCTAAACACTATATAAATGTGAATTCATAGCCAGGAATTCAATTCCTGTTTCTCAAATTCAATATTAGACGCTAGGCAAAGCAATATTTTACTTACATTAATTTATTCATATACTGTTAGAGAAAATGGGGGACACTGGGAGATTCGAGCTAATTTAGTCCAAATCCAGATGTCTGTTTTTAGTTTCGTTTGTTTGTTTCTTTGTTGAGGATATTGAACATATCCATGTATTCAAGTTTAAAATACGAACGTTAGTATGTTGGAAACCATATGTGGAGTATGTTCTATGGACTACAGCGTTTTCCCTCTATTACCACGAGGCCAAACAGTAAAAACATGTTTCGCTAGTAAGTGCAAATCATGTATTATCTCTCTCATCTCATCATTTCTCAGACATCATGTATTAAAAACAAACCAAAACCCATACCTGAAACTATTACATTTGTTATTCCGTCTTCTACATGATTGTTCTTCAATTTAAGAAAATAACAAATGTCTGCTTGTTTGCAGACAAAAAATACTGCATCTTAATGTTATTCGTGGCAAGAGCGTGATCATGATTCATTTATATAACTGCGTTTTGGAATATCAGAATCATAAACGTTCCTGTTATTGTTTACTGACGGTCTTTAAAAGGCGCCATGTTTCAAACAGTAAAGCAAAATCGAAATAAGAACGTAGGTAACAAACATTTACCAGCAGCACCTTCGTTTCATCTTCTTTCAACTTTTCCTCAAGAATACGTAACTCCTCCATAGTTTTCACAGGTAAGTTGAAAGCGTTTTCTACAATGTCCTGCCTGTCTTCCGTTTCTTCATATCTCTGCTCTCGAAAGCTTGTAATACTATTTATTTTCTCCAGAATTTCAGTTTGTGTAGCTATTATAGCACTGGGCTTACGTTTTGTGTCTGCGAAGTATTTCAGGGTCATTTGCAGAGTTTTATTTGATGCTTTTAAGAAGACAAAGAAACAATTAATTAGATGAGCAAGTGAACTTTGTGCTCACTATGTTTCCCAGTTATAAGAAGTTTAGTTAGTTAATAGGGTCACACGTATTTGTTTGACCTGTACATTATTAACCAATAGCCGAAAAAACGGAAACTCTGTCATTGTTCCATGCTTAAAAAGTTCTTTTTGTACTACTTTTATAAGTACAAAGTTTGCTATTACATTATTTAGATTAGCACTAACTTTTTTTTGCAATTATTTTATCATTTTTGAACGTTTATTGGTATCATTCATAACGACTATCTGACGCTATCAATGGAAACACTTTTGTCCATACGTAGGTATCTATGGGAGGACATTTTTCCAGAAACACAATACGAAGTTATAAACTTTGACAAAACACTTTACGCTCTATTAAATGAATAAATATATACACCACTTTTATCACTGAGACAGAGCTCTCCCACATGGGTTCCAACAGACTGTTTCTATTGCTATTTTGTATCTGTAAACTGGAAATAGTAATACAAGACTACAATCATTTTGTGGTGTATCACCTGCAAAAAGAAGCCATTTTTTTTCGATTTCAACTACTCGTCGAGCAAAACAATACGTTTGTTGTAAAAAATTATCAACGTGTAACAGCTTCGCCAGCTATCCACGCGATTTAGGTATACTAAAGCAAAGCTTGTACTGTACAATGGGAAGCCTTTTTATTTTTATTGAAATGCATATTACTGAAAATCTTCCTCTCACAAGGTATAATGTCCGTAAGGATTTGGAAAATTACATTCTACCAGGTGTGTCTACAATCGGGATAAGGAAATGTTTTTTTCTTTGACTACAAAAACAAGAATCAGGGTTGGCAAAAACCATGGTTTTTATTTTTAAAAGAACAAAAAAAACTTTTTTGTTTAAATAATTTGCTCTATGTATTTATATTACAAATTGAACAGAAATAAGTTTATTTCACCGTGGTGCTATTATGTAACAACGGGGTTATGCTGGAAGGGGTCACATAAGCTTAAAGGGGAATCCAAACCACTTCTCGGCTTACATCCAAGAAAAATTGTTCTCCATTTGGACTCGAAACCGGGGCCAATTTGGCCATAAATGCGACTCACTCACGAAGAACTCCTGATAAAAATGCGTTGTACTGATCTTTACATACTTGTTAATATAATTGTCAAGAGTCATTTCAGAAGAACACAAAGATAAACAGTTGCACAATTGAACCATTATACAGAATTATATATAAATCGGGAAACTCCAGCCTTAGCCATTGAGAAAATCCTGTTATTACTTTAAATGTAAAGCATTAACAAAAAAATCCCGTTATTGCTTGGCACGTAAAAGTTAATGGACAACGTATCATAATCAGTACGCTAAAACTGAGATATTAAATTACAGATTTAGTACGTAGGATATCATTCAATTCAATTAAAACTGTAAGTCCAATCCAAGCTAATGTTGTAGACAGTCGATAAATTTTGCCAATTTCTCTCAATATATTTAAACAACCTTTGCTTCTTTATAAAACAACAGGCTTTCAGGCATACAATTTGGTTCCGTTTCGCGTGTTTAGGCTTAATAACCTTATGTAATACAGAGGTAAGAAGAAGACTTTCGCTTAAAGTGACACTCGAACCGCCTCGAACCGTCGATATTGGTATACACTTGAAAGAAGGGTTGTGGTTCAACCGAGAATGGACGCCTTGATTAAAAGGTGAAAAAGAAATAAAAGATAAGGAGATAAGAAGGTATATGGTTTAATATGTGGAAACGTCACCATTAAGTTCATACGATTTAAAACATTTTTTGTTTAAACCAGTTGATTCTTTTGAAAAAAAAAACAACTGGTTTAAACCACTTTGATTTAAGCCAGCCAACACTGACAACAATAGCTAGAAAGAGAACCAATTCTATATATCTGAAGTACTTAGAAGGACTCTATGAATACTTACGTTAATATGTCAATACCGCACACAAGAATATAGGACAGACGTGGAAGAAAATAGTTTGTGTCCCAGTGTTTTGGCTCTGACTGTATAATAGGAGAATAATAACCAAATCATTGGCGGTTTCGTACAATTACGGATTTAAATACTTCGCTTTCAATTAGAATCTTTAAGTTTGTCTATTTGATACTTACCACATTCACAAGGGGCTTTATCCATCGATGTAGTAGGTGTTGGTATTTCCATCGAAGAACTTTTCTGATAGTTCACTGCAGGGGAACGATGAATATCATCATCCTTGTTCATCTTGAGGAAAAGGGGTAACAAATCATCTACTATCTCAGACTCCGAAAATTCGTCTTCAATGACACGCTTTGCTTTTTGTCTTCTCTTTCTTTTCTCGACTTCCTCAGTGTCCGTGTTCAGGTCGGAATAATATTCAGCTTAACTTTTCTTTGCCTGTAATGAAAGCAAAAAATATATGCAACGTCTACACTACTATGTAAAACAAATTATAATAGTCTTCACGCGCCTCGGGTCATTCGAAGATGGCGATCAATTCCACTTATCTGCTCAGGTGAAGCAAAATTTTAACAAGCAGCCGTAGTTTAGTTGGTAAAGAATTGGCTTTCCACTAGAAATGTAGTAAGTTCTAATTGCACTTCCAGTCACTATGACTAGACAATATCACCGGATAAATAACGGGATTACGACTAGAAAATCTGCGACTCGACATCTCCCTTCAAATGTCCATCCTGGCAGAAACCGCTACGTGGTCTAGTGATCAGAGAGCTTGCCTTTGGTGTGCGTGGTTGCGGGTACAGCTCCGTTAGGAATCCAATTTAACACAGTGGTTCGTAGCCAGCTTTACGAAAAACTACAGGTTCGTCCTTAAAAATTTCTAAGATCGTTTAGGACGATAATCAGTTAATGACAATTCAAACAAATGCTACTCCTCATTTGTCTTCACATTGCTCAGATGCCTTATTTTATAAATGAAAAGATAGATATCAATGTTATGAGCTAATACCTGTTTGCATCACTTATACTTATTTTGTTTCTCTGGCAACTGACATTGTGTTGCATTAACTATAAACCTTTTCCGATAAACTTTACACTGATATAGCTAAGTGGAATATACTACATTTAACGTCTACTTCAAACGACACGTGCATGGGGTTTCTCAGGTTTCTTCGGTTTCCCCCAATTTCTTCATTCTACCATTTCATTCATTCTCATTACCGCAGTGTGCTTTAGACTACATGACATAATGGTGGAACATAAACCTTAGATATTTAATTTTATTTCATTTTTAACATATACTTATTCGCTTTACCCATTATCCTTCTTACAGAAAACCTCTCCGAGGATTCTTGAACCTTTTCAACTGACTGCACCGCTTTCTCATATCTTATTATATTTGCGTAATTTGGCCAAAAAGCTTTGATATGTTTTTTCAATTAACCCTTCACCTGGGATTAACTGCAGGCCGTCCTCAAATTCCACTATGTAATATTTATCAGGATCAGGATCTGCCATTTTTCGTGGCGAAACAGAATCCACTAGCGACAGTTCCACTTTTAAACATACTTAATTTTAAAAGCTTGAAGAAGCTAGTTCGGACCTCTAAAAACAGCAATAAATACTAGTTTGCTTTTAATACTGTCATTTCAAGCCTTACACTTCAGTGTGTAAAAGTCGGAGAAGACATAGGTTTCGTCACTATTATACGGGAAGACATCACATTTTGACACAATGTCTGCTATTGGCCATATTTTCAGAGACGGTTCAAGAGTCTTTACCCTAAAAAACTTAACAATAGATGAAGAGCATGGTATACTAAAATAATCCTGATTTTCTTGAAACTTGTACCATACTATTACATTGGTCGCATGTTTTGAGCTGAATGCAATGTTTCTTATACGAACTACAGTTTCGTCTGATAACATACAATATCCATCTGATTCAGAATCGGCTACAAGGGAGAATCCTGAAGAAGTAAGTACTTTATACTGTGAGTTGGAGCACTCTTTCGTTAATGATCCATCAAAATGTTCAGTAGCTTCCTTTACCTAAATAAGAGATTCACCAGTTGGCTGTTCACGCTTGGGGAATAATAATTTGAAATTTCGAAATAATGTCTGGAAAGTTGCTATAATGTTTTTCTGCTTTTTCTATTAAGCGTTTTAGGGTCTGCATACAATTCTCAAAACACAATGTACTAAAATTATCTAACACTCCGAAGCGAACTACATCTTCGGTTAGATCTATGAGTCCATGGACATTATGCGAAATATGCTGATCACCATATACCAACCCGAAAGACGTGACAAAATGCTCCAAAAGGTCTTGAGTATATTGGCGGTATACATCAACAAATGTTTCACACGATAATATTCTAAATGCAACAGAAAGTGTAATGAAGTGAATATATTTATTCCTGGAGAGCATGGAAGAAGCAACAACTGGTCCAGTGTACAGGAGAAATTGCCGAAATTCTGTTGCCTTCCAGTATTTTACCCAGACCAGCGAACTCGGTTTCCTCGCAAACTCTAGTGGACGTTCAGTCTTTCTAAATACTCAGATATTGTTCTAACTTTAAAATGTTGAAGCCTCACATTTAAATTACCAGTTATCCATATATTCATTAATTTTTTTACAACACCCAGGCATACGAGATGCATAAAATCCAAAGGGACACCTGACACAAGCCGTAACTTTGGAATATCTTCTAATATACTTTATCCTAAGTGATATTCATCATCAGTTTTCATCGTAAAATTTGCATCACTCCTTCTAGTTGTATTTGCATTCTTAAAACAAACTCTTCTATATATAATAATCACCTTCAACTGTGCATTTTGAACAACTGTTATAGCCTGCATGAGTTTTTGTATTTAATATAAAAAATTTGGCTACAGCATCACACACAACGCATTTAATATTGACCGAATATAATTTATCATCCACAATGAAACCAGAATTACATAAATGACTTACTTCCTCAACAAAATCTCACAGAAAGAGATTTGCATTAGCAGGTTTTTCAGTTCTATAATACGCACCGATGAGGGAAACTTCACTACGCTTAAACACTGATCCTAAAATGGGCCATGTGCACTTCCTGAGGATTTTGACAACGGAATTCCACATTTAATAACAAAGAGTTCTAACGAAGTGACAGTGGGATCTAAATGCCTCACAACTTTCTTCAAACTAGCTTCTAGACCTGCATGCCAGTATTCACCTGGTTCCACACACCTAATAATTGTTTTTTGGACGTATGTACAAGAGCTCTGGTGATACGCGTTAAATTCGTATCACCATACTTCATTAGTATTGGCAACAATCGCGATGTGGATGAAAGTGGAATGTTTTTCTCAAGTGACCATAAGGCTAACTCGTTTCCAAGGGAATATTCAGTAATAGGGGTTTCTTCTATGAAAAGTGAACTTGCTCTACTTCCACTAATTATGAAGTCTTCCTTCACTATTTCTGTAGATGTTGAAAAATTTGATGCACAAACTTCAATGAAATCCTGATTACAATTATATGCAGCTGCATGATCTCCTTTCGGTAAATCACTACCTTCTTCTATGAATGTAAAATTAGTAATACCCTCATCATTACTTGATTCCAAACAAGATACGTTGTAACTACATTCATTAGAATCTTGCAAAATTATACTGATTCTTTCACCTCCTTGCACTTCCAAACTTTCACTAGCGACAGATTTGTACAAGGCATCCTGAAGTTCTTACTCTGCTTTGACTAATCTTCTTATGTGCCTATCTGTCAGTTCATGCACAGATTTCCTTCGCTTCGACATTTAGAATAAAGCTTCGAGGTATTTCAACAGAGCCCTGAAACTATTTAATTATTACAAGTTTGGTAGTACACGGTTGCTACAATATTAAATACTATGTGGCAAGTTAAATACGAGATTTCGCTACTTCTGTCTGCAAGACTAAACTTGACATATGAACTATGCTATTTTTTAATTTTAAACCATTTTATTTTATTTTTATTTATTATTATTACTATTACTATTATTATTAATTGCTCTTGAGTGCACTCGCAAAAATCACTGAATTAATATCTCTTTGAAAAATATTTTATCTAAAGCTCTGGATGGTCATTTAAATTTGTAAAGCTAATTTGAAGGTGTAAATACCAAACATAGAATCAGGAAGATATTACACATTTCACGTTTCAGTAGCAGATATCCCTAAAAACAACATGCACATCCATATCCAATTCATAGCAAGGTTAGCAAAAAACTTTTTTTTTGTCTAAACATATTTTTATTTAAAAGTTTTCCTTTGGTTTAAATAGATTTAGTTATAAATAAACTAGAGTAACCAAGGCTTTTTTTGCGAATAAATGTAATTTAATGTTGCTGATTCGATTGAGCATCTCGACCTCAAGCATTGACCAAAACGCAGTCAAACTCGAGATCACAGTTCAAACTAGATCTATAAATGATTTATCAGTAAGGTTTGATTTTTAATAAATGACCAATCTGGAGACATGTGCTTTTTCCGGGTTTTATTGGGCTTTTTCGTTCTCATGAAAACTCTGCGTTCTTTATGGATGAAAATGTGTATCGAAATGTGGTATCCAATAATGGGGAACAAAATACGACCAAACTCCCTTGGTCTTAGTCAAGGCACATGTGGGGCACATGTTTCCGTTAACTTTGTCTCCTGAAATATCAACTCAACTCTTACCATAGGATATTTATATAATACAGATATTTACAAGATGATTTAAGAAATAGTGTTCCTTGAAAATTTTTGATGATGTACGTCCCATGTCTTGCTCTTGCATGTTGAGTCTTGCTGTTCTGGTCTTGTATATAGTATACCTAGAATGCAAGACCAGAACAGATTTCCTTACTATTAATAGTGACGTGTAAAACAAGACCAAGTCTGTTATGGTCTTGGTGTTGCATGAAGGAAACGTGGTCTCCGTGTTGCATGCAAGGCCAAAACTATGACTGCATGCTACCACGTTCTAGTGGAGAAAAGGAACGATATCCAGAAAAGTTAGATTGGGTTAGAGCCTACGTTATATTAGGATAAAAGCAGGAAGACTCGAGCTTTCCATCGTGTCATTTAGTGGCAACCAACTAGGTTATAATCTTCAGTACGATTCACTCAACGCTTGCATACTTATGAAATTGAAGTCACTGACTGTAATAATAAAAAAAGGAGTTAGTAGACCTCTAACCTTGAGTTTGACTGGATTGAATTCACTTCAGAAGTAGAGACCGAGCACAATCGAATCAGTATACTCAAATTAAATTGCATTAAGAAAAAGAAACTGGTAATGATTAATAACCTTTTACCTTTATTTGAATCACATATGGATAGAAATAGGTTCGTTTAGTCTCAATGTCCGTATGCAACAGCGCTACTATGAAGGAAACGATCTAGAGCTTAATGTGGAATCCGAATCAATAATTAGATTTGCATCCGAGAGAAATTGTCTTCCAAGTGGACTCAAATCAGATATCCCATATTTATAAAGGCGATAAGTCTAACAACATCCGCAAAGAATATTTGCCAGAAGTATGTTGTACCAATCTTGCAAATTTACAAATATTTAAGTCACTCTTCAAAGGACAAAAAATTACACGACTGTGCAAGTGAAATCACTGGGACAATCTCAAAAGAGTACAGAGCACATATCAATTTAATCCAAATTTGTTCACTGAGGCAGAAATTCAGTCTTCATTTAATTTACATATCAATACAAGAAGTAAATAAAGATACCAACAATTTAAGTTCATTCAACTTTGAACCTTCTTTCTTATACTTTTAGTTTACACCATTAAAAAAAGAAAAGAAAGAAAGAAAAACTGGTTTCATGCTAGGTTTATGACATTGTTTGAACCTGCCAACCCTGACTAATAGTGAATGTAGAACCTACACATTTGAAAGCTTACTTTTGTGAACGGTTACCTTCAAACATCCCACAGCATCACTAAGGGAACAATAGATTGACCTAGGATACGTTTAATATATGGATTTCAGCAGTGAGCATATTAACCAGAAATACAAGAACAAAGTCAAGGCTAGCGTAATTAGGTACTAATTTTTTTAGGAATGAACAAAACAATTAGCGAAGGCCAGATGTGCATGTAACGTCTGTGGAAAGTGAATATTAGCAATGTATTTGCACGGTACATAGTTCTTACTGAAATGTGATGCCACAATATGTGATTCGCAGAGAACATACAAGATGTTTCCAATATCAGGGACGGCGCTAAGAGGTTTATTAGCTCTTTAAAATATCTTCAGCCCGTCAGATTTAATAGTATACGTAATTAATAACTATCTGTTTTAGTATAATTAGCCTCCTGATAATTGGGGCAACAAACCTTCGCCCAACACTGCTTTTATTCTGTCGACTTCCCTGAACAATATAGAACAGCAGAATCCCCTATTTCCCCATATATTTTCCACAAGCTTGAAACAAATTTGAACCTAAATTTGAAACTTTTAGAGATGGAAGTTTTTTTTAAGTACAGGAATCTATGTTCCGGGGTTGTCATTCATTACTTTTAGGAACTGTTAATTTTGTTTCCCAGCGATCGTATGGGAAAGTTTATTGAGTTGCTGTAGCGGTTCTAGAGCCATAACGAGTTGGGAAAGATTCTACATGGTATCCTACCCCTCAAATAAGATAGTGAAGCTTCCGCCATTCAGAAACACTTCCTAAGGCTAGAATGTATTAGGGTATTTATTTCGGAAATAGTTTAGCTACAACGCTGGTGTCGCTATTCTGTCACGGTATATGTAAACCGGTACCTTTAACATTGCATGTTGGCAACCAAAAATGTATCAAGTTACACTCTTTCACAATACAAATTATCAATAATACATATAATACGAAGAAAATAGAATCTCCATGCATAAGAAGATTAACATGAGTAATAAATCGACGTACACTCGCATACCTACAATCGCTGACGCGCCTGCTCCCTAAGAACGAACCTACCCAAAACGTCGCGGGACAAAATCTCGCGGCCGAAACATCGCCGCCCAAAATCTCGCCGGCCAAAACTTCGCGGGACAAAATCTCGCCGGGCCAAAACCCCGCATGGCCAAAACCTCTCCGCCCAAAACCTCGCGTGGCCAAAACCTCGCGGGACAAAATCTCGCCGGGCCAAAACCTCGCCGCCCAAAACCTCGCGTGGCCAAAACCTCGCCGCGAATGAAACTTTTCTTTAAAATTTACCCAATGTGTTTCCTAATATGCAATTCCACATTACAAATACTACTACTACTACTACTACTACTACTACTACTAATAATAATAATAATAATAATAATAATAATAATAATAATAATAATATACAAAATATCGTGTGCTTGGGCTTTCTCGGGTTATTCCCATTTCCTCCCACTTTCTTTATTCGATCATTTCCTTCATCCTGGTCATCTACGTCTCCTTTAACCTATAGGACATAATCAAGGGACGTCGTAAAAACTCATATATTGTTTCATATTTTCATAAATATTATTAGATTTTTGTTAAAATTTTAAGTTTTTGGATGTTCCAAAGTTCACGAAACTAACCTCGTTAGTTGTCATTACTTTCCTTATGCAGACTTTCATTCCCTATAACCAGTTTAAAAACATCCTGTCGCCCTACCTTCACATTGAAATCCTCTAATACAGAAATAGAATTTTCATATGGTATCGCGGGACTTGGTCAAATACCCGTGATACTTCTTCTGAAACAGCGTCTTTTATACCGTCATCCTTATCATCTGTTGGAACATTTACATTTTGGTCAGGCGAGATTTTGGGTATGGCGATATTTTGGGGCGCGAGGTTTTGGCCCGGCGAGATTTTGGCCCGCGAGGTTTTGGGTGGCGAGGTTTTGGCCCCGCGAGATCTTGGCCCGCGACGTTTTGGGCGGCGAGGTTTTGGCCAGGCGGGGTTTTGGCCCGGCGAGATTTTGTCCCGCGAGGTTTTGGGCGGCGAGGTTTTGGCCAGGCGAGGTTTCGGCCTGGCGAGATTTTGTGCCGCGAGGTTTTGGGAGGCGAGGTTTTGGCCAGGCGAGGTTTTGGTCCGCAAGGTTGTCGCCGCGAGGTTCTGGCCGCGAGGTTTTGTACCCAAACCACTCACTACTATTCGCTCCTTACTGCTGCGCACCTGCCCTGATTCTGTCAGATAATATTCGCGCTTTTTGGGGCCACCTCGCACAAATTGGCTAATGTAATTTCCACAATAGATCTTTTCACGAACATACACGTTAATTTCTGCATGCATGAAGACTCTACGGGTTAACTTCCGCAGTTGACGGCCCTGAAATAAAAGCTTCACGGAAAAATTAACAGAATCAGACGAAATGCCAACATGAGAATAAGAAAAAGGTGAAGGATGGCATTTGGAATCTCCCCTAACTCGTTTCATGGCTCCAGAACCGAGTGCCTTGTTTTTTTCTAAATTGGAATAAAGGTAGAAAACATTGAGCCCTGTGGGGCTTCTAACTCCCTTCGTTCACTGTCGCTCGCTCAGCTATAATTTTGTGGGCATAATGTTGGAACTGGAAGGCCAAAATTGGGTAAAATCCCCATGTTTATAAGAGAAATGTATTGATGTTACGTAAATGTAATTACTAAGTACTAACATAACATAATCTAAGCTAAACGTTCAAAAACACAAAATATAAGAAGAAAGTACGATTTTTAAGCAAAGAATCCTGGTACCCAAAATCCAAATATCCTAATCTAACCTAAAGTAAACTAACACAAACTAATCTAACCTACCTAAACCATCAAAAAATAGAGAAAATGTAGCAGGGAAGCACGAAATTTAAACAAAATATTCTGGACACCAGTTCAAAAATATGACTTTTTGTGAAGTAAGTATGGAGATCTTATATGTCAAGATTGAGGGAGAAACTAAAAGATACCCAAAGTGAATTATAATCATTAAAGAATGAAGAAATAAGTAGTAATACTACGTTGAAAAGAGGCTCATGTTGATCTTATCTGGGCCCGCCATCTGCTGCAGCTTACAAGGGAAGAGAGGGAGATTATATATCGAAGTGGAAGATGGTTTATACACCAATCGAAAGCACTAAGGACGCCTAATAAGTAACTGTAATAACATTTTTCCGAATTCATATACTGTGCGAGTTATATGAATATGCAGGGTGTCCAGAAAGTGCGTTACTACCCCTAGAAATAGCAAACGGTGAGACAAATGCCAAAGCAAGAAAACATTTGTTTGATCATTTGAAAAGTACAGTACAACGTCTTAAAGCAAAAGTTTTCGTCCCAGGATCACCCACATGGTCCAAGTCGGTGTCCAACTCAAGAATTTTAAATGGTAAGAAGGTAGCATATTGTTTCAAGTGGCAGCATATAGTTTTAAAGCTGCTGGGAAATAAAACAAGACGAAACTAGTTTCAAATCTCTAAAATTATCCTGTGTAAAATGGCGGCCGGTCAAAAACAGAAAAAATGTGATTGTAAAGTCTATGATGACCACCAGAAATATGAAACGGTTAGACAGATGTCAAAACAGAAAAACATGTGTTTCATCATTGCAAAAGTACGATGATTTAAAGTGAAAATATTTGTCTCACTTTTCACCGCAGGATCCCAGACGGGGTCCTACTCAAAATGTTCACATGGCAAGGGGGTCAAATAGCATATCGTTTGCAAGACGTTATTTAATGAAAGCAAACGGAAAAAGTCTGGACGGTCTACGATAACACTGTGGAAATATACTTACGGTAACACTGCACTTTTGCAAACGCAAGTCTTCAGGAAATCAGTTTAGACTATATTCAAACCATTTCCGAGGCGATATTCGGTGAAAATGGGAAACCTTACAATTAAAAATGCCCACAACTCGCACAGTACATCAGTTCCTATCCAGGGGAGTCTAGGGGGTCCGGGCCCCCTAAATGTTTCCTGCCCCCCTAAAATGTTCAAGATAGGTTTGCAAATGAACTATAATATGCTGATGAAGTATAATATGGTTGGATCGGCCCCCTAACTTCATCCGCCCCCCCTACAATTTTGGGCTGGCTACCAGCCTGCAGTACATGGTTCTTAATGAGCATAATTAGTGCTTTCGATTGGTGTATACACCATCCTCCATTTTGATACACAATCTGTGTCTCCTTTAGTTTCTCTGTTGTAACTAAAACACGACTACAAAAAGAGGAACTAACATGTAGAAATTTTGCACAGTGTTATCGTAGAGCATCCACACTTACTCCATCTCCTTTCATTTAACAATAGCTTTCAAACGATTTGCTACTTTACCCCCTTTGCCATGTGAACGTTTTGGGTAGGACCCCGTCTGGGACCCTGCTGGGAACCGTGGAACAAATATTTTCACGTTAAGTCATCGTACATTTGCAATGAAGAAACACGTGTTTTCTTGTTTTGACATCTGTCTAACCGTTTCAGATTTCTGGGGGTGTCATATACTTTACAATGAAATTTCTGCTGACATTTTGACGGCCGGCATTCTACACAGGGTAATTTTAGAGATTCGAGATTTGTTTCGCCTTCTTTCATTTCCCAACAACTTTCCAATGATATGCTAGTAGACTCTCTTAGCATTTAAAATTTTTGAATTGGATTTCGACTGGGACCCTGCGGGTGACTCTGGGACAACAATTTTGCTTTAATACATCGTACTTTTCAAATGATCAAACACGTGTTTTCCTGTTTTGGCATCTGTGCCACCGTTTGCGATTTCTAGGAGTGGCAACGGACTTTCCGGACACCCTGTATATTCATATAACTTGCACAGTGTATGCATTCGGAAAATTTTTATCATAGTTCCTTAATAGGAGTCCTTAGTGCTTTCGATTGGTGTATAAACCATCTTCCACTTCGATATATAATCTCCCTGTCTTCCCTTGTTAGCCAATTTCACGTAGCCCTAGTTATATTATATGTAATCTTGGTTCCTTATTTAGTGAGACGGGAGAAGGTTACTTATACACTGTTGATTCCGAACACATAATGATATCTTTTCCATGATATCTTTTCCATCCACAATACATATTACCACAACGATATGGGATCTCTACGTATACTAGAATAGCCATACCAGCATTGTAAACTATTTTTATTTCAAGTAAAAATAGCGATTAAAGATTTGAAAGCGGTTACCTTATTGTTAAGTTGCACGTTTTATGATGCATCAATTTGCATTTATATTAACAATCTGTATACGAAAATTTGCTCATGCACCTATAAAATAAGAGTGTGTGTTGTCTTTAAAAAAAGGACTGATTTCAACCAAGAAAATGAAGAATTTTTGTTTCGATTTGTTACCTATTCTCAGTATGCACGAAACTTCACAATTTACACTTCACGATTCACAATTTATCTACGTACTATCCTAGGCATACATATACCCTTAATATAACACTATTCAACCTACGTGTTATTTTTCTCTTTATAATTAATGCTATGCCCTGTACTTGTATAATTCAGTACCATATAAAACTAATTTAAAATAAATCCAATTTACACGGCACAGACGACATACCCTAACGCAGCGTTTCCCAACCTTTTTCAACTTGCGGCACACTACGGGTGTAGCTTGAATTCTAGCGGCACACTCATAGATATTATTATTATTATTATTATTTTATATAAAATACCATGGCATTTTTGTCTGTGGTTACTGATCTTCTCCTCACAGAGATGAAAGCTTGATCACTGGGTTTCCCCTATGCTAATTCATTGTGCTTATTTATTCTAATTTTAAAATAGAAAATAATTGAACGGGTGAGATTAAGAAGGGAAAGATTCCACATAACCAAACTTTTGGGAAACTGAAAAAAACTTCATAGTAACCAAACAAATAGTCACAGGAAGAAACGTACTATTGGAAAGTTGCTCCTTATAACCTTAAATAACATATACGCAAAAGTGTTTTACCATTACATTCTTAATACAGTTATTATATGAGTTTGAAAACGGTGAAATCTTTCCCTTTTTAATCTCAACAGACTTAGATGTCGAAAAAAGTAGAGAAAAGCGTATTTATGAGCTTAAAACTGTTCCTTACTTATTGTTAAACCAACAAAATAATGAAAATTAAACATTATTCACACATGTTATAAAAATAAAATACATGAGATATTGGTTTGTGCCTTTGTACACTGTTTCTATTACTACTCACTGTCCTCACTCTCATGCTCATGAGTAGGCCACTCTAAAAGTTTATTGTAAAACACTCTGGCTTGTTCTGGCACATAGTGAACTACTTTGGCAACATCCTCGAGTTTCTTCCTTTTTATGGGAACGATTTCATTATATGCCTTTTCAACAGGAGGGTCTGCTTCACCACTTTTGTACAGTTTAAAAACTTCAGTTTGTAGCCCGTCTATAAAAGTGTGAGCTGTAACATATCCCCTTTTTGCTGCTGTGAATGTTAAATGTTTGTAGGTACTGATTTTAAAAGGCTATTTGGTTTGAACACTGGCACAAGTCTTTTTGAAAAATGTCGGCCACCATCCTTTGAAGTTCAGAATTTGTTCGTTTAAAACGGATTTCACCTGAAACAAAGGCTGCTTGGTTTTTGCAGATCTAATCATATCGTTGTATGGATCAGGGGAATAAATCCTATCGTTGCGTTTCAGGGCTCTCTTAATAACACCAAAGTTCCGGTCGCAGGGGAGAAAACTGTGTCCTCTAATGGGGAAAAATACATGTACTTCATTAAATCGCCTAATAATAGTAAGAAATAAAAACAATCTCGCCAAAGTGTGATTGCGGTTTTGCCTGAGACATGAGTCACTGAACAGGTATAGAGTTTTTACTTGAGGGTCAACACTGTTGTTTATATAGTCATACAATAAAGAACACACCTCCTTTGCTCCTTTCTTTGCAACTCCTTCATGATAGGTGTACATAGTAGCTTCTTCATTTCCTATAGTGCGTCCAGTAAGAGAACGTCTCTGACAGCTCGCAGTGACATTGCTACTACTCGCGTGTAAGGTTTTTTTTCGGTGCAACTGTAGTGGCAATTTAATTAATGGTATAAGACAGAGTGATCGTGGTTGGAAACACTGGTATCAAAGTAGGGTCTGCAATGTCCCACCACAAGTGGTAAGAAACTTCAGAGACCATCTCTTGTTGGCCGTACTATAAACTATGAACATAAAACACGTACTGCCATAACTTCCTTAAATAGAACATTTCTTGAACAGGTATGCACGGCAAAGGAAGATTTTGCATGAAATCAAAGCAGATTCCATGTACGTCATTCCTATTGGAGCATTGTTCAGTTACTTCTTCCATTTTCTTGTAAAACTTGCTCTTCTTTTATGAACCATCAATTCAGCGTTGTTTGACCCAATTGACCCGTTTAGCGTTGTCATTCAATGTCGATGATGATATTTTTGTATTTAGGTCTTCACACGTTGAACACACGTCAACTTGCGGCCTACCGAATCTGTACCCATAATTTTCCTTGTAATAAGTTAAAAAGTACTCATATTGTATTATGTCTTAGTTCTGGGTGCTTTTCCAGAAGCATTTTATGCTTCTTTGTGCATGTCAGCCCAGCCACTAAATATGTAACAGGATTTGAAGAATAGTGTTTTTTTTTTTGGGGGGGGGGGTAAGACTCGATGTGTTCCTTTAGCACTATTAAAACATCATTAGAAAATTTCTTATGGTTATCGTGTTTTCCTCTCATGAACAAATTGGAGTGCCTACCGAGTAGGGTAAATTGACACTACCACATGTCCGCGCAACGGACCTTAACTCGACAATATTAACCGATCATATTTTCTATAAAAAGCAATTACAACACTCGTACTAATGGAGTTAGATATAATATGAACTAGAGAAACTGCATATGTGAAGCATCTAACAGTGACAATACGGACCTTTCCTAGGAAATAACCGAAAACTGGCCTCAATTTGAACAAATTCTGTTCCATAGCAAAACAATAGGAACTTCACATACCTAGGCACTCTAGTATGTTCTTATTTAGCTCCATGGCTGAGAATAAGAAGGGAAAGATTCCTGGAATGTTTCCTTTCTTAACCTCAGTCAAATTTTTCACGTGCTCTTACGTCATAATGATGAAAGGAATCTTTCCGTTTTTCATGCCAAAATATGCGTCTTAATTAAAGGAACAAGATGGCTATTTCAACTCATTTTGACAAAAAAGTGGAATCTTTCCCTTCTTAATCTCACCGATTCAATTGCAATGAAATACAGAACTTACATCAGATTTTTAAAAATATGCTTTCTTTTTCGAAAACTGTATCCAACCTTTCACTAAGAACGAAGATCACTAAATAACGGACGAAAAAACAAATGTCTTGTACTTTTAACTTTGCTGTTTTAACCAAAACCGGTGCATATTATTGCAATCACACAGCTTGCGATGCGTCGAAGTCATAACACAGCTGTTGAACAAAATGGTGTTCTGTTATTCACGTGCGAAAGAGTGTTCTACGAACGTTCACTTGACGCGTACCGTACAAGTGCTTCCATTTCTCGGTGTTAGTATGACTCTCAATTGAAGCGTAACATAGCAGCTAACCGTGGAAATGTGTACGAGCCGAAATACTGTCTGCTACACAGTAATTCCTATGTCTTGCAATTTGGTTGCTATAGAATTAATAATTTTGTTTCGATTTCTTCGCCGCACACCAGCAGTCCACTCGCGGCACACCGGTTGGGAAACGCTGCCCTAACGGGTTACACACTAGGCGGGATGAAACACCACATAATCAAATGAAAACTTGACAGGACACACAAACATGACTTCGCTTACAGATTTTCCCATCAGAAAGTCGCGGTCGGAAAGAGGGATTGGCGCCGTCGACGGTGGCAGGCCGCTGGAGGCAGCCGGCAGCCATCCGCGCAGGCACGACGATCTACGATGCCGGCATATTGGGAGTCGAATTAGCGGTAATTTATTGTACATGTTTTAATTATAAGAATGATAATATTATACTGAAATCTAAAATGCACGGAGCAATTTTGCATCCCGAAGAATTTTATCGAGACGCCAGGACACAATCTTTTGATACGAAGCGTACAGAAATTCTACCTAACATATCTTACTCAGAAAAGACGGTGCATCGAAGTATCTATCTATTAAAATGCTACAAGAGCAATTAAAAGTTTCTTTTGCTAGCCAAAGGCTAGCTCCCTTGTGAGGGTTACGCCCTCTATCCGGGTTGAGAGGTGAAATTATTGGGTCAGAGAGGATATTGGAGCTGGTCTAAGGGATGTGTAGGAAGGCTGGAACATAATTTTATATATATCACTTTATTATATTTCATCTTTATTTCATTATATTGTAGAAGCATGGTATCCACTTGGTCATTATGATCTTGTGATCATAATCATTAGGGCTGGGAAAGATGATGATGAGGTGCACTTGACAGGACAAACACAAACAAGTTGTTAAAAACACGAATGCTGGTTATCTTCTTGTCCAGGGCTACTCTGGACAGTGATGAAGACGAGTGAAGCCCTGTTAGTATGATGAGTTTACAGTGCAACATATGTGGGTGAGACGTGATGGGGAAGATGGTTGGAAGAGTAAGCAGAAGCGACAAAGTGATCTGGGTGGTCAGGTGGAATTGTTTTCAGATAAAGAGAGAAGAGCAAAGATAGAGGGCAAGTGACGAAATTATATCCCAGATCGTAGTGGCGGTCGATGTCCATGGTGTCCAGAAGTAAAGGATGTCTTTGCTGAAATCGGGTGGTAATGAATTTGAGCCTTAAGTTTTCTATGTGATGAAGTATGGTAGGAAAAGTTATGCGGTCATACAACTCCTGCGTTGGACTCGGGAGCTTGATTCGATAAGCTAAACGGAAAGCATGGTGTTCGAGTACTTTCAATTTGGCATAGAAAAAAGGCAAAGCACTAATCCAGGCAGGGTGGCCGTACGTCAAGATGGGACGTAAAAATACCTTATAGGTATTCAGAACTGTAGTAGGATGTAATCCCCAGGTGGTGCCAATAAGACGTTTAAGTAGATTGAGTCGATTGTAGGCCTTGCGAATGATTTCTTTCAAATATGGCCGCCAAGTTAGGTGATGATCTATAGTGACATCTAGGTAAGTAACCTGTTTGGCGGTTTGAATTCGTGTTCCATCGACACTGATGTTGAGAAGATTCGGATTTATTTGTATTCGAGAGCGCTTGCGAGGTGGAATAAAGATTATTGCCTGCGTCTTAGTGGAGTTGATGTGAAGTCGCCACGAATTACACCATCGAAGGAAGGAGTCAATCGCTATGGTTAGAGAAGAATTAATCTGTTGAATGGTCTGGGCTGTGCAGAGAAAAGCAGTGTCATCGGCATATTGAAACGTGTGCACATTGAGAGGAAGTGCCGGCATGTCAGCTACAAACAAAAGGTATAGAAGGGGTGAAATAGCGGAGCCTTGAGGTACACCAGAGTGAATAAAAATAGGATGAAATAGAGAGCTATTGATGGTTACGTAAGAGAAGCGGTTAGAAAGAAAATGAAAGATGAAGCGGAGATAAGATAGTGGAAGCCGGAAGCGGTGAAGTTTAAACATGAGGGCTAAGTGACAGACTTTATCAAAAGCTTTTTCGAGATCGAAAAGAATGAGGCAAGACGGACGTGCAGTATTATAATGATTCGTAATGAGATTTATGAGTCTGAGTAATTGGTCATTGATGCTAAAATTAGGACGGAAACCAGCCTGATGCACAGGTAATAGATTATGGGTAGTGAGATGAAGATGAAGTCTGATGACAATGATGCGTTCTAGGATTTTACTAAATACGGAGGTTAGTTGAATCGGTCGGTAGGATGCAACAGAAGCTGGAGGTTTGTTAGGCTATAGAAACATGAGGGTAGAGGAGGTTTTCCAGTCTGGGGGAAAGTATCCGGTACGGAGAATGAACGTATATATATACGAATGAAGGAGAAGAAGACAGTAAGGTGCTTCTTTGATGTGGCGGTACGTTATCCGATCCAGACCAGGAGCTGTATTCTTTTTGCGAGTTACAACAGATGAGATGTCAGCAGCAGAGATAGGAGCGGTAAGAGGATTGTTACCGGGGAGGATGTGCGTTTCACTTGGTTGTAGATTGGGTGCTGATAAGTTTAATATGTCAGTAGGATGCCTCCGGGGAAAGTCTGGTGAAAAGGGTGTGAATGTAGTTTGCAAGTGGTCGGCAAAAGCGTTGGCTTTTTCTTCGTCTGTATGTAGCGGACAGTAGTTAATTAGCAATGGATAAGGCGTCCGGGTAAGCTTACCCGTTAGCATATTAAATCGCTTCCAGTACTTAGTTGGGTGGGAAGTTTGTGCTAAGGTGTTGCAAGTCTTTACCCAGTTACGGAGTTTATATGCCTTGACATAATTTCGGACTGTGCGCTGGAGCTTGCGATGATGTCGAAGAGCTTCTAAGTTCCCAGTGCGTTGAAACTCACGGAAGAATTCACGGGAACGGTGTATTAGAGGTAAGCAGCTTGGTGGTAAGCGAGGTTGATACCTTGTTAGTGCAGTGGTTGGTATGTGGAGGTCAGAAGCATGACGGATAGAGCTGGTGATGTCGAAAATACGATTATATAGATCCTCTTCTGTAGTAGGCGGCTCAATATGGGGTAAGTCGGCGGTAATGGTTGAACGATAATCGTCCCAGTTTGCTTGGTCGAAGCGTGGAATACGACGAGGTTCTGGTAATTCTCGAGGAGTAGGAGCCTGTGGTTGATCTAAGTGAAGCTTGATGGGAAGATGATCACTACCAATGGAATCTAGTACCTGAAGAGTGCACTGTTTTGAAAGGTTGATAGAGGAAATTACTACGTCTGGTGTGGTTTCAGTGATAGGTCGAATGGGCTTGGGGATATGAAAAATATTGCCTGTGGTATGAGTAGTGATATAGTCAAAGAAACGTTGTTTTGATTATCCGGACGGCTATGAATGTTGACGTCGGCCATGATATAGTATTTAAAGGTATTGGATATTGAAAGAATGAATAGGGGATTGGATGTCCAGGGCGTGCATAGATGGTGGCTATGGTAAGGTAATTTAAAAGTGCTTTTTTTGGTAAGTGACTAGCCGTTCCGGCTAGAACCCTGTTAGAGGGTTATGCCCTCTCTTAGGGAACTGAAGTATGGGAACAGTAGATGTGCCTGACTTTGAGAGGGTCTCAGAGTTCTTTATTAAAGCTTGTTATAGCGATCAAAGACTTAGGACCTGTGCGGACCTTAACATCAGGCAGGGAAAGGGTGGCAGAGCAATTACATGATGTACAAGATGCAACTTAGTTGTCATTATATAGGTTATATAGAGTTGTGGATGGAGTTATTGTGCAACATAGGATGGAAAGATGAGCGGAAGATGGTCAGGAATTTGATAGTCAGGAAATGTAACTCCAGGTCTAGTGCATCAGGAGGTAGTGTGTAGCAGTACAGAGTATACAGGAGTGATAGCGGTGGATGGAAATATCGAAATGCTGATGGGTGGAGTGCCATATGATGCATAGTAGTCAGAAGTAGAGGATGGTGTGCTTCATAACGATTGTGTATGTAGGTGAGACGTAACTTTTCAAAATGAAACTCTAGAGATGGAAACTCAATGCTATTGTATGATTCTGCTGTTGGGCTAGGTAACTTAATGCGAAATGCAATACGTAGTGCATGTCTTTCTAAGATTAAGAGCTTTTCGTAGAAAGAGCGTGCAGCAGCTATCCAAGCAGTGTGATCGTATGTTAGAGTCGGTCGTAGGAAAGCTTTGTAGGTATTTAATACTGTAGGAGGTTTCAAGCCCCATGTTGTTCCGGTTAACCTCTTTAGAAGATTTAGTCTATTGTAAGCCTTGGCGGTGACTGTTTGAAGATGTGGTTTCCATGTTAGATGTCTATCGAATGTAATGCCCAGATAGGTCACTGTTGAGCGTGCCTGTATAGGTGTATGGTTGACATGAAGTGTGAGGCGGTTGGGATTTCGACGGACTCGTGAGGTTTTCTTAGAGGGAATGAATACAATCGCTTGGGTTTTCGTGGCATTAATTGTAAGTTGCCATTTATCACACCAGCGGAGGAAATCGTTAATAGCTGTTTGCAAAGATTTGTTTATTGATTGGATAGTCGATCCCAAAAAAAGGAATGCAGTGTCATCGGCGTACTGAAAAAGATGTACTTTATCTTGTAGTGGAGGCATATCAGCAACGTAGAGAATGTACAGAAGTGGCGATAAAGCCGATCCTTGAGGAACTCCGGATAGCAGAAAAATAGGGTGTGATAGGCAGTTGTTAATAGAAACATAGGAAAGGCGACCCACTAAGAAGTTGTAAATCAGACGGATATATGTGAGAGGAAAACGGTGCCGTATTAATTTATAGATAAGTGCTAAGTGCCAAACTTTGTCAAACCTTTCTCTAGATCAAACAGTACAAGACATGATGGCTTGACGGAATTATAATGATGTGTGACCATAGTGGATAAGCGAAGTTGTTGGTCGTTGATAGAATAGCCTGGTCTAAATCCTGCTTGATGGAAGGGAAGAAGGTGGCGTCTGTCGATGTATGTATGTAGACGTCGGACAAGTATGCGTTCTAAGATTTTACTGAAGGTAGACGTTAATTGTATTGGACGATACGATGATACACTTTCAGGTGGTTTGTGAGGTTTTGGAAACATTAACGTCTTTGAAGTCTTCCACTGGATAGGAAAATAGCCTGTTCGAAGTATGAAGGTAAAGATGCTGGCAAGCAGAATAAGCAATGAAAGCGGACTTTCTTTGATATGTCGGTAAGTGATATTATCGAATCCTGGTGCACTATTACGTTTATTTCGAACAACAGTGATGATGTACTGAACTGTAATTGGTTCTGTCAAAGGTTGATTAAGTGGAAGAGTATGGTGTAGATGAGGCTGTAAAGAAGGAGATGACGTATTGACTGCGTCTGCTGGATGTCGATAAGTAGGAGGAGACCTGTTAGGTGTGAATATTGTTTGAAGAAAATCAGCGAAAGCGTTGGCTTTGTCTGTATCTGATTGAATTCGAGATTCCCCTTGTAATAGTGGGTAAGGTGTTTTGTGTACTTTCCACAAAGAGTGTTAAAACGTTTCCAATACTTTGTGGGATGATTGGTATCAGATAATGTATTGCATGTTTTAACCCAACAGCGTAGTTTGTAAGCACATATGTAGTTTCTGACCATCCGCTGACGTTGTTGATAATGACGAAATGATTCAGGATTGCCAGTCCTTCGATAATCTCGATAAAATTGTCGAGGGCGGGTAACGAATGTAAGGTATTGAGGAGGTAATGCAGGCTGGTACGGTATGGAGGTAGAAACTGGTATGAAGAGAGAACTTGCCTCCTGGATTGTAGTTGTGATAGTGTCGATAAGAGCATAGAGTTCATCTTCCGTGGTGGGTGTTTCTAATGGCTCTATAGCTGTCATTAGATGAGCTTGATACAGAGCCCAGTTTGCCTTGTCAAAGCGGAGGCTAGTGCGCTGGAAATGATTACAGGAATTGATAGTAGTTGTACGGAGCTGAAGTTTAACTGGAACATGGTCACTGCCGACTGGATAAAGAATATAAATATGTACTTGGGAGACTAGATTAGCTGAAGTAATGACGATGTCCGGGGTAGTTTGTGAGATAGGTCTTGTATGTTTAGGAAGATTGTGAATGATACCAAGCGTATGAGTTGTAATGAAGTTTCGGAATGTAGTTCTGTCTTGCTCTGATCTACTATGCATGTTGAAATCGGCCATGATTATAAAACGTTTATAGTTATCGGAAATATACTGAACAAAGGATGTAGGTAGTGGATGGCCGGGTCTGATGTAAATGGTGGCTAGAGTGATGGCTACGTTACGGAAGTATAATGTAAGTAGTAGGTACTCAGGAAGACCAGGTAAATTGCAATGATGTCTGCGAGATGGAACACGATGTGGAAAACCCACAGCTGTTCCTCCATTGGCTCGTTTGAGCGGAAGGGAGGTATCCTGTCTGATCAGTGTGTAGCCAGGAAACTGGCAAGAGATGGATGGAGTAAGGAAGGTTTCATTAAGAATAAAGACTGTGGCTCTTTCCTCTAGTAGTAACGCTTCGAATAAAGGTTTGTTTTTGTGAAGTGAACGAATGTTAAGGTATATAAACGTTAAAGCCATGATGAAACAGACAAACCTAAACAGTGGTTTCCAAGCGAGAGGTATGAAAGTTTACATTTTGTCTGAATAAGTTGCATAGAAGTTAACATGAAAAATCTCTCTTGCTGCGTGAGTAATTTGCTGTAAGACGTGAGAGCGATGAAATGGTTGGATATTTTGTAAGGTAAGCATGAGGAAAGAAAGAAGATTTCGCACTGTTACAGGTGAGTCCATAGTAGGAGAAACATCCTCGGAATAATTATGTGTGCGCAATGGTACTATATATTCTGGATGATTTACTTCAGGAGCAGGTTTTCCTTTGCATTTATAGCTAGATGTCGGATGTGCTTCGTGACAAGTAGAACAAGTAGGTGGCCTTTCTATATTTGGACAGGCATGTGTTAAATGCTCGCCAGTGCAGTAACCACAGACGTTGGTGTTAGTACAGTTGGCGGTAGTGTGCTGATTGTAAGCCTGACATTTTTCACAACGAACAGGCATTGGTGCAGAGGAGCGAGAGGGTTCGACACGATGCTTCCTGTTATATATATATGCGCCATTTGTCAGCAGACTATCTATGGTGCTTTGCGATGATGTTAAAACTGGAAAACTCGCCTGTAGCGTTACGGATTCTCAGAACTTTCTGGAGAGTGTGTCCTTCGTAGGTTAGTTATTCTTGAATCTCCTCATCGGTATAGGAAGGATCGACACCCCGAATAACCACAGATAGCAGTGGTGTACGTCTTGGAGGAGGCATTTGTTTTTGTTTAGATGCATTAAGGCCGCTAAGTTGAACATCTTTGCCAAACGTATCAATATGCACTTTGTTCTTAATAGTGCTGAGTAAATTAGGATCCTCTGTTTTAAAGATATATCCATTTCTAGTCTTGATAATTTCTTTTAACGAAGCTCTAGGGATATTTGCGAAGTTGTCTAGGGCGATATGTTTCTCGTTCGCAAATTTAGTGTCGAATTTCGTTAATAGAAATGAATAAGTTGTTGCAGATGGTGGACTGGAATAATCAGAAGCAGCAGATGGTTCGATTTCCATGTTGTTGGTACCTATCTCAATATCCAAAGTATTATGTGTTTTTTTACTAGGTGGTGAAAGCTGCAAACGAGTAGCATAGCTACCTTGGATTCTTGAAGAGAGTGATGCAACAGAGTTAATGGAACTTTGAGATGCGCTCCTGGTACGAGCAGTTAGGTCTTTTTTCCACCTTAGTCGAACATCCGGAAGGTCCTGAAATGAGGCCAGGTAACTTGTGTCGACCGGTTATGGATTTGCCAGTGTCTACGCCAGAGACCGCCATAGTGAAAGCCGTCTGGTGGGCTAAGCTCGAGTAGGAGATACCAAATAAACCGTAAAACCAAGAACAATAGCAGCGTCGTCAATAGGTAAGACCAGTTAGGTGTGTTCGCCTCCGTGGAGGCTTAAAATCAACTCGACGGTTGTTTCCTTGAACCTCAAGGAGGCAAGTAATCCAACCGTATTTAGAAGTTCGTGATTCAACCAATGGGATGGAAATACTAGTGACTTGCTTATTTTTCTCCGGCAGCTACGGATACCCTAATTTTTTTTTTTTTTTTTTTTTTACCTGGTTAGAGATTCCAAGTGGCCATTTCGTTAAAAGTGCCCGAGTTCCAACCTATAACTTTAGCTTTCAAATCTTTCATGTACGGTTGTGTGTGATTTCACGTTTAACAGAGACAAACAGTTTAATTATTTGTATTTCAAATAGTATAAATTAGTTAACTGTATCTTTTTCATAAAGTTTAATATGAAATTAGTGTTCAAAACCTTTGCATTTTAATACGCCTTCTCCAAAATGAATGCAAACGAACTATGCTGCCATCTTTGGAGTTCTTTTAAATTATATGTTGAGGACGTTTATATATTTGTGGCCAACCCTTTCAACAGACTCTAGAAAGATGACGTTTTCACTGATCGATTGCAAATTTTGCGTAGATTGTCCAGTTCTAATTGAATATTTAAAAAAGACATGGGCATTATTTCTTTATTACATTTTTAGGGTACACTGGAAGCGTTAAAATTAAAACAAAAACGCATCATATCCTACGCGTTTTACATTCCAACACCACATTGTTGTATATTTGGGTTGTATATGTCTCACGCGTATGTTTCGTGGCCAAATAATAATGAGAAAGGAAGGATAACTTTTTTTCGAGTCTAAGATAAATCTTTATTTTTTGAGTGATTTGCCCAATGAACACCATATATAACTGACATTATAATTAATTGTGTATGTAATGTATTTGCTTATTACATACTGCATGCAAGAAGAAAGAAAACACTGGTCATACGTTAATTTAGAAACTCCAACCGGAAGTAGACTCAAATCTTACAAACGATGCGAGATATTGAGAACAAATAATCGAAAAATCACCCCTTTATGATATCCCTTGTCGGTTGTTTATTTATCAAGACGTCTTTCACTTGTGTCTGTAAAGGAACATGTACATATGTTGTGAGGAATGAGTAGGAGATTTATGCTCATATGATGCGCTGTATAGAGAGCGCAAGTTCAGTTAGTAGTCTGTAAAAATATAATCTCATCACTATCTTCTGAGAGTATTTTTATTACCATTCGGTCTGTATATAATCACTTCCGCGCAACAATCATAACAACCTATACACTATCATTCAACCTATTTTTTTATGTTTTCTAGTTAGATGGGTTAGACCGTTAAAAAAATTATATACAGCATACAAAACTATAAAGCTCACTGGTGCAGTACTTATCAATACACAAGTCCTAGAAACCAGACGTAAATACTATTACTAACATGTAATTTATCTAAGCAGAACAATCTCTACCGCTTGAGGAATAAACTGGAGGTAACAAGCTATTTCGAAACGCCTCAAATTTGAAAGTGTGTGTTTGTTTTTATTCGTCTAACAATTCATATACCAGTTTCAGCATATGGATATGTAATTTTGAATTCCCCAAAGAAATATTCAAAGTTGACAAATGGCACGTCACAGTTTGGTGCAATATACTCTGCAGTTCATTTAATTGAAATCTGCTATTACAGTGGAGAAACCTTCATAAAATTTTGTCAAGTAAGATAAAGATAAAACGAACATTAAAAGATTGCCCAATAACGCAAAGAAATTAGACGTATTGTTGCTTTACCACATTGTTGTAGAGTCTGAGTTATAAGTAAAAAGCTGAAGTCATGGTAAATGCCATAATTGTCATATGTTGGCATTTTTTTAGAAAAATGTATGATAAATGCCATTTCTTAAATTAATTGCCATATTTGTCATTTCTTGACCACTTCTTTTAAATTCTTTCTTGCAACGGGACATGTATGTCATGTTCATAACTGATAGAATGGAACGCATTGTCACTCAGTGAGATAATTTGATGTTTCTTGCTGGTTCGCCCCAGTTGCTGAATCACCGTATTATTGACCAACTGAGTCCCACAAATGCCTAGAAAGAATAAAATGTAGCAGATGCTGCAATGACAAATGATTTCTTCAGTTAAAGGAATCCAGTCTTGTTTTTTTCTTGGTGCTGTTCCGTGAGTTACTGTTCCTGTCTCACTATGCCAAAGTTTTGGATCGTGAGAGCAAGGTTGATGTGGGTTTAGATCAAATTGTTGTCGCGTGCTTTAAATCTGCTCCTCTCACATCGGTAGATGTTGAAAGGTCGTTTTTGCGTCTAAAATGAATCTTAACAAACAGGTGACATAATCTTACGGTGGAAAATTTAAAAGAAACTTCTTGTTATTTCATGAAACAAGAAGTGAATTACGTGCTGTGTAGCAGGACTGCTTTCCCAACAGTTAAGTTCGACTTATCTCTGCTCATTTTTGGATGTTTCTTTGCTACAGACGCACACGTAAGCTTATTTCTGTTAAACTCCTCTTGTGCTACAAAACTACTAATATTTATGTACTATGTACTTGTTTTAAAAATTTGATGTGTGCTGTTTTCTCACAATTTCAAGATCATGAATGGAATGAATGATACTTGCAATGATTATTTTATTCATCAGTATTTTGCTACTAATTTTAATAATCTGCGTTAGAGATCAACGGATTTTTCTTTTCTACTTAGACGAAGTCTTAAAAGCAAAACGAATATGCTCATTTCTGGCCCATAAAGTGCCATTTTGGGAATTTATTTTGCCATTTTTACAGCAATTTTGGGAATTTATTTTGCCTACCATTTTTATTCCTTTATTTTGCCATAACTTCCGGTCTTTAGTTATAAGGATGGAAGTAGTTGAGCCGTTGAAGGTAAATGCTAGGGCGTCCCAAGTAGTTTGTCAGAAGACAGATTAAAGATTAAATCAACAATTTAAAACCGAAGTGAGTAAATTGCAACATTTGCATGGTGACAAATTAGTTAATCTCAGACACTCTAGATTTAAATCACTCTGAATTCGAATAGATACTCCTTGTTATCTTTGAAAAAAAATATAAAATCTTAAATCTCCTGAAAACCTTTAACGTTAACTAAGAAACCTTTAAATATGCTGAAAACTCTTACATTAAAGCTGAAAACACAACAAATGTGCTGAAAATCCTTAAAAGGAAGAGGAGAAAGTTTTAAACGTGCAAAACGTTTCAAATGAAGGCGGAAAAGGCTTTAAATATAAACTGGAAAAGTTATAAATATACAAAATATCTTAACATGCAAGCTGACAAATCTTTAACTATGTCAAATTGCTAAATAAATGTAAGTGAAAAAGTACTTAACTCTAAACCGAATCTTAAAAACCATAAAAACTTTAAAAATAAGGTGAAAATCTTTAAATGTAAAGTGATAATCTTTATAAATATATTCATTCGTCGTTGAATCATTGTGGAATCTTTAAATATAAATGGAAACCATTTACACGTTCTCACGCCTTAAATGTGATGAAATAGGTTTAATTAAATCTGAAAAGTTTTAAATGTTTTGACAATTGTAATTGTTAAGTAACGAACTTTTAAATTTATGCTTTCATCTGCCATCTTTCATGATCATATTTTCTTTCCATCAATTTTACAGCACTACAAGACAATTATTTAATGGCAATGCTTAGTGATAATTTCTGGAACCTAGATCTACATTTGCAGACAAAAATTTTCAATTCAGGCTGTAAAAGAAATGCGTATTAAACTACTAAACTAACGGCATATTTTTGGAAAGGGAGAACAGAAAATTTTGCTTCAACTTCCTGTTTTCTTGCTATATTTTCTGTATTTTTTGATGATTTAGGTAGGTTAGGTCAGTTTAAGTTAGTTTTGAGTTAGTTTAGTTTAGATTAGGTTAGGATATTTTGATTTGAGAGGCCAGAATTTTTTGCTTAAAATTCGTAATTCTTCCTATATTTTCTGTGTTTTTGATGGCTTAGGCTAGGTTAGGTTAGTTTAGGTTATGTTATGTTATGTTATGTTATTACTTAATAATTACACTTAAGTAACATCAACTCAGTTCTCCTGTAAACATTGTGATTTTACCTGATTTTGGCCCCCCAGTTCCAAAATTATCCCAAACTAACTGTAACAAAACCATTGCTCTAATTATAGGGTGCTGAGTGATGATTTATAGTGTAACGAATTGGATTTAATGTTACCCAAGTTATATAATACAAAGTACATAATGGAACCAGTGTTTAGCTTACCGTTCTCTCATTTTTTTCCGACCAACTTACAAGTAAATTATTGTCAGCAGGTTCATTGTTTGTTCGTTTGGTGACGTTTAGCGACATTTTTCAGCGTATAAACGTGGACCTAAATGCACCGTTAATATAGAATCCGAACCACCGTGACACGTTCAAATTTTCGAACGAATTTGGGACCGAGTGTAAAAGTGAAAACGGATTTTGTTCAAAAATTTGAAATTATTACCAAATTAACCTCATCATTACTTTGGTCTTTAATACGAGGCGTACTTGTTAAGTTATGTACTGTTTTGAAATACGGCCACTGCAGCGCTGCGGTCGATATGCCGCGCATGCGCACTGTGTACTTAAACTTGTTAGCAAGCCACTGACGTCATTACGGAAACATTCGAACGGGTTTACGTTTGTTTATGCGTACTTAAAATGCCTCCGCCGATTGAAAATCTCACACAACTATGAAATACGCACTGTAATTCGTTTTTCTTTAGTGCTAAAGGCTTGAAAGCGGTTTATATTCATCGCTAGATTATTCTTCTTGTTCACCTCTACCATATTTTGGTGGGCAACATGGAAACTTTAAATTTTTTCTCTCGATTGGGAGAGCTGTTTTATACGTTGATAAGGTTTCTTCTTCGTAACTGTATCTAGATATTCTATCCTCGGTCTTCCTCTTCCTGGTGTTCCTTCAACCTTTCCCCCTATCACCACGGTGATCCACTCGGAGTGCCGAAAAAGATGGCCAAGCATGCTGTTTCTTCTTTTTCCTATCATCTTCATGATCTGGCGTCCTTCGTTAGCTTTCTTTAGTACGTCTTCATTTTTTTTCCTTTCCGTTAATCATATGCGCAGCATTCTGCACCAACACCACATTTTAAATAACAAAAGTAAATATAACTACACTTGACGGCTAAATCCTTCTGGACCATTTCACAGATTCTGATTATTTTAGATACATGAGAGCGACCCTGGCGTAGAATTTTAGCACATATTCAGTAAGCGAATGAAGGAATGAGGAACTGACATGTAAAAAAAAGGGAAAAAAATATGGAAAACATTCGATGTTAGTATGGCATCCACAGTTTTTGGGGTTGCTGAGATGAATAGTGAAATTACCGATGTTGTTTAATTTAAAATTCATCCCCTTCCTATCGGCTTGGGAGATGAAAACATGTGAGGATTAGAATTGGAAAAGAGTGATATATAAATATAATCATAAACGACCAATGTTAGTATCCAATTCATTGTTTTCGGAGTCGTTTAAACGTATACTGCTACACCCGATGCTGTTTAAGTACAAGTTCAATTTTCAGCGACATAGAGATGAGGGATAGGGGTAGGAGGGGTGACATGCAAACATATTCTAAAACGACCGTTACCAACCAATATTAGTGTTTGATTCATAATTTTCGAGGTCGTTCAGATGAATAATGTCGCTTAAATCCAACTGAGTTGAGTTGATTTTCAGTTTAACGTCCGTTTCAACAGCGAGGCTATATGACACGGGGCCAACTGATTAACGTGGAATTCGAACCACATGAGCTCCCATAAGGAATCGAACCCGGGTCTCCCACGCCAAAGGCGCATACGCTAACGGCTTAGCTAAATAGCGGTTATGTCCAAATTCATCCCCATTGGTATTCCATGGTGGGGGAGGTGTTCCACAAACTTATTACTATTTATACAACATTATTATTCCCCGTGTGAGGAACAAGCATTTCAGATTTTTCATTTATATTCGGAACTATATTTTCGTTATCTTTGAAACAAAATAGTAACTTAATTATGTAATTTTACACATTTTTTACGTACTTTTTCTTTAAGCCTAGTTGAAATGTTTCAAAATGAATTTGAAATATTCATTAATATGTTATTACTTAAACAAATATTGAATATTAAGTACTATAATGGGGGTTTCTACTAAAATACATAATTAATATTTAAATTCAAAAATAGGCATAATAGTAAAATATAGATATAACATGTATCTTAAATATTTCTTCAAACACTTTTCAATATTTGGAAAAATCACGTTAAGAAATACCGTCTGAATTTTCCGCGGAAAAGAAAAACGTAATTTTATTGATCCACGTCATAAGGTTCACTTTAGATGACATCTGCCTTTGCTCAACATAGATAGTGTGAAATAATGCATATATTATAACCTTATATGATACTACATTAAATGGATATATACAAAGTTAAGGAAGAAATGTTTCTGGAAAATGATTCATCAAATTTAATGGTTGTAAATATTGAATTCTTTCCATGTAATACCGATGATTGCGGAAGTGAAATAGGAGAAGAGACGAGATAATTTAATTATATTACTGTAGAAGCATTTATTCATACTAGTGGTGGGCACGAAAACCGGTTATCGGTTTTCTTCGAAACCGGTCCGCTTTTTCACCGGAGCCGATTTTGGTTTGCTTCAAAACCGGCTCCGGGATTTTCCAAAATTTGTTGTTATTTATGACCAGAATAGTGTTTTGTTGTTCTCCGGAAACCGAATCCGTTTCCACAGAAATAGTTTTATGTGTTTTCCGAAACCGGTTTCGGAGAAAACCGTAATGTCGGTTTTCAGGTTTCGGTTCCGATTTTTATAAAAACCGATTTCGCCCATCTCTAATTTATATAAATTCAAATACATATCGTTAGTTACTAGGTAATTGTCAATTTTGCTTATTTCGAATTTATGTAGAGAGTACGGGGAATCAGTTGTAGAGCGATTACCTCTAGTGCGTGGGGTCCCTGGTTCACTTCCTGACAAAGTAAGTTTGCGTTGGACAACATGTTGTCTGTTGGTTGCCTTAGGGCACTTTCGTTTCCTCCCGCATCTGACTCCACCAATTCTTCCATTATCTTTCACTTGCTTTAATCATCGTCTTCCTTACCCTAAAGAGCATACGCGTTGGTACAATGAAATGTGGGCATTTCGTTGGATCATTTTCTTGTAATAAGCTTGTAATTTTTCTTGGGCGATATTTGATTTCTATATGCACTAGCCTGTTATTCCGATAGAAGAAGAAGAGGATAAAAAATATGTTTGTAATATAGATAATGGAACGTTTTTTGTATCCAAGACGACAAATTACTTGCTGATTCTTGTGACAAAAAACGTAAGTTATACTGTTATAAAGTTGTTCCACGTTAAAGATTTGAAATATGTGGAATAAACGATATATTGTATGAAAAGTGAGTGAATTATTTGATTCATTCATATTGGCTCAATAATATCTTAAGGGTCAGGGAGGTAATGCTGTTATATGAGATGTTAAACTAAAAGCTTTCGCATTTATATAGACTGTGTAATAACAGGGATGCAAAAAGCAACAAAATTTTACTAGCCCAAGATAGAAATTATTAGATAGAAATCATTTACTTACCTTTGAAATAAATAAGAGTGATATTAAAAACTCTCACCGGGCGAGTGGTTATTTGCATCCCTGCGTAATAGGTATTTAAAGACAAATCTGTCTGTGTTTGATTCATGAATTAGGTTGTCTTTACAAGAATTTGACTATAAAATTTACTATATTTAAACTTGAAATATTTACATTTGAAATAGCATTTATTTGTTTTACACATTTTCTGCATAATAGAAAGTAATATTAATTCTTACTAGTGTTAACTGTGCTCTATCGTTGAAATTGTTTCATAAAACATATTGTGTCAAATGGTAGTCGATGCAATTGTTTCATAAAATATAGAGTATCAAGTGGTAGTCGATGCAATTGTTTCATAAAATATAGAGTGTCAAGTGGTAGTCGATGCAATTGTGTCATCAAATATATTGTGTCAAGTGGTAGTCGATGCAATTGTTTCATAAAATATATTGTGTCAAGTGGTAGTCGATGCAATTCTTTCATAAAATGTAGAGTGTCAAGTGGTAGTTGATGCAATTGTTTCATAAAATATAGAGTGTCAAGTGGTAGTCGATGCAATTGTTTCAAAAAATATATTGTGTCAAGTGGTAGTCGATGCAATTGTTTCATAAAATATATTGTGTCAAGTGGTAGTTGATGCAATTGTTTCATAAAATATAGAGTGTCAAGTAGCAGTTGATGCAATTATTTCATAAAATATATTGTGCCAAGTGGTAGTCGATTCAATTGTTTCATAAAATATATTGTGTCAAGTGGTAGTCGATGCAGTTGTTTTATAAAATATATTGTATCAAGTGGTAGTTGATGCAATTGTTTCATAAAATATATTGTGTCATAAGACATAGGTACATTTGTGCACCCCGCGAGGGGTACCTTGGCCCACCCCTTTAATTTTGGAAATTGCCCAATTTAAACATTTGGTATAATAGTATAGGACCTAATATATATATATATATTACTATAAATTTGGATGGTACACCTCGTTCCGTTGTAGGGGTACGAAATTGCCAAATTTTAGTACAATCACGTGTTTCGTTTTTGACCTAATTTATTCCCTTGGATGAGGTCCTATTACCTTATATGATTATATGGTCATGTATAGGGGTCCATTTCCTATCATAAGACATAGGTACATTGATGCACCCCGGAAGGGGTACCATAGCCAATCCCTTAAATTTTGGAAATTTTCCAATTTAAGCATTCGGTATTATAGTACATGACCTCAATATGTATCATGATAAATTTGGGTGGTCCACCTTATTCGCTTTCATGGGTAAAAAAATTGCTAAAATATAAAGTTAAGCAATATGTTGTACCACGTGTTTGGTTTTTTGCCCAATTTTTCCCCTTTGATGAGGTTTCATTACCTTATATGGTTATATGGTCATGTATATAGGTTCATTTCCTATCATAAGACATGTGTACATTGATGCACCCTTTAAAAATTTAGAGTGGTATCTTGGCTCATCCACTCAGTTTTAGAAATTGTTTAATATAAGCATTTGGTATCTTCGTACAGGTCTTCAATATGTACCACTATAAATTTGGATGGTCCACCTCGTTCCCTTTCATGGGTAAAGAACTACCAAAAATCAAATTTCGGAGGTTATTGACCCCTATTTAACACGTTATATGGTTTATTACCTTCATATGTTTATGTTCCCTTTTAAATTTGGGAATTATCAAATAACAAAATTCGGTAAACGTTTTCTAGGACCCATTGGTATTCCTCTTATGGCCAAATATTCAAAATTTAAAGGTTATTGACCGGCTTTATTATTGAATATGTACAGGATTTATTACTTTTTTCATAAGACACAGGTGTGTTTTGTACCAATCTTAAATTTTGGGAGGGGTACATTTCTTATTGTCATATCAATAATTGGTAATTGTTCTTAGAATTGGGTGGTATCTCTTTCTTTTGGTAAATCATTGTCAAATATGAGTATGATCACGTGATCAGTTATTGACCTATGATGGGATTAGGAGTCCAGGATATTGGTACATTTAAACTTTCTATGATAATTTGAGAATGCGTCATTGGTTTTGATTATTACAGCCTATGGACCAAATATAAACGTAAGCAATACGATGTACCATGTGATTGACCTTGATAAGATAGCGTACTGGGATACATAGCTAACCTTATTGAATCTTATGACTCATAGTCTTAAGGAAATACATGCTACAACACTGGCAAAGTTATTGTTGATGCAATTTGATTGGTTGATCACTATCTTTCGTGCAATCTGATTGGCTGATCACTATCTTTCGTGCAATCTGATTGGTTGCTGATTTTCAAATCTTTGCTGCATTCAGTTTTAAGTTTTGTTTAACATTTAAAAAAGTTTTTGAAATTTTTGTTAAAAAATATTAAACGAAAAAAAAAATGTCAAACCAAAGTTTCAAACAAAAAAATTTTCAGTTTTAAAATTTTTGTTTCGAAATTTTTGTTTGAAATTTATGTTTCAAAATTTTTTGTTTGAAACTTTGGTTTCAAATTTTTTCGTTTGAAATTTTTAGTTTGAAAATTTTGTTTCTAAAGTTGTTTAAAAAATTTTTGTTTGAAATTTTTGTTTCAAAATTTTTTGTTTGAAATTTTTTTTGACATTTTTGTTTCAAAATTTTGTTTGAAATTTTTATTTTTTTTCTTTTCAAAACTGAAAAAATATTTGTTTGAAATTTTAGTTTAAAAATGTTCGAATTTTTTTCTGTTTAAAATTTTTTGTTTGAACATTTTTGTTTCGAAATATTTGTTTGGAAAATTTTGGTTTCAAATTTTTAAGTTTGTGCACTCACTAGTGAAGAACCGGAACTGCTTAGAAGAAAATTCGGTTTGAAAATTTTTGTTACGAAAGTTTTGTTTGAAATTTTTATTTCAAAGTTTGGTTTGACATTTTTAAAGTTTGTGCACTCATTAGTAAACAACCGGAACTGTTTTAGAACTAAAACCTCTGGCAACATTGTGGTGCAATAGTACACGTCAGAACATGGGGTTGTACTTGAAATGAAAAACACAATTCATTGAAATGGATCATTTTATTACACTCCACATACATCCATACCAGATAGTGGTTCTGGATGTCGTCGATACAATGTATTTTGAACTTCTTGCACTAGTTTGTCTTTAGCATATAATTTTAATTCCAATTGAAGTTTTGTAAGGTCTATTGCAATATCAATTGGTGGAAACTCAATGTCCATTTGATCACAAATAAACTGTTTATCAATACAGGTATGCACCCACGAACGATGTTGACAACCATCACAATATCTAGATACATGTTGTACAATATGCATAACACATTTTTCAAAATAGTACTTTTTCAGGAATATACTTGTTTTGTTGCACACTTCCACTGCATGTTTAACACACTGAAATACGTTGATGAATTTGTTCCATTCCGTTTGCGTTAGATACACCATGTTGCGAGGGACATGGATTGTACTCTTTTTACGTAACAGCACCATCTTCTCTTCGAGGACTGTACGCATCACCACTTCATGATTTGAGCCTAATGATTTGACTATGGTCACATTTAGCTCATCATGAAAATAATCGTTCATTTGGTCGATTCGTGAACATAATATTTGCCATTCTTCACAGGTCAGTTGTACACCAAATTGTTCTGCTTTGCCCAATCCAATCACTGGTTCAAATGTTCTAGCACTGATACCAATCATCACATGTTTTGTTTGAAATATATTTATTGGATAATAGCTTGCGAAGATGAACTCTTTATCGTTAGAAGTACACATCTTTCCTCCTGAAAAGCACTTGCTCAAATGATTTCGTGGGATGACAGTGTATTGGTTGATTTATAGAACTACGGCTGACGTCATTGGAAAGGAATGTGCTGACGTTTGAATTCATGGTTTCATCACAGTTGCTGACGTCATGCTGACCAACCAAATTCATACAACTATGTCTGACGTCAAAGGAATGTGCTGACGTTTGAATTCATGATTTCATCACAATTGCTGAAGAATCTGGCTGTGTACTAAATTCAAATTGATGACTTCGACCCAAGAATCCTTTGTAACATAAAGATACAGATCCAGTATTTAAGAAACGCAGCAGTTCTTCTTGTTTTGATGCTTCCATGGGAAAATATCTTGCTGGTAAAATTATATTCTTATCCTTTTCAAGCTTCACTACGATTCTTAATCCAAACTTTGTAGGGATCATTTGGCTAGCTAAGATTCTATAAGGTACATTCTGTTGTAAATCAGTAATCTTGGTAAATGATTTCATCACATTACATGTGTTTAGAAACTGCAGACAAGTAGCCATGATGATGTTATTGAGAATACTAACTCGAACGATACTTATATATGATGCAAAAACTGATGACGCTGCATCATGTTCTGAGGTGTACTATTGCACCACAATGTTGCCAGAGATTTTAGTTCTAAACAGTTCCGGTTCCTTACTGAGTGCACAAACTTTAAAAATGTCAAACCAAACTTTGAAACAAAAATTTCAAACAACACTTTCGAAACAAAAATTTTCAAACCGAATTTTTTTCTAAGCAGTTCCGGTTCTTCACTAATGAGTGCACAAACTTAAAAATTTGAAACCAAAATTTTCCAAACAAAAATTTCGAAACAAAAGTGTTCAAACAAAAAATTTTAAACAAAAAAAATTCGAACATTTTTTAAACTAAAATTTCAAACAAATATTTTTTTAGTTTTGAAACGAAAAAAATTAAAAAATTCAAACAAAATTTTAAAACAAAAATGTCAAAACAAAATATTTCAAACAAAAAATCTTCAAACAAAAAATTTTGAAAAAAAAATTTCAAACAAAAGTTTTTTAAACAAAACTTTAGAAACAAAATTTTCAAACTAAAAATTTCAAAAGAAAAAATTTGAAACCAAAGTTTCAAACAAAAAATTTTGAAACAAAAATTTCAAACAAAAATTTCGAAACAAAAAGTTTCAAACTGAATTTTTTTTTTTTTGAAACTTTGGTTTGACATCTTTTTTCGTTTGATATTTTTAAACAAAAATTTCAAAAACTTTTTTAAATGTTAAACAAAACAATGTTACACAAACACACCTGTGTCTTATGAAAAAAGTAATAAATCCTGTACTTATTCAATAATAAAGCCGGTCAATAACCTTTAAATTTTGAATATTTGGCCATAAGAGGAATACCAATGGGTCCTAGAAAACGTTTACCGAATTTTGTTATTTGATAATTCCCAAATTTAAAAGGGAACATAAACATATGAAGGTAATAAACCATATAACGTGTTAAATAGGGGTCAATATCCTCCGAAATTTGATTTTTGGTAGTTCTTTACCCATGAAAGGGAACGAGGTGGACCATCCAAATTTATAGTGGTACATATTGAAGACCTGTACGAAGATACCAAATGCTTATATTAAACAATTTCTAAAACTGAGTGGATGAGCCAAGATACCACTCTAAATTTTTAAAGGGTGCATCAATGTACCCATGTCTTATGATAGGAATGAACCTATATACATGACCATATTACCATATAAGGTAATGAAACCTCATCAAAGGGGAAAAATTGGGCAAAAAACCAAACACGTGGTACAACATATTGCTTATCTTTATATTTTGGCAATTTTTTTACCCATGAAAGGGAATAAGGTGGACCACCCAAATTTATCATGATACATATTGAGGTCATGTACTATAATACCGAATGCTTAAATTGGAAAATTTCCAAAATTTAAGGGATTGGCTATGGTACCCCTCCCGGGGTGCATCAATGTACCTATGTCTTATGATAGGAAATGGACCCCTATACATGACCATATAATCATATAAGGTAATAGGACCTCATCCAAGGGAATAAATTAGGTCAAAAACGAAACACGTGGTTGTACTAAAATTTGGCAATTTCGTACCCCTACAACGGAACGAGGTGTACCATCAAAATTTACAGTAATATATATATATATATATATACCTATATATATATATATATATATATATATATATATATATATATATATATATATATATATATATATATATATATATATATATATATATATATATATATATATATATATATATATATATATATATATATATATATTAGGTCCTATACTATTATACCAAATGTTCAAATTGGGCAATTTCCAAAATTAAAGGGGTGGGCCAAGGTACCCTTCGCGGGGTGCACAAATGTATGATCTGTCAGGAAAGTAAATGTACACCTATTTTTCGAGTCTGGCATTCCTGCGCTCCATCCGTGGAGAGTATGAGAATTAAATCAATCAAATGTTTACTGAGGGGCAAAAAGAAAAGCTTAATCTGAATAAGACATTGCAGAGGGGCACAAGCTGTGAATACGAATAGTGCATTGTGTAAATAAAGGACGACACCGAAAGAGAAAGCCAGAAACAGCTGTTAAACTTACAAAAAAAGGGTAAAAATTGTCGAAGTGGGAACATAAAACACAAATACAACAAATACGCCGACAACTAAACGGTCACCATGCCATGATCTTGGTGTAGTGGTTAAGGTGCTGGCTTACAAATGCAAAGGACGCAAGTTCGAATCCTCGGCAAGGACATTTTTAAAAAATTTTGTTAATAATACATACAACTCATGAGAGATGGTAAAAGAGGTCGTATTTAGTTTTTCGTAGCAATTATTATTGGTAATGTTTAGTACTGATAATACTTTTTGTCTTTGCGTATTGTTTTTATTCTTTTCTTCATTTCCAAAGAGAAGAATATCCGAACAAATGCCACCAAAATTCCTCATATTTTGAATGTAAACGCCATTTTCAATTAGTGAAGAATAAAAATTGAACGTGCCGAAGTAGCTGCAAAAAGTAAAAAGAAAAACATGGAAGTGGACCATACTCATGGTTATTAAAAATACAATTTCTACATGCCTTACACCTCCCGACCACGTTTCTACGTTAGCAAGTAAGAGGCTTGTGTTTAGGCTAGGCTCGTCAATACGTTTTGCAAAGGGGCCCGGTTTAGCTCTTACGCACCACAGGTGCGAGAAGGGAGAAAAACACTTTTTATCTCTCCCTCTGTGTGTCTATTTATCTATCTATTTGTATATATATAACGCTATTTGTGAATGCCATAACCACCCTAATTTTCAGCGGATTGAGACGAAACTTGGCACAAACATTAATTGTTGAAATATCTTGATGAGCTCGTTAACCAGAATAATCAGATGAAAATGTTCAAAATGGTGGCCCTTCAAACTCTTAAAAAGTTCCAAGGGAACCAAATTTCGCCCATAAATAGGTATTCAGAAAGTTTGAATAAATTTTCCTCTTTTACTGAAATATTTGTGTGATCGGAACAAGATGATTGTTAGTGATGATATGAAATTACACATTGAAAGTGAAGTAACTTGTGTAACGTGTTATTTGAAAGAATAATATAATAAATGTGCATTCCTCTAACACAGAGAACTCATGTATTTCGAGTTCGGGAGCCTGAATGGCGAGGAGTGTTATTTGATTTGCTTTTTAGTAACACATTGCATTGCAAATAAAGGTAGGCAACATTAGTGGTAAGTAAAACAACAACAACAACAATAATAATAATAATAATAATAATAATAATAATAATAATAATAATAATAATAATAATAATAATAATAATAATAATAATAATAGGTGTTGTTTGTGGCAAGGCAATATCTTCCTCAGTTCTTCTTCAAACGTAATGATTGTAACGCCATATCTCCCTTACAAACAAAATATTAGCAATTTATATCGAGAGAACGGAAACTGTAGAGCGATGGGACCAACGTTGGACAGTATGCACTCATAGTACTCAGAAAAGTAAGCGATTTCAATGCAAAATGAACTAAGAGTCATTGTCATGGGTACTCATAGGGCCACGGCAGAGCCCTCTTTAGGCAAAATGTCGATAGCTTATATCGAGGAAACAGGAGGTGATACTGGGATGGGACCAACGTTGGACACCGTGGACCCATAAGGCGCATCGAAAAAATTAGGGAGGCGGGCGCCAGCCAGCCTTACTTATTTCCACATAATAATATAAAATTATGTTGTTGAAATACACACACGAGTTAGCTACTAATATTTCATATTATTATTATTATTATTATCGACAGCGTCTTTTCATTACGTGTGCGTGTTTGACATGAAGCCAAAGAGAAATCCATCATTCTTAGAAAGAATAATAGTCAGTTACTTTAACTGTGAACGACAGCGAAAAATAGGAAAAGAGTGGACTACCTGTAGCAAAAAGAAACAATACTCTCTCTCAAATGGATAAGAAATCAAGCCGAGATTAATTCGAACTCGCATGAACGGCGCGAAAAGCCAGTGCTTTGTCCACTTTTTTTTTAACTGACTCACTGAACGTGTTTCAGTAACTTACTTATTGCTAATTTTACTTGCTTTTTCTAATAACTTATAACGACAGAGACACGAACACAGAAACATCGAGAACAGTTAAAAATCATAGATGGTCTCCCGCCGGGAATCGAACCCGGAACTCCATACACCAAAGGCGCACGTGCTAGCGACTAGACCAGCGGGAAGGGCACCACTCTCTCCCTGTGTCGTTAGGGATTACGACCACTGTCTTGCCAGCTATCACTTCTGTGGGTTGTATACTATGATCACATGTTTCTTCTCTGCTGCAAGAGTAAAACCTACATTATATGTAATACATGAGGTATTTAGACCTACATGCTCTTCATATAATGTAATAAAAGGGTCATGCTGGGAATAAGAAAAAGAACATTCCTTGGACAAAACGGAAACTATTGGCATCAGAAATATTTATTTACGAGGCATGCGCAGTAGTATATTTCAGAATAGTTACTGTTTTGTTCAGTAAACGAAGAAAGGGGTATAAAAAAGCAAATATGTCGCGTCAACGAGATCGACCAGATTTGACAGGGGCGGAAGCAGATGTATAGTAATACAACAACTTCGCTCAGTTGATACGAGCCGAGCCGGTTGATATCACTACCCGAGTTGGTCTTCTGCTTGGGCTCAAGAATTCGACCGTGCAGGTCTCAGCCTTAATTTTAAGAACTACAGTATAATTTTAAGTACTACAAGAAAAATACCTTTGACTCGACTCAGATTGAACTCGAGTCGAGTCGAATTTTGGCTCGACTCCTGCTCATCCCTATTCGTATTTGTATTTTGTTTCCACTTCAACAATTTCTACTCTTTTTTTTCTTCGTTTACCTATTGTTTCTGGATTTCTCTGTCGGTGTCGTCCTTTATTAACACCATGCACTATTCTTATTCCCAGCTTGTGACCCGCTTCAATGTCTTATTCAGTTTAGGCTTTTCTCCTTACATTGACTTGACATGTGATTGATTTAATTCTCACTTTCCGCGCACGACCGATGAAAATGTTTTATTATTATTATTATTATTATTATTATTATTATTATTATTATTATTATTATTATTATTATTATTATTATTATTATTATTATTATACTATTGAACTTGCACGGCGAAATTACTGTATAATACGATATCATTTCTGTAATTTTACTCAATTGTATGTTATTTAGTTTATTAATGGGCACTAAATTGTCTCCAGATCAACGAATAAATTAACTACGGCATGCACTTTGGTGGAAATATCATTGCAATAAGATTATTGGTTCGTTCCAAACATGTTCATGTAATGATATTTCCACCAAAGTGCATGCCGTAGTTAATTTATTCGTTGATCTGGAGACAATTTAGTGCCCATTAATAAACTAAATAACATACAATGGATAAAATTACTGAAATGATATCGTATTATACAGTAATTTCGCCGTGCAAGTTCAATAGTATAATAATAATAATAATAATAATAATAATAATAATAATAATAATAATAATAATAATAATAATAATAATAATAATAAAACATTTTCATCGGTCGTGCGCGGAAAGTGAGAATTAAATCAATCACATGTGAAGTCAATGTAAGAAGAAAAGAATAAACTGAATAAGACATTGAAGCGGGTCACAAGCTGGGAATAAGAATAGTGCACGGTGTAAATAAAGGACGACACCGAAAGAGAAATCCAGAAACAGCAGGTAAAAGGAGAAAAAAGAGTAGACATTGTTGAAGTGGAAACATAAAATACAAACACGAATAGGGATGAGCACAAGTCGAGCCAAAATTCAATTCAACTCGAGTACAATTTGAGTCGAGTCAAAGGTAATTTTCTTGAATTGAGTTCCGAGCCAAGTCGCTGTTTTCGAGGTCTAGTTTTGAGTTGAGTTGAGTTTGATAATGGCTCTCTCGCTCGTTCAGCTCGTTTTAACTCGTTTTGAAATATTGGCCTGATCAGACTGGAAAGCAAAAGCCATGAGAAATGTAAGCAGTAATGTGGAATACTTTTAGTGTTGCTCACGACAGAGGTGCGTCTCATCTCGTAATTTTAGTGCATCTCGTGGGGCAATTTTAGTGTATCTCGTCTCGTCTAGATAACGAGAAGACAAGAGTTTATTATTATTATTATTATTATTACGAGACAGCCTCAAATGTCGTAATCACCAATATAAGTATATACTGTAGTTCTTAAAATCAAGGCTGAGATCTGCACGGTCGAATTCTTGAGCCCAAGCAGAAGACCAACTCGGGTAGTGATATCAACCGGCTCGGCTCGTATCAACTGAGCGAACAGCTCGAGTCGGCTCGGTTGGGATGAGCCGATGACCCGAGCCGGCTTAGTTGGAACAAGCCATCGACTCAGCTCAATTGAGCCGATGGCTCGAGCTTTCTCGGTTGGGATGGGTCACCTACTCGGCTCATGTGAACCGGTTCGAGCCAGCTAAGTTGAAACTAGTTCATCAGCACGTTTCGACTCAGCTCAACTAAGCCGATGGCTCAAATCGGATCGGTGTGGTGAGCTGCTGGCTCGGCTCACTTCTCGATTCGGTTCGATATTGAATGAGCTGTAAGCCGAGCCGCTCGAGCCGTTGAGAAACCCAAACCCGGTCCCAGCTGTTTTGAATATGTTTGGATGAAGCCTATAACTTTTAACAATTTTTTGCTCGAGCCCGAATACTTGCCCCTTCGGAACTCAAACCCAGAACGTGACCGATGTCCTTGCCTCCTGAAGACTTCCAGACGACCGAGATCGACAGTCAATTAGCTTTTACTATTCAGATACAAACCGTATATCTTTTAAAGATTATGCATGGAGTTGATATAATAATAATAATAATAATAATAATAATAATAATAATAATAATAATAATAATAATAATAATAATAATAATAATAATAATAATAATAGTTTTAAACTTGCCCTGAAATTTGGCAAAACTTACTTAAAAGTAGAGATTTCGGGGAAAGGGTTCCGTACCTTCAAGACACACCTCAGCAACTACCAACATTTTAAACTAGAACCTTTTATTGAAGTTTCATGTAGAAAGTATGTTTTGAGGAAAATAACTGTAATAAATATAACTGAATATCACGCGACAGTAAGGCATATAATAAACTAATTTTTAGAATATGCAGAGGTAAATACAAAAGCTTTGCTACAAAAATACCTACACAGAGCATAATTCAATGAGCTCTGAAATACAATGTAACGAAATAGCCTATGAGATTCAGTCTACAGAGCAATTGTTACTTAAAGAATGGACATACACTATTTCGAGAATCGAGACAAGACAGGAAATGTTTACGATACTTTTCGTCTCGTCTCGATTCTCATCTCCAAAGAGAGACGAAAATTTTGATTTAGCCCTGACCCGTCTCGAATGTAAAATGTTAATTCTCATGTTATTTTATTTGTTTTAGAAACGAGATGAGAAACTCCTCTTCTCGTGAGCAACATTAAACCAAACCGAAATATTCTTTCCAAATGTCACGTTTCTCCTTGTAATGGTATGACATGAGCGATAATTTAGCTTCTAGCTTTTAATCTTCTACGAGATAATAATAATTATTATTATTACTATTATTATTCCTGAAGATTTGATAGTTCAAGTATTGAAACATCCGAGTATTCAAATATCTGAATATAATAAAACGTATGTTATCGCTGATCAATCGCCATCAAAAATTCTAAAGTAAGAAAAAAAATTGCAACGTGCATTCGCAGAAGCACCTTGACCACTGAACCGCGATCGCTACGCTGTAAACGATCCGTCTTTAGTCTGGTTACGTTAGGTTTTTTTGTCTCCGCTTGCAAACTTGTATGTTATATTTTTCGATTCAAAATGTCTTTCGTATTTCTTTTATGAAGTCGGCAAAGTTTATATTAATAACTTGAGTTTTTCTTAAACCACTGGTTCACAAGTTCGTTCTTTCTCCACACGAAACTACAAATATGACAGATTGAATTCTCATACTCCCCATTTCTTTCAAAGCAGTCGCCATTACCTGGTCAAAGACTTATTTCCGCCACGATTCATATTAACCAAAATAAATTCATTTTTCGGAAGCGGAACTTTCACTTTCCGGATTTCGAAAAATTATGGAATTCAGTTATACTCCGGAATTCAGAAGAATTTCGGAACTCGGAAAGAATCCGGAATTTAGAAAATTCCGGAATTGAGAAAAACTCCGACTTTCGAAAAATTCCGGATTTTCCGAATTCCGGAATGTTAACGAAATCAGAAATTTCTAAATTCCGGATTTTTCCGAATTCCGAAATTATTACAAAATTGGAATTTTCCGAATTCCGGAATTTGTCCGGCTTTACTTTCGGGAGTCCGAAAACTAATAATTCCGGAACGGGCTATCCCTAGTTTATACACAACTTTTCAGAACACTAAGCTAGTAGCTGTCTACAAACAAACAAGTAATGCAAAGCATGTTGTATACTGCAATACGTCATGTATTAAAATCCGACACCATGACCCTTTTATTACATTATATGAAGAGCATGTAGGTCTAAATACCTCATGTATTACATATAATGTAGGTTTTACTCTTGCAGCAGAGAAGAAACATGTGATCATAGTATACAACCCACAGAAGTGATAGCTGGCAAGACAGTGGTCGTAATCCCTAACGACACAGGAAGTGAGCGTTGTCATCGCCGCTGGTCTAGAGGCTAGCACGTGAGCCTTGGGTGTATGGAGTCTCGGGTTCGATTCTCGGCGTGAGAGCATCTATCATTTTTAACTGTTCTCGATGTTTCTGTGTTCGTGTCCCTGTCGTTATAAGTTATTAGAAAAAGCAAGTTAAACGAGTGAAGCAAGTAAAATTAGCAATAAGTAAGTTATTGAAACGCGTTCGGTGAGTCAGTTAAAAAAATAGTGGACAAAGCACTGGCTTTTCGCGCCGTCCATGCGAGTTCGAATCAATCTCGGCTTGATATTTTATCCATTTGAGAGAAAGTATTGTTTCTTTTCGCTACAGGATGGATTTTCTCTTTGGTTTCATGTCAAACATGCTCACGTAATGAAAAGACGCTGTAGATGATAATAATAATAATAATAATAATAATAATAATAATAATAATAATAATAATAATAATAATAATAACATAATAATAATAATAATAATAATAATAATAATAATAATAATAATAATAATAATAATAATATGAAATATTAGTAGCTAACTCGTGTGTGTATTTCGACAATATAATTTTATATTATTATGTGGAAATAAGTAAGGCTGGCTGGCGCCCGCCTCCCTAATTTTTTCGATGCGCCTTATGGGTCCACGGTGTCCAACGTTGGTCCCATCCCAGTATCACCTCCTGTTTCCTCGATATAAGCTATCGACATTTTGCCTAAAGAGGGCTCTGCCGTGGCCCTATGAGTACCCATGACAATGACTCTTAGTTCATTTTGCATTGAAATCGCTTACTTTTCTGAGTACTATGAGTGCATACTGTCCAACGTTGGTCCCATCGCTCTACAGTTTCCCGTTCTCTCGATATAAATTGCTAATATTTTGTTTGTAAGGGAGATATGGCGTTACAATCATTACGTTTGAAGAAGAACTGAGGAAGATATTGCCTTGCCACAAACAACACCTATTATTATTATTATTATTATTATTATTATTATTATTATTATTATTATTATTATTATTATTGTTGTTGTTTTACTTACCACTAATGTTGCCTACCTTTATTTGCAATGCAATGTGTTACTAAAAAGCAAATCAAATAACACTCCTCGCCACTCAGGCTCCCGAACTCGAAATACATGAGTTCTCTGTGTTAGAGGAATGCACATTTATTATATTATTCTTTCAAATAACACGTTACACAAGTTACTTCACTTTCAATGTGTAATTTCATATCATCAGTAACAATCATCTTGTTCCAATAGGAAGATAACCCCCTCCTGCAAAAAAAAAAAAAAAAAAAAAAAACTGACCGTAGCAAAAGGGCGTGAACCTTCTTTAGGCGATTAATCGGGTCCAATATTTCAATAAGTTTCTGCACACAAATATTTCAGTAAAAGAGGAAAATTTATTCAAACTTTCTGAATACCTATTTATGGGCGAAATTTGGTTCCCTTGGAACTTTTTAAGAGTTTGAAGGGCCACCATTTTGAACATTTTCATCTGATTATTCTGGTTAACGAGCTCATCAAGATATTTCAACAATTAATGTTTGTGCCAAGTTTCGTCTCAATCCGCTGAAAATTAGGGTGGTTATGGCATTCACAAATAGCGTTATATATATACAAATAGATAGATAAATAGACACACAGAGGGAGAGATAAAAAGTGTTTTTCTCCCTTCTCGCACCTGTGGTGCGTAAGAGCTAAACCGGGCCCCTTTGCAAAACGTATTGACGAGCCTAGCCTAAACACAAGCCTCTTACTTGCTAACGTAGAAACGTGGTCGGGAGGTGTAAGGCATGTAGAAATTGTATTTTTAATAACCATGAGTATGGTCCACTTCCATGTTTTTCTTTTTACTTTTTGCAGCTACTTCGGCACGTTCAATTTTTATTCTTCACTAATTGAAAATGGCGTTTACATTCAAAATATGAGGAATTTTGGTGGCATTTGTTCGGATATTCTTCTCTTTGGAAATGAAGAAAAGAATAAAAACAATACGCAAAGACAAAAAGTATTATCAGTACTAAACATTACCAATAATAATTGCTACGAAAAACTAAATACGACCTCTTTTACCATCTCTCATGAGTTGTATGTATTATTAACAAAAATTTTTAAAAATGTCCTTGCCGAGGATTCGAACTTGCGTCCTTTGCATTTGTAAGCCAGCACCTTAACCACTACACCAAGATCATGGCATGGTGACCGTTTAGTTGTCGGCGTATTTGTTGTATTTGTGTTTTATGTTCCCACTTCGACAATTTTTACCCTTTTTTTGTAAGTTTAACAGCTGTTTCTGGCTTTCTCTTTCGGTGTCGTCCTTTATTTACACAATGCACTATTCGTATTCACAGCTTGTGCCCCTCTGCAATGTCTTATTCAGATTAAGCTTTTCTTTTTGCCCCTCAGTAAACATTTGATTGATTTAATTCTCATACTCTCCACGGATGGAGCGCAGGAATGCCAGACTCGAAAAATAGGTGTACATTTACTTTCCTGACAGATCATACCTATGTCTTATGATAGGAAATGGACCAATATACATGGCCATATAACCATATAAGGTAATAGGACCTCATCCAAGGGGATAAATTGAGCCAAAAACCAAACACGTGAATATATTAAAATTTGGCAATTTCGTACCCCTACAACGGAACGAGGTGAACCAACCAAATTTATAATAATCTCTATTAGGGTCCTATACTATAATACCAAATATATAAAATGGGTAATTTCCAAAATTAAAGGGGGTGGGCCAAGGTACCCCTCCCAAAAATTTAAATGGGTGCTCAAATGTACCTATGTCTTATGATAGGTAATGGACCCCTATAGATAACCATACAACCATATAAGGTAATAGGACCTCATCCAAGGGAATAAATTAGGTCAAAAACGAAACACGTGGTTGTACTAAAAATTTGGCAATTTCGTACCTATGAAAGGGAACGAGGTGGACCACCCAAATTTATAGTAATATATATTAGGGTCCTATACTATTACACCAAATGTGTAAAATGGGCAATTTCTAAAAATGAAGGGGTGGGCCAAGGTACCCCTCCCAAATTTTAAAAGGAGTGCACAAATGTACCTATGTCTTATGATAGGAAATAGACCCCTATACATAACCATATAACTATGTAAGGTAATAGGATCTCATCAAAGGGGAGAAAATGAGCCAAAAGAACAAACACGTGGTACAACGTATTGCTTACGTTTATATTTTGGCAATTTTGTACCCCTAAAACGGAATGAGGTGGACCACCCAAATTTATCATAATACATGTTAGGGTCCAGTACTATAATACCAAATGTTTAAATTGGGCAATTTCTAAAATTTAAGGGGTGGGCCAAGGTACCCCTCAAAAATTTTTCAAGGGGTGCATTAATGTACCCATGTCTTATGAAAGGTAATAGACCCCTGTATACGCCCATATAATTATATAAGGTAATAATACTTCATCAAAGGGGATAAATTAGGTCAAAACCCCCGAAATTAGAATTTTTGGCAATTTTTTACTCATGAAAGGGAACAACATAGACACCCAATACTGATAGAGGTACATACTATGGTCCTAGGCTACCACACCCAATTTTTAGATTTGGCAATTTCCAAAATTTAAGGGGGGTGGTCCTATGTACTCCTGCCAAAATTTTAAGGGGGTGGGTCATGGTATCCCTGCCAAAATTTAGAGGGTGTGGTCCTATGTACCCCTAGGTCATTGACCCCGGGCCAAGGTCATTGACCTTCCTTTGACCTATGACGTCACAAAGGTCGGGGTCAAAGTCCAAAGTTAGGCCAAGTGGGGCCACTACTACTGTAGTCGATGCAATTGTTTCATAAAATATATTGTGTCAAGTGGTAGTCGATGCAATTGTTTCATAAAATATAGTGTGTCAAGTGGTAGTCGATGCAATTGTTTCATAAAATATACTGTGTCAAGTGGTAGTCGATGCAGTTGTTTCATAAAATATAGAGTGTCGAGTGGTAGTCGATGCAGTTGTTTCATAAAATATAGAGTGTCAAGTGGTAGTCGATGGAATTGTTTCATGAAATATAGAGTGTCAAGTGGTAGTCGATGCAATTGTTTCATAAAATATAGAGTGTCAAGTGGTAGTCGATGGAATTGTGTCATCAAATATATTGTGTCAAGTGGTACTCGATGCAATTGTTTCATAAAATATATTGTGTCAAGTGGTAGTCGATGCAATTATTTCATAAAATATAGAGTGTCAAGTGGTAGTCGATGCAATTGTATCATAAAATATAGTGTCAAGTGGTAGTCGATGCAATTGTCATAAAATATATTGTACCAAGTGGTAGTCGATGCAATTGTTTCATAAAATATATTGTGTCAAGTGGTAGTCGATGCAATTGTTTCATAAAATATAGAGTGTCAAGTAGCAGTTGATGCAATTGTTTCATAAAATATATTGTGCCAAGTGGTAGTCGATGCAATTGTTTCATAAAATATATTGTGTCAAGTGGTAGTCGATGCAGTTGTTTTATAAAATATATTGTAAGTGGTAGTTGATGCAATTGTTTCATAAAATATATTGTGTCAAGTGGTAGTCGATGCAATTGTTTCATAAAATATAGAGTGTCAAGTGGTAGTCGATGCATTTGTTTCATAAAATATATTGTGTCAAGTGGTAGTCGATGCAATTGTGTCATAAAATATATTGTGCCAAGTGGTAGTCGATGCAATTGTTTCATAAAATATAGAGTGTCAAGTGGTAGTCGATGCAATTGTTTCATAAAATATATTGTTTCAAGTGGTAGTCGATGCAATTGTTTCGTAAAATATAGAGTGTCAAGTGGTAGTCGATATAAATTAACTGTGGTTGTTTGAAGGTTAATTTATAAACAAATCATTTATAATATGTTTTACTTAATATATTTATAGTTTGTGTGTGAAATAATTAAATTTTACATATAATGGAGATGGTCAATAAATGATAGAAGAACAAAATTTAAACCTATCTCTGCAATTGTGAAAATAGTGGACCATAGTGCCCTTTATCGAACTCATGAAACCCAATCCTAGATATTCCACGCCAAGAGAAAATGTTTTAACGTAAATGATAGATAGTAAAAGCAAATTATTATAGTCCAATTTTTACAATATATCCTCAAATAAGAAAACATTCTAACTTAAATTTATTTGTTCTATATGAAGATAACACTCTAGACCAGTGGTTCTCAAAGTTGGATCCGCGTATCCCTGGGGTCCGCGACGCGTAACATTTGAAATGCCTTGTAATAAAATGAAACTCAAAGCTATTGTGTAAGTAGAAAGCAATTAGAAATTGTATTGAAATCGTGTTAATGTGGAATCGGACCTAAGATTGATGGTAACAAAACTTAGTCCAGATTTCAATACAATTATGGAAATACACAAAGAATTTCCTTCCTCACATTACTGACCGCACATTCAAGAACATTGCTCATCAAGTGGATTTTCTTTCTTTTTTTTAATGATTTTCAATGTGAAAGTGACTGTATTTTCAATTGAAATTTCCTTCACTAGGAAACAATCATGCATATTTAGAATAAATTATTTATTGCATTATTTTTCTTGATTTTTTTCCTTGTCAGTGGTAATTCTAATTAGTATATTTTTTAATACCTTGTGAATTTTCAGATAGTATTGCAAGGGGGTCTGCAAATCACTTTCGGAATTAACAGGGGATTCGCATTATCGGAAAGTTTGAGAACCATCACTCTAGACTTCCGATAGACTCTTGACACCATGACATCAGTTTGCCGAAACGTGGCGCGTGGTCGTTTCCAGTGGTCGTAATTAAAGGATTTTTTCAAAGTTCATTTCCTTAATTAATAATGCATATCTTATATATAAAAGAGAACGCACAAATCCTTTGTTCCCTCATCACGCTAATACGGCTGAACCAATTTCTTTCATTTTTGGGGGGTTATTAGGATTTGGACCCTAGATGGTTTTTATCATATCACTTTAATTTTTAATTACCAGTGTCTTGAGATAATTGACCATTCAAGTGTCCATAACGTACAAATCCTTTGTTAGTTCATCATAGGTAAAAATAAACGTATTTATATGCAACCCGCATGACCGTGTCACTCGGCGGGTTAACATAAATGACAGGCGATATAATGTTAACATTTACTGCAATCTACTATGTTTTTTATCATATCACTTGAAAGCGAAAAAGTAAAAATTATCTAAGTAACAAAGTTTATTGCGTTCCGGGGTGACCGCAGCGAAGCGGGGCGGGTTAACATAAATGACAGGCGATATAATGTTAACATTTACTGTAATCTTCTATGGTTTTTATCATATCACTTGAAAGCGAAAAAGTAAAAATTATCTAAGTAACAAAGTTTATTGCGTTCCGGGGTGACCGCAGCGAAGCGGGGTGAACGCTGCTAGTCTTATATATAAAAGAGAACGCACAAATCCTTTGTTCCCTCATCACGCTAATACGGCTGAATCAATTTCTTTCATTTTTGGGGGGTTATTAGGATTTGGACCCTAGATGGTTTTTATCATATCACTTTAATTTTTAATTACCAGTGTCTTGAGATAATTGACCATTCAAGTGTCCATAACGTACAAATCCTTTGTTAGTTCATCATAGGTAAAAATAAACGTATTTATATGCAACCCGCATGACCGTGTCACTCGGCGGGTTAACATAAATGACAGGCGATATAATGTTAACATTTACTGCAATCTACTATGGTTTTTATCATATCACTTGAAAGCGAAAAAGTAAAAATTATCTAAGTAACAAAGTTTATTGCGTTCCGGGGTGACCGCAGCGAAGCGGGGCGGGTTAACATAAATGACAGGCGATATAATGTTAACATTTACTGTAATCTTCTATGGTTTTTATCATATCACTTGAAAGCGAAAAAGTAAAAATTATCTAAGTAACAAAGTTTATTGCGTTCCGGGGTGACCGCAGCGAAGCGGGGTGAACGCTGCTAGTATCAAATAAACTAATATATTTATTCCATTCGTTGTTCCTTTACTTTAAAATAAACAGAAAGATTAGTGAGAGTCTCCATAATACATAACATAATTCAATGTTCAACAAAGGTGGAACATATAAATAAATTAGAGCAACAAATGGATAAAGTCAAACCATTAAAATCACAAGTCATTTAAAACAAATATTGAGTGTATCAAAAAGGACTTTAGAACTTTGAAAACTCGTATTGAGTTATTCATTTATCTTACAATCTTGGTTTTGGTGTCACGTTTTAGCAAAATACATCACGGGCCTTATGCAGAGTCGTTCTGACGCGTAACTAGTGCCATACTAAAGAGTTCGAGTAACATGTGCTTCCTGCAGTAGTCAGGCCTTTCGTATGACGCTAATCATGCCTCAAAACGACTCTGTATAAGGCGGCGGCAAGTTTTGACTCAGGTAGTACACTAGTACAGAAACAAGCCACAACAAGCGCTAAGGATTGTTGTAGCAAAGATGGAGCCTGTAGCAGCCTTTACTGGTCCCGAGCTTGCTAGCTGTGTATTTTAGTTTGAAAAGTTAAAGTCTGAGCACAACTGTGAAACCTAATTTTCGTACAAAGTATGGTAAAGATCCTCGTAGTAGGCCTACTATTTATCGGTGAGATAAGTGTTTTATTGAAACTGGATTTTCCCTAAGACACAACAAATCTTCCGAGTGTCCACCGCTGTACATGTAAAGCAAGTGAGACAAAGTTTTGTTGAACAGTCCTACAAGATCAATCGGACGTGCTTCTCGACAACTGGAAGTCCCACACATGATAGTTTGGCGTGTGTTGAAAAAACGGTTGCATCTCAAACCATACAAATTACAAATGATGCAAGAATTAAAAGACCCCGATATAATTGCTCGTAGGAAATTTTGTATGGAAATGTTTTTTAAAAAAGTCGATTTCGGATGGGATGTATGCCTCATTACCTAGGGATGCGCACGAGACCAGTCGAGACAGGATTTTCCTGACAAAATTCGAGTCGAGACACGGCTCTTCTAATAGAAAAATATACATTTTTCGAGTCGAGACATCACTTTTACAGCACATTTTCGAGACGAGACAACCACAGATCTTGTCTCGTGCGCATCCCTAGGATTACCAATGGAGGCCACGTTGAACCTTTTCAGGTATAACGTAACAAAACAAAACCTTGTATTTTGCTACAAACTGACACTAAAACCATGTCTGTAAGCTAAATAAATGAATCAATATGAGTTTTCAAAATTATAAAGTTCTTTTTGTATATAGAAATTATTCCTGTATATAGAAATAATTCCGATATAAATCATTCGTAGGTATTCGATATCGTTAAAGAACCTATCATCTTTGAACAACAAGGAAAAAACTGCATCCCCTTTTTCTCTTGCTTTATTGCCTTAGAAACCCCATCTAACTATTAGATAAATGAGTCAGAACTCTTCTTTGGGCAAAACATAGAAATGAATTATAGATAATATAGCATATGCTGTAGTAGTATCACAAGCTAGATATATTCACAGTCTATTTCAAACTTTCCTTCCGAAAAAAAACGCAAAAGGAAGGACACAAGTTAATAATAAAGCAGATATCTTTCTGTCCTTTCTCCGTGTAGTCAGCTGGCCCGTCTTGTCCTCGCCCTCTCTTTCTCTACACGTCCCTTTCAGCCTTGACTGTAATTGACTTCCGAAAATATCCAAGTCCTTCTTCATCAAAGTCCTTCAGGGCAAAGCTTGTCTTAAGGTTCTGAAATGGATTATAACCATCTCACAGTTTCAATTCGGGAAGTTTGATGAGGTTGGAACAAAATTTACAGGAAAAAAGTGAAAGAGCACAGAAGGCAGAGGAATGAGAAATGGTAGAAATTGAAGGAAAGGTTAGACTTTACGAAAGAAGGCAAAAAGAAAATAAAGGAAAAAAAGCAAATAATGATAATTTAAGGAACAGGAGACACAAGAAAAAGACCTCGCTCTTGCTCCCACCAGTAATTCTGTTCATAAGTAACCAACCAAGTGGATGGCTTCTTTTTATCACCTTACTTTGACCCATAGCGGACAAAGTTACTAAGAAATGTTCCTTGGATGTTACTACAGTAGAGAGAGAAAAAGAGTTCCGTCAAAAGAAGTAACAAAGATGAAGAAAGAGAGACGGTAAAAGAACAAGAATACAGCGAAGGCTTTTCGTGTTCTCTTTCTTTCAGATGATTTTATACGAAACAAAAATATATTCGTTTTCTCATCTTTTTTCACCCTGAAGTCCATTATAGATCATGAATTCCAGCTTTTGTGATTCTTTCTCGAAAGAAACTATCCCGGAGTCCACTTTTCATAGTTTTAGGTTCCCCTTTCCTTTCACCGATTCTTTATCTTATTTCGCGTCTTTCCAATAAGATTCTTTTTTTGTTTTCGTTTATGTTCTTACTTATGCATCATTTCAACGCGACTTCCTGTCTCTTGTATCCCTTTTGCTCATATTCGCATCATTCTACTATGAGAATCCATCTTGCTCTTCATCGTTCGGGCTTGACACACACACACAAAGTCAAGGCAAGAATCGATACATTTTAGATTTAATTATCGTTGCATTGCGACACACTCCGACAGGCAGTAGTTTATTAAAGTTGGATTAGCCACGAGGGACCAACCAACCGACTTGAGGGATTGCCCCTGTGACTGGTTGACGCAAGCTGCCGCCTCTATAATACGCTTTGCCTTTCTGAGTCTCTCTCTCTCTCTGTCTTTTCTCCACGCTACACACACTCTCTGTCGTTCCAGAATCCTTATTTCATCCTTGCTTTACAAAGGAGGAAGACACAGGAGCGAATAAAAAAAAGGATACAGTAGGGATCATCGTAAGAATGGTGTGGGGAACATATAAAGGATATTGGGACAGAGAGAAAATAAGAGACAGAATTCTTGAACAAAGAGTGAACTTTGTAATTTTATATTCCTAGAGGTACCAACAACAGCGAAGTACAGAGAAAGACAGAGAGAAGGGAGAAATTATACTATATATATATATATATATATATATATATATATATATATATATATATTTCAAGGGAAAAGTGTAATATCTTTTGGTTCTCTCCAAGAACGACAGAAAAGAAATTAATATACTAGTATCAAAAGAGAAGAAAAGAATTTTCCAAAGATGCTTGTTAAATAAAAGAAAAAGAAAAAATGAAAATAAAAGTTTTTTTTTTTTTTTAAAAAAAAAAGCATGTAATTTACCGAGAAAACTTTCTCTTACTTATTGATGTAATGTGTATCACATTTCATCCTTTGTAAGATCAGATTTCTTTTCCGTGTTTTCTTAAATAGAAGCAAAAAATATTTCTTACAAGAAGTTACCCTATACAGTTTGGCATTTTATTATAAAAAGTAACCTTCTAACTTTTTGTTAACAGTAGCTAAAACATTGACAAAAGTATTAAGTCGTAGGAAAAAGTAATCCTATTCCTGCAGTGTTAATTGAAAACAATAATAAGAAACATTATACCATAAGTAAAATCGACACAGCAAGAATCGTAAAAAACTGAGAAGGTACTATGAATGAGAGAAGACATTCCGTCACTTCCGCTATGAACGAAAGTGCAAGTATTCAGAAAATCACATTTCATGTTTTCAAGAATACGAAAGATAAGTACATGCACAAGAAATAATGTTACGCTGTAGGCGACATAAAGGAGTCTAGTTTGGTATTTGGTAAACTAAATAGTGACGGTATAGAGGCGCGGTTCGTGGAGTTTCAGTCTCGTTTCGGTTTCGGTTCCGGGGGCCATGGTTCTCGATCTCGTCTCGAAGGAAATTATGTAAACATAAACGTAGGCCTACATAATACTATTAAGTTATTGATTTGATTTGATTTGATTTCGAGTTTAACGTCCTTTCCAGCAGCGAGGCTATATGAATCGGGTAATACTGATTAACGTGAAATCCGAATCACATGAGCACCACCCGGAATCGAACCCAAGTTTATTAAGTTATTACCTGTTGTTTGCTCTTGTTACGTTTTTCTTGATTTTTGATTGGGGAATTATTGTAAACCAGTGGTTCTCAAATTACTCCTATCATGACCCCCATTTTATCGCATCCTCTTCCTGCGACCCCCTTATAATTGCAGGATTGTAATAAACTTGAGTGGGATTTTTAATATACATATTGAAAAGATCTTACGATATTCATCTACTTCTATAATAATAGAATCCATTTCTTGTAAATAGTGTATACAGTAACTTCTCTAAAAGCGAATAGATTAAAACTAAATATGGTCAATTCATTCATGTTATAAATGTCGATTCTAATCCGTCACAATGTTTCAAAATGGAGGCGGTTTGAAAATTTTAAAACTTCATAACTACCTTAATTTTGGGTAATATGATAAAAGCAATAAGTGATTTATAATTTCGTATTGTTTTGTTTCATTTGTATTTTTTCTGGTATTTCAATATGCAGCCAGCGACGCAAGTACATTAATTGTCGCTCGGGGCAAGAATTCGTCTTAGCGCCACCCTGACCCACCAAACCAGATCGCTCCCTCAAATATTTGCCCAATTGTGCGCCCTCCCAATCTGTTTCTTTCCCCTAGTTACCCAACTGTATGCAGTTATCATTAGTATAATATCGTACTTCCTTCAGGGGTAAAATTCGAGGAACGCTTGGGGACGCCGTCTCCCCCACCCAGTGTTTCTTTCAGAAATAATGTTCCGGGGGGCACACTTGGTATTCGTTGGTCACTGCTGATACAATTCTATTTATTATTATATTATAGACGTATTATTTTGGTCTTCTTCGTAGGGCACTCGTAGAGCTCCGGGGGCAGTGTTCCCCCCCAAAAAAAAACAGATCTGGAAGAAACACTGTCCTCACCTCCAAAAAGTATGTACGGCGTCCCCCTAGTTCCTAAAAATTTACAATGGGCAAAGATAGGCAGGGGGACCACGTGACGTCATGCCGCTAACTACCGTCCCCCTATCTTTTTAGATTCACTTTTACCCCTAACCTCTTTCATTTAAATTCATTTTTAAATAATTCCCTCTTTCATTTGCACTTGTTAAAAATGTTTCGTAGACTTTTTTTTGTTTTTCTTAACAGTATGTATAAAAATAAAAATACGTCAACCACAATAAAATTCAAAATAATATTTAAAAATATTTTCCGGTATTAGTTTCTAATTATATATATATATATATATATATATATATATATATATATATATATATATATATATATATATATATATATATCTGCTTCGCTTATATTTTTGATCCCCATGAAACTCTCTCGCGATCCCCGTGAAACTCTCTTTTTGATCCCGGGTTCCGAAACTCATTGTAGACCATGTACAGCTCCGTAGTAGTGGCTAAAATTCGTGTTCTCTGGTTGTTCGTGTATTTAATCCTCACTGAGTGTATTAAATCTTGATAAAACCCAAATAATGATTCCACATTCCAAAAGTTCTTCGAAGATTAAATATTTTAGTTAAGATGTAAAACATTAACTCGTTAAATGTAGCCTAACATGTACAAATACTTCCTTTACCATATATTTCAATATGCAAGTGCATGTTGAGTCTTGTTACAATTGTACTTATCATACTAGTTCCCATATTTAAAATAATTAAAAGTGACCTATATTTGTATCGAATCGAAAGTGTATGGATTCCTGAGACGAGTAGTGACAGTCTAGATGACGTTCTACGTTCTAGTCCACTTTCAGCACCATTAGCGCCCTTACGGAGTTGGAAAAAGGGTTAATGTAAAAATAAATGAAAACGACCGATATTAGAGTCGAATCAATAGGCCTAGCTTTTGGTGTTGCTGAAATAAATAGTCATACTCCAGATAGCATTACGGTTCAAGTTCAGCCACCATTGGCAAAAGGGTTCAGAAAGGGTGAAAAATAATGTTATATATATATATATATATATATTGATACAAATTATGTTACCTTTGTTTTCACATACTAGAAAATACAGACCGCAAACTCAGCGAAAAACTGGAAACTTGGCGACAGTAACGCCTCTAATACACGATGACGGAACTAAACAGTCGATCTGACGTCACCTCGTGGAAATTTCGAAAGTAACCACAGACTGGGTTATTTTTTCTTATTATTTTTCTTCCGTTTTGAAATATAATCGTAATATTGGATAGAAGTATTCACCTCGTTTCTGAACAACAACGCAGACCAATATTTTGTAATTTTAGCTTGCATAAAAAATCATGAGATGTTTATGACATTTAATATACAATCTTTCTGCTATAAGTTAATAATTAAATATGAAATATACGGTGCAACTTTTACTTTACTGATCCACATATTGTAAAATGCACGGGAAAATGTGGGGAAGTCTTTAATTTGCCCTTTTCACGTCGAGAACAGAACTCAACGAACACCTGCGGGCTTCTAACCCGTTCCTACTCCTACTGTTACCCCTACTCTACTCCTACTTCTACTACTACTTATACTATGGATCCGTATAATAAACTGCACGAATTGTACTTTTCACATTTGTCAATTAATGTACACTGAGAAAAAATGTAGGTGGCGTACTTAAAAAGGTAGGTTACATGCGTAATTCCTGTAGTTTTTGGACTTAACGTACAGCAGACGTATAACTGAAAACGCATGTTTTATAATACTTTCCGTATCAATGTTCCATCTATACGTACTTTCCCTATGAAACAATATAGACGGTCAGGATTTCACATACAAATGGACATATATAACATACAGCTGAGGAATGTAACATAAGTATATGCATGTGATATACGGAAAGCTGTTAGATGTCAGACATCCTGCAACGGCATGATGTAACATCTAAGGGCAATGCCTATGTAGCATACGGATAACGTATGCTCCGTGCTGATTTCTTTAGTAAGCACGATGATTCCGTATATTTGTACAATATACCGCTGTCCGGAGAATGGATTTTTCTCAGTGTACATGGAATTACGTACTCATACAAGTTTGGATAAGAACTTGTCAGATGCCATTGCCAGAAGGAATATCTATATTTTTATTACAAACTATTACTCTTTCGCTCGTCTAATTGCATTTGCGGAATAGTTTTTCTGTTGACGTACTTCGCGGAACTTAGATATTTTCAAAGTGAACTCTTTTAAAAGAAGAAAAAAATCTATTAATACAAAAAAGCTGGAAAGGGACATCCAGTCCAGAGACAGTACAAGATAAAGTGAACATTAGCTTATCTGATCTTTTTGCACTGAGATGCGAAGCAAACGAAAACAATCCGCCGGTTACTATGACAACCCATGACGCCAAGTTCTAAGACTGATAGCAGCGCCATCCACGCACGACGACACAGATCCGGTCCACCGAGAGCGTTGATTGGTTCTTTCGCTGTGCGAACGATCCAAACTGATTTCAATAGCCCACATAGGAAGTTGCTTGTCTGTATGTATTCCAGTTTGTTTATTTTGTAGTAAACGTTAAGTATGTATGTATGTATTACTATTATTATTAGTAGTAATATAGTAGTAGTATGTAATATTACGATGAATGGAATTTCGTGTTTCTGAATTGAATTTTGATTGTTATTCAAGTAATTCATATTTAGTACGTAGAAGTGACAGCTCTTTGTCAAAAACTTAACGCGTTGTAACTGTTAAACGAGGAATAGAAATAGGCAACAAATTATTACTAGCCCATGAAAAAAGCTATTAGCCCACATTCCACAATAGAAATTACTTACCTTCGGTATGATATTAAATACTCGCTGGCAGTGATGAACAGCTCGCCCCAGGCGAGTGGTTATTTGCATCTTTGTGTTAAATCAAATTTTCCGAGATTACTTGCCGGTGGCAACCCAAATCCTTTTGACGTCGCCTAGCATCGCTGATTATCTAGTCCGTGCTAAGTGTTATGTGTACACATTATTCAAGGTAGAAATTACTCCCAGATCCCGACGGAAGCGGGATGTACCCGAAATCTGGCCAGAATCGTCATATAACCTAGCACCAATGGAGAGGAAATATGTGTTCCTTCGATAATATTATTAATTATTTTTCCTAATTTAATTAGAATTACAAGTACTGTTTCTAAATGTCAACTGCTAGCAAAGAATGAGGAGATAAATAACGAATGGGCAAGATCTCTGTGTCTTCCACTGCCAGTGCTAGTGAGAGACGTCTAACTGCTTGGTGGGTGCGACAGGAATGTTATAATGTAATTCTTTGGACAAAAAGAACGCGTTAACCGGAGTAAATTGATTATATAGCATAAATGTATGTAAGTAGTTTATACAAGTCGTTAAAATGTTCATTTTCTTTGTGTGTGAAACTACACTTAACTTCTTGATTAAATTAGAACCGTTAGTGGATGACGTGTCTACTTACTAACAGGACAGTCCTGTTTTCGATCCTCGATTGGGCAGGGATTTATTCTCTGGTTTTACCCTAGACCAAATGTGACCAAGAGTTCAACTGATCTCTGTGAAATAGATACCTGGGTAAACCTGACGATAAGGGCGGCCGAGTGTGTTGTTGACCACATAAGCTCCTGTCAACATCAAGATCAAGAAAGTATAAAGTCATACTGTCCTTGGACACGGTTCAAATAAAGAACAGACCGGTACTTTGTACTTTCATAGCAATAACGTTCTTCATCGTTTATCGGTCCTTAACCACAACTATTGAATTAAAGATGGGCGTTAAGGATATTACACATTAAACACAAGATATACTCTTCCTTATGTCATTTATGTAAAAAAAAAAGTCTTATTAATACCATTTTAACTTTTTCTTTAGATTTAATTAAGCAGAAGTGAAATTTGTATTTGAAATTCTACAATCATGAAAAATGTGGCATCCAACTTGAAAATGTTACGAAACAAGGCTGCTAGAAAACAGAGTATCTCAATATTTTTTCTTATAGCTTTTGTGTTGAATATTTAGAAAAATTGAAGACAAAGAGGCTAAATCTTTGAAATGAAATGGAATCTTTATGTTTAACATCACACGATTATGTCCTCTATTGAAAGGGAGACAGATTATTAGGAAAAGTGAATAATGATGGAAGAATTAGTGGAATAAGAAATAGGTGCAAACGGGATTACTTTGAGAAAAAACCATGGGCACAGTATTGTCCCCCACAAATTTACTTGACAGGTAATCGAACCAAGGACCCCCATGGACCAGAGATAAGCGTTCTACAACTGATTCACCGTTCCCCCCCCACGATGATGCTAAGAGCTTCATGCTCTCCTGGGCACTAGCCTGAGAGATTATCGGTGAGGCAACTAGCCTTATGAGATGAGTTGAGTTGATTTTGAGTTTAACGTCCCGTTCAGCAGCGAGGCTATATGAGACGTGGACCTACTGATTAACGTGGAATCCGAACCACATGAGCTCCCGCCGCCTTATGGGATGAAAATTACATTAGAGGAAAACAGGAGGTTATGGAATCGTGGCTTATTGCCTCTGTTGTAAGCTGCATACTTGCAGAGATAAGCGACAATATATTCTCGAAGAAGTTTCATGACATGGCAGTATTGCGCTAGTTTGTACTGGTGGATGACTTCCTGCAGTTCGTCTTTTTAAAATTTGCAACCCTGAAAAACTTTTGCAGGTAAGTTTTCATTATTTATTTCGTAGAATGATTTTGCAAATTAAATGCTCAACTCACAGCAGTATGTGTGTTAGTCTTGTGTTGTGTTTCTAGGGAAATATTATGTTGTGTTCATGATTTATTTGAGGTATGAGTCTTTTACAAAATGACCATGGAAGGGGATTATGGAATAATTCTATTGTTCATAATTCATAATCTTGTTCCAGCTGTATGACACAATCAGCATAGTAATAGACCTCCACCATAGGTTTGTGAGTCAAGTACGGTATTGTAAAGAGATTGAGATTATAGGAAATCAAATAGTATATAAGAATAGATCTAAGTCAGTGCAATGTTTGTTAGAATTTACGCTCAATTGAAAAGAGGTTCCATTGATTTCATTTCTGCAGATCATGAAGTCACATCCACGTCTCCTCTGCAAGATACTTCGGAACACAAGGACAACGAACTTGGTGGGAGAGAACCGATACCAGGTTAGTAGCTTAGGTGGACTAGTTTAGGTATAGTTTAGAAAGACTAGATAGAATATGGGTCTATAGTAGATCAGATGTAGACCGCCTTCAATTGTTTCATAGATAGCTACAGCTGTAATTGATTAGTATAGACGTTTTTCTTCATGCCCGGAAACTTTTTGCATCACAAAGCTTTGGCAATTGTCTTGGACGAAATCGGCTAACAGTTTAACTTACAAGGGACATCACCCAAATGTCCGGCTCCGATTTCAATGATTTTTTCTGGTAGAGGGCATGTATTCATTATTTGTGATGGCAGAATTTTTTGCCATGGTGCATGTTTTTTATTTAGTATATTTATTTATTTATTTATTTTTGGAATAATTGTTAAGAGTTGTGATGTGGTTATTAGAGATTACTGCAGAAGTCCCTTACTACCCTTTGTAAAAAGAGTGTTAGTGAAAGAACAACCATATAGATACATATAAGGCCTAAGGAGATATTGTATGATAGATATGACATTGACGGCAGCCATCTTGAAATCCGCCATTGTGAATTAAGGTCAAGTTTTTTAAACGGGAATACGGTAATATGACACATAATTTCGGGCTAGAATTTAATCAGGAAAACAATGGTGAAGTTAGTTTTAAGATACGCACATTTGGGGAAAAGTTACAGGCATATTACTTGCTTATACTTACTATGTGCGTAAATCCCTTTCCTTTGCTTCTAACCTGCGTATTGATGATACTAATTGGATAAACGCTTCGGTAATATATATTAAGCCTAGAGGCAAGTGGTATGGTAAGGGTAACCTTGACGGCAGTCATCTTGAAATCCGCCATTAAATGTCTTTCTAAAAGGCATGCTCCTCCGAAGAAGACGCAGAAGCTAATGGAACCATCTTCATCTGATGAACTCCATCTTCAAGATTCCAGTGATAAAGACGACGTGGCCCCGTGCATCCAACGAGACATGTTATGTGCATCTTTTGTGACCGTAAGTTTTCGGACGATGTTCATGGAAAAGTGTGCGTTAAGTGTATGATTTGTACAATGTGGGCTCATGAAGAGTCCAAAAGGGACATGGGTCCAAAAGGGTCCAAAAGGGACATCTATATATGCGATTTCTATAAATGTCACCGTGAAGAGTATGTGAGTTGCGAAAAGCTGCACAATGTATATGTACTTTTCCCAGAAAGACATCAATTTCTAATGTACTTCGCTACTATTCCATATACCCCGCTTTATTCCATACCCCCTACATTTTTTTCTACATTTAATATTTTTATTTATAAGTTCTTTCTATGTCTGCTAGGAACTTTTAGTTGTCATATTATATTCATAATTAAATATCCTTCAAGATATATACTAACTATTTATTTAACATGTATCCTCGGACAATTATTTTCACATAGGTAAATGGTATTCTATAACCCTTTGTTTTCCTTTATTGTATAATGTATTGAAAAGAGATTGTACGGAGGACTCTAACTCATAGAATCCGTAATTTCACTGTAAAAATTGGAATTGTATCTCAAACAACAATAGCATACTACCGTTCGCATGAAGATATATATATATATATATATATATATATATATATATATATATATATATATGAGAGAGAGAGAAAGTGAAAGTTCATAACATTTTCATGGCTTAATATATTTTATAAGGAATATTGTTATACGTTTTAATTCTAAAGTGCTGCTTGATAGCTTCAGCCAATCATCTTTTTGAATTTGATGAACTTTCTACTTCCATGATGTTGCCCTATCCTATTTTAAAAAGTCTACTCTTCTCGAGTCTGAAGGTTTTAGTCCCAGTTTTAAAGAAAAGTTCGTGACATCAAAAGTACATATACAAATGGAAAATTTCTGGAAAAGCATAAAACGGACACTTTTTCTGGAAGTCAGTAAACGGAGAAAATTTTGCACAAAAGCGGAAAAGGGAAACTGTGATTTCCGAGAACCCCAAAGCTATTTTTCCGGAAATAGACATCCCTAATCAAATCCCAATCATGTCTTTCATTTGCTTACGTACAGACTACCAAATGTAGACCTAAGGTACTTCCTTAAATTAAAACAAAATAAAAATACATTTCTCTCGTTCATTATAACATTTATAGCTCTGTGATAAATGCCATTTGTATAAAAAGTACTTGTCATAGGCTAGCTCCGGCATGAGTAAATGTACCAAAAAACAAACAAGGAAAGAGAAGAAAGAGTGAAAAGTTGTATGAATTCGATGATTTTCTATCTAAAATAAAGATTTTTCCAATTGCAATATATTTTGAGTTCTGCATTGGTAAGTCGCCCTATGTTAACAGAAAATCGTTTCTGGCTTCGAATGCTGTTCCAACGGAAGATAATGGGCAAGTAAGATATAACACAAGGAACGTGTGCAAATATTGTGTGAGGAATTATAGAACGTCTCAAATTCCTTACCTATCTGAGAAGTATTTTGACGAAAGACGCGTACTGCACTAGAGAGATCAGGTCTAAAATTTCCGTAGCCAAATAAGCATTCAACAAGAAAAAATCTCTCTTAACTAGCAACCTAAATACTGGACTAAAGAAGAAATTGATCAAGTGCTATATATGGAATATTGTATTATATAGTTCAGAGATTTGGACATTACTGAAGTTGGAAAAGAAATATTTAGAGAGCTTCGAAGATGGAGAAGATAAATGGACAGAAAGAGTAACAAACAAAAACGTTTTATAACGGATAGGAGAGAGGAGGACGCTATTAGCCACCGTCCTTCGCATAAAGGTCAATTGGATTGGACACATCTTCCAAAGAAATTGTCTCTTTGATACCTCCATAGAAGAAACGATGGAAGGAAAGCGAGGAGTAGGAAGAAGAAGAACACAAGTGATCGATGATTTGAAAAATAGAAGAAAATATTGGGAGGTTAAAGAGGAAGCGGAAAATCGAGAAACATTGTAAAAACATTTTTCAGGCCAAAACTGATAATTAAAAAGAAGAAAAAAAACTCATTAGTTCCAGAACCTGCCAAAAGCAGAATACTTAATAATAATAATAATAATAATAATAATGATAATAATAATAATAATAATAATAATAATAATAATAATAATAATAATAATAATAATAATAATAATAATAATAACGTTGTATTGTTAGTATGGCGAGTCCATAGCCAGTGTTGAAAATTACAGTCCGCAGAGATTCACAAGATATGGACATACGTGTTTCGGGTTTGCGCAGGTGAAACATTTGATAAAGTACCATAAAGATTTAGCACGATGCCAATGGTACTGCGAATATACAACATGGACCGCTCATGCAGTGTCGTGCCGTGGAAAGTCAGCGCCCGGGGTGAGAGTATACGACGGCGTCCTTATACATATATTGCAAGTAATTTTCCTTTTTCCCTTTATCTTCCGAAATTTTCGCCTCCTTACTTCGGCGCCCGGGGCCGTCATCCTGCTCGCCCCCTCTGACACAAAAAGGCGCTCATGAGTGGTAAGATATGATGTGGTCACATGAATCATCGTTCACTTTCTTATCAAAACATGAGTTGTGTTAATGTTTGGCAGGTGCCAAGTATTGATATAATTCGGAGGTCTTCGATCGTTCGTGAAACATGATGACGGCTGGATCATCCCTGACCCACCCAATACCCGAATGTGAATATGGTGAAACATTTTTATTCCGTTTGGAGAACATGAAGCCTAAATCTCACTCAAAACCAATAATGCTTGATACTAATTAATAATGCATTGAAATTGATTCTAGGAAGACACGAGTTAGTGGAACCTCAATTTCCCGTGATGCATAGGCATGAAGTAAGGTGCATATTGTGGTGTGGTAATACAAATAGTACAGCAAGAAGAATTAGTAAAATAGCAAGCCAAACTTTTTTCAATATATATTATTTTTAGAAAAGAAGTACTGATAGAGAAAGAGGTTCAGCTACTGTTAAGAACAAATGACTAGAAATTGGTAATTATAGATTCAGAATTAACCAAAGTTATATAACAAATAGCTAAAACACACTTTCACTAGTCATTCATTGTATGAAAACGGTTACGTTTCATCATAACATAATAAATTTGGCCACACAATACTAATCTTGTCATATTAAACTGCTCTCTGCTTCGATCCTGTGTTAAAGCGACAGCTATCTTACAATATCCTATTAATGTTCTTTCGACTTTTATTTGCACTACCTTCTAAAACATTAAAAGGTCCTCTGAGTTTCTCTATGACAGTAGTAAGCGTCTGAAGGTGGATAAACATTTTTCCTATAGCAAACAAGTAAACATAATTAACAATAGTAAATTATTTTATGTCTTGACCGAATACTCTCAGTTCATTGTGTATGTTAGTAATTTATATTTAAAGATATCAAAGGTGGCATCTTCAGACCAAAAGGAAAATTAGAATGAGATTTTTTTTTTTTGATGAAAGAACCAGAATCTGGCTATGCTTTACTAACTATTACCTTACGTTCGTTGTGGAAAAAATGAAATGAAACCTTTCAGTTTAACGTCCCAGGTACAAATATCTTTTAGGCTAAGGGAGGTGGCCGGGAAACGAACCAGGGACACCACGCACCAGAGGTAAGCGCTCTACCACGGGGCAGCCGTACCCATATGTACATTTCGAAGTTGGTATTAAAAGGTGTAATGTAATAGATCATTATATAATATATTCATTCGTTGAGAATGTTATTTTGATCTTCATCTTCAAAATGTTCACTTCCGAACATTGACCAAAAAGATGATGTGTAGAACGGAAGTCAATTGCTTACAAAACGAATCATACCCAAATGATCAAAACATCCGAATACATACATAGGCGTAACTAGGGGGTGGCCATGGACATTCCTTTATTTTTTTATGGGACGCGGGTAATGTGAAAAGTTTGTCTCAATTAAGACAAAATAATTTTAGTGGTATTTGTTTTCGACATATTCCACTTAATAGGAAATTATGTTGTTGGGCATTGTATTTTTACTGAAGCATTGTTTGGTGAACGTGTTCCAAGCGATCTTCAGTCGTTTCTACAAGATATATTGTTCGGTCTCCACCAAAACGTGGTTTCAATTAGATTGTAGCAATGGTTATCATGCACACATTTGCAGAGAATAACTGAAAGCACTTACCAGTTGTATGGAAAGGTACCCTCTTGCAACTTTTCCTTTACGATCACAAGATGTCACTTGTCATTCACTTTTATTTCTGAGAGTGAGTCAAGAACACTGTGTCAAATAAATACCAATAACTATGAAGTACCGTATGGTAAATGCTTTCTGAAACGTTAAAGAGCGGACTTAGACGGGCTTCGTTGAACATATACTACGAGAATTTCATGTTTTACTCCGCTCATAGATAATACGTTGAACTTTTGTGATAAAGAACGGTGCCCATACGATCTTATTATGAAATAAATGGTTAATGAAGACATCTGTGTGCGGTCGACGTCAGTGCTATTGTTTCTCCGTTCGCCACTCATATTTCAATGTAATTTGTGCACTAATATTTTCTTCACGCTTTAGTATGTATATGTCATACTATGCGATTGTGATGTATATTTCAAAAAATCCATTTTTACATCTGAATACCTGTACATGGCCGTTTGAATTTAGTTTCCTAGCTACTGCGATTTAGCAGTCTTTTCATCAGGTGCTTATTAAGGTTTCTGGCGCCCCTAAGCACTTTGACATAAGGCGCCCCCTCCCCAACATACACCTACGCACTTCTCATAAAACACCAGCACAATTCATGTTTAAACTATAGGTATACATACCAGCATACAAGAACTCCGTTCATCACATTACATAAAACAAAATATTTATGACGCTTTGAATCTTACAGTGGTTATAGGCTACATTTTGACATGTCATAATTTGGATGGTAACACTATCTTTTTACCTTTAAGCATCAACAGTTACTGGAAATAGAACGATGTTTGTTACAGAGTAAAACACTTCTTCCTGGCTTTAGCGTTTGCAAATCCAAGTCGACAGCGCCCTCTGATTTTTAAATTGGTAGAGAAGAGAAGGGAAGCGAATACGATGTGCGTATACAGGTGGGCGCTTCAGGAAATGAAATCGATGTCTTATTGCCACCAAAACTGCATAGTGCTTTTAAAAAACAATGTACAAGTGCAACATTAGATTAGTACTTTATCCTAAAATTATAAAATAAACTTATCAAGTGATTTTTATAAACAAATCCGGGTTTCTCGATAACTGATTTTTTAAATATTTATTTTTTCTTGGGCGCCTCTTAAGCGCTGGCGCACTAGGCACGTACCTGATGTGCCTGTGTGTTAATCCGCCACTGCTTTTCATTATACCACATTGCATTAATAGCTAATGAACAAGAACTCACATTTAAGTGGTGATCAACTTATAAACGGTGAACGAAAAAGGACAAATGTATTTTTCTTTATCCTTTCTATGATTTATCAGGCCACGTAACTTCCAAAATTATTGAGTGAACTGCCCTTAATATGGGGCCCTGTGGTACAATCAACACGGTGACATTTTTCCATCTCACTTTTTCTTTCATCTTTTAATCTTCGGCCGTTTATGATTTATAAGCATTGAATATTTGATCTGATAAACCCAAAAGATGTTAGATAGTATAGGGATCGCGATTGTAGATTATCGGTATAAAATTTACTGCGAACTGGAATAATTTTGCAAATCGAACTTTGGAAGGAAACGCATTCTAGTTTATATAATGTATTTTTACAGCATTTAAATTGATTCGCCGTCTCTTCGGTTAGAAGGAGTTACATTCCGGATCTTATCCTTGGATACACATTCTTGCTAATATGCGATATTCCTACGGGAAACGCTTTGATGGACTTTTTTCTAAAACGTTGATTCGAAAATGTGTTACGAATAAAACTTTTATTACGACCATTCGATAGAGATTTTCGCATGTACTAGTAATAGCGTCCGTACCGATATGACAAATATAAATTAAAGGATTCAAATACTGTGTGGTTAGCAGGTAAAAATTACATTAAAAAGCCAAAAATTATCCATGGCAGCATTCGTCTTAAAATTTTGATAACAGTTCATTTTGTTTAACATTATCTTACATGATGTTGTATCTTCAATGTTTTGAATATGTATACTTAAGACAAGTCCATTTCAGTTGACAAATGCTGAACGAAGAAAACTGACTTTAGGCGTGCTGCATATTGAATAAAGGAAGACGAGTCAAGTTAAGTCAAACTGAGACCGAGTAAATGTTTCAGTCATATATCTGGATAGACGTTTGCCTAGGATGTATTCGAATAAAGGTCTTAGTCACTTATTCTTCTATAGATGTTTGCCTAGCACTGCTCGAGTAAATGTCTTAAGCATATATATCTTGTTCGACTAAATACACGACATGAGGCCGTTTTCCTTAACTCACAGTACTGAAGCTTGGCTCAGTTGCCCTGTCCTCTAGTCAATAAACAGCCAGCTTTAGAATTTGAGAAAAGCAGGCAAAACGCAATGAAAAAAGGAGAGTGATTTAGAAGACCAAATGTTGCCAGTGTAAGAGTAGTCTCTTATTTACGAGTAGTATCTGTGCAAAACCGTCGACTGTGCTATATATGTTGTTCTTTACCTGTCACCTCTATCTCCTATCAACGTCAGACTAGTTACAAGCTCCTTCCACTCTCGCTGAGGAGGCAAGAAGCAAACTGTGTCGTTGCAGAGCATTCAATTTGAAATGACTAATCTCGACTTTTGTCTTGTGCACTCTCCACTGGTCTAGTTAATAGTATTTGAGTTTATATTTACTTGAACGGTAGGAGATCATTGTGCGCTTTTGTGGTTCATGTTTCTCTTTTTAAACTCTAGGTCCACACCTCATAGAAAACCTTGGTACTGATGAGCAACGTCTTTCTTCAGGAAGGAATGTGTATTTCAATTTAGACCAAAGCAGCCAACCTTTAAAAAAATTTTGCTTTTTCACGTTTATCTCTTCCTCTGGGCAAGAACCATATTCAACACTGCATTATTTCCTTCTGATTTTGTTTTCTCCTCGCCTTGCTCTTTCTGGTGATTTTTCTTTTCTATCTTATTCATTCGATTTCTATTTTCCACTCATCCTCGCACCAAAACACAGGCTATTAAAGTGTGATTTTGAACGTTTTGTGAAATCAGATTATTCTCGTATAAGAGAGTAGGTGAAAAAACTGGTATCAAATTTAATGTCTTGTCCCCTGGGAAATGGATGTCACCTAGACATATATATCAGCTAGGGCACCAAGCCACACAGTTTGTACAGAATGCTTTGATTCTAGTAAGAACAAATCTTTATGAACTACCCACGTGTTGACATCTTCAGCAGTGCCAAGTATCAGAGTGTAATATCAGAAAAGTTTATAAATGTATGTGGTCCTTTTAGGATTTCCACTTTTTGAGATAAACTTTAGACGTTTACTCAAACAGCTACTGCTTCCTTACTACACTGCTCCACAAAACTTAAGCAACCCGAGAGAACGTGGTATAAGCGACGTGTGGGGCCCATTCAACACTGGTTAGTGGCATGCACATACACAGAGACGCGTCAGAGACACACAGGCAAGGCGAGCACACGTTCTATTGCATAAGCAACACCGTTTCAAGCGCGGTGAACAAATTATGCCATGAGGCGTACACCACAGCCTAGTAGTGTCCGAGGCTCCAAGCATTGTGTTAGTGGTTCTTGTGTGGGGTACACACCTTGCAATGACTGATAGACGACATTTGAGTGACTTTGACCGTGGGCGAATAATTGGGCGGTTGGAATTGGGTCGATCGCAAGTGGAAGTGGCGCAGGAATCAACGTGAACAAAAGCGTTGTGTCAAGGCTGTGGAGTCGCTTCCAAAATGAAGGTGAAGTCAGTAGACGTCATGGAGGAGGCCGTCCGAAGAAGACGTCGGCCGTCGATGACGCATTTCTCACAATTTCTGCCAAACGTAACCGTCAAGAGTCACGCTCTCAACTGGCCAATGAGTTGTTTCAGGCTACATAACAACGCGTGAGTCGTGAAACTGTTCGTCGTCGGCTCAACGGAGCAGGACTCTATGCAGGAAGGCCTGTGCTGTGTGCGCCATTGAAAGTGGAGCACAAACGTGCGCGTTACACATGGTGTCAGGAACATGTTGCATGGGGGAACACCAGTGGGCGCGTGTCATGTTCTCCGATGAGTCGAGATTCAGTTTGTCGTATGATTCTGGTCGGACTTTAGTGTGGAGAGAGCCAGGAACACGCTATCATTGAAACTTCATTGCTGAACGGCCTTCCTAGGGCGGTGGTTCCATTATGGTGTGGGGTGGAATTATGCTGAATGGGAAAATGGACCTCCATATTGTGCAACATGGCACTTTAACAGCACAACGGTACCGGGATGAAATTCTGAATGCACATGTGAGCAAATTCCGCGGAGCATTTGGCCCAGACTTCCTGTTAATGGATGACAATGCCCGCCCACACCGTGCACATTTTGTTTCCGACTATCTGGAGAGCGAAGACATTACGCGTATTGCATAGCCTGCATATTCGCTGGACTTGAATCCCATCAAGCATGTGTTGGATGCTCTTGGACGGCGAATAGCGCAGTACAGTCCACCACCACGCACTCTCCCTGACCTGGGAGCAGCTCTCCTCGAGGAGTGGCAACATCTGCCACAAGACTTGATCAACACTCTGATTTGCAGCATGGAAGCCAGATGTCGTGCCTGTATAGCTATTCGTGGTGGTCACATACGAGCATGGAGGCCATATTGACTGCCTATGCCCTCGCACAATACAGCTTCACCTGTTGAGGTATTGTTGTGCTGAACTTTTTGGTCACTCTGTACATCCTAACTGTATTGTTCGTCTTCACTTGTGTTGCATTGTGCATCTAGACCGTCGGTTTCTTCATTATACTTGGTGCAGTGATGGTGTCGTTTTATTTTCTGCCACTTTCTTCGAGTTGCTTAAGTTTTGTGGAGCAGTGTATTTAACGTAGGATCATGGCTCATACCTCGTTGTTTTTCTTTTTTGTTTTCAGAATAGAGCATCCTTTCCAACGATATCACTCGTTTGTCCGCATTATACATTAAAACGAAAAAAAACAAGAAAACCGGAAGCATTTCCAAAAAAATAATTTCAAAATTTTTGCTCCACTCGGGCCCGGGTCCGGGTCCACGTAGAGCTCTAAAAACGAATAAGAAATTTCTAAAGATACACACAATTCGTATGCAAAATTTCAACCTAATAACTTGAAAACTAAGGGCCGAAAAAGTTTTGAAATTTGCCTTAAGAAAAACGTTATGACCCTCCGCCCCCACTTGGCGCCACCAAGTTGACCGTCCGCTTCCAAAACGCATCTGTAGTGTTCTTTAGTTCGTGCTTTTCTTGGCCAATAAAAAAGGTTCAATAGTGTTATATGAGCTTAATAAGCATTTAAACACAACACTAATCCCTGGTACGAATTTAAACCAGAAGTCGCAATAGCCTTAGTTAATTTGTCAGAGAATAATTCGTGAGAGAATTATTTTTATTTCTTGTAGCGTCTACGCGAATAATATTCATTTTAAAGTAGAGTGAGTAATATTCATTGTCTTTTTTAAAAAAGTATTTCAAGAATTTTGTTTACAATTTGGGGTATTTGTGAATCAGTTGGATGGTTAGTAATTCACACTGGCTTATTACCTCCAAGATGGGATCACGGAATGTCATTAGACACAAGATACAGACTTTGAACCAGAAGCACTAGCAGCCACTTTTAGACACATCAAAGGCGCATTCAGTAGTGTTTGCGTCTTTATGGAGTTCTTCCTTTGGAAAAGTATTTCATTTCATTTCTTATACATAGAGTTCGTGACGCAGACAAATTGCATCGATAATGGTGTCCCATTAAATCTCAATCAACCAATCAATTAATCAATTTAATATATAGAAGTCTAATAACGTGAAAATATTTTGATTTATTCGTCTTCTATTTTTTATGAAATCGGGGATGTGGGTGGCTCAGTGGTAGAGCGCTCACCACTGGTGCTTGGGGTCGCCGGATCCATATCCGGCCAAGTAAGTTTGTGATAGACACCATCGTGTCCGTGGGTTTTCTCGGGGTACTCCCATTTCCTCCCACTTTCTCATTCCACCAATTCTTCCAATATTACTCATTTGCTTTAATTATCATCTCCCTTAGCCTAAATGGAATATTCGTTTTATGTTAAACCGAAACATTTCATTTCATTATTTTATTAAATCAATATTATCTTGAGCTACTTTCAAAATGAAATGAAAGCTTTCAAATTTAAGTTTCACGCTAATGCCATGTAAGTTAAAGGAGATGGCGATGTAGTGTTTGTTCATTATGAAACTCACTTGCCTAGAGTTGGAATCGAAGCAGACTCCGCGCACTAGAGATGAACGCTCTACCACTGAGCTCGTACCGTCCTTCGAGTAGTACACCTTGTATTATCTATAGCAATCATTTCTAACTAAACAGTCTGTGACGTCACAGCTTACTATCTCGCTTCTCAGTTAACCACACAACCAAATACTCTGCGATGTCACAGTTTGCTGTTCCGCTTATCAGTTAACTACACAACCAAATACTCTGTGACGCCACAGCTTACTGTTCCATTTCTTAGTTAACCACACAACTAAATATTCTGAGATGTCACAGCTTGCTATTTCGCTTCTCAGTTAACCACACAAGCAAGTACTCTGTGACGCCACAGCTAGCTGTTCTGCTTCTCAGTTAACGACACAACCAAATACCCTGCGATGTCAAAGCTTGCTGTTCCGCTTCTCAGTCAACCACACAACCAAATAGTCTGTGGCGTCATAGCTTCCTGTTGCGTTTCTCAGTTAACGACACAACTAAATACTCTAAGAACTCACAGCTTGCTGTTCAGTTTCTCAGTTAACCACACAAGCAAGTACTCTGTGACGTCACAACTTCCTGTTCTGCTTCTCAGTTAACTACATAATCAATATTATGTGGTGTCACAGCTTGCTGTTAGTTTTATCAATAAATTAACCACATAGAGGGACAAAGAAGCTGACAAGTAACCTAATGTTAATAAGCGAAACTGCGGAAAGGTACACATGAACATGGATTGCTTATGATCTTCCAGAGATGTTTATCGTGGATCCATGACTACTTTTGATGCTAATACTTGCTATCTAAATCTCCTACCTCATCTCTTAGCTGCATTTCCTTTTTGTATGTCTCTTCTTCTCTCAGATTGTGGAAAAACATGCTCATGCGTCATAAATCAGTTACAAATAGCTTATTTAAAGTTTCTGGGATCAGGGTAGCTCAATGGTAGACATCTTGGGCAGTATTCAGAGAGAATTCTTTAATGAAGGTTTAGTCACAAACTAGTTAGTGAAATACTACATTTTTACTAAGGAAAATGTACTTTTTGGTATTCAGAGTCTACTTTGAATACAACTAAAATTTGATTTGAGTATGATTAACTAATATAATCCAAATGCATCGGGTGAGAAAAATAAATCTGCCTACTACGTAATGTAGATCTGTAGACTTGTGTAGTCTGTAAAAATGAAAATACATGAAATCCGAAATGTTGTGTCGCACAAGCTAATAGGTGGCTAAAATGGTATCCTCTGCTCTAGATTAATTAGTCACATGTGATTAACTTCATCAACTACTACGTTCTAATCAAAGAATCTGAATACACTTTTGATAACCATCCGTTAGTCAAATTCGTAGTAAGGCATTAATCAGGTGTCAAAACGACTCTGCATAAGGCCCCTTGCTTCTATAGAAAGCCGTGCGCGTTCTTGAGGGAAAACAACTATTTGTCGATTTTCTCAAAGTTCTTCCGTTTTCTTACATTATTCTCAATATACCACTTATTTGAGTTCTAGCCTTAATTGTATCAAATGCTCCTGCTAAAACAACCAGCAGTATCACGTTATACTACGGAGGAAGTCAAACTCCAACAAAAATACATTCGATTTGTGCCTTAAGGTATATGCAACCCACACAGCCGCAATGTTAGAAGGGTTGCCTGTCGCCAAGGGATTTACACTTCACATCCCGTAGAAATGAATACGCAGGTGATTGTTCATCATGGGATCAAAATAATAGATCACCTCCACCAAAGAATTTTATTCCTAAATTTTGACCAACTACATCCTAGTCTAATTTGATGGTCATTCATTAAGTAGTTCATTGAAATTTTGTATTTCCAGAACAGAGAGAAGAATATACAGAATAAACATATAAAGTAAGTTTTTGCTAAATCAAGGTCATTAAATACATAAGGGAATCTCTGTTTATTAACATTCCGTAATAAAATTTGGTGGGTCATTTCTTGTTTGTCGGTCCCGCTTGAACAAAGAATAATAAAAAAATATATGTTTTATTATTGATGTTGAATTTAGTTAATTTCTTTTTCCTTCTTTCTTTGAGTGCATGTCAAATTACGAATCAAACAAAAGTTTCGCATATTTTATAGTTTTGTTGCTTATTTCTCAATACAAAAAAAAAAAAAAAAAAAAATATGTAAATAGTAGATGACTCAAATTTATTTATTTATTTATTTAGCACAACTGCATGATACCCAACGACAGTGTTGAGTATAAAAGTATGATTATTTTTACAAGTCTAATACAAATATTTGTTTAATGCTCTCCATGACATTTTATACCGCGCTTTTTTTTTTAAAAAAAAATCTTCACTTATTTCAAAAATGTCAATACCTGGAGCTACTGATTCTATGTTATTGCAGGAAACACTCATTTGGCATATATAAGATTTATGTAAAAATGTAGTTTGTGTCTTCATGCAAGTAAAATGTACTGGTATTGCTAGTTTCAGTTCTAGATATAGGAATATACGATAGTGCATTTTAAATTAATTCACTGGAATCAATATTGTTATTCACAATTGTATGAAACAAATACTATATCAAGGAGTTATTTTCTTTGTTTCAATGTTAACATACTGAAATTAATCATTTTTTCTGTATATGACATATATGCAGAATATAGACATGTTTTCTTGTACAGCTCGCGACTTAGAAAATGTTACAAAAAATTTAAGTCCAAAAATTTGCATCGTGTGCTTATGCACTCAGAAATACACGTTTCGATCGACTATGTGCTCCTCGTATTCTATCTAGCACATACTCTTAATAATCTTCTCCTTGTCTAAAGCAGTCTGTGTGACGTAATATACTGTTTTCATTCAGGCGGAGAAAATGGGAACCATGTTTACAAGCTTTATATCTCTAAAACCATCTCTTTTATTCGTTTATTCTGAAATACCTATTTAGAGCCTGAATAAAATAAAATGCCACAAAATATTCCCATAGCTTCATAAATGCCTTTATTTGAATTATTTCCCTTCTTCAAACACTACATATCACATCAAGCTAGGAACATGCTCTTTGTGAAACGTGTAGAAATTGTCAATCACGGCAGTAAGTTTTGTGCTTACCAAAGTCTGTAGTGTCGACGCAGAGCTTTAAAAACTACTGACAGAAATGAGTGTTATTCAATGATTAATTTCATTTTGTTTTCCAGTAATTCCAATAAAATATTCCAGTGTCGTAATTTGAGCAGAACAGGACGGTTTAATTTTCTCCTCCCTTGAGTGTGATAATCACAAATTGTTTGATTATATGTATAGTAAAATAATGACCAAAAAAGTGAAACTCTTATGTGGGCGGAAAATCTCCCCAATCAAAATCTACAATGATACTGCCTTTAGCAACAAACCTATATAGAGTTACGATAGCACATTGCTAGAGAGCTTACAATTCGTTTCAAGAATCAAAGTTTTGATCCCAAGCCATTGCATGCATAGTGGACGACATTGAGAGGGAGAGAGAGAGAAAGATTGAAATATGGAGATGGGATGATTTACATAATGAAAATTTAGAACTCGAGGAAACATGATCGGATGGCATTCATATTATGTCGACATTACAACGACTTATCAAGAATAGTCGTTAACCTGGTTCGGCTAAGTAAGATATACAAATTTCGAGTGGTAGTATTTCTTTGCATGTAAAAATTAGCTTCAATAATTATATACTATTAATCTCACCTTTTTAATAAGAATGATAACGTCTATGAACGGTGCTAAAAATGGTTTATTAGTTGATATACTTTATAATATCTTTTCCTTAAAACTGTCAAGCACACAAACTTGCTGACTAGGTATCCATAAACATGTACATAGCAACAACTATCCCATAATGTATTTTACATATCTTAAAAACATTCTTCATCTGTTATTATTAAATTAACATTCTAAGAAGTATAGTGCACATGTATGAGCACTTTCTGCCCAAGGTACAGGTAATTATTAATCTATCCAAAGTATTTTGTTATATAAAAATGTCGCCCGACAATTGGACTGAATATAAGTCATACGCGAGTTTGGCTTTTATGTTCAAGAACCACTGGTCCGTTTACAATAATGTTCTTAAATTACATATGTTCTTTATATTTTGCTCACACCTCGTATATATCTTCATTACATTTCATATATATATAAATACATTTATAACAAATCTTTAATTTCATTAATCCTTATCTTTTATTACATTAATTATATTTATATTATTATCATTCATCACATTATTATTATTATATTTTATCCTTTATTACTAAAAAAAAAAACGTCGACACTTATTAATATAATTGACGAGGGTGAAACACAAATTACCATGATTAATAGTTTTGATCATTATTAAAACGGTGATGTTGCAAATAATGTTTGCTCTTTCAGGGCGTATTGAATAACAAATAAGTTGGATGTTGCATTTTAATGTATACATCGTAGCACTAAAATGTCATAAATAAAGAAGAATTTTGTTCGAATAATATATAGGATAACTCATAAAAACAGTCGTCGAATAATTAGTTTTATAGAATAGATCTTCTTCTTAACATAATCTTTGACAATTAAGTTTTCAACGCAAGTCAATCTAATATAAATAACCTTTGCTTTTAATTAATTATAAATCGAATTATGATTCTTAACATTAACAAGAAAGAATAAAAATCATTTGAAAATTAGCTTTTCAGTCTACCTAAAACTCTATTTAAGCACTTCAAGCATTTATAAGAATCGTTTTCATTATTGGTATTAACACATAAACTTAAAAATAAAAATTCACAAGAATCTATAACTGATATGAATTTAACCTAATTTCATTAACGGTAATCAGGTTACGTTCGTACTTGCATACGATTCTAATAAAGTACATTGTACTGCACAATCGTGATTAGGTTCTGTACTATTTTGTACATGTATTACGTCGTGATTCTGATTTTGATATGAAGTGCCATCTCTTGACCTCCAATTACGTCTATCCACGTAGTTCACTGTATTCCTGGAATTTCGCCATACATTCCGTCTATTTTTAAACCTATTTTGATTATATGATCTAACATATGGATTGCTACGATTAATTAGGTTAGGCGGATTCCCTACATAACTTTGCCTATTCTGCTCATTTTGATTGCTAGAATTTACTCGGCTTAGGTTATGTTCTGTATTATTCACACTTCGGATATTTAAATTTCGAACAGGCACAAAATGATCTGAATTATTCTTATTTTTACCCATTCCTGCTTGTTGATTCGTAGCATGATATTGAGTTTCATAGCATTGGACAAGCATTAATAAATGGTTGAAACTCATACACTGTGTGGAAAATAGGATTTGTTGTAACTTAAATGGAAGCAAATTTCGAATCGATGCTATTATTCTCGATTCCGATTGCAATGGATTAACGACCTTTAATTCGTTGTATGTATTTACAACAAACTCTACAACAGATTTATGCAATCGAGGATTGAAGTGTTGATTTCTAATGGTGGCATCTCTATTTGCCAGCAAAAAGTCATTTTCATAATTCGCGATCAATGCCGCTTTGAATTCCTCATATGTACTGATGTGATCAAGTACTGCTTTAAACCATAAAGAACATGGTGGGAGTAATACATGAGGGATTAATTTCATATATTGTGATCTATCTATACACATTATATTGCACTCATCCTGGAATTTCTCTAAGAAAGAAGTAGCATTCTCGTTACACTTACCACTGAATTTACTCATAGCCCGTATTTCACTCATCTTAACACTTAACTTTACCTTCCTTTTATCATTCCGTGTACTTATTGGGTGATAGTTCCTATCGATGACGTGATGTGTCGTTATACCATCTATGTTTCGCCCATCTGTACTCTTCGGATGTATTTCTTCCAATATAATATCCTCATCAGACACCGGCGAAGGTGGGTTCATCTCTGGTGAGTGTGGAAACTCCAAGCGATCATTACACAGGTTATTGTGGTACGTGTTGTCCTTAACCTGTAACATTCTAATTTCTTCCTGTAACGTAGCCATCAATTGTGTATTTGCACGTATGTTGTTAGCATTATTGATGACCTGGATCTTTTGTTGTTGAACAGAAGATTCTGTTACTTCTAAATCTTTTTTTATATCACTGATTTCTTGGCTCAGGTGGTTGTGATTACTCTGGCATTGCTCCGATATTCCTTTTAACTTTTCCTCGAACTGCGAGGTGATATCGCTCATCGTCTGGATAATTAATTGTTTCGTTTCATCCGACTTCTGTTCCATTCGTTTGCTTAATTCCTCGTATTGCTTGTTGGATGTTTCGGAGTTCTGTTCTATCTTCTGTTCTATTGTCTGCTTTAATTCTTCATATTGCTTGTTAGATTCATCAGACTTCTGTTCTATTCGTCTACTTAATTCTTCAGAGTTATGCTTCATCGTCTGCTTTAACTCAGTAGACATCTGCATCAATTGCTGCTGTAAGACTAGCAAGATTTGATCTTCTGATGATGTCATTTCTGGTGCTACATTATGTTCACCATTGTCACTATTATGGGATTCCTTTTCCATTGTTTCATTGTCCATTTTTCTTATAATTGTTCTACCACTTCGTAATATGGTCAAATTTGTATTCATTAACTATACGACAAAAAGTAAATTCAACCTTACTCTGCTTTCGGGATGTGAATTTACAGCAAGGTCCCGGGTGAGGTAAACCAAAATTTTTACAACGACTTATCAAGAATAGTCGTTAACCTGGTTCGGCTAAGTAAGATATACAAATTTCGAGTGGTAGTATTTCTTTGCATGTAAAAATTAGCTTCAATAATTATATACTATTAATCTCACCTTTTTAATAAGAATGATAACGTCTATGAACGGTGCTAAAAATGGTTTATTAGTTGATATACTTTATAATATCTTTTCCTTAAAACTGTCAAGCACACAAACTTGCTGACTAGGTATCCATAAACATGTACATAGCAACAACTATCCCATAATGTATTTTACATATCTTAAAAACATTCTTCTTCTGTTATTATTAAATTAACATTCTAAGAAGTATAGTGCACATGTATGAGCACTTTCTGCCCAAGGTACAGGTAATTATTAATCTATCCAATGTATTTTGTTATAACATTTGTGATATTGTGAAACAAAACAAGGAAAATTTCCGAACTACGAGGATCATATCAGGCAATCACTAAATCTTGGACCTGATCTTCACGACTGCAAATTGAATCAATTGCAGTTGGTGGATGAATAGACTACCATACAAGATCAACCTTCAGAGTATACGTTATTCCCTACTACACAATCTCGCTTCCAAGAGAGCTGAATTACAAGACCATGACACTGGCTTTGGAACATAATGATTAGTAACTATGGTGTATAATATCTGAAATAATGGAAAATCGATACAAACCTATAATAGAAGAAAGCAATTACTTGGCTTAATATGTAAGTCTTAACTTCTTGTTCTTCAACTACAAAAGTACATAAAAGAGATTCAGAGCAAAGAGTATCGACAAGCGCACATGAATTTAGCATACGTGGTAGAACTCTTTGAATTTCTAACTCACTGGTTTCGTTCTATGACGTTAAAGGTTGAAATAAAAATCGTTAACTTCAACCACTTACTGTTTCAATTGAGGGTTAAGGGAGGCGGTAGAATCTATTCTTGGTACGCTAAATCTTCAGGAAAACATTGCATCTCGATATCTCTTACACATTTTGATCTATGAGAATAAGTATTGAAATCAGAACTATTAAAAAATACAACTCTTTCTGATTTCGATGTAGTGTTGCGAGTTGTGATGATATATGTACTCTTGAGATACTTTTGAAATACTGTATCTATTATTTAAAAAATTGTCGCTATCAATTACCTTTTCTGATGTATGGCCGTAAATGTTGAAACCAAAAATGGTTAATTTGAACCACTTTTGGTTTGAACAGAGGGTTAACGAAAAGGATGGACCTTATTCTTGGGACGCTAAGTCAATTGTAAACAAACCATATCTCAAAATCTGTTACTGCGTTTGCTCTATGAAAATCAGTTTCCTCTATTTAAACCAAACCCTTCAGGTTTTGGGAGAATGTTTCACATTGTGATAATATTCTCAGGAGACCCTCAATGTATTCAAGAAAACCGTTTATCGCTATCTATTATCATTTTTGCAAGCATTTCTTCACACCATTCCACACGCATGCACTTCTGCTGTTCAGTCAAAGTGTGAGGCACCCAACGAGATGAGACCTTCCTGAGCCGAAGATGATCATGAACAATTTTTGTTATTGCTGGCGATCCAATGTTTACTGTAGATTCAATGTCCTTGAAAGTTGTTTGAGGATTTTCTCGAATCATTTTTTCCACAGCGGCAATGTTTTTATCTGACACAGATGTTACCGGACGTCCAGCTCTCTCTTCATCTTTAAGCGATGTCCGGCCTCTATTGAATTCACCAAACGACCGAAAAATTGTAGCACGTTAAGGAGCAACGTCCCAAATGCTCCCTGCAAACGATCAAGACTTTGTGTCTCGTTCAAACCACTTTTGAGATCGTAAAGGATAATTGCCCGAAAATGTTCCCGTTCGAGCTCCATTCTAGACAGCCGAATACTGCTCACCAGTGTTGCCAGACACTGCAAGCAAAATTACACACATCTTCCGTCCAAATTGCACAATTTTACACACAAGCTGTAAGACAGTGCACACAGCATTACACAATTCATAACTAGCTACATATATGTATATTATATCTAATGACGTACATACCTATACGTACCGGGGAAGCAAGAAAGTTCGTGCGCTTCTGATCCACTCCCGCTTCCATTTGGCTGCTGCGGCGACATCTGTCCCCGTAGCATGTAAGTTTTGACTGTTTGGGAAAGCTTATTCATTGACGCATCAGCCACGGGGAATATAACAACGCATTTGTCAGTGTAGTGTGTAAAAATCGCTCGTGATCATGTCAGTGTCAAATGAAGTTTTTAGAGCTTGTTTGCTTTACGAGTTTAAATTGGGGGACAAATGGTGCAGAAGCAGCTAGAAAAATATGTGTTGCGCTCGGAGAGGGTGTATTAAGTAAATGTACAACACAAAAATGGTTCCAGACCTTTTCAACTGGTGACGAGACCTTTCAAGATAAGCCTCTTTCTGGGAGGCCTAAATCAGTGGATATGGACCACCTGAAGGCCTCTATTAAAGATTATTCCAGTCAAACATGCGAGGAACTTGCTCACCGATTCGAGGTAAGCAGGAAAATTATTCGGGTAAGTCTGCATCAGTTGGGGAAGACCTGAAAACTGGGTCAGTGGGTCTCTCACGAGCTGACCGCTATGAGCCAAGTTCTAAGACTGAATATCTGTTCATTTTCGTTGACGAGACACAAAATCTGTCCAATTTTGGACCGTATAATAACTTGTGACGAGAAGTGGGTCATGTATGACAATAAAAACCGGTCATACCATTGGCTATCACCGATTGATCCGAAGCCTTTGACTGCAAAATCGAACATCCATCAACACAAGGTTTTGCTCTGTGTTTGGTGGACTACAAACGGTATCGTGCACTACGAATTCTTGGAACGTGGTAAGACAATTACCAAAGATGTGTACTCATCACAACTGAGAACGGTAGCCACCAAACTGACCTAGAAACAGCCAGCACTAGTAAACAAAAGAGGTGTGCTCTATAACCAGGACAACGCGCGCCCTCACACCGCAAAACAGGCGCTGGAAGTAATCTCAGAACTTGGTTGGGAGCTTGTATCTCATCCTCCCTACTCCCCAGATGTCGCCCCTTCGGATTGCCATTTATTCTTGGCCATAGACAACTTTATGCGTGGCAGGCAGTTCAAGACTGAACAAGACGCAGTTGCTGAGTTTTCCGAGTCTCGGGAACAAATATTCTACAAAACTGGCATTTACAAGCTTGTTGAGCGCTGGGAGAAGGTTGTAGAAGCAAATGGAGGCTATTTTGCCGAATAAACAAACCGTTAAAACCCTGTAATTGACAGTTTTCTTCCATAGTATAAAAGCGCACGAACTTTCTTGCTTCCCTGGTACGTTCATGTCCAAAATGATTGTCGCATATCTATAACATGCTTGTTGAGCGAATATTTTTGCATAATGATATCGCAGGGTACATTTAACACTCTTACTATGTGTATAATCGGCAGAGACATGTATGTGGTAAATTTCATGTCAAAAAATCTGTACATAAGATCAATATAAAGAAAAAAAAAACTTTTCTTGTCCATTTAGCAACATTTTGATGTACTAATTCCAATTTTCATATTTATAATTTTTTCTATGAAATTTAGCACAAATATACATTTCCCGATTATACACATAGTAACAGTACTAGAAGTACCTTGCGAGTTTATTATCCAATTATATTCGCACAACACGATCGTTATATATATATACGACAATCATTTTGAACATGAGTGTACATTGATCAGCCATTGTCCAAGAATTCAGCGTTTGATTTATTATTATTATTATTATTATTATTATTATTATTATTATTATTATTATTATTATTATTATTATTATTATTATTATTATTATTATTGTTGTTGTTGTTGTGAAACCGTCACCTTCCCGCCCATTGTGACTCATTTTACTTTCAACTATGTGCGCCGACTACGTGGGTGCTCCAGGGCTCCGGTACCTACATAAATAATCTTATGGGTGCGGCACACCCACAAGATTTTTAGCTTGAACCCGGGTTTGAACCAGTTTGTCTTGCGTTTAAATCAGTCGTGTTACCGACTGAGCTAGGGCAGCCCCAAATTATCCTTATAGTACCAATATATTTTACTTTCTCACAGCTCAGGCTTTTATGACAACGTTCATAAAATATTTTAACTAAAAGTAAATCAATCAAACATCGAGACTTCCCTGAAAACATGTAGGCTAATATGACCCGCCATTGATATGCACCCACATAAATCTTGGAAAGTCTGTGCCATTGCTTTCAACGTACTTAATGTTTTTAATTGGACATCGTCCACTCTGTCGTTCATCTGTTTGCAAATTGGCATTTTCTTCACAAGTGGTGAAGACTTCACAAAGACTTCTTACCATCTCCGCCTCATGTTTTGGCCAACATTGAGGGTTAACATTCATTCACATTGCTTGCTTGAACAAAGCGTCTTTGCTTGGGGATGTCTTGACACCCACCTCTGAAAAACAAGAAGTGAGGTACCAAGGAAGCAAGATAAGTTTTATCACACTGTAGAGAAAATAACAAGAGATTAACAATAATAACAAATAACTTTTTTTCTTCGTGGTTTTATTGCGCTGGCCTGGAGTCAGGCGTTGGAGCTCGTAGTTCTTAGAAGGCAATTTTCAGGGAACAAAAATGGTGGAAATAATGAATATTTGATGAAAGGAACTTCGTAAAAATCATCAATGATCAAAATTTTGAATTGTGCCAAATTACACACAAAATGCACACAGATTGGCATTACACACAAAATGCACAAACAGGCCAAAATTGCACACATTTTGTGCAATTACACACACATTGGCAACGCTGCTGCTCACATCAACAAACAAGTGAAGACGATACGGCCACGCCGATAAGCGTGGCGAGATGGAACTTGCTTCGGTTCTTCGCTCTGGATACCACTACCGATCGCAATTGTTGGAATTCAAATACTGTGCCACAACAATGCGTATCTCAAAACTTTCGTAGTGACCGTAGACGGTAGTACTAATGAAGAACATTCAGAACCAGTTAATGAGGAAGAATGATGCGCCTTGAAGGGATTTCAAGGAATTTGTACGAAAGAAAAGTGAAATTGAAAGTAGAAAATACTCGAGAGAAAAGGGAGCATGCAACATAACGCATGTGGAAGATACATTTGCCTGATTGTCGATCAAAGAACTCACTCTTTCACTGGTTTTTCAAGAGGTGTAACACTGGAATTGCACCAATGATAGGTTACAGACTGTACGAATGCACAAACTCTTTTCATTAGTATTTTTCAAGAACTATTTTTGGTTTCCTTAAGAAAATATGAATAAATAGTGAAGTTACAGCATTTTAAGTAAACCTTTCCAAGCAGCAACCGTCAACTCAGGAGACAATCTGATATTCTTGCCTTAAGTTGGAAATGGAAATTTGGCCAGCAAAGCTTTAAAACCCAACTTTTTTGAGACTGGGAATCTGTTGAAAGCAAACATCCGTACAGCTGAAATTAACTGCCGAATTTCTTTTTACTGACTTTTCATGTTCGAAGTGGGAAGGCGAACATCATATGAGGGTAGCATAGGCCAATAGTAGCTTACGGAAACGTAGTTTGTTAATTAACCTATTATGAAGTCATTATCGAAGGTTTTCTGCAAGTTATATTGTAAATGACAGGATATAACGTCCTTCTTATATTAGTTAAAATTGCCCAAGGAAGTGTATTGAGAGCGGAAGCAAGCTTGCAACCATAATAAGAGATAATTCACATAGTTACAAATATTTCTATTTAATATTTTCTCTAGTGTAGGTCAGTTGCATGTGTGATATGTTCGTAGTTGTTTTTTATGCTCACTTCATGTTAGAAATAGTAAAATATTCGCAGCCTTATACGATATGACAGTGAATGCCAAGTTTAATATCAAGGTGTTGTGTAGGTTCTTCGTTAGTTTGAATTTAGTGTCTTTTTTCAGGACCTGAGTTATATAAAATGTGGATCTACAGAACAAGGGAGAATTCGAACCACCGTAATTCATATTTTTCAAGGCTCTCACACCGGTAATCAAATCCTGAACTTTGTACACCATAGATCTACACATAAGCCGCTAGGTCAGCGGTGATAACGCTATTCATAATTGTTAGAGTACACACAATAGTACTGGAACACATTGGAATAATAGGAACTGTTACTATGGAACCTTCAGATTTACTACTCGAAAAATGCTACCATGCGACGCAATTTATTTATGTTCATAAAAGGAAATAGTAACCATAAGAACAATTATAATAGTCTTGCGTAAAATACGTTATTCATCTATAACGCCAATTTGCAATTTAAAACTCTGTAATTCGTAAAATGCATGGTGAGTCTCCAATATTATTTCCTGAAACTATAACGAAAATGTCTTTTATTTAAATGTGTTTTCAAAAGCTTGAATAAGTAGTAATTTGCGTTTTAAATGTGAGTAGTAATATACAATAATATGTTTACAAAACTTAAAGGCACAACAGAAAAAAAATGAAAAGAACTGACATCTACTGGTCAAATGATGAATTAACAATTAAAAATTAATGTGCAACGAGGAGTTGCTTTCAAAATTAAAATGAAATTCGTATTCTGGTCAAGTTTGGCAAACCACATTTTGAAAACTTTACTGGTAAAATTTTATGCTCTGCATGAAAACACATATTTATAAGGAACTCATTTCTGCAGGCGCCAGAATTAAATACAAAGTAATCTAGTTGTATTTTAGATTTACAAGTGCAGGGTTACTGGTGTAAAATCATAACAAGTGCTTATCTATGGATAGAATATGTGAGTGTATATGAAAGACAACTGTATTAGAACTATCTTCCACCGGCGGCGTATTTCTGTACAGTGTATAGAAGCTGTATTTCAGGTTTACAAGTGGAGCGTTAGTAGTGTGAAACCTGAGAAATGCTATTAAAACTCGTATCCCATTATCAAAACCCACTTCTTTAAACTACCCTGCCTTACGGCGTGTACTCACTGTCGCTCATACGACTGCTTCTTTGGGATGCACCGCGCTTTTGCGTGAGCTCACCAGCTTCACCCTGACCTGACTCGGTTAGATAGCATTCATCCTTTTTATTGCCCACCTAGCACAGATTGATTTGTGGTTTTTGAACTGTAATTTTTATACCTTACATTCTTATGCTGTATTTATACGAAAATCGTAAAAGAATTGTAATTTTTCAACAATTACTTCTGATGGCCTCCTTGAATTTTATGTACCAGTATACTAAATTCAGTAATGTCATGTCTCTCAGCTCAAATCCTTTGGAGAACATTAAGACGGAAATTAATGAAAGAATTATAATTTTTCAACAATTATTTCGAGTGGTTGTCCAAAACCTGACCTGTACGCAAATTAAGTTATTTTAAATGAAAAATTGTTTCTTAAGAGGCCCAAGTACTGAGAGATGAAAACACCGATAATTATGAAATATCTTCAAATAGATACAAGATAATCAAATTGTGGAACGAGAGCACAGTAATACTTTACATGAGATACCGTTATTACAAGTCACCTAGTAGTTTTCCGTATGCAGCCATTTAGAAAATAAATGCCTAAATGGCTGGAAATCGAAAGCAGATAAGTGAGTCGTGATAATGGTATTTTAGGTCAAATGATATTGTCTAGCGAACTCTTGTTCGACTTTTCGATTATCTTTTATCTATTTGAAAATATCACATAAATACTGTAAAATTAATGGTATTTTAATTTCGCTGTGGTAGGGCCTCTTAATCTTTTGTTAACGAAATTATAATTTTCCGTCAAAAAATTCCACATTCCTTCATGACTTCATGGTCGCTGCTCGCAATAATTTACGTCTAAGTTTGTAACTTCACAATCTTTTAATAATTTCTACCGAAATACAAAATAAGAAATGCAGAAAATACAATACTATACTGTACTACCGTTTTGAATTTAAGAATCTGAGGATATATCCGCGATTGAAACGCAAAGGATTAAAAATAGGAAACAGGACGAGACATTGATGTCTATCTTCGCTTTGACTTCACTACAATTTTTCTTTTCCATGTTAAGTAAATTACAGAAATCAAGCTTCCTTACTATTATATTCATGAAATTGGGCCGCGGTGGCTCAGTGGTAGAGCGTTCACCTCTGGTGCTTGGGGTCTTTGGTTCGATCCCACCAGGTGAGCTTTGTGGTGTACAAACACCATGTGCGTGGGTTTTCTCGGGGTTCTCCCGTTTCCTCCCACTTTCTTCATTCCACGATTTCATTCATCTCTTATCATCACCGTCTCCTTTAGCCTAGCCGGCATAAACGTGGGACGTAAAAACGTAAAGATGATTTATATTCAAGAAAAACAAGCTTCCTTATTGTTTTCTCGAATCTAAAAAATGTGTATAAATTCTAAAGTTTCAGTTAGATATTGTAGAAATTCAAAAACAGAAAGCCTCAAAATCTTTGCCTATATGTACAGTTTGTCCACCTAAACCATATATCAAAATTGTGCATCGTATTTTAGTCTATACACTGTCCGTCATACTGAAAAATAATATCTAATTATTCTTGGAGCACTATGAAATTTGACTCGCTAATTTGAGCACAAATAGGATTACTACTTTTTCGGAAATCGTAAAACGGGACAAACTTATTTTATTTACCATGTGAAAATCGTCACTACTGGAACATTTTCTAAAGGATATTAGAAAGAAATATATTACGTTCATGAATGTAAAATGTGATCTAAATATATTTTAGCCTAGCCATAAATACATGAAACAGAAAACAGTGTTGGATTGTTATTGGTTAGTGTGGCAACAGAAGGTATGAACTTTTGAACTGGTTAAGAAATAACTATGATTGCTGATGAATTGATTCATTGTTTCTTTCAGAAAAATGTTCCGGGGTGCACACTTAGTATTCGAAGGTGCACATAATACTTTCCCACGGTAGTATTGTATTTATTATTATGTTATAGAAGTATTATATTGGTCTCCTATGAGGGGTACAAAGAAGTACATTTGGGTACAGAACAATACTCGTTCAATACGACATAAACGTAGTGGCTTGTAACATTGGACTCTCCCAAAGACTTGGACCCCTCCTGACCATAATTTCTGGAAGCGAGTCAGGCCCCTATCCAAAGGGGTCCAGGGGGGCCGGCCCGTTCCTAAAGTTTTGCTGGTCCCTCTAAAATGTTCACGGTAGGCTTGCAAATGAACTATGATATGTCGCTGAACTATCATATAGTTGGATCTGTCCCCCTAACTTCTAACGGCCCCCCCTAATATTTTTGCGCTGGCTACCGGCCTGATGCCAATCTGCACCAAACAATTATAATACTCTAGACTTTACATAAATTCTCATACTGTAAGTATGTAAGGTTTTAACCTCACCAACCAAGAAGCTACTGTTTTCTTTACAAAAAAAAAATTAAACCTCAAAAAATATTTTACCTTTTAACTTCAAAAAATCTGATCCTCAGGATATATTTTATATAATACAATATGGTGCTTGAACGGGCGCCGTTAATTTAACGTTATCCGTGAAGATGTTAGCAAAGATGTTGACTCCATTAATGAATTCAGCCGAGATAATTAATTGCTCCATACATGCATAGCAGCATCATACCTGTTACTAAAATAGGACAGAATTCAAAAATTCAAAAATTGTTCAAAATGTATATCGCGTGGAGTAACTAGTGACGTATTTATTGGGGTTAAAGTGCTCAAGTACCCCTCCCTGAGATGAATTTGTTAGTTTTTCATATTTCACGTACAACAATGATCCTTCTTACCATTTCTAAAAATTTCATTGACTTTCCATTTTTTTAATACTCTTTGTTCAGAAAAAGGGGCCGGCCTTAAACCGATTGGTCCAATCGGGCCCTGCGCCCAAAGGAAACCCGCAATAGTGTCGTCTACTCTTCTTAAAGTCTAATCTACTCTCTAGCGCCGTTTTAACAGCATATTAGACTCCAGAGCAAACAAATGTGTTGTGGTCCCTATGACTAAATTTTGTTCCTAAAACATGTAATTAATACATACTATTCTGTTTGCGGGCCCCCTGCCAAGTGTTAAATGGATAGTTTGTATTGCATTTCCGCGCATAAGCAAACATTTTCTGAATTTAATGCTGTAGTAGTATCTTTATTTTTTTGCTTGTAAAACTTCCGTTGTAGAAACAGATATTATGCCTAGGGAGTAGTCTGCATACCACCAACTTTCATAACTACTCCTCCAAATTTCCTTACACACACACCCCTGGGCGTACTTATATTGTTTTCTTTGAGTATCTGTAAAATTGTATATATTTATTCTGAGTGCACACCCTCTTTTGTTTTGAACATTCCACTAAATAAATGTTCCTGGTGTCCTTACCGATTATGTCATGTGATAGTACCGTGAGTACCGAGATGATATCAAAGAAATCAGCCGCAGTGCGACTTCTTTGCACATCCTTTCTCTTTTTATTGCTATATTAGAAATACAAAACCAGAGGACAAACGTTGCCCTTTCTTGCGAAAAATCCCGTGGTTGTATTTTTTAAAATCAAGTCAGGAAAATCGAATATGCACTATAGTGCGTACTGAATAGGTGGCTGCTTATGAAGGTTTGTGCTCTAACTCCAATAATCCAATGGAAAATATGTCATCCATCTTCCACCTGTTTTGTAAGGTTTGTGATCGTCTCATCACCATTTCATTTTGTATGCAGTCGATAATGACTTCAAGCTGATTATACCTTTCGTAAGTAGATACGTACCATGTTCTCACTAGCGTACTCAGTAGCGTAAGTTTTGCTACTTGAATTTTTTTTTGAAAGGTACAGCTCTTAAGAAATCTTTGAACCAACGAATTCATATCAATATGAATTTCATTATGTCTTACAAATATAAACTTATGGAAACATAGACATCACCATTGTATTTCTCGTAAAATTCTAGCCAAATTTGGTATATTAGATAACCCACTTCCTATTTTTAAAAAAAGTAGAGCGAGATAGAATATGGCCAACTTCAAGATGGCGGCCATGATAAGTATACCCTCGAATAGATGTCTACTTACTGCCGGTGTCGGTTGATGTGTTTTTGGTTTTCATTCCTTTCCCCGTTTTACAAATAAAATGGAATTTTCGAACTTGAAACATATTGTTATGGCTTATTCTAATCAATCAGGTTTTTGGTCACTGCGACCGTCTTTATGGACGGAAGCGCTTTAAATTTTGCTTACGCTCGTTTCTTGATATTCCACACTTCTAAGTTTAGTCAAGGCAGAGTCGACACTGGTACAGAACGTTTTTAAAAAATTGCGAGGAATAAGGGTGAAATATGTATTTTAATATTCATTCACTGTCTGCATTTCCATTTGAGTTATTTCTCTGAAAAATTAGCTAGTATAAGCAATGCAAATGGCGAGCGTTTTCACCAGAACATTTTGTAGATGTAAAACGTTATAAAAGGAAATGGGTATAACAACTAGACCAGCAGAACTCGTTCTTGGCTAAGCAGTTAGTTACGAGCCTTTGGAGTGGGAGACCCGGCTCCGATTCTCCGCGTGAGCTTTTCGTTCGGATCCCACGTTAATCAGTGGGTTCTGTCTGATATAGCTTCGCTGCTGAAAGGATCGCTAGACTCAAAATCAACTCAACTCACCAGAGTAGCAGGGAGAGCCCAATATATATATACAGATCTTGGTTCTACAGATCTTGGTGCAAGATAGTTGTTAACCTGAGGTCCCACACCATTCAATGCTGGCCCTGTTCAGAAATAATATTGTATTTTTCAAATTTCATTCGATGCAAGAACTGCGTTCTTTGTTCTTTCTTTCATCCATGCTACTCTTCTGTTTCTTTTTTTAGTTGTTACTTTCTTTCGTTTCTCCTATCATATGTTCGACCGTTGTTGTTTGTGATTCAAGTCGGCCGTCTAAGACCAAAACTAAGAGGTGCTGATAAGTGAAATTGGTGTTCCACACCAACTTGCACGGATATCAACATAACGGGACTTTAGTTAGTATATCAAAGAAATACTTACATAATTTAGTTACAAAGAAAGGTATATGTTTAAATTAAATCAAATCAAGAGGAAGAAAATAAGTAAAATGGTAAATAAAATAGGCCAAAAGTATGCTTCCTTTTTCATCTATGAATTGAAAAAATGTTAGATTCACTGCTAAATTTTTGTGTGTATCATATCACATAAGATTTACCAGTCTGCAATTCTTGTAATTAAAACTTCAATTTATGCATAAATTAAAATATATTTAATTCTCAAACTCAGGTGGGCAATTACCCCAAGTTTCCCCATGTTGTGCAATGCTCCCCTGAAATAAAATCCTAAATACGCCAATGGGAGGAACATATGTAATGTGTACGTACTGAAATTATAATATTATAAAGCCCCATTTGCGTGATCCTAGTGACGGCAGAAACTCTTCGAGCTTCAATCCATATTAAAAAAAAATCAAGCTATATCTTATAATTTATACTCCTTGGTATCCAACAATAAAACCGGAAGTGATAAGAATTTCAGTAAAGAAGTAAGAGAGTAGACCACTCTTGTCCTTGGAATGCTGAAATTTGTGTATTTGTATTTGTAACTTTTGAGTAACAACAGCACATATTACATATAAATATCAATTCACCCAAATTTCAAACGAACTACTAAAAAGATAAGTCGTGTATATGAAAGACTGAACTAGCCAGAAATTTAGTATACCGTAGTACAGAAAATTATGGATTATACAAATTCATGTATGAAAAATTCAAATTCATGTATGAAAAATTCAAATTCAAATATAAGATCTCTAAAATTTGCTTGCTTCCTCTTAGTAAAACTCAAGTAGAAAGTCAACTTCATTATTAATTTGTGTCCAAATAAATATAGGTATTTTTAAGCTTGTTTATGTAAAACATATATTTCATAGCTTATAACATATTTTGTATTACTATGCCAAATAAATATATTTTGCCATCTAGAAAGCATTGTTTACTGCTACGGAGGTGTAATTGTAGTTATTACTAATAGCTTATTAGGGGCGTGCCAGCAAATGTGTAAGTCGCTGGTCGAAATTTACTATCCAGGTTCAGCGTTGCGATGAATTTTCTGCTTTTCCCTATTGGGCCACTAATAACATTGTAAATGAAAATAAAAATAATAATCGTTAGCACAAAGCTCTTCAAAGCGTTCACGTCGGTCCGTTCTAATGGAAACTCTAACAAAGATTGTACCAACGACTTCCACTGCCCTTTAAGATTGATAACTGTAGGCATTGGTGTACCCATGGTAGGATGGGGTGTGGCCCCCGAAACAACTTCTTGCTCCTCAAATGGTGTTCCTCTTTAAGTATTTATTTAAACATGCTTATTGTACTAAATGCAGAATGCCTATAATGGAACAAGCGGATATAAAAGTGACCATTCCTTGTATGGAGAGCAGGGATAAAAGTGGATCTGAAAAAGTAGGGGGACAGAGCGGCATAACATGACGAAGTCTCCCCAGCCTATGTTTGTCCGGGGACGCCATACAATTTTTTGAAGGTGCGGGACGGCATGCCCTCGCGTTTCCCAGCACTTTTATCCTTGATGGAGAGCATTAGGTTTAGTAAACATAAATTTGGAAATTGTAAAAATTCCCCCATTTTCCTCTTTTAGAACCGCAATTTTCGAAAACGCTGAAATACATGTACACCTATCTTTCATTATGGATTTCAGACCTCGAATTTAAATGAATCCTCAGCAATACGCATCTTCTGAATAAAGAGTCAAAAATTTTAATAGTACAAATTGTTATTTTTAGAAGCCAATTTTTTAAAAAAAGACATTGAATTAGAACGTTATATACCGGTCTTTATATCTCCAACTGAAACGACTATCCGCATCAATTTTTCTGTATAAAGAAAATGAAAACTTTCAGTTTTACGTCCCACAGTTATGCCGGTGAGGCTAAAGGAGACGCTGATGATAAGAAATGAGTGAAATGGTGGAATGAAGAAATTGGGAGGAAACGGGAGTACCCCGAGAAAACCCACGAGCACAGTGTTTGTCCACCACAAAATCCACACGGCCCGAGCTGGGATCGAACTAGGGACTCTAAGCAGCGGAGGTGAACGCTCTACCACTGAGCCACCGCGACCCCAATTTTTCTGTATAAAGAATCGAAAATTTGTGTAGTAAAAAATTGCTGGTTTTTCTGCATTAGAAGCAGAATTGTATTTTTTTCTCGTATTTCTAATTAAAAGTTACAATACGTACTAAATTTCACATCTCTAATTTAAATGATTGATCTCATTAGATAATTTCATGATAAAAGAGTCGCAATTTGTAATATAGAAATTGCCACCCCCCGTTTTCCCCATTTAACAGCAGAATTCTGAAACACATATTGAATCGTTGTTAATAGGCAGCCCATATGCCCACTTACAGAGAGATACTTTATTTTATTATATATATGAACCACTTTTACCCTACCTTAGAATATACATGTCAAAAAATCATTTCTTGTTTCTTCTTTCCATGGCTTAGGAAGTTCCCTGTTCTAAATTTGTTTTTAGCTTTAGTACTGTTGCCTTTATGTTGATAAGAGAGTCACTCTTATTCCTTTAAAAATGAAATCTTAAGTTAGTTTTGCGTCCCACTGTTATGCCGGCTATTCTAAACGAGAACGTGATGATGAGAATTGATTGCAATGGTGGAATTGATAAAGTGAGAGGAAACGGGAGAAGTCCAAGAAATCCCACACACATGGTGTTTGTCCACCACAAGGTTCACTTGGCGCGAGCTGGGATCGAACCAAGGACACCAGGCACCAGAGGTGAACACAGTCACCATGGTCCCTTTTACTTTTTTAAGTAATACTATAGAAATGAAAGGAAAACAATTGTGAACAACGTCACATTAAAATAACAAACTCTCCAAATTACAGTGGTAAACTCATCAACTTAAATGTATTTTTAATTTGTGAAAACTGAACTTGGGTGTTATATGTTTTAGATTAAATAGTCAAATTTAATTTAAGTATAATGCAAATTTATTTTGAATGAATGAATTTCGTTTCACAGTGTGAAACTTGAGTTGAGTTGATTTTGAGTTTAAGGTCCCGTTCAGCAGTAAGGCAATATGAGACGTGGATCTACTAATTAAGGTGGAATCTGAACCATATGAGCTCCAGACGGGAATCGAACCCGGGTCCCCCACGACAAAGGCGTGTACGCTAACCTCTTAGCGACGATGGAGCTCCACAATGTGAAACTACGATAGACTTCCAAACTATGGAAATTTAATTCCTGTTTATAAACCAATGCATCCATAACATACCTATTGGTTGCAATACAGGAACAACATCAAAGGTAAAACCTGTTCCTCGGATGCCGAATCAGTATCAGAAAGCCATTACTCGTTGCTGTATCCCTTACTGGTTTCGTTCTATCACGTTAAAGGTTGAAATAAAAATCGTTAACTTCAACCACTAACTGTTTCAATTGATGGTTAAGAGAGGCGGTAGAATCTATTCTTGGTACGCTAAATCGGCAGCAGAACACTGCATCTAGATATCTCTTATAGTTTTTGCTCTATGAGAATAAGTATTGAAATCAGAACTATTAATAAATTCAACTCTTTCTGATTTCGATGTAGTGTTGCGAGTTGTGATGATATATGCACTCTTGAGATACTCTTGAGATACTGTATCTATTATTTAAAAAAAAAAAAAAATGTCGCTTTCAATTCCCTTTTCTGATGTATGACCGTAAATGTTGAAACCAAAAATGGTTAATTTGAACCACTTCTGGTTTGAACAGAGGGTTAACGAAAAAGATGGACCTTATTCTTGGGACTCTAAGTCAATTGTAAACAAACCATATCTCAAAATCTCTTGCTGCTTTTTCTCTATGAAAATCAGTTTCCTCTATTGAAACCGAACACTTCAGCTTTGGGAGAATGTTTCACATTGTGATAATATTCTCAGGAGACCCTCAATGTATTCAAGAAAACCGTTTATCGCTAACTGTTATCATTTTTGTTCTATAGCGATAAATGGTGAAACCGAAGATGGGTTAATTGAACTACTTCCAGTTTGGATAAAGGGTTAACGAAAAAAAAAAATAAAACTTTTTCTTGGCAAGTTAAATCGACTGCAAAAATTCACATGTCGATGTTCTCTTTCCGGTTTTGCTCTGTGGAAATCAGCATTGAAATTAGTAAATTTCAACCACTTCCGTTTTTGATAAACTGTTACAGATTGTTATGATATTCTCTTGAGATCCTGAATTCATTGCATTTAACAGATTGTCGCTATTGTCATTTTTGTTCTATGGTGATAAAGGTTGAAATCGGAAATAGTTAACTTAAGTACTCCCAGTTTCCATACAGGAATAACGTAACCTGTACTTGGCAAACTGAATCAATTACAAAAATTCACATTTCAATATTTCTTACAGTTTTTGCATTATGGAAATTAGTTTTCAAATAGAACGTAGTAGTAAACTTGAAGTACTTCCGGTTTTAATAGAATGTTGCAAATAGTTGTGTTACATTATTTTAAGACGCTGAATCTTATACGGAAAATCGCTTCTCCATATCCGTTACTGTTTTCGTTCTATGGCGAAAAACGTTGAAACTGGAAATGATTAATTTTAACCACCTCCAGCTAGAATAAAGGGTAAATGGAGGAGATAGAACCTATTCTTGATACGGTTGAAGCATTGATTTGTCGCTCTTTATGCTTGTGGATTCATCTGGACACTTGAAAAGAAATAACCTATTAATATACATAAATATGTAAATATGAAGACATCATAAACATGATAATGAAGACATAGTTACCACAGAAATTGACTTAATATAATCCATTATAATAATAAATACAAATCAACTTTTGCTTTTCGACGAAGTGTCCCCACCGTTAATCTAATCCGGGACCGCTCGCACCAAAGACGTGAGCATTAGCAACTACTTTATGCAGGGTCACCAGTTGCGATAGAAATATATATCAAGAGGTAACTTAATTAGTGTAACACACGTCTGGAGGTGATTCCTGACATCGAGAAAGTTAAAAACGGTCCTATGAATATATAAAATATTGAGCAATTTGGTAGAGTTAGCGAGGGCCGAAAAAGTGGGAACAGTATGTTTGGAACGTAGTTATCGATGTGCAGAAAGACAGAAACGTACGCAGGTCAGGTACACCACAGGAGATGTTCAAACTGTCTATCAGAGACACCAATGCATGCATAACAATGCCGAATCACGATTTGACAAACCTACTCGAAGATACCTAGATCATGGCGAACAGTTGTACAGGCCTTATGTATACACTCTTCTAAGTCAATGATATCGTTCACAGGAGTAGGATACACCACACTTTTAATGTGTCCCCACAGACATAAGTCCAGTGAAATCAGACCGCGAAACCAAGCAGGCCAATGCACTGGACCCGAGGCCGATTCAACATCTTAGGAAGTTGTTGTTTAACCACTAGCGGGCATTCACACTGAAATGCACAAGAGCCCCGTCATCCATATATACATGTTGCGGTAAATCGCTAGGGGAATAATTTTCCAGTAATTCGGACAGTGTACCCTGCAGGAAGTTCAAATTCTGTGCTCTATTCAGTCTTCGGGTTAGTATGTATGGACCGATCACTTGAACATAGACAATACCACACCATGCATTGAGTTTAAATTGGTGTTGATGATGAGTGATAACCGTACGACGGGAATATGTACCTGTATACATACGTAAGTTGTGTATATTGATGAAAGGTTTCCTTCCAAACGTGGCCTCGTCAGTGAACTGTGATGCTTGAAACAGCATGATAATAGTCTGTTGAATGAATCACTAGCAGAATGCTTCACGTGAATGGAAATCCGCTTTTATCAGTTCTCATATCCTTTGCAGTTGAGTGGGTATAAGACATTTTAATTTTACGCACATCACACAATTATGTGACAAACGCATTTCCACAGCTTCGAACACACTCGTCCATAACAGATGTTTGTACACAAAGAAGTCGACCAGCATACACATGAACAAGTAATACGGTCCCTGTTTCAATCGCGCCGATGTATTGCTGCAAACATTCTGTATGATAGTTGGGCTCAGCTAGGAAAACGCTCCTGATAGAGTCGTGCTGCTTTACTCCCATTGCCATCTGCACTACAGTACATGAATAGCATGTCGGCCTCTTCGCGGTTTGAATAACACACTTTGTTTTAGTCGAGCACTGCCATTTCTAATATTCATCACTTGCAGCAGAATAGCCGTATTTCTGTATTATAGTGTCTTAAACACAAGTGTCAGCTACATATGTGAACCGAGCAACTATGTATTGAACACCAGTGCCACCTCTGGACTGTCTAGATCGCCATCTCTAAGCTTACCGGTTTTTGGTATCCACCTCTTTGAACTTACTGATCCTATGCTTTCTGACCGACGTTTGTTACATTAATTAAGTTGCACCCTGTATCAGTGGCATAGGGAAGGGGGGGCAGAGGGGCCGGTCTCCCAAAGCGGTCCGATAATGTACTTTGGTACTTTGATGTTTGTAATTTTTTAAATATATTTTTATGTTTATATATTTTTTTGTTTGTAATTTTTCTACATGTACCTATAACAGCACTTGGGCCCCCCCAAACACACATCCTGGCTACGCTACTGCCCTGTATACTCCTAAACGCTACTGGAAAATGTTCCCTTAGCGATTTACCGCAACATGTAGAAAGCACAAACACTCACGTATAGAGCAGGTCAACAATGCGTCATATACTTATGCATAAACTAGTTCACTAATATTCTATTTTAACAATCATTTTGACTTCCAAGTGTTCTCGATTTTATATTAAAGAAGAAAAGAGACAGAAGCACGTAAGAAGAACAGAAACAAGGCGATTCCAAGAATATACATGTATAGATATATACGTAAGGAATTTTTTATCCCTTCAACTCAATGCTGCGCTGGATCGAAATGCTGAAAGCAAGTTTAGAGTCTGCCATGCATTTTAAAGTTCCCTGGAGAGTCGTTTCCCGTAAGCTACACTATATATATATATATATATATATATATATATATATATATATATATATATATATATATATATATATATATATATATATATATATATATATATATATATATATATATATATATATATATATGCCAACACACAAAACAAAGTATTGGGAGCCGGCAACGCAAGAAATGCTAATTCAAGTTGAGCCTTAAGGGTGAGAAAATTGGAAATCGAAAAGTTTGAAATATTTTGCAATCCATTTTGAAAACAAGTCAACATGTAAATTAAACATGCATCAAAGAAGAAATATGGGATGAAGTTTATAATAAAACGTAATAAAATATAAATAAGACACAGTTTACATGCTTCATTTTCTGTAAATATCAGAATCAATAATATATTGCTACTATCTGTTTTTCAATAAATATTGTAAAGTGAAATGTAATAACAAACATTAAATCTAGAACGGGAGGCTGTGTCAAAATAAATATAATAGTCTATACAAGGGTACACCATAAGTCTTGCAATTTTTCCAAAACCCAAACAGTAGGCACGTATATACCTTGCGATTGACCCTAACTACCTGATGAAACTGGACCAAAAGGTAGTGCAGCAAGCTGACTGTTAAACACATAGAACCCCATTTAGTCAGCGTCTTTAGTCAGCTTTCAATACCAGTAACGACGAGTTCTTAGCTGATACTTGAGCTTGTTACCGTATGCGTTCGAACTCAGGCTTAACGTGGCAGCAGTAACGCAAAATATTTGTCATGGAAAAGATACAGTGAATAAGATCAGATCAACTCTATGGTTCCAGAAACTTCTTGCAGGTAGTAAGAACATAGAAGAACAGCCAAGATATCGCCACTAAAGATTAAGTGATTCTCAGGTCATGTAACTTTTTCATTGAAGAAAATACATCCACCAACACACAACAATTGTCAAACACCTTCCGCCTGACTCAGTCCACTGTAATGTGTTACCTTCAAGAATTCTGGAAAAATCGTCAGGAAGTACTGCATTGTGCCATATGACCCAGCTCAGACTCAGAGAAGAGTGGACGTATGCCAACAACTGCTACGAAATTCTCATGATATGCATTCACCGAAACGGATCGTCACATTGGCGAAAAGTGGATCGTTATCTGAAATTCAAATATGCAAAAGTAGTGGTTGAGGAAGGCCAATCTTCCAGAACACATCAACAAGACGCAGCATCCCCTCATTGGCGCATTCCAGTTTGTGACGCCCTAAAATTCCGATGAACTTCCGATTGGTGTATTGGTGAGAATGACCTAGCATTGTTCCACTGGCCTCCCGGATCTCCTGATTTAACGTTTTTCCAGCTTCTCCCGGTGAGAGTACGTTAATTACCTTGTTTACGTACCCCCACTACCGCAATCCTTAGCCGAGTTCACAAAACGCATCAGTGCTGCAGTGCAGACAATTGACAGGACTATGCTACAAAATGTGTGGGATGAGCTCGAATATCGTCTGGCCGTGTATCGTGTCACCAAAGGGGCGTATATTAAACATTTGTAGAAGATGAATAAACTTGGTGAGTCTGTGGATCTTTTCATATATCTCTTATATGTGTATGTGTAATACTTTTGAAAATATAGCCTTTTCAAAAGTAATGAACCATTTATGCTAGCACTGTATTTCCTGATCTTTTTCCGCCCAAATATTTCAGCTCCTACATTCATATCTCTACATTTTCCTAAATAAAAGAATTTATTACAGCTTCTTGTATTTCCAATAATAATTCTTTGCTGTCGTTGATTGATCAGGATTACATGTTAAACATGATTCTCCGAAAAATTGGACAATAGAACTCTCTCTCTCTCTCTCTCTCTCTCTCTATATATATATATATATATATATATATATATATATATATATATATATATATATATGAACAATAGACGACCGAAGCTTTTAAAGTGAGAAGGAGATCTAAAATTATCTCTTACTTTATTGTTATCCTCCTTTCCAAACTCCTTCGACAGTAAATGAGTTCGTACTTCTTTGATAACGTCTCAGATCACGTTCAAAAAGATACGACGTGACAAAGGATTTTGGTAACGATTACGCAGAATTCCTTGCAGTCACGTTTTTCCGTACTACGAAGCTACTTGCTTTTACTTTGAGCTAGTTTCTCCTCCATTTCTTTCGTGCATTAAAGAAAAAAAAAAGAAGGGAAAAAATAAAGGAAAAAAGGAAAGATACCTTCGACTCTATCATGTTCTATGACCCTTCTATCGCGATCTTTCACTCATCTGTTCCTTCTCATTTTTCTTTCTCTCTCACGTTATATAGATATATATATAATATTCATTTTTAAGATAGATTGATAGTGTGTTCCAATTTTATTTTTCTTTCCCGTTCCTATCTGACCTTCCAGCTATCTTTTTTAAATTTTCGTTACGTTTCCTTCTTATCTTATTTCTTAGAATTTGCCTTATTACCTCCAAGAAAATCATGATGACAATAAATAATATTATTTTGACCTGTTCTAATAAAAAGTCAGATTGATAAGCTTTGTATGGTGAACTTTAAACTAACAATTGTTTAGTTAATGAAATTGACATTAAATATGTTTCGGTCCTCTGTATATACTCATATATTAATTTTAACTGAATGCTTTGCGGAGTTACATTTTTCCTCTCATCTTTTCAGTATTATCTGAATTTGATGGAAAACTGTGGTGACGTGCAAACAAGAACACCTATATAGTAATCAATGGATTTGCAGGTGTACTATTCGTAGATCCATCATTACGTCTACATGCTAACACTTACTAAGAAAACTGCAACTCACATAAGCAGTATATATATATATATATGGATCTGTAATATATATAGAGCCCCTCCCCCCCTCCGTTCTGAATATACACTATCTAAAGTGAGAAACTGGCAGTGAAAATAGCAATACTTTCCTAAAATTTCATGTCATGTTTCCGTTTCGGGCTTAAAAGAAAGCAGTTTTGCCTAACACAATAGTTTAACAGTCAGTTCCTGATACACATCACAGATGCCTAAAGACATTTTTAAAAAAATAAATTTGATTCAAATGTACTGATAGTTATTGGTGCACCCCCTCAGAAAATCCTCGATCCGCTATATATATATATATATATATATATATATATATATATATATATATATATATATATATATATATATATATGTGTGTGTGTGTGTGTGTGTGTGTGTGTTTTACAGTTTCGGTTATGTAATATAGCCTTCCTCAGAAGGTAATGCTAACACTTGCTACTCCTTGACTTCTCTACCTTCTTCATTGTATTTGTCTCTTTTTTTTTTTTTAAAAAAAAAAGTCAATTGCAGTCTTATACCAAGTTTTTAATTTATGCCTTGAACAGAGTAAATAACTTCAATTAAAGAAGGCTTACAAATAATGTTTACATAATTTAGACATATAATATATCAATAAAGACTGTAATAAAAGAATGTACATGTTAAATAACATACCAACATGTATTACTTATGTGTTACATGTATATTGTTTACATGTATAGTGAAAAAAATAAAAAATAAAACCAAGCAATGAAAAGATACTCTAAATAAATTGCTGCATACATACAAAAATCTATCATCCAGTAATCTGGTGAGATTTAATATTCATGTCGAAGAACTCATATCGTTGTTAATTACGTTATATTAGCAATGACGAGCGCCTAATACAATGCTAAAAAAGTTCAAATTCGACAACGATATTTTAATTATATGCAGCAGATTAGAATTTTATTTATTGATTTGATAATTTTTATATACGGTATCAAGGGAACTCCTAAATCCAAAAAGATTTTACTGATGAATCATTATATAATTTGCACAAGCGTACTGAAGAAGAATTAGTGAATTTTTCAGTTCTTGGAATACCATATTTAAATAAATGTCTATTCCTGTTTGTAATTCCAACAGCATTATATGAGATACTTTCCAAAACTTCTAAAACATCCATCTTATAGTTTACAATTTTGTATAACAAAATTTGTGGTGTATTACACTCCTAGCTTTAAGGATAATATATTGAAATTCAGGAAATAAAGTAGAGAATGAAATCCTTAATCTTAGTGCAGACATATACTTATTAAAGTAAAGAAATTGCAAACAAAAATCTTTTGAATCAATTCTAATTTATTTACATTCAACTTACATGATTTAACCCTTTAGCGCATAGCTTTGCATATATGTAAAGTTTACTTTGAAATTGTATTGCGCCATGTAGTTTCTAGTTCGGATATAGAAAAGTAGCTTTGCGTATCAACTACGATGCCCTTTCACTAATGAAATTCTGAATTTCCAGCTAAATGTCATAGTAAGCCAGCGTTGGTCTCTTCGTATTACTTGCTCCACGCGGAGTTGTCATCTTGTCATCTTTGAACCTTCTTTGCTCGCTCAGGTGCACATGTTTTGAACTGTTGATTTTTTCTATGTTAGTCAGAAGTGTAATAAGTGCAAAAGTTCCAGTACGCTGACATTCGTCGCGTTTTATTGGTAATATCTGGTTTTAGTGGCCTTTGCAAATGTCAACGCGCAACCTTACATAGATCCTATATGCAAACACCATAAAATATCCCATAGATCACATATTATTTGCGTTAGTTGTTTTAAAATATCCCCTTGTTTCCTACACTAAAACCACTCCAAATTTTTTTAAAAAAAAAGTTTGATCGGGAAAAAATTGTGCGTTAAAGGGTTAAGCCAAACAGACGAACCATACTTCAGCCTGCTTCTAACTAATATGTTGTATAGTAATTTGAAGTTGTTAATGTCATTTAAATCAAATCTATTCCTAATTAAAAATCCTAGCTTTATATGCATCGATCAGTGAAAAATGACTGATATGTCATGTACGTCAAAGAATACCAGCGTTATAGTTTTATAATATATCTTATAGTTTACAGTTTACGTCATGGCCAGAATCAAAGGACAAATATGAGAGTTTCAGTTATGTACACTCATGTCCAAAATTATTGTCGCATGTCTATAAATATGTTGTTGTAAGAATATAATTTAATAACGAATTCGCCCAGTATTTCTTATAATGTTAGTATGTGTATAATCGGCAAAGAAATGTATGTGGAAAATTTCATGTCAAAAGAACAGTAAATAAGAACAATAAAACGAAAATAAAACTTTCTTGTCCATTCAGTCTTGTCCATTTGTTTCACTCATTCTAATTTTCGTATTTATAATTCTTTTCCTATGAAATATACCTCAAATGCACATTTCCCGATTATACACATAGTATCAGTATTAAAAGTACTCTGCGAAATCATTATCAAATTATATTTTACAAGAAGACAGTTATAGATATGCGACAATCATTTTGGACATGAGTGTTCATGCGCGTGGAAGGTTTCCTTGTCTTGCTGTTTTGCAGCGTCAGTAGCAAAGATAGCAATGTCTGGGTTTGTTTCCGGTTATTTCGTTTGGCCTCCAAGATCACTCGATCTGAACCCATGTAATTCTTTCTGAGGTGCAAGGGTATAAATAATCACCCGTATGTGAAGTACAATACTCCACAATAACCCATACAGTACAATATTGTTGCACCACCGTAAATAGTGTCGGCATAGCACTGACGGCAACCTAGAAAATATAAGAAAATCGTTGCCCAACAGCTTGGGGATGTTGTCTCCACCACCAGCTTTTATGAAAAGCTGGAAATATGAATAATTAAATTGTATAATTTTTTCATAAAAATGCAAGAATACTAAATTCGGGATGTAGCTTTAACAGAGCTAATATTGTAATTATAAATGAAATATACACAAAATATATATTTTAAAAGATGCAGCGGAATTTGGGTAGGTGAACTAGAGTCTTAGGTGTGTAAATGTAATGGTTTGTACTGTAAAGTTAATTCAAAATGTCAGCTGATTACAGTACCTTCAAGTATCTCGAAGTAGCTCCATGACCTGTCGTCTAACGATGTTTCTCCGTCAAAATCTTATTCACACTTCCCCGACAAACTCGGTGTTCGTGGTTTTATTCAAAGGCTGGTTTTACAATACCCAACCTTCTTTCTTCTCTTATCTATAAAGGTAATAAACTTCAAATGTTCGGGAACACTCACAATCACGTTGTCTTTACGTAAATTGAAAGTTCTAGAAGATTTAGGACAAAAACCTCCAAAGTTCAGTACCACAAGCATTACCCTCAATCAACCTCACAGGAGGTAACATCGTTCAACGTGAACTTACCAATATAGCTGATAAAGTAGAAAATAAGTATTTCCATAATAAAATAATGTTTATGTTTGCGAATATAAATCACTTCACTCAGTAGAAAGAGCATAATCTGGCATGTTAGTCAATATAAAAATATTGACTCAATAAAGTGACAAAACAAAATATAGCTGACATATGACACAATGTGAAATGTGAAAAAGTAGCAAGTAAGGGGGGAAAAGACAGGACAAGGAAGAAGGTGTAAACATGTGCAGGGTAAAGGACTTCTGCCATTGCAACTAGTTTAATGAACAAAAAAGGTTTTACAAATTGCTTCGAGAAGCTTGAGGCTACATTTATTCAAATCTTAAAAAAAATAAATGTAAGTGACATCCACAAGAATCGAACGACGGACTTCCGGGATCATATCTCTCATCATGTACCAATACGTCACACGAAGCGTTTTATGAGACTATTTCACAACTTTTTATTCAAGGTCCCACAAAACAGACTTTTTTCTTCTTTCTAAAAACTCTGTTCGCCGTTCCTATCCTTGCCAGTATTTCATGTTCGCATTTCATATCATCAAGTAGACAAATAACAAAAGCACACCGTAACATGCGTTTAACTATTTTAAGTGAAGAGCCTAAAATTTCAAATTTTATTTTTCTAACTATAAAAGATTAAGACATTATAAACAGTAATTGCAATTAATGTTTCACCGTCTTCCACGTTGGATTTTCAGAAAATCCTTCCTTGTTTACGCCACAAATTTTGAGTTCTGTCCAAATTTTAAGTTCTAGTTAAATCAGTTTGGCGTAGGATTTGATCATTCAATCAGGGCTTTACCTTTTATATATGTGTGCGAAGGTTTTGCAGCATAATACAAAATAGATTCAACTATCCTTAGAACAAGAACTAGGAAAATTATAATGAGATTGTGAAATTGTTTATCTCTCTTATCTCTTTTTAAAAAATTGAAGAAAATTCCGATTTAAATAAAGTTCTGTACAACTTTGGAAACTTTAAAAAAATAAATTTAAAAAGAACAAAAAAAAAGGAAATAAGAGGTACAAAAAATAATAATTTTGAGTTTCACAACAAAAAAAAGTTGGTGCACTTATGCGATTTACGTACAATTGTATGAAATAATGCATTTTTGAGTGTTAGACAGAGAGAGTTTAGTGAGGAAAAGGATCTATTGTGGTCCTTCCATGTCACTGTTTTAATTTCTTTCTCTCTCTTCTTTTGTTTGTCTCTTTCCTATTCTCTCTCTCTCTTTTGCCCTCTCTCTTTCTTTATATCCCTCTCTGGCTCTCTTTCTTCCTTTTTATCTTTGCCTATGTTTCTTTCTCTCCTCTTTCCTTTACTCATCTTGGATTTCGGTTGGTGCGTTTCAAGTTATCTTTCTTATTGTGCTCTTTTTTCAAACCAACAGAGCATGTGATAAAAGAATTTTCCGCCCTGACGTACCACTAAAATAGGTTTCGCAGTGAGTTGTTAATTTTTGAAGAACGTTTGCTTCTCTTCTCCCCCCCCCCCCAACCATGTGCTTTTAAATTTCCCATCAGTTCGTCCTCTCTATCTCTCTCTGTACGTCTCTCTTTCGTTGTTCAGCCATACCTAAAATGTTTTACAAAACGGAAATATGCACTTTCTGTGTTTGTAAAATCAACATAATTACGAGATGAGAAAGAATTTTTACTATTAGCAGGTTTTTTAGCCTCCCAAAAATAATAATAGTAAAAGAAGGTTCCAAAAAAAACTGGAACTTTTGTGTATTCATTGTGTTGGATAATAACAGAAGTCCTTCCTTTGTTCTTGATGTCTCTTTTCACATTGACAGAATGAAAAGGAAATGCTAATTTAAATCAGATATAAACTGGCTTCATTGTTACAAATTCTGAGTGGTTTTTATTCATTTCTGCACTGATAATTTCATAGAAGCTTTTCGTGTCCTTCTTCTACGAAATTCTGTTTTAATTTATTTTTGAATGTTATTTTGTCTTATTATAGCCCTTCGCACAGAAGGAATTTTTAAGAAAATTTTATTTACTGGAATTGTCTTCTATTTTCTCGTGATTATTGTGAAATTTCTAGTAAGTAGAGCTAGGTTAATGAAATGAGTCCGGAATCGGTTCCCACTCGCAGTTTATTTACAAAAATTCTCCAATAACAATAGTACTTATAGAAATACAGTACACTTTTCTCTATCGTGAGGTAGAAAGTAGGTAATCCAAGATCGTGCAGTCATAGACAGGATCTCTACAGAGACCCGAAACAGGATAAGCAACTGAGGTTAGGATCACGACGCAGTCCCGAAGCAGGCTAAGACAGGAGGAAAAGAATACCAAGGGTTCCCGCAGCTACCTAAGGGTTTTGAGGTTGGGTTCTCCTAGTGGTCAAGGCAAACAAGAGGAGGGAGACAAGAAAACTGGTTCCTGTCTGCTGGTTGCTGTTAAATATATAGGCGTCCCGGCATCGATGGCGCTGCTGTTGCCATGTGGTCATGTGACTTTGTAGGAGGATCTGGTGGTCCATTGTCTTCTTCTTATCGTAATCTCACTCCGACAGTAAATACATGTGGTGATGTTTACATACACGGGCATATGACATTGTTTGTACACAGAAGCACGTGGTACCTTACAATATAAAAATTATAACCAAGTACATGCATTGCTTAAGGACACTGTAAGATTAATACCGTAGAAACAAAGCATTATTACTGTTAAAAGCATTATTTGTAATTGCAATCAAATGTCGTTACACTAAGCAAAGCGCTGTCATTTTGACATCACCTGTTGTAAGGAAGTAAGAGACACCCTATACAGTGCAGAGATATTCCTTAAACGTTCAAGAGCGTTAGTTCCGAGATATTGGGATGTCTATAGGATATCCAAGAGCTTCCAGTGCACGACGCGCGGAAACACACATGTCAACTTATGTTTCGAAGACGGGATTTCGTACTAACTTCCTGTGGGCAATTTCTGATCATCCTAATATTGCTGTGCGTCAAGCACATACCATTGAAATCCAACGGAAATTCTATGGATATTTATAGTATCTTTAAAGTTTCCGTTGCGAGCTTGAATGCGCAGGACATGTACGTTTCACTTTCGAAGAATTATTTGGGAGAAGACAATCCTGCAATATGAAATTGGATACATTGAATTCCTATTTCCATAATTAAGTATGACATTTCTATTTATAAATCATTTTTCCCAGCACCAAACGATGTTCTTTAGCATATGTATGTTGAAGATAGTATATTTAACTGATTGCCGATTTTAAGCCTTTGAACAAATCGATCGTTTCTGCTTTGTTCAAAGTTTTCTTTGTTTGACGATCACAAAAGGAATGTGGTTTTGCTCGTCAGTCCCAAATTCTAGATTGTTTAGTGTTTACAGCATTGTCAAACTGGATGGCCTGGCCCTTTCTATGGAATTCCAATAATGAGTGAGAATTTGATTTTGCTTCATATTGTGTGAACTTTCCGTTAAGATGCCTTTAGCTCTTGAAGGGCGTCAATCAGTCTATTATAAGAGAACACACAAACGCAACGAAAAAAAGACGCCCTAGAAGCTATCCAAATCTATGATTGGGTATTATTATTAAGTATTCTGCCTTTTGGCAAGATCTGGAACTAATAGTTTTTTTTAAAGCTTTTTCTAAGGTTTGGATCAAGAAATTTCTCTTCCACGTTTCTCGATTTCCACTTTCCTCCTTTAACTCTCAATATATATTTCTTTGTTTTTCAAATTATCGATCAGTTCTCTTCTTGTTCCTCCTACTTCTTGTTTTCCTTCTATGACGATATGAAGAAGACAATTTCTTCCAAAAATTTGTCCATTCAATTGGCCTTCTTACGAAAGATGTTGACTAAAAGCATCTTATTCTATCGGTTTTAAAACATCTTCGTTTGTTGCTCTATCTGCTCATTTTATCTTCTCCATCTTTCTCCAACACCACATCTCAAAACTCTTGAGATATTTCTTCTCTAACTTTTGTAATGACTGTTTCTGAACCATACACTCCTACTCCATACATAGGACTTGACCAACTTCTTCCTTAGTCTAGTATTGGGCCTGCTAGTTAAGAGATGTTAAAACGTTAAGACGTTCCCTTATTTAGGAAGTCTAATATCCTCGGACGGAAGAAGTGAAAAATACGTAAGTTCCAGACTAGCACAGGCTAGACAAGCATTCAATAGGAAAAGAGGACTACTAACATCAAGAAATGCGTCGCTGGACGTTCGTAAACGATTTATTAAGACACTGGTATGGAGTGTAGCACTTTACGGATCAGAGACGTGGATATTGAGAAGCTGAAATATCCAAGCTGGAAGCATTTGAAATATGGTGTTGGTGCAGGATGCTGAGCACATTATGGACCGAAAAGAAACGGAATGAAGACGTACTAAAGGAAACTAATGAAGAACGATAAATCATGAAGATAATAGAAAAAAGAAGAAACAGCATGTTCGGCCATCTTATTCAACACTCCGATTGGATCACTGTGCTGATAGAGGGAAAGTCAGAAGGAAAACCAGGAAGAGGAAGACCAAGGATGGAATATCTAGATGCAATTACGAAGAAGAGGCCTTATCAAAGTATAAAACAGTTCTCCCAAGCGAGAGAAAAGTTTTAAAATTTCCATATTGCCCACCAAACTATGGTTGAGGTGAAGAAGAGAAAGAAAGTTAAGATAGATCTTTGTTGAATGCGTCTGTGAATATGGTGATTCTTGACCTGATGTCTTTCGTGTAGTTAGCGTCTCTCGTGAAAATACTTCCCAGACACTTAAAATTATCGACCTCTTCAAGTTCTCGTCGTTCAATCAACTCTGGCGCGTAAGGGCTCTCTTTCATGGGACATCATCATGATTTTCGATTTTACAATATTGATTTGCATTTTATATAGTTTTCCGGTTTTAACTATTTTGTCAATCATCACCTGTAGTCATCTTTTAGTACTAGCTATAATAAGCGTATCATCTGCACAACTGATCTTGTTAATGATCTGCCTTCTAATCTTGAAGTCTCCAATTCCCATTAATTCTTTTTTCATTCACTGTAGGGTGTTGAAAAATTGGGACGACCTACTACATTATTGTCTGACTACTCTTCCAATCTCCACATTATTCGTTTCTCTTTCATTCAATCGCAAACTCACTCGTTGTACTATGTACAGGCTGCGAATGAGTCGCCGGTCTCTCCAGTTGACCCCGATTTCTTTAAGTACTTTCAGAAATTTGATTCAATTGATCTGTCCAAAACCTTTTGCCAGCAAAAGAAGTACAAACACAATTGATTTGAATTGACTTGATTTTGTGTTTAACGTCCCGTTCAGCAGCGAGGCTATATGAGACATGGACCTACTGACTAACGTGGAATCTGAAACACATGAGCTCCCTGCCGAGAATCGAACCCGGGACTCCCACGCCAAAGGCGCGTACGTTAACCGCTTAGCCACGAAGGAGCTCAAGTACAAACACAAGTCTTCCTTATTCGATTCCCGACGGGAGCTCATGTGGTTCGGATTACACGTTAATCAATTGGTCCTCGTCTCATATAGCCTCGCTGCTGAACGGGACGTTAAACTCAAAATCAACTCAACAAGTCTTCCTTTACGTTAATTACTCGTTCTGATGAAATTCTTATAAGCATCTGTGCCCTTTACTTTCCTTAACCCAAAAATGATCTTTCTTCAACATATCTTTATCTTACTTTCCAACAGTCTGTTCAATGCCCGAGCAACAATCTTTCCAGTGTGGGAAATAAGGCTAATGGTTCTGTGATCGCTGCACTTCTTTGCTTGCTTTATCTTGAATAATGAACTCATTGTAACATCGAAAAATCCCATGGCCATTCTGCACTCAGATAGATCTTGTTAATAAGTGAAATCAGTGAAATCATTGCATTGTCTTCTTATCCTTTGAGCAAATCTACTGGTATGTCGTCATCTCAGGTGCATTTCCTCCGTCATCTCCAGTGCCTTTGGCGTTTTATATTACTTCACATTTTAATCTACCACGTCCTTCTTCTTCATCATCATCACCTCTTTCTCTGCTTCGATCGCAAACTCTTTGTAGTGTTCTTCTGACTATACAGATATTTTATATATTTCTCCCAAATTCTAAGGATTCTTCGATGGTTAATGACTACATGACCTTCTTGACCTTCGATTCCAAATGTGCATATGTGCTTTGCCCCTTAATTCTTTAGCTTTCTGATACATCAGATCATATTTGCTGCATCGTTAAAGTTTCATTAGTTCTTCACATGGAAGTTCCATTACGAGTATCCGTTCCATGTACTTTTGTCTGACTTTGCCCGTCTCTCTTTTTAAGTCATTTTCAGCCTTTTGTATTCTTTGATATCCGTGGTTTTTGCTTTTCTGCGTTCCTCCATCTTCTTAAACATCACTTGTGTTATCCATGGTTTCCTCGGTGCTCTTTCCACTCAGCCAATTTCATTAAGGAGTGTGTCTAGTAGAATATATTTAAATTTTTCCTAAACTATTTTCTACATTGTCTACCAATCGCCCTCTGCACATTTGCCCATTTGCTAGAAGTTTCTCTAGCTGCTAAGCAGAGTGAGTATTACCCTGGAAATTTACAAGACACTTGGAGTATAGTCAATTTCTTTCTGTATTGCAATGGTCGTCTATTGCAGCCAAAAGACTTCGAAGGACGGACAACAGAATAATTAAACATAGAAGCTTTACTGAACAGTTTTGGTAAGAACGTGTTAGGGAAGTTAGAGACGTATTCAGGAAAACTGCCACTGTTTGAAAGAACTTCCAGAATTATATAAGCAGGAAATATAATTTTTCCTTCTGCTCACTGAGAGGTGCTGTAAAATTCAGATAAAAAGAGTAAAAATAATAAATCTAAGTTAATTTAGTATTACATAACGTGACTGAAAGAAAACAACAAACAAAATAAGTTATACATATTACGTGAGTAGCTTCATTATTTTAACCGTTTTCTCTTCTTCCTTCAGAGGAGAATGTGACGGAGATTTTGAAGTTTCTTTTACTTGACACTCCAGATTGTCTAGACACTTCAGAATGTTAAGATAATACTCGTTGGCCTTTCAGGATTTTATCATGTTAGTACGTCTTTCCGTCAGTCTGTTACTCAGATAACAAACGAAAGCCAATTTTTGAATTCTGTTTCTTTTAATAGACAGCTGGAGCAATTATCTTGGTCAAGTTTGTGGAAATCAATCTTGAAATCAATTCATTAACATCTTTATGAGTAACGGCGATTCCTGTTGGCTGGTACGTGGCAGCGAATGGCAGTGGTATAGTGTATGTTTAAGTCGTCTCGTTAATCGCATAAACATTTTTCGAGGGTCTGATTTTAGTATTTCTCAGGAGCTACTCGATGTTGACTACAAGGCTGATTTCGCAATGCTATGTTACCAGAATATTTGAAGTCTTAAAGAAAAATTCACTTTGCATTATGTATTCTCTTTGTTGCACTTATACACAACTTTATTAAAAAACACAGTACCTTCTGTCTGGGAACCCCAGCCTGTTTTCTACACTTGTACCGAGCTTGTGATGTGTAACGCCCCCTTCCACCTAGCCTCGTCTAATCGAATTCACATGGAGAGTTTACAACAAAAAAAAAAACAATAATTAAACAAACTGTCAATATGAACTCAGATCACAAAGCCTGGCAGAGAGGGCTTGGGAGAGGAGAATCGAGCAGTTTCGCGTAATCAACTATGCTAGTATTAGCTGGAATTGCAGATCCAATATTTCTAGTTGGAAAAGGAAACACACTAAACATAAACTTAAAGAACATGTACAACAGTGTTTCAAGTTTTAAGATAACAACTTTATTTCCAATATAAGGAGGTGTATATGAACTAAAACGTTTGAATAGCTTATATACACTCGTTTGAAATGTGTAATATACAACTATTCTAATAATAATTATCTGATGATTAAGTTGATTAATTCTCAAAAAATTTCAATTAAAACTTTACTAGTTGATTCTTATCTTCTTTAAATTTACTTTCAATTATATTTCAAACAGTATCTCCAATCAATAATTACTAATTCTCTTCAAATCTTGACTTTAACAGTCAATAATCTCTCAACTACTTTTACGACCATTAACTACTCATTGATAAATTTCTTCAAACATGAATAATATTTCTGAACTAAAATCTTACAATATTTTTTGATCTTAATTAGTTAATTTATCAAATTAATAGCAGTCAAATTAATATCTGAATCAAAATCTTAACTTTCAAACTTATGACAACTTTCGAGAAAAATTTTGTATATTTCTTTCGAGAAAATAATATCTAAATACGCTCTCCTTCTGACATATGGCTAACAGCTGAAAAAGAAATACTTAATTTAAACGAAATATCGGATCCGCAGGTGGTTTATATCTTGTTTCAACGATTAAGGTCAAAGTAGAAAGAATAATCGCCACAATTTCTGGGAGGAAAAATAACTACTGTTGGAAGGCAAAGGTTCGCGAAGTTTAAACCCTTTGGAAACAAACTATCAACGACCTCACAATCAACAGTTTTGACAAACACAATTACTATAAGTAAATATAATATTATTAACTCACCAGGTGTCGGAAACTCAATGGTTTACCTATTTCCCTTTTTCCTCTCGTTTGGTATTTGGCCTCTTTGACTAACTGTTGACTATGCACGTACGCAATTCTTGCTCTGTGCCAGAAATTATACTATCACGTTGTTACAGAGGATAAATTCCAGGACAAATCTTTAGGATTGCCAGAATAAGCAGGTATCCAAACTAGCAATCTCTACGGACTCTACTAAGAAATGTCCCACACTACAAGAATTCTCTCTCTCTTTAATAAATTCCTTTTGTTTTTAGAAAAAAGAAATATTTCAGAGAGATTGATAAGTAATGAAACAGGACCAAAATGCACAATGAATTCACTCACCAAATAGAACTGAATAGAGCGAATTGAGGGTTCACTTTGCATGCACACTTTCCCTCTCTGACTCTGTAACAAGCACAAAAATAGGCTATTTCCTTGCCAACTTCTTTCACTAACACTGTGAACTTGTTCAACACATCGTGATATTTAACTTCGCTTAACTCGCAAAGAACAAATAGTAGCAAAAGATTTTCTGGCACGGAACTTAGACTTGCCCACGTATATTCACTCACAAACATGTCCTACTTAACACAAAGCAAAGCAAGAACACGTAACCACCAAACAACTCCATCCTCACTGGGCTAAAGTAGGGAACAAGATCACGGGTCCCTGAGTCACCGAGCCAGGTAGAGTTGGAGGGAAAAGCCACGCCCACCGAACAAACACGCGCAAAACCTTTTTTTCCCTCAAGTTGTCATAGCATATAGTTTCTCAGTCAATTCCTCCTTACATTATTCCTATCAAACTTTTTTACATACTTTTTTCTTTCTCCTATTTTTCTAAAAAAAATACTTTTTAACAAAGAGAAAAATTTCGTTTTAAATACTGAAATTGATTAATAATAGGAGTCTTAATAGACAATATATTGCTCAAAGTACAATTTTCCTTCATGTAACCATCCATTCTTCTTCTTTCCAGATCCAGAAGGATGGTGCGTTACATCCGCCACGCCTTAGAATAAAAAAAAATATACAAATCTATATTTTTTGCAGGAAATCTACAAAATAGAAAAACAAACTATTAGTCCAACAACATATTTACAAATATAATAACTTAAATACTTATACACAATACTTTGAATGCAAATCATTAATTTAATTTAAATCAACAATTTACTATTTACAATTTATTTACAAAGTTTAGAGATCTCTAGGTGCATTTAGTATTATCAAAATTTTCCTTATTCCATGGCCATGGCAAATAAATGCAAATTAAATTAATGAATTAGCAATAACAAAACTATATACAAATATACAAGATCCAATAACAATAATAAAAATATATGACTAATAGTTGTTAATATTCAATAATCCTTATCACAAATGAATTAATTTCATTTCTCTTCCATTTCTATTATTAATTCAAACCTCTAGGTTCTCTATATACTTTTATTTCCGAGACATGACTTCTACGGAATGAATTTAAACTATTTTCTTCATCCGATACTAATACTGTACTTGGGGTCAGGAAACGACGGACTACAAATGGACCGAGCCATTTGTCACTAAGAGACTTTGCTATTTTGTCTTTTAGAGATGACTTTACATGGGATCGAATAAGAACCTTATCTCCTAATCCAAAGGATACTTCTCTTCTCCTCTGAGCCATTAATTTCTTTCTTTTATTCCACGATTTCTCCATATTCTGCATGGCATTTAGCCAGAGCTCTTGGGTTGATTTACCCCCAATATCAGACTCTGAGATGTTCCATCGGTTCTCCAAAGGTGTGTTGGTCGGACGTCCATAAAATATCTCGATCGGAGACATCTTCAAGCCAGAATGCTCACTAATATTCAATGTGTATTGCAAATCGGGAATAAGATTAGACCACTGGTTTTGCTTATCTGCAAAATAAGCTCGAATTGTCCCCTTCAAGGTCTTGATAAATCGCTCAGAAATGTTTCCTTCAGGATGATATGGACTAAGCTTAATATGATTTATGCCAAGTCCAAACATAAACTTTCTGAAATGCTCAGATACAAAAACTGAAGCATTGTCAGTAGATATTGCTTCAGGAAATCCCAACCTACTAAACATATACATAAGCTTTTCGGTAATTGATGCTGAAGTTAAAGTTCTTAGCTTCTCCAACACCACAAACCTACTAGCGTTATCAACTCCAATGAGTATATACTTAAAGCCTTTAGAGGTGGGTAATATTCCAATGATGTCAATCATCCAATGTGATCCTATTCTCTTATTGTATTCAGAGATTAGGTGTCCCATTTTCTTTTTATTTTCCTCCTTTGACAACTGACATCGATGGCAACATCGAACAAACTCCGTTACTTCTTGCTTCATATTTTCCCAAGTGAATCTCTTATATAGCTTCTTCAAGGTCCGATAAATGCCAGAATGGCCGCCAACCAGTTTATCATTGTGATAATATTCGATTAGCACCTTTCTTAGATTCTTGGGAATAACAATCTTGTAAGGGTTGTTTACCGAGTTCGTCTTTTTCATTAGTATGCTCTTATTCAGGATATAGCCTGAAACTAACTCACCTTTCTCGATCTTCAGAATAATATCTCTTAATTCAGAGTCTTCTCTCTGCAGCTCATCGATCGGTTCTTTTATCAAAGGAAGTCTCCACATATGTGCTAACCTTAGATTCTCATTAAAGGCAGCTAATCCCATAGGCCCATCTATAATGCGGAATTCAAAGGGATCGTAAACCCTTGTCAATGTGTCTGCTACTAAATTCTCGGAAGACCTAACGTGCTTTATTTGAAAATCAAATTGACAAAGGGTTTCTACTAATGGTCCGTATTTCATAAGTCTCTTTGAATTGCTGAGAATCCAAGTCAAAGCCTTATTGTCTGTTAGTACGTCGAATTCCTTTACCAAGTAATGCCGGAACCGAGCAATCGTTTTTACCAAGCTAATGAACTCGATTTCATAAATGCTGCGGTGTTTGTCAGCTTCCGACAATTTCTTACTGAAGAACGCAACGGGTTGGTACTCCCCCTTGCTGTTCTCCTGTTGCAAACACCCAGCGATACTTTTCCCTGAGCCATCCACGTTTACTATAAAACGTTTATTGAGGTCAGGAGTTTTTAACACAACATTCTCCACCAATAATTTCTTCAAGCTGTCAAGAATCTTTTGATGTTCTAGATTCCATTCAAATTTTCTATTGACAGACTTGAGTTCACTTAATGGTCCCATGAGTTCTTGCATTTCGGGCGCGAACTTAGAATAATAACTAAACAACCCGAGAATTTTCATCAGACCTCTACGATTCCTTGGTGGAGGAATATTTTGGATTGCTGATACCCGTTTCGGATCAATCTCCATTTGGTCCCCTGATACTACATAACCTAGGTAATTAATCTTATTATAGAAAAACAAACACTTATCAGGTGAGACCGTTACATTATATTTTCTAAATATATCGAAAACCTTTATAATTGTTTCCTTATGTTCCTTTACAGTATCTGAAAATATCAATACATCGTCGAAATACGTTTTTACACCCTCTTTTTCCAAGTCTCCTAACAATTTTTTCATTACACGAGTTAATAGGTTACTTCCAGTTTTAATTCCAACTGGTACTCGTGTATAACGATATAATCCCTTTGGAGTAACTATTGTAGTAATGTCTCTTGAGTTATCGTCTAGTTTAATCTGATTGTACACACGCCGTAAGTCAATGCGTGAATACAGCATCTTCCCCGACAACCCTGTCAGACATTCCTCCAAGTTTGGAGCAGGAAAAGGATCATTAACTATTAATGAATTAGCCTTAACGTAATTTCCGACAATTCTAAATGTATTATTTTTGTTCTTAACAAGGAAGCAACTGCTAGCGTAGTTGGAATGGTCTACTTCCTCTAATATACCCTGTTCAACCAACTCTCGAATCTTTTCGTCAAAAATCTTTTCCTTTCCCTTCGGGATTGGAAATGGATTTTGTTTAAATGGTTTGTCTTCTAATAAATAAATATGACCGGTGAAATCTTTGATGCAACCAACTCGTTCATTGATAACATCTGCATAATCTTTATTAATCGAATCTATGAATGAATTAACATCCTGATTGCGATACTTCCAGTTTTCATCATCTGATTTTTCCCCCTGTGTGTTCGATGGGTTTTTCACCTGTGGAGATCGTTTACATTTGGTTTCTCCCTGGTGAGAATCTTTATTAAAATATTTTTTATTTCTATTGACAAGTTTATGGAAGTTTTCTGCCTGTTCAATATCCACATCTGATGCTTCCGATGAACTGTGATGATGTCCAGTCTGTACCTTCGAAGCAGAAGGAAATTCAATACAGGATTCATTAACCATGGATTCCTGACTCTCGTCCCTATTCACCAGATCTGCACTCTTCTTCTTCTTCCTTCTCTTTCTTGACTTCTTAGAAGGAATCTTCTTTTTCAAACAATCCGAAGATTGATCCATTTCTTCACTTCTTCCATCAACTTCATTGCTCTTCTTCATGGTTATCTGCTCTTCTTTTTCATCTTGCTGAGTTTGAACTAAATCTCTACCATTAACATCAGTCGAGATCATAGCCATGTCGACACATGTTGTTCTACCAGGTGTTTCCTCTGTATGAGTGGTTGGAAATCTTCCTAGTTCAAATCCTTCACCATTCACGCTAGGAGATCTTGATGTATCACTAACTGCATTTGTTGGAGTTCCCTTGGTGTTGGAAACCCTCAACAAATCGCACTCAATCCAATTCTTCATCTCAATTAATTGTGATGAATTAGGAACTTCAATCGTAAGTAATCGATCTTCTAAGTTATTCAGTTCAAGTTCGCATTGAATTCCCCTATCACAATATCCCGAAGAATTGTAATCCGATCTAATAAAAATCGAAGAAACACTCGCTGAAGTCTGATTCATTACTTTCTTTCTCGCTGGTCTTCTTATAAATTGTCGCTGGTCTTGAGGATCTACAGATCTGAATCCACCTTTAAACACGTTCTTCTGAAATGTTAAAAGGACTCTCTTTCTTCCTCCGTTCAAAACTAAACTATGATTCTCATAGTCCAAAACAGCAGATGTAGATTTAAGGAAAGGCATTCCTAACAAACACTCACATGGTAGCTGTTCCACAACACGAAAATTCACCACTTGGAAATATCCGGATAAGTTAACATTCAACGTAATCTCTTCTCCAGTGGAGAAATGTAAACCCGAAGGGGCATTCACCGTTTTTTCTTCCACAGTACGTATATGTTGTTCGGCACTACTGCGACGAACTAACGATCTAGTAACAAGATTAAAACTAGACCCTCCGTCTACACAGACACTAGTTAATATATTATTAATCTTGCCAATAACGAAGGTCGCTACTAATCCGTCCATCTCCGAAGGAATTTTCTGGTTTACCGTCTTTTCCATAACTTTGGAACGATCTCTATTGTTATTAACTTTCGAGAATTCTGAAGGTATCGAAACCTCGGAATTTTCATTCATTCGATTCGATTTTACATAATTACTTGAAAAATTCTTATATTTCTGATTATTGTCACTGACTTTCAACTTATTAGAAAGAACCATTTGATTTTTACTTTTGACTCCCATCGCTCTATTATACTCAATTTGTTCTCGAGTATTCATTATAAATCTTTCGGCTATGTCTAATAGTTCTAAACGGCTATTAGGAAAATAATTTCCTAGCATCCTATTCCTTTGGTTTGGGTTCATTCCCATTAATATTATTCTAACTAATTCACATTCTTCCATGTTTAATCCTAATACATTCATTGAAATAGTTACAGATTTCACATATTCATTCATGAGTTCCGATAATTTCTGCTTTCTATAAATTCTGTCACTCACTAATGAATGAACAGTTGTAGGAGTAATAAATCTAGATAGTAAGTTATTCTTAAACACATTCCAATCTAAATGATCATTCAATGCCGAAGTAACTATTCTTAAAACAACCCCATTACATTTCGGAATTAAAACTGATAGTATCATGTTAAATGAATAGCTGCTCTCCATTAGTGTTTCTTCAATTTTGAACAATAGTTCGAAAATTTGCAAGCTATCACTACCATTCACGTTTTTAATATTCATAAATCTATTCTCCAAATAAGTTAAAGATCTAGAATGGGTATACTTCAACATTAATTTATGTTCATAATTAGCTTCTGAATGATGATCATCTAAATTTACATGAGATTGTACTCCCCTATCAATATTTCTACCGTCTAGTTTTCTCATACTTGGACCAAAGTTAGAATTGCCAGCATGCATATTATTTATTCCCACTCTAGGAGTCGAACTGAGAATATTCGAAACTCTATTATAGTAATTACCTAAATTTAAGTATCTATTTCGAAATCTATTTTCATTGGAAGAATTTAAATTAGGAGGAGAAGTCCCCATTTCTCTTCTTATAGTCGGTTCATTAAATGTAACCCTATGTTCTGGTCTAGAAATATTCAAGCCAGGAGGATTAGCTATCCTACTAAAACCATAAGTCTCCGCTGAACTATTAACTGAAAAATTCAAATTATTCCTATCTGGAGTAGGAAAAAACCTAACACCCGAATTAGTATGCATCGGCGGCGTTAAACTCATACTCAAAGAGCCGAAATTAGAATTTAAACTCGGATGCCCAGTTGCATCAATAGTAACAAATTCTGAGTCTGGCATGTCAATGCTGATATAATCACGTTCGCTTTGAATGTTATCCATAGTATAAAAATAAACAAAGCAAAAAAGCACAATATATAAACAATACTTATAAATAATCATATACAGATACTAAACTACTACTACTACTAGGAACACAAACTAGAAATTGATACGAAAAACCTTGGAAGAGATCTGAAATTATTCATAAACAACAATAATGTTCGACCAATCAATGATCCTCAAGTTCCAAGAACACAAAACGGAGTGGCGATATATTTTTATCAATATTTGGAAAAATTATCCTCAAAATTTCAAAATTTATATTCAGAAACAATTTAGAATTCAATTTCATTCAAATTATCTAGGTTAGATACAATTATCAACTCTAAGTAGAATGATAATGTTGGAGGAAAATGAGAAATTTGAAAATTTAACTACACAAATTTGAAAGTCTTTCTCAATAATCATCAAAGGATTTATAAATATTCATACATTTTACCAAAATTTCAAAAAATTATATTAGTGGAACTAAAATGTAGGAGGAAAAGACTATCTCTCTTTAATAGGACAAATATTTTGCAAAATTCAATTCCAAATAAATATACTTAACTATCATTCCATTTATCAAAATCCTAACAATATTATAAACTTTTTTGTAGAAGGAGAATGTTGGAGGAAAGTATTAACTAACAGCTTAAAAATGTGAAAATCTACTAACAAATTTAATTTAAAGCAGTCAATACTCCAACACATTCACAATATTATTCTTTAAATTCAATATTAAATTCAAGTGGAATGAAAACGTTGGAGGAGTCTGAAAATTCAACTAAGTTTTTACAAGAATACTAATGGCAAAGATAAATTACCAAATTATATTCTAGGATATTCAACTTCAATAATATTTCCTATTCTTTTCACTTTGTAACTCTTAGTGGAATGAAAATGTATAAGATATCCTAAGAATAACACAAACATAAACTTACTCTCTTAAAGATCTAGATATGAGATCTTAAAATGGTTATCTTGTTCCCTACTGAAATTGTAACGCCCCCTTCCACCTAGCCTCGTCTAATCGAATTCACATGGAGAGTTTACAACAAAAAAAAAACAATAATTAAACAAACTGTCAATATGAACTCAGATCACAAAGCCTGGCAGAGAGGGCTTGGGAGAGGAGAATCGAGCAGTTTCGCGTAATCAACTATGCTAGTATTAGCTGGAATTGCAGATCCAATATTTCTAGTTGGAAAAGGAAACACACTAAACATAAACTTAAAGAACATGTACAACAGTGTTTCAAGTTTTAAGATAACAACTTTATTTCCAATATAAGGAGGTGTATATGAACTAAAACGTTTGAATAGCTTATATACACTCGTTTGAAATGTGTAATATACAACTATTCTAATAATAATTATCTGATGATTAAGTTGATTAATTCTCAAAAAATTTCAATTAAAACTTTACTAGTTGATTCTTATCTTCTTTAAATTTACTTTCAATTATATTTCAAACAGTATCTCCAATCAATAATTACTAATTCTCTTCAAATCTTGACTTTAACAGTCAATAATCTCTCAACTACTTTTACGACCATTAACTACTCATTGATAAATTTCTTCAAACATGAATAATATTTCTGAACTAAAATCTTACAATATTTTTTGATCTTAATTAGTTAATTTATCAAATTAATAGCAGTCAAATTAATATCTGAATCAAAATCTTAACTTTCAAACTTATGACAACTTTCGAGAAAAATTTTGTATATTTCTTTCGAGAAAATAATATCTAAATACGCTCTCCTTCTGACATATGGCTAACAGCTGAAAAAGAAATACTTAATTTAAACGAAATATCGGATCCGCAGGTGGTTTATATCTTGTTTCAACGATTAAGGTCAAAGTAGAAAGAATAATCGCCACAATTTCTGGGAGGAAAAATAACTACTGTTGGAAGGCAAAGGTTCGCGAAGTTTAAACCCTTTGGAAACAAACTATCAACGACCTCACAATCAACAGTTTTGACAAACACAATTACTATAAGTAAATATAATATTATTAACTCACCAGGTGTCGGAAACTCAATGGTTTACCTATTTCCCTTTTTCCTCTCGTTTGGTATTTGGCCTCTTTGACTAACTGTTGACTATGCACGTACGCAATTCTTGCTCTGTGCCAGAAATTATACTATCACGTTGTTACAGAGGATAAATTCCAGGACAAATCTTTAGGATTGCCAGAATAAGCAGGTATCCAAACTAGCAATCTCTACGGACTCTACTAAGAAATGTCCCACACTACAAGAATTCTCTCTCTCTTTAATAAATTCCTTTTGTTTTTAGAAAAAAGAAATATTTCAGAGAGATTGATAAGTAATGAAACAGGACCAAAATGCACAATGAATTCACTCACCAAATAGAACTGAATAGAGCGAATTGAGGGTTCACTTTGCATGCACACTTTCCCTCTCTGACTCTGTAACAAGCACAAAAATAGGCTATTTCCTTGCCAACTTCTTTCACTAACACTGTGAACTTGTTCAACACATCGTGATATTTAACTTCGCTTAACTCGCAAAGAACAAATAGTAGCAAAAGATTTTCTGGCACGGAACTTAGACTTGCCCACGTATATTCACTCACAAACATGTCCTACTTAACACAAAGCAAAGCAAGAACACGTAACCACCAAACAACTCCATCCTCACTGGGCTAAAGTAGGGAACAAGATCACGGGTCCCTGAGTCACCGAGCCAGGTAGAGTTGGAGGGAAAAGCCACGCCCACCGAACAAACACGCGCAAAACCTTTTTTTCCCTCAAGTTGTCATAGCATATAGTTTCTCAGTCAATTCCTCCTTACATTATTCCTATCAAACTTTTTTACATACTTTTTTCTTTCTCCTATTTTTCTAAAAAAAATACTTTTTAACAAAGAGAAAAATTTCGTTTTAAATACTGAAATTGATTAATAATAGGAGTCTTAATAGACAATATATTGCTCAAAGTACAATTTTCCTTCATGTAACCATCCATTCTTCTTCTTTCCAGATCCAGAAGGATGGTGCGTTACAGATGTTAGACTGTAACCATACTTATCCATGTGTTGAGTTGAAGTGAATTTCACATCAGCCATCAAACCAAATCATTCATTCGCACTAACCTAACAGTAGTTATAATTTTGGCATCGTACGCCCCTTTGGTGTGGGAGACCCGGATTCGACTCCCGGCGGGAGCTCATGTGATTCGGATTCCACGTTAATCAGTAGGTACACGTCTCATATAGCATCGCTGCTGAAAAGGACGTTAAACTGAAAATCAACTTAATTTTGGCATCAGCCATGCATTCTAGTGTTGTACTTGAAGTGTTTTTATTTTAAAATTCTGTTTTAAAGTTGAAAGACTTTTGTTTTTAGTCCACAACAAATTTAATTATATTCGCTCACTTAATTCTTCATATAGCTGAGCACTACCAAATCAATTCCGCTAATGGTAATGGTTCCGTTATATATTTCACTACTTGACAATATTGTTTTATTATTAATTGGGTTTTTATTTGGGACATCAAAGGTGAGGTTGTTTATTTCTGTAATGCTTCCTCGTGACTATAGAGTCAGAATAGGCACCTTTGATGCGGAAGATCTGGTTCGATTCAAGGTTGTAGATTATGTGGTTAAGATCTCACGTTTAGTGGTAGATCGATGTTTCATTTAGCCAGAATGACGGAAAGAACGTTAAGTCTCATAGAAAACAAACAAGTCAGAATAGGTATGATATTGTACGCTTAAGCAGGAACTATATAGTTTTTTGAACCTTCGCGACACCAGTGAAGCATAAAATGTTACATGAGTTCTGTGTGTGTGTGACGTAAACAGCATTTTTATGAAATAGATCATGTGATTTTAGGCAATATTGTATGGTGGGAAATGGTTAATATTGCATTATCATTCCACCTTCTTAACTTTAGTTTTCTGTATATTCTTAGAATGCAGTGGAAACGAACAGGCCACCTTGTTCTGCTGTTCTAGTGGCGTTGTCCAGCTATGTTACGAAAACTGACCACAATTAACCAAACTGAATGGTTATGCTTCCTCTAAAAACAAAAAAAAAAAAAAAAAATATCTTTGAAATGAAATGAAATGAAATCATACACTGTAACTTCCCACGATTATACCCTTTAGGCTAAGAGGGACAATGATAGAAGCAAATGAATGATGATGGAAGAATTGGTGGGATTAGAAAGTGGGAGGAAACGAGAATACGCTTAGAAAACCCACGGACACGACACCACAAGCTTACTTCGCTGTAGATCGAACCAGAGACCCCACGCACCAGAGGTAACAGCTCTACTACTGCCTCCTAAAAAGAAAGTATCTTCTAAAGGGTATAACCTTTTAGAATCGCAATAGCACAGTCTACACTAAGTTAAAACTGTATTTTTGGTGCCTAAAAGCCTTAGTTGTTTGTAAATGTGTTAGACATAACTCTAGTGCCTTATATTAATTTCGTATCATCCGCCATTACTTATATAATCTTTAGACGGAAAGGATCAATAAAAACTTAAACAAAATGCAAACTTGTATGTTATTGTTCGCAAATTAACATGTCTATTTAAACATGCCTTGAAAGCAAACTCGACATGATATACTGTTGAATTTTATATTTTGTATACTACTGCTATTATTATTATTATTTCGTCTTCACTACTACAACTATTACGTCCCTTTTTACTACATTTTCATATACTACTTCCTTATTTGTGTTGCAAAAGGCTTAAGAGTCTTCATCCCAGCGAAATTAAAATATCGCTAATTTTACAGTAATTATGTGATATCTTCAAATAGATAAAAGATAATCGAAATGTGGAACAAGAGTGCCCTAGACAATAGTATTTTACATGAGAAACCGTTATCACGACTCACTTATCTGCTTTCGATTTCGAACCATTTTGAAAATCGGCATTTATTTTCGCGTTTCTAAACAGCTGAAAACGGAAAGCTACTAGGTGACTTGTGATAACGGTACCTCACGCAAAATAATATTGTCTAGGGTGCTCTTGTTCCATATTTCAATTATCTTTTATCTATTTGAAGATATCACATAATTACTGTAAAATTAGCGGTATTTTAATTTCGCCGGGATGAGGACTCTTAATGTATTGAGAAAATGGTTGTCTAAGGATTTTTCCATTATGGTGAGAAGATTATTTGGCAATATTAACAACAAAAACAGCCTTCTACAAGAAAATATAGTCCTAGAACACAGATACATTAGCACTTTTCCTCCTAACATCTATGAGATCTATTTTATTTAGTCTACTTTTCTCTCATAGTTTCTTTTCTTTTAATTCTTTTTCTACGTCTTTAGTATTTCATCCACTAAAGAAAATTAAGAAAGTTTTTTTTTTTTTTTTTTTTTTTTTAAGTAAAGGGAACAGACGCATAAGAATAGGAGGGAGTATTCTGGTTCACGAGACCAATTTCGGTTCTACCGGTAATGAAAAGGTTGATTTTCTCTTATGGATTTTGCGTCGTTATCTTCTCGAACACTTTTACGTCACTGTTACTTCTGTAATCATTTTCTCACTGTCACCGGAACTGATATTTTCGAACATTTATATCACACTGAATAGTTTGTCATTTACTTAATTTAATTCATAGGAAGTATAGATTTTGAAATCTGAATATATCTTTAGATAAAACTCCTGTTTTATGCATGGTGTCCTAGTTTGATTCCTGATATGAATAGTCATGGTTTGAAATCCATATTGAATTTTATAGTGTTGGAAAAATGTATATGTTACACACTGCGTACCTTTCTTGTGTTAAGGCAAGTCTATTTCAAAATCAATTTGTTTGTTTGTTTGTTCATTGAAGTTTCACGTTCTTTTTCAGCGCCGAGGCTATGTGAAACGTGGTTCTTGGAGACCGAATCAATATCTTCAAAAGTAAATGCTTTCGAAACTGTAATCGACCCCCAGGACTACATGAACCAAAATGAAATGAAATGAAATCTTTGAGTTTTACGTCCCACGTTTATGCCGGTTAGGCTAAAGGAGACGGTGATGATAAGTAATGAATGAAATGGTGAAATGAAGAAAGTGGGAGGAAACGGGAGAACCCCGGGAAAACCCACGCACACGGTGTTTGTCCACCACAAAGTTCACTTGGCGGGGGCTGGGATTGAACCCGGGACCCCCAGCACCAGAGGTGAACGCTCTACCACTGAGCCACCGCGGCCCCTATGAACCAAATTCATACGCGCTAGTGACTAGATATTTAAAACACTGCTTCTTAAGTACATGTAATCATTTTTTTTTTTTTTTTGACAACTTCTGTTAACTATTTTCTCGGTTCAACGTTTTGTGCGTTTCGTAAATGGCAACCACATTTTGTTGCTATGGCTGTTACTGAATTCTAAATGCCAAACAAATTGTTACTTCTGTATACACTTAAATATCATACAGAGGGCCGCAATGGCTCAGTGGTAGAGCGTTTACCCCTGGTGCCTGAGATCTTTAATTCGATCCCAGCTCGCAACCAAGTGAGCCTTGTGGTGGACAAACACGGTAAACGTGGGTTTTCTCGAAGTTCTCCCGTTTCCTCCCACTTTCTTTATTCCACCATTTCATATATTTCTTACCATCACCGTCTCAGTTAGTCTATCCGGCATAACCATGGGATGTAAAACTGAAAGATTTCATTTCATTTTAAATACTGTACTGTACAGCATTGGTGCTGAAATAGCCAATAGACAATAAAGAAACAAAAGTTAAAACTCAAAATCTTTTATTCGTTCAGTTTAACGTCCCACGATTATGCTTCTTAGGCTAAGGAAAAATGATGATTAAGGCAAGTGAATGATGATGGAAGTGTTGGTGAAATGGCAATGTAAGAGGAAACGAAAGTACCCCGGGAAAACCCACAGAAACGAAGCTGTACACAACAAACTTACTTGGCTGGGATAGAACCCGGGATCCCACTCACCAGAAAGTTAAAATTAAAAAAAAAAATCTCTCAAAATCATTTGGACTTGACTCCACTCTATTTGATGTGAATTTTCTTTTTACAAATTTGATTTGTAGTTATTTCTGAAACTCGGAATAATATTAGATGAATAAGGAAGCACAGTAGAAAATGGTTGTGTTAATTCAACTTAATTTTAACACAAGGCAGTGGTTCCAGCGTGACTACCACTATGCGGTGTTAGTTCAACACAGACCCCGTGGTGTTGGAGTTTAACATAGGGTGTGTGTTACGTCTTTAACACACAACCGGTGTTGAGCCGTGCCGTAAGCGTTAATGAACCACAAAATTACTCCCCCAAAATATGTTAAATCGCCTATTTGCGTAATGCGTTTACTTTATACTGAGTCTAAAAAAACACTTTAAACAAGTAACAAAAAACAGAAACTACTTCAGTGGCGGTTGGAGGGCACGAACCACCAACCTTTCAATTACTAGCCGCTTGCTCTTCCAACTTGGCCACGGAGGCGACGAGGAAAACGTCGCTTGTAGAGGGATACATTTTTGAGGTCTTTTGAATTTGGCTAATCAGAGTGCCCCTTTAAGCCGCGTATATTCGACGATAACCGTTCTGGATAAGATAAAATCTGCTCGCCATGTAATATTATAACAAAATGACGACTGTCTATTTACTTTATTTTATAGTCCTTCCATATTCATTTTCAAATGATCGGCGCCAGTTGCCATGTAATAAAGTTGATGCGTTTGTTGCTTCTAGTACACAATCGCTTAGGGAAAAAAAAAGCAATAAATGCATCAAATGTGGGAGATGAAACTTTGCGTATATCTTACTTTGTTTAAGTAATTCTTTCTACTGTGTTTGTCTGTAGCTTCAAGTCATAAGCCTTTATAATTAGATGCCCAACATATTTGGCAATCACGCAGAAAACAACACCGAAGATTCTACACTTGTGTTAATTTAACACACAGGTTGTGTGTCATTTCAACTACCGGCATTTGACACACAACTCCAAATGGAAAGTGAGTTGTTCTAACTACTTGTTTGTGTTATGTTTTAACACAATGGTGTTAACACATAGGTATGTCGTTGAAATAACACAACCATTTTTTTACAGCGAGTTAAAAACAGAAAATCAACTTCAATTCGAACTATGATCTTTAATTCGAATAGAGGCTATAGAAAATGAAACGAAGTCGTTCAATTAACGCCGAATGATTATTTTCTTTAGCCTAAATGAAAATAAATGCTTGTAAAAGAATTAGTGTTACGATGATATGGAAATAAGCGGCAGAACCACAAGAAACACCATGGACAGGACGTTGTCCAACACAAATTCACTTTGGTCTGCAACCGAGCCAAGGACCCCTAGCACTAGAGATGAACTCTGTACTACTAAGCCATCGTGTTCTTATCGAATACAGAAAGCTGAGTTCGAAAAAGTAGAACACGTCACTAGTTTTCATCTATATCCCGTACATCAGTATCTTGTTCAGTCGTGTGCCGATACGTACTGGTGTTTCTACGCGTATAAACGAGGAATTCTTAAGTGCACTGGAATATGTAAAGAGGCCATCAAACAAAGAAAGCAATATATCATTGATTTACCTTTGTTGTATGTATATAAGCATGTAAGCTTAGAAAAGTAGAAAGTTATGTAGAAAAGTACGTCACGACTTCTACGACAACTCAAAGCATTCTCCCTTTCAGATCCTTTATCATATTACAGTTTGAGCTAAATGCAGGCTGGCAAATATACTGTAGTTTCCTTTTATATCTGTATGTTTGTGTGTGTGTGTGTGTTAGTTGCTGTTGAACAGAGAATTTATATACAGTATAATAGCGTATGATCATTAAATAATGTGGCTGTGAATGTTTAAGTTAACCAATTTCTCATTCAAATGTTTATGTAACCTAGGAACATTTGAAAAAATATGTTGTATTATAAAATTGTGGATTATCAAAAGTTTACTCATCCAAACAAAATAAGAGGAAGACACACGTTAAAGCTCTCCAGTATTTTGCTTTCAACACTGGAAGTACGAACACTGTAGAAAGCATTACAGCTCGTAATTCCTACCATATAAAGTCCTATAGATTTTTTGTGTTGCTTTCTAAGGACAACTGAAGAGATAAAGGTAAAATTACCCTGTCTGAATTCCAGAAGGTCAATGATTCCTACTGCCTTAACAGCATAACTACATAGCAGGCATATGCCTATCATGTTCCCTCAGGTACATGGGAATGTGTCCAGTATGTGCCTTATATACTTCTGAGAAAGAAATCACATGCATGGTAAGTAACAGTCACAGTCTATGTCCGCCCCTAGGCACATGCCTGACATTTACCTGGGGAACGTGCCTGGTATGTTTCCTATGTCGTAAGCGTCAATGAACCACATAATGACTCCCTTAAATCGCCTATATGCGTAATGTGTTTACATTAAGGTGAGTCTAAAAAACACTTTAAACAAGTAAAAAATGCCCCCTAGGGTGGGCTATAACCACCAACCTTTGGATTACTAGCCGCGTGCTCTTGCGACTTGGCCACGGAGGCGATAAAGAGTATGTTGCTTGTAGAGGGATAAATTGTTGACGTCTTTTGAATTTGCCTAATCAGAGTGCTCCTTTAACCGAGTATATTCGACAGTAACCGTTTAGGATCATATAAAATCTGCTCGCCATGTAATTTTATAACAAATTGACGATTAACTATTTATTTTATTTCATGGTTCTTCCATATTCACTTTCAAATGATCGGCGACATTTTCTATCTAATAATGTTGATGCGTTTATTGCTTCTAGTACACAATAGCTTAGAAAAAGAAACAACAAATGTACCAAATGTGGGAGATGAATTTAGAACACCTAAATGGCAAATGCCTAGCACATCTTGTGCTGTTAGGGTGGTGGCGTGAGGATACGACTTTAACACTTATTCAACTTCAGGCGTTTTTTAGTCCAACCTTTCCCACAGGTTGCCCGTCGTATGAATTTGCTTTTTAAATTTACAATAGCTGGGTAATTGTCTGACTGGCATTTTTTTTTTTTTTTTTATTGTTGAGTTTGATTTCAGTTGAGCATTCCTTTCGGCAGCGTCCCTACGGGTTGAATCCTGGTCTCCCACGCCAAAAGTGCATATGCTGACAGCTTAGCCACGAGGAAGCTCTTGATTCGCATTGAAAAGAGGGCAGAACGAAAAATAAATGTCATTCTATCAAGATTCGAAGCCGAGTCACCTAGTTGGTAAGGAGATGCAGCTCTGGAAACATAAATAGTATTGTAGTATTTTATTACTGAGTATGTAGAAGATTTCATTCAGTACTTCAGCCCATACAAAACTAACATATCGACATGTATTCCGTATATTTTTCAACTGTATGGCTTGAACATTGAACATGTTAAATATATTTTCCAGGCACGTCCTAACATATAGCCTATTCCATCCTCAAATGAGAACCAGCACTCAAATGATTTATCCAAAAGATATGTGGTTCTATTTACGTGTTATTCGAAAAACGGATGACTCTTCTAGAAACTAAAGTATAATCGATAATGTATGAGTTAGGTGATGAAATAGAAGTTATGACGCTACATTGCCGTGTGGCAATGTACACGCACTACAGGGGAGCGCGGTGGCTTAATGATAGAGCGTTCACCACCGGTGCTTGGGGTCCCTGGTTCGATCCCAGCCCGTGTGGACTTTGTGGTGGACAAACACCGTGCTCGTGGGTTTTCCCGGGGTTCTCCCGTTTCCTCTCACTTTCTTCAATCCACCATTTCATTCACTTCTCATAGTCACCGTTTCCTTTAGCCTAACAGCATAAGTGAGGGACATAAAACTCAAAGATTTCATTTCATTTCACTTGCATGCGCACTACAGCACCATCAGATGAGAATTTGCTTCTTTCATGCATAAAGTGATATTAATGCGTACAAAGATGTCGTAACGTAGCAGACCTCCCATTTGCTAACAGCGTTTAAAGGGAACTCAGAGCATTGCTTCCAAATGCTATTAACGCTGTCCCTTAGTGTAGAAGTTTGCTCTAAACTCTGGAAGATTTTTTTTAATATAATAAATTCCTATTAAAACAAGTTTTGTATGTTTGAACGTACTCGATAGAAGAACGTAAGTAAAATTAATAATAAAGAACATTGTCACTTTTTTGCTGCATTCGTTTCAACAAATCGCTCCAATTGTCACCAGACAGTGACAGTTCCAGCTCACGGATGGTCACTTTCTTTACGGCAGAATTTTATTGCTATCAACGACCACCGTAGTTGGAAGGAGTTTCGAGACTACAGCTATAAACTACGAACAGAAAGACGGCTCGAAAGGAGGAGGGGGAGGCTGCAAGGATGAAACGTCCGATGGAGTTAAGAGTCTGGATTTCTTTTTTTTTCTCTTTTTTTAGAAAAAAGACGAAAATAGTCTAAAGTTCATATATTCTAAGACCTTCTCGCCTTCTTTTTATTATGAATATGAGCGTCACATTAAAATGAGTAATGTTCGTCTGGTATGACTTGGAAAAATTCAGGGTGTCCATCATGTGATAAGTGATATCCAGAACATTAAATGGGAGGAAAGAACTGTTCATAAAAGTATCGCCTGTTCATTTTTCTTTTGTTTTTGTTTTTTTGTGTTCCTAAATCCAAAGAAACAAGCTGTTGGCTAAATCTTTTATTGTAGCATGTTTCTCTCCCCTCTGCCGTTTAGTCTTTTTATGGTTGATTTATAGAACAAACATATGTAACGAAAACAAATATTAAAATAAGTGCTAATAAACACAGGTTATGTTATAGTTGATCCCTTCTATGATTTATTGATTTAAATTGATTCTCTTTGTTGAATTAGTAAAATATTTTAGACTTGAGAATACGTACCAACTTAAGAATCTGTCTGGAAATTGATTTTTAACACAAGCGAGATAATTTTACTTTTCATGGGTTTTAACAAAACTTTAGTTTTAAATATACGATGCAACAAAAGACTAATTGGTGTAGGGAAAAATTTTATAAGTGTAAAAGTGTACTATTTTCGAGCTGTCGGTAAAAGTGTAAACTTGTGTGTCACCACAGTTTGTGGCGCGCACCCAAAAGCTTTTGTTGCGGGGAATCCAAGTTTGGGGCATCCAATACCACAAGATATCTCGTCTATATAGTACTAAACCGGTATATTTCTGCACCCGAAAGAAACAATAGGTAATTGTGAAATACTTATTACTATATTTTCAGCGAAACATGATAGAACTAAAGTGCTGCCAAAATGTCTTGAGCCGTGGCAAAAATGCGAACTAAAGCTCACACCCTCGACACACCCACGCGTTGAGCCAATAAGGATTCACTTGTTGCTAAGCAAGAAATTCTTAACGAAAGAGACTGGAATTCCTTCACCGGTAGCAGCGCTCGGAAGGGAAGACTAGGTGTCAAGTCAATGTGGTATATTTTTAGATAATTTATACCCCTTTGTCCTGCTCCCGTTTCGCCTTATGCCCTCAAAACATATTTTGACAGTCAACCGATGAGATGTTATCTTAAGGCGGAACGGGAATTCCTGTTTGGCCTTTTCCAGTTTCGCCTTACATCATGCGAGGGAATTTTCATTCCGTATCTATAACAAAGAGGGATTTATTTTATTCTCAACTGCAACCTCTCTTCTACATCAGACAAATTAAACTGAAATATCTTACAAGAATATTAATAATCGTACTGTATAAGTATTCTTATATTTATTTCTGTGTATTTGCTCAGCTAGCATTTTATTAAAAGTCTTGCATAGCTTTGCAAAACTATTGGCCAACATTCGTTCAAGCATAAATAGACCCTATACTACTAGCCTTACAAACAGAGCTGGATTTAGATTTAGTGGGGCCCTAAGCTACTGAAGATAATGGGACCAGTTATGTGTCCAGATAACCGTTGGACCCTATTTACAGAAATGATGAAAGCAATGATATTTTGAAAATAGGCTAGCTGAAGGGGCCCCATTACTTACATCATAGGGGTCTACACAAACGAAGCACTGTAGCCCCCCTATTTTACACTATTTATTGCTTTTTTTTTTTTTTTTTTTTTTTACATTTTGCAAATGTGTATTCAATTTTTTCTTTAATTATTGGGGCCCCAAGAGCGTGGGGCATTAAGCTATAGCTTCTTTAGCTTATACGTAAATCCGGCACTGCTCACAAATGTCTTGCAAAATGACACTAAATTTCCCTTTCGCCTTACAATTAAATTAACATACACTACCTCAGCATCATAGCCTGAAATAATGAAAACAGGCATTTGACAAAATGGCAAAAGGCCAAACGGGAAGACACCGAACTAGATACTTTTTATAAGAGAAAGAGTACAGATAAAGTGTAAGATCAATTTTTTATATTACATCTATCATTTCCCTGTTAAACAAATATAGTTTTATTTAGAAAGTGTACAAATGTATATTGAGTTAGAAGTTTTGGGGAAGTCTGGTTCCGGTGGACTCCCGTGAGTGCGCACTTGTACAGCAAGAACTATTTTTCTTTTGTTCATCATGAACTTGCTTAATCCAAATCTCGTCCCCATAACAACACAATCATCTTTGGTATGTGCTTCAAGGAATTTCAAAATTGCTGCAATCGTCTGAGTTTTGTGTTCCTTTGCCAAACTTTTCGGAACCCATCTTGCGTAAAACTTATGGTAGTCTAACGATCTGGTCACAACTTTATGCAGTAAACTCTGTGAAATTTACGGAAATTCAAACGAGAACTTTGTTATTGCAAAACGGCGATTTTCATGAATCATGACGTTGAACTTCTGGGACCAGTTCATCTGTTACAAAGTTCGGTCGCCTACTTTGGCCTTCACCGTGAAGGATAGTGCGGGTATCCTTAAAAATATAAAGTACCTACGTCTCACCCCGCTTTCACTCATCGTATTTTTACTATCAACTTCATCCAGTTGTTGATGAATGTCAATCGATTTAGCGTTTCACGCCAACAAAAATTCTATCATCGCCTCATTCCCAACCGGCGGAACTTTCATTCAAAGCACTCATATTAGAAATATATTACGAACCGAGAAAAAACAACATGAGCTTCGGACGTCCACAGCTGAATTCGCACTGAACGGTTGGAAGTCCCTGCACAAAACGGCGTCTCTCACCCCGTGGAAACGTGAGTGACTTTCTAGATTTTTTTTATCGTACATAAATTGTCACTTGCTAGGAACAGGTTTAGAAAAGTTGCCTCGTGGTTATGTGGATATTGTTATGTGGCTGTGGCGCGGGAGACCTGGGTTCGATTCCCGGCAGGAGCTCATGTGTTTGGGATCCTATGTTAAGCTTAGGTCCAAGTCTCATAAAGCCTTGCTGCTGAAATAAACGCTAATATTTAATCCAAATACATTTAGGTAGTTGGATGAAACCCTAACAACTTTGCAACGTGCGGGTTGCATATAAATATAGGGAGATTTGAAAGACTGTTCTGGTCGGTTAACGGTTTTCGTAATGCACGCTGACGAGCCTTTCTATATATTTACCGTTTATAATCCGTAGTATTAAAGAAATTTGGTTTACTAGAACTCCTTTACATATATACATTTATAATGTTTGTTTGCGTGTCCGTCCGCGAGACAAAACAATGTTTATCCGTGTATCTGTCGGTCAACAAGACAAAATAATTTCAAAAATGTCTTTATTTCAAGGATCGCCATCAATTGTAGCCAGGATGTAATCAGGTGGTATTCAAATTAGAAGTGGTACACTGGACAGTGGTACAGTGTACACATATACGGAATCCATAAGTTTACTACGGAAATCTGTACGGTCCACTTAGATGTTACATCATGTCTGCAGGATGTCGACATCTAACAGTCTTCCGTATATTACATACGTATACGTATGCTACATACGTCAGCAATATGTTATATGCGTCCATGTGTATGTGAGATCCTGACCGCCTATATACCTTTCTTTGTTTATACGGAAAAAACGTATAGATGTAATATACGGAAAGTAGGATTATTATAAAACTTACGTTTTCAGCAATACATTTGTTGTACCATGTTACCTATGGCCGTTAAGTCCAAAAACTACTGGATTTACGCATGTAACCTGCGTTTTTACGTATGAAACATAGGTTTTGCTGTGTGTAGAAGTGAAATACTTCTGGTATTAACTTTGAAAAACGACAATATTAATATAAACTAAAAACGGTCACTTATAGAGGGAAGTGGTTTACTGCAAATGATTAAATGTCCCAACGACAAGTTTCGTCTCTACACTAACCTCCCTACTAAAAGTGGAAGTGAAAGAACTCCAGTATAACTTGTGATTTGAGAATTAAGCCTACATAAAGCAAAAGCGATAAGGGATTGCAAGAGATATCAATTGGAATCAATTTAGCATTCTGAGAGTATGTGTCATCTACTCTCTTAGCCATTTATTCAAAACAAAGAAGCAGAAATCAAACACTTCCGGTTTGGACGTTAATCCCCATACAGTAAAAACAGTCATAGATAGCGAGCAGCTGTTTTCTGAAAACAAATTAGGTGTCCCAAGAGTATGTTATCATCTCCACTCAAATCTATCTAGTAAAACTGGAAATAGTAGAAATCTATTACACTTGTGATTTCAGTATTTATTGAGAAGATTTCACACCATATAAACCAAATTCATTGAAGTGGTGTACACGTGATAGTACTACTAGTTGTTCTTATGACTAATATAGAAAAGTCTAAAAATGTGACCTTGTACAAGCAACTTTCAAACCAAGAGTGGCAAGAAGAACACGAAATTACTGTAGTGAGGAAGGAAAAGGTTCCGAGAACACAATGTTACGAATTTTTATTAACGTTTCTGAAGGCAGTCGGAAATCGACTTAAGTGTGACCAAAGCAAATCATTCCTCTTTTAATAATTTATGTAACAGTGTGGCCAATATAGGATTATAATCATGTAACATGCGATTAAATACAATCCAAGGCTGCAACTTCTAAATCTAGATCTTATGCACACCTTAATAATACGAGGGGGAATCAGGAACTAAGGTTACAAAGCTGATATTTCTGAAGTTTCGTCTGTTATATTGTACAGAAATGAGGAGTGTTTAGTAATTGTGATAGATGGAGTTGGCAATTTTGCAGAGTTTGAGCAACCGCAACATACGGCGCTAATTATAAGTAAACACAAATGGTGACTCGTTTGGAAAATTGGCCACGCAAGGAAATCCGCTCAGTTATCAATTTCTCCGGGAGAAACACGTAACTGCGGTTGAAATTCACTGGCAGCTGGTAAAGGTTTACGAAGAGACTGTAATGTATTTTCAACACGTTGCAGAATGTTATCAAAAGTTGGAGCTGGTAGAGGAAATGACAACATACAGCCCAGAAGACCACCACACTATTGAAGTAATTTTGTTGGGAGATTATCGACCACCCTCCTTACAGCCCGGACCTCGCTCTAAGCAGCTTTCCCGCACTCGTAGAAGCGCCTAGGAGCGCGTAGCTTTTGCTTCAGATGAGGAGGTAAAACACTTCGTGAGAACGTGGCTGAACATGCAAAGGTAGGATTTTTACCAGCAGGGAATCTTCAAACTCATTCCACGATACGTCAAGTACTTTAACCGATATGAAGACTATGTCGAAAAATAACCTAATGTCTCTACGATCCGTTTGCTGTATTGGTTGTATGAAATAATATATAGGGTAAGAGCTCCTAATATGAGGATAGGCACCTAAATTGAGATCCCTACCTATCTTGTGAAGCAAGAGCTGCAATCTAGTGAAAGAGAGCTAAAATAAAAGCAAATAGCCCACCACAGTACCGGAAGTCACGTGAGCTCCTTATGTGGAGAGTTGTTAGTATAGTGGAGGCTGGAAGAAATTGTGCCCTTACAAAGTTTGCACACGTCAGGCACTGAAAATGGAGAAGGTAAATTGGTATTCATTCTATCTTTACTTCCTTCTATATCAGTGAATATGCGTATTGCAACATGTAATGCGTTATTGATTTTCTTCTACTTATATTTGAGATGGCGTTGGTCATTTGTTTATCAGTCGAACGTCTTATTATGAGACTCTGAACGGGTTCAGTACATGAGACCGGTCTCATAATGTGACCTGTATAGTAATATTGGGTCTTACATTAGGAGCTCATTTGTACTGACATTTCTATATTCACAAAGCAGTCTCAGACTTAGTCCTGTACACAGAGCGAGTGACGTTGTTGGCATTGTACTGTTTTTTGGACACATTTATTCTTATTTGGTACATATTTGAACATTAAAAGTACTTATCAAAAATCGTTGCAGTTTATGCCCACAAAAAATGTAAAAAATTTACAGCGTGTAAATTCTAAAATTCAAGAAAGTGAGTTAGATTGAAAGTGTAACGTTTTATATTTGTGTGCCATCACAGGATTTGGCTTAAAGACAGTGTTGAATGGTGAATTAATAAAACAACTCTTTTCAGAGTACACAAAAAGCAGGGGTATCTTATTAGGTACCCATCATAAAAATGGCAGTATAGCGACTATGGTCACGTTTCTCAATATAATTTTTTATTGTTACATTTTTATGTATTCCAATAGTTTGTTTCTTAAATTAGACATTCCACAGATTATATTAAAGTAACAACAGTATTTGTTTATGCTATAATTATCCAATGTATAGCATCTTATCTTTTAGGGGCCACATATTGGGGGTTCTTACCCTATACATTTTACTGCAGGCTTTGTAACTTTATTTTCCGATCACTCCTCGTATAATATAGCCTTTGATTTTATTTTTCTAAAACTCCTGATGAAGAAATGTCAATTGGCAAAACTGTAACATAGGCTATTAAAATATAGGTGTTTGCTTTAATCTCATTTTACTTTTATTATAAAAATATGTGGTGTTGGAGGAAGATGGAGAAGATAAAATGGACAGAGAGAGCAACAAATGAAGATGCTTTAAAACGGATGGAAGAAAAGGGGACACTTCTAGCCACCATCTTTCGTAGAAAGGCCAATTGGATTGGACACATCTTGCGAAGAAATTGTCTTCTTCACACTACCATAGAAGAAAAGATGGAAGGAAAGCGAGGAATAGGAAGAAGAAGAAGAACACAGCTGATCGATGATTTGAAAGATAGGAGAAAATATTGGGAGTTAAAAGAGGAAGCTGAAGATCGACAAAAGCGGAAGAAACATTTCCAGGCCAAAATCTAAACCTGAAAAAAAAAATCCTCATTAGTCCCAGGACCTGCCGAAAGGCAGAATACTTAATAATAATAATAATAATAATAATAATAATAATAATAATAATAATAATAATAATAATAATAATAATAATAATACGTAGTTCTAAAGTTAGAATGTATTGCATTCAAAGGGAAATCAAAATATTAAAGTATATTAGGTTACATATGTATTCCAAAAATGCTTTTAAATATCTTCTAAAGTAGGAAATATAATAAAAGAATAACTCTTGTGTCTATGTCTCGTCACTACGTACACGTATATAAGCGCGATATGTAAATAAAAAAAATATGTAGTCAAAGTATTCCCACCAAATTTTAAACCAATGTTCTTGTTAATATCTAGAGAAGTGTTGAATTTTCCCCTTAGCCCTTAAATAAATCACCTTTCCAGGAAAACTTCACAGCTGAATACTTTTGTTAAACTTTTTATGTTTAAAAAGTATTATATTTATTTAACATTCAGCTAGTGACCCAACACAACTTCCTTTAAAACCTAGTAACTCTTCTGGTTATTAAACAATATATATTAACTAATAACAAACTTTTCCAAATTCTCTTTATTTTAACCACAATTAATGCTAACTATTTTCTTCAATCTAATTGCATACACTTTTCGAACTTTACATGTTTAAAACTGGCATATACTACTTATTTTAAACCCTAAAACACATGACACTAAATAACTCTTCTTGTTGACACTCTTAGCAACCATTCTACAAAGGCTCGTATCCACGGGGGGTCTAGGGGTCCGGCCTCCACTTAAAGTTTTACTTCCCACTAAAATTTTCACGATAGGCTTGCAAATGAACTATAATATGGTGATAAACTATAACATGGTTGGATTGGGCCCCTCCCTAACTTCTACCGCCCCTCTACATTTTTGAACTGGCTATCGGCCTGATTCTACATCTTCTAACCACTTTTTCTCTTTCTATTCCAGTACTAACTCTGAATACTTTCTGCCTTTACAAATCTTATTCCGTCACCAGCCTCAACGTGTTTCATTCCGTAACAACTCTTACATATAACAACCCTTAACAACTTTAACAAAAGTAACGTTATTGGCCGATTAAAAAAAAAAACATTAGTAGTTCTGTTCTTATTTCTTAAATTCATATTTCACTCATAAAGCCACAGTACGACTTAAGGTACGGTGTTTCTCTTTAACAAAATATAGAAAGGGTAGTAGTGAATTGTCTAGGCAAGTTTCCTTTCAAATAATTTGCACCAACAAGGCTCAATCGATTCTCTTTATATGTCATTAGGTAATATTGCGTTAACAGCCCACATTTTTCTCTGAATATTTCTTACATCACATTTTATTGACAATTTATTCAAGGTGTGGGTGTGTATTGTTCCAGTGACTTATTTGAAAATTGTAATTTTATTTGTTAGTATTTATGAATTAAATTTTCATTATTAACCCCCAAATCAGCTTCTCTCTCATGAACCCACAAAGGATGATACTGCACTGAAACATTAAAACGATTATTTCAAAAGGGAATAATATTCAATCTTTTTTTTTAACGTTTACCCGTTCAAAGGGTTGCGCCCTTTCTTCGGTAAGAGTTAGGTAGAATAGCAGAGGAAGTCCAAGTTATCGTTAGAAGGTCTAGGTGCTATTTAATTATCAATTTATTTGAAACTTTATTCATTTTCATGGGGAGGGTCATCAATTGAGTGAGGATAAGCCTCAGTTGCAGTAGATGCTGGTCCAGACTGGCTGGCTGGCATACAAGTTATGGTCTTGCTGGAACTGCGGTGCTTGAAATGAATAAATACAACAAACATATGGTGGTTAGTTGAATACATGGAGAGCTATGAAAGCATTATTGTTAACAGCTAAACTTACGACAGTCATTAAATCTGTAATGATGGATGGTATGAGGGTGAAGTGCTACGACGCCACAACACATGGGTGATGTTAGTTAGACAAATGCTGTTATCTTCTGTTCCTGGGGCGACGCAGGAACTGATGGAGACAAAGGCAGCCCTGTTAGTGGATGGTTTTACTGTGCATAAGATGGATAGATGAGTGGTGAAACTGTGCCAGAATGATAAATGTCAAAAACTTCTGGATCAATGTTGTCTGCGCCGATGTTGAGATGGTAAAGGGTCATCAGATGCTGAAGAGGTGTGGGATAATATACAGCGGGAGTGTCATTGTCTCGATCATTGTGGATAATGCTCAGGAATATGGGATGAGCAGTTTCAATGCGTTTCTGAATGTACTTTTGAGCGGAGAGCCTCAAGATGTGATAATAGTGGAGGAAAATTGATGCGCTCATAAAGAAGGCGTGTCGGATGTGGTAGACGGATGCGAAAGGCTAAACGAAACGCATGTCGTTCGAGAATGGCTAACTTAAGATGATATTTAGGGGGAGCTGATATCCAGGCTGTGTGGCCATAAGTTAGAATTGGGCGCATGAAAACCTTGTATGTATTGAGGAGGAGAAAAGAATTTAGACCCCACGTGGTACCTGTTAGGCGTTTTAGTAAGTTGAGGCGGTTTTTGGCTTTCTCGATGACTGTAAGAAGATGAGGCATCCAAGTGAGCTTGGAGTCAAATACAACGCCAAGATATTTAAGAGTACTATGGATTGTAACCGGACTGTTGTCGACATGGAGACGTAGCAAGTGGGGATTTCGATGGACTCGTGATCGTCGTCCAGATGGTAAGAAAACTATCGCTTGCGTTTTCGTAGCATTGATTGTCGATCGCCAGATGTCACACCAGTCGACAAAAGCATCAATGGCCAGTTAAAGGCGATATTGAATAGTAGTAATTGTCCGACCAACAGCCAGAAATGCTGTATCGTCAGCAAATTGGAAAAGTTGTACGTTTGGAATAATGGGCAAGTCAGATACGTACAGCAAATATAATAGGGGTGAAAGAGAAGATCCCTGTGGAACGCCAGAATTCAAAAAGACTGGAAAGGACAGAGCATCATTGATGGAGATGTAGGCAAGTCGATCTGTAAGAAAGGAATGTATAAGTCTGATGTAAGAGCGGGGAAGTTGAAAAGAGTATAACTTGTATATAAGACCCTGGTGCCAAACTTTATCGAACGCCTTTTCTAGATCGAATGTGACCAGACTAGATGGATGGCCTTGATTGAATTGGTTATATATAGAAGTACTGAAACGTAACAGGGGATCTAGAATGCTAAAGTTAGGTCGAAACCCAGATTGGTGAAACGGAAGTAACTCGTGATTCTGCAAATGGTCATGAAGGCGGCGAACTAATATGCGTTCAAAAATTTTGCTTAGTGTAGATGTTAGTTGTATCGGCCGATAAGACGTGAGGTCAGAAGGAGGCTTATTAGGCTTTGGAAAAAGTAAGACTTTTGAGTACTTCCAAGTGATGGGGAAAAAACCAGTTCGAAGTATGAATGTATAAATGATACTTAGTATGGTGAAGACAACAGGAGGGGCATTCTTAATCAGAGTATAGGTAATAGCGTCAAAGCCTGGAGCGGAATTCCGTTTGTTGAGGAGTGTGGCCTGGATATCAGTAGGTTGAATCGGTACTGCAAGTGGATGATCTAATTCTAGGGCGTGATTGGGATTAGGTTGTAAATGTGGTAAGTTGGGGTCAGACCGACTATCGACAGCTGGGTTTAGATGTAATGGGGTATTCAATCTTGTTCATATGGTGTTTAATAAATAAATATTTCATAACTTTTAGTAGGATATAAGCAATTTTTCTTTGAAAAATTCTGTCACGTTAATTTATTATTGGTTCGGTTTATCTTTCATATAAAGTTTTATACAATTTATCTTGATCATTCCTTATAACGAAGAAACCGAAAGAGACAGAAAAGCGAACCTTTGCACGAAACAACTACGAGAAGGGAGACATCTCTGGATATATTAAACAGAAAGACTCAACAAACAGTGTTGCCAACGCAGTATAAAGTTTTATTTTTCCAAATGGTACTACGTCAGGTCATTATATATTTTAAATCAACATGTCACTGCTGAAAATGGCGTATTTGTGGAAAATATTTAAAATGATTTTTCTTTACCTCCTCTTCTATAGCATTACAGCAATAGTTTTTAATAGCTGTAATTACAATAAGTCTCTCAATTACACAATTTAAGCAGTGTTCCAAACTTCAGCAATATTTATCATGTCTCCGGAACAGTTTGAAATATGGAAGTGCTGTAAACGACAAAAATAATTTACACATTCATAACAAACAATATAAGGAAGTAGGTATGATACAGTGAAACCTGTGAACTTGGCCACCTCTCTAAGTTGGCCACCTGCTTATCTTGGCCTAGTTCGTCTAGAGCCTGCATTTTCCCATTCGACATTCGTTACTTACTACTCTATAAGTTGGCCACTTGTCTATCTTGGAAGTTGACCACACTGAAGCAATGTTTACCCTATGATGATATGTCTATCAAATATGTCTAGAATGAACCACCATTCAGTAACAACTGAAAAGAAGTCATATAAATTGCATATGAATTTCTCAATTTATAACTTAGATTTTCTTGTTTTCAATCGGAATAACTCAGTGTGCTATAATATCAATTTCAATAAACTGCGTATATACACTTCTATTTTATGGTTGTTTGTGTTACTGTGTTTTCAATCCGAATAATCCAATGTACCAGACTATTTTCAGGAAGAGAAAGGTATGCATATATATTAAACATACTATCAAGAGCGCCGATCCTGGGGGGGCCGGGAGGGCCCGGGCCCCCAAAACTCATGTGGCCCTATTTTATTTATGAGTATACAATATTTGGTATAATTTGAGTGCAATTTGCCTTTAAATCTTCATATATATACCTTCTGCGTCTGAATGCCCTCCCCTTCCAAATTTACAGAGAAATCGGCGCTCTTGCATACTATAGTAATATTTTCTAGTACTGTATATTTTTATGATTACTCTATATACATTATTTATAAGTAGCTGTCGTGCCACTGCTTATTAAAATTTTACAATCAAGTAATACTAGAAATCCTATTCCAAAAATACACAAATCACACTTATTTTCTGTAAGTTGGCCACCTGTCTAAGTTGGCCAGTTTTTGATGGAACCGATGGTGACCAACATAGACAGGTTTCACTGTACTTATCTTAGCTTTGCAATAAAGGCTTTCAAGAAATTTAAATTTTCAAGCCCTGGTAGCTCGGTTCCTATTCATTCGAAACAAGTCAGACCATGACCATGGTATTCAATACTAAAGTACTTTCGATGTGCATTATGGTGTGCATCTCCGTTGTGCTGCATGTGCGTTATATGGTTCCAAACTTTGGATGTTTGTGATATTATAACATCTTTAGTTTAGAACACTGAATAATGAAACTTATTTTTAGTTTACGTTTGACATGTTTATTTGAAATATGCAATAATCTAACGTAGTGTCATTTGTAAAATATAACTTTATATTCGGTTGGCAACACTGTTGGGTCTTTCTGTTTAATACATACAAAAATGTATTTCCCCCAACTACGCAATTTTCGGCAGTGATATGTTGATTTAAAATGTATAGTCTAATAGCCTGACATAATGCCATATTTGATCGAGATCAGTCAGATGGTTCAAGCGGAGCGGAGTCTCACACATAATCACTTTCACTTTGTTATATACCTATAGATCAGTATAGTGTACGGCAGTCTGAATACTTCAGCGTAATTTACTGTTTTCAATTACAATTACTGAAACAAACAAACATACGTACATCATAAAGAAGGGATTAACACTATACCATTTCTTACGATTACCACCGCCGTGTTATGACAAACTGTTACGAGAACGATTCACAATGACATATGACTTTCTATATTTCTACTTTCCAATTCCCGATAAAGCAATTCAAAATATAGCTTTACGCTTGTTCTACTGCGGTGGTAATTATCTTTTTCTTTACCAGTATCTAATATGTTGGATTCTGTACAGCGTAAGACACAATGTTTAAATCGAAGTGTTCATATATACAAGTGACACCTATCCTTACAAGTCACAATGAAAGTATCTACCTAACCTATTCAGACCTTTTGTATCTAATAAATACACCATAAGGTGTATTGGAACAAAAAACTGTGCTGTCTCAATTTACGGAAACACATTCATTTGTGTAATATGCACTCATGGTAGACTTGTCGGTCTAATTGCATTCCTGGTTGTCCTGAATGCAGATATACTTTAAGAGTACTAAACAGTTATGAGTATAAATATAGCGTTCGGACATATGCCATTAAAAGCGATATTGTAATACGCACTAACCATTTTTATTTTTTTAAATTTAGTTATGTGACCAAAAAACGCATGTAAGGGTTGGACTAAGATGGTGGGCCAACACGAAACGGTGGATGGTGAACGTCATAGGTTGCGTTCGAAGGGAGCGTGCGCGTGAATAATGGTGCGAATGAGCATGAACTTATAAGGAAAGTACATGAAGTGGTACGCAAGGATCTGCATGTGTTATATATCGTTGGAAAGGTCACACCGAGTATACATCACATGTGAAATATCTCGCCTGAATGGAAACTGTAGGGGGCGGGGCGACCATTTGAAGATCAGAGCAAGGCACGCTCCGAAACACCAGAAAACGTGGACAAAATAGGAAACTTTGATGTAATTATTTTGAGACGTTGTATATATATATATATATATATATATATATATATATATATATATATATATATATATATATATATACAGAGAGAGAGAGAGAGAGGTTTAAAAGGTAGATGATATGACTCTGACATCAAATGTTTACAAATCAAAATGGCAAAAGAATGCAAAACACTGCTATGGAACTGAAGGCGAGTGTTTAGGGGGTTTTGTGGTCACGGAGTACGAATCCAATGTTAAAAGTGTAAAATGCAATATGACAGATAGAATATGTCGGACAAAAAGTGCAAAAGTACAGAATGGACATACGTGTGTATCGAGACGATTCTCAGCTCCGTCTCGATTTGGAAAAGCACACCTGAATCTCAATTTAAGAGACGATATCTAGACTAGTCTCGGTGTCGGTACCATCCCTACTCATGAGGGTGTATATTTGTTATACATATGGCTCACAAGTGTGCGCGGCATAAACCGGAAAGACAGTTGTGGAAGCATAAGGATGTCTTAAACTCCAAAGCTCACTTTTCACTGTCATTGTTCGGATCTTCAGATGGTATCTGCAAATAATCGCAACGTACCCTGCAGGCGACATTCAAGCGACATCTCACAGATGTAAAGTGTATACCCTACTCGGTGCGACCATTACAACCGTATATAACACATGCCGAGCCCCGTGTATCTCTTCGGGGGCGGGGCAAATGGTTGGTTGTAAAATAATTATTGTATATAATTGCAATCCGTTCGTATCATAAAACATTTACATGCACTACAAAACCTGCCCTGCATTCCGTGTCTGAGTTTTGTATATTAAAACACTCTGCCTGTTTATTGTAAAGTATCACCTGCCCCTACTATCCTTGTTATGTACTATAGGTATTTTTCTACTGCATGTGTAAGAATCGCATATGCCCGTCCCGTACATGTCTTTTGCACTTTTCTTCCGCCACATTGGATCCTTCATAATGCATTTTGCACTTTTAATATTGAATTTTGCATTTTTCGCCTAGACAGAATAGGTATGAGTCGAAAGCGAGTATTGGTATACAAGCTTTTCCCTCATATTTATTTCGTTTATCGATACAAACCTTGGTATATTCACTTCTCACTTCTTATCTTCTATACTATTTCTTGAGATACATTTGGATTGTGTGCTTTTACGCGGGGCCACTCCAGAGGTTTCCAAAGTTGATGGGAGGGAACTCTGGAGGGAATTTTCCCGACATTTTCCCAATTTCTCCTGTTTAAGAACGTTATGGGCCCTAATACATGGCACCTCTGGAAAGCTGCTTTTTTTAGCATGAACATATCTTTATTATGTTTATCGAATATACTAGGTTTGATTTGGATGTCCAGTTGACAGGTTAAAGTCCTTTCGTTTTGGGAAGAATCCACTCATTCTTTCGCTGTAATTTATTCATGTGCATTTACTGGTATTTTCTTCTCAATGAAATTACAGTACCACACTTCACTTACTTCCGGAAGTGTTATAGATATCCATTATTACCTCAGTATATATAATGAATTTTAGTATTGTCTATAAAAGTTTTGAATTATTAAGCAACTAGCTGTTATGACCGCACTTCCCACGGGTCAGATAAAATATCTACGTAAACAAACTTACCAATGAAATTTAAAAAAAACTTATTTTACTAATGGACTTGACACTATTATAGGCCATTTCGGATTGTTTATACATGTCTTGGTATTCCAATGCCATGAGCGGAGCTATGGTGGGCATGGGGGCATTACCCCCAAGCTTTTAAATAAAAACACCATCTATAAAATAAAAACACCATCTATAAAATGGCCATATACCAAGATCTGACAAAATTTGCGAGAATGTACGGTTGTTTATATTCATAAAATGAGTTATTCACTCCATAATCGTCCAGGAAATATTCCACAGGTCCGAGACCGATCGAAAGGTCTACCCTCCATAACGGACAATTCCTACTCCGCCCATGCCCCTGGCTCGCAAACAATGGTAGTTGAATTTGAAAGTAATCACTAATGGAAGTGGCAACATTGATGTAGCGACCGCGAAAACTAAGGAATTGACACTAATATTGATCATTTTGGATTATTTTTACAAGTCTTGGTATCCCCCTCTGAAACCCGGCCCGCAGGCGAATTAGTTGAATATGGAAGTTAATGCGATCAGGTTCACCACTGATCTCAGCGACCGCGAAAGCTATGAATTTGACACTATTATCGGTCATTGTCTACCGCTTTTACATGTCCCGGTAACACGCCCCCCCCCAGTACGAAAAAAAAAACGCTTCACTTGATCTGGGACCAGGACCAACGTACTTCTGACCAAAATTTGGTAACTCTCGGTTCACAAGTTTGGTTCTCAGGCCACACACAGACACACAAACTAACTCTTTATCTTATTTATAAGGTAGGTGCAGGTAAAAACGCCATTTTAAGACTGGTTGGTTTTTTAGGCTTTATTTTTCATGAAAGACAAAGAACAACGCATGTGCGTTGCAGAGTAGCCTTTTCCGCGTGTAGATGAAAATGTGGCAATGATGCGACTCACTTATATTTTGTACCCAAGGTAAAAGAAAAAAGTGTTACAATGTGGTGTATTTACCAACATGTGCAGGTAATTACGCTAAGTCTAGAATATTACTAGGAACCTGTAGTAAATCTTGTAACTGCATACATGATCGGTACTATACAAACTCAAATATTACTAGACAACATAGCTGAAACAAAAAATAGAATAACCAAAGTGCAACATGCAGATAAAAAGATAAAATGAAAATCGAGAATGTCCAAAGTTGAAATGAAGTTACAAACTGAAAAGTTTTAATCCATAAGACGATAAACAAACAGTATCACTGTATTGTGACTTATAAAAGCAGCATCGATATTACATTGAACATGTGGGACACATGAAAACATCTTTGTCTTCTGCAGTCAGTCCTGCACAAGTCCTGGTGTATTTCGCTGCACCATGCTTGGTATTGATTTAGTAGCCATGGAATCACAAATACTGAAATTACACTTACAAAACTAAATGTTCCTAAGCTGACACGAAATAAGGCGTACATTAGGGTAAACAATCGGCAATGTTCTGAGTTAGGACAATACTAATAACGGATTCTTACATATATTGAAATAATAACGTCCTTCCACGGAATCTTCAGGAAGCAAACAACACTGCACAGAGTGGCGGTCTCAGTTTTGTCTCCCGGAGTATTCGTCAAATCGGACTTGTCCAAGACCATGGCACATTGGAGGCGCGCTATAGCAGATTCCGTCGGAAACGTCCCAGCACCGAACACTTGGCGTATTTAGTTGCACTGGCGTATATACCTGCAGTTACCTTATTAGATTACTATAAAATTATAACAGTTTATATTCACAGTCTTTCTGACTGTTTTCAGTGTTTATTTTTGGCTACTGTTGAACATATAATGAGCAGACATAAATACAGAGTTTGCGAACTAAAATAAATAATTTTCGGGTGTCCACCTAGTTTAAAATAATTCCACAGCGCAGTTTGGTTATACGGACCCACATATTAATAAAATTTACAGAAGATATTTGTAATAATATTTTAATAGAGTAATATGTAAATAATAAAAATGTGGTGTGTTCCTATCTGGCAGATGCGTATGTACGTGAAAATAGATTAATGAAAGTCGAACCTGGGATGCAAGTATTCGCCCATGATGTAAATAATGCCGAATAGACAATTTCTAAAATATACAGAAGAAATTAGTCATAATATAATATATAGGTATTTGGAAAAGAGAAGTACGTTCTGGTCTTACGTACGACACGATTTGTGCGTAGAAAAACAGAAATTAAAATGTAAGGCGTTGCAAACATTCTCCTTTATGTAGCTTTTGAGCATACTGTATAAAGTGAAGGAAGGTTATTCAAAGTATACGAAGTTGAAGACTTAAGAAGCGGAACCATTGAAGTGATGGAGAAGTTCTTACAAATTTCTGAAGTTTTACAAGAAATGGTGATAAGATGTGTAGAATAGTGGAAGGTAAGTTTTCTAGGTTTGTAAGTGAAAATGTAAGTGAAGGAACCGACAACATATCATCCTATCGCGAAAGCAGTGGTTTTCCACAATACTCGCTTGCACGTATATCCGCCATCGCTGACGTGCCTGTTCCTACGGACGCACCCGCTCGCTACGGCTCGTGCCCTCTGCTGCACTCCTGCTCTCACTCGGTAAGATAGCATTCGTGCTTTTAGTGGCCGCCTAACACAAGTGGGTTGGTAATTTTGCACAAAGATTCTTAAAGTGAATTTGTGCCAAGGAATGCAAGTACACATCTCAAAAATAGTTGCTGAAGGTACAAACGGTGAATCAGAGAGAAAGAAGTGTGTACTTCATGAATTTATGTATGGATCAGTATAATCTAGGTATATGGATCCGTGACGGCCCAGAAACACGACCCAACCTATTGCTAGGTGGCCACTAAAAAGCACGAATTATATCTCACAGGTAAGAACACATCATATTTTTATTGTTTACACACTAGTCTATTAAAATATTGTAAATTCTGTAAAATTTACAAATATGTGGATCCGTATAATCAACCTGCACCTATTCACGCACTAATCTATTAAAATATTATTACAAATGTCTCTTATATATTTTACAACTATGTGGATCTCTATAATGAATCTGCACCAACAAAATAGCTACACTCTATATCAATATGAAATAAGCAAAGAATATACAAATAAATAAATAAATAAACAGATAAATAAAATGTTATAACAGCAACTCTTCATATCAATATGAAATAACCAAAAATAAGTAACAGCAAGCTCATCTGAAGTTTCCTAAATGTTGTTCCTAAGTGTCCTCTCATTCTATACCGGTACTTGAACGACGAAAGTAACAAAGGACAGCAAGAAACCCTAGAAGACGCTGCATTTTAGTAATATAGCAGCACCAAAATGGATTTCCAACTGACTTTGTTTTGTACATTGAGAAAGTGCACAAACACATCCACAAACCTCTATTTAATTCGTCCCCTCAACACGCCTTCTTGACTTGATTTTCACACGAACAAAGACGCACGATTTTGCAATGCAAATGTCAGAAACGCATTGTTCTTGCAGGCACAGCTCCCGCATGCACCGCTCAAACTGCAATTGCAGTATGGGGAACGTCCGCGCTTTCAGCACCTGGCGGAGTTATCTGTTAGGGTGCACGTTTTGAGTCGCTACAAAAGTGGAACTAGTGATCAGACTACGATAACATTCACTCTACCATAGCTCGATGAAGACTGATCTACAGCGCACGACTGTGCAAAGATGGTAGTGCTCCCACTACTTCACTCACAGTGGCTAATGGAAGGTTACTTTCCGAAAACGTCTCGTACATACTTACTAACAGTGTAATTTGAAACGGATAGAAACAAAAAAATAATAATTTACAGTGAAAAGTTAAGTAGCTTTATTTCATGTGTATTTATAATATTTATTACCTTGTCAAACAGGGACACGATTATATTTTAATGGTGCATTGAAATTCAAGTGTGCGTTCGATTTCGATCGTTTCTAAAGGAAACGAGTAATCCATTTGATCACTCATTTTCAATACCAAGATGTAGATTGATTGTTTAACAAAGAAACTGCATCACACGTGGTCGTACAGGGAATCGAATCATCATTGAGAAAATCTCTTAACCGGAAAGTGGTATATTGTATAAATAGACCACATCACAAAGTTTACTACGGAAATTTGTATGGAGCATACGTTATCGATAACTTGCATATGGACTTCCCTTTTCTCAGCTTAGATGTTACGTCATGTCAGTGCAGGATGTCTGGCATCTAGATCTTCCGTAAATTGCACGCTTATACGTATATAACATACGTCAGATATATATTATATAAGTCCACCTGTATGTGATATCCTGACCACATAAAGTTCAATCTCTTGTACAGATAGTACGTTTATTCGTAACATTATACGGAAAGTGTTACAAAACATACGTTTACAGTTATATGCTTTCCTGGAGGATGTTACAATAGGATTGTACGTTAAGTCCAAAAACTACAGGATTTATGCATGTAATCTACGTTTTTACGTATGCCATATACTTTTCGTTTTCTCAGTGATGGTATCCTATGCAAAGAATATATTTATTAACCACACTAAGAGCTCATCAATGCGTAAAATCCTTTAAGGTTGCTGTAAAGAGCAAGTTTTGCCGATAGATGTCACTACGGTCTTCATATCTCTCTCGTGTATTTTTTATCTTTCACGAAAATTTACAATTTCTCTCACAAATTTAAACCTAGAGACTTCAAATTTCTACAGGAGAAACTTCATAACCTATCGAAGGCAACAATCCGTGCCAATTTTTTTATTTATAATTTTCTTCATTGTTGAAACAGTTCCATTGTTTAAGGTTAGGATATCCATTGTTTAAGGATATCCATTTTAACAATCAAGCTATTTCAACAATGAAGAAAAATACAAATAAAAATCAGCATGGATTGATGCCTTCGATAGGTTATGAAGTTCTATCTCTCAAAGTTTGAAGTCTGTAAGTTGAAATTTATAAGAGAAATCGTGATTTTTTGTGAAAGGTAAAAAATACATGAGATACGAAGACTGTAGTGACATCTATCGGCAAAACTTGTCCCTTTACACCGACCTTAAGTCTAGCGGGAATTAAACTTACTAAGCCTTCCGTTATTGTTCTCCGCTTTAAACCGACTCTACACGACTTGATAATTGACTATTCTCTACTTGTTGGTAATCTATAATTATTTATTTATTTATATTACAAGTGTAATATGTTTGTCTGTGGTTACGTACAATTGCTATCGTAGTAACACATCAAAGGTTAATCAATTTAACTTGTAGTTAAAGAATGTTCATTCATCTCTTAATTGCTTGCAAACAAAAGTTACATAAACATACATCATGCATTATTAAAGCCCGAAATTGTGAAGTGTGTCAACACGTTTTCTAACGCTGAGTTCCATATCCCTATTGAATCCATATTGCAGGACTCAATTGTGACCCTGGGCCGCGGTGGTTCAGTGGTAGAGCATTCACCTCTGGTGCTTGGGGTCCCGAGTTCGATCCCAGCCCCCGCCAAGTGAACTTTGTGGTGCATTACTCATCATCACCGTCTCCTTTAGCCTAACCGGCATAAGCGTGGGACGTAAAACTCAAAGATTTCATTTCATTTTTCAATGGTGACCCCCTCAGTAAAAATTATCTGGTCTGACAACATATATTTTCCATTTCACAAATCGAACCCAGAATCCTGAAGGCGAGAAGGGGAAAGTCCCCATCCCACTACTCTTGATTACATTGAAGAAGACTCTACAAGTTACCATGATATTCAATGAGGACTTATTGCTACACATGAAAGTTCGCATAGAAACACTACAAAAGAAATATTTGCATTGCTTGAAGTGGAAAAGATTTGGGCATTCGCAAGCAAGTTGCTAAACTCTGCCTTAATGCGTTAAGTGCGAAGCCTCTCATTGAACGTCATCAGCGAAATATTTCAACTGTGACGGTGCTCATTGTGCTAATCATTTCGTATATTCGCGAATACAGCCAATTCTACAAGCAAAAAGGAAACCAACACCAAAGCACAATCTCTCATTTAGCACCTCTTTAAGACGCCACTGTTACGTCAACTTCAAGACCTGAGTCTACCATATCACGCATTATCGCAGCCTCAACACCGAAGACGTTTCCTGATGATAATTCATCCCGTGAAGACACCATCCAACAACTTCTGAAGGATTAAAAACTGACCAACATAGTCCACACGATACGCACCTACATGTCAAAGCTGAAAGCCCCAGTGCTCAGCAAATTCACCATCCTCATGGTTTTTTCTCTGAACTATTTCCGTAGAGTCAAGAAGCCCTTTCAGTACTTCAGCAATCCAGCACATCATTATTTGTCACAAGATGTGTCTCTATTGCTTTATTTTGTGTTGTTTCGTATTTTTGTATTTTGAAATCTTATATAGCACCCAGCCAAACACATCAATAAGTAAATAAATTCTGTTAACCAACTCTAAATGAAACTACAAATAAATGATTACTTATAGCGCATAAGAAGGTGTTACCTTCTGCGGCCCATCTTCAGATGAGAACGAAATTGCACTTTAAAAAATCGTTAATACTGCATTTACATTTATACATTGTACTTCATCTCTTCTTATTACTATAGAAATACTATAAGGCGACACTTTATCACCGTTGTCAGCTCTTACAGTTTATCATTAATGTTGTCTCACTAGTACCTCCGCACCTTATTCGTCTTACAATTTCACACCATACTCTCATAGAGTTTGTAACCATTCTACAAATTTAAGCTTTATGAAACTTAAAATATCTCTAGCCACAGAGAGGGTATTGCGTTCTACGATTTGCTCGTCCTGGGATGGTAACGAAGCTCTTGTCAAAAATTAAACATTAATAAGAAATAAAAAATACTATTGGAAAAATATATAGATTGTATCTACGGTAAGAAATCAGAAAAGGAGCTTGGTAGCTAGTGTAACGTATTGAGAAAGTTGATTGTATTATTTCTCCCTTCACAATAACTTGTGTATGAGAGTAGTAAACAAACAAGAGTTAGAAAATCTACTGCGGAGTCTATCCTGTTCTTCAAACAATCAGTGTCATTCTTTTCTTTTGTGAGAAGTAGAAAAAAAATGAGAGATTAATCGACCAAGAAACACTTGATTCAGAATGTCCGTTGATGTTTGTTCGTGTTGTGTGCGCAGTTGCACCATCCTGCTGGGTTCACACGTTTCTAAAACCTAATTTGTCAATTTGTGGCGGAAAGATATCGTTATTCACGGTTCTGTAACGCGTACTAGTGACAGTCACAGTGTTGCCAACGCCGTCCTCTAAGAAATAGGGGCCAATGGCTTTCTCTCCGTAAACACCGCACCGAACATCAATGATCAAGAATTACACGTGAATTTTTAGTGCCCTAAGAACGAAAATTTTGCATTACATGGGTAAAAATGAGGTGCTTTCTTGAACACTGCAGTCACAACAGCGATGTTCTCAGCCGTGCGGACGCTACACGACCGACCACTTCTCCTACTGTCCCGTGTTGAGCCAGTCTTCTTGAGGCGAGCTGTCAGTATTTGAACAGTTGGTTCTGCACTCCCAGAAATCTCAGCGACGAACTTCAACCTGTGAAAAAATCATTAATTTATTGTTTCACAAAACATTGACACAATTATTCGACGTTCCTGGGGAGTATGGATCGTTTATTTTAGATCTGTAATGAATAAAAAATACATTGATTAATACATAAATAGCAATTATTTGCCAACATGTGAGCATCTTGAATTAGAGTCTTTTGGGCCAGCCTGTATATTCAATGCGATAATAAATAAATAAATAAATAAATAAATAAAGAATCAGTTCGACAAGAAGTAAGGCTTTCTGTTATAGTTGACAAGGCACGGCAGACTTTTACTACTGTAAAAATATTTTTCCCGGAAGCTACACGTGATAATTTAGTCTCAAAAATAGAATTTTGTTAACTTCAATGGGCATTTTATTGTTAAACGGAAAATAAAATTTAAATATTAATTATAATTTGGAGCCTATTTCACTAACCATATAGTGTACTATTATTTTATTAGTGTTATAAGGTAAAGCTTAAGAGGGCATACTTTAGTGTCATTCTGTGTTACTAGATGGCGTAGTCATCGTACAGCATTAATATTTTGGGTCACGAAAACTATTTATGAGGATTTAGAACTACCCATACAATTTTATTCAAATTTAGGGCCTCGATGGCTCAGTGGTAGGACGTTCACCCCTGGTGCATGGAGTCCCGGGTTCAAACCCTGCTGCTGCCAAGTGAATTTTGTGATGGACAAATACTGTGTGCGTGGGCTTCCTCGGGGTTCTTCCGTTTCCTCCCACTTACTTCATTCCACCATTTCATTCGTTGCTCCTTATCACTGTCTCCTATAGCCTAACCGGCATAACGTGGGACGTAATATTCAAAGATTTCATTTCATTTTTAAATTCAAATTTATGACATTGATTACCATACATTTTCAAGTTAAACGCTTATTATGACAGTTTTACAGAAATACATTTTTTTCAATGTTTCATACAAATGTAATAACCAACATAGATAAAAATTGAATAAAAATCTCCATGTTCATGATTATTCCGTTTACTTTAAGACTACAAAGAAAAGTTATATTTCCGCGCTAGAAAGAAAATATAACCACTTTTGTTTTCAATCCCAATGTATACAAATTATAATTTAATAATTTTTTTTTAGATAAAATCAGTTAGGAATTTGCTCTGTAGTAACCCAAGTTGTTTGAAACTGGCCTTATTATTACTCCAGTAAAAATAAGTGAAATCTGAATGGGTTTGCCATCTGCTGTGATTATATGTAAGAGTCATAAATGATTATTTTTGGCGACGGATACAACATGACTTTCTCAACACAGGATAACAAGATGTTAAATTATTTTCTTTTTTTTTTAAAAAAAAAATATAAAACTTTGGTTGAATGAAATGTCTTTTTTCTTAACTTTAACTGTCTATCTGTGATTTACAAGAAAAGTATGCATGTTTATAGTATTCATGGATTTTTACTCATAAATGTAGATAGGATTTGGCTTCATATCCTGTGCATCAACTGCAGACTGAAAGTGAAATCCGTACTAAGTCCCAAAAGTGGAAACGGTCAGTTTAATGTCAAGACTTGGCCTATGTGTCTAACACTACTCACAAGGAAACTTATGGAAGTGTCATTCACCGATTTGAATAAAACTTTGCATAATTATAGAACATCGAAAAATAATCGACACGTATTTTTTTTTATTTCCGCAATGGTGCGGGTTTATGGGTAGAAACCACCCTTTGAACGCTAGAGGTGGTCTTCAAGCATAGACAGAAAACAATCATTTAATGTAGAAGAAAACATACTACCAGGGGGGGGGGGGTAGGAGAACTGTTTCCGAATCTGATGTCAAATTTAGAAAATTCAAAATGGCGAATCCAATATGGTGATTACAATTATTAAAAGTCTTCTAGTTTAAAATTCTCTGCAGTTAGTCAAGAACAATTATGGTTGGCAGGTGTTACTGCGAGAAGGTTCTGAAACCCCTTTGTGTACTTATTTTAACTGAATGCTTGATTAAAGTGAGTCTTTGTATCTCTCACTACCAGGGGTGCTTATTTATAATATGCCCCCTCGCCCGTCACTATCCGGGGTGCTTATTTATAATGATTTATAGTATAATTGAGTCCCGTGTGAAACCTTACAGAACGCAATAGACACTAAATTGGGATAGCAGGTTTAATTTTGATAATACAATACTTTAACTCTGATCCCCGAAATTTTCATCTTCACTTTCTTTACCGTTAAAATTGATTGTTGAATATAATAGTGAGGCTGGAAGTAGGTTGAGTTGATTTTTAGTTTAACGACCGTTTCAGCAGCGACTCTATATGAGACGGGACCTACTGATTAACGTGGAATTCGAATCACATGAGCTCCCGTCGGGAAAGGCCGCAAGAAGGATCACAACTTCGACTCGATTATATAACGACCGATTAAGTCTAACCATCGATTTGTTGAGTATTGTAATGAAAGATAATTTTCGTTGCTTCATAGCCAACACTAGTTCGTCCAATGAGTGAGAGTGTTGCGATGGGTAGAATTAAAAGATAAGCAAACGCCTTGTTGCGAAAACGAAAGATATTAACTGGGGTATATGGCGTTTTATGTCGCTACCTAGGTGACGTTGTATAACTTCACGTAGTGCACGCGAGGGAACTTACTATAAATAAGCAACCCGAATAGTTAGAAATACAGAAACTCACTTTGATCAAGTATTCCATTAAAATAAAATACAGAAAGGGGTTTCAAATCGGTCTGCAATCTTCTCGCAGTAACTCCTGCCAACTATAGTTGTTCTTGGCCAACTGCAGAGCATTTCAAACCAGAAGACTTTTAGTAGTAATTGTAACCAACATATTGGATTCGCCATTCTGAATTTTGTAATTTTGTCGCCAGATTCTGAATTAGCACTCCTACTCCCCTTTCAGAATAGGTTTTCTTCTACATTAAATGATTGTTCTGTCTATTCTTGGAGATCACCCCTTACGTTTAAAAGGTGGTTTCTACCCTTAAACCCGCGCCATTGCCGAAATAAAAAAAATACGTGTCAATTATCTTTCGATGTTCTATAAGTATGCAAAGTTTCATTTAAATCGGTGAGTGACACTTCTGTAAGTCTCCTTGTCAGTGAACAAACAGGCAATCTGGTATTCATTATGGAAGTAGTTCAAATAATCGCCAGAAGAATGCGCGTAGTTACACCAGATCTGAAGTAAAATCTGGGCTGTTTACTCAACATTTTTATTTTGGCACTTAGAACAGATTTTATGATCAGTCTACAACTAACGAGTCACTTATATCTGACAACGGTATTATACGTAATGAAAATCACAGTGCTTTGTTTACACTTGCAATTGCTTCATTTATGTACACACTTGCATTTAAATGTTTTTATCTGATTACTTATGTTGTACCTAGGTAATAATTATAGATTCTATTTCCAGTTTCAAATTCAAATCTGACAAATGTTTCGTATTATCAAATATAAAAAATATATTGCAATCACAAAAAAATATGTCAGTGAGTACTTTGCTGACTCGTATTTGTACTTTGCTTTCCAAAACATAGCGGATTTGGTATCAAGTTCCAGAATATTTTTCAGAATGGTTAGCCAACCCTCGTCTGTGCCCGGCTGTATATATTTGTAAATCTTCCAAGGAAATGGAAAGTTGTCGTAAGACGAAACCATAAAATCTTATGAAGTTGATTGTTTCTTCATAAATTAATTTGTGAAAGAGGTTTCATAATCACTTACATTTTTTTAAATGAGCAAGATATTCTCTCTCTCTACACTGAGAAAAAAAATGTAGGTGGCATACTTAAAAACGTAGGTTACATTCGTAATTCCTCTAGTTTCTGGACTTAACGTACAACCGTATATAACATCCTGCAGCAAACGTATAGCTGAAAAAGTATGTATTATACGTACTGTCTGCACAAGTGCAATGACGTCATTCGTGTGACGTTATCTGCAGTAACAAGTATATACGGAGGTAATATCTAGCTTTGTGACGTCAGGGTCGTATGTAGCATGTGGGTTAATAATGACGACATACACTGACTATCAGGACGGAGCATGATTTCAAGAAGTATGCAATATACGTTCTGTACGTATGTTTCTTGCGTTCAACCCCGAGACAGCATCTATATTGTACTTGTGCCCCATACGTACGACTAGATACAGTATACGTATTGTACGTATGTATTATACAGATTTTCCTTATGTCGCACACAGCTTGTCCAGATACAGCATACAGAATATCCGTATGCACCATACAGAGTGCATATATGTAGCTTACAGACTGTCTGCATGCAGCATATAGATTATACGTATGTCGCGTACAGGTTGGCCATATGTAATGTATAGATTGGATGTATATAGCTAATAGGTTGTACATATGAAATATACAGATTTTACCTGTATCGAATACGTATTGCCTTCTTGTAATGTATGGATCGGACATATGCAGGATCTAGAGTGTACGTATAGTGCACCATTATTAAAGTGCTGCAACATACTGCAAAGTGCATGATACATTCTTACTGTAATGTTGTCAAATATTGTTTTACTCTGTATGAAAACAAAAATAGCTTAAAATATGGTTGATCTCCTTTGTGCCAATAATAATAAAATTAACAATACTACACTTTTCAAATCTTAGTTTGGAGCAGTGAAACTGTCCAAAGAAATGTATTTACCTGCAGGGTGTCCTATAAGTTTGGGCTTCCTGCTAATTCGTTGGAAAGCTACTGCAAAGTCAAGTGTTGAAAAGTGACACAACCGTTAATTTTAAAATTATGGGCACAGGAGGTTAACCATATATTAAACTATTTTCGTTTCCATACAGAGTAAATCAATATGTGATATATTACTGTAAGAATTTATCATATGGTTTGCACTTAGTTAGTTGCAGCACCTCAATAATAATGCAAAATGCACAGCCTTATACAATCCTATATTCAAACTCAAACAAGATTTACGTACAATCATTTATTAAGCTGTTATCATCCATTGCTTGTACGATATAAAGATTATTTTACCTCATTCTTTTCCTTAATAGTATCTTCTACTAAAGTGCAGTTGTTACCACAAGAGGCCTGAATAGAATTTTCCAGAAATAACTTCTCTGTACATTTTAATTAACAGGTATGTCTTTTTTTAAATGTTGCAATAATTAAAAGTGTGGTGTCAGCCGGAAACGTATTCGCTTACAATATGATTCCTACTCAGTACTCGCCATTAAAAATGCAACACCAAGAAGGAGACTGGGTAGATGCGCCAAAGTTCCCAGGCCGATACCTAATAGTAAGTGCAGAATACTCTTAAACGTTCGCTGTATTCGCTGTGTGACAACGTGGTGACAGCGGAGGCGTTGTGCAGCCATCGACTAAACATATTTATTCTTCCCTGCTATAGACATTCTGCAAATTTGGACTTTCCTGGATGCAACCTTCTTAGTGCAACATTTTAAGGAAAGAGCAATTTAACAGTCTCATACATTGCTTAAAGAAAGAGCAATGATTCTCAGAATTACTCGGAAGATATATATACACAATAATTTAAAACGGTTATTTCAAACTTTGCAATTCAAAGCACGAAAAGAACTATAGATAAAGGAACACTGATTTTAGCCAAATAGTAATTAGTAAACTCAATCACACTCAGTACCATACAGAACAATACATTAGTTATTAATGCATGTCTGAAATAATAGTGCTTCTTATAGAATTTTACTTCATCCAATCGCAATAGCACAAAGATAAAAAATATTGCTAGGGATAATGTTCTTATTACAGAGAAAAAGAATTAAAATGACTTAACATTAACAATCATTTTCTTTAAACAGAGATAATATTTTATTATAATTTATGGAAGAAAGAAATAATTTGTAGTACAGTATCTTTATTAGGGTTATATATTCGTACAAAATAATGTAAGTACAACTGAGTCTGTCTTCAGAAAGGGCGTACTTTTAGCCACAACCTACACTGCTTCTTTTGACTGTCTTTCAAGCAGAATCCTGGTTTGATGCACGAAATACCTGCAACAAAAATCAGAAAATATTTAAAATGTTATATTCAGTGTGCTTAATTTGGTTGTACTTAAAACACAAAGTATCTTAACATTTTTGAGATTAAATGGACAAAATCTGTTCGGTCAGGTATGGACTTTTGGGTTGCACGTAGAAAAACTATGAAGTGTTTATTGATGCTGAACAACAACTCAAAATGTATTACCATTCAAAAGTAAGTGGGTACCTCAATGGTGTTCGGGCTACCATGGGGTACCTAATGTCTGTATTTTTTAGATATATGAAAATATATGTCTCTAAAATGTAAGGAACTGACATCTGTTTACCGAAAACCTCAACTCGGTAAGCCTTATGGATATCGAGATATGGGAAAATAAAGAGCGACACTACAGAACTGTGGAGTGTGCGTACTAGATGGTGCAGTTTCGGAAACGTAATTACGAGGGCTTACAACAACCTCAAAAGTAGTTTCAATTAAATACACTACACACACGCCCTGATGGGGGTTTTCGGGTACCATGATATTCCCAGAACTCTCATTTCTAAATATTCTAAAATATGTCTTAATAACGTTTTAAAGAACGTTAGAGGTGTGTGTTTACCGAAACCGCAAGTCGGTACGCCTAACAGTTACCGAAATATGGTGAAATAAAAAGCGACACCATAGGTACGTGGAGCTTGCATATTAGACAGTACAATTTAGAAAATTAATTAAAATATGACTATCAAGATATTGTCAAATAAAGGGAGGATCCATGTAGTTATAGGGTTTTCGTGTTAGGTGGTAAAATTTCCGAAACCGGTAATGTAAAGTTAATAAGCATCAGTAGCAATTTCATCTTAAAATAATTAGGTATTTCCATGGAGTTTAAGAACATCATGGGGTCTACCAAGATTAAATTTTAAAAGTTTTGTAAAATATATTTTGACATTTGTAAAGAGTATTAGAAATATGTATTTACCTAAAAGTTCCAGCTAGTACATCTAGCAGCTAGAGAGACACCATACAATAAAAGCGTATTAGATCTTGAAATTTCAGAAAACAATTATTGATCCTAACAAAAGTTAAATAAGATGGTACTTATATGGATTGAGTGAGTACCTCAGACTCGTCAGTACAATTTCGATCGAAAGATTAATTCTAAATTTTCTTTGGACAATTCCAAGCGTTCATCGGGCTCTGAAATAAAGTGAACATTTTTTGTCAATATCTAATATAGCAAGCGAGATATAAGGAATTATGCATTTTATGACGTCGTAAAAATAGAGACCCACATGGATTTGTACTTTTGAGTATTTGCTGTAAGAAGAAGAAATTTCAGAAAACAACCGTATATACCTTAATAGACAATTAAATGGGCGAGGGCACGATGGCTTAGGGGTAGAGTGCTTACCTCTAGTGTATTGGGTTCTTGGTTCGATCCACGGTCAAGTCAGTTTGTAGTGCACATCGTATTCGTGGGTTTTCTCGGGGTACTCTTTTTCCTCCCACCTTTGCATTCCATCAATTCTGTCAACAACATTCACTTGCTTTAATCATAATCTCCCTGAGACTAAAATGCATAATCGTGGGTCGCTACACTGAAATATTTCCTTTTATTTAATTTTAAAATTAAATAGGGAGTTAAGTATGATCGTATCTCTACAGGTTAAGTGAATACTCCAATAGTTTCTGCAAAAAAAGATTAGTTAAATACCCTACCACTAAGCTACTGTGTCCCCGCCCACTGAATTGTCTATTAAGGTATATACAGTAGTTTTCTGAATTTTTTTTCTTATAGGAAAGAGCCAAAAGTACAAATCCGTAAAGATCTCTATTTTTACGTCATAAAATATATAATTCCTTATATCTTGGTTACTATCTTAGATATTGACAGCGAATTTTCATTCTTTTGCACAGCTCGATGAACCCTTGGAATTGCCTGAAGAAAACCTAGGACTGAACTAATCTTTCGATCGAAATTGTACTGAGGTACTCATTTAACCCATAGAAGTACCATCTTATTTAATTTTGTTGCCACCAATAATTGTTTCCGAAATTTCAAGATCTCGTACGCTTTTATTTCACAGTGTTTCTCCAGATGTTAGATGTACTAGCTGGAAGTTTTGGGTAAACACATATTTCAAATACTGTTTACAAATGTCAGATTATATTTTCAAAAGCTTTTAAAATTTAATTTTGGTAGACCCCATGATGTTCTAACACTCCATGAGGATATCTAATTACTTTAAGATGAAATTACTACTGGTGTTTATTAACTTTCCATGACCGATTTCGGAAATTTTAGCATCTAACACGAAAACCCCTTAACTGTGTTGGTCCTCCCTTTATTTGACAACATCTTGATAGCCGTTAGTCATATTTTAATTCAATTTCCGAATTGTAGCGTCAAGTATGCAAGCCCCACATACCTATAGTTTATTTTCTCATACCTCGGTATCCATAAGGCTTACCGAGTTGCAGTTTTCAGTAAAAAAAAAAATCAGTTCTTTACATTTTAGAGACATGTATTTCCATATATCTAAAACGCAGAAATTAAGTACCGCATTAGAACTCCATTGGAGTACTCACTTACTTTTACATAGCAGGGTAAAAACGCCAGTGGTTCTCACTTTAAGGTTGAAAACATACTATTTTGTCTCTTCTCTGAGCATCGTGAATCTGTCGGAGCTGTACCATAGTTGGAAAGACTCACTGATCCTTCCTATAATGACCATGTAGTTAGAATTAAAAAAGGAGTAGCCGTTGGAGGAAAAACAATATTTTAAAATTCTTGCACCAGTAGTCGTCACCTTAAAATCAAAATGTTTCAGTAGTAGTCAGGATTTTCTACCAGTGTTCGTCACTCAAATAACTTGACATAATTTATTCAAAAACGCACTGTGTATCAGTTTAGGGTTAAGAATACAATATAAAGTAGTAAGCTTAATAACTTTGCATCACTTTTAGCACTCAAGAAATAAAATAAAAACGTTTTTACATACTTTTTAAAGCAATTTCAGAGAGAAAAATGTTAACTGAATTCAAAAGTTAACTGTATATCACTTCCACGTTAAGAGTACAATATTAAATACTATGTTTAATAACTATACGTCACTTTAAACTCTCAAGAATGAAAATAAACGTTTGTACATACATTTTAAAAACAATCTGAGAAACAAAATAAGTTAACTGAATTCAAAATTTAATTATACATCACCTTAAGCTTGAGAATACACTATAAAATACAGAGATTAATAAAAAATGAAATCTTTAAGTTTAACGTCCCACGATTATGCCGGTTAGGCTACAGCAGACGGAGATAATGAGAAATGAGTGAAATGGTGGAATGAAGAAAGTGGGAGGAAACGGGAGAACCCCGAGAAAACCCACGAGCACGGTGTTTGTCCACTACAAAGTCCACACGGCGCGAGTTGGGATCGAACCAGGGACCCCAAACACCGGAGGTTAACACTCTACCACTGAGCCACCGCGCCCCCCTGAGATTAATAATAATGCATTACTGAAGAATGAAAACAAAAATGTTTTAGCTACCTATATTGTATTTACATGTTACCGGTATTTCTCATTAACTTTTTTTTTTGATACCTCATGATCAAGTGTAGGGATGCGCAAGAGAAAAGATTTGAGATTGTCTCCTCTCGAAAAGGTGCCGCGAAAGTTATGTCTCGTCTCGAAAACTGGACCCGTTTCTATTGGAAGAGCTCTATCTCGTCTCGAATTTCGTAACAAAAATTCTGTCTCGTCTTGTCTCGTGCGCATCCCTAATCAGGTCCATAGCCAAAAACTTCATTTCGGAGGGGGTTCGATAGGGCTTTGGGATATCCGAATTTAGATATAGATAATCGATATTGACAAACTATCGAAACTTGTTCGAAATATCGAAAAATACAGCAATATCGAAATATAAACAATATCAAAAATCGAAAATATAGAAATATGAAAGAGATCAAAAATATGGATATATCGATCAAAAATGGATATATGATCTTGGAATACGATTTGGTGGAATAATGAGGGAGAAAAATAATCATTGATTAAATATTAAATTGAAAAGAAATAAGAGCCTGACGCTCAAATACTTATCTATCCGGCACCCATCTTGATCCCCATAAAATATCATGAAGTGCTTGATTGATTCTAAACCCAATAATAGTAATAGTAATTTAACAACAAACACAGAATATATAATTTACGCACCTTGAAATGTAGAAATTAATGATTGTAATCCCCAGCTTTCCAATAGACGTTTGATTTCTCCAAATGAAGATTCGGATATCTTGTTTCTTCTCAAGTAATAATGGGTTACAATAATCAGTTGCAGTCCAAAGCCAAGTCACTAAGTTAAGCATGAAAATAAAGAATTCATTAGTTAGATGCATACAAAATACTACGCATATAAATCCGAATCTACTTGTATTAAATTGTAAATTTAAACAAACTAAATTATACTACTTTGGAAAGCGTCTCCAAATATAATGTTTTCATTCTAAAGTGAAGGAATTTTTAAAATCGGATGACCCGTTTGCGCTGTACACTCGCTATGCGTCCAATGTGAAATGAAAATGCAACATTGCCATTTACCTGGACCCACAACGTAAGTGAGTGAAGTTACTGTCTTTTACGCTAACATGTCGATCGCCAGCCCCCGTTTCAAACAGTAACTTCATTCACTTATGTTGTGGGTCCAGGTAAATGACAACGTTGCATTTTCATTTAAAATTGGGTGCATAAAGAGTATACAGCACAAACATCTCGTCCGATTTTTTTTAAAAAGTGTTCACTTTAGATTGAAAACGTCATATTTCGAGATGTTTTTCCTCTTACATTTTGTTGTAACTCTGATAATAACAGAGTTATCCTATGTCAGGGAACGTTTGAGACATCCTGTATACATCATAAGAAGTTCCTTTCTAAATTCTACACGGATGTGGTTTCATTGAATGTGAGGTGGGTGATACACATTAGGCCTTTTGGGAGTACGTCACACGGACGACCGTAATTTTGTGTTCAAAACTTTTATGAATTGATGGGATATGTGATACATATGGCCACGGACTAGAATTTTCTCAGTATGTCAAATATGCAATCAGATTTCATGCAGCTTAATTTGGTGAAAAGCTATTGCCAATTGAACGTTACATTTACCTCTTTCTTGCAGATGTTGAACCATGCCGTTAGCACGTGAGGAATGGATCGAAATAATCAAACTGTGGGGCGGGAGGAGTATATGTGCAGTGGTTGCCGATTGCAGTCATCCACAATGTGACTCTGTGTCACATGTTTCAGTGTCACAGTAATTAACTAAATTTGAGAAGACGGGGACATTCGTGAACATACATCGTAGCGGTTCAAACTCGCGGAACCTTTTTCCTTCCCCATTTTGAACCGGTACATGAAAATGCCATTTTCTCCATGTTTGCCTGCGCCGATTTTGAAAATTCCTTCACTAATCGATTTCTCTCGTCGAGTACTACAAGAAACAGTTAAAATCTCGCGGGCCCTTTTTTCTTCACCATTTTGAACTGATACATGAAAATGCCATTTTCTTCATGCTTGCCTGCGCCGATTTTGACAATTCTTCACTAGTCAATTTCTCTCGTCGAGTACTACAAGAATCAGTTAAAATCTCGCGGTTCTTTTTCATTCCCCATTTTGAACTGGTACATGAAAATGCGATTTTCTCTATGTTTGCCTGCGCCGATTTTGAAAATTCCTTCACTAATCGATTTCTCTCGACGAGTACTACAAGAATCAGTTAAAATCTCGCGGAACCTTTTTCCTTCCCCATTTTGAACCGGTACATGAAAATGCCATTTTCTCCATGTTTGCCTGCGCCGATTTTGAAAATTCCTTCACTAATCGATTTCTCTCGTCGAGTACTACAAGAAACAGTTAAAATCTCGCGGGCCCTTTTTTCTTCACCATTTTGAACTGATACATGAAAATGCCATTTTCTTCATGCTTGCCTGCGCCGATTTTGACAATTCTTTACTAGTCAATTTCTCTCGTCGAGTACTACAAGAATCAGTTAAAATCTCGCGGTTCTTTTTCATTCCCCATTTTGAACTGGTACATGAAAATGCGATTTTCTCTATGTTTGTCTGCGCCGATTTTGAAAATTCCTTCACTAATCGATTTCTCTCGACGAGTACTACAAGAATCAGTTAAAATCTCGCGGAACCTTTTTCCTTCTCCATTTTGAACCGGTACATGAAAATGCCATTTTCTCCATGTTTGCCTGCGCCGATTTTGAAAATTCCTTCACTAATCGATTTCTCTCTTCGAGTACTACAAGAAACAGTTAAAATCTCGCGGGCCCTTTTTTCTTCCCCATTTTGAACTGATACATGAAAATGCGATTTTCTTCATGCTTGCCTGCGCCGATTTTGACAATTCCTTCACTAGTCGATTTCTCTCGTCGAGTATTACAAGAATCAGTTAAAATCTTGCGGCCCTTTTTTCTTCCCCTCTTTGAACCGGAACACGAAAATGAGATTTTCTCTATGTTTGCCTGCGCCGATTTTGAAAATTCCTTCACTAATCGATTTCTCTCGACGAGTACTACAAGAATCAGTTAAAATCTCGCGGAACCTTATTCCTTCCCCATTTTGAACCGGTACATGAAAATGCCATTTTCTCCATGTTTGCCTGCGCCGATTTTGAAAATTCCTTCACTAATCGATTTCTCTCGTCGTGTACAAGAATCAATTAAAATCTCGCGGTCGTCTTTTCTTCCCCATTTTGAACCGGTACATGAAAATGTGATTTTCTGCATGTTTACCTGCGCCGATTTTGAAAATTCTTTCAGTAATTTATTTCTGTTGTCGAGTACTATAAGAATCAGTTAAAATCTCGCGGGCCCTTTTTTCTTCCCCAAGCCAATATTTTTGTATATTTTGAATGTATTCAAGTATGGAACAAAAGTATTATATAATTCCCTTAGTAGGTTTCTCAACTTCATATTTTTCAACTTAAATTTTATTTATTTTAATTATTTATTTTCTTGTGACTCAATATTTAATTGCAATCGTTCATTGGGGAGAAGGGTGGCCATTCTCAAATATATAAATATAGTATTCTTAAAATTTATGTGTTCTCTTACTATTAGTTTCTTCCACTAGACCTGGAAATTGAAAAATTAATACCTGGAAAACCTGGAAAATTCAGGGAAATTGAGTTCCATATTTATGTATGAACACTGCTATTTACAATTTTTTTTTTTCGAATAGGGAGAACTGTACAAAAGGGTGTTTTGGGAATGGTATAACAATAGGTTTCTGGGAGTGTTGTTCGAAATGAGATCTTTAAGTTTTACGTCCCACTATTATGCTGGCTAGGCTAAAGATAACGGGGTGTTGTTCGCAGTGTTGAATTCAGACATTTACACCCGGGGGGGAATGTCAACTGCTCGGGGGAGGGTTATTTTTCTGTATTTTTTTCAAGAAAGCAGCATATTTAACAATTCCATTCACATACACATCTTACCTAATATTGAGACTAATTGCTGATAAATATTCAATGAGATTATAATTTATAGAAAACAATCGTTTGATTTCATCTAAAACATTAAATAAAGACTGGCAAAAATAGTTTACACTAAACTTTAACTGCTATTTACAGTAACTATTTTTATTATTTCCTATATTCAGTAATTACTGTTTGTTACTAATGTAAAAATTTTTAAAAAGATTTAAATTAACTGAAATATTTTTTCTCCTAAAACAAACATACTTAGGAATATCTTAATAAAAAGTTAACATTCTTTCTCACACTTCTGATTCTAAATCAAACATATTAGCCTTGGTTTCTTCACTGCATATACATCAATAGTTTAGTTGACGAAATCTTCAGTAGGATTAGTGCCGTGTCGTGGAAAATCAGCGCTTGGCGCGAGAGTATACGACGGCATCCCCGTATATATGAGTGAGGTCGACAGACCAGCCGCCAAAGGTGGGAAAATTTTAAAAAGTAAACCCTGCTTTTCCTTGATTTTGAGCACTTTTCATTACTTTTTTCCTTTCATTTTATATATGTCCACATGTATTTCATTCCTCTGTTTTTCTTTCGTTCTTTTCTTTTCTTTTTCCCTCCCGAATTTTTCACCCCTTACTTCGGCGCCCGGGGCCGTCGCCCCGCTTGCCCCTCCCCCATGGAACGGCACTGAGCAGGATCTTGGCCACCTTCAATAGCAATCTTTCACTTATATACTATTATCATATTGATAAATTCTATATAAGTCTCTAATCAAGGAGGGATAACTGTTCCTCCCTGATCCCTCTAAATGACGCCCACTGAATCTCACCCTTTAACTGAATTATTTTTAATTAAAGAAAGATGTGTTTACTTTAACAATCGTAAAACACATTTACGTCTGTTACTTCCGATGCGAGAAATGGGATTTAGGCGCGCTATTTCAAATAATGTAGGAACTGAATATTTTCAAGAACTGAAGTCTGCTGACATGAGAGATTATATGGAATGATCGAAAGATCTTCCCTATCTTTCCTTTCGTATCTCAACCTGTGCTAGTGCTACCTACTAATATATAATATAGGGCGAGAGTATAGTACCTACTAAAATACAAACCTTTCTTCAACAGTTAACAATTTCATGTTCTGCCAAACTCAGTCATAGCGTTAAGAAATACAAGTTTTATTCACTATTTGGTATTCTATCTTAGATGTTACATGTTAACATTTATATAGAATGGGTCTGCGTCATTTATATGTATATTGAGAGATCGGATTTCGTCTGCACGTACACGGAAAGAAAAGCAAATAATTGGGTGAAGTAATTTCTACATTTTGTGACTGAAATTTTGGGAGTTTCTCCGGGGGGGAATGAATTTTCTTCGGGGGGAGATTCCCCCCGGGCTACCCCCTGAATTCAACCCTGGTTGTTCGGTGGGGGTCAATGTTGCCAATTTTGGGTAAAGTCGCTAAATAAGGGGAATTCGACCTCAACGATAGCGTAGGTTGACCATAAAATTTTCAGTTAAAAACGGGACAGGTTCTTGCAACCCTAGACTTTTAGATCTACCTTTGTTCTTATCAGTGCCTTGATATCAGATTTCCTCCTCTCTCTCTTTGTTACAGAGCGGGTACTTATGAAAAAGGAAAGACACGTTGAAATTTGTTCAACACACAACCAACTGCTAAAACCGATGCTGCCTTTCGAGCAGTACTGCGAACTATAGAGTATGTTTAATATAGGGAATTTCAGTTCAATTTTTGCCTCTTTGTTATTATTAATTATTAATACTTTTAAAAGGAGTAAAGATACTGGGTTTGTTATTTACTTCTTTCATTTACATAGAACGGGACGAATACTACTTTTTCCATCTACTGACGGGACGGCCGGGACACGCCACTAAAACGGGACTGTCCCGGTCAAAACGGGACGTATGGTCGCCCTACGATAGCGACAAAAAATATTTTTTTCCGATTGGAGACTTTTTTGGGTGATTTTTAAATGACGATTTACCTACTTACACATTTAGCGACTTTTTGCTCCAAACAAAATGTTCATCTGTAGAGAAGCATTATTACTTCAAAACAGTTTTTACGTTCTTTTTTTCTGTTTGTTTGTTTTAATCAGCGCAACTGATGAAGAGTTTGGAAATACAGCATACTCACTGCCCCACAATCCTGCATTGTTATGTTACCCTTGCCCTCTAACGAAGAACAACTACAAACTTGATGTCCTTTAGTTCGCAGAGTTTCCGTTGAGAAACACACGTAATACATCATTACCGATAGCAACAAGATTAGCTATAGATTGCGTGAATAAAGGCGAAGAAAATGTTTGTTATATTTGTCCTTTGGGGTCTTTTAATTATTCTGCACTTTTTCTTTTACAAAAAAATTGCTTAACGTAAGTACTGTAGTGTTAATTATTTCGGAACTATTTTGACCACAATATGAACAAAAGTACCCGAAACAACCTGAAATGATCCCTGAATTAAAGGATTGGTTGCGCCCTATTTACAAAGATGTGAGTAGAACCAGCGGCGCAAATCTGTCTTCAACATTGGGGGGGGGGGGGGGTAAGACCGTTACCATACTTTTTTTGGCGATGTCCAAAATACTTATGAAGTTGAAAAACAATGTTGTGGAGGATCAGAGTTGTCTTCAGCGTTGGGAGGCTGCAGATTTGAGGCTTATTCTGGGGGACATCTATTTTATCTCACGTTCCTTTGTAGCAATCGGACAAAAATAATCAAATTTCTCCCAAAAAACACATTTCAAATCGGATTATTGGGGAGAAGTCCCCCTCAGTTCCAAGATTGGAGGGGACATGTATCCGTCATCCCCCCCCCACGAATTTGCGCCAGTGAGTAGAACATATTGTTTAGTTTACATCTACAACTTTAAAACAATGCTTATAGACAATGAATTTCTCTATTATTTTTTATAGCGACTTTTCACCCAAAATTGGAGTCGTCATATCCCGTTTCGCAAACTTATTGCCAACATTTTGGAAACTGGTTGCGAAGAGAGCTACAATGGATGAGTCGAGTTATTTCGTCGCTTCCGCTGTGAACCTAAGTACAAGATTCCAAAGAGATTAAGAAAAAATGAAATGAAACCTTTGAGTTGTACGTCCCACAGTTATGCCGGTTAGGCTAAAGGAGACGCTGATGATAAGCAATGAATGAAATGGTGGAATGAAGAAAGTGGAAGGAAACGGGAGAACCCCGAGGAAACCCACGCACAAGGTGTTTGTCCATCACAAAGTTCATTTGACGGGGGCTGGGATCGAACCCGGGACCCCAAGTACCGGAGGTGAACGCTCTACCACTGAGCCACCGCAGCTCTTAAGAGATTAAGAGTCACAAACATAGTCACTTTCAATTTTGTAATATATATAGGTCTATATATTGCATCACTGACTAATAACTAAAATCCTTGGATTGTATATATAAAAGTCGCCCCTTGCCCGTAAAAAGCTTCATTCGAACTCGGAATCGAACAATTGCATCTGTAAAACAGTGCTGATTTGATTTTAACGTTCCTTTCAGCAGCAAGGCTGTATGAGACGTGGACCTACAGATTAACGTGGAATCCGAACCACATAAGCTCCGGCCGGGAATCGAAAAAATGAAATGAAATCTTTGAGTTTTATGTCCTACGGTTATGCCGGTTAGGCTAATGGAGACGGTGATGAATAATGAATTAAATAGTGGAATGAAGAAAGTGGGAGGAAACGGGAGAACCCCGAGAAAACCCACGCACACGGTGTTTGTCCACCACAAGGTTCACTTGGCGGGGCTGGGATCGAACCCGGGACCCCAAGCACCAGAGGTGAACCTTCTACCACTGAGCCACCGCGGCCCCCGGCCGGGAATCGAACCCGGGTGTCCCACGCCAAAGGCGTGTTCACTAACCACTTAGCCACGAGGGAGCTCATCTATAAAGCAGTGTAAGCAAACAAATAAACGCACACTGGATGTTTGCGCAACTGAGGATCAAAACATTCTCAATGGGGTATGAGAAATAGTTAACGCCAATCAAAGTGTGCTTTTGCTTATTTATTACTTCGTTAATACTTAATTCCTTCTAGAAATAGTGAAACTATACTATGAAGAAACACTAATAAACTAATAACAATTACGTTGTATTTCTTACCACACCACGACCATTTTTACCACCCATAGAATTTGAACCTAGTACTATACTGCATTAGTCACGCCGTAACGAAAGATGAACACCTGGCACTCGTAGCTGTTGAAGCTGTGTTGTAGCTACCTGTATATCACGCGGCCTGCGTTGGTACTCCTCAACATAAATACCTCACAGCCCAAAGCCAGGAAACATCACAGACAGAAGACAGGGGCACAAGCAGTGCCTGACACTTCACGAACTCTAAACCCGCCAAGACTCAACTCAACATGACCTTCAATTACGTTCTAGAAACCAAACCAATGCTAAGGCACAAACTTACCAACAATATGAAAACACAAGAAAAAAATCTAACTTTTTTGGTTCCAAAGTGATGACATAACAATAATACTAAAAAGGTTTTAATTTTCAGTAACCCAAACATTAATTAACTAGGGAACATAACAAAGCAAAAATAAATAAAAATAAAAATAAATTAAATTAAAAAATAAAAATCTGACAAGTAAACTCTCCCTGACTACTTTTTTTTTTAATTTCAGTGAGGCTGTAAAATATGTCAGTATCTTCGTAAAATATATATATTTCAATGTAAACAAGTTCTTTAAACAAAAGAAAGCTTTGTAGTAGAGCGCTTACCTCTGACGCTTTAGGTCCCTGGTTCGATTCCTGCTCCCGACAAATAGCCTTTTGGTGAACACTGTAGGTGTGGTTATTCTTAAGACTTTCCAGTTTCCTTACATTTTCTTGATTCCACCATTATCATGTATCTCATTGTCACCTTCTCTCTTACATTGATGTACAATCATGGGGCGTTAAACTAAAAGCAAAAAAAAAAAAAAAATTTGCAAATATCCTAGTAAAAATGAGTTTTCTAGACTACACAAGTGGCCCCGCGTAGGGTAGTCGCTAGCGCTCTCGCCTTCGGTGCGAACGGTTCCGGGTTCGATCCCGGGGGAGAACTCGGTAGAAAAAGTATCAAAAGATTTTAAGTCCAGCCATCCTGAATGAGGTTTCCTTGGGTTTTCCTCATTCACAGCAGGCAAATGCCGGAGTGGTACCTAACATATAGGTCCCAGGCCGTTTTCTTCCTTCCCCAATCCTTTCTTCCCTTCCTTTCCCCGGATAGTGTACTCGCCGAGGAAAGTCATCCCTCATATGGGGTAACAAGGCTTTTGATGCCGAAAGCCCAGAAATCTAAATCCTAAATCTTCACTACACAAGGAAATTTCCGCGCTGAAAACGGTTTATTAGCAATTATGTTAAGCAGTCCTGTAGTAAATCTGCACCAAGTAATAAATCGTCACATATAAAATGGAATGAATAAACACATAACATTCATTTTGCTACCTTGAAACATAATATGTTTCAAAACATTAATATTCAAAGTTTTTTCAAAATTCAGATTCACCCATTCCATTCTCCTCAATCATTTACGAGTTACAATAGTAAGAATTGTAGTCATAAACTACATTACTTACTTAGTACTATATTAAAGCAAGTTACACTAAAAGAATATATAATTAATGGAATATTTAACTAAAGTAATAGTTAACTATTGTACTTACCCAGGCTTTTGTTTCCTTCCTCTCTTCTGTTCCGTTTGTAAACAACCTCGTTTCGCAAGCAAAAGACGGTAGTTCAATGACGTCAGCCATGGCGAAAGAAAGAGTGTCTATAGGCGGTCTGGATCTTACACACAGATGGACGTATATAACGTATAGCTGAAGTATTTAACATACGTATACGTATGTAAAATACGGAAAATTGTTAGATGTCAGACATCCTGCAGCGACATGATGTAACATCTAAACGGGTAAAAGGCAGTACCTCTGTAGTATATGGATAAAGTACGCTCCGTACAGATTTCCTTAGTAAACATAACGAATCCTTGTATTTGTACAATATACCGCTGTCCGGATAATGGATTTTTCTCAGTGTATCTCTCTCTCAGATGCGGATCCAATGGGAGAGCTATAGCCTCCCCTTGACACTTAGGTATACACTAGATAAAATAGGCTACATGTCTATTTTCTTTACACTGGATATAGCGCCAAACTATGGTTTATCCCCTCCCTTGATCTTATCCTGGATCAGCGGCTGTATATATACAGAGCCGGATTTAGGGGGTGCACTTCCTTGTTGTAAATATATACTATCTAAGACGAGAAGCTAGCAGTGAAAATGGCAACATTTTAGAAAACTTTCTGCCATCATGTTTCCGTTTTGGGGCTTAAACGAAACAGAGCTCCGTTTTATGCATCAGTGTTGTCAGGGGTAAAGAATATTGTCACATGTCACTTTGAAGAGTTTCAGTGTGATTGGTTATTTTGGTAGATATTGGTGCATCCCCGTCAGCCAATCCTGGATTCGGCCCTATATATACCTAGGTAAATTGTTATTTTCTTCAGATGAATCGAGGGCCGTACAAAAATGGGTCAACAGCCTCGAGTTTGGCATACCTGTTCTAAGAAATAAAGATTTTAATGGCCTTTCTCAACCAGGAAAAGGACTGGCTTGGTAACATTGGTTGTGTTCCATAACTTTTGCCTGCCAGGAGTTTCTGAGTTCAGTTAACAGGCTGTGTTCCACTTATTATTATTATTATTATTATTATTATTATTATTATTATTATTATTATTATTATTATTATTATTATTATTATTATTATTGTGATACAGAGGAGGTTTCCACCTTCATCTTGACGTTTCTCAAACCACGATGTGATAACTCCAACTATTTGAATGGGCGCATTATGAAATTGGTGTATAGCATAGTTGCCAGGAAACGTTAGTAGCATAATCACAGTCTCCTAAATAGTGACATAATCATGAACAGTGATGCGACCAGTAAGCAATAACAAAGAACTCTCTGAAAATCAGGGTGTTGAGGCTCATAACATCACACATGGTTAAGCGGAGACACTGCGGACAATGCGCTTCTTTAAGCATCTGTCACACATAAATACACTTCATGTTTTGTTATGGTTTACATGAAAGTTGAACGATTACTTATCTGACCGTAACACTTGATTGCAGTCACGAATGGTTCATGTTGCACATTCTAGTACATTGATGTTATGCTAAAGCATTATGGCCCATATCAGCGGTTTCGCCCGTGCAATCCTATCCACTGTGTTCATGTCATGTAACTTGGAGCAGACTGTGATTGTCGACACAGGTTTGGAATGTGCTTCTAGGGTTCCTCCGTCACTTGCACCGCAATCGCATGACGATTTTGGATGATAATCCACTTTAATGTTAGTGAGTGTTTCCATCTGACAATTTCTTGTTAGCAGATGTGATTTTACTGTGACTTTTGTAGATCCTGATCACTTTGGACAATAGGGTAGAACGGGGTAATTTGAATAATTTCAGACATTTTCTCGTATACTTCAGAAACTGTAATTAGTATTCAGATACAATATTGTGAACAAAAACTTTGAACCTTACTGTTACTTAACATTTTTTTCCTAAGATAGTATCTGGAATACATAATTGCAAAATTTAGATATTCAATTTCCCCGCCAAAGTTCCGAAAAACGTAAATCCGAGGGGCAATTTGAATAACAAGTGGGGTAATATGAATAACCAACAAAATAAGCAAGTCTTAAATAAGGATACCTAAAAATAATGTATAACATATTTAATAGTTAGATTGGAAATTCTACGATAGTTGAAATATGCTAATTTTAAATGAAAAGAAGTACATAAATTGTAAATATGCGTCGCCGGTAGCCATGTTTTTGAATGTATGCTAAAAAAATTTTTTATGAACACTAAGGCCAAGAGACGTGATAGGTTAATTCATCTTCCATCATTCGTATTTAACAACAACGACCACAAATAAACTATTTTAGACCTTCTGCACCGACACAGACCTCGTGGAACCATATCTTACAACGCTGGCAACGGATCTAGTCTCCCTCTCTAGCAAAACGCTCTGAATAGTAACTAAGAAGGAAAAGACCTCAATTCCATGTTTAATCTTTATTCCTTGCAGCCATCTTTAGACTTAGGCCTACGTCTCCGTCACTGCAAGAGATAGAGGATATCAGTTTCTTTCGAGCGTTCATTTGTTTTTTCTTGGCAGGTTCTGTATTTGCACTCTTCTTTCTTGTAGTGTTCTTGGATCTTGTTGCACCTGATGCTTGCGTCCTTCCTTGGAGTTGTTTTACTCTCTGAGCCGGGAAGCACTTGTTGTGTGGGTTCATCTATAGGCTTCGTTGAGGCAACGTTTTGAGAGCCATGACCGGAAGAAGGTGCGTTGTTAAGATCTTCCCGTAAGAAGGCCATACGCTTCCGAAGGGGCGAATCGATACTCTTCACTAGCTTGTGGTCTAAAGGGGTATATACCGGTACATGTTATTGAGAAGAAATTCACATTCGTCCATATTGTAAATAGGGCTAGGATGGTTATAGAGATCATACTCGTTCATTTCTTTCCCCAGCAAGTCAAAAAAAGAGTCCACAGTCAGAGTCAGAGTTTCCTTGTTAACATCTGGAGCTCTCGCTTTTGACAAACCTTCAGGTTTTCTCAAACTAAGATTATTTCAGTTACAAAACGCTTGACACTAATCCTTCCCTGTCATTTTAGTTTTAATCCAGTGTTGAGGAATGTCAAGTTCACATTTAGATACATATAAATATGCCGCTACACGCACTTCCTTCAGATTTACTTCAAACAACCTGTATTCTAGATACTTTACCCTATCCGTTAGTTTTTTTTTTCTTTTTTTTTAGATCATTGGAAAACACACATGGCCTCCCGATATCACCGAACGATGTTTTAAACGTATTGTCTACAGCAGGAACATCAATTAGTACCCTCTCTTGATATTTAACTCGTCTGTATAAGCTTGTAAAAGGGACATTAAATAACTCTGATGCTCCTAGTATCGACAGGTCACCATTAACAACTGATTTAACTGGTTGTTCCATACACTGTTTGTTCCATTCTAATCGTTTATCTTATAATTTCTGACCATCTGAAATGAGAAATCATTACAAATGCTTGATCAGAACCAAGGCATAAACAAATAAATAATAGTAAGCCTATAGTTCTAATCGCAGTGGTATTCAAATTGCCCCGTTCTGAATTATACAAATTGCCCCGCAGTCGACGAATATTCAATTCCGAACGGGGTATGAAAACTACTCAATAGTTGGCGCCAGCGTACAGTATATCAACGCACCACATGTTACTGATACGATTATAATCCAGAGCAGTTTCATTTTATTCAGTTAATAATAAGGAAAGCTTAAAGAAACAACGTTGAAAATTATAACGACCTAAAAATAGACAAATTCGTACTTAACCTTGCAACAAGCAAAAATTGGTGTAGGCCTTCAGAACTACAGGAATCGTTTGTGTTTCTGAGAGCTACTTCTGCAAACCACCAGCTACAAATCCACGGCAGGTTCACTAACGTAGCGAGCCGTATTTCTACCCCAGCTAGCAAAATACTTAACATTATTCAAATTCCCCGCCTATTCGAATTACCCTGCTGTACCCTATGGACTACTATACAGGGTTTTTCAAAACAAGACCGACAACGTTTAGGAGGTGATTTCTGACACCAAGATAAGACGAAAAGTATATAGCAACCTGGGTGCACAAATGCTTCCTTTTAGAGTTATAATCTGCCGAAAATATTAAAAAAATGAACTTTAAGGGTCCGTAGCTCCAAAACTATGGGACCTATCTTAGTCGGGTCATGACTTCACTTAGGAACTAATATGTGCGCTATCCAGAAATACATGGTTCAGAATCCTAAGGTAATCACACAACAAATTTTATAGAGGCAGTTTGGCTACGGCATATAATTTGAAGTACTCACAAACTATCTCTATAAAATTGTTGCAGAAGTACCGCTGGCTTCAGATACATAGACATTTGAATAGGGTACATACTAGTTCCTAAGTGAAGTCTTGACCCGACTACCGTAGATCCCATAGTATTAGAGCTATGAATCTTTAAAGTTCATTTTTTGTCATGTTTTTGGCAGCCTATAAATCAGAAAGGAAGCATTTGTGGACCCAGGTTGGTCTACACTTTTCGCCTTATCTTGGTGCCAGGAATCATCCCTTAAACGTTGTCGGTGTTATTTTGAAAAACCCTGTATAAGTGATCACCCACACCTTATCCTTCTCAGAAATCAGAAATGTTGCCCCTTTTATACTACTACAGTTCGTTCTACGTTGCAGTTCTACTGCCCCTCACGTAGTACTGAGTTTGTCCTAACACACCACCAGCAACAACCCGCGCTGTACTTAATGCCTGATTGTTGCCAACCCAATATCTAACATTTTCCAACTCTAGATGTTTGCATTAAATTTATTAATATCTGTATATCATATGTGTAATAATTATTCATGTACTACCAACATTTTCCCACACCTTTCCCTCGATTCTATCTCTCCCTCTCCTACTGACTCAGCTGTTACTCAGATGTTCATGCCCTTCTCTATTCTAGCTATAAGCATATGTTATAACATAATACATTGACCATTTATGAATGACTACGTTATTGCAGTAATTTACAAAATTAAGGTTCAAGTGTAGTTACATTCCCACACTTTTCTTAGTATAATTCCATGCCTATAAATCTCCAATATCTTACTACGCGTGGTTTACTTATGGTAAAGAATCAAAGTTAAATATGTTAATAAGGGTTTAATCAGCATACCAGCCACACTGACAGACTCAGTCCTTCAAACATTAAATATTTCATTTGTTTAAAATCACTGATAAAATTATCATTACTAAAAATTCTTAGTTTTGTTACCAGGACCACGAGCTACTGTTCGGGCTGCCTCTCGTTCTTTTGACAATTAGCATACAATGCATAGTAGAGGTCAATAGAGAGGTATCAATAGTTCGCCAGAAAGTGACGTCATATCCGGCAATAGGGTAACTTTAAACAGTACAGTATGCATGAAAAATATCTCACTTGAAAGTGATTTATTATTATTATTATTATAATTATTATTATTATTATTATTATTATTATTATTATTATTATTATTATTATTATTATTATTATTATTATTATTATTAACGTGGTGTATTAAATTAGGAACACTACAAAATATTACATCCTTCCACGTATGTGCGATCTTTTCATCTCTACTCAAACAATATTGATTTGTTTCTAATCCTACTCTTGATTATAAATCCTGCTCCCAGCTGAGATCTTTCTCGTGCATTCTATGATCTTTAGTATCACCTTAGTATCCGATATGACATCACATCCTGGCGAATTATTGATACTTCTTTACTTAGGTCGTGGACATTCTTTATCAAGATGGAATCGTCGAAGCACAGTAAAAAGCGATCAAGATTGAGCCATTTATCAATTGTACTTTTCTAAGAAGTGGCCGAATCATATTTAGGAACAAGATGAATGTTACCGATAATGGGACAATGGACAACCAAGTAGTAAATTCATCCAACAACATTTTCGAAGCTCTAAATAAAATATCCCGGCAACTCAAAGACCAAACAAAACAAATCAAGGAACAGATTAAGGAACAGGCTCAGGACCAAGCTGAACAGTTTGTTAGGGTGAACCAGCAATTAGAAAAGTTGGACCAAAAGTTAAATCAGCAAGGTCAACATTTTGATGAGCTATTAAAGCGATTGCAACATCATAATGATGGCTTACAACAGCAATTGCAATAAATGAACCACCAAATTGCTGCTAAATTTGAGACAACGGTAAAGGAACATACCAATCACATTAAAGAAGATTTGTCAGTTCCTGAAACTTCATCGTCAGTCAGCAGAACATCGACGAAGAAATATGACATTATTGATTTGAATGTTTGGATGAAATTCGCTAAATGTTCGCAGAATCATACTATCAGATTATCCCGACTTCTCTCTTCGTTCGAATGTTTTTAATTGTCCTACTGATGTTGTGTTTAATGAAGATTTTGATATGAATTAATGTGCAAGAAGTTATGATCTTTTTCCTCTCATGAACGCTATTGATCGTTTGTATTCACGATATATTCTATATGATAGTAATGCTGGAAATGAGGTAATGGTAATAGAACCGTTTGGTGATACGTACACGACTTTGGTTCATATAGCAGGAAGAAAGTTGATTCCAATATTTGTGAAATTCACAAAGAAAGCGTGCATTCCCATCAATGCTTGTAGTGATTGTTCAACTGAATTGGAGGTGTTGAATTGTGTATTCAACAAAAAAAAAAAAAAAAAAAAAAAAAACAGAATGACGGTGAACGGTCCGATGGTGTCTTCGCAGAACGTAATGCAGTGCGTTGATTTCCATAATCCAAGTGTGATGTTACAAAGTTTTGAAAATCTTTCAATGGTACAATATAGTGAAAACTTGAACCGAACTGACGTTAATCGATACCAACTTCGATACATTCATGTGAAATTAAAGTGTGATCTCAATGTAAAAGGTTATGTTAAATCCATATGTACCAGTAATGTAACCGAGTCTAATTACAGAAGAAGCAGAGCCATAGAAGGACAGAATACCGTAGATATTACGTATGATCCATTAGAAGACACGATATTTCACTTCCAGTAAAACGAAGGAGAACTGAACCTAGTGTTACCGGTAAGACAACTGAGCCTAACCTTAGTAGTGACAGTAAATGTGATTGTGTGACTCGACCTAATCCTAGTGTAGTACGATTATGTTCGCCTAAGAAGCAGGTAAACGTTAGATTTAATCACGTTTGATGGAGACTTCGTAGTCCCATAGATGACGAAAATTCTCAAAGTAAGAAACAAAGAACTGTAGATGTAAATAACGCGCAAGACTGTATTCCGATTTGTGACTTTCAATGTGACTTGAATTAACTTATTGGTCATGTAACTTAACCTAATGTAGGGGCGTCTGAAAGGACATATCAAATTGATTCTTAATATGGCCACATATTTCTTAATATTATGTGTTACTTTGATATTTGTATTATCAATCTCATTATTCGTGACGTCCGTCAAGCTGGCCCGCACAAATCTCATATTCAAACTAAAACAGTACCAAAAATTTGTACCCAATATGTACCAATTTGTACCACTAAAATTAGAATTTGTACCCCCACCAATTTCGAAAAAAATGATTTTTTGATGGCGGGCCAGCTTGACGTAAAGCTGGCCCGCACAATTTATTTTTCTTTCCAATTCGAACAAAAACGGTACCAAAAATTTGTACCCAATATGTACCAATTTGTACCACTAAAATTAGAATTTGTACCCCCACCAATTTCGAAAAAACTGAATTTTTGATGGCGGGCCACCTTGACATCAAGCTGGCCCGCACAATTTATTTTTTTTTCCAATGAGAACAAAAACGGTACCAAAAATTTGTACCCAATATGTACCAATTTGTACCACTAAAAATAGAATTTGTACCCCCACCAATTTCGAAAAAACTGAATTTTTGATGGCGGGCCACCTTGACGTCAAACTGGCCCGCACAATTTATTTTTCTTTCCAATTCGAACTAAAACGGTACCAAAAATTTGTACCCAATATGTACCAATTTGTACCACTAAAATTAGAATTTGTACCCCCACCAATTTCGAAAAAATTGAATTTTTGATGGCGGGCCACCTTGACGTCAAGCTGGCCCGCACAATTTATTTTTCTTTCCAATTCGAACAAAAACTGTACCAAAAATTTGTACCCAATATGTACCAATTTGTACCACTAAAATTAGAATTTGTACCCCCACCAATTTCGAAAAAAATGAATTTTTGATGGCGGGCCACCTTGACGTCAAGCTGGCCCGCACAATTTATTTTTCTTTCCAATTCGAACAAAAACGGTTCCAAAAATTTGTACCCAATATGTACCAATTTGTACCACTAAAATTAGAATTTGTACCCCCACCAATTTCGAAAAAACTGAATTTTTGATGGCGGGCCACCTTGACGTCAAGCTGGCCCGCACAATTTATTTTTCTTTCCAATTCGAACAAAAACGGTACCAAAAATTTGTACCCAATATGTACAATTTGTACCACTAAAATTAGAATTTGTACCCCCACCAATTTCGAAAAAAATGAATTTTTGATGGCGGACCACCTTGACGTCAAACTGGCCCGCACAATTTATTTTTCTTTCCAATTCGAACAAAAACGGTTCCAAAAATTTGTACCCAATATGTACCAATTTGTACCACTAAAATTAGAATTTGTACCCCCACCAATTTCGAAAATATGAATTTTTGATGGCGGGCCAGCTTGACGTCAATCTGCCCTGCTCAACACATTTTTCTTTTCAATTCGAATGAAAACTGTACCAAAAATTTGTATCCATCATGTACTTATTTGTAAAACGAAGAGTAGAATTTGTTCCTCCATCCATTTCGAGAAATTTGAATTTATGTTATTTTTAAAACTATACCTTATCTTGGGCAAACCAGTAGGTAGTGAACAGTACCGGAAGTACAGTTCGAAAGTACAGTGAACAGTACAGTTCGAAAAGCCCCCCGAAACAAAATCGTAAATACGCCACTGGCCTTAATAATCATTAGAGTCGATCTTGTCGCCGTTTTTGTGAATCGGAACAATGATTGATTCGTGGTGGACGAAATCGTATGCGTGGGCTTTCTCGGGATTCTCTCGTTTTTTCCCTGTTTCTCATTCTACCATTTCCTCCATCATTCACTTACAATTTCGTCCGTCTCCTTTAGCGCTTAGCTTGCATAAACGTGGAACTTTAAGCTAAAGAGTTCATTTAATTTTTTCGATGATTGATCCCTTCTAAGCTTGTGATAATTCCTCCCTTGTTCCTGATGAAAAAAATGAGTTTCTGTAACTCGTTACACAATTCCCCCCCCCCGAAGCTAAAATTAACGTGGAAGGAATTTCGTCTACACCCAGAGATTTGTATTGTTTCCATTCTTTAATCAATCTGTTTATTAGTTTAGACGTGGTAGATGTATTTTCTTTCTTTTTTCCTGATTGGCCTTATATTAGAGCGAAATTATTATTTTTGACTTAGTTATTTTCCCAAGTTAAATGACACGTTCAATAGAACATGCGAAGTTATGCACAGAATACATAATCATTAGCAGCACAGACACCAGTCTATGTAAGAACATTCGGACACACTAACAGACACTGAGCAGTGTTTATTTCAGAAAATAATGTTCCGGGGGCAGGCTCAACGGTATTCGGAGGAGCACTTATTATTTTCACATGGTACTGTTCTATTTATATTAAAGACGTATTATTCTGGTCTCCTCCGCAGGCACTCACAGAGCTCCGGGGGCGACTAGCCCTTAAAAACATGTCTGGAAAACATGTCAGCCCCTAAAAACACATCAGAGTTCCGGGGGACACTAAGTATCTATTTAAAATTATTACAACTGTTGTAGATACAATTTAGGTTTTAATTACGGTTAAAAGCAGTCGGGCCCCTGACAAAATCCGGACCTCAAAACCATTTCGTCATTTCGGTACATATTCGGTACAAATTTTTGGTACCGTTTTTGTTCGAATTGATAAAAAAATTCTGCGGGCCAGCTTGACGTCAAGCTGACCCACCGTCACAAATTCACTTTTTCGAAATTGGGGGATACAAATTCTAATTTTAGTGGTACAAATTGGTACATATTGGGTACAAATTTTGGTACCGTTTTTGTTCGAATTGGAAAGAAAAACAAATTCTGCGGGCCAGCTTGATATCAACCTGGCCCGCCAACAAAAATTCAATTTTTTCGAAATTGGTGGGGGTACAAATTCTAATTTTAGTGGTACAAATTGGTACATATTGGGTTCAAATTTATGGTACCGTTTTTGCTCGAATTCAAAAGAAAAATAAATTGTGCAGGCCAGCTTGACGTCAAGCTGGCCCGCCATCAAGAATTCGATTTTTTCGAAATTGGTGGGGGTACAAATTCTAATTTTAGTGGTACAAATTGGTACATATTGGGTACAAATTTATGGTACCGTTTTTGCTCGAATTGAAAAGAAAAATAAATTGTGCAGGCCAGCTTGACGTCAAGCTGGCCCGCCATCAAGAATTCGATTTTTTCGAAATTGGTGGGGGTACAAATTCTAATTTTAGTGGTACAAATTGGTACATATTGGGTACAAATTTTTGGTACCGTTTTCGTTCGAATTGAAAAGAAAAATAAATTGTGCAGACCAGCTTGACGTCAAGCTGGCCCGCCATCAAGAATTCGATTTTTTCGAAATTGGTAGGGGTACAAATTCTAATTTTAGTGGTAGAAATTGGTACATATTGGGTACAAATTTTTGGTACCGTTTTTGTTCGAATTGAAAACAAAAATAAATTGTGCGGGCCAGCTTGACGTCAAGCTGGCCCGCCATCGAGAATTCGATTTTTTCGAAATTGGTGGGGGTACAAATTCTAATTTTAGTGGTACAAATTGGTACATATTGGGTACAAATTTTTGGTACCGTTTTTGTTCGAATTGAAAACAAAAATAAATTGTGCGGGCCAGCTTGACGTCAAGCTGGCCCGCCATCGAGAATTCGATTTTTTCGAAATTGGTGGGGGTACAAATTCTAATTTTAGTGGTACAAATTGGTACATATTGGGTACAAATTTTTGGTACCGTTTTTGTTCGAATTGGAAAGAAAAATAAATTGTGCGGGCCAGCTTGACGTCAAGGTGGCCCGCCATCAAAAATTCAATTTTTTCGAAATTGGTGGGGGTACAAATTCTAATTTTAGTGGTACAAATTGGTACATATTGGGTACAAATTTTTGGTACTGTTTTAGTTCGAATATGAAATTTGTGCGGGCCAGCTTGACGGACGTTATTCGTGTTCCATGTTATTGAAGTACATTTGAAAGCATCTTTATAATGCGAGGGTATATATTGAAGTTAACATGTTTTGTTTTCTATAATGAACTTGTGAACCATGTAACTTAGGATGGACTTTCGATGTCCGAGAAGATCGTACGCAATTGATTTTGCTTCAAGTATCATTATGATTTCGTTTGTTATTCGTACCTTATTTGAGTTCATATCTATGAGCACAGTTTCTCAAATTATGTCTACAAATGTCTTAATGCTATATGTATTACTTAATATTTGTGTTTCATACTATTTGTGTGTTTTCCTGCAATTGCCAAAATGAAATATCAATCACATTGTTCATGTTATGACGCTAAGAAGACGTTAATTATTATTTTATGTTCTGATTATTATCAATATTTCAATCTTATATTCGATCATTTTTGTGTTCAAAGAACAATTATGTGAATATCACATTCCTCTTTTTCAAAACCTTCTTTATGATGCCTAAGTAAATAATTAATAGCTTGCAACCAGCATTTAATGGACCCGAAAAAGGACTTAAAATCATACAACTTGCAAATAAAATTTCGAATGTACCTTATCGCCGTTGAAATGTATAAGTAAATAAAAATGATGATAAAGTTTAAAATAAATATGATGATAAATATGATAATAATATTGTTATAAAATTAAATATAATATATATGTATATATAAATATATGAATTGTAATTTTTAAGTATACGAGGTGCATTCGAAAACTCGAATGATTAACATGTATATGTAAACGGTCCAGAATTCTTTTTCTTTTTATGAAGTCAATGAATAAAAAGAAAAGTCCGTCGGGCGCCATAATATACAAAAGTACATTGTATATTTGTATTTTTGGGCCATAAGATATTCCAAATATGTACTAGGCTGTTACTATCTGAAGAAGAGAAAGAAATGTTTTAAATAATATGATTATCAATGTATAAAAGATATTCAAATGTTTCAAAAAATAATAGGTCTTTGGATAGTAGGTTGTCAGGGGCAACCAGATAGATAAAAATAAATAAATGGAATCAAATAGGAACGGAGTGTGTGTTATTTTAATGGCTCCAATTTAATTACAAGAAGAACCCGTTTATCGTTGTAACATCATATTTTTAGTCGGGAACAGGGGAAAATACGTCTCTCATTAGGTAGCTAAAATCACCGTCCATTTTTCACTAATTTTTAATTCGAAGCACTAGGGGTACGAAAAAATAATCAAAGAAAACACAGATCATATTGTACCAAAACCGAATGAGTTTTATAAAAGTTATTATAAAATTCTAAAGAAAAAAAGAAAAGAAAAGAATCGAGAATTAACCACTACTTTTTTCTTTACTGATTTTAATTTGAAATGGAGAGAAAGACTGAGAGGAATCAAACATGCTACATATTATATTAAAATGGAACGTTCGTACTAACGAAAATTATCGTGAAACATATGATTTGAATTGGAAAGCGTTGGAGTAATCCATCCCACATGATAGGATGAATTAACAGTTTAATCTTAACTCATTTTAATCCCAAGCACTGGGAATTGAAATAATAATAATAATAATAATAATAATAATAATAATAATAATAATAATAATAATAATAATAATAATAATAATAATAGTAATAATAATAATAATGTCTATTTCTCTGCGTCGTAGAGCCAAATGACAATAATACAGCACATTATCAGACGAAAATAAATATATATACTGCATATGATAGTTATAGTTATATATATTTCAACAAAAATGTACTCAAAATTGTATTAAAACCGAATGGATATTAGAAACTTAATCCGAGAACGCCAAAAGAAATTAAGGAGAGTTAAATCCACTACTTTATTATTTACTAGGTTTAACTTTGTGCAGACCGAATTAATTTCAGAAAATATTTTCTGGAACGCTAAAATAAATTAAGGCAAGTTAAATCCATCACTTTATTCTTTACTAGATTTAACTTCGTTCAGACCGAATGAATTTTAAAAAAAATATCCTGGAACGCTTAAAGAAATTAAGGCGAGTTAAATCTACTACTGTATTCTTTACTAAGTTTAACTATATGCAGACCGATTGATTTTTAGAAAAAATATGCAGGAACGCTAAAGAAATTTAGAAGAGTTAAATTCACTAATTTATTTAGTATGTTTAACTTCGTGCAGATCAAATAAATCTAGAAAAGTTATTCTGGAAAGCTAAAATAAATTAAGGCGAGGTAAATCTACTACTTTATTCTTTACTAGGTTTAACTTCGTTCAGACCAAATGAATTTTAGAAAAGTTATCCTGGAACGCTAGAACAAATAAAGACGAGTTAGAACCACTGCGTTATTCTTTTTTAAGTTTTAACTCCGTGCAGATGATATAGTTGGGATTTGTAAAAGAAAATGTGTGACATACGTACAGAAATAGATCACTTTTAAACAAAAATGACAATCGAACATATATATTTTTTTTTTAATTGAGGGAGAAAGGTAAATCCATTGTTTCAATTTTGACATATTTTTACTCTAAATTGTTAGATATTAACAATGTAATAAAGAACAATAAAGTTTGTCATAATCAAATATTTTTTATCTTGTTTATTTTGAAAAAACTTTTCCTTCTCTTTTGGGTCAGATATATGAAAAAAGTCACAAAATCTATGTACTGTTAAAATTTGAAGTTTCTAAACTTAATTAGTTAGTTTGACCTAAGCACTGATCTGTCAGTCAGTAAGGACTTCTTCGCTCATACGTAGAGATTAAATTTTTATTTTTCGAAACTATAAATTCCAGTAAGACTTCTTAGCATTTACTTTCAAAAATGTATAGCAACGTGTGGGCGCTTTCCATGATAGAAACCTACTTTTTTAAAAAAGGGAAGTTTCTTTAAGGATTTTGAGAATGTGAAATTCTTTTGAGCCTTTTGACTGTGGCTTAAGCGATATATATAAAGCTACTTGGGAATCTTGAAGAAAGACGAAATAAAAAGCTCTCTGTTTTTTTTGTATGTGTGTGTTTTATTTGAGAGCTTTGTATTAGTGTGAGTGAAGTCTTGCGTTTCCATAGCAACAACTTAAGTAATGATTCTGTCATGCTAGCGTCAGACTCAGGATGCGAAAAAGAAGCTAACACAAGGTTAATGAGACCACAACTCACTCTTATGCTCTCGATCCCTCACTTCTCTTTGCTAGTAGTGCGAAAGTCAGACTACGCAGAAATTTTTATTTTTTTTATTTCACTTTCTCTTTTTCCATCTTTACTTTGAAAAAGACAGACACAAGAGTAAAAACCAGCAACTGAAAAAAAAACACCTTTTCTTTTAGACTGAAGCCACTTAAATTTTCTCAAGAGAAAGTGATGAAGCCACACAATAAAGATAAAGGAAAATCCCCAACAATGCTGAAGAGGAACAAGAGAACTGGGGATGCCCAAGTGGGCAACTAACCCACTGTTCTACATTGTAACTTCTCTATTCTTGACAGCTCGAAAAATATTTAGAGACGAAGCAAAGTTGTCATAGCGTTATACTACGACGAGGATGCTGGAGTTATTAACCATTTTCCTCTAATGTTAGGGTAATTAAACACCGCTTTCTGGTTTATGGAGAAACTTCTAGACCTCACATCATTTTATAAAATTATGCGTTCTTATTTGCAAGTTAGAAATTTTCAGCTTAGAAACTATACGTAATTCAGTAATTAAGACTTAGAAGGAAACTTGTGATTACTTAATACTTCTCTCCGTACTCTTGGATTACAAACTTAGATTGAATTTATTCCTTCAGTTTCCTCAAAACAACAATTCAAAAACTGAGCTGGTACACCAACAGGAATCTTTCTTTTCCCATTGCTGATATGTTGTTAAAACGTGAATATTGTTGGGTAAAAACTGTGTTTATTTGGTAACGTGCTTACAAAGATTGACGTCGTTAATAATGTAGCAATTAACAGATACACTGTGTATACAGTTATGCATAGATTACTGGAATAGTGGTTTTTATTCTAGGAAGGGTGATATATATATATATATATATATATATATATATATATATATATATATATATATATATATATATATATATTGTTAACTTCAAAGTTTTCCACATAATTTCATTGGGTTAAGATTTTTAGGTACGCAAATTTTCTTTTAGAGCAGAAACGAGCTCTCCGAAAGTACGCAATGTGTCAAACGTTCCTTGTAGTTACGAACAGACAAGGGCGTCGATTTCTGTTTAACTTTGGGGGGATGGGGGCATTCAGATGTGTGTTTCGTTGCAGACAATGGTTTAAGAATTCATATATGAGGATTTTAAGAAAAATTGAATTCAAATTATGCCAAATATTGTATATTCATTAAAAAATTCATATAACTGTAAAAAAAACATATCCATAAAAATACATGGGGCCCACGTAGGAATTCGGGGCATCCCCATAGGATCGGCAACATTGGGAACAGAGATAATTATCAAAAAATTTTTACACCGTTTTCAGACCCTTTATATCTCTCTTCTCTTCTCTTTCTAATCCCTTTTTCTCTCTTCCTTTTCTTTATTGTTTCTTTTTAAAACTTTATTTCAAATCTTCCACATATCACTGACTGAATATCTCGTGAGAAAGTTTGTACAAGATAAAGCAGTTTGCACTTGTTCTGGATCCAATTGACTCAAGTGTAATTTTCATGGCCATTGAACCTCTTCAACCTGAGAAGATTCATGATTTCTTTACCGAATTGTTCAGGAACAAGAATATAAGGTAGACTTCAGCTGATTTTTTTTTTTTTTAAATGTTTTCGGTTCTTCCAAAATGTTGGAATAGTAAACTTACCTTCGGGCGAAAAATGTTTCTTTAGTTTTTCGTTAGCTGGAAGAAAGAGTTAAAAGATTTGGTTGCTGTTTCAAGTCGAATAAATATTGTGTTTGTAACAGAAATAGAGGTTGGATGGAAACATTAAATATTGAAGAAAAGGAGTGCAAACCTATATCGAATGCTACGAACAATATTGTCTCACTAATAATATAGTACATGATGACAAAAAAGTGTGCATTCCTCTCTGAGTAATGACTGAATCCTGTGCATAAATCCTTGAAATAGTTGGCAGCACCGAAGAAGGTTCCCGAATTGAAGTATGATTAAATATTCGTGTAAATCCATGAAACGTGTAAAGCCGTTGTAAAGTGTTGAAATTCCATTTTCGATTTTTTTTTATTCGACGACCGCCTTACTTTTACCTCTCGTTTCGACGCTTGAAAATAAAAATTTCTTCTAAATCGGTAACTAATTTCATTGTAAAAAGATATACAGGGTGTTTCAATACAACGCCGACAACGTTTGGGAGGTGATTCCTGACACGAAGATAAGACAAAAACTGTAGACCAATCTGGGTGCACAAATGTTACCTTTCGGAGTTAAAGGGTGCCGTAAACATAAAAAATGAACTTTGAAGGCCCTTAGGTCCAAAACTATGGGACTCACTGAGGTCGGGTCAAGACTTCACTTTGGAACTAGTAGGTACACTATGCAAATATCCAAGTTTCAGAATTCTAAGGTACTCATGCAAAAGTGTTTAGAGGGAAAGCTTGGCTACAGACATATAATCTGAAGTATTCACCAACTACCTCTATAAAAAATGATTGCTTGAGTACCTTAGGATTCCGAAACTTGGATATTTGGATAGGGCACATTCCAGTTCCTAAGTGAAATATTGACTCGACTACGGTAGGCCCTATAGCTATGGAATATTAAAGTTCATTTTTTTTCATGTTTTCGGCAGCCTATAACTCCGAAAGGAAGCGTTTGCACACTCAGGTTGGTCTATAGTTTTCGCCTTATCTTGGTGTCAGAAATCACCTCCCAAACGTTGTCGTTATTGTTTTGAAACACCCTGTATATGCCGTAGCTTGCCAATCAGGTCGTGTTACTGACAAAGATTTGCTTTAGGATTAGGAATTAGATTTCTGAGCTTCCGGCATCTGTGGCCACATTAGTCCTTTAGCTATGAGGGATGACGTCCTTTGGCGATCACACCATCCGAGGGAAAGGGAAAAAAGAAAGGATTGTAGAAGGAAGGAAGCCGTCTGGGACCTGTGTGTTAGATTCCATCTCGGCATTTGCCTGGTGTGAATGAGGAAAACCCATGAAAACCTCACTCACAATATATTACCTGATAGAAAGATTTTGCACTTGTTCACCAAGTATTCCCAACTGGAATCGAACCCGCGACAGCTCTACTGAAAAAGAGATTAAGATATTTTCAAACAGTGAAAAAAACTTGACTGTACATCAACTTATATAACAGATAGATCTATTCCAGGTACGAATAAAGCACAAGATCAGAACAATCAAATACAAAAGTTTGTTCAATGTCATGCTCGTGGTGCCAAATGCCGATCGTGTGGTAAATTTAATAATTTCGCAGCATGTTTCAAAACTAAAAAGAACAATCAAAATTCAAGGAAACATGAGTGCAGGAAATCACACACTTGGATCTAATTGGAGAGATATCAAAGAAGAAATAACGCATTTTCCAAATAAACACGGAGAAAATCACGACTTAGCGTCAGTTTATTTGGAAGAGACACATGAGCGGGGAGAAACTATATACAGGGTGGCCCAAAAGTAGGTATTCGTCCCTGTATTGATCATGTATAATATTCTAGCTTATAGGTTTATTTGCTTCAGCTGTTCCGAGCTTAAGGTATAAGTAAAAAGACATTAAGAACAAATAATAAAGAAACTAAGTCTATTTGATGGATAACAATATAAAAAGCAATGAGTTGATCAGTATTTGTCTGTATATCTACTTTTGGGCCACCCTGTAAATAATGTCGATGGATATGTTTCAGCTGAGTACACTATTTGTGCCAGAGGAACATGATATAACCGCATTTAACTATTCTATAAGTCGAATCTAAGCCGCAAGGTAATTTACGAAGTATGTTGTAAAGAACAACAATTTTATTTCATGCTGAACCTGATTTATCAAGAACGGTTGTTTTAGCAGTAACGTGTGCAAGACATTTTTCCCAATTGCCTATAAGGAAATCACATCACTTAATATTGAGGTTCCAAATTGTGAGATTAACATACTGGGAAAGATCAAAGTCAAGGGTGATATTCAGAAACAAGAATATAAGCTAAGTTGTTTTATAGGAGGAGTTATATCATAATATGCCAAAATTGCATTGGTAACGATTGGGATAGGTTACAACAAATTCCACGATAGAGAAAAATGGATCTAATCCAATAAACGTTGAAGCAACTGAATCCGAATATTAATAGTATGATGCAGGAAGCACGGAATCCCCAGACGAATAATGAACCAGAGGAAAGTGATACACCTGATCGGAAGGTTTAAGGTAATAGCAATGGCCTGCATGGGTTACATAAGTTAAAAGAAAGATTAAATGAAAGTACCTATCTGGTAGATGATAGGTACGAGTGATATAGAGACTATGATGTGTAAATGGCACATGTATTGGAATTACAAAAATAAATAAATAAATAAATAAATAAATAAATAAATAAAGAGTGTATTGGATAACAAGAAGTTTACAAGAACTACAGAGAGGCAATAGATGGTGTAACCAAAGATATGTTGTAGTAAAATGTATCACCAAGAATAATAGAACAGTAGGACACAATAAAGGGAAAATGGAAGTGGAAGTAGGACAGGTAATCAAAAGAAGAATTTCAAGCTATAAAAGCTTAACAATGAGGAAGAAATTAACTCCAAAATGGAAAGGGACTAGAAATCTGTACCAAGTAATATTAGTGAGTTTCGGTTGTATTAAAAAAAAAAAGAAGAGGAGGAGGAGAATATTGTACTGATAGGAAATTTACATTCGGGCGGAAAGTATTTCCTGAATTTGGCAGTAGCTGGAAAAAAGAAAAGGATTCGATTGCTTTTTCGAGTCGAATAAATGTTGTGTTGGTTCGGAAATTTGTGGAAAGCAAGGATGTTATAAAATAGAGGATCTGCCCTTACATCGAAATCTTCAAGCCACATGTCACAGTTTTGCCACCGCTAATCTGCTCCCTCCGCCCAATAACATCGGAATATTTTGAGCCAACATTCATGGCGGAAACGAAAGTAGCCAATCAGATATGCAGATGCTCAGTTGTTTTTTTGGCTTTAATAGGATGAAGCCTCTATTTTATAGGAAGATCCTCTATTTTAGAACATCCTAGGTGGAAAGAACCATTTGAGCTTATCTAACAAACATAACACTTATAGCCTAGGAACACTATTTCTAAGTCGAAGATACCCCTTCAACACTAATAATAGTGAAGAAAGAAATAAAGGACAGAAATAAAATAAAGGTTGAATGCACATTAGTCTAGTGCAGTGCTAGTCAGCCGAGGGTACGCGAAGACGTTTCTGTGGATACGTAATCCTAAAATAAGCATATTTCCAATATGTATTGAATGATCATAGTTGAAGAAAATTTTGAAATTTCCCATCTTAATTTTGTGGAGATGTGCAGTTTAGAAACCTGTAAATAGTCTTCTGATTGGCACACTGATTGTCCTTTTGTTGGGTATCTATTTGCCCCCTTTTTAATCAACAGAACACGCGTATTAAGTTTAATAAATTCATTTCAATTTAATTACTTTTAAAAAAGCTTCAGGGGTACACAATTGGATGGCGAACTGTGTCTAGGGGTACGAGAGAAAAGGGTTGAATAGCACTGGTCTAGTGCATCACTATTGTGCAAGAACCTTAAGGTATTAATTATAAAAGGCTATAGATACGAAGAACTGTTATGCAAACCGTATACTAGGTGTTTAGTTCTGTTAGCATGGACGAAATACGGAATAGATGAGTTATGCAATAGAAGCATCCATTTGCGTATCAAATCCGATATTACACATGAAATAGTAGTTTTCCATGTATAATTGTTTCGTATAGTATAAAACTTGGTATTTAATATACTAAGTGTGGGTATTACTACTTCCCTTTACTAACTAGACTAAGAAGCTCAGAACAATATTTGCCAGATGATCAAGTATTTATATTATCGCTACTATTTATCAGAAATCCTTTATGTAGAATACCTGAAATATCAGACCACATAGAAGATATAACACAAAATCCTTAGTAATAACTATCAACCCATGCCTCATTTCAAGAGCAAAGTACCCAATTCAAGTCCGTATTTGTGAAAAGAATCCAACCAGGGAAATAAAATATTGCAAAACAAATACTCATGTTTCAGAATTATAACGTATTTTTTCAACGAATTTTCTGAGACAAATAAAAATGCAAGAAAAAATAAGTTAAGAATAGATTGGGTATAGTAGTAATAAGCATGCTTATAATAGAAATAAGCATTTGAAATTATTTTCGTTGTCCTCTGTTGATAAAAAACAACTCGTAAGGTAATTTTTAGAGAGATAAACGACTAAAGAATTAAGCGCCACACTGTGTTAGTAAGTTGTACAATTCAAATTCAACAAGTGTCACAGTGTAAATCTCTACCAGCTGCCAGTGAATTTCAAGAGCGGTTACATATTTCGCCCACAGAAATCGAATATTTCTAACTGACAAGTGAGCGGACTTCTTCACGAGGCCAGTTTTTTTCAAACGAGTCACTATTTGTATTTACCTCCAGCTAGCGCCGTAGGTAGCAGGTGCCTGAAACTATGCATAATTTTTCAACTCCATGTATTAAAAATACCGCACACTCCTCATTGCTGTATAACACGAAACTCCAGATATATTGGTCTTGTAACCTAAGTTTCTGAACTTCCCTAGTACATAAGTATAACTTATTTAAGAGTGTCTGCAAGGAAAAAGAAATCCATAACACCGTTGCTTCAATATTGACTTATAGTGGTAGAAGTATACTACAGTGACTTATGTGACTTATGTTAGTCCATCATCCAACAGTCCCGAATGCGCGATAGTCCAGCAGCGGCATTTTCCAGTTTTTTTATCCAGTTTGTTCTAGATCTACAACAGCACGGTGACCCTGTCTTTAAAATCCAGAATTAAAATGTTCTTTTTTTTTGTATTTGAGGTGAAATAATTATCTTATTTTTCTTCGTAAACAATATTATCTGCCAAATATCATGTTGCAGCTGTATTCTGTCTACGACGTTTAAGGCATTGCTCGATAATCCGGCATTGGCCAAGTCCTGGACATGCAAGATTATCGAAAATCTACTGTATTCCCTGTTTCAATATTAGTGCCGTTTCAATATTAGAGAAAAGAAATAAATTTTGTATAGGCCCTCGCACTAAACGTTCTCGTTGTCATAGTCTAAATTATTGTATCATGTCACGCTGCAATTATTACTGAAAAATTTCTTTATGAAATATGGGAAAATATATATGAGTTTTCGGAAATATACGCCCTAAGAAAACTCGCCCACAATCGTAAACTACCCCTTATCATGAGTAATTGTTCATGTCACTTTTAGAGTTGTTAGGCGTCCTGTATAGTCTATACAGATTGGCTTCTATTTTACAATATATTTTCCGATTTAGTTTGAAGGTTGTACATTTGTACTGTATTTACTTAGTAGTACCGGCAGTTCAAATTCTCAAGCCATATCAAAGAGGGTATGCCTCAAGCCTTCGTGGAAGAACTGCAAACTTTCTGATAGTGAAGCACTGCTCGCGAACTAGCCGGAATTTCTGAGAGGTTCTTTTGGATGAGCAAGTGGGTCCTGGCAATTTCTCGGAATAGCAGTCATAACTGCCACAAATTCAGCCTCCCAACACACAATTGAAGTGCTGAGTGTCTAGTGGGACTTTTGGTCATTTTAAACTTGTTTCATATCTACCTGAAGCTCCGTCCAGTGCTTAAAACACTTATGAAAATGAAATATTTAACTTTTGCATCTCACGGTTATACCCGTTCCGTTAAGCACGTTTTGCGTCCCACGATGATGATGAGAAATGAATGAAATAGTGGAATGAAGAAAGTGGGAAGAAACGGAAGAACCCCGAGAAAATCCCAAGCACACCAGTGTTTGTACACCACAAAGCTCACTTAACGCGAGCTGGGATCGAACAAAGGACATCTTGCAGTAGAGTTAAACACTCAACCACTGAAGCACCGATTCCCTTAAAACACTCATATCTAAATACTGTAAATATTTCTACTTCTTAAAATTTAGAAAAACAATATTTACTTTTCTATGCATTTAAACAGACCATATAAAATTTATCTCTTGTTCTTACAACTTTGATTTGACTTGAATTCTCTGTGTTCCAAACGCCCCAATTCTAATATAGAACTTATTTTTCCATCGACGAGTGAAGAGTGCAGTAAGGAGAGAAACAGACTTGGTCTGGCAACAGTGAAATCCATTTTGCAGTGTTTAGTGAATTTCATAAATGTATGAACCAAAACAAACAGCAATTGAGAAATATCAAATCAGCGGGTAAGTTTTAAAAAAGTGTACTTGATATATAGTATTAATTTGAACATAAATTATACATTGTATGAATGCTTAGAAATATAATTTCATTTTTTCTTTTTCCTTTTTACAACGCGTGTCCTCTTTTAGAGTGGAGAAATGCAAGTGAAGTAGCATTTGCAATGTTATTGAAATAATTATTTATGAAACATGAATAAAATCACCCGGGCCATTTTCGAAAGGCGATGGTAGCAGTCAATTGCTGTTCACATAACATAAAGACACATGATGTTATCGCAGACTAGGGTGTTAATCAACTGCTCTGGAACTACTTAAGGCAGGGTAAGACAATGAGAACCCTGTTAGTGAGAACAAAAGAGTACAGGAATAAAATTATGCGTATTACATATGCGGATAGTCATAGGCGCCGACTTGAAGAAAATATTGGGAGAGCCAAAACAATCAATAAATATATCATCATATTCAGTTGTTTTCAATCAACTGCTTGATGAAGGGCCCCATTCACCCCAGATCTCGGTCCGCTGCCAAATTCATGACCTAAGTCAAATTTGCCTAAAGACATTAAAACAAATTCAAGTTCAAAATTTGGGAAATTCACTGCAAGTTTGCGCACCACATTGATCTTCACTTGTCATATCAGTGCAGCCAAAGTGTTGGTTGAAGCTTCAGTGCTCCATTAAACACAGTTCTGAAAATGGCGTTTTCTACCGAATAAGAAGGCTGTTCCTAATATTGAATTAAAGGCACGACGAAGTTTACGACAGAAGTTCTTGCTAATCTTTGGATCATTCTTCCTCGACTGGATTATATTAGGGGGGGGGGGCGAGGACACCATCTTTAAATATTGGTTCGCCCAAAAGTGTCCTGCCTCCCCCCCCCCAAAGTCGGAGCCTATGCGGATGGTGATGGTAAATGGGATGATGTGGGTTGTAGAGAGGAATGGTCTGATCGCGTTCATGGAATGCAAGATGATCGGCTGGTGAATATGCATTAACGTGACATGGCTTGAGTCTGATCTAATAGTTCACGAAGGATCGGGTGAGCGATGTTGATACGATGTTGAACATAGCGACAGCGGAGACGGCCCCAGAACTTCTATATTAGTAATTATTTAGAGGATAAAAGAAATAATGTCATAATCAAGGTGAATATTATAATTAAGCGTGACAAACTTTGGGTGAATTAGTACTCGAAGTGAGGGGGTACTCTTTCATTCGTCTGGAAATTCTCATTGAAGGCCGATAAAAAGATAGGTGTAAATAAATAATGGATTAAAATATTGCAAAAAGTACTTAATGGAATCCATTATTGCTTTCATTCATATATTACTTCGCTGAAAATTTGCTATAATTCATATACACCTATCTTCAAACGAATACATACCTTTAATAGGCCTTCAATATTTCCAAACTCCGCTATAATTTCTGTAAGCATGGGATCTAGGGGACAAAGGGATGCTCGCCTCACATTTCTCCCCCAGGAGAGAAAACTGAGACTTTTTCACAGCCTATTTCTTTAACAAGAAAACCTATGCTACAAACACGTTCTTTGCAGCGTGTTTCAGAATAAATATCCTTCTATAACGCACGACATATGCTACTATACACTTCTATTTCTTTTGTTATTGTGTGCTGCAACGATCGTTTCTAATACTTCTAAGAAGAGACACTGTCCCATTTTAGGAGCCTTGTGCGTGTCTTGTCTTAAGAATCCTTTCTCAAATACCGCAATCTGACATGGCGTCAAAATGCTTTGCCTACCTTTCTTGAGCCATAATGCTACATGCAAGCAATAGATTCTGTACGTGTTCTAGGACAGCTATAACCGTATTTTGCATACTTCAAAAATATTTTACATAGTTTGATTCATACTTACATGCTCTCTTTTGTTCTAATTTTCTCTTTTCGCATCTCGTCACTTCTAACACTGTCTGCACACACTTCTCAAGAACTCTTCTCACTGATAACACACAATTGTGAACTAATAGAGAGAAACAGGGGGTTATGGAATAGCATTTACATATGTGGAAATAACTGTCCGAGGATACATGCTAAATAAATAGTTAGTATATAGTCTTGGATATTAAATGAGGACTATAATATAACAACCAGAGGTTCCTACCAGACATAGGAAGAGTATAAAAGTAAAAATATTAAATGTAGAAAAAAGGTAGGGGTAATGGAATAGGGGCGGATATATGGAATTGTAGCGAAGTCCATCAGTCTTTTTAGGAAACGTACATATACATTGTGCAGGTTTTCGCTGCTCGCGTACTCTTCACTTTGTCATTTGTAGAAATCACATATATAAATGTCCTTATCGGACCCAGAACACTCTTCATGAGCCCAAATTGTGCAAATCACATACATAACCCACACTTCTGCACGGACATCGTACGAAAACTTACTGTCGCAAAAGATGCACTTAACATCTCCATCTTCTGGGTGGATGCATGGAGTCACGACCTCTTCATCACTGGAATCTTGAAAATGGAGTATCAAATTCACTACTTGAGTCAGTAGATGAAGATGGTTCCATTAACCTTTTCGCGTTCTTCAGAGAAGCACGCCTTTTAGAAAAAACATTTAGTGGTCCATAGACATTTAGAGGAGAGTTCCGTCCAACGGACGTGGATGTGACTTAGTGATGTGCGGAAATGAAATCAGTGGAGCCTCTCTTCGTTTGAGCGTAAATTCTAATAAACAATGCACTGATTTAGCTGTAATAGATCAATTCATATATACTATTAGAATATTCATAATCTTAATTGCTTTGCAATACCGCACTGGAGTCACAAACTTATGCTGGAGGTCTATTATTGTGTTGATCGTTTTCATACAGCTGGGAGAGGGTATGAATTATGAACAATAGTAGAAGTATTCCATAACTCCCTCCCATGGACATTTTGTAAAACACTCACAGGTCAAATAAATCGTGCACACAGCGTGATATTTCGTTCTGTTCCCTAGAAGCACAAGATAAGACTCACACACTACTGTAGAGTTTGGCATTTAATTTGCAAAATCATACTATGAAATAAGTAATGAAAACCTACCTGCAAAAGTTTTTCGGAGGCCCAAATTTAAAAAAAGACGAACTGCAGGAAGTCATCCACCAGTAACAACTAGTGCAATACTGCCACGACAATAAGCTTCTTCGAGAACATAATTTCGCTTATCCTCGCGAGTATACAGCTCACAACAGAGGTAATAAGCCACGATTCCATAACTCCACTCCTACTCCATAACCCTCTGTTTTCCTCTACAGTTTTCAAGGCAGAGTTGCCGTTGTTCCGTCTTAAGCAACGTTCTCCTATATTACGTCATTTTGTATTGTAGATTCTTTACGATTCCTTGACTTCTTGAATATATAGGATGTTGCAAAAATGTATCAGAATAGTTGGGAACAGATTTTTCATATCAAAGTAAGAAAAAAATCCTCTGGACCTGTGCTCAAAAGTGGATAGTTTCGGAGTTATAGAGTGCCGAAAACGTGAAACAAGTAGATTTTAAAAATTCATAGCTCCACTACTTGGGACCTATTTTAAGCAGGTCAAGACATCACTGAGGAATTGGTACGTGAACTATCCAAATATCCATGTTTAAGAACACTGTTAAAAATAATTTCTTAAATTTGAGAAACTGTTTCTTATCCGTGCACCGAGACAATATTTTCTTAGAAATGAGATTTGACAATTCTCATTCGTAAGGAAAGTAACAGTATATTTTCTCGTTTCGCTTTATAAAATCTCATCTACTTTTTTTCATTTCTCATTAATGAGAGTTTCAAACTCTTGTTTCTAAGAAAATATATTCTCGGTGCACAAATAAGAAATGGTTTCTCAAATTTAAGAAAGTATTTTTAACAATGAATGTTTCAGTACTTGCACACCAATTTTTAGAGAGGTAGGTGGAAAGCGATCAAGTAGGCCTACTCCCAAACAGCCTCTCTAAAAAATGATTGTACAAGTACCAGAACTTCTGAAAGATGGATATTTGGATAATTCACATACTAGTTCTTCAGTGATGCCTTGATCCTACTACGATCGGTCTTATAGTAGTGGAACTATGGACCTTTAAAGTTCATTTCTTTTCACCTTCTCGACACTTTATAACTAAGAAACTATGCATTTCCGATCACAGGTCCATATGAACATTTTTTTTTCTTATTATGATGTGACGAACATATTCCTAAAATATTATGACAACTTTTTCTAATACACTATACAGTTAAATATATACGGCAGGTGTATTTTCTCATAAGTTGTGAACATTTTCTGATCAATTTCTGTTTTTTGCTTTCGATGGAGCAAAGAAGAGATGAAAATATAGTGATAATAAAAACAGATTAAATAGAGCTTTGAATAGCAACAATGTCACTTCAGATTTGGCTTGAAGGGAGGAGAGATTCTCCCAGAATGTAAATAGTTTGTTTTGTATTAGTACATTGGTATAGGTAAGGTACTACTACTGATTAAAATCCACACTACATCTGTCAAACCTAAGGAGAGAGAAATTGCTTACCAGGCCCTAAATGACTCCTGTGTTAAATAAATTTGTTTTACATAGACCTTTCATGCTGAGAAAGTTCGGACATTGTCTGTATGTCAGTTCGTCTCCATGTCTGTACACTCTACTAAAGGTCATGCTATTCAACGTATCTGGAGCAGTGAGTTTTTCGAATTTTCAATAGGAAATTCCCAAAAATAAGTGTAAATTTACTGAGTGAAAATAGATGGGGCGAATTTTATAACGATGTATCCAACTATTTTGCTTCTAGTCCATAAATAAATACTTCACTAACAAGCGTGTAATATAATGTAAGACTTAAGTGTTTTTTTAAAGAAGATTCTAGTTTGAAGGATCTCGAAGTGAATCTTTCTCAAGAACTTCGTTAAAATTTCATAATTAAATATTTCACTGACAACTTTACAATATGGCCTAAGTTATTTTACCTAAAATAATCCACATAAAGTAGGGTGAGTTTTAGATATGTGCAGGGCCGCCCACAGGGAGGATGTATGGCGCAAGCTGCGCCATTGAGAAAAATTTGGGGGGGGTTTTACTTTACTTTCGAACTAGCAATTTTACTGTCGGAACAGCATTAAAACACGATTTTGAGAAGCTAGTTTTCAAAAATTTTCGGGGGTGAACCCCCGTACCCCTTGCTTCGATACTCGATGAATGAAGTACCGCGCAAGTAGCCGTATAAAAGGAAAGGTTGGTTCGTTTAAAGAGAGAAGGGCCGCCCACAGGAGGGATGAATGGCGCAAGTTGTGCCATCGAGAAAAAAAATGGGGGGAATAAAAAAAATGGGGAAGAATTTTACTCTAATGTCGAATAAGTATTTTGCTGTCGTCAGAATAACATAGGAACACAATGTGATTTTTTTTTTAAATCTCGAGAATGAATCCCCCTATCCCCTGCTTAGAAACTCTATGAATGAAGTACCGCGCAAGTTGCTATATGAAAGGATGGCGCCAAGTTCTGGTGAACAACAGTTACAAACACTGAAGGAATCACTTTCAAATTTAGATTTGAAACTTGCCTATGTTGTCTGTTGAAAATTATAAAGTAGTTTGACATAATTGTGAGCTAGTGGTAACCATACAGACAACAGCCAAGTTTGAAGTCTAAATTTGAAGTGAGCCAGTGAGTGTTTGTAACTGTTGTCCACCAGAACTTGGCGCCTATTTTTGTGATTTCAATTCTTTTTAAGACCACTCGTACTTGGCTCTTTTACAGGAATATTTTTTGTTGGATATCACTTCTTTTTGTAGGCTAATTTCGAGGATAACATTTTCTTTTGGTATCAAACTCAATAACTTGTAACTTGCGTCTTACTTTTCATATACAAGGGAATTATATCAATATTTTGTGAAGAAAAAAATAATACTACTAATTGTAAAAAAAAGAATACCTGTGCCATACACAGTGTGTAGAAGTTTTTATACCCTTCAATATCCTTATAGAACATATTTAGTATTGTACACTACCAAGACTACTAATAAAAGTAATGCCATTTTTATAATTACTACTGCCCCTACTACTACAGGAAATAAAAACAACAACAAAAATAACAATTACTAGTCCTATAAAAACTACTGATACACTGGGCAATTGTTTTCAGAGGACTTGAGTTTTGAGGAGGGAAGAGATTATTAGTTTTGGGGGGGAGTGCGCCATCAGCTTTGGGGGGATGGGCACCCCTGGATATGTGACCCTTGGGAGTGAATTTTGTGGATTTTTTCAGGTACGATTTAGATGATTGCATGTGTATTTTATAATCATTTCATTAATAACCATACAGTATGGTTACGTTAATTATTTCTTATTAAAAAGAGCAATATATTGGACATTTTCTATCAAATCGTATATTAGAATCTTATAGAAATTGTCAACTTTCTTCTTTAAGAGTGAAATTTCAGCAAGCGCTTAAACACTGTTCAGTTATCTTTAATAAGGAGTTAATTGCAATGTTTAACTACCCTCAGTTCAGAAATTCATGACATACTCTATTTAAAAAGTATACTCCATGCTTTAAAAACAACCAGACTGTCCCAGTATCGAAGGAGTATTGAATTAGATTACCATTTACTGAATCATCGATAATTAAAAAAACTCTCGTTGCCATTTTTACGATAACAGTAATACTTTAAAAGCCGTAACACAGTCAAAATTAGCAATAGTGGAAAGAGAGACAAATTACCATGCATCAGCATTGACATAATCATAGGATATCTAACCAGAGATGACCCTACAGAATCGTTAATAACCGGCCAGCTCTCATTACTGTGTTAACGATAGCAGCAATATCTTTGTTGCCTGGGTACTGATAGTAACAGTGCCTCTTTAGCCGGAACACCATCAAAGTTAGCGACAATCGAAAGAGGTAGAAATTCCTATCATCATTCCAAAATAACTGATAGATAATCCGAGGTCAGCCTACAGAATCGTTGATAATTGACCAAGTCTTGTTGCCGTGGGATTTATCCTTACTCATAGTAACAACATCAACAACAATAAAATTTAAGGCCGGAACAAGTCAGAATTACAAACAACAAAAATACAAAAAATTAGGATACTTAGCGATAAATCTACAACATATCCTTCCACCCCTCAGACTTTCGTATTACAGACAAACATGAATGCCAAACAGAAGAAACAGTTGTGATCCTACGTAGCGTAGCCGCCAACACTTTAATATTTGGTGCGAGTAGTCACGGGTTTAATTCCCGTTGGGAAACCTCAGTTGAAAACGTGTAACGACTTAACACCACGGATACTATTTTCACAAGTATTCGTATCCGTAACTTTGTATCATTATTATCATTGTTTGAGCAGCAGTGAAGCACTGACTAGACTAATGTCCAATCAACTTTTGTTGCCTCGTAATTGTCAAAACATTCATTACTATCTTCAAATAGCCTAGTCTTCATTTTCTTCGTTTCAGCTACTGTCAAATTAATCCATCATTTCCCGGCCAACGTCGTATTGCAACAGTAGCAAACAAGCTTTTCTTATGATCTTCTGGCTTAGTAGTACCAAACCAAACAGTTTTATGTTAAATAGGTCAAAACCTGGCTCCCGACAGACAATAATAAGTGTAAAAATAAAATGAAATGAAATCTTTAACTTTACGTCCCACGGTTATACCGGCGAGGCTAAAGAAGACGGTGATGATGAAAAAATGATAGAAGCAGTGGAATGAAAAAAGTTGTCAGGAAATGGGAAAACCCCGAGAAAACCCACGCACACGGTGTTTGTCCAACACAAAGCTCACTTGGTACGAGGTGGGATGAAACCAAGAACCTCATGCACCAGAGCTGAACGCTCTACCACTGAGCCACCGTGGATCATGATTGTTCGGTATAGTACTTAATCCAGAAATTGTGGGTATCAGCACTTACCGGTTCTGAAGGGGCCGCGGTGGCTCAGTGCTAGAGCGTTCACCTCTGGTGCTTGGGGTCCCGGGTTCGATCCCAGCCCCCGCCAAGTGAACTTTGTGGTGGACAAACACCGTGTGCGTGGGTTTTCTTGGGATTCTCCCGTTTCCTCCCACTTTCATCATTTCATTCATTACTCATTATCACCATCTCCTTTAGCCTAACCGGCATAATCGCGGGACGTAAAACTCAAAGATTTCATTTCTTTTCATTTTACCAGTTCTGATACCAAGAAACATAGAGACGATAAAATTCTTCTTGAAATTGTATCGCACGGTTCTTGAAGACATACAGCCCGCAGATTGGGAAACACTACTTTAATATTAGCTATGGAATATTAGCTTATGTAGAAAAATCGAGCCAAAGACCAAAGTCGTAGATAATCAGGAGAATAACTGCACGAACAAGGCATTGGTAAAAGAACGACATTCAAGTTTTCAAGTTATTTTGCCCATTGGGGTGTATAAAACACATCTTGTAAGGGCATAGAGAGGTGTGTCGTTGGAATGAATCTCGGTTATGGCTTAAAAGATTAGATGAGGCTATCTTAACCTTGTTTCGTGGCTATCGTTTTCCATACATGTGGTGAATTCACACTAAGCTGAATTCTGTTTTTTTGTCTGTTTATGTTTCTCCGTTCTGTTATTTTTGGTACGTTTTGTTTGCTTCTGTTTTTGCTTCTCTTAAATAAAGCCTCTAGAATACTATGACCGTTAAAATTAGGACACACAAGGCAGAGGAAATGTGTGTTAAACATAGAGAGAGAGAGAGAAGAAAAAGAAATACCGATAAAAAATCCAGGTACAAAAAATTACTAGTAACAAAAAAAAGGAGAGAAAAATCATCCCTCATACAACAGAAATAATAAAAAAAAGAGGGAACAGTAAGGGGTGTGCATATATTTGCTCTCCGGAAGACAAATCGATGTTAAAGGCCACGTAACCGCAGAAGCATAAATTTCGAGAAAGATCTCGAGGTACACTACATCTACCAGCGACCAAACCCGTACGTAGAACGCGAATGTGTGCGCTTCTACTGCAGTCCAGACCAATTTTCAGAGACCCCGAGTTACAACAGTGCAGTTTGCTGCGGAAGGAAGAAGGGGGAGTGTTTGAGGGGGTTACAAGGGTACAAGAACTGCCCCTCCCCCTCTTTGCCCGCCTCCAAAATAGCTGGCCTGCTAAGGGCATAAGAGATGGTCGAGATGATGAAGAAGAGAGAATCTATGCTGTGAAAATATTTGCATTGCAGATTAGAGGGAAAGATTCGCAATATTTCTCGTATGCACACTGTACAAATATAAGCGTTGTGCTGCACATTATGAGTGTATTATGAGGAGAAAAAGAAGAAAGAAGAAATCAAAATACATTTAGCTCAAACATACGCTTTATGTCATAAGAACGAGATATATAGTTTCCTTCCCGAGGTGTGCTAAAATCGTTTCTATCATGTTTTGCTCTGTTTTGAATAATCTGTTCCCAAAATGTTGTTGCAGTATGCAGCACTTTAAGCTCTACTTCATGATACAAATATACAAATATATATACATAGTGTCTGCAGTCGGCTGTTAACTACACTGACAACATATGCATAACATTCTCGCATTTTCTAGATATAATCTCTGGAGTTTCTAATTTAAGAAAACATCTATGAAGTTTGTATATTAACCATGTTTTTCGCTTTAATCTTTCGGAAGAGTTTACAATTATTTTTAAACTTTAAATGTTGACTGATGACAAAATGGCTTAGTGGTGGTGAAGTGGTCATTCTATGTCTCTGTATCCAATAGATCCGGGTTCTAATCCAGCTAAAGTATAAAGAATAACAGAACTTAAACCTTTTTAAAAGGTAAACATAAGAAAGAGTTACATGATGATGGCCATAAAATTACGTTATAGTCTTCTTCTCTGATTACACTGGAGAATATATTGTACCCAAATTTCAGTATATTCTTAATTACATTTTACGAAATCTATGTATTTTGAATTGAAACAATGGAGGCGCGTACTTTGAGGGAAGAACTTAGACTGAAAGTACTTGAGAATTAGATCCTAAGGCGTTTATTGGAATCTAAGAGGGGCCGCGGTGGCTCAGTAGTAGAGCCTTAACCTCTGGTGCATGGGGTCTCTGGTTCGATTCCATCTCGCGCCAAGTGAACTTTGTGATGGACAAACACTGTGTGGGTGGATTTTCTAAGGTTTCTCCCGTTTCCTCCCACTTTCTTCATTCCACCATTTCATTCATTCCCCATCATCACCGTCTCCTTTAGCCTAGTCGGCATAATCGTGGGACGTAAAACTCAAAGATTTCATTTCGGGCCGCGGTGGCTCAGTGGTAGAGCGTTCACCTCTGGTGCTAGGGGTCCCGGTTTCGATCCCAGCCCCCGCCAAGTGAACTTTGTGGTGGACAAACACCGTGTGCGTGGGTTTTCTCGGGGTTCTCCCGTTTCCTCCCACTTTCTTCATTCCACCATTTCATTCATTACACATCATCACCGTCTCCTTTAGCCTAACCGGCATAATCGTAGGACGTAAAACAAAGATTTCATTTCATTTTCAAAGATTTCATTTCATTTTTTTCGAACTCGAGAGGGACAGAAAGGTAAATCTACGTATACATTAGCAACTCAAATCAACTCTAACACAAGCATAATTCTTTCATGGGTGGGCGTGTGTGTTTACTAAATGAGATTATTAACACATTGGTTTAGATATGACATATATTTAAATGTAAATACAGTAAAAAGTAAATTTGTGGAAATTCGGCGTCATCGTAATAGTTTAAAGTCATCATCACGATAGGTATTCTGCCTTTATTGGCAGGTCACTTGCCGCAGCTGAGAAGCTTCCATGCTCCACGGTCCTCCGCTAACCTTTTCGTCTTCGCGTATGATCTTTCTGTTTTAATATCATCCATTAATTGTAATCTCCTTCGCCCCCTCCCTCTCTTTCCCGCCACCATACCCTGTAGGACGTCCCTCATAATACAATCTCTTCTTAGGCAATTTCCCAACCAGTTTCTCTTCCTCTTCCTAATAATATCTAAAAGTGTTCTTTTCTCACCCACCATTTCTAACACTCTCTCATTCGTTTTCCGCTCGACCCAACTAATCCTTTCCATTCTTCTCCACCCCCACATTTCGAAGGTTTCAGTCGATTTTGGTCACCTCTACGTAATGTCCACGTTTCCGCCTCATACAGTACAACACTCCACACGAAGCATTTTATGAGTCTTTTTCTCAACTCTTTGTTTAAGGTCCCACAAAACAGACTTTTCTTTCTTTTAAAGGCTTCTTTCGCCATTCCTATCCTTGCTTTTATTTCACGTTCGCATTTCATGTCGTTACTAAGAATACTACCCAGGTATCGAAAACTATTAACTTGTTCTATTTTCTCCCCTCCTACTTTTATATTTGACACAGACCCGTTCGTTCCAATCACCATGGCTTTTGTCTTTCTAACATTTATTTTCATCCCATATTCTTCAAAACCCTTTCTCATTTTTTCTAACATTTTATTGATTTTCTTTTCAGATTCTGCAACAACCGCCATATCGTCTGCAAATCTTAAGCATCTAATCATTCTACCTCCTACCGAAATGCATCATCATCATGTAGGCTCTTTTTCACTATCTCTTCTAGATAGACATTAAATAGTGTTGGCGAGAGGCAGCATCCTTGTCGAACTCCCCTTCCAATTGCACTCTCTTCCGTCAGTTCTTTCCCTATCCTAACACTTACTTGTTCGTTCCTGTATAAGTTTCTTATGAGTCTTCTATCTTTCCATTCCAACCCTATCTTTGTTAGAACTCCCAACAACAATTCCCAATTCACACGGTCAAAAGCCTTTTCTAGATCAATAAATACAACATACATCTCTTACCCTTTTTCTATAAATCTTTCACCGATCACCCTTAATAATCCAATAGCATCTCTTGTGTCCTTGCCTCTTCTGAACCCGAACTGCTCTTCCTCAATATCTTTATTCGTTCTTCCATACAACCTTCTGTTCAGTACTCGGAGCAGAATTTTAGCTGCATGAGATATGAGACTAATAGTTCTATAATCCTCACATCTCTTTGGGTTCAATTTCTTAGCCATCGGTATCATGATCGTTTTCACTAAGTCTCTTGGCCATTCTCCTGTTTCATATAATTCATTGCATAGTCGCCACAATTCTTTCTTTCCCTTGTCTCCTATATTTGTAATGAATTCGATTGGTATGTTATCTATTCCTGTTGCCTTTCCATTCCTAATCTCGGCTATAGCCTTTTCAAACTCATCCCGAAGAATACTAAATCCTTTATCATCCTCGCCTACTTCAGTTTCCATTTCAACATTTAGGCTACACGGTCTATCCCTACTCGCATATAAGTCTTCAACGTATTTTTTCCACCTTCCTATGACCTCATTTTTCTCGCTGACTACCTTCCCATTCTTATTTTCTACCGCCATCATAATACTCCCTTGTTTCCTCCAAAATTCCATAGATTTCACCTCCTTGTACATTTCCTCATATTTCCCAACTCTTTCTAATTCTTCTACGTCCTCGCATTTTCTTTTGTAAAACTCTTCTCTCGCTCTGTCTGTTTCTCTTCGTAATTCATTATTTAACTTTCTGTACATCTTTCTGCCCTCTTCTGTATCAACCTGTTTCCACGTCTTCCTCTCCCTCATTTTCTGCAACATCTGCTCTGTAACCTATGGTTTCTTAGCAGTTTTGTGTTCGCGGTAACCTACTGCTTCTTCTGCAGCCTGCTGTAAGCAACGTTTAATATGTTCCCACCGTGCGTTACTACCTGCGCCTATACTTTCCTCGTTTGAAGATTTTTCTTTGAATTTTTCAGCGAAAAGGTTTCTTATTTCTCGTTTTTCAACTTTTCAGTATTCAACACTTTCTTACCTACTTTTGTTCTGCCTACATTTTTCAGTTGAATATCTACTTCGGCCAGCACAAGATTATGATCAGAGAAAATATCAGCCCCGAGAAGGATCTACGCGTTCTTTAAGCTATTCCGATACCTGTACTGAATCATAACATAGTCTATCTGATATCTTCCGCCGTCTATTGGTGATTTCCATGTATATCTTCTTCTCTTGTGCTGATTGAACCAAGTGTTCCCAATTACTAGTAAATTCTGTCTACAGAAATTCACCAGTCCCTCTTCCCCTTCATTTCTTTTGCCTAAACCATATTTGCCTACGATACCACCTTCCTGTTTTTCTCCCACAACTGCATTGAAATCTCCCTTTAGAATTATGCATGCACCCTTCTTCTCCCTATCTATAATTTCTTCTATTTTCTCATAATTTCCCACTACTTCTTCATTTGCATGCGAAGTCTTCGGTGCATATGTCTGTATCACCACTAGATCCTTCGTTTTTTCTTTAAGTCTTAACATTATGGCTCTATCATCAATAAATTCTACTTTCACTACCTTCTCCTTTAAGCGCTTTCCAAGAATTATTCCTACGCCATTATGACCGCCCTTTTCATTACCTGAGTAAAACATTCTATATCCTTCGCTGTTCAATACCCCATTACCTTCCCATCTAACTTCACAAACGCCTACCAAATCTAAATTATTTTGCTTCATTTCTTCTTTAAGATTTTCTAATTTTCCTCCCTGTAACATAGTACGTACGTTCCATGTCCCTATCCTAAACCATTTGCTCTTCCTTGTCTTTCCTTCTCTGTTTGTCTCCTTCCCCCCATTATTACATTAAAGTATGGATACATTAAAATTTCAATTACTACTTTCGATAAAGTGGATACTGTAGGATCAACATTAACAAACCAAAATCGTATCCAAGAACAAATTATATGTCGACTGAAAGAAGGGAATTTGTGTTACTACGCAGTTCAAACTTTTTGGTTCTCGCTAATTCTATCGAAGAATGTGAAGATTAAAATACGCATTTAAAAAAAAAGATACTTATGCCTGTTGTGCTGTATAGTTGCGAAACATGGTTCTTAACTTTGAGAGAAGAACACAGACTAAAAGTATTTGAAAATAACATTTTAAAGCAAATATTCAGACCCAAAAGGGACGCGAATGGTGAATGGCGGAAACTTCACACCGAGGAAGTACATAATTTATAACGTTTAATTAACATTGTTAGGATCATCAAGTCCAGGAGTCTCACACAGGCAGGTCATGTAGTTAAAATTTAAGAAAGTAGGAACACTGTGAAAATTTTAATTGGAAAGCAATTGGGAAAGAAGACCGTTAGGAAGACCTAGGCGCAGATGGGAGGACAATAATAAGATAGATCTCGCAGAAATAAGAATACAAAGTAGAAACTGGCTCCAGTTGGTTTGAAGTCAATGAAAAGCTTTTGTGGATGTGGCATTGAACCTCCGGATTACATAAGCCACACAGTTAGTTAGTTTTAATAGTAACATGTAGGATGGCAAATTAATGAACTTTGGTTGGGTATGGTGATATACGGTATTTTATGTAAGCAAGATTTCATGAGTAGCATTTGCGTTACAGGCGAGAGTATTATGTGTAAGTATCAGGATTAAAGAAACAATAGATACAATGTAATACTTAACAGGGTTCTTTTTTATATGCACACAGTACATCAATTAACAAACAATTTGTTGCAGCACTTATTACTGGGAACGAATGACATATTAATCAGCACCATAAAATTTTGATTTTTTTTTCTAAATTTTCTCGGAAACTAAACATGATGGTTTAGTCTTAAGTATGGTATTTTGTTGAACTCATTACCATCTGATGACTTATATTATGTCTTATAAAATGCTTCCTGTGAAATATTGTATAGTATGGGACTGAAATATGGGCATTTTGCAAAAATTGTTTAAAAAGGACTGGAAGCTTTAAAATGTGGGTGTAGAGAAAATGAAGAGAATAGCTGGGTGGAGCGGAAAACGATTGAGAGTGTGTTAGAAATGTTTGAGGGGGAAAGAACCATTTTAGATATCATCCAGAAGAGAAAGAGAAACTGTTTGGGGCATGGTCAAGAGAGAACTGCATCATGAGTTATGTGCTAGAGGATATGATGGCAGGAAAGAGAGGGAGATGAAGAAGGAGACTACAATTGATGGATGATATCATTACAGTAAAATCATGCATGAAAAGGAAGAATGAGAGGAAGACCGTAAACCATGAAAGCTTCTTCAGTTACGGCAAATAATCTGCTAATAATGGCAGAATACCTATGATGATGAACACTATTATCATCTTTTTATAATATGGTAGCCAAACGAAAGTTGAAACTTTAAGGTGGATCACTAGGTGTTCTCGGTGCTATGCTAAACGCTGCTTGAATAGTGCGGTAGTGTCGAGTGTTTACTGGTACCAGATAATAAAGGAGGTAATCATGGAATTCTGCTTGGATATTTACTGGAGAAATTAGTTTTCAACCCTTACCGCATTTCAGAGCTAAATTCCACTTCTCGAACTCCAATGCTAGAATCCAGGAATTAAACGTACAAACTTGACAACAACGCGTTATGACGTTCTGCTCAAGTTTCTTCTCAAAATCTATTTCCTTAAATGTAAATTAATATTTAAATAAAATGTGAAAGATAACATGAAAAACGGTCAAACAGTATATCTATTTCGTAATAAGATCGTTAATTGTTTACATATTCAAATAAACATTTTATAAAATTGAGCAGTTCTAGTAAGTTCTAACAGCAAGTGCCATCTTGTGTGCTCATTGTAAATTGAATCAAATATTTTCTTTTATTTATTACCTTTTTCGATATCAAAAGACACAACCAAATACATCAGTGTCTTGTGTTGTAGCTGAAACATAACTTTATCTTATAGTACAATAATTATAATATGTAACGTTTTATTGCGCAGTAGCTAAGAGAATGAGCTAAAATATGTACTGACAACCGGGTGCTGATCCACCTTAAGAGTTGGTTATAATTTTGGAGCTCATTAACTATACTTACGTACTATCTTATTGCTAGCGTCATAATTAAAAGGATTCATAAGAGTATATGTTAGTGTCATATTCATCATAATAGATGAAGTGGTAGTAGTACAATAATAATTTTTTCCAGGTATTTGGTTTACCAAAACACCTGCATATATTTACCCTATCCATGTGTTCGTTCAGCAGACACAAAATCTCAAGAACTAGTTGTCCAATCATCACGAAACTTTCACAGAATGTAGAGGGTCTAAAGTTAGGAAAGGAATTCATTTTGGAGCCAATATTCAAAGCGGAAATGGTAGAAATTAGTAATTTCCGGTTTTTAACTTTGCTTTCTATAGAGCAGAAACACGGTAGTAGATATACGTATGTGTAGATAGAGATAGAGAGAAGTGATTTTCTGCCAATACTTTGGCCATCTAAAAGAATACATTACATCTTTATCTTTAACTCTCTACTAAAACCGGAAGTCCTATATATCAGTACAGCTTCCGGTATCAATATTGACCTACAAAGATCAAAAAAGATAGGAGATTGCGAGAATTAGTCTTTGGAATCAATTTAGCATTCTAGAATAGGTATCATTTTCTCTCTTATCCACACATCTCTCTTCTTCACACTGGACGTGACATAAATCAACTCCCTCTAGTTTCAACGTTGATTCACATAGAACACAAACCATAATACTGTAGATAGAAAGAAACGGGTTCCTCTAATCAAGTAAGTGTCCCAAAAACATATTCCTTCTTCACTCTAATTCCTCTACGAAATCCGGAAGTGGCGGAAATCAACCACTTCCGTTTTTAACATTGATTCCATAAAGTAGAATCCTAAATATATTGCACGAAGCGGTTTTGTATAAGCAATTAAGCGTCCCAAGAATATATTTCATCTCTACTAAAAGTAGATGTGGCAGGAGCCAATCATTTCCATTTCAGTGTTAATTGCAACAGAGTACAAACGCAAACAGATATAACAGATATAGCGAGAAGCGGTTTTGTTTAATCAATTGAGTACCTTAAGGCCATTCGCAGACTATGCGACTTCGTGTGTCGAAGACGCGCTACAGGCTGTAGCTGGACTACACGACTTCGTGTGTCGAAGAAGTGCGTCTGGCTGTGTCGTCGCGTCTCTAATATTCGCCACACGTGTCGCGAAAATGTGACACTTTTTTGGCCAGACCAAGGGGACAATGCACTTTATATAGTTTGTAATATGTAATTTTTAAATTTGCCGTAATTCTAAACTATCTGTTATATTCTGTAACGACAAAGTGCAAGCACATTCCTAAGGAGTATGTATGTAGACTAGAGTTGGCAGTCCCCCTTGAGCCGAGGACTAAATCCAGGGCCTAGTCAGTATATTTCTAAATCCGCCACTGACTACATGAGGTATTATCTTTATGCCTAAATGCTTATAAAAATTTATTTTTCAATATAACAAATAACGAAATGTTATAAAATTATATTTCGGCCTCCAGGATCGCAGTTTGTGAATGTGTAAAATAAGTTTGGGAATATCTGGCTATTTGCGCTATTGTTTAGAGTCTAATTTGAAATAATAAAGTAAAGCGATAAACAATGTCGTTTTATGTTACAATTTCCACCAAACAGTTCATTGACTTCGTACCAAATTTTGCAAAATGTAAGAAAGAACAAAATGATAACATGCAGTGTATTACCGCTACGATTCCTCTCTTTCGATGGCATATCCATGAATCCACTATGGAATGCACAACAAACTTTTTCCCATGCTTTCGTGTTTTCAATTATGTTGTTATAACTGCTGAACGTCCGTATGCTAGGTTGTGCCTGAATTTCTGCAATGAAGGCGTCTGTACGTAAGTATTCTATTGAGCTCATCTTTCAGAATGAGCATCTGATTGCTGAAAATATAAATTGTCGCGCGACTTCGACACACGAAGTCGCGTAGTGTGCAAAAGTCTTAGCTTGTGTCAGGTGTCAGGTTCCCCCGACAAGCCTGCGACAGTGTCAAACTTGTCGCGTAGTGTCCGAAGGTCCCGCGTCAAATTCATTGTAACAAATGGGAATTCATTACCCCGCGAGAAGCCTGCGACAGAAAAAAAAAATTGTCGCGCGTCTTCGACACACCAAGTCGCGTAGTCTGCGAAGTCCCTAAGAATATATCCATCTTCACTTACAGACTTAATAAAAAGAGACTAAACTACAGTTATAAGTGTTTGGTAAAGGTTTTGATATATGACTGCACCTTCTTGGCAAAGTCGCCTTGTTTAATAGGAGCTAAACGTCGGGTAGATCGTTAAAAGATATAACTTTTCTAATATAGGCCTATATTTAAAAGAAATTTCCAGCTGAGTTATAGAGCTGGTCTTGAAATTTCTCTCCTCTGTATAACAATTATATGAAAGTGAAATAAAACTGATAGGAATGGCGAAAGAAGACTTTAGTAGGAAGGTAATAATATTTTGTAGAAACTTGAATGAAGAGTCGGGAAAAAGAGTCATGAAATTCTTCGCGTGGGACATTGATTGTATGAATCAGAAACATGGATATTGGGCAAAAATGTTGAAAAAGACAGGAAACTTTCGAAATGTGAGTGTGGAGAAGAATGGATAGAATTAGCTGGGTAGAGCAGAAAACGAATGAGATTATATTAGAAATGGTGCGGAGAAAAGAACAATTTTAAATATTATTAAGAAGAGGAAGAGAAACTGGTTGGGATACTGACTAAGAAGGAACTATATCACGAGGGACGTGCTAGAGGGTATGGTGGCAGTAAAACAAGGGAGGGCGAAGTAGATTACAACAAATAGACGATATCGAAATAGAAAAACTGTATGTGAAGAAGAAGAGGTTAGCAGATGACCGTGGAGCATGGAAACTTCTCAGTTGCAGCAAGTAACCTGCCAATAATGGCAGAATAATTATGATGATGATGATTATTATAGGTGTTAATGGGCCTAGGAGAACACGAGCCTATAGCATACATGTAACAACAATAAAACATTACAAATACGCTGATATAAAAGATATTTTTGGTAGAAAGTAAAATAAAACTATTCTGTTGTGGTCGTTTGGAAATGAGTCTAGAACTTATGTCACAACATTTTTTTTTTTTTTAGCCAAAGGTTTACAAATCTCCCAACTACTCTCTTGAGTGGATTTTGCTTCATAATGTTGTGCTAGTTGAAAAAGAAAATCTGAGGAGAAAATTATTTTGTATAAATAAAGAGTAATTTGATACATCTAAAGACAACATTTTCAAATCACATACAAACGATGTATAGAACTATAGACACATGCTGCAAATGATATCCTGTTTTAAATATTATAAACCCAACTCTGTTTACTAATGAGTGTAATTTCATTAGGTAACAGACAGTGTTTTATCGTTTCAAAATGTTCAATTTAAAGGTGATACCGTACATGGATTTTAATTATAACTAATTGCTTATTAACAGCTATCAAATTTCATTGTAGTATTTGATACTGCATATTTAATATCGCTTCTATTAGCTTGTTATTACACTGTTCTGTGTTAATTCACTCATACGTTAATTGCATGTGAATGCATCTTTTACCTCTCTCGTCTACTGGAAAGGGAAAACCTAAAATGTTATAACCTTTTAAATCAAATCTGTAGACAACTAATGTAAGTGTACCAGTAATGGATACATTAAGTTTTTTTTTGTACTTTATACATAGTAACTTTGTAACTTTATATTAGAACACTATGAAAGTAGTACAAGTTGTTAGTGCATTCTTTTCCTTGTAGAGTTCCTGAACGAACTTATTTGTGAACTAAATGGAAACTTTTTATTTTTTGAAAGACTTGCAACTGTATCAGAAATGGACACATGAGAAATCGATGAGTAGGAACAGACATGGACACTTGCCTTTGGCGAAGGAAGAGCCAATAATTATTATAGAAAATGAACTTATAGTTTATTAACAAACAAAACTATATATAATGGAATACTCATGATAGCTACATGAAAGTCAAACCAATAGTTACCCTGGCAAAGATCTCCAACTAGAGTCGGATCTAGAAGGTACGTAAAAACTGGGGTTAGGGGGAGACAGAAACCAGACTATGTTAGATATATCATGAGTTTACTGTAAACTTGCAAAAAATGTATAAATAATAGCTTAAATTATTTTTGTCATTTAAAAACTGGCTAGATTCGCCACTGTCTCCTACGTCACTATCGATACTTGAAATCATGACTTTACTGCAATGGTTTGAATGTATTGACGCGTGATAATATTTCTTTAGCCATTATCTTTTCTTTATCTTGCTTGACTCTGGCGTCGTTAAAACTTACACGAGCTAAAGCTAATTTTCTTCTTTTTAGCTGGTGTTGGACGAGGCGGGACGAATGCGTAGTTTTCAATTGAGCAGTTGGTTGAACTAATGTTTCCTTCTTGGTAGTGCCGAATGCTACATAATTTACTTAATTTTGTCGACTGTTCCCACTACATTTGCGATGCGGAGGTTCGGTGTCAGAGATATTTAAAGTGATAGATGCAAAACCAATTTGACAGATTGATACTTCCTACATTATTAGATAATTCATTTCCAGGAGCGATCAATGTATTTTTCTTAAGTACTTTTACCAAACATCGAATAGCAACTGTATTCCAGGACAATCTCTATGAATTTACCTTTTTCCCCTCAGAAAGTCTGTTACTCACTTATATTAGCAGGTTAAACACATTTGCTAAATACAAGATTTTGACTATTAAATATTTGAAACGTTACTCCATATTTCAACACATATTTACCTTTTCACTGCATACTTTAGTCAAGGGCGCCCATGTTGTAGTTTCCAGGGGGGGGGGCAAGTATAAGCGAAACTTTCAAATATAGTTTTAAATTTTGCTGCAACTAATGTAAAAATTCTATTGGGTTTTCAATGTTCGGGAGTACAATTTCTTCTAAGGGGCAAGCGCCCCACCTTGTCCCCTTGATGGGCCTCCTTGGCTTTAGTGTATGTGTAGATCTAAACATCATTTTACGGAGAAAGAAAATCATTCAATTTTAATCGGCTCCAAACAGAGTAGTTCACGAGACGAGACACGAAATAATTCTTTTTCGTTTTGTCTCTTTCTGTAATTATATATATAAAGTTTATGCTGTGATTTATTCTTAATTTCAACTCGAAGTTATCAAAATCCCTCCGCGTTACTGAAAGTCCGCGAAAGGTGTGGTATATCAACATATAAACCATGTTCCTTAATGGAGTATATTGATTAATGGCTTGTTTATTCTGTTCGTATATTGATTTTTTTAAATCAATCTATAGTTTTTATGTATGAATTATATAACACTAAATCAATGTTTAAGATTAGGGATGCGCACGAAACGAGACGAGACAGGATTTTCCTGATAAGATTCGAGTCGAGACAGCTCTTTTCCAATAGAAAAATATACAATTTTCGAGTCGAGACATCACTTTTACAGCACATTTTCGAGACGAGATAGCCACAAATTTTGTCTCGTGCGCATCCCTATTTGAGATTAAAGATTTGAGTGAACGAGTTTTGCCCACCAGACTCGAGAAATGTCTTGTTTAGTCTCGATTCTAATCTCAAAAACGAGTCGAGAATTTTCAGACTTCACGTATCGTCTCGAATTTGTAAAATGTACTGCTCGTCTCAATTCTCATCTCGTTTTCAAGACAAGAATTTTTCTTCGTCTCGCTGGCAACGTTTAGATTCAAAGAATTATTTTTAAGTTGCGTTGAAATTTCAACTCATCATTCCATGCGAGAAGAATAGCCAACCCATGAATTTTATTTAAAATGTGGTCGCTCTCCTTAAATAAAGAAAGAAACGAGTGACTTTTGTTTCACAGTTTTGTAAAAGTGCAGTAGAAGTTTCGAAACTATGCAATTGTAATAAAGGTATAATGTCAGAGATAAAAATTTGTTCTTCAGAGTCTTAATACATACCAAAAACATTTCTCTTTGTCTGCAAAAATTTAAAACTATCATGAAACAATACTGAAACTGGAATTGTATTAGCTTCAGGGGTACACCCCGAGGAGATCACCAGGTCCACGCCCCGCAAAAAGTTTCGTTACTCAACATTCATTTGTACCCTTTCTTAATGAAACTATACTTGTTTAACAGGGGGAAGTCCCTGATGTAGCATGAAAATTTGATCTTACAAAGGAGGGTCACGAAGTGGCTCCGCTGAGATACGAACGAGACATTTGATATGTTATAACAAGACGAATCCCAAAGTTATACGTGCCACCGGGCGGAATATCGTGAGTTACAACATATTTTGTAATGTAAAAGCTACAAAGCTGGAAAAAATAGTTTGAACTCGGTCACTTGTTTGGAAATGGTTGGGTTAATGGGAAACTCGGCAAACACGTATCCGCCCATTTTCAAGGACACACTTTTTGGGCGGCCATTTTCCACAGGATTGTCATGGAAAATCGATACTTGCTCCATCTTCTTTCATTCAACAACGGCTTTCAAACGATGTGGTACTTAACTCCCCTTGCCATTTGAAAATTTTGAGTTGAGCCCCGTCTGGGACCCTGGGGAAAGTTTTTTTTTTTTACCCCAAAAAGTTTGTCCTTGAAAATGATGGGATACGTGTTCGCCAAGTTTTCCAGTTACCCAACCATTTTTGAACAAATGACACGGTTCAAATTATTCTGCCAGGTAACTTTCTGTAGCTTTTACATTACAAAGTATGTTGTAATTGACGATGTCCCGCCCGGTGGCACGTATAACTTTGGGATTCATCTAGTTATAACACATCAAATGGAAACTCAATTGTCTCGTTTGGATCTCAGCGGAACAACTTCGTGACCTTTCCTTGTTAGACTTCCTGTACTTTTTCTCTTATAAATTTAATCAGCTTGTATATATATATATATATATATTAAATATAGATGGAAATATTTTACAATTATTTATCGTTTTTCTGGGTACAAAAAATACCCATTCAATACTACATGGGATAGAGTGTTGTTTACCACTGTGCCATTTGCCACGACTCGATTTTGGTGCTGTTTGCCAGGATTTTGCTACAGTATTTATATTCCTGTTTTATTAGATCTCATTAACCAGAATATTCACACACATCTAGTATAAAAGTAAGAGTTTCCAGTCAAATTTAAAAAAAAAACATCATTAACATCACAATAGCTTTGTAAATTGATGTTGCATTTTCTCTTTTAACAGAGTTCTTAATAACCCCCTGTTATATTATGTTCGGTTTTCCGTTATGCTGCACGACTAAGGAACGGGTTTTATATAATAAAGAAATATGAAATGAAATATTTCAGTTTTACGTCCCACTATTTTGCTCTGTAACTTTGTTGTCGTTGTTGTTGATAATGATGATGATGATGAGAATGAATAAAATATAGTGTAATGAAGAAATTGGGAGGAAAAACCGAGAAAACTCACGCACACGGTGTTTGTCCAGTACAAAACCCACTTTGCGCAAGCTGAAATCTATTCAGAGACTCCACACACACCAGAAGTGAATGCTTTACCAATAAGCGACCTTTACCCCTATATACTTCGAAACGGTAACATGTGTGTATTTACAGGTTTTTTAAAGTTGAGCTCTTTTATCTCATATTGTTTGTGATTTAACAATAATTTATTCTCACCTGAAATAACGACCACTAGAAGGATAAAAAAAAAAAAAAAAATCTGATTGCCTTGCAAAGTTCAGGAAACACAAATATTGTAATCCCATTTATAAATTTCATTGAAAAGATCCAAGAAAGTAGATGCACACACATTGACCCATACATTGGTGGCGTGTTGTTTGCCACGGTGTAGTTTGCCACAACTCGACTTTGGTGTTGTTTTCCACGATTTTGCCACAGTACTTGCATTCCGATCTTATCAGATCTGATTATCGTGAAAATTCACACTCACCAACCTGGAGTACAGAAAGGGTTGCCAGGCACCTCTGTCTTTGATCCCCTGGAACAAGTGGTAAAAGTTCTCGCCTTTGGGACGAGAGAGGTCTCGTTAGACTCTCTGCTGAAAGAGAACATTAAGCTCCAAACAAATGAACACAAAACACATTAATTAATATCAAAAAACCTTAATAAGTTGATGTAATTGCATTTTCTTATTGATGTAATTGATATATAATATATAATTGAAGTCCTTTATGTTACCTCCTGTTGCATCATGTTCTGTTTTTTGTTATGCTACGCTACTAAAAAATTGACGTTTATGGATTTAAGGAAACTAAACGAAATATTTCAATTCTATGTCCCACGTTTAAGTCGTGTAAGCTAAAGGAGGTGAGGTGAGTTGATTTTGAGCTTAACGTCCTGTTCAGCAGCGAGGCTATATGAGACGGCAAATACTGATTAACGTGACATCCGAACCGCATGTGCTCCCACCGGGAATCGAACCCGGGGCTTCTAAGCCAAAGGCGCGTATGCTAACCGCTTAGCCACGAAGGAACTCTGTAAGGTAAAGGATATGATGGTGCTGAGGATGAATGAAAATTGTGTGTTGAAGAAAGTGTGAGGAAACAGAACCCCGAGAAAAGTCACGCACACGGTGTTTGTCCACTACAAAGCATTCTGCATTATTATAGCAGTCGCACGGGATTAAGAATCAAACATGGTGTAAGATTATAATCAATATTTTATTTCGTGCCTCTGGATTAATAAATTCTCTGAAGTATATTAACTCTATAGAAAGTCTACTGCGAGATATTAGAAACGGGCTATATGACATCAACGGGCTATATGTCATCTAGCAGAAAGGCCTATATGACATCAACTTCGAGCTTCGTAAACTAACATTTACGAAAAAGAGACCCTATCAAAGTATAAAATAGCTCTCTCAAGAGAGATGAAAGTTTTAAAATTTCCATGTTGCCCACCAACCCATAGTTGAGGTGAGGAAGACGTGTTACAGTTGACATTTTCTAACGTGGCTCAGTGAAAAAGCATTCACCTCTGGTGCTTGGGATCACCGGTTACATTTCAGCTCACGCGAAGTAGGCTTTGCGAATTTCTCAATAGAAAGAAAGGCATCTTTCAGTTTTATGTCCCACGGTTATGCCAGTTAGGCTAAAGGAGACGGTGATGACGAGAAAAGAATGCAATGGTGGAATTAATAAAGTGGGAGGAAACGGAAGAAACTTGAGAAAACACAAGCACACGGTATTTGTCCATCATGAACTCCACTTGGAGCAAGCTGGGATCGAATCAGGGCCCACCAGAGGTAAACACTCTACCACTGAGCCACCGCATATATCTCAATAGAATTAGCCTAAACAACTCATTAAAACAAAAATATGAAATTAAGTCTTTCAGTTTTACGTCCCACGATTATGCTGGTTAGGCTAAAGGAGACGGTAATGATAAGAAATGAATGAAATGGTGGGATGAAGAAATTGAGAGAAAACGAAAGAACCCCGAGAAAACCCACGAGCACGGTGTTGGTCCACCACAAAGACCACACGGCGCGAGCTGGGATCGAACCAAAGACCCCAAGCATAGGAGGTGAACGCTCCACCACTGAGCCACCGCACCCCCTTCATTAAAACATAAATTTATAACCGATCGAGTCCTGTCGAAAGTCCAACGAGCAAGAACATAAATCCACTAAAATAGCTAACGGTCAAAATCAGAGAATACGAAATGGAATTTAGGATCTGGGAACATCAGGATCTGGGCTTCACCTGTGTACCTCACTCACCCAACTCACCTAATCTGACCTCCTTCAGCTATTACCCTTTCCCATATCTAAAAAAAAAAAAAAAAAAAAAAAAAGCATCTCATAGGCAAAAATTTTTCATCCATTGAGGTACTCATTGCGGAGGTGGAGGGCTGGTTTGCACGTTGAATAGTGTATTAAAATGGTTCTTGCAGGTAAATTTCCTCTTGGTGACTTCATTACCTTTCCAGCCTCCCCTCGTAGTTTCAGTAGCCGTTTAAGAGCTGGTTTGCGAGATTAAATTTTCCCCGGAATCCTGAACCCATATCAAATAACATTTTGTTGATTCCTATTACCTTTTCCGCTCTATAAAAATTTGTTCCGAAAGTGGTGTATATACTGCACATTGAGTGTAAAAAATACATGTAAATGTAATGTATGTATGGGTGTATTTGTGTGTTAGCATAACTCTGAAATCCCTGGGAGCAATTTCAATCTCACTTGGTGCATATATTATTTACAACCTGGAAAATAAGCTGAGTAGATTGTTACCAACTAGTCCTCACTCATAAATATTCATGAGTGAGGACTTTTCCGACATAGTAGCAGTTCTTAATGCACGGCCGGTTGACAGTTTGAAGAATGAATACACCCTTTTTTTCGCATATTAATGACACAGAAGAAATACGATAATGTATGCAAGTGCGTACGAATATTGTAAATGGACTAGAGAACATGACACATAATAAATGTTTTCCGACAAGTAGAACAATTTAATATATTAATATGCATCACATGTAACGCAGCAGCTGATGGAGAATATTCTGGAATTTTGGATCGTTGGAATGGGATATCACGTGATGATGTCGGAAAAGTCCTCACTCATGAATATTTATGAGTGAGGACTAGTTGGTAACAATCTACTACGCTGTAGGGGTAAAACATCGTAGTAACCTAAGTAGGAGTGGGAGAGCAACATATAGAAAAGACCGAAAATGACTGATATTCGTGTGGAATTTACATTTTCTAGGTCACTGAGGTGAATTGGGACACTGACAATGCCGTTTAGCCCAAGTTAAGATCCATCAGCATCCCTGGGTGTAGGAGATAATACATAAAATAATCAGCAACGAACGCTATTAATGTCAAATCAATACTTTTCGGAGTTGTTAAGTTAGTTGGTGACAGTTCCAATGCCGTTTGAAGTCCAAATTCAGCCCCCGTTGTTGTTGTAAAGAAGTCTCCTGCCCGCAGGGATATGTGGGAGGAGGGAAACATGTAAAAATATTTTTAGTCACTTCTTGACACCATTGGGTGAAAAATAAAGTATCTAAAATAACCGATATTACTGTCGAATCCATCGGTATCCACCGCTGATTACTGTGTTTTCAGGATCTTTAAGCTGTTGGGTGTCTACCTTCATGGCATTTAAGGCCAATCGTAGAAAAGAATGAACATATCAGTGAGCTGTGTATATTACTCGTGGTTATTTGTTTGATTCAACTATATATATACCGGATGTATCAGAAGTTCAGAGGCTGCTATGAGTAGAAATGCGAAAAACAATGGAACGATAGGAATATACTTGAAGGTAGGCGGTTCTTTTAATTTAAAATTATGAAGTTTTTCCAATCGCAGCAGCCGTTTGGCCTTGTCACTGGTAAGACGCACTATGTTAAATGAAAGAACAACGTTTCCAGTTCAATAAGTTGTTCGAACGGAAATTTAGCGGCACGCAAAAATGAGACTTGGAACATGCACACTTTTCTGCAAGGGTAACCATGAACACTTCGAATCCGTTTGCCAATAATGTTGTATTGTGAGTAAGGGCCCAAGCGAACAACCTGCTGGACTTGCTATGTTGGTTTTGTATTTAACATAGGACACCTTACCAGTATGAGCTAAAACGGCTGATACAATTGCAAAACTTTCATAATTTTAGATTGAAAAAGGCCTATTTCTAACTATTTTCTTATTCATAAAGAGTCTGGCCTACGGCATGTCACATTTTCTAACTTTCGAGTAAACTAGAAGACAAGATTCAACATTTCCATGCAATTCAATGCAATAACACATGCCATATAAGCTTTCCCCGGAATTTGCAGGTACATTTCAGCACTTAAACTACCTACATATTCTTCTGTGGTTAGATGTCAACTCATTCTATCTAATAACTAAAATTCACCAGAAGTGGTGCTTACCACTATGTTCACCCGAAGACTCATATACGAGGTGTCTTCTAAAAGTGTCGAACCTTATTTTTCCCCAAATGAAACGTGTTATATAAATGTAGAGGGAACGCTCATGAGCAGTCATAACTTTTTCCCACCCGCATCATGCGCAGCCGGTCAAAGAGTAAAAACGTGTAGTGAGCAGTCATCGGTTTTTTTTTTTTTTTGTAAAATGACAGAAAAACATATTGAACAGCGATATTCCATCAGGTTTTGCCAAAAGTTCGGCGATACTCAAGCGGAAACCATTCAGTCGGAACGGTGTATGCAGTACATATAGGCATGCCGAGAGTGTCCGCGAAATTTGAATTAGACTTTCATAGCCAAACGCAACATTCCTGTGTGTCGTCAGCCGACATGACTTCGTTTGACTTTTGGCTATTTCCCAAGCTGAAAATGCCACTAAAAGGGACCTTGAATTAAGAGAAGATGTCATGAGGAATGCGACGTCATGGTTGCTCACTATTCCAAAAACTGCGTTCCAGAAGGGTTTCCAACAATGGCGGGAGCGTTAGGAAAAGTGTGTATCCAAGGAATCAACTTTGAAGGAGATTGTGGTTTGAGATTTCCAAATCAATAATGTATTTTGCCAACCAAATGTTCGATGTGTATGTATGTATGTATGTATGTATGTATGTATGTATGTATATATGTATGTATGTATGTATGTATGTTTGTATGTAGGCCTATGTATGTATGTATGTATGTATACGTGTTCCACCATAACCTGGAAACGCCTGGAGCAATTTCAGCAAATAACATATGAAAACTGCTGAGGTAACACAATCCTAGCTCCAGGCCTGTAGCCAACCCAAAAATGTAGGGTGGGCCCGGTACAAGTTAGGGGGCCCGATCCAACCATATTATAGTTCATCAAAATATTATAGTTCATTTGCAGGCCTTATTTGAAAATATTAGGGGAGCAGTAAAAAATTAAGAAGGGCCCGGCCCCCCAAACTTCCGTGGATACATACCTGCAATGCTCTACTGGGGGGTTAGAAAGGGATAACATGTAAAAAATAATAGGAAACAACATATATTAATGTCGAATACACAGTTTTCGGAATCTTTGACATGAATCCCGATGCTGTTTAAATCCGCGTTGAACTCCCAGCGAAATGATAGGTGAGGAAGGATGAAAACTAAAATATCGAAAATGACAGCAAAATATCGAGAATATCGAAAATAGTGTCAAACCCATAGTTTTCGAGGTCGGGGAAACTACTGATCGATTTAAAATAACTTTTGAAACATAATTCTTACCTCAACGTAGGCTTCCACCGTGTCACTTTGATTAAACCTTTTGCATTACCTTGGTGTTCTTTTCGGACCAAGAGAATTTAATGTAGAATATTTCTTAAATGAACGTGAGTCTCTAAAAGTCTGTTCTTGTATTTCTCCCCAGTGTATTATTAATATATTGAACACGCAACATCGTTTACTGTTACAGCAAAAAAAAAAAAAAAAAAAAAACACTGCGGTCGTAAAAGGACCACAAGTAATACCCATGTAAGTAATCAATACGTTTCTCTCTTTTTAGTTTCTTCTTACCAGATGAGCAAGATTAATAGTTTACTGTTTATAATGTTCAATAGATGGCAAAAATTAATAAGATATTGCTTCCACAAATTGCTTCATTATTGATGTAATAAAATACAGTTAAGTGTCTAGCAGGAAAATAAGTTTAGTTGCAGTAATGCACAATGTTTGTAACCTTGTGTCTTTCTTCCTTATGTTGCAACTTGAAGCAACTGTATATCTTGACATCTGTTTACATTTTGTAACAGCATGAGAACAATAACGTGGCTAATTTCAAAACTTTTAACTTGATTACTGATAGTAGATATTTTTTCTTGAGTTGTTTAATGACGAGGGTAATTTACTTTTTACTTTGGATGATGACGATGGCAGTAATGTCGAAGGTGGTGTGGCCGTCTGCCCGGCCACAAAACTATGTTTTGGACGACTAGTGTATTTCTTTTTAACTTTTATTCATGCAACGAAATTATTATTTTACTCAACTAAAAGCTGTTTCTCTTTTGGTGAGAATTTCAACTCGTTCTGTGTATGCAGGTGTTCTTCAGCCGTTCTTATCGCTTCTCACGATAGAACAAAGTTGTTTTTCAATACAACGCTCATCGTCTCAACAGTGTTTCGTCGCAGCAAACTTATTTTTTCTTTCTGTAAAATAGTTTACAACTTATAGTGTTCGTCACCATGACTGTTTTGCATATACGTTTTTCTTAACTACATTTATTAACATTAGGAATATTTTTGGATACGAAGTTGATATTGTGTTTATCGTGTTCTCACGTACTCGTATTACGTCATCCTTCCTACCGTGAGAACAAACGTTCGTGTCCTGCAGGGGTCGTAGGTGGAATGACTCATACATACAATTACCATCGTTCGCTCATTTTCAATGAACTGTTTTTTGTATAACAGTAGTGCATAAAAATCCAATAACCATGGGAAGAATTTATTAGTCGAGACTGCCACACTTTTTTTAACCATTATTTCCAAGCTTCTTTCTCACGGGACCAAATTAAATGTTGCCAGTATTCTTTATTATAACATCGACCGATTGGCATTGTCTATGAATGCGGAAAACATTAACATTTTCTTTATTATTTTACATGGTGTATTGTCAACCCTAAGTATCGAAACGGGTTGTCCCCAAGTGTGAGCAGAAGCGAGAAGTTAGCAAAAAGAATCAGTTGTAGCAGGAGTGAGAAAAAGTTCGCTATAGAGAGAAGCAGTGCAAGACATCGTATAGAAGGATAGTATGAAGAATTTTTTGGTGCTACATTAGTATATAGGATGTGAAGCAAGAGGACAAACAAATATCTTCTGGAGATGTAGCGTCTTTTAGGAATCAAGATACTGCAATCATCAGCATTTCCCCCCTTTCTCCTCGTTATTATTACAAAGAAAGTCTCGACTCAGTGCGAAGAATCAATATATAAAGTGTAACAAAATTCATCAAGGGACGAATTCTGAATCGGCCAGTGAGATTAGAATAATAAAATACTCAAATGCCCACTACACAATCTTATTTAATACTCTCGGGTATAATTTTTTGTAATACAAATAAAGGTGAAATGCGGATGTTCGAGAAACTCTCATCCGATATCTTACCTTACACACGTTTTTTAAATTTAATATTAAAATACTAATTTCCATATACGTAATGCAATTCGAATGATCTCCTACCACTAATCTTTCTCAATCTAAAAAAGTGGTGTGGGTTATATACTAAACAGAAATAAAATTTTAAGAATTTAAAGGAACCTTCTTTATAATAAAGAATCGTATCAATTGAATACAAAGTATATATACAATTTCTCAATAATATAGATCAATTATTATCATTGTTATGGAATAAGTAATGTTCTTGCAAACAACTATTTCAGTTTTAATTCTGAAAGTAATTTCAATAATTATAATGTGAATCTACCACATACAATGAAATAACTCTTACGCAATATAAACTCATTATTTGAAACAACTATTATACAGAACTTCACTTATTGAAAAAATTAAATACAATATTATAAAGTAAGTCTTTAACTTACCTAATAAATGGTATAGGCTAAGTTATGAACAGCAATTCTTCGTTACAAAGGACTCCACATTTATGCCTAGGTACTTCTTTAAATAGCATAATAGTTTGACGAAGTGGGAGAGTAATTCCATACTTAATTCGTAGATTGCGGAAATAGCAATATTAACGAAACACTCTCAGATAATCGGTATAATTACTGATTTCACTTGATCACCCACACGAACAGTCCACTCACGGAAACATTCAATCCAATCAATAGATAGTCAAAATGGAAATATGGATGAACTAACCAAATAATTTAAGAAAGTACTTCCACGGACAATCCTTTATAGTATAGTGTAACACCATTTAGACTTCGGATTGCACTATATATATATATATATATATATATATATATATATATATATATATATATATATATACAGACTGTCCCATAATTAGTGTGTAAACTTTAATTTCATAGTACTCAGCACTCGTAAGAGCTAGAACTGTGAAATTTGCAGGCAATTTAGAGGAAGGTCAGAAGATTTATCTGATGGCAAAACGAAGCCACAGGTGCTATTGTCTGCGGAGTTACAGGGTCAAAGGTCAAAATGCGATTTTTTCCTTATGGGATTTCAATGTTAAATAGTAGTCTCACATGTCATTCTTTTGAATATCCATCTCAGGTAGCGAAAATTGGTATATCGACATAAATTCTAATCCGAAACAATGTGATAACGAGAAATTTGCGCAATCGTGACCCTGTGACCTCTACCAGGTCATCTGTGACCTTTGCGGAGAAAGCTCCCTTTTCAACAGCTTATTGTACACAATTAATTCAGTTGAAGATAATGTTAAAAAGCATATGCATGAAGGATTTATCTAACATAAGATCCTTTCTAGCAACTCGAAGAGGTCAGCAATATCATCAGAGATCAAAGGTCACGCAGTTAAAATGTCACGTTTGATGTGTTAGCAAGTATGAAACTGCGACGTTAGAAAAATGATTTGAGCTACCATAGAACACATGCATAAAGGTCCTTCCAAGGAGTGTGTATGAACATAGAGAAAGGTCAACAATGTCATAGGTCAAAGGTCACGTAGTTGAAATGTCATGTTTGATGTGTTAGCAAGTATGAAACTGCGACGTTAGAAAAATGATTTGAGCTACCATAGAACACATGCATAAAGGTCCTTCCAAGGAGTGTGTATGAACATAGAGGAAGGTCAACAATGTCATAGGTCAAAGGTCACGCAGTTAAAATGTCACGTTTGATGTATTAGCAAGTATGAAACTGCGACGTTAGAAAAATGATTTGAGCTACCATAGAACACATGCATAAAGGTCCTTCCAAGGAGTGTGTATGAACATAGAGAAAGGTCAACAATGTCATAGAAGGTCAAAGGTCACGTAGTTGAAATGTCATGTTTGATGTATTAGCAAGTATGAAACTGCGACGTTAGAAAAATGATTTGAGCTACCATAGAACACATGCATAAAGGCCCTTCCAAGGAGTGTGTTTGAACTTAGAGAAAGGTGAACAATGTCATAGAAGGTCAAAGGTCACATAGTTAAAATATCATGTTTGATGTGTTAGAAAGTATGGAACTGCGACATTTAAAAAAATTGAGGTGCCATAGAGCACATGTAGAAAGGTCCTTCCAATGGATGTGTATGGGCACAGGTAAATGTCAACAATGTCATGAAAGGTGAAAGGTCTCGCAGTTAAAATTTCATGTTTGATGTATTAGCAAGTATGAAACTGTGTTGTTGGAAATAAGGATTTGAGCTGGCATGGAACACATGCAGAAAAGTCCTTCCAACCGGTGCGCATGACCATAATGAAAAGGTCATATTGCTATATGGTGAAGAAGCCTAATTTTGTAATTCAGGTACTGCAAGAAATGGTAGGTATCTGTTTCTTTGTTGAAAACAATGAGTAGAACACCTTGAGTTGAGAACAATGAGTTCCACCTTTTGTTAATTACTTATCCTTGCAAAACTGCATTCGAAATGTCTTTTTCTTATTGAAACATATTAATATCTATTTAATACACAGAAATATTTGAAATATTGTCTTACCTGCTCAACGAACACTGATGTCCTTGCAGACTAAAATCTTTTTAGTAGATTGCAATTTATTGTACGTGATCTCTGTAATGTGCTAAACATAAGTTCACTCTGTGAACAAGGGTCTTTGTGAAGATGTTTTCAAGAGTGTCCGGAGTTATCTGTTCAACGGCACGCTGTATCGATTGTCGATGTTCTTCAAGTGTTGCTGAAGGAGTTTTATAAACTTCTTGCTTAAGAAAAACCCACAGAAAGAAGTCACATGGGGTTAGATCAGGACTTCTAGCTCGCCACTCAACATCAGAACCCATACTTATTAAACGGTTTCCAAATCTTACTCTTAAAAATTTGTAATGTCGCCCTAGTACGATGTGCTGGAGCACCATCCTGTTGAAACCACATATCATTGTGTGGATCAAGATTTAAGCGATCAAGTTCAGGGAGAGGAAATTCTCGCAACATATTTTGATATGTAAGTAGATTAACGTTTCCTTAGAAGAAAAACGGCCCTATTACGCCAGTTGCTGTTAGTCCCATCCATGCCATAATACCCCTTTGATCTGCACAGCGTTCAATTTTTTCCACCGGTGGACTGGGTCCCCATAACCGTGCATGTGACAAAGACACCGTTCCATTAAAAAAAAGACTTAGCTTCATCTGACATTATAATCTGAAATAAAAACATGGGATTTTCATTTGATTTGTCTATCAACTAGTTACAAAATAAAATTCTGGCATGCAAACCATCATCTTGTAATTTATGTGCAATCTTCATCCTGCACGCCTTAACTTCAAGCACACGCAATATCTTACTCAGCGAACTTCTTTTGACGTTGAGTGCAACACTCCGGCGACGAACTGATTTTCTCGGTGAATTAAGCACAGAACGAACCACTTTGCGTATAGTGTCCTCGGAATAGTTCCTTACAGGCTGTCCTGCCTTTCGTTGTCTGAGAAATATGTTCCTTCCTAAAACAGTTATTTTGAACCTGGTTGTAAAGACGAAGAATTTGGCTATTGCTTACTTTCAGATCCCACTGTGAAAGCGTCTTTCCCCGCGTTTTTGTAGCCGACTTCCTACTAAGAACGTAACACTCAAGCAAATCGGCATGTTGTTCCTTTGTTAGAGTATCCATTGTGACTTACATAATTACACACGCACACTTCCGAAAACGTAGGCCTATGGGTATACGGAAAATAAGAAATACAACAGCTTTTATTTTCTTACACAATACAAAGATTCACTAACTCATTTAATATTAAGCTCAACTCCATACTCTACTACCACACTGTCTCTGTCCAACTAGATTGTCATTCAAGTAACACCAAACCACCCTTGTGAACGAAACAGACTGATTACTTGACGTGAGCCCAAAACATGAACAGACTGCATTTATGCTTCAATCACGGAAGGGTATAAATCAACGATAAGAGTGCGTCCCTTCTTTTATGGGAAATCAATTTATTCCCAGTGGAGTTACTCTTATTTTCTTCTAAATTTCCTTGCTAAACGTCAAATAAATATTAAGGTTGCCATATTTCTTTAACATGAGATTACGGGACATCTTTGTTCTCCCCCCAAACTCCTCAACACAATGCATTGTTTGGAAACAGTATATTTTCAATGCATTATCCTATTTGATATGTATAAAAAAAAAATAACGAACAGTCTAGTAGTACAGTCTGTACTTAGGATTTTTTAGAACTCTTGAATGATTTGAATTTACTTTTTTAGAACTCTTGAATGATTTGCATTTACATGTGATACTTTCATTGGAATATGCTATCCAAATAATATGTTTATAATCTAGAAAACGAAGGAAAATCGTGCACCTACTATGTCCTAGAATGTCCTGCACACAATAATGACTTCCTAAAATTACGTATTATTGTTATTTAAAACGAATAGGTTTTCCGAGAGCCGAGAGTTTACTTTCAAACATTATAAGAATTCAGTTTAACATTTCGCATAGTTTCATACTACCAATATACGAAAAACGAACCTTTCGTGATCTTTGACTCCTTACGACTATCCCGAGTTCCATTTTTGGTTGAAACGAAACCTTCAATAACTATTTAACGCATGTTTTCAGTGGCATCAGTGGTTGGATTAATGTTACTATAAGATTTTGAAAGCAGAACGATTTCCACCCCATTTTCCTAATAAAATATTCCTAGTTTTAAATATCATACCAACTAAATTAGTTTTCAAATATTGCTGTCTCATGCTTGCCAATGTACAAACTATGAACTTCATATTTCGTTACCTTTGACCTTTAAGACATTGTTGACCTTTTCTTATGCATGTATTCTATGGCTACCTTTCTGAATGTCTTCTATGGCAGGTCAAATCATTTTTCAAACGTCGCAATTTCATACTAATTGCACATCAACTATGATGTTTTAACTACGTGATCTTTGAACTCTTATGACATTGCTGAGCTTTTTCTATGCCCGTAAACACCTCTCGGAAAGACCTTTCTGAATGTGTCCTATGGGAGCTCACATTCTTTCTAACGTCACAGTTTCATACTTACTAACACATCAAACATGATATTTCAACTGCGTGACCTTTGACCTTTAATGGCATTGTTTACCTTTTACCCGTGCCCATACACATCCATTGGAAGGACCTTTCTGCATGTGCTCTATGGCACCTCAAATATTTTTTTTAAATGTCGCAGTTCCATATTTTCTAACACATCAAACATGATATTTTAACTATGTGACCTTTGACATTTATGAGATTGTTGACCTTTTTCCTATGCCCACATACACCAATTGGAAGTACCTTTATGCATGTGTTCTATAGTAGCTCAAATCATTTTTCTAACGTCGCAGTTTCATACTTGCTAACACATCAAACATGACATTTCAACTACGTGACCTTTGACCTTCTATGACATTGTTGACCTTTTTCTATGTTCATGCACACTCCTTGGAAGGGCCTTTATGCATGTGTTCTATGGTAGCTCAAATCATTACTTCCAACGTCACAGTTTCTTACTTGTTAACACATCAAACATGACATTTTAACTGCGTGACCTTTGACCTCTGATGATATTGCTGACCTCTTCGAGTTGCTAGAAAGGATCTTATGTTAGATAAATCCTTCATGCATATGCTTTTTAACATTATCTTCAACTGAATTAATTGTGTACAATAAGCTGTTGAAAAGGGAGCTTTCTCCGCAAAGGTCACAGATGACCTGGTAGAGGTCACAGGGTCACGATTGCGCAAATTTCTCGTTATCACATTGTTTCGGATTAGAATTTATATCGATATACCAATTTTTGCTACCTGAGATGGATATTCAAAAGAATGACATGTGAGACTACTATTTAACATTGAAATCCCATAAGGAAAAAATCGCATTTTGACCTTTGACCCTGTAACTCCGCAGACTATAGCACCTGTGACTTCGTTTTGCAATCAGATAAATCTTCTGACCTTCCTCTAAATTGCCTGCAAATTTCACAGTTCTAGCTCTTACGAGTGCTGAGTACTATGAAATTAAAGTTTACACACGAATTATGGACAGTCTGTATATATATACAGTGAAACTTGCTTAAACCGGAACTTGAATAAGACGGAAATCTGTCTATAGCGGACATTTTTCAAAGTCCCGGCAGCTCTTATGGGAATTCCTTTATAAATAGTTTCTGTAAAACGGAATATTCCGTAACGCGGAAACGGAAAGCAAAAATAGTCCCAGGGAACCTTTGAAGCTTGCATAAAACGGAATCTCTTTTTAGCAGTGGAAGGCTGCAACAGGTTACCTTTCGTCTCTCTTGTGGGTGTCTTATTTGGAGGTGAAGAGATCATTATGGAATGCCACTTAATAGAACAAGTGAACCCTCCTCTATTAGTTCTTGCCTTTAAATAATGCATCACAAAATACAGCTAGAGATTTGACCTCGTTTTCTTATGACGATCTTTGGCTGTTCGGAAGCACTGAAGCAGATGATTGACAGGTTATTGTTCATGTACCATTTTTTCTATCTGCATTTGCTTTCAATCCTCCACCTGTGAACTTCACCTGGTCTTAAAATAATGCTGGAGTCCATAAGTCTTTGTGTTGGTGGCTTTCCAAAATCTGAGAATCTTCATTTACAGCTGGTGCTTGCTCACGGTTCACTAAATTTGCCCCAAACAAATGCATTTCGAGCATAATGACAGAAATTTGTCATCAAAAACAGAACTAGAGGGGGAGTGGAGCGAGAGACAAGTACATTTCTACAGTGTTCTGAGTTTGTGTTCAGTGTCGTGTTTTTTCTTCTGTGGTTAAAACAAGCTGTTTTTTATAGTGTTTTTATTTTAGCCGTACACACAATGGCTAAAAGACACGTGACTCTCACTTTGGATGAAAAAGTATAAATCATTGAATCGAAGGAAAAGGACAAAATTTCGGTGAAGGAAATCATGTGCCGTTTTAAGTGAGGAAAAACACAAATTTATGTTACACTTAAAAACAAGGACAAAATTCTGAAATGCTGGATGGAAGGGAATGGCAACGCGAAGCGGGTAGGAAAAGTAACGGGCAACGAGAAAATAAACGAACTGGTATGGGAGTGGTTTGTAAGTGCCAGATCGAAAAACTTGCCAATTTCTGGTCCTATCTTACAAGCTCAAGCTCTTTCGATTGCCAGATCTTTGGGGAAAGTTAATTTTAAAGCATCGTCGGGGTGGTTGGACAGTTTTAAGTCTAGGCATAATGTTGTGTGGAGAGAAGTTTGTGGTAAGTCAAAAGATGTCGATCCGAAAGCAATTGAAGAGTGGATCCCCAAGGTGCGTAAACTGACACAAAACTATGAACCAAAAAAACATTTTTAATGGTGATGAAACTGGTCTATTCTTTCGGTCACTTCCGAGCAAGTCGTTGGCATTGCGTGGGGAGAAATGTACAGGGGGGAAAAATGTCGAAAGAAAGACTCACTGTTTTTATGCGCGAACATGACAGGAGAAATGGAAAAGCCTCTTGTGATTGGGAGATCTGCAAAACCTCGTTGCTTTAAAAATTTAAATGTTAAATGTCTGCCAGTTGTGTGGCGAAACAACAACAGTGCTTGGATGACAAGTACCATTATGGAAGAATGGTTAAATTCTTTCAATGCGAAGATGAAGAAAGAAAATCGTCATGTTCTGTTATTCTTGGACAATGCCCCCTGCCATCCCCACATAAAATTGTCCAACATTACTACAGCTTGGTTTCCTGCGAATACTACAAGTGTGTCACAACCTATGGACTAAGGTGTAATTTTCACTTTTAAAAGTCACTACAGGCGATTAGTACTGGAATCTCCAGTAAGTAACATGTGATCAAGCAATTCTGCAAGCCAGTTAGTGAAATCGGTGACTGTACTTGATGCTGTAAATTGGATTGCTGTTTCTGGTAAAAGAATTAGAAAGGAAACCATAGCTAAATGTTTTATGAAAGCTGGGTTTACTGAAAATTCTTTTTCTGATAGTACTGACATACCAGAAATAACTGGGACTGCTGAAGCCGTTAAACTCTTGTGTCAACAAAGTGGACAACCGGATGACGGAACAGCTTACATTTCAAGTGATCAAGATGTAGCAACTTATTCTACGATTGAATCGAATGCGGATCTCTTGCATGGACCTGAAACTTAAGAAGAAAAAGACAACGATGTCACTGAAGTTGAAGAAATCAGAGAACCTAAAATTGGTTCTTTAAGAGAAGCTCTTCATTATGTTGAAGACCTCATTGAATTTGCGGCTGACTCAAACTATTCAGACCTCCTAGCACCATTCTATTCTGCCAGGGAAGTGTTACAAAAAAAAAAGTATTGTCACAAAGAACAAAACAACTTACTTTAAAAGAAATGTGGAAAAAATGTGAATAAGCATATGGGGAGAAAAATGATGTTGGTAAACTGCAACTAAAAATAGTTTGTGTAACTGTCTAAACTGCATCTTGAGTTTCGGTAGATTTTCTTGCATTTATTTGAAGTGTTCACATCATTTGAAGTGTTTTAGTGCTGTAAGAATATTAAGTGTTGTGTGTTCTGAAAACTACAAAAATACAGAATATTTTGCGCGTGTGTGTGTGCAGAGTATGAAAGACTGCATTTTGGAGTTCCAGAGCAAATATAAAGGTAAACTATAAAACCATTTTTATCTGTCTTATTTTTGTAGCTATTTATTTTCTGATTTGTATAAAACGGAAATCTGTCTAAAACGAAAACAAAATTTGGACCCGTCGCTTTCCGCTTTATACAAGTTTCACTGTATATATATATATCGATAACACAGGCCTACAGAAAAAAAATTTTTCTTGGTGCCTAAAATTTTAGAGCTGATTTTAACTATGTGTGGGGCGCTGAATCCAATAATGTAAGCAGTTTTTTCTATCAGCTCTACTTTGGTAGATACAGGCTACTGTACCAGTAGTGTTATTTACGTTACAATATATGTGGAAGAAATATTACAATCCAAAATAAATATGTAAATTATAAATGATGTAACCACTATTTCTGCATGCTTCTTGCAATAGTATACAAAATAAGCAAAAGAAATACAAATATTCTCGTAATAACAAGTTTGAATATGATATTATAAACTCTGCAACTCAAATAAATCCTACTGTGCTCTATAGAGATTTCTATTTGGAAGAACGGCGCTCTTTTCTCATTAGTGCTGCTATCTGTCGGTACTAAACGGAAACTAGTCATATAGTAGTTCCAGGAACGTCCACTAGATTGCATTGGTATTCTACTTGGCTAGTGGATCATAGTTGTTGTCTTGCAGGTGGAGTGACATGTTGGAACATGTGAGTTTTGTTCTGAAATCATAACTTGTATCGCGTATACTAAGGCTTTATATTTAACATCCGTGTTAGTGGCCTGAACATAAAATGAGTTCAAGTCGAAGAAGTTGTGTTAACCATCCTGATGTGTTTTGCTACATATGTGGTGAGTACACATTTAAAGACAATAGAAAACATATCAGTGACTTTGTAAAAAAAAGCATATCATGCATATTTTGGTGTACGCCTAGGGGACCAAGATAAAACGTGGGCTCCACATATTGTGTGTAAAATGTGTACTGAACACTTGCGACAGTGGACAACTGGAAAAAGAAAATGTCTTAAGTTTGGTGTTCCAATGGTTTGGAGGGAACCCACAAACCATGTTGATGACTGTTATTTCTGCCTGGTAAATGTTACGGGTATGAATAGAAATAACCGGAACAAGTGGACATATCCTGATCTGCCTTCAGCAAGACGTCCAGTTGTTCATTCCGATGAAATACCAATCCCAACGTTTCACCACTTGCCAGAGCTTTGTGAGACTGAAAACGAACGTAGTGAACATTCTTGTGACATGTTTGATGGAAGTGACAGTGATTATGAGGGAATGTCAACAATTCCTCAACAGTTTAATCAAGATGAGCTAAATGATCTAGTTAGGGACCTTAATCTTTCAAAAGAATCGTCTGAATTACTTGCTTCCAGATTGAAGGAGAAAAACGTACTAGAACAAGGAACTAAAATCACATTCTACCGAACAAGGGAAAAGGAGTTTTTACCATTTTTCACTGAAGACACAAATCTCGTATTCTGTCACGATGTTAGAGGTCTCCTAGAACACATGGGTCTTCCAGAATACAATCCAGATGATTGGCGCCTGTTTATTGATAGCTCCAAGCGAAGTTTAAAATGCGTCCTTCTACACAATGGCAATAAATATGGCTCAATTCCAATCGCTCATTCAACACGACTGAAAGAAGAATATGAAGCAATTGCTTTGGTTATGGAAAAAATTAAATATCAGGACCATCAGTGGGTGATTTGTGTGGATTTAAAGATGGTGAACTTTCTTCTTGGACAGCAAAGTGGCTACACAAAATATCCTTGTTTTCTATGTCTGTGGGATAGCAGAGACAAAGCAAACCATTGGTCAAAAAAAGAGTGGCCGCAGAGAGACGACATGGTTGTTGGTAAGAAAAATATTATTAACATGCCTATTGTTGAGTGTGACAAAATCATTTTGCCACCTCTACATCTCAAGCTCGGTTTGATGAAGCAGTTTGTAAAGGCGCTAAATAAGGACGGGCCGTGCTTTGCTTACATGGGAAACAAGCTACCTCAGATCAGCACAGAAAAATTAAAAGCTGGAATATTTGATGGTCCCCAAATAAGACAACTCATGAAAGATCCGGCTTTCATGGAGTCCATGAATGAGACTGAACGTAAAGCTTGGACCTCATTTGTAGAAGTTATCAAGAATTTCCTTGGCAATAATAAAGCTGATAACTATGTTGAGCTAGTGAACCAGATGCTTAATGCATTCCAAAAACTTGGATGTAATATGAGTATCAAAATTCATTACCTGCACAGCCATTTGGACCGTTTCCCAGACAACGTAGGCAGTCTGAGTGAAGAACAAGGTGAAAGATTTCACCAAGATATTAAAACAATGGAGGACCGCTACCAAGGAAGATGGGATGCCCATATGATGGCAGATTACTGCTGGAACCTAAAAAGAGACTGTGCAAAGAAACATTCAAGGATGTCACGAAAACGAAGCTTCCGAAGTGTTGAATAGATCGTTTTGAACAAATTATTTGATTTTTTATTCATAAAAACTATTATAAATGTAGTTACAGAGATATTATGTATGTTTGTGTTTATATGGTTTTCATTATTTTCAAAGTGTTCCAAATAACAGATTTAAATGTCACAGTTTTCTTTTCACTTACAGTAAAACAGCACCTATGCAATTTTCAACGTTGTAGCAGGTCAGTCTTGCAATTCCTATATCTCAAAAACTAAAGCTGTTAGGGGAAAACTAACGCCATATTTGGATTCAGCGTCCCAATTCTACTTCAAATCAGCTAAGAAACACCCGGCACCAAAACCACAGCACCAAAATCATTGCCACAACACGATTTTACTTCCATAACTTTTAATAAACTCGTGGTTCACTTCAATGTAAGTATAATTTTATCCGAGCTCATTGGCGAAGTGTTAGCCGTTCCCAATTTCACACTTGTATGCCCGTGCATACTCCAGCGCGCTTCTTCCTTTCAGCCAAGTTCGGCATTCCACCACCACTTACAAGTGGCGCCCTAAGTAGTATTAAAATTGATAGCGCGCTAGCCTCCAGATAAGTCAATAATAAACAATATTTTTACACGCAGAAGTTAAGTAAATCCCTCTCCACATAAATGCTCTTTAATCTCTCTCTTTTTTATATTATATTTTAACGTAAAATCGTTACACACATCCCCCACTTCGGAAAAAAATTTCTGTATAATTTTTTTACAAGGTAATCCGAAGCGTACAAATGATACCAATACTTGCCTTCAAAAAACTTTACGTTTTCATATATAGTCCATTCATGTCAAGCGTCAATGTTATTTGCAACACAACTAACATTTCACTACATACCAGAACTAAACAAAATATAAGCCAGAACTAAACAAAACGAAAAATTAAGAAACTAAAACAAAACAATAACTCAAAATACCCCAAAACTACACACATATACAAAAGTTAGTCATTACAGTCAAACGTCAAACAACAATGTACGTCCTTGTAATTTTTATAGATGTACCAATAAACAATCAATAGCAAATACACTTTTCAAGATAAATATACCAAATATATCTTAGCAAGTTATTATGATTTGATATATATATATATATATAAACATAATAAAATACAAACACCATATTTAATGTACCTAGGATTATAAACATTCATCCAAAATATACATAATCAAGATAGATTTACATATGCAAATAATGTTCATTTACAAATATATATAAATATATCAATAATACAAAAAATATATAAATATACAAACAGTAACAGGATAATTTTAATTTCAGAAATATTCATAAACATGACGATGAAAGTATCGATTATGGGAGTCCTGTCAATGCCTCTATGTACAGAGCCTATGTAGTCCAGCGATGTAGTACTCCAACATATATATACATCCATTTAGTGATACATTTTCCAAAATTAGACCAATAATAATGATAAATTATAGGTACCTATAATTAAAAATACTTTAGTATATTCACCATATGCAGACATGAAATACCCATTTCACTGATAAAATATTATTATACATGATATGTAACATGAAATGACAAATAAGAATAACCATTTAGGAATAAATGCAAAGAATCTTCAGACATTAACAAACAAATCCACATGAAAACCGTAATTTACTTAAGACACAGCATGTTAAGTATCTCGAACACGCGGTTCACGAAAAGGCTTGGTCATGGATACATGAGCCTTTCTGACATCTTTTTGGTCATTAGTAGATTGTAATTAAACAGTGTTGGTATTTAAAATTGTTATTACCTGATAAGGACCTATCCAACGGTAACACAAGCTTTTCGTGATTTTATCCGCCAAGGAAGACTGGAATTGTGATTTTATTAGGACCTTATCACCTACTTGATAGGATGTTGGCACACGTTGTTTGTCATACAACTTCTTTTTCCTTTTCCAAGCTAGTTCCATATTTTTCAGAGCATTTTTCCAAAGCTCAGGATCCCTCTGACGAACATCTAATAGATCCACCTTCCATTTTACGTCTAGAGGATCATTTACCGCGAAGGTAAATGTTAAATCCATAGGACTAGCTTTATGATCGGAATGAACTGAAGAATTTAACAAGAATTCTATTTCATGGATTCCCTCATCCCATTGCTGTTGTTTTTCCGCAAAATATGCTTTTAAACTATCTTTAATTATGCGAATATATCGTTCGCTGGCGTTACTCCCACTATGATATGGAGATATCCTAATATCTCGAATACCATTGGTATACAGGAAATATTTAAATTTGGCACTTACAAACACCGAGTGGTTATCATGAGATAATGCATGTATAAATCCATGCCGACACATTAGTTTATACAACTTGTTTATTATTGTTTGACTCGATAAGGTTCTAAAAGGTTCTAAGTAAGTCATCTTAGTGAAAGAATCAACGACTATTAAGCAGTATTTCCCTGAACTGGAATTTACCATTGGTACAATTATATCACACTCCCATCTTCCATTGGGGAATTTTTCATAGGTAGATACCAATTGACCCATAACTCTTTGATTATTACTCTTTGATTTTTGGCATTCAACACAGGAAGTTATAAAATCTCTTATTTCAGGAATCATGCCTTCCCACGTATACCAAGCACAGATTTTGGCTGCACATTTGGCAAATCCTAAATGAGCACCAGGTAGTATATGAGAATGGTAAAATTCAATGATATTTTTAGAAAGATTCTTAGGCAGACAAATGTTATAAGGATTATTCCTTGCCCGAGTCTTTTTACACAATATACCTTTTACCATTTTATAACCTGGTACGTCTTCATTATTATCCAATCGATCTATGATTGCCTACAACACCTGATCGTTTTTCTGATGATCAGATATTGAAACTTGGGCAAAAGGCATATTCCATAAGTTGATCATGATCATGTTTATAATTTCCTCATCATGGGATGGATCTACTTGAAATTCTTCATATTCGTCTGTTATGTAACCTTGACAAAAAATCGGCTGGAACATTTAATGCCGATGGAACGTATTTGACAGTAAAATTGAATTCAAAGGCTTTGTATAGTAAGCTACCGTACCTTTTCATTCTTTTTAAGTTACGCAAAGCATATGCAAGACCAAGATAATCTATTCTTAATTCCAATGGTGCATGCAGAAACGTTCGAAAGCGTTGTATAGTCTCAACTGCTGCCATTAGCTCGAGAACAAAAATAGGTTTATTTATATCATATTTTCGTAATTTTCTACTAAAGAAACTAACAGGAATCAATTTCCTATCTTTATCTTCCTGTGAAATCGCTCCACCAATTGAGTGATTTGACGAATCTGATGATATTATAAATTTCTTATTTAGGTGAGGTAATTTCAGAACAACATGGCTTTCAAACATATCTTTGATTTTTTGGAGAGCATATCTCTGTTCCTCTTTTCATTCAAATGGAACTTTAGGTGAACGGAGTCGAGATATTGGCTCAACAATCTCTTGGAAACCAGGTATATATCTAGCATAGTACTGTAAAAAGGAACATAAAGACAAAACCCCTTTTCTATTTTTTGGAGCTGGAAGCTTCCGAATCACTTCCAATCTTGCTGTGTCTAAATACATTTTCCCATCTTCTATTATCTGACCTAAATATGAAATTTTTCTCTGGAACAAACAACATTTATCTATTGAAAGTATGAGACCATTGTCTTCCCACTTTTTAAAGACCATACTCAATGTCTGTTTATGGCTATTTATATCCGGACTGGATATCAGTAGATCATCAGTATACCAACTCACTCCATGATCTTTGAGAGGGTATAAGATGTCAGTGATCAATTTACTAAGTAAAAATGATCCCGAAGCAATTCCAAAGGGGACATACTTGAATTCAAAAAGTCCTCTATGTGTCAAAAATGCGGTATACCGATAAGACTCCTCACTAAGTTTAATAGTATGATAAGCTTTTTTCAAATCTAAGCGTGATAGCACTACTCCGTCTGCCAACTCAGCAAGAACGTCTTCAATTCGAGGAGTGTACTGAGTGTTTACCACTAACTGTTTATTAAGATCAGTATAATTTATAACTAACCTTCGAGATCCATCTTTATTTCCAACCAGAAAACATGGAAATGCAAAGTCACTTTCACTAGGTTGGATAATTTTTTTGTTCAAGTAAAGAATCGAGAATTTTATCTAATTCTTTTTGTGCCATTCTAGACATTGGGTATGCCTTTTACCTTATAGGAGTTTGATCCTTTAACAAAATTTGATATTCATAGTTAGCTATTTCTCCTATATTCTTAGAAAATACAGAAGGAAATTCTATACTTAACTTATCTACAAAAGACTGCAACTCAGGATCTTGTTCCAAGAACATAGGGTCTACAGCCAAAGATGGTTGCTCAACATCCTTGTGAACCATCTGGTATAACATTGGTTTGACTAAGGCTTCATCAGCTACCTCACATTTGTCAAGGGTAGGATTCACTGGATGAGGGATGTGGTGAAGAGTCTCCGCATTGGGTGCTTTCGTTCCAATATTGGATTGAAATCCATTATCTGGTTGTCCTTGCACACCCGTATCACCATCCATCTCTATGTTGAGACACCATTCACCAGCTTTCTCCGAATCAAACCCTTCAGTCTTCAATTGTGATCTGCAAAACTCCCCAGTCTGATTAATATGACTACTAAACTCATTATGTCTAAAACCATCTGACTTATTTTCCATAAACCGAAACTTGTCCGATGAATCACCCAAGGCAGTAAAATTAAAAGATTGATCACTATCCAGTGGTTGATTAAATTCAAACGAACTGGCACCAATGTTATAGTCTAATTTAGAACGACACTTCACATGTAATTCATCACCAATCTTACTAACATGTGGGTTAGCACCACTGCTAGTTTCCAAAAGTTCACCATAGCTAGATGATTTTGGCCTAGGGAAATCCTTATTTTCATCTGAGGTTTTAATGGAACAACCGAGTTCATATAATGCACTATTTATCAATGATGAGGATGAATTGGCAACACTGGACAGCTGAGAACAACTATTATTAGGTTGGAGTTTATTTAGACCCTGGGTCGTTACACTTCCCGTTAAAGGTTTTAAATCAGAATGATTCACACCAGATAATGTATCGTCAATGTTTTTAATAGAATTGGCAACACTGGGTAATCGTGAGTTCGAACCTCCTTGAACTTGTTTATCTAGAATTATGAAGTTTGTTTTCGAGCCCAAAGATTGATAAGAAACATTATTATTTTCCTTATAATCATCTTTGGGAAAACTATGAGAATTGGCAATATTGCACCTACCCAGTGTGCAATACTTGTTTCTAGGAGGGTTAGATCTGGTGTGGTTTGGTAACGAATTGAAATCCTGCCTAAATTCTTTACCCTTGCATTTATAGGATGCTTTTCGATTATTATGGGAAGTGGCAACACCGGTCTCCTGGTATTGTGAATATACACTAAGTCCACCTAAACTTTCAGAAAACTTCGGAATGTTCGAAGAATTCCCCGAAATAGCGTATTTATTTGTGTTAAGGTAGTTTTTTCTATTTCTTGGAATTTTATTACCAATGGCAACACTGTCACCAGGGGGTAATTCACTAACACTCATTGGTAAAGGATGATTCATTGGGTTACCTAGGTTCGCAGATTCCCTTTGAGTTCTATATTCACCAAGTTTATTATCACCACGATTATTTTTTATAGGGGTAGATACGGTGGCAACACTGTTATATGCAGGAAGGGACTGAACCCCATGTTCCGAAATGTAGTAGTCAGAGTTTATCTGACCGGTAAAATTCACTGAAGTACCAACATTTTTAGGTTGCTCCTCAAGTTGACCACTATTTAATGTTTTTGGAGAGGTGGCAACACTGGAAACCTGATCGTATTTCTGAGCAATATCCTCTGATGAAAGCACCACCCCACGAAAACTATTATGATATCTTCTTTGCCTTCTCCATCTACGTTTTCTTCCTCTATCTGAAGACTTGGCAACACTGGAAAACTCGTCAGGTTGGACACCGGATGACGTCACATTTAACTGATTACTCTCCCCGGTTAATATCTTAGAAGAATACTGTGAGCCAATCAGTTTACTGGAAGATGAATTAGGAATATCCGTCGTAGTTCGATGAATCATCTCCCTAAGATGGGATTCTGGCTGTATCATTTCTTCAGGATGCTCATCTCGACAAGTTCCAATAACCGATGTTCTGTGATTAGATGAAGTATACATCTTTCTTTTCTTCCGTCGACCCAATCTCTGAGGACTTTCCATCAAGCCAGTGTCAACACTGCGTGTAGAAATTTCAGAACCTCCATCTCCTATGAGATAATCAGAACCAGCTGTTTCCTTGGACGTAGGTGCACAAAAACCATTGGTCAGAGTCGAAGGTGTGGTACCGAGACTATTCTCCCTTTGAGAAGAAACCAACCTAGCATCAGCAACTGGTTAAAGAATCCTTTCTTGACCGGAAATAACTCCATCACTCAAAAATAGATTCGATATGGCAACCGAATCCTGAGGATAACATGATTTCCTTGATGACGACTCTATCCCCTTTTGCGACCTTGAATCCCGATAGGAATCTATTGACGTGGGATTATTATAATACAACGGCACCCTTACCTTTTCCAGGCCAAGATACAGAAAATTATTAATAATATCTATCTGAACTTTTAAATATTTTAAGTGATTTACACCAATAATGAAAATTGGTTTTAAATCAGGCACTAAATAAAATTTTAAACGATAGACTCTCTGTTTGAACCGTAACGGAAGAATGACTGACTGTGACAATTGTATTTTAAAATTGCCAACACCAACTCCAGAAAAATTATCAGTTTTAACTTCCACTGCTTTCTTGAGGGATTTGTTCTACAACGTGAAACACTGCAGATTAATTAATGAACAACTCGCACAGGAGTCAATAGCACCAATAATATCTTGTCCTAAAATATACACTTTAACTAAAGCTGCAACTAAAGATTTAAGTTCTTCAGATACTGTAGAAAGAGTCTTATTTGAACGCACCTGACTAAGGTCATTTTGCGTAAACGGAATTTGAACCTGAGACCCCCTTAGACTTGGACTCGATCCCGGTTCCCCAACGATAAGAGTACTATTATTTATATATTTTAAGTTTCTATTTTGTCGACTCAAACCACTTTGACTCCTCGGTACCTTATTGGAGGAAGTATTTGAAACATGGTTTGAAATAGACCCACGACCGGAATCGAACCGTGGCCTTCCACCTGAGAAGTTACGAGAAACGCTTGACACTAGTCGAGTCTTTTGGCTAGTTTTTTTGACTGCAGCAGTATACATATCAACATTTCTACGGTGTAACGCATATACTTTGAGTTCAGTCACTAGTGTAGACAAATTCTCCGGCACTGAGTGTTTAAAATTTCAAAACGTACTTGTGGGTTCAATCCTCTCATGATAATGTCCTTCACTCTATGATCCTCTAATCTCCCATGTGTTAAACAATAACTGTCCATCACTTTATTTACATAGTCTATCAAAGACTCATTTGGATCTTGAATACAATATACGTACTGATCAAATATTATTTTTTTCCCAATAGAGGTGATGACATTTTCAAACACCCTGTATGATATCAGTACCCAATCCTGTGTATATTCTAAACAGGCTAAAATCTGATCATGCAACGCTTGGGAACTCTTTCCGATAGAAGCCATTAAAATTGCTTCACGGGTATAAACATTAGATTTAACTATCTTATACACGCTTAACAAAAATGCGAATGTCACTAGATCGTCACTTCCATTCGCAAAAGGAATATTTCTATTTAAACCAGTCAAATTACTTGTAGCAATCCCTACTGTAAGTTTCCTTAAGTCTGTATTAAAGGATTTAGTTACGTTTAATAACCTATTTTCTCTCGAAATTTGTAAATTCGGGTTATCCGAAGAAATGTATGGCTCTTTGACAAAAGTCTCTGCATCCAAACAATGCATACAAGCTTCCTTAACCTTTATCAAATTATCACTTAATTCTGCTTGAATACCCATATCATGATAAAATGGATTTTTCTCCTGCATAACATAGGGTATTGGTGGTGCCCATTCACCAGTTTGTACAACATTATCACTTACACCCATCTGTACACTTATGTCATTCAGAAAAGGATTCGTATTATTTCTAACTGGAGGTACCGACTGGGCATGTTTAACGAGCAGATCTTGCTTATTATTCAATTTATTCTCAATACAGCCGACAGGCGGGCCTGAACCCAGGACCTCATTAACATGATCTAATGTCGAATGTAACGGTTGAGCTACTTCCAAATTCAGGTCCACTACATCGTTTGTAACCCAAGCTTGTTGAGCCCGATGGGGATTAAAACCGGGGACCTGATCTCGACCAGAAATCCCTACTTGGCTACCTATACCCAGGTCCGGCAAGGACAATTCAGACAATGAAAGCCTCGAAAAATCACTAATCAGTGTTTCACTAGGAGACCTTATAAATATACCATGATCTCCATTTGTAAAGTCCCCCAAGCAAAGCTGACCAGGATAGGCAAACAATGTCGAAGAATTGCTGTTCATGGTAATTTCTAATAAACTAGCAAAGATATAAACTAGGAATACAACAAATGTCATTAGTTTGTATGTGTAATTTTAATCCTTATAAACAAAAGAGAAAACTACTTCTCCTTATGTTGGTTCAACCACTTGATCAATAATAAGTGAATACATAAAATGACGTAATGGAACCTTGACGACATAAACATAACATCCTACCCTTTTCTATCTATCTTTTTTTTTTTTCAAAACACGTCCAAAAACTATGATACAAATAGATCGAGATATTGTAAGGCAGTCAACACTTAACACACACAACAAACAGACAGCTTCTTGCTTCTCCTTGATAATCCTTCACAGACGTAATATAAACAACAACAGTCCTACCTTTAACACAAACAGTCTAGCCATTAAATATTAAGACTTGTTATCTCAAACAATCCCAAATGCGGTATCGGCCACTGACGCAACTTATCAATCGAAGTGCCTAACATTTATTAAGGATAACAACACCTGTAGTTAATAAACAGGCCTTCAACATTCACGAAGACAAAAACTCTCTCTTCCGTCTGCCTTCTGTTTATGCACATGACGTGACTCCAGGCACAACTACTCGCATATCGGAACTTTTTTTTTAAAGTGTATACGTAGAATCTACAGTTTTGCAAACAAAATATACCCAAAGAGTATCTAGTGTTCATATAGAGTGTGAGCATGTTTACATTTACCATGCAGTGTTAAAAGTTTATTCTTCATTTTGCTTATTTGATTGCCGTAGTGCAATTTCTTCTGTTTGAACATTTAGCTCTGCCAAGTGAGAATTTTGTGTGTTGTTAATATATATATATATATATATATATATATATATATATATATATATATATATATATATATATATATATATATATATATATATATATATTCGTTCCGTACCCACATATATCTATACTCAATAAATAGGAATTTACCTAAGTAAATATCACCGTCTTCATTCATGTGTGTGTGAATTCCTGCGAGCAGACGGCTTGCCAGTTGCGTGTATGTATGTGTGTGCATACGCAAAATACGACCTGAGTCTCAGAAGCACCAACGTGGTTCATGCCAAATCACTTGTCATATCTCAATATTATCAATCAGCGCCCAAACAGAGTATGAGCCTGGACCAGGATTGTTATCAGCTGTTTTCTTAGGGAGTTCTTCGTGAGCCAGTACCAAAGGAAAGTGGCAGGTAGCAGTGGCATTCTGAGTTGGAGTGCAATGCAATAAAACATTGCATTGAAATGTATGTGAATAAAGTTTCTGTGCAGACCCAGTAATTACTTATTTTTAATTGGGGTCTCAAATGAACCCCATAGTATTTCCTATGTCATATTTTTCACGGTAATACACAAGGGTTAGTTATTATTATTATTATTTTTACAAAAGTAGAGTATCTTAATTATTATTATTACTTTTTCAGTTTCTTTGAAATGCGTATACTAAGGAAAGAAGATGATCCAAATATTTCCTATACACCTATTCTCCAATGCGAAGAATGGGCATTTCGGCAGGACCGTAGCCTGCCCAACAAGGGAACGAGCCCGATCCAACCATATTATACTTCATCACTATATTGTAGTTCTTACAAACCTACCGTGACAATTTTGGGGCGGGCAGTAAAAATTTAGTGGTACCCCCTCAATACTCCCCGTCAATATGGGCCTGTTTCAGAAGGATTAAATAAAATATCTCACATTTAATCAGCTTTAGCGCTGCCAGTAGAAGAGGGAGATGAGTTTGGTCGTCGTTTTCGTTAGCCAATCTCTTTCCATTCTCAATCGTCATTATGGTTTGGTCAGGAGCTCATCGCACCCATGAACTCGAACTGTTTTTCCATAGTTCTGTGATTACAATGCAAAAAGATTCTCACTTAAAGTTAGCTATTCCAGATAATGAAAATGTTCCTAATCGGAAGAATATCTTGCAATGGGTTGAGAATTTTCGAACAACAGGTTCAGCGTTGGCAACAAAGAATCACCTAGCCGACCTACAAGTTATGCCAGACAGTCTATCAAGAATCACCTAGCCAACCTAAAAGTGATGTGAGACAGTCTATCAAGAATCACCTAGCCGACCTAAAAGTGATGTGAGTCAGTCTATCAAGAATCACCTAGCCGACCTAAAAGTGATGTGAGATAGTCTATCAAGAATAACCTGGCCGACCTAAAAGTGACGTGAGACAGTCTATCAAGAATCACCTAGCCGACCTAAAAGTGATGTGAGACAGTCTATCAAGAATCACCTGGCCGACCTAAAAGTGATGTGAGACAATCTATCAAGAATCGCCTGGCCGACCTAAAAGTGATGTGAGTCAGTCTATCAAGAATCACCTAGCCGACCTAAAAGTGACGTGAGACAGTTTATCAACAATCACCTGGCCGACCTAAAAGTGATGTGAGCCAGTCTATCAAGAATCACCTGGCCGACCTAAAAGTGATGTGAGACAGTTTATCTCGCAGTCCTCAAAACACTCTGCAAGGAAACATACTGCAACTGTTATAAATTATGTAATTTTATTTTATTTTATTTTATTTTATTTTATTTTATTTTATTTTATTTTATTTGCACCTATTACAGGAAATAAATCCCAATTACAATAGCCTTACATATTAGTAAAACATCAGTGAGTATAATATAAAAAGGAAAAGAAAAAAAAGAAAAGAGAACAGATAAATAACAGTTAAAAAGACACTAATAATGTAACTCCATAGCGTACAAGATAATTTGAAAATATAATATTCAACTTAAATATTTTCACAACAAGGCTTAGTATTTACTCACTCGCTGCTTATATTACAATAGATTTGATTGTTTTTATATAAGATGAAAAAGATGATGAAAAATCTAACTCAATATTTGTTGCTGATAAATTATTGTAAGTTTTACACATTCTCATTAGTGGAGAATTCAAGTATGCTTCGGTTTTAGCTCTTGTAAGATGGAATGGCACCCTGTTACGAAGATAGGTATTTTTTACATTAAAATGTAATTTACTCAGTAATTCCTGATTATCTACAATGCCATTTACTAGCTTGAACAAAAAAAGTAACAGGGCAATCTCCCGTCTTACAGATAACATAGAATACAGTTGTATTTAATAATTCCTTATAAGATATGTTTTCTCTAATGGAATTTAGCTTATAAATTTTATAATACAAATATCTCAAAAATTTCTTCTGAATACGTTCAATTTTCTTTTCATAACACTTGTAATAAGGTGACCATATGATAGAAACATATTCAATTTTACTACGAACCATACTGTTAAATAGGGTTGTATAAGCTTTAATCTGTTTAAACTCCCTTGTATTTCGTATTAAAAAAACCAAGAGATTTAGTGTACGCGCCTTTGGCGTGGGAGACCCGGGTTCGATTCCCGGCGGGAGCTCATGTGGTTCGGATTCCACGTTAATCAGTAGGTCCACGTCTCATATAGCCTCGCTGCTGAACGGGACGTAAAACTCAAAATCACCTCACCTCAAACCAAGAGATTTAAATGCATCGTTTACGATATTGTCAATATGTCGTTTGAAACATAATTTACTATTTACAAGTATACCTAAATCATTTACTTCATATACTTTTTGTATAATAATATTGTTAATTTTATAGTCATGATCGTAACTAGAGACCTTTCTCGAAAACGAAATTGATACACATTTATTGATATTAAATGGTAGCTTATTTTTAATACTCCATGCATAACAGTTATCCAAATCTGCTTCCAGTTGTGATACATCATTACTATCTCTTATCTCCTTATATATTTTCATATCATCTGCATATAATAGACATTTTGAATATCTAATGACAGTAGGCAAATCATTTATAAGTAACAAAAACAATAATGGGCCAAGATTAGAGCCTTGGGGTATACCTGAAGTTATGTCATATACTATTGAGTTAGTTTGATTGAATGTTACGTACTGCTTACTACCTTGTAAATAAGAGCATAGCAACATCAACAATTTGTCAGAAAAACCCATATTTGATAATTTCATTAGCAGTATATCGTGGTCAAGTCTATCAAAAGCCTTTGCAAAGTCTGTGTATATAGCATCAACTGTAGATTTGTCATTAAGATAGTCGAAAATGTCTTGAATAAATGTAAATAAATTCGTAGTGGTAGACCGTCCTGCATAGACTCCATGCTGATAAATCGAAATATATGGTTTTACATGGTTGAAAATTTTTGTATATAATATCTGTTCAAATATTTTAGCTGGGCCTGAAATCAAAGATATCGGCCTGTAATTTTCTATTTTGTCTGGATTTCCTTTTTTAAGTATTGGACATACCTTACTAGTCTTCCAAAATGTCGGAAAAGTGGATGTTCTTAAAATAAGATTAAATATGTGAGCAAGATGTGTTATTAATACATTAGCACACCCCTTAAAAATATAAATTGGAATCGTATCAGGACCACTTGATTTCGAGGATTTTAACTTATTTATAGAGATTAAAATTTCGTTATCTGTAATTGCATCAATTAATAACGGTGAGAAACACCCAATTTACCTCCATGAGGGAAATCATATGTAGCAGAGTGAACAGGATATACACTTCTAAAATATCGTGCAAAACCATCTACAATAGAATTACTAGTATTCAACTGTTGATTATTATAATACATACAATTGATTGTGTTATTATTTCTCTTTTTACGTTTAGTAAAATTTCAGAACGATTGAGCGTTGCCTCTTATTGTATCCTCAACTTGCATTATATATGATTTGTAAGCTTGAGATATTTTACTTTTTGATTGTCTACGTAAACTAACATATTTGTCATAGTTATACTCCGATTCATTTTTATGCCTCCTATAATATTCTTTTTCTTTTAAAATATTAATGACTTCAGAGGTAAACCAACTTGGATATCTGTTCTTTTTAAACATTCTTTTCTTAGGCACATTTTTGTCAATAATATAATTAAGAATATCATAAAATTGTTTAACAGCATCATCAACATTATTACATTCTAGTAAACTTTTCCAATCTTGTAGCTTTAGCGTTTTGTATATATTTAAAAAATCTGCCTTATTGTAATTATATACAGTAACTGAGCTTAATAAAACCTTTGGTATGGGTTTTTTAAAGAAGCATTCACATTTTAATGAGGGATGATGTGTATCTTCAGGTAGTAATCGCCGGCATGTTAAAATCTCCCAAAATTATCAAATTATTATGCTTATTACTACAAGTAACAATGCTTTCAATTTTTAAAAAGAATTCATGATATTTATCAATTTTTGTTTTTGGTGGTATATATACTAAATATATGTAATAGGTTTTCTATAATAAACTTAACCTTATACATACAATCTCTAATGAATCAATGTGTATGGGTATATTTTCAACCTGGAAATCTTTTAAGACTGCTATTAGAACTCCTCCCCCATTTTTATCTTTTCTATCCTGTCGATACACATCATACCTATGATCCATAAACTCACTATCAAATATACCTTCCAACAACCAGGTTTCTGTAAGTAAAATCATATCAAAATGAGAGACACTTGTATATAATTCATTCAACTTTGACCTTAAGCCTTGAACATTTTGATAATAAATTGACAACGTTTGACTAAGATTCATTTTTGTATTTAAAGCAAAGCATTAACTTCATCGATAATACCAAGTGTATACACATAGGTGTCACTCGCTCTCTTCTTCAGTTTAGCATTACCCGCATAATCTATCCAGACAAAGTCATAATTCTTTTCTTTCTTAACCCTCCTTGCCTCTTTAAATACCATTTTCCTATGTGATGTTAAATTCTGATTCACATAAATAGTTCCACCAGTTGTGTAACCAATATCACTACAATTTAAATTTCTTTTAACTTTTCTTTTTTTTCATAAAAGAATCTTTATCACATCCCCTTACAAATTTAACTATTATACATGGATTAGGCTGAGCAGGTATTTTTTTCATTCTATGGCAAATATCTATCATATCGTCTGTTACATTAAAATCTAATGCAGAACCAACCTTTCTGACAATAGAGTTGACATCCTCATTCTGAAGAATGGGTATACCATGTAACTCTATAGTATTTCTCCGACCATATTGGTCTACTTCATTTAATTGTAGCTTTAACTTGTCAACCTGTTTCTTCAACAAAAGAATTTTCATTTTTTAGCTCTTCAATAGTACTCCTACATTTCATAATTTCCTCATTTTGATTTTTCAGTAATTTTGAGTTTTCATCCAATTTTTCGTGTGTAACATTCAATGACTTCCCCAAATCGTTCTCTAATTTTGTGTTACACGTTTTAATATCATCGACTTCCTTCTTTGTGGTAAGTAACAACTGATACACTTCTTCCAATGTAGGTTTTTTTTCAACACTGGTTGAAGTTTCACCGGACAAAGATTTTCGCCTCGATTACTCACAGTTTTCGCATCGCCAAATGGTATTTGAAGATCGCAAATATTTTACATCTTCTTCATTTAAATTAGCACAAGTGTTGTGAAATATATTACTACACTCACTACATTGAATTTTCAAATTATCCTGCCGCCCCACGGGTAATTTCAAATCAAAACAAGTTAATGACAAGGTGTTTTCAATACCATTCTATATTCTTGAATAAACAACTTTCTATCTGCAATTCTTTTTGTTTTATTAGCCCTTATACTATGGGAGGTTCCATTGCGTGACTCTGTACCCTAAATAGAAACCTCTATACTCTGCAATCGTTTTATCGCCGTGCGTAATGAAATGATCTAATCCTCATTCATAGTAGTTTTTTTCCCTAATCCTCATTCCCAGTAGCTGTAAGCAGGGCCGCATCAAGAAATTTTTGTTATGGGAGTCCAAGCTTTAGAGAGGGGTGCCATACTACAAGCCACAAGCTCTATGTAGTATTAAATTGGTATTATTCTGTACCCGAAAAGACGATAAGTAATTGTAAAATTCATCCACCTACCTTTTCAGAAAAAAAGTAATAGAACTAGATTCTTTTTATAAGAGAAAGAGTACAGATGAAGTATAAGATCAAACTTTCATGCTACATTAATCATTTCCCTGTTAAACAAGTATAGTTTTATTAAGAAAGTATACAAATGTAGGCTGCGTTAGGAATTTTGGGGGAAGATCCAGACGCTATGGACCCCTCCCCCTGAGTGTGCCCTTGGCTCTAGGATAGTAACAAGGTCTGCTTTAAAGAAAAGAAGAGAAAATAAGTTGGCAAACCTTATTCATCTGAAATAATTTTCCTTTTTCGCATTATTTATAGAAAGGGCTACTTTTGGATTTTAAAATTTCGTGTTTCTGAGAGAACGCATTGGTTGTTTACGTCAATCTGTGAATGTGAGAGATTCCTGAGTATGCGCTATTGTTTCGGGAATGGAGAAGGAATAAAGAGTGGAGAGAAGAAATGAAAAACAGTAATTATATATGAATCCAAGGGCCATAATCGTGTGTATTAGTGAAGAGGAAGGCTGCAGAAGGTGTTATTATTATTATTATTTTCTACAGCCTTCCACTTCACTAGTATACACGATTATGGCCCTAGGTTCATTATGACTGGACAGCGCTGATCTGTATTGAGATGAGTCGACAACCGTGAGTGATTTCTGAAATGAAAATTATCATCAAACTTTAAAAAAAGTTGGTCACTCCTGGTAAATTCAGATTTATGAAGAAAATTGTGCCACTTTTATAAGAAATTCCATAGTAGTAAATAGCGTCAATAGATAACGACTGATATTGGGAGTAAAATAATATTAGTATTTGATAAGCTTGTTGACAAGTTGAAAGGAAAAAATATGGATAATTTTAATAGTTTTTCTGCTTGGAATAAATCACCAATTTGAAGATATTTGTTATTTTTTTGTTTAAGTTCCAGTCTCAAATATTCAATATCCTGAAAGTAGGAATATTCTAACAAACAAATAAATTCACACCTCTCAAACATCAGTTAAATATACAAATTAAATCGGTGAAATAACATCCTTTGTTAAAGAAATCTCAAAATCAGTTGTCGAATCTTTACGTAGCTTTTGAGATACTCTATCATTTTAAATGTCATTATGAGCTACCAAAAGAAAACAAATACCAATCTCTTTAAAAGGAAATCTTACATTTGTTTATTACCTATAAACTTACATTTCTAGTTAAGTATGAAATAAAACTATCCAAGATAGTAAAAGTCTAATAGAGTGCACCTATTTGTTTAAAAAAAATCGATTGGCCAATTTGCGGAAAAGTTGCTTCGGGTTAGTGGTAGTCCACACAGAAAATTTGGTTTTTTTGGTCAATCCATTACTTTGCTTAATGGGACTTGAATATTTTTTATAGCTGCAGCTATGCAATCCGCAAGACACTACGAACAAAATTGTGCTGCATAGTTACAATCTTTGATTCTTTTTCACTCTGAAGCTTTCTCGGGCTAAAAGTAAAAGTCAAGAGAAAAGTGTGATGCGATGTTGTTGCTAAGTGGTTAAAAATTATAATCAATTAGACGAAAAACTGCACTTTTATGTTTAAATTCATGTTCTTCACATATAGCGTGAGAAATGTGTTGTCAAACTTACATTGCAGATTTTTTCAAGTATATCGTGAACAATTCCTTTTAGACCCGTTTATATGATAAAGAACATTTTAATCAGATAATTTTAAAATCGGCTGTGCAATATTAGGGAATATATACTTACCTACAACATTGTACACTATAATAATAATACGTAAAGCGTTGTTTCATAAGAAGTCGAAACATTGCAATTTTATACACAGTACAGTAACGATCAGCAACACCTTTTGAACATTTGCAGAAAGTTTGCATTTGCCGTCTCAGAAAGTTTGTGTCCGGCAGACCTTCTGAAGAAAAAGCCTGAGCAATTGTCATTCCCGATGGTTAACGACATCTTGCATTTTCCGATTATATATTAGCACCAAAATCCCGAAGAAGCACTTTGTTGGCTTGCACAGTATGTCAGCAAAGTATATGCACGAGTTTGGTTTGAAATAAAGCGAAATTCTTGGACGCGATATTTATGGCTTCTCGCTCGATCTGTATCCATTTTTCCAGAGGAATTAAGTAGAATCATGTACACTGTGATTAGTTCCAACGCTTATCTTGTCCCTTCGGAAAAGTTGTTGTTGGCAATGATCACCAACAGAAGCCAAGACATCCGAGTTTTAGGTTGGAGAAGGATAAAAGTGTCGGCAAAGAAAGAATTAAAGTCTACGTAAATTCGCTGTTCCGAAATAAACTTAGACGCAAGTAACTATCACGAGATTATGGATTGGTTCTCAACGGACGGCACGGAGACACCTTTAACAGAAGAGAAAGTTCTTTAAGGCAGATAGAAGAAAATATTAGAACGGCGGCTACAGATTCGGAGGAAATTTGATGTTTTCTGTGCCATACGTAAGCGCTGGAGAGGATGACAAAAGTAGTTACAGAAGTATCAGCAGCAGTGTGTGGAGTGGATAGAAGAGATGGCTTTATCAGGGCAAAATTACTCTCGAAAAAGAAAATAAAAAAAGCTTGACTACAAGCTTACTATCAGATGTAAATGAACCAAAAGAAAACGGAAGCAAGTGGGTTGGCTGGTGGAACTCGATTTGCAGCTATGTTCTCGTGGTGGGTTCTGGGGAGTTTCGGAGTGTATGTGCCGAAACGAGCTAAGAGCAGCAAGGGAATGTTATCAACAATCTTTCCTAACATGCTATATATTTATAATGTGTTTCGAAAACATCAATGCAATTTCATCGTCTAATTGATTATAATTTTTTAACCACATAGGAACAATATCGCATCTCACTTTTCTCATTCGTTTTATTTTGAGCCTGAGAATGCTTGATTGTAAAACAACAACCAAAGATTATAGGTGTGCAGCACAATTTTCTTTGTTGCATACCCGCAGCTATAAAAATATTCAAGTCCCATGAGGCAAAGGACGGGCTTGACCAAAGAAATCCAAATTTTCTGTGTTATCTACCACTAACACAAGGCAATTTTTGCAACCCAGCCAATCGAGATTGAAAACAAAATATTTTTTTCGACCCACCCTAATGTCTAATATACACACAAGAAACAACGTGCACAACCCCTAATGAAGTGTGAGATGAGGCTGACAATGGCAGTTGCGCAAGAGAAACAAGGAGTTGTTGTCGGCAGCGCACCCTGACGTTAGCATCAGTTCAGTGGTGGAATCAAGATTAGACAACCGGAGCGTTAACTCCATCTACAGAAAATGTCCTCGCGATCGACAGTTTGACATTCACTGATGCAACCTAATAGGATGAGAATATATTACATGGAGAAAGTTTTAAGCTTTCCGTCTATGTCCTTTAGGCTAAAGGAGAAGAATACTTATTGAAATTAAATGATTACGAAAGAAGAAGTGAGAAGTGAGTGTGGGATGGGAATGAAACAGGAGTACTCCGAAAGGACCATAGATCCATCACAAGCTGATATGACCTGGGATCTTTTCACCGAAAAGGAGCTCTCTAATACTTTTTTGAAAGTTTATTACCAAAGAACTATACAGAGTAGCCACAAAGTTTCGTTAGCCCTTGATACCTGAACATGTTGCAGAACTGGTTTGTACTTCCCTTAGAGGAGCACGGAATCAAAGTGATATGCTGTTTTCATCATGATGGAGAACCTGCCCATTATATCTTCACCGTACACGAATATCTTATGTGGAAGTCTTTTGGATTGGTTGGGCGTTGGATTTGTCGTGGTAGTCTGGATCTGCCCGCTCTACTTGCCTGGCCACCACGAAACTCAGACTGCACCACATGTGATAATGCGTTATGGGGTTTCATAAAGGGCATCGTTGCACATAACTGTTATGATAGCACTGCCTAACTGACAGAAGCTGGAAACAAGCTTTCACTCAAGTTATATCCGCAATATTCCTCAAGACGTCGCACAGAATCTTGTGGCATACATACACTTGTCATGAGAATGACTGTCGATAGACTATCCTTTGGACACGTCATGTTTCCAAGCTCAATAAAATTCTCGAAAGCATTGTTGTTCACGTAATTCAGTTTCTCCGTGCAGGTATTTGCACACGTTTAGCGGTTTATGTTAATTATTTTAAGGAGTAGCCGGACTTCGTGGCCACCCTATACAGCCACTTACAAAAGTATCTCCCACCCTATGTGCTCTAATTCCATTACTTGATGTCCAGGTCATTTGCAGTAGAGAGAACACCTAGACAGATGCAACCAAACTAACACAACTTTTCTCGGCACTGACAGCAGTTGGTAGCACTGAGTCATTCTGTATGCAATAAAATTGTAAGTAGATGACGTACGAAACTTTTTCTCCATTCTGAGATCAATCTCTCTGGTTCAGATCGTGTTGTCTAATGAACATCACATGCTAATCTCAATATTCCTGTGTATGTAATGTATTATTTCATTATATACTGTAATTCAAAGAAATAAAAACGCTGATCACACATGAATCAGAAAATTCTTGAAAGTAGAGGACAATATCAAATCTATAACAACTTCTGGAAAAACGGTTGGAAAAAAGTTTCAGCCTGGCCTGGATTCGAACCCAGGTCTACCGAATGGAATTTCAATGCACTAACCACTCACCTACCGCGCCACTTAACGTTCTATCCAAACTAATACCTAGTTAAAATCGTTTGAAGGAAAAATATAAACAAAATACTCAAATATAACAAAAACAAGCAAATATAGACAAAGTATAAATAAAAAATAGAAAAAGAAAATATAAGCAGCTTTGTGTGAGTGTCTTAATGACTTACTCAAGATTTTCTTGTTTAACTCAAAAACAAGTTATATAGACGTTCCTCAATGAGGAACATATCACCAAACGTTCTTGAAGTTGAGGCTATGTCATCGGCAGAGCTGTAACTTGTGAGGGGACAGGGGTAACTGCCCCCAGAGAAACTCCCCGCCGTTCGAGGGGGCCATTTTGAGACAAAATTCTCTTACTCCATATACGATACGAACATGAAATTAGAAATGATGCATCAAATAGGGTCATTACATAAACAAAACAGCATACAAAAGGGAAATAGAACAAAAATGAGTCGTGGTCACATTTCAGTAAAAAATGTCTGCTATTAGGGGTTCTAGAAATAATATTTATTCATATGGCTTTGAGATATATCAATATTGTCCCCTTAATAATTTTATCATGTATGGAATGGGCTCAGGGAGTAGCTAACCGAATCGCAGATCTTGCCATTCGGGAGGGCACACAAGCTCCGGAGCCATAAAGATTCAGAGAAAGTTTGAAAGAGGGGGTCCAAGAATTAGAAAAACAACTTTTCTAGTGGGCCCAAATAAGCTTATTAATGCTTGCCCTCCAGAAAAGAATCTAAGTTACGGCGCAAGGCATCGGTTGCAGGAATGGTCCCGATTTACATTACATTTCGTATTTACTATAATTTGTAATTTCCAAAGAAGAAAAGACGACAAGATTATTTTCACATTCTTTGAATTGTTCAACACGTGTAGAAATGTACAGTTCTTTGTTTATGTTCCGTAACTACTAGTTTATTTTCTTATATTTATATGAGGAATTTGTGGCAAATTGAGTCGGTGACTAGCCGAATGATCTCTAGCGTTCGGCTTCTGATCATGAGGCGCAATCCACTAGGGGTTTGAATTCCTCTGAAGAGCAAAGTCGGTATTTTAACCTTCCTCAGTATTTCTGTGTTCGTGTCGCTGTACTGTTTGAAATACGTCGAGAGGTTATGAGATGCATGGGAGAACAATACTCGGGTTGGGGCGAATTGTTTTAAAAAATTGTGAAAGCAGGAAGCTCCCATTGCAGCTACTTGGGTTCAAATCTCGTCCTGGCAATTATTATTTTTTCTGAATGGAAAGATAATGTTACATAATTGGTATTGTAATTTTGTTATTCCTTGATTATTTTTTTTATTATTATTATTATTACCACAATGGAAAGAAAAAGTAACATAGTCTAAGGTATTCATAGGAAGAGAAAAGATACACAGTGTCAGATAATTCTTAGGTTTACACATGAAAGCAATAATATTACGTTTATGGATTCACAGATAGAATTATCATTTTTTGACAACAAATAGAATATAAATATTTGTTAGCTGATAACAGTAATGCATTTTCTTTCGCCCTTCTTCTAGGTAGAAAAGTGAGGTGACATCTTAAATAGGATCATTCTCGTGACTAGCGCTGTAAGTTCGATCACTATTTGCAATTTGTGCACGGCTAGGAACAATTCCTTGGAAGTCATTTTTGGCCCATACTACAAAAGTAAGGACGTGTTTAGCGCTTATGTGTTAATCAATTCTTGTCCAAACACGTTACTTCCCAGACAGTTACGAATGAAGGTTGATACGGGTGACGTAATTTTGTGTTGTTGGCACTTCACCTGTTAAGGAAGTCGTCTCAAGTCTTAGACCTAGAGAAATTGAATATTTTTCATGTTAGTATCAGTATTGTCATGTGATGTCATGTCAGAAGTATCAATATTGTAGATTAGAAACATTTGCTGAATTGCCACAGCCGAAATGAAACTTGCGTTTCCAACATTATGCGAATAACGTTGTAGCCACTACTCTAAGACATCACTGTTCTGGGAGAAGAAATGGAGCTGCAGTGAATTCAGTAATTACACACTTTTACGATTCCACTGTAGTAATCTTGAAACTTTCTGATTGCAGTTATGATAAAATATTAAAGTATTATGCAGAAGGAATAGTCCAGAGAAGTCAACTTTAAATAGACAACTCATATGTACGGAGGCGCTGCCGTATGCTCTCGCCTCGGGCCCTGAATTTTCATGGCACGTTTTTGGAGATATATTGATTGGAATCTGGTGTTTCAGGGCACTGAATTATTTTTTTCAAGTTAACTAATTTAACCCAACTTCCTTAATACCTTGTTTTCTATATTGACGCGTTTTACTCATTTTTATAGTTTTTCCAGTAACTCTTTAAGAACAGGTACAAAAACACAGAAACATGGAGGATAATAAAAATCACAAACACTATTAGCGCGTAATTCCCTTGCCTGAAGTAAAACAATAAAATATGGTGAACATGCAATTTTTGGTCTTCCAGTTTCTATGAGATATCAAATCCAGAGTTGGATTGGGTTAGTGGGTCAAATGGATCGAGTTTTCTAACTGGGTCAGTGGGTAGTGCGTCAACAGCATGTGGCTCTCCGCGACCCATCTTCCACACTGACCCACTGTGACCCACCACTCACTATGACCCACTGACCCACCGATTCGCTCTGCTCACTGCATTGTAGACAGCACCTTCTGAACAGCATATTTTTTCACCCTCGATCCTAGCGATAGAAACTAAAAACACGTTTATGATTGGTTGCAGATTGCGATTGTCCAAACTTTCTGGTGTATGTATTGTGTATTATAGTAGTAACAAAAGAAAATTGTCACTTTCTTGGAATTGAAGAAGAAGAAAATTGAAGAAGCAGTTCAGGTTAATTTTATAACATGGCAATAAAGGTGGAACAAAAGTGAACCCGCTACTAACGCACTCCTCCTCCTCCTCCTCCTACTACTACTACTACTACTTATAATGTGGATTCGTACAGGAAAACTGCACACGTAACGTAATAATTTTTGAGCATTATTTTCATCTTATTTTAATAAAAAAAAGTGTTTTGAAATTTTCAAAAATAAAATATACAAATGAAAAATTTCCTTGACCCTGGTTTGAACCCACACCAAAAGCAATCATAATTGCTAGCCCTTCGGCCTCGAAGACCGCCGGTAATAGGTATTTCATTTTTGCTATATTTATGCTACGTGGCGAGAAACGGATAACTCCAAGTTACAAAAACCGCGTTTATAGCTCCTATTAGTAGGGGCTAGCTTGATTTAAAAATATGCTTCTGAACACTGTTCAATTTGTCTACGTTTTACTTTCATGGCCTCCATTTAACTTTTTCATTTATTTTCTGTTTATTTGCCTTAGATGAGTATCTCTAAGTAAAAAAAAAACTTGAGGCATTTTTGGATATTGATATTTGTAGTTGTAATAATAGCAATAGGGCGTATACTACTACTTGGCTTTCAAGACACACAGCTTGTGAGTTTTACAGGAGCTAACTACTGGAAACAATACATTTCTGAATCATTGTAATATATAAATTATTATATAAAAATAAATGTAAATGTAACTAATCATCACGGCCAAATTGCAGTCAAATAAAATGACTTTAGGTACATAGTTAGGCCTTAGTACAACTTGTGGTGTTATAATATTTCATTCATTATAATAATATCCTAAAGGATAGTGGGGATCCGAATATTTGCGAAAAGAATTGATTATCTCACAAGCCGTTAAACTTACGGAGCTAAAATTAAGTATATTAATGCTTTATTAAAAATGGACAGAACGTCTTCTAGCATTTTGTGACATTCCCCTTTATGGGGAGGGGTGCACTTTCTACATATGGTAAGTAGATAGTGGGTTAGTTTGTAAAAATAATCGAAAACGATGGATATTACCTAGGTAATTGAGAAAGAAGTTGAGAAGAAGAAATACAGCCAGGTTTTTTTCCCGGCGGAGCTCATGTGGTTCGGATTCACGTTAATCCGTACTCCATGCCGTAAGCGTCAGTGGACCACTGATGAACAACTAGCGGCATCTCGCCAGAAATTTGCGGCCCCGCAGCGACGATCCGTGATGGCCCGTCTTCCGTTTTGAAAATTATATCACCAGCGGCCCACCAGTAGTAGAGACGCGACAAAACGCCAATGAACCACAAAATTACTCTCCCAAAATATGTTAAATTGCCTAAATGTGAGAATTGTTTACATTAAGGTGAGTCTAAAAAGCACTAAATGTGCCCCGGAGGGGGCTTGGAGCACCAACCTTACGATTAGTGGCGAGTGTTATTCCGACTTCGCCACGGAGGTGATGAAGGAAACGTCGCTTGTAAAGGGATAAATTGTCGAGATCTTTTTAATTTGGTCAATCAGAATGATCTTTTAACCGTATATATGAGGCGATAACTGTTTGGGATAAGATAAAATGCGTTCTCCATATAATTTTATAATAAAATGACGCGTGTCTATTTACTTTATTTCATAGTTCTCCCCTACTCACTTTCTAATGATCGACGACAGTTGCCATCTAAATTCACACAATTATCGCACTCAAGATTTTTTACTTTATGATGTTGAGGCAGAGTTAATTCTTGACCCCCGGAGCTCAATTTAGGAACAATTCGTCAGGAAAAAATAATATATAATAATAACCGCATGCATATCACTGGCAATAGTTCGTGTTGTTTCCTTCGCGATTCTCCTGACGAATCAAAGGAGCGCGGACCAAAACGAAGTCCTCGCTGCAACGCGGTAGTACCTTCAACACCCTGCCTCGAGATATCCGTTTCGACTCGACGAAACCCTGCATCCAGTGGGACGCTAGTGGCAATCCTTCAACTCGTCGCTATATTGACGATCGACGTTTTCCCGCAAGTAGACCACTATGTGTTGGCGACGTTTATGGCATAGGGTAGATCCACGTCTCATATAGCCTCACTGCTGAAACGGACGTTAAACTCAAAATCCACTTAACTCAACAAAAAATACAGTGCTTTGCATCATATATCCATATACTCTTACCATGCGCTTTATAATAATTGCTGAAGCTTGTTTATTATATGGAGCACCTAAAGCCATAAATTTGTGAGAAAAATAGACATAATATTTGTAACGTAAGGTTCTGTATGTTGGTCTACTTACCTTCATTTGGGACTTCCAAGTTTTTTCCGTTTTTCTACTGAAAAGTATCGATAAATCAACAAGGAAATAATTAGACCATGATAATTTAATTGAAATTCATAGTAATTTTGCCCACCATTTTATATCGTAAAGATCAGATACATCGTTATTGCAACAGAGCGGTGCTCGAGCGATTGACCGTAGAAATTCAAATTCCGATTAATTAGAATTTGACAACCTGGTTTTATTACAAGTATAAAGTCTTTAGTCGGTAGAGAAGAGGCCACGGACCATGTGTCAGAGTTGATGACGATGTGTTTTGGTGGGTCAGTGGATCATGGTGGATGGTGGGCCGGAGTGGGTTATAGTGGGTAGCGAGTTAGAGTTTGCCACGGTGGGTGGTGGGTTAGTGGGTCGTGGGTCGTTTTTCTTTGACCCACACCATCTCTGGTCAAATTTGTAAAACCAAACCAAAGAGCAATATTAATACACAAAACTAGGGACGGTATCGAGACGAGACGAGACGAGACTTTGTATAGTCTCGGTCTCGTCTCGGTTTAAAAATAGCTGTCTCGGTCTCGTCTCGAGTCAAAAATCGCCGTCTCGGTCTCGGTCTCGTCTCGGTCAACAAATGCTTGTCTCGATCTCGGTCTCGGTCTCGAGGGCCAAATCTCGGTCTCGTCTCGGTCTCGTCTCGAAAGTCTCGAAATAAAAAAAAAGAAATTAAAATTGTAAAAATATTATTATTGTAAATTCTGTCGTTTCTGCTTCTTATTTTTGGCCTTATTCTTGACTTAGAATTATAGTATGGTGTACTTCTTCAGAGCCAATTTGCTAGCGCTGATGCCTTCCATGCGTGTGTTCCAGTTTCAATCATCAGTGGGTATATCATATCTGGGATAAAATTCTAATAGTAACCCATATTTCACTTTCAGCAAAAGACTTTCTCATATGGCCTCAGTACTGCCTATACAATTAAACTCTATTAAATTAACTTCAGTACTATACAGTCGTTTATTTCCTTCCTTAGAATAAGACTTGTTCAATACAGTCTAACGAATTACGCAACACATAGCAGTATGAATGTATTTAATCGTACCGAGATTGAAATTTTACAATTTTTCATTTATTATCCAATACATTCTGTTTTGACGGTCATTTTAAAAATATAATATAACGTTCATTATCTGAACAAATAGGGTAAATTATTATTACAATATTTTCTTTAAAATTGATCAAATGCTTTATTACCGTTTCACATCTACGTGTTTAATTGACACCTTATAACTCGAAATTCCTGAACTTTGTGGTGGGAGCTACGGCACTCATCTTTGCTATGTGTGGCCTCGGGTTGCATCATGAAACAAGTTAGATTCAAAGTCAGATGTTTCGCATAGTTCGCGTCTAAATTTAAGTACATTCTGTTTTCTTATACAAGTTCCTAAAGTTGTAATGCATTACATACGCATACGTATATCCACTGCCGTAACATAGATTAAGCTTATTCCTGAGCTCTTAGCGGTGCATCTGATCTTTATTCGAGAAAACCAATCGTGCGTTCATTACGTTGAAATTTTATATTGATTGAAAATTCCTTGCGAAACATGAACATACATATTATATAAGTATATAGGTAATTCGAGCTAGCTGTATCTATTTTCTCTCTCTCGCCAAAACAAGTGATTCTTAACTTTCTAGTTTTCTTTTGTATTCATTTTCGTAGTTTTGCAGCAACATGAAGTATTAAATAGTCAATTTTTTTTTCGCTGTATGACTTTCGCTAAATTTTGGATCCAATTTTACCCTACCTCACCTAGTAAATTTATACAGTATATCTGAACATTAGTGGTAGACTATGTTAAGTTACTTTTTGGTCAAATTGAGTTAAAATACTTTTTAATAGACTATGTTCTTTCTAGTGGTGTAATAATGTAAGTCTAAAGCCATCTTACTACTTTGTAACTACTTATAGTTTGAAAAACATTATTATAGATCTTAGTTAAGGAACCGGTTTTTCGCTTCTCCTGTAAAATTACGAAATTATGACTTGGTTTAGTTTACCTCTGAGGTCTTGATATAAAATCATCACCATCATCATAATCAAGCATTATCAATCCACTGCTGGATGAAGTCTTCCAAAGTTTTCTCTACAACTATCTATCTTGGGTAATTCTTTTCCAGGTTACTCCCCAGTGGTTCGTGATTTTCTCACAATTTCTGGTACACGGACATTTCCTAGGCTGTTTTTGTCACGTGGTATCCAATCTAAAATTGTTTTCGTCTATCGATCATAATTTCGTCTTGCAATATGCCCATCACATTTTCCGGTCTGTTTTATACATTATTTCATTAGTACCAGTCATTAGTTGCCAAATAACTCATTTCTATATATTTGGGCTACAAATAGTTCATATCCTCTACTTTTGGAGCACAGACACGCTAGTTTTTGATCTTCGGATCTGGCAACACTGACTCAATTATTTAAATCAACACAATGTAAGAACCCCCATTTGCTGTAATGGCTAGTACGCTTGATTTTGGTTTGCATGGTCCCGAGTTCGATTCCCGGTGGCGGTAATGTTCAACGACCGAAGTTTTTCGGATTCCACTATGATCAGTAACTCCACGTCTCCTTTAGCCGCCCTAGCATAATCGTGAGACGTTAAACTAAAACAAAACAAACCAAAAATCAACACAATGTGTATTACTAACTGTAAGTCTTTGAATAATTGCATATAGCTATATGGTATGGATCGAGTTTGAGATGGTCGGTGGTCAAACTATAACAAACGAAATGCAGTTAGGGTGTAATTAAAATTTTAATAAAGTAGTGTTTTAATCTAAGAAAAATACACCAGGCCTAAGGCTTAGGGAGAGCAACTAGTGCTACTGAAAAGCTTTCAGTTACGTTTAATTTCAGTTACAATTTGCTTTTACATGTATTGCTGGAACGAAAACTTTGACATTAACATTATAAGTAGCCCAAAGACTATGAAAAACATCGTGTTTTGAAAACATTCTTGCACCATAAAGCAAATTACGAGTAATTTTAAAATATTTTGTACTTTAGCTACGTTATTTGCACTATATTTATAATAATATTTAGCAATTTTTTTAAGTTCGCAACACTGCTTAAAATAATGTAACTGCGACTTGTTGTAATTAAAACTACTGAACACTAATGTTATAATGTTCCTGCCATTTGAGTTATTAGAGATCTCCAAAATGTTGATGTTAGTGATATGTATTGTCCTTTGTTACACTGAATAATGTATGTGCTTTTGTGGTTTAATTTAATATCTAAATTAGAAATATGTAGAACTCTTTCGTGACTAAGCAGTTAGCCTATGGCGTGAGAGACCCGGGTTAGATTCCCGGCGGGAGCTCATGTGGTTTAGATTCAACGTTAATCAGTAGGTTCAGTCTCATATAATCTCGCTGCTGAAAGAGGCGTTAAACTCAATTAAAAAATGAAATGAAATTTAAGAGTTTTACGTCCCACGGTTATGTCGGTTAGGCTAAAGGAGACTGTGATGATGAGAGATGAATGAAATGGTGGAATGAAGAAAGTGGGAGGAAACAGGAGAACCCCGAGAAAACCCACGCACTAAACTAAATTAACTGAACAGAAATATGTAATATCAAACGTAGTGCAATTTGAGAAATTACAACTTTATGTTGCGTTGGCAACATTGCTTGTTTATCTAGTGGTATTGCAGAGTATCTAGAAGAATGTCACCTTCCATATTTCACACAGCATGTTAAAAAAATTCAGCATTTTTAATATATATGACTATTATATATAACTAGATGAAATACCCATTTTTCGCATTGGACCAGTATTTGGAAGTCAAGGCCTGTGGGAGTATCACTATCTCAGCAACCGCGAAAACTATGTATTTGACACTAATATCGATCATTTTGTATTATTTTTACATGTCTCGGTACCCCCTCCCCAGCAGGTGAACCCCGGCCTGAATGCACTGGTAGCTGAATTTTAAAGTCATCGCTAATGGAAGTGACACCATTGATCTCAGCGACCGCAAAAACTATACATTTGACACTAATATCGGCCGTTTTGGATTACTTTTACATGTCTCGGTATCTCTCCTGTGAACTCCGGCCCGCAGCTGAATGGGGTGAATTTGGAAGTTAATGCGATCGGAGTTTCACCATTGATCTCAGAAAACGCGAAAACTATTTGGCACTAATATCGGTCATTTTGTATTATTTTTACGTCTCGGTACTCCCCTCCCCCACAAGTGAACCACGGCCCGCATGCACTGGTAGCTGACTTTGAAAGTCATCGCTAATGGAAGTATCATCATTGATCTCAGCGACTGCGAAAACTATGTATTCGACACTACTATCGGTCATTTTCTACTACTTTTACATGTCCCGGTAAAGGCCCCTCCTGATTCAAAATTAAAAAAAAAAAAACGCTTCTTCTTGGTCTGAGGGCTGGGACATGATACTTGTCACCCAAATTTCGTAACTCTTGGACTCTCTTCTGGTCCCCAGGCCGCACACAGGCAATCAGAAAGACAGGCACGCAGACACACAGACAAACAAACTCTTCCTTTTACTTATATTAGATATGATATACAGGCGAGGATCCAAGGGGAGTGTTAAAGGGATTATACCTTCCCTTGACGCTCAGCTATACACTGTATAAAATGTTAAACTATGTTTTAGCCCCTCCCTCGATCATATCCTGGATCCGCTGGTATATATATATATATATATATATATATATATATGTGTGTGTGTGTGTGTGTGTGTGTGTGTGTTGAGAGAGGGAGAGAGGCAGAGATGACTATACACATCAGCAGTGGATTTTCTTTCGGGAGAGGCTTGAGAACGAGTAAGAAACATTTGTGTTGTACGTGCAATGCGAAAAAATGATCACAAATCGATTTCGGGAGAGGCTTCAGTCCGATAGCCATCCCCTAAATACGCCACTGAACATTAGTCAATGTTCCCATATTACCTAATACAGCAACGAAAGAAATTTTGAGTAAAGGTCAATCTTAATGGTTGTCTATATCAATATTCGAGACGAGACCGAGACTTTCGAGACTGACCTAAGTCTCGTCTCGGTCTCGTCTCGATTTATAGAGCTCCGTCTCGGTCTCGGTCTCGTCTCGGTTTATAAAAGACCGTCTCGGTCTCGGTCTCGTCTCGGTATATAAAAGGCCGTCTCGTTCTCGGTCTCGTCTCGATAATTCGAAACGATACCGAGACAAGACCGAGACTAGTCTCGGTCTCGGTACCATCCCTACACAAAACGCTCAAGATCTTAGCTATTCCTGACATAAATATTACATGATCCGAATAACTCTAGTATATTCACAAATCATCATTTGTCATATTTTATCGAAATACATCATAACTTTTTTGACGACCTGATACTTTAAACGTTGTTAATACGTAAAGTTCATTGATCTCATCACTTATTCACTTACTCTCTTATGATCATCAAAACCTTTAGGGTACTTCGCGGCAGGATGTTTTCACTACCGAATGAGATCTCGTTGCTATCTTTAACGGCATAAAACGAAGACAAGAAAAAGAAAAAGAAACGAAGACAAGAAGCCGAGCGTACAATGGCAACATTGTAGTAATGAAAATAGATTTTGGCGTGGGTTTGAACCCTGCCCAAGGATTTTTTAAATTTTCATAACACTTTTTTCATTAAAATAAGCTTACAGTTTTACTGTACGGATCCATAGTAAATGTAATAATAATAATAATAATAATAATAATAATAATTATTATTATTATTATTATTATTATTATTATTATTATTATTATTATTATTATTATTATTATTATTATTATTATTATCATTATTATTATTATTAATAGCAGCAGCAGCAGCAGTAGTAGTGTAGTAGTAGTAGTAGGAAGGGGTTAGAAGCCCCGTAGGGGTTGGTTAGGTTCTGTTCTCTTCCTCAAATTTTTCTGTACATTTTACATGACCCACTTCAAACAGCTGGCTAGGGTAGCGTGCGTGTCACTCAGTGTAACAAGAAAGGTCTTCTCTCCTCCAGAAAGAAAATGATATTCGAACTAGGAGAATTGGAGAAGGTCTCTCAATGGATTCTAGATTTGATATTTTCAGCTACTATCAAGCATTTCCTGATAAATACATGGTCAGTATTTTTATTTCTCTAAAGCATACAGTATATAAAGAAATAATACAGTACATACACAGCAATATTGAGATAAATATGGGGTATTCTTTGTAAAACACGATCTGAACCATAGAGATTCATCTTAGAATGGAGAACTGTTTCGTTAGTCATCTACTTTACAATTTTACCTGCATAAACACCTGCATCAGGTCTACCAACTGCTGTCAGTGCCGAGAAAAGTTACGTGTAAGTTGGGTTGCATCTGTCTAGACGTTCTCACAACTGCAAATGATCTAGACCTCAAGTAATGGAATTAGAACACTTAGGGGGAGATACTTTTGTAAGTGGCTGTACATAATAAGATAAACTATGAAGAAATATACATAAAATAATAATAAAAACAAATAAGAAAGGAAAGAACTAGACAAAACTGAAATAATTCTGTATGAAAATAAATGCGCCAAAAGTAAAAAAAGAAATACTAGAAATCTTCATCAAGCACTTGAAGGGATAGTCAAGTACTTGCAATCACTGGTTCTAGGTGGAAAGAGTTCACTTTATATCTTTCTTGTTTTGAGTGAGAAATTTTACTGTCACAAAGACAAACGAGAGAGCCAAATGACAGTGTTTTTACGGAATAATATCGGAAATCCGAGAATGATAGAAGTGTTCAAGTTAGCGAAGCTAAGCTACAGCCGAAAGTAAGTTTTGTCGCTTTTTGTGGAGGTCTGTGTTCCATTGGCCCTCAAACCGTGAGTTGAATGCAAATGGAGATAAGATAAAGATCAGTTGTTGGTGTGGGTATATCCAATATACTACCTGGCTGTGGCAGTTCAGTTACACCGTGAACTAGCGTAAGGACAGAGTGAACATGAGACCTCCACAGAGCGCCATAAGGACATATATGCTATACGAGTTCAAGCTGGTGTCAAACGCCACTGCAGCTGGGCGGAAGATATGCCAGGCCTTTGGTTAAGATGTCATGACTACGTGGACAGTGGAGCTATAGTTTAACAAGTTCAAGGACGGTGACAAAACACTAGAACACGCACCACGTGCCGGAAGAGCAACACATGTACAAAATGAAGATCTTCAGCAGGAATTGACCAGGCATGTGAGGAACTGGGGCTACAATTCTGTGTGAGTGTAGAAACCATTCAGAAGCACCTCCATCAATTTGGGAAGCACTACAAGTTGGGTCGATAGGTCCCACATGACTTCACTCCGGGCCAGAAGGAACGTGAACAAACATCTGTGTTTCTTTGCTGTCTCGTTTGAGGAAGGAGGACAGGAATTCCATTTTGGACAGGAATTTTACATGTGATGATAAGTGGGTCCTGTACAAAGCTAAATGGCGCAGTCATCAAAGATTGGCATTCCATGAACCGGTTTCAAACCAGCCGAAACCAGCACTACACCAGAAGAAGGTTCTCCTGTGTTTTTGGTGGTCAACTCGCGGCATCGTGCATCAGGAACTGCTACCAGCTGGTCAGAGCATGAATGCAACTGTACTGTCAGCAATTGAGCCGTATTTAATTAAAAACTCAAAACTCTGGAGACAGCACTTCTGAATCCCAAAGGAGTCCTCCTGTTACAGGACAACGCTAAGCCCCACGTGGGCAGGATGACCTGAGACACCCTTTTACGACTTGGATGGGAAATACTATTGAATTGATATTGCACCGTCCGATTATCACTTGTTGTATTCTTTGGACAATCACCTTAGAGGACGCTCAAATCCCTTGTAGAGTGCCAAATTCCTGATTTATACTTTCTTTCGATTCACATGCCACTAAGTTCTACCGCGATGGAATCCATGGCCTTCCAGAACGTTGGCAGAAGATCGTCGAGGCTAATGGGGACTATTTATGATCTTCCAGGTACGTCTTAGGTGACATATAGGTGTTCGAATGTGGTGGGTGGAAACTCGACAGAACTTTCTTGGTTACCTTATAGTAATAAGAATATATTGTCATCAGGAATAACAAAACAGTGTCCATGTAAGTGCAATAGGCGGGAAGTTTTCATCTGCATACAACTGTGTAAAGCAGGGCTTCTCAATATTTAGGTCGTGACCCCCAGGTGCAGAGTTGTTTAAAAATAAATTGAAATCAAATATGTACGACGTGAAACTAATGAGAACTGAAGATTGAAATACCAAAAAAAAAAAAAAAAAAATACAAATGCAAAAACCTGCCTATTGAAATACTATTAAAATTGAAAGCTAATAATATATCTGAACATGGTGTGATTTCACTAGTGCAGCAATGTGAGGTTCAATTTTAGTGACGCACATTGTGAATTCATTTTCCAGTGATAAGCGATTTTTGTCCTTTTTAAATGCTTACCATGGAAGAAAAACAAATTGCTTTGAACAGTTTTTGTGATACTGAACACATACACAAGAATGTACTAAATTCACAACAATATTAGGTAATTCAAAGTGGCGGCCTCTCGAAAATTAAAATATTCAATAACTTTTTTAACAACCATCCAAGATATTTTAACCAAAATCAGAAATCATTTTATTCTTTTATCATATGACCCAAAATTAAGGGAGTTATGAAGTTTTAAAATTTTCAAACGGCCTCCATTTTGAAAGAATATGACGCATCGGATTCGACATTTGTAATATGAATGAACTGTCCAAATTTGGTTTTAATCTTAAATTTGCTTTTAGGGAAGTTACTCTATCCACTATATACAAGAAATGGATTCTACTATTATAGAAATAGATGGATATCGTAAGATCTACGGAATAGGAATGTTAAAAGCCCCACATAAGCTTATTATAATCCAGTAATTACAAGGGGACCACTGTCAAGAGGATATGATAAAATGGGGTTCGTGATAGGAATTAGGTTGAGAACCACTGCTGATAGATTAGTAAGTGAGGGTAGAACCATCATTCGTTTCTAGATGTGAGATTAATTTTGTTGGCGAGCTTTATTGAGGTATTAGGTTACGCTCATTCGAAAATATGGTAGATAGTGGGCTGAATACTTGCAAATTGGTCATGTGTTTACGTTACAAGCGCACAATACGTGCTTCTGTATACGTGAGAGTAGAACACATGGTGGTGTAGTTGCATGTAACTGACTTCGTCTAAGCATCGCATATAACAGAAGGTAACAGAGAATTGTATGAGCTTTTTGTGTACAAAACTACTTACGTTTCTTTTTTATGTACATTTTTTACCATTGCAAGATGAAGTGAAAGCGATATTTACGTTGACACCGTTCTATGCACTGCGCACCAAATTTAACAAGAACATATTCTTGCTATAAAATCTCCACACTTAATTTCTATGTAATATAGGGCTGCCCATTGGTAAGTTCAACTTTAATGGCAACTTTAAAGAATGCAATACCCACGTCGAAAAACTGTAACCGTCCACTAAGTGTGTGGTGTCACTAATGTAGCAACGATTTATTCTATACTAACACTGTTAATGTGGACATAGTAAAAGGCGTCCTTTGTGAGTGAATAGCACAATCATTCAAGTTACAAATATCGCAACGCACAACTGAAAGTTGGAGTGATAACACAATCACTCTGGTAAAAGTAGCAATGACACATGGTTCTGCAGCAGAATTATATGATCAAATTTTCCCGTGAGGAGGTATAACATTTTCGTTAAAGAAGATTTTTCTCAAATCATGCTGCTGATGCCCGGACGGACTGTAAATACAGTCGACAACAGTTTATTCCACTATAATGCAACATATCTACCATCTAGTGCCATTTAGAGTCTGTTATACTAAAGCCCTATTTCACTAATATAGCCTTGCCAGAATGTGTTATCCATAAATTAACAAAACTAGTATAGCCAGAGACAAAGTTAGTCAGCTGAAACAGCTCATTATAAACAGGCGAAGTCAATACCATATTGGTACAGTTCGCGGAATAGAAAGTGTTACAAACAGTTTAAGTCCAATTATTACTAACAAACTCTTGCACTGTGTGCTTATGCAATCAGAAACACATGTCTCTATCAACAACCTATTTCTGATATTCAATCCAACTCCTCCTCCCCTCTTTGCCTAAAGCAGTCAGCGTGATATAATATACTCTTTCTATTCAGACGAGAAAACAAGCAAAACGAAACCACGTTCACAAGCTTTATAACCCTAAAACTGTATCTTTCATTCGTTTGTTCTGCGTTTATATAGCTTGATTTAAAAGCTAAAAGTGTCACGAAGTGTTCCCATAGCTTCATGGACGCCTTTATTTATATTCTTTCCTTTTCTCAAACACTACATATCACATCAAGCTAGGAACATGCTCCTTGTGATATCCATAGAAATTGTCAATCATGGCAGTAGGTTTTGTGCTTCCCAAAGTATGTAATGCGGGCACGCTACTTAGAGAAATGAGTGTTAGTCAATGACTAATTTTATTTTGCTTCCCAGCAATTGCAACCAAATGTTCCAGGGAGGTCATTTGGGCAGGACTGGAGAGTGTAATTTCCCTCCTCCTTGAGTGTGATAAAGAGATATTGTTAGATGAAATATATAGTAAAATACTGACATAAAAAGTGAAACTCTTATGTCGACTGCGAATCTCTCCACCGAAAAAATTCTCAAAAGATACTGCTTTTAGCAACAAACTTATAGACCTAGAGTTACGATAGTACTTTGCTAGAACATGGTTTCAAGAGTCGAAGGTTTGATCCCAAGCCATGTACATTCATAGAATATGACATTGAGAGAGAGAGAGATATTCAAATATAGAGACAGAGATGAATGATTTACATACGCAAGTTAAGGATTGAAGAAAAAATGACCTAACAGCATCCATATTATGACGAAATTTGTGATTTTGTGAAACAGAAGAACGGAACTTTGCGAAATTAAATCAGAAGACAGTTGATCCTCAAATGTTCTAAAGATTTGGCTGTAATCATTATTATTTTAATAATTTTTCTATTTCTTTATTTCGGCCAATACGGCTAAACATGTTTGAAATTCACACACAAAATCTTGATGTTTAAGAATTTTGTTTAACATAAAGGTTAGAAAATCAAGTTTATTTAGCTTTCCCAAGTTAAAAATAATTTCAAAGTTCATTTTATTTCAGCAACTCTTAACAGTCTTCCTCGCCTCTCAGGAAGAATTTGGGAACAATTGGTATATTCGATCTACTAAAAGGGTGCCCAGCCTGAGTACTCGTTGAGAAACTTAAAAGTCGATGCCTATGGCCCTCTCAATTTTGTTTCATTTTCTACGAAAAATGGAAACTACAGATATCTCTTAGAACATGCCTTGTTAATCCCAATTTGTATCAGTGGCGTAGCGTAAGGGAACGCCGGTATGCCCGGCATCCCCTGTTAATAAGAAAAAGTACGTATTTCATTATATATAAATTGTTTGCTTGTTATTATCACAATTATTCCCACTGCAATCTTCTGGATACGCTCTCTCGCCGGGCCGTCTCGCCCTACTGTGACAAGCGGAACCCTACGCATGCGCGTCACTCAGATGCACATTTTCTGTCTTTCCTCTTGTCGGATACTATGTTCCTTGGGCATCCAGGCCTACTGCAAGCAACGTGGTTTTCGTCTTCTTTCTGTAGAATGCGCATGCGCAACTACTTCCTTACTTATTCCTTTCATCCCTTGCAACTCTACATTTTGCTTTAGATATACGCTGGCATATTCAAGTATTTCCAACTCTATCTATTTTGAACTAAGCTATAGTTGCTGTACAGAACGTACGAGCGCTATCAAGGAGATAGAACAAAAAACAGAAATGGTTAGTTAATTGCCTTTTTCAAGCATGTAGGGTATGTAAATAATAGTGTAAGAATAGTTATGTTTTAAACGTAATTAAATGCATCGTAATTAAAGGAAAATTATTAATCGTCTTCATAAATACGGTACACAGTATGTCCAGTGGCGTTGCCAGAAACTCTTTGAGGGAGCTCACACACACAAGCATAAACATAAAGCATTCTGTAGAATCACGGTCACCGATCTGATAGGTCAAGAGAGCCAGCTCTGCCCGCCCCTCGCAAAGATTGCTTGTGCCCTTCAGTCACTGGCACATATCCCGGGGAGATGAGGGGAGCATGTCCCCTCCAATCTTGGAACAAGGGGACTGTGTTCCCTAATAATCCGATTTGAAATTGTGAAGATTTGTATCCGACTGCCACAAAGGAAAGTGAGATGAAATTGATGTACCTTGACTTGTTTCATTAAAAAAAAAAAAATCGTATTCTTTAATATTTCATAGTCATTAATTATTGTTAGTCTATTTTCAACTGTTTGTTTAATTCCTGTATTGTGATCATCATAATTTTGCTCAAATAAGAGTATTGTTGCGCCATACATACTTGATTTTCTTCCATACTTTTGGGGAAGTCATTATTTATATTATTACAAAACAAGTGTCCTAAAATTTTAATTTGGATCATTGTGGATGCATAAGTAGAAGCATATCAAATATAAATATGCATGTATTCAGATTACAGAATGTGTTCACGGCACAGATTTGTAATACTGATACGTACTACAATTTCATCTACATCGCCTGTTATTTAATATACAACAGGTTCGCCTCAGAAATCAGATTCATCTACCGTAATTTGAGTCTCATCTCCCCTCCCTCCCCCCAGAAAAAGCCTCAGATATGCCCTCCTCCCTCAAATTTACTCTCCTCAAAATGTTGAAGACAACTGTGCTCCCCTGATCCTTCACAACATTGTTTTTCAACTTCATAAATATTTGAACATCGCTTTAAAAAAAAAAAACATATAAGAACGGTCTTACCCGTCTCCCGAATATTGAAGACAGATTTACTCAACTGTCTTCCGTACCTGGATATCTCGCAACGAAATACATACGCAGAAACAGGCCCCCAGAGTTGGTTTAAGTACTTTCTATTTGCATCTACAAATGATATACATATACACTTAGGCCCAATTCACGAATGGGGCCCTGAGTTCCCGACCCAAGATGACAAATTTGTAGGGACGACTTTTTCAAGAACGAGATTGAAGTATGGTATTGGGAGAAAGAAGGTGCCTAAGGGAACTGTACTGGAAACAATGTTTATACAACAGCGGGGCCGAGTTTCCTCGTCATAACGGTAGTGGCAAAAAGAAGCTGAGACAATTGCTTATTGGCTTCTAACGTAATCCACGCATTTGCTTCTGTATGTCCCATTAGGCCACCAATTAGGGGGGGCTCCCTTCTAAATTTTTCATAACCCTATATTTCCCCTCGGAATAGCTATGTATGGCTACAGCTACAATAATAGCTGTGTATGGCTACAGCACCTTGTCTTTAATTAATGTAGTTAGATTTTTCTTATTATTTTTTTCTACGGGTTTAACTGTATGTTGATTGCAATAATATTGAATCGCGCAAGTGACTAACTTTGGCATCCCCACTTCGAAATACCACGCTACGCTACTGATTTGTATAGAGCAAGAATGACAGCAGGTGCAACATTTTTTATTTCATATGGATTCTGTCACTCGAAAACAGGTTCCATCTTCGACCTTTTTATCTCTATATCAACCGGAAGAGAAACACCTTTCACTTCCGGTTTCAATATTGATTTCCTCATATTTTGAATGTGAACCATGTTTTTTTTGCAAGCAATGAAAAGAACCTTTTTTTTTTTTTTTTTTTTTGTAAACGTAGCTCGCTCGTATTGCTTCAAGATAATGTCAAATTCTTTTAAGAACATTTGTTTTTTTTTTTTTAACCTTCAGTTTTCCGCACCCGGTTACGCCATCAAGAAAAGTAAAACCATCCACACGTATATTTCTGAAGATAGACTTCATTTTATGATATAAATCCAGCTCCAGTTGTGAATGTCATCTATACAGTACACAAATGAAGTTAGTGAGAAATATTGTGACTTTAGGTGAAAGGAGCTCTTTTTTTTTATTTTTATTTTAAAAAATATCTCTGGCGCCATCTGTTGCCACAATGTCTAAACCAACCCACAGAATATTCCTGTCCCCGCGCTCTCCTTCTCATCTCCATTTCTAATCTGGCATGCCGCCTCTCTCATTTTAATTACAACCTGAAGGTGAGCGAACGAACGAGAGAAGAAGAGGGTGTCTGTAACATGCAGAAAAGACACGTGAGTCCTACGAGCTTTCAAGTACCACCGGCAGATGTCCCTGCTCTACAGGGTTACTAACTATCAATTCTTTAAAAATACGTATCGGCAAAACCTTAGTTTAATACCTAGTTTGTTCGTCATGTCATGCAAACATTTTCCATGTGTGTTAGGGGAATTTGAGTCGCTGTATGGAAAGCCCTCATCAATCCAGTCAAAACTCTTAAGTTATCCGCGTCAGTAGAAAGTGTCGGTTTGCCCTATTATTATTATTATTATTATTATTATTATTATTATTATTATTATTATTATTATTATTATTATTGTAAATAATAATTTAATTAAAAAGTATCTTCATTCACAAACTATCTTCCAAAAAACTCTAGTGCAGGGATGCAAATAAACAACAAAATTTTACTCGCCAAAGAAAAAAGCTACTATCCTACATCCTACAAAGAAATCATTTACTTACCTTCGCTGTGATATTAAATACTCGCCCGCACCAATGAACCACTAGTCGTGGGCGAGTGATTATTTGCATCCCTGCTCTAGTGCATTGAGTTTTGATTCCCCGTCTGACACTCGGTCGAGAATCTGTAAGAGAATTTTCATTCCAGCCATCCTGAGTGAGTTTTCCCGGATTTTCCATTCTTCCTCACTTCCCCGGAAAGTATACTCGCAGAGGGATGTCATCCTTCATACGTGAGGCCGATAATGGTCAGAAATCTAGCATCTAGGAATGTTCAGAAATCTATATCTAGAATCAAAATTAACAAACCAAAACCATATTCACCAAACAATTATATAGGAAAATGTCGAATAAAAGCAGGAAATTCGTGTTATTATAAGTGTATAATTTTTATATTTTTATTGACAACAAAGTGGATAAATAAACAAGAAACGAACTAATTTCCTTTAGGACACTCCAACCTAAAAGTACTGGTTTGTTACGTATGGAAGGCAATCAGAAAAGGTGAGAAAGGTATTGGCTTCTGAGAAACACCCTTTCCCCAGAATGCTGGTCCTTCTTCCTATAGTTTAGACAAGCATCCTTTTTACAGTATATATTAAGAAATTTAGTTTTAACAAGGCACACAATGTCAAAATTAAAGTTCGATTATTCAATAGGACAACAACAGATGTTCCCTTACCGCAGCCGTCTGTCTGTCAATGATTTTTCACATTCCTCCGTGCTCATCACTCATAGGATAGAAGCGTTTCTTCTTCTCACAAATGTTCTGCTACAAGTTACTTAATACTTTGATGACATAATAGTCACCTTTACATTCTTACTGTTGATATCTGATATTTTAGACCTTGACACTGTTTACAACCAGGTAATCACAATATGTGTTCCATACATAATTTATTATTCTCAGTGATAATAGAAATTCGGTTTCTCAGACAACAGAACGCAAATCATAAATTAGCTAGTTCAATTTCACGATATGAAATATTGGCTTGATCCTATATATGTCAAACCATGTATGTTGATTGCTTCGTATTGTTCCCTTATTCAAGCTCTAATTTAACTGGTATTTGTTTTGATCAGCAACTTAATTTCTACATAACATTGGAGAATTGTATCTATGCTACCAACTTTTAATTAATTTACTATAATTGATCCACGAATAGGTAATGATCTCAGTGTTCAAGTAGGAATAGATCTATCTTCAAACAGGAAAATGATGGAATATATTTTTCTACCCGTTAAACGAACTCTGGGAGAGTTACGGTAACATAGCTGACAAGGCATTTACCTACAAAACAGGTAATTTGGGTTTGATTCCCGGTACGACTGAGTTCTCTCGTTCTACTCTCATTCGAATGAAACTTAGAGCTTCACCCATTTCCTCTTAAGTAGGTATCTTGGGTATCGCTGGGAGGAAGTGGGCAACAGTGACCGGAGAATGATGTTTACATAATCACGTCACAAAGTTCCGAAGTTGCAAAAAGTGTGCAACCTGGTTTCTACCCCAGTCCTTGAGCGACATATACAAATAGCATGTGTAGGCTGTAACGATTTCTCCCGGATGGACTTTCAATATACAGGACGGTTAAAATACTACAGTAAATAATATCGTTAGCCAACGTTCAACAAGATCCAAGATATGTTTCTGAAGGAAATATGTAGCTCTGGCTAGAATTTTCCCGTTAGCTTTCCCTAAAATTACTACCATTTGTAGGGCTTTCAGACGCCTATTCCCGAATGTACACTTATGTCCAAAATTATTATCGCATATCTATAACTGTTGTCCTGTAAGAATTTAATTTGATAATGATTTTGCAGGGTCCTTTTAATACTGATACTATGCGTATAATTGAGAAATGTATATTTGTGGTAAATTTCGTAGGAAAAGAATTATAAATATGAAAATTATAATGAGTAAAATAAAATGTTGTTAAATGGACAAGAAAATTTTATTTTCGTTTTATTGTTCTTATTTACTGCTCTATTGAGATGAAATTTGCCACATACATGTCTGCCCATTATACACATACTAACATTATAAGAAATACCGGGCGAATTCGTTATCAAATTATATTCTTACAACGAGATATTTATAGACATACAACAATAATTTTGGACATGAGTGTAATAATCTATTCCCACACTACTACCAAACATTGTTCAAAACTGTAAATGTCTCGTTTCTCCCTCTCCGAAACATAATTTAATATCATAGTGCGATATACGTATATATTGTAATGTACAATGTGCTAATGTTTATAAACAACCACACGTGCTCTTGTTTGTAAACATCGACCACATCCACTTTCGCTGAAGTATAACACCTCACGTTGGATTACTACAAGAAGCAGACAACGGACAACCAACACCAATTACAAGTCACATGACGACATGGAAGCAGCAGCGCCACCGCCGCCCGGAGCGCCTATATGTTGGAAAACATCCAGTGGACACGTACCAGTCGTCGATTGGTCACCCCTCCTCTTCCTTGCTTGGAGCAGTAGGAGAAACCCAATATCAAAGCCTCTAGTCTGCTGCGGTACTCTTTGGCTTTTCTTCTACCTGGCTTAGCTTGCTCGGAGCTCTGTCGGAATCCTACCCTCAGTTGTTTAGACTGCTTTTTGAGACTCTGTGACTTTTTAACCTCATCACTGCTTGCCTGGAATATTGGAGTTTACTACGCCACTCTACCTAGCTTGCCTGGAGGGGCTACCTAATTTCTACCTCACAATAGAGAGTTGTATTGAGATATTTCTGTAAACACTGCTATTATAAGAGGACTATTTTTTAAAATAATAAACCAGTAGTGGGAGTCGATTTCGGACTCTGATTTACTTAACCTAGCTCTCTACCTATTACCGGCACTAGCAGAACTTTTACATTATTTTTCTAAACACCGCTTTTGTTTCACATGAATACTCAACTAGTAGGAATTACGTACTCTCTGTCACTCAGTTTTGGTGAGTGTTGACCTTATTTAATAATTTTTGACAGCTCCCTCGTGGCTAAGCGGTTAACGTACACATATTTGTCATGGGAGACACAGGTTCGATTTCTGCCGGGAACGCATGTAGTTCGGATCCCACGTTAAGCTGTAGGTAACTGTTCTCATATTGCCTCACTGTTGAAATGGACCCTAAACTGAAATTCAATTCAAATCAACTCAATCCAAACATATCCAATCACATCAAACCAAAATCAACAAAATCCCATCCTATCATGTTTGATATTATCTTAGCAAAAAGCAAATGTATAACTATGATATTCTGTAAATTATCATTGAGTGTCTTAGTTTATCTAGTAAATCTTCCTTTGGTTTTCAGGTATTTTAGTCTGATAGGAGCTCTGGGAGCTCTAGGCATATCCCAAGACAGAAGAAATTTATTTTAAATTAAGACTGATTAACGCGGTCAATGCGGTAAAGATTAAATTTACACGAAACAGGACATCTATTATACGTATGACGCCATTACCTACGGTAGGACTTTTTTCACCTAACAAGATACTAGCTGAAGATACAACCCAAGTGAACCGTAATTGTGTAAAATTATAATTGAGTTGTGTTGATTCCACCTTAACATTCCATTTAGCAGCGAGACTATAAGTGACGTGGACCTACAGCTTAGCTCCCATCGGGAATCGAACCCAGGTCTCTCAAAACAAAGCCGCGTGCGCTAATACCTTAGCCACGAGAGAACTCACTGTTGAGTTATAAGACAGATAATTACAAGCTGGAAATGGGTTCCGAATATAAGCATTTTATTGAACTTTGATTTCAGAAAACGTAATGCGCGCCTTCGTTTGTTGAGAAACAGCTGTCTTTTTAAGTGGAGCTCCTTCGTGGCTAAGCGTTTAGCGTACACACTTTTGGCGTCGGAGCCCCGGGTTCGAATCCCGGCGGGAGCTTATGTGGTTCGGATTCCACGTTAAGCTGTAGGTCTATGTCTCATTTAGTTTCGCTGCTAAAAGGGTAGCTAAACTCAAAAATCAATCAATGTATTTTTACATATACATAGGCGACTTAAGCCTTTACAGGGCCTAGGGCGAGGAATTCCTGTGGGGCCCTTCGCCGGTGCCATGACACAATATAAAAATTCGAAGTGTCGACGACAGAATATCGCCTCTCAAAATATATACGAGCATATCTGGGACTTTTCTCGATTTCAGTGGTGCTGGTTTATAAATTCCAATATTATAGGAAGCTGCTAATTACAAGCAATGTCTCGTAAACAATCAAGAATAATTGAGTACTTCTAGTGTTTTAATAGCTTTTATTATTATTATTATTATTATTATTATTATTATTATTATTATTATTATTATTATTATTATTATTATTATTATTATGCTGGTCATGAGCTTTACAATTTATTTTGAATATTTCATTCATCTCCTTATTAGTCATTTGGTTTAAAGTTACATCAAATCGAACAAGTTATTTGAACACAACCAAAGTTGGTGTTCAGATTTTCCTGACTACTGAATATTAAAACTGTATGAAGCTAGAAACATAATACAATGACTAAACATCTCTCTAAAATATTAGGATTTGAAATTAGATTTCTGGGCTTTCAGCATCATTCCTACGTTAGACCGTCATGTAGGAGGGATGACGTTTCTCGATGTTCACACTGGTCGGAGAATTGGAGAGGAATGAAGTGGTTTGCGACCGTTATATGAGGCGCTATCCCGGCATTGACCTGGTGTGAATTAGGAAAATCCAGGAAAAACATCACTTAGGATGACTATACTGAGAAAGCTTTTACGCTTCTTCGAAAGAGTGTCTCTAACGGGAATCGAACCTGGGACCAAGAGCAAAAGCATTAGTGACTACGCTACACGGTGCCATTCTCTCTAAAACATATTTCCAACATTCTTGTTCTACTTCACTTTGAACCTGGGATAGTCAGATGGTAGTTGTCCTACATTTAAGTCTTTTTTCGAGATTAACCTATTTCTGAATACACTCTTTGTAAAGTTGTGGCTCTAAACTCTTTGTGTTGTTTTCGTGACATTGACATTGCATATATCCTACAATATGCTTCGTGTAGCGTACACCCTCAGTTGAATCAAAATATTTCTGATCAAAAATAAACAAAATAAAGCAAAGTGATATACAGTATTTTAAATTCGGAATAAATTAATTAGTGTCTATTCTATGTGTTTCGCCAAGGTTCTCGTGTAAAACTTTTTTTTTTTTTTTTTTTTTTTTTTTTTTTTTTTTTTACTAAAATACATCCTCACTTTAGAGATTTTTTTCTTTAACTGTGGATCGAACAGGATGTTTAGCAGCAATCGTATTTCACTCTGTGTCACTTTTCCGAATTGGCGCGGGAGATCCGGGTTCGATTCCCGGCGGGAGATCATGTGGTTTGGATTCCACGTTAATCAGTAGGTCCACGTCTCATATAGCCTCGCTGCTGAACGGGACGCTAAACTAAAATCAACTCAACTCAACTCAACTTTTCCGAAGTGGGGGGGTCCCACGTAGCGTAGTCGCTGACGCTCTCGCCTTCGGTGTAAGCCGATCCCGGTGAGGGCAGTCGGTCGGAAAAGTGTAAAAGGCTTTTTCAGGCCAATCACATTGAATGAGGTTTTCCTTATTCACACCAGGCAAATGCGGTGTAACAACAATAATAATAAAATATGTCAATGTAACAATAATAATAATAAAAAATATAAAACAACGACGAGAATAACAACAAAACGAAACTTAATTAGCGCCAATTCGACAACACTGTGTCCTCAGATGTTCTCTGTATAGTGCAAGAAACAAGACTAACCAAATTTCATGGGTGGGTTGCCGACTGGGACACACTCTCGTGTTCTATTGGATACTAAAATTAATAGATCTAGATCAAACTTCACAATTTCTTGTGCTCAATATAGTACCATTGACGAAGGAGAAAGCGTTAACGATGTCGAAGATACTAATTCAGTAGAAACCTGTGACAATGTTTTATCGTATCTCCTTTCCCAAGATCTTTAGGGGAACTGTCAAGTTCACGGCCGATTATACTTCCAACTCGATTTTTGACTTTTGAATACCTTGCTTTTGATCCATGAAGATGCTACCGTATGTTTGTTCCTTTCTTCTCTTTCGTTTCTTATGGTTTGTGTTTGTGTCACAATCATGTGAAGACATTTTGTAAAGCCATAGAGATACAATATAGACTTCTAATAACAATATTTGCCTAAAATCCTATTTGGCTAAACTGCCGCAGATGGCGGCCCTGGATAAAACCCACATACGTCTGTTTTCAACGTTGTATTACAACTTATCTGCTTTTACTTTCATATAGTCTATTTTACCTACAATTACCCCTGTTTCATTTCTGGCCTTCACTATTCACTATTAATCACATATATTTCTTATTTCCACGCTTCTTTTGTTCTTTCCTACACTCGTATACATCACTATAGTATTACTGCGCAAAATTAGTACCTTGGAACTGTTACGTGTTGCAAAGTACACACTACTCATTAATGACTAAAACAGTGCGGGCGATTAAATATCATGTCTTCCCAAAGGGTGAGGTTAAATTTACATTGAAGTTGCACCATTCGCGCATGAAGTATGTCACGTGGTATTTAGTCGTCTTTGCACACAGAACTTGATTGATAAAACAGTGCGTGCAGTTTTACTATACGGATCCATAGTATAAGTAGGAGGAGGAAGAACGGGTTAGAAGCCCTGCAGGGCTCGTTTTCTTCCACCTTGACTCCCATGACAATACAGCAACATACATATCCTAAGTTAGTTAATAACACAGTGAGTTTGAAACATTGTTCGATAATGCTCTACTGCCACCTCCCCTCATATCACATCAATCTGCGAACACATACAGTCCACAATTTAACTTAAGTTCTCTTCCTTATTAATCACCCTACAGTGATGACCTTTCTAACATTTGTTGATCTCATTATCATATATAGTCTGATTCTGTTCATTTATCCGTAAATTTTGTACTTCGGGGCCGCCATCTGCGGCAGTTAACCCAAATATTTTAACTAAAAGTTTTAAGTTAACAGCAAATGATAACCGGATGCACAATACTTCTACTATAAGCGCCATTACGCATGAATCACACTAGTAGTATTGCTTTACCTGTTAAATTCATTACGCACTGATCATAGCAATTATATAGTGTGAAGTAGTGATGGGCAAAACGATTCATTTCGGAGAATCGACTCATTTACTTTGATTCACTAAAATGATTCGATCATTTAATTCGTTCATATGAATTGGTCGTCCGCGCATTCCTTTTGCGCAAGTGAATTGGTTGGGATGATTATCTCATTGAATCAGTTAGGTTTCCGCGCATCTCTTTTGGGCAAATGAATTATTCGATCATATGAATTGAGTAGGAACTAATCGATCATATGAATCGCTTGGGCTACTGAACTTCTTTTCTGCGCAAGTTCATAAATTCCTTGTGGGAAAATGCAATCTCGTGAATCATCTTTGCCACATGACACGGACAGCGTTGCATTGGGAGAGTGGATTGGCTCGGGAACTCTTAAGCTTCAGTGCAATTATGAAGTTTCAATAATATGCTGTTGCTCTATTCCCATTGTTGTTATTTTTGCATCCTGCTTTCATATTAGAGCTTGAGATAAACACTAAAAGTGTTGCAATCTCCACGTTTTTTCTACCAACTTCAGTTTTTCGATGAAATATTTTGTTGAAATATACTCCGTAAGATTTTCGCGGGATATGAGCAGTTATAACAATTTATTTTCAACTTCTTATTGTCGTACATATTAATATGGAGAAAAATATAGAGCTCTGTATAGGCGACATTCCTGCTTTTGGTTTTCAATACAGAAAGCATTATACAATGAGCCTGTAGTGTTATTTTCATTTCTAGTGGGTATTATTTGCCCAGGCCATAAACTTTGTAAAGTACATCATGTTAATGGATTTCTTTTGTTGCTGTAAGTCAGAGTTATACCCTGTAGGGTAAAGAAGATGTGGATGATTAATTAAAGTAAATTGCTACCTCGCAGTCCATTCTATTCTATCCTAAGGGTCACCATGGTTCACTGATAAAACTCTTGCCTCCTTTGCGCGGGGTCCTTGGTTTGATCCACTGCTAAGTAAGTTTGTAGTGTACATCATCATGTCCGTGGGTTTTATCGGGTACTCCCCTTTCCTTCCACACTCTCATTCCAACTATTCTTCCATCGTCATTTACTTGCCTTAATCATTCGTTTTCCTTAGGCTAATTGACATAAACATGGAACGTTAAACTGCAAGATTTCTATTTTATTCTATTATATTCTAAAATATGTTCTATTTTATTCTTGACTGAAAAAGATACTGATCTTTGAGATAGAGAAAAAGAGGGAGTTTACACATGAACATATATTTATTACTATTGTGATAATTTTAAAAGATTTAGCTCGGAGAGACTATGAATAAACGCAAAATGAAATGAAATTTTAAAGTTTTACGTTCCATGATTATCATCGTGTAGACTAAAGGAAACGATAATGATGAGAATGAATGAAATGGTGAAATGATGGAAGTGAACGAAAACAAGAGAACACCGAGAAAACCCACATATATGGTGTTTGTCCACCATAAATCCCATTTGGCGAAAATACGAGAAAGCCAAGAACCAAATCCAAAAAAATGAATGTTTTACCACTGAGCCACCACATCAATAAACAAGAGATGAACATATATTTGCGAAAATACTGGTAGCCCCAGTTGAACCCAATCTGAGAAATGCCCCGGCGGAAACTTCTTAGACCGGCAGATTTTCTCCCCAGCCACCCCTGAAATCATCAGTGTTTGTCTACATTCTTAACAGAAAACCGTTAGTTAGTTAAATTTCAGTTGAGTTGATTTTCAGTTTCACGTCCGGTTCAGCAGCGAGGCTATATGAGGCGTGGATCTACTGATTAACATGAAATCCGAACCACATGAGCTTCCGCCGGGAATCGATCCCGGGTCTTCCACATCTTGTTTACTTGGAAGCTCAAAAAACTATTTATGTCTTCATGTATGTTTCAATAGAAGTAAAGCGAAAAGTAGGTACCACTAAGCTTCGTTCCATGTGGACAAGTGTTTTTACTGAAAGATGCTATACACTGTCTTCCTAGAAAGAACCTTTATTCGTCTTTCTACATATACATTTTTAAAATCAATTACGTACAGTACAAATAATTTACAGTGCACTTTTTCTGTGTAAGTACTGTATTTACATTGAATATAATATAGTACTTTGAGTTGATTATGAAACATTAAAATTGACCTTTTTGGCTACTGCAGTTGAAAGTGATGAAAATAATTTTATCCAATGCACGTACAGAATCTTAATAAAATGGATAAATGCTCATCAAGAGTATGTTGATATTAACTACGAAATCGTATTACATCTAATTGAGCAACACTGCCAGCACTTCACAACGAGAAGCTAGCAACAAGAAAGTTTATTCTGCAAGTAATCTAACAACGCGGCTTCCTTTCTTCCTAGGAAACAACCCTACCACGCAGAAAAAAAAGAAAAAAGTCGCATGCACCTACAAAAGCAGGAAGGAAAGACGCGCGTATGGTATTCTTTCTTTTTCACTCCCCGTGAACTGCAAGCGCATTTGCAGAAGCAACCACACCAATTGTCTCACACATGCTGGCAATTTGTGATTCTCAATTCATTTCGATCACGGCAAACAATTCAGTGAAGTACAAATGATTCATTAGAAGAATCGATTCATTTGTGAAAAGAATCACAATTCATTTGATTCACGCCATGATTCGTTCATAATGATCGAATCGTTGATGATCGACACAACACTAGTGTGAAGTTTCAGGATAAACTGAAGAGCAACGGAATTCACTAATACACTGACCATTTAGATGAAGGGAATAATGGTAGCTGGTAGCTAATACTTTTAATTCACTGCGCATACATGTATTTTGGTTCCCTTCAGATGGTCCGTCTGTACATTTTTAATTGACATGACTATTTTGGGATTTTCTGAACTTCGGAGTTATACTAAATCGCACAACTTTGTTTGCTATTTATGCTTTCTGAAAATATCTGTAGACGGGGCGACGGAAGTTTGGGCGGTTCACTTTATATAAAGGCTGCAACTACTTTTATAAAGGTTTTATGAAGGTTGATGTATGTATTCCTTCAGTCGAATCACATTTTCCGTTCAGAAATAGACAAACCTGCGCAAAATGGTATACAGATCTTTTAAATTCGGAATCAACTTCTGTCCTATGTTACGAACGTTTATGAAGGATTACGGGTGCACACTATTACTACTGTATCCGCCTTTACTCACGAACTACACTAGTATGATAGTTCTGTTTTACATCTTAACCTCATTACATACTGACAATAGTGGTCATTTTATAGTGTGAGACTCCAGGATAAATTGAAGAGCAACGGAACTCACTAATACATTGACCATTTAGGTGCAAGGAATAATGGGAATACTTTTATTCATGATGTACACATTTATGTTTTGGTACCGTCCAGATAGGACACTTACACAGTATTAATTGGCATGATTATTTTGGGATTTTGTAAACTTCAGAATTTTACTAAATTACGCAATTTTTTCTCATAAACGTTTCTAAAAACCAAGTCGAACTCTGAAGCCCAGAGCTCTTCGGGCTTAGGGGGTTTCTTAATTTCTGCATTTTTAAAAATTTTGAAACACTTGTCTCTGAAATGTTTGAAAAGAAAGTTACAAATACCCGTTTACCGAAAACCGCAACTCGGTATACCCCATGGTTACCGAAATATGGGAGAAATAAAGAGTGATGGTGGGGTTTGCGTACTAGACGGTACAATTTCGAAACATTAATTACTGAGGCCTAACAACAATTCTAAAAGTAATTTCAATCCAAAACAAATACACATTCAACATTCCTATGAGGTTTGGGATACCATAGAGTAGGCCTACATACAACACCAAATTTATACATACTTTCAAAAAATGTCTTAATAAATTTTGGAGAACGTTGCAGATATAAATAGAACTCGATATGTTCTATCGATATGTAAATAGATATAACTCAATATGTTCTATCGATATGTAAATAGAACTCGATATGATATATGGGAAACGAAAAATAGAACTCGATATGTCTAACCGCTATCAAGATATTATCAATTAGAGAGAGGTACCATAAAATTTTGAGGTTTTTTGTATTAGATAGGAAAATTTTCACAGCGTTACAAATGTGTGCTTACGAAAACTTCCAGTTGGTACAACAAATGATTAAAACAGATATGATGTAATAAAAGCCAATTAGATGTTAGAATTTCGGAAACTATTATTGACCCTCAACAAAATTAAATATGATGATACTCCTATGTGGTAAGTGAGTACTCCAGCATAATTTTGACTGAAAGACTAGTTGAGTGTTACATTTTTCTTAGGCCATTATAACGAGTACCTCAAGCCGAGTAAAACAGTGTAAATTCCATTTCAATAGGTGTAATATAGCAACCGAGATAATTGGAATTATTGATGACGTCATAAATAGAGACTTTTATGAATGTGGATTTATGGGTCTCTGCTATAAGAAGGAGACATTTCATAAAACTAATATATGTATCTTAGTAGACAGTCTAATAGGCATTACGGATACATAACGGATACGCATTAAGTTTGGTGATACCCCTACGGGTTAAGAGAGAATTCCAGTATAATTTCTACAAAAATATTATTTCAGTTTTGAATTTTTCTAGAGCAGATTAAATAGTACACTCAGCTGTGTTAAATCGTGAAAACTCCATGTCAGTATCTAACACAGTAATCGAGACATTAGGAATTATATTTTTGATGACGTCATAAATACGAGGGATTTTTAGATATTGACTTTCGGATCTCTGTTATAAGGAGGACAAATTTCGCTTAACTAATACATATATCCAATCATCTTTGCTGCGAACGATTCCGGGTTCGATTTTTGGTGGGGACACTCGGTAGAAAGGTAGAAAAAGTGTGAAATCTTGAAAGCTTTCTAACACCACTCACTCTGAGTGAGATTTCTCAGAGTTTTTCTCATTCCTACCAGGCAAATACAGGAATGGTACGTAACACACAGGCCCCAGTCCGCTTCTTTCCTTTCTCAATCCTTTCTTCTTCCTCTTTCTTTGGAACCCCAGTATAGTTTCTACAGAAAGATTACTTCAGTATTTAATTTCTTTTAGCAGCTTAAACGCCTTCCGCACATCACACCACAGGTACGAGTTTTACATGCTGAAATCTAGATCCTAGTTTCCTCAGGAATGTTATGTAAGGTATTGTGCCATCTACAAGACAAGACGTAACATATACTTTTCAAGGAAAGATACAAAATTAGACAGAGGCTTTTCAAAGAGTGGGAAAAATGAAAAATAAAACGAAATGTTTCAGTTTAACGCCCACGATTAAGAGAGACGGTGACTAAGGTAAGTGAATGATGATGGAACAGTTGGTGGAATGAGATATCGGAAGAAACGGAAGTACCCTTAAGAAACCCATAGACGCGATGCTATTCAGTTACATAACTGAAACTTACTTTGCCGGGAATCGAACCAGGGACCCCACGTGCTAGAGGTAAGCGCTCTACCATTGAGCCTCATTGGCACTGAGACTCTCTACAAAAAATACTTTACAGCGGCGCAAATCTGTCTTCAACGTTGGAGGTCACTGGTAAAAGCATCCCTATATATATATATATATATATATATATATATATATATATATATATATATATATATATAGGGAAAGACAAAAAATTCTAAAAACACATCATACAGGACACGTAAGTTTGGCCCTCCACTTTACAACACATGTTGTGGTTGCCGATCGTTTTTTTTTTTTTTTTTTTTCAATGTCATGTGGACCTTCCTCTTCCGTCAGCAGTAACCTGTTCACCTGTGAGTGTCGTGGTGTGAAAGTGGTGCGATAAAATGGACGACCTGACATACTTCCAAAGAGGCATGATCGTTGGTGCCCGTCTGGTTGGAGCTTCAGTGGCAACAGTGGCGAACATTGTTGGAGTATTGAAAGGCACTGTGTCCAATGTCACGAGGGCAAACACAATTCATGGCCAAACGACGTCTGCAAAGCACAACAGTGGTCGAAAGACAATCCAGTCGGATAGGGACCGGAGTGCATTAAAACTGATTGTAGCAGCTAAAAAGAAGACTACTGCAATGTAAATTATGTCCGAACTCAATTCCGGCCTACAAAACCCGGTTTCATAGAAAACAGTGCGACGGCAATTTCATGAAATGGTGTGCAAGGACCACAAGACGTGGACTCATGAGCAGTGGAAACACGTAATGTGGCCCGATGAATCGACCTTTACCTTGTTTCCAACAACCGGTCGTGTTTACATATGGAGAACAGCGTCGCAGGCCTATGATACAAACTGCCTGCTCCCAACTGTAAAGCATGCGGGTGGTTCTATTACAATATGGGCAGTTATATCGTACTTTGCTGCAGGCTCCATCATAGCCCTGCATGGAATGATGAATGCTAAGGCGTATGAGGCCATTTTGTGGGACCAGGTTCTACCCATGGCCCAAATATTGTTTCCTGATTGTGATGGCATTACCAAGATGATTTGGCACCCTGTCACGCTGCAAAAACGATGAAATCATGGTTTGAGGAGCATGATCAGTAGCTAACACACCTCCCCTGGGTCCCACAATTACCAGATCTGAACATCATTGAGCCAGTGTACTCTGACTTAGAAAGGCGTCTTCGGTCTCATTACCTTCTACCAGCATCTCTTACGGAACTGGAGCATGTTTTGGAGGAATATTGGTACAAAATTCCACACATCACGATTCAGGAGCTGTATACGTCAATTCCACGTCGGATCCAAGCTGTTTCGGACTCAAAAGGGAACCCCACACAATACTAGGTATGATTTTCACACTTGATGTTGAAAATATTTATGAAGGTGAAAAACAATGCTGTTGAGGATCTAGGGAGCAGAGTTGTCTTCAACATTGATTGTGGGCAGATTGATGCTTATTCTGGGGGAGGGGGAAGGTAAAACTCATATTACAGTACATGAATCTGATTTCTGAGATGAACTTGTACATTATATGTCAGGAGATGTAGATGAAGTGGCAGTCGGACACAAATCATCAGATTTCTTACCAAAAAACACAGTTCAAATTGAATTATTGAGAGGGACAGTCCTCCCAGCTCCAAGGTTGAGGGGGACATTGTCCTCCTCAATCCCACGGGATTTACTTTCAAAAATGAGAGCACCTTCGCAACATCATTATGAGAGAAGATAACCCCAAATCTCGTCTCGTGGAGAACATTAGCGAAGAGATTGTTTAGTTTTTTTTATTGGAAAAACAAAAGAGAAAAAATAGTGAGAGCAAGCAGTTGTCAAGTTAGCATTGGAACACATAAAAAACTAGCAGAATACACTGAAAAAATACCGAGGTTGGCAATCTTGGTATTTCTTTATTTTATTATTTCTTTCACTCTCTCTTTCCTTTCTCGCATCCGTTCTCCATTCTCGAGAACTCCTTCGCCCCCTTTCTCCTGCTCCATTCGCCTTCAACATAAATTCCCTGTTTGTTCATATTTAATTCAAAAGACTCCCTCCCCCACCTCACCTCCTCTCTCGTGATGCACCTTTGCGTTTTAGGTATTGCGAAGAATGCCGTCGGTAATAATTTCCCTCCGACGTAGAAAACTGCACTGGAATTTCGCAATTCGTCTCACTGTCATCTCCTTTGAGAGAGAATTTGTGTGCTGTGCAACTTAGTAGTATATACAACAGTAAAGAATATACCAAGATAGGATAGAATCAGGCTGCGTGCATTCATGCTACAAATTACATGTTATAAACTGTTATAATTAATCAGAAGAAAATAATCAATATATTCTTCTTAGCAAGATGATAAAAATTTATACGAGTGGGGCACATTAGAAGAAAGTAATATTTTGTCAATATTGATCAGGGGCGTCATTTGAGGATACAGGGGACAATTGTCCACCTTGAGTTTGAGAAACATATGTTTTTTCTTTTTTTTCAATAATTTGTATACTGATAAAAGCATGATACTTTTGTCGGTGGACAATCTTTTCCCCTCCGCTACAAAATGAGAATTAACCTACTGATATTGACACGTTGCAATGGATAATTTTAACAATGCACTGCACCGTATCCAGATAAATTGCATAAATCAATTAATTTTCTTCTTGTTTAAATTCTTAATTACTGTTCACTCGTTAGCTGCTGAGCTGAGAGATCGATTCTTTTTTTAAAATCTTTGTCATTGTATTGTACCCTCCTACTAAACTTTTTGATCAATCTTCACAAAATTTTACAATCTTAGAGGACACCGAGGGAGGAAGTTCTTGCGTCAAGTAAATAAAATGATATACTTTCTTTCAGTGTTACGTCCCTACGGTAATTCCAACTAGGCTAAAGGAGACAGTGATGGTGACGATGAAAAATGATTGCAATGGTGGAAGAAGTAAAGTGAGAGGAAACAAGGGAACCTCGAAAAAACCCACAAATATGATTTTTGCCCACCACAAAGCCCACTTGACGTGAGCTGGGATCGAACCAGGAATGTACGCACCAGAGGTGAATGTTCTACCTTTGATCAACCATGCCCCCACTTAGTAAGGAGTTTAAAGGTTGATCACCTCAGTAACACATTGCGTGAGACAATGATTGCCTAGAAATTGTATCTTATATGGAGTTTCTCTAAAAGTATTGTACATCTTTCCGTTCACTATAGCATTGTAAAAGACAGATATTTCAAGGGAAAATATTTACTCTATCCAAATAACCATGTTTTAGAATCCTGTTGTACTTCTGCAACAATTTTTATGGGGGTAGTTGGTAAGTACTTCAAATTATATTCCCGTAGCCAAACTCCCTCTATAAAAATTGTTGCGTGAGTACTGCAGGATTCTGAAACATATATTTTTGGATAGCACACATATTGGTTTCTAAGTAAAGTCTTGAACCGACTACCGTAGGTCCCAAAGTATTGGAGATATGGACCTTGAAAGTTCATTTTTTTCATGTTTTCGGCCATTGGAACTCCGAAATGACTTATTTCTGCACCCAGTTTGGTGTATACTTTTCATCTTATCTTGGTGTCAGGAATCACAGTAGTAATGATTTAGTGTGGTATCCATTAAACGATACCACGCCTTGATAAGAGATAGTTTATCAATTGTTTAATTAAGGATAAGGGGAGATAGTGAGTATAGAAGGAGGTGATGCAATAGGGTTAGGAAAGGAGAAAGGTCAATTGATTGATAAAGAACACGTGATGTGTTTCACAATGATAGATGACGAAATAATGTTAGGAAAGGGGGAATGATCACTACGAAGGTCACAGTGAATGCTCCGTATAGCATGGCACCTGATAATAGCCCCCATGCAGGACCCATGGCCCCTGTGCAGGACCCACACGAACAGCATGTGAGCATATATAATTTATTAGAAGCTACCTGTTAAAAAAATGTGAGAAGATAAAAGGAAATGACCACTGTATAGGGACACCCTTCCCCTGTTTAATGAATTTTAAAAAAATATGACACAAGAATTGAACTCGGGAAACCCTTTAATAGGAAATAACTTTATTTTATTTTATTGCATTATTCAGCCATACTTGGTGTTCGTACTAAAGACGGAGTCTTGTTCTCGCACATCCATCACCGAAGAACTTAAGACATGAACTGAGGTTTAGCGCGCTTTGGAAATCAGGATGAATTGACCTTTGTACGATTAGATAAACTTGTTGAACGATGAGTAATTTTGAACATTGATACATGACTAAACATCATGTGACGATGAGTAATTTTGAACCTTGATACGTGATTAAACATCATGTGATAAGTAATTTGGGGCTACAACCGTATGATTAAGTAACACGTGATGAATCTGAAAGTACTTTAAATACACGTCCTAAGAGTGAAAATATATAAAGACACACACAATGCAATCGTATGAGAAGAAGGACCACTGCGATATTAATATTGAAGCATCACTATCTGATGCTGAAACAGAATTATATGAATCATCTTCAGATGAAGAATTTGATATTGATGTAATAGATTCACCAGTATTAACAGTTTCAGAAACCCCAGCATCATCACCATCTTCATCAAGATTTTGGAGTTTAGACTGTTCTTGTAATAGTCAAAATGTGGACCGAGAATGTATAAAGAAAGCTATTGAAAAATGGGAATTTAACGATACGTTAATATGTGATGGTTGCAGAGAAGGATCGTACCATGTGTATGCGCATGATTGTATGAATTTACCCCCAAAATTATTGGAAGTCCGTGCTTGGAGTGTTATAGCAAGCCCTAGTGTTGAAGATGATGTGTTTTACCTGTATGCGAACACCCACATTATTGGAATATTAACAAGAGAAAAATTTTATGAAGCATATGTAGAATTATTAATTGATATAGACTATTTCCCGGAATTACTAGAGGTTCTATTAAGAAAAGACAGAAGGAAAAATGAATCGCAATAGTGTGAGTGTTTTATGTGTGTTATGTAGTGCTGAAAACATTAATGTGAATTGTGTATTAAAAACAATAAATGTATACTTACGTGAGAATAATCCGCTGGATTGCAAATCAAGCACTCTTCATGATATTGGATCATTTGAAGCAAAGTATTTATCTCTTGATAAAACTCTTGGTGAACTTTTTGAATTATATGAACAAGAACATAGTGAAATCTCATTTATATGCTTTATGCGTAAAACTTGTGATCTTTTAAAAAAATACAGAATTTGTTGGACAAATTATACCATATTTCATTCAGCGCACAAATGAAATTTCACCTTGCGTAAATCAATACATTATTGATATTCAAGATTTTAAAATGTCTGATAACGAATTTATTATTCGTGAGTTTTGTCTTAGCGCATGTGATGATACAGTAAATTTCCATTACTTGGTAAAATCACCAATAGAATATAACTTATTGTCATTAGGATGCCAAAAACAAATTGATTGGCTGACATTGAATTTACACGGTTTGAACTGGGATAGTAAAACCGGATATACTGTATCATTCATACGTAACCTTGTATATCAATTATGTATCCTCGTCGCCAAAAGTGCCTTTACATCGCTGTGACGGGTATGTGATCGCGCAGTACTGCAAGGAAAGGATGGTTGCATAAGAAATTGTGATTAATTTTTAAGAGTTTTTATTTTGACTAGGGAATTAACAAAGGTGAAGGGAGAAAAGACACAGATTTGAAGCATCAGTGCACTGTTATTGAAGCATCAGTGCACGAAAAGATTCGTATTCTCAGTTTTTCTATTTATTGTTTTATATGTTAAGTTAAACACCACAATATGTATCACTGATATCGCAGATCGTATTATTTTTAAAATCGTGTTTTTAACCTATTGTCAAAACATTCATCTCCAGACATGATGTAGAGAGAAGAGAAAGAGATACGACATCTGTAATATAAGTATATGTGATTCACTAAGTAACTATAGAAATTAGTTAAAGGACACATAAGAGAGCAAAAATCAGGTCTAGATGTCTGAATTTTTTAAAAACGTCCTAGATAGGTGAAAATATAGTTAAAAATTGCGAAAGGTATCATGTAATTTACCTTTCTTTTCTAGTATACTTTTTCTTTCACATCCAAACATCTCTATTCAGAATTACGAGATAAAGGTGAGGAGAGAAACATTTCCATTTCAAGAATTATATCAGGAAAAAAATCTTTTGACTTAGACTAGTTTCGAACTCGCAACCCTTGAATCCATAGCGCAGCGCTATACCGATTGAGCTAACAACTTCTACAGGAAAAGCGTGATTTCTACAACTACCGGTTGCTGAATGGTGTGTATTAACCAAGTTGGCCGAGATAATTGCTTCATATAGCTATTGCAATAATAATAATAATAATAATAATAATAATAATAATAATAATAATAATAATAATAATATAAAGCAGAAGAACAGAATTTAAAAAGTCGCGTATGTTAAAAGTTTGACGTGCAGAGTAAGTCCTAATATGAGATTTTATTAATTATATATAATCAATGTAAGCGTGGTTTATTCGTGCATGCTACTCAAACTGCGCAACTCACTACCGTAGTCCCATAAGGGTTGTACGCGCATGGTACCGTAGCCTTGCGTCCTCCAACCGTGAAGAATGTTTCGGTTTGAACCTATGCGTGTCCTAAGAGGAAGGAGGAGATTCAAAGAAAGAAAAGTGGTTTAGAAATTATGCAAACGTAGAATATCTCACGAGGTGAGGTGATATAGAGTTCAGAGTGTCTTTCAGCTACTACTCTATACAAGACGTGCATCTACGACTTAACGTGAAACCCGAACCACACGACTTCTGACGAGAATCGAAACCCGTATCACCTCTAATTCTATTATGGGAGACACAGGAACATGTAAAAATAATCGAAAATGAACTATATTAATGTTAAATCCATAGCTTTTGAGTACCAAATTTCTCAAAATTAAATCCCCACGTTAAGCGGATTTGCATATCCAGGCTCCTAACTATGAAAACATTTACGATCACTCTAACCCCAATCATTTCACAGATTCAACCTGTTGTATATAAGTTATTAGGACGTAAAATTGAACATAATTTATACGAAAAAGACTTTTATGCATTGCAAGACCTGTAACTGTCAAATATTCACCACAAACTTATAGTCGTATCGACATAAACAAAAAGAAGTGTGGAGCAGGAAACTACTTTACCCAAAAGTCAAAAGAGACGCACTGAAGACATAGGAACGGGTCGAGCGGTTTGGGTCATTCTTCTTTCAATTACAAGTTTATGTGTTCAAACCGTGAAGTGTTTATTCGTTTTTTTCTTTTTTTAAAGTGTGTTCCTATTTTCCTGAGAGAACTGAGAACATTTCTTTAAATAAATCTTTGGCAACTACTTTTCTCTCAAATTCCATTAGAAGGGAATATTATATGAATTGCAAATCTAAAATCCACAGCTGAGAACAAAATATTATGTTCAATATTTCATTATTATCCTTTGATTAGTAATGAAAAACTAAGTATAAGCATTGACGATTTCAGAAGATTCTCCCCCGGTAATGGTCAATATATGAATGAGAGAAAACTGATAAAACATTATTAGTCCACTTTGAGCATAATCGAAGATAACTTATGGCCACGAAGAGGGAAATTTATGTCGACAGAGTCTCAAATTCTCCCACAAGTCATGCGCTGAAATCATCACTGTTTGAAAGGTTTCCTTAACAAATAGAATATTACATTTATTTCTCGTTCTACGTTTTGAAATGGAAAAATCCTAATTTTAAAGTGAATTATAATACGATAAACATAACGATTTATGGAACTAATGAAGTAAATATTCTTGTGTAAGTTATCGATTTCTAATCAGATTAAAACTCGAATATTCGTTTGCATCGCACTTTAAAGTAAATGCTCTCTATATATAATTCTTACTGGAAAGTATGTTTAACTCCAATTACTTAATCAATATTTTTAATAATATATTTTTATTGTAATACTTTTACTATTCAATGTTGTCTACACTACATTTCCCAAAGCAAAACCTCGCAAATGTATAGTGGACTAGTGAATATTATCAAATAAATTATTATTTTGTTTACGTAAATATTGCATCGCCTCATTTGAAACTTCGTACTTTAAATAATAATAATAATAATAATAATAATAATAATAATAATAATAATAATAATAATAATAATAATAATAATAATAATAATAATAATAATAATAAAATCATAGTCATACCTTTATCAGAATTTCAGTCTTAGTCAATAAATGAATTCAACGTGGTCTCTATTCGAAGTTCTATTTAATCGAAACCGATAGGAATACAGAGAGAAACTTCGAGAACAAGTAAAAGAAAAATGTTACTTTGGTGGGATTGGAAGTAACTTTTGCAGTGTCCGAGAATTATCCTGGCAGTGACGTAGACTTCGCTCTTGTTCAAATGCTATCCCACTGGTTAAAGCAGACGCTTCGTTCAATTTAACGTCCAATCCCAGGAAAGAGAAAATGCGCGAACAGAAATACCAACTTAAAAGCACGTTCCGTTCTCTACAACAGGAAAGCGAAAGGAAATGAACCGAAATGGAAGATTCTTTTTTGATAAATATACTTCTCATCTTTGTACAACGATAACTGGAGTTCGAGGAGACATAAATGCTACATTTTTTGCTATTATATTTATATAATTTTCATGAAGAACATGGTTATTTTATATTTGAATTTTATATTATAAGTATGTAGAAAATAATTTTAAATGATAGCCATTTATGTTTATTCTGTTCTAATAATACTCAGATTTCAACATGCTACAAACTTTCGTTCTATTGAAGATAGACACAAACATGCTCTGGACAAAATGAGAAGGGGGAGTCCAAAGTTTATTTTAAAGAAACTCCCATGTCTTTACCTATCACGGTTCTTGAGTTAGAGAATGATATATGAATGTGTTTCCTGGTCGCGGAAACAGAGCGTGGGGGTTAGTGAGTGTAGCTTCGAAAAGTATAACATTTACCAATAGGACATAAGAACAGCATTCCAGGAAAAACACACAAACAAATTAAAAAACAAAAGCGAAATGAAATGAACTGAAAAGCGCGTGTTTTCTTTGTGTAGGGCTGTACAGTCTATGCTGACTGGTGAAAGTTGTCAATCCTTTGTTTTATTCTCGTTCTCGAAATTTAGTGTATAAGAATGGGTGATAGTACCTTAAAGAAAGGCAAGCCGTTGCATTGTGATGCAGGAGACATTGTTTTTAATGTTTACAACTTTTCTTGCAGCAAACAATAATAAATCTGACAGTGTTCATGAAACCTCTCGAGCAACATGTGTCAGTGAGAGATCCGTGTGGCGAATTGTGCAAGAGAAGGAGTAAAGTCTGGACAACCCATCGTAGCACCCTGTAAAGCAAGGCCAAATATACAGAAAAGACAAAAAATTTAGATTCTTTCGATGAAGTAGTAGTTCGCAGAACAATTCACAATCTCTATGCTGAAGATATTGTCGCCACATTAAATAAATTATTGTGCGAACTTAAGAAAAGCATTGACTTCAAAGGTTTTGAGTGGGCATTACAACAAATACTGCGCATGTTGGGATTTAGGTTTAAAAAAAAATCTATTGGAAATAGAAAACTGCTTTTTAAAAGGAAAGATATTGTCGTTTGACGACATAAATAAAGGATCTAATCTTATTTTTTCTTTCTTTGTCGTAACAATGCACATATATATGCTAGCATTATTCAAATACATTGTTATATAAATTCTCTGTAGTTTGCTACCAGCATTATTTTAAACTGTAGTTACGACGTGGCGTGCGAAGCGTACCATCTAAGCACTATTTGTGAATAGCGTAAGTTGGTAGCCTTGCAACTGAGAGCGTTGACGTCACTGCCAAGATAGTTCTCGCCGAGCGTAGGAGTTCTTTACAATTTACAAACAAATGCCTTAGACAGTTTTTTTCTTTTCTTTAAGTTAACTTATTCACCGAACGTATCTGACAAGGGACATCACCCAATTGTCCGGCTCCGATTTCAATGAAATTTTTATTGCTGATAGAGGACATGTATTCATTACTTGTGATGAAAGAAATTTTTGCCATGGTGCATGTTTTCTATTTTTAAATAATTTTTAAAGGTTGTGATGTGGTTAATAGAGATTACTGCAGAAGTCCCTTACTACCCTTTGTAAACGGAGTGTTAATGAAAGAACAACCATGTAGATACGTATAGGACATAGGGGGAAGTCGTATGGTACGTATGACCTTGACGGCAGCCATCTTGAAATCCGCCATTTTGAATTAAGGTCAAGTTTTTTAAATGGGAATAGGGTAATGTGACACATAATTTCGGGCTAGAATTTAATCAGGAAGACAATGGTGACGTTAGTTTTAAAGTGCGCCCATTTGGGGAAAAGTTACGGGCATTTGATTGTTTATACTTACTATATGTGTAAGTCCCTTACCTCCGCTTCTAACCCGCGTATTAATGATAATAAGTGGATAAAGGTTTCGGTAATACATATTACGCGTAGAATGAAGTGATACGATAAGGGTATCATTGACGGCACCCATTTTGAAATCCGCCATTTTGAATTAAAATGAAGTTTCGAAAACTGAAAACCATAGCTTGTGGCACCACATTTTAATAGTAAATTTTCCCCAAAAGCCAATGGTATGCTTATTTTTGTTCTATAGTTAACTAGTATGAATTTATGACTCTTCTAATGAGCATGAAACGTCCATTATTCGATCTTTCAAATTGGCTACACTCTTAATTTTCACCGCATGTTTTAAGATTCCAGTTGGCACTTTGCAATTGTTGCCATGGTTCATGTTTTCTAAATTGATTACATTTTTTTTTAAGACTTGCGATTTGTCAGTTTATGAATAGTGTTAGGCTAAGCATCCAGCAATTTTTCTGAATTTTGAAGACTTTCCATGTAATTATTAATTTCCTAGTCAGTGTAATCATTTATTTTAAGCCAGAGTACATGAGGAACCTATGGACCTATGTGACGTAAAGAAATACAAATAAAATTATAACAAATTGGTGTTACACGAACTCAAAATTATCATGAAATGTGGCCTACATGTTGCGCAAACGATAAACAGTATTTTTTAAATAAATACAACTTTACAACTTTAAAGGAACAGCAGAAATGATAGAAAATATCAAAGAGACATAATATGACTGTTCCCAACATTGTTTGTACCATATGAAAACCGATAACTTGTTTATAAAGAGGTGTAACTTAATCGACTTCCCGATCAATACTGATTATAAATCTTACAAACATGAACCATCGGCAACAATCGCTAGAAAACGTACGGTGAAAATTAGGAGTGTTGCCAATTTGAAAGATCGAATAATGGACGTTTCATGCTCATTAGAAGAGTCATAAATTCATACTAGTTAACTATAGAACAAAAATAAGCATACCATTGGCTTTTGGGGAAAATTTACTATTAAAATTAGGTGCCACATGCTATGGTTTTCATTTTTCGAAACTTCACTTTAATTCAAAATGGCGGATTTCAAGATGGCTGCCGTCAATAATACCCTTATCGTATCACTTCCCTCTAGCCATAATATGTATTACCGAAACCTTTATCCACTTATTATCATTAATACGCGGGTTAGAAGCGGAGGTAAGGGACTTACACATATAGTAAGTATAAACAATCAAATGCCCGTAACTTTTCCCCAAATGGGCGCACTTTAAAACTAACGTCACCATTGTCTTCCTGATTAAATTCTAGCCCGAAATTATGTGTCACATTACCCTATTCCCATTTAAAAAACTTGACCTTAATTCAAAATGGCGGATTTCAAGATGGCTGCCGTCAAGGTCATACGTACCATACGACTTCCCCCTATGCCCTATACGTATCTACATGGTTGTTCTTTCATTAACACTCCGTTTACAAAGGGTAGTAAGGGACTTCTGCAGTAATCTCTATTAACCACATCACAACCTTTAAAAATTATTTAAAAATAGAAAACATGCACCATGGCAAAAATTTCTTTCATCACAAGTAATGAATACATGTCCTCTATCAGCAATAAAAATTTCATTGAAATCGGAGCCGGACAATTGGGTGATGTCCCTTGTGAGTAACTTGTCTCTATTTTCTACTCGGTTATATATGTTTTACAATCATTTCTGTTAATCTTGAACGACAGGAACACGAATACAAAAACATCTAACAGAATTAAAATTCCAAACTCCCCCACCGGGAATCGAACCCGGGACCCCATACACCTAACACACACGTGCTAGCCACTAGACCAGCGGGGAAAGCAAGCGAAATGCATTTTGTAGTATCTGAAGTTTACACCTATTTCATCCTGCTGTAATAATGTTTACCGTAGGTTCTCTTACGTATTCGTCTGTAAATATTATATAAATTATCAGAATTATTCATGATCTTCCATGGAAATTCACTGGTGCATGCGCAGTAGAAACAGAAGAATGCAGTTTGCTGATATTAGTCAGAATGCAAATTTCTAACAGGCTATCAGAATTCCTTATTGGAAAGTAGTGGTTCCCAACCTGGGGACGCGCAGCTTCCTCCTTAGTAAGCATGAAGTGGGAGTAAGGAAGCGAAAGCTACTGGCAGAAATGAATTGTGAAATAAATTATTATTATTATTATTATTATTATTATTATTATTATTATTATTATTATTATTATTATTATTATTATTATTATTATTATTATTATTATTTTTCATACCACTAAATCAATTTCTTCACTGCTTTCTCGTCGCAGCCCAAAACCCAAGCGATCTGAATGAGAGTTTGTTCCACTTTTACTCGACTATAATTTCTCCTCGCTGACTAACAGATAGTTCTCTACAGCCTTTAGAGCTAGGCATTTTGACAACTTGTAGAAATTTGCATTGTGATTCGTATTAGCAATGACAGTAAAGTGGATCTTTCTGTTTCTTCTGTGCATAATCAGCATCATTATATCAGAAGTATTCCGCCATTACCAGCGGTCACTTACCGTAAATGAGAAGCTGCCATGCTCCACAATCTTCTGTTAACCTCTCCATCTTCACATACGATTTTTCTGTTTTGATATCGCCAATAGCCTAATTATGTTTCTATATAGTCTAATTCGTCCCCTGCATCTACAGCACATCCCTCATGATACAGTTCCTTCCTAACCAATATTCCAATCAGTTTCTCTTCCTCTTCTTAAAATATTTTTCTCCTTCCATTTCCAACCATCTCATTCGTTTTCCTCTCGACACAGCTATTTCTCTCCATTCTTCTCCACGCACATATTTCGAAAGCCTCCAATTGTTTCTCATCATTTCTGCGTAATGTCAATGTTTCTGTCCTATAAATACAGTAAAATACAGTACACGAAGCATTTTATGAGTCTTTTCTTTTCAACTCTAAGGCCCCACAAAATAGTATTTTCTTTATCCTAAAGGCTTATTTCACCATTTCTATCCTTGCTTTTATTTCACGTTCGCATGTCATATCACTAATAATACTATTCAGACATCAAAAACTAGTCACCTGTTTTTTTCCCCGCTCCTACTTCTATATTTGACACCGATCGCTTCGTTTCTATCACTATGGATTTTGTCTTTCTAACATTTATTTCCATTCCATATTCTTCAGAAGCCTTTCTCAAGTTTTCTACATCTTATTAATTTTCTTTCTAGATTCTGCACCAGCTATCATATCAACCCCAAACCGTATACACCTCATCATTCTATCTCCTACCGAAATTCCATCTTCATTATGAAAACTCATTTTTTGCTATCTCTTCTACATAGCTATTAAATAATGTCGGCGAAATATATAATATCTGTTGAACTCACCTTTCAATTACACTGCCGGTCTACTGTGCATGCGCCAGTGAATTTCCATGGAAGACCATGAATAACTCTGATAATTTATATAATATTTACGGACGAATACGTAAGAGAACCTATATGAATAACATATATCATTCCTCAAAGTAACGAATACGGTAAACATTATTACAGCAGGATGAAATAAGTGTAAACTTCAGATACTACAAAATGCATTTCACTAGCTTTCCCCGCTGGTCTAGTGGCTAGCACGTGTGCGTTAGGTTTATGGGGTCCCGGGCTCGATTCCCGGTGGGGGAGTTTGGAATTTTAATTCTGTTAGATGTTTTTGTATTCGTGTTCCTGTCGTTCAAATTTAACGGAAATGATTATAAAACATATATAACCGACCAGAAAATCGAGACAAGTTTCTCAGATACATTCGGTGAATCAGTTAACTTAAAGAAAAGAAACAAAGTGCCTAAGGCATTTGTCTGTAAATTGAAAGGAACTCTTAAAGGTTAGTTGCAGTCCCACCAAGGTAACATTTTTCTTTTATCTGTTCTCGAAGTTTCTCTCTGTATTTTTAGCGGTTTCGATTAAATAGAACTTGGAATAGAGACCACGTTGAATTCATTTATTGACTAAGACTGAAATTCTGATAAAGGTATGACTATGATTTTATTATTATTATTATTATTATTATTATTATTATTATTATTATTATTATTATTATTATTATTATTATTATTATTATTATTTAAAGTACGAAGTTTCAAATGAGGCGATGCAATATTTACGTAAACAAAATAATAATTTATTTGATAATATTCACTAGTCCACTATACATTTGCGAGGTTTTGCTTTGGGAAATGTAGTGTAGACAACATTGAATAGTAAAAGTATTACAATAAAAATATATTATTAAAAATATTGATTAAATAATTGGAGTTAAACATACTTTCCAGTAAGAATTATATATAGAGAGCATTTACTTTAAAGTGCGATGCAAACGAATATTCGAGTTTTAATCTGATTAGAAATCGATAACTTACACAAGAATATTTACTTCATTAGTTCCATAAATCGTTATGTTTATCGTATTATAATTCACTTTAAAATTAGGATTTTTCCATTTCAAAACGTAGAACGAGAAATAAATGTAATATTCTATTTGTTAAGGAAACCTTTCAAACAGTGATGATTTCAGCGCATGACTTGTGGGAGAATTTGAGACTCTGTCGACATAAATTTCTCTCTTCGTGGCCATAAGTTATCTTCGATCATGCTCAAAGTGGACTAATAATGTTTTATCAGTTTTCTCTCATTCATATATTGACCATTACCGGGGGAGAATCTTCTGAAATCGTCAATGCTTATACTTAGTTTTTCATTACTAATCAAAGGATAATAATGAAATATTGAACATAATATTTTGTTCTCAGCTGTGGATTTTAGATTTGCAATTCATATAATATTCCCTTCTAATGGAATTTGAGAGAAAAGTAGTTGCCAAAGATTTATTTAAAGAAATGTTCTCAGTTCTCTCAGGAAAATAGGAACACACTTTAAAAAAAGAAAAAAACGAATAAACACTTCACGGTTTGAACACATAAACTTGTAATTGAAAGAAGAATGACCCAAACCGCTCGACCCGTTCCTATGTCTTCAGTGCGTCTCTTTTGACTTTTGGGTAAAGTAGTTTCCTGCTCCACACTTCTTTTTGTTTATGTCGATACGACTATAAGTTTGTGGTGAATATTTGACAGTTACAGGTCTTGCAATGCATAAAAGTCTTTTTCGTATAAATTATGTTCAATTTTAAGTCCTAATAACTTTTATACAACAGGTTGAATCTGTGAAATGATTGGGGTTAGAGTGATCGTAAATGTTTTCATAGTTAGGAGCCTGGATATGCAAATCCGCTTAACGTGGGGATTTAATTTTGAGAAATTTGGTACTCAAAAGCTATGGATTTAACATTAATATAGTTCATTTTCGATTATTTTTACATGTTCCTGTGTCTCCCATAATAGAATTAGAGGTGATACGGGTTTCGATTCTCGTCAGGAGTCGTGTGGTTCGGGTTTCACGTTAAGTCGTAGATGCACGTCTTGTATAGAGTAGTAGCTGAAAGACACTCTGAACTCTATATCACCTCACCTCGTGAGATATTCTACGTTTGCATAATTTCTAAACCACTTTTCTTTCTTTGAATCTCCTCCTTCCTCTTAGGACACGCATAGGTTCAAACCGAAACATTCTTCACGGTTGGAGGACGCAAGGCTACGGTACCATGCGCGTACAACCCTTATGGGACTACGGTAGTGAGTTGCGCAGTTTGAGTAGCATGCACGAATAAACCACGCTTACATTGATTATATATAATTAATAAAATCTCATATTAGGACTTACTCTGCACGTCAAACTTTTAACATACGCGACTTTTTAAATTCTGTTCTTCTGCTTTATATTATTATTATTATTATTATTATTATTATTATTATTATTATTATTATTATTATTATTATTATTATTATTATTATTATTGCTATAGCTATATCTCGGCCAACTTGGTTAATACACACCATTCAGCAACCGGTAGTTGTAGAAATCACGCTTTTCCTGCAGAAGTTGTTAGCTCAATCGGTATAGCGCTGCGCTATGGATTCAAGGGTTGCGAGTTCGAAACTAGTCTAAGTCAAAAGATTTTTTTCCTGATATAATTCTTGAAATGGAAATGTTTCTCTCCTCACCTTTATCTCGTAATTCTGAATAGAGATGTTTGGATGTGAAAGAAAAAGTATACTAGAAAAGAAAGGTAAATTACATTATACCTTTCGCAATTTTTAACTATATTTTCACCTATCTAGGACGTTTTTAAAAAGTTCAGACATCTAGACCTGCTTTTCGCTCTCTTATGTGTCCTTTAACTAATTTCTATAGTTACTTAGTGAATCACATATACTTATATTACAGATGTCGTATCTCTTTCTCTTCTCTCTACATCATGTCTGGAGATGAATGTTTTGACAATAGGTTAAAAACACGATTTTAAAAATAATACGATCTGCGATATCAGTGATACATATTGTGGTGTTTAACTTAACATATAAAACAATAAATAGAAAAACTGAGAATACGAATCTTTTCGTGCACTGATGCTTCAATAACAGTGCACTGATGCTTCAAATCTGTGTCTTTTCTCCCTTCACCTTTGTTAATTCCCTAGTCAAAATAAAAACTCTTAAAAATTAATCACAATTTCTTATGCAACCATCCTTTCCTTGCAGTACTGCGCGATCACATACCCGTCACAGCGATGTAAAGGCACTTTTGGCGACGAGGATACAATGAATTCAACCTTTTATTGTAAAGGTTTAGAAAAATCTCTTTGGATTAAGAGAATATTTGCATTAGATAATGTTATTGATTTAGAAACAAAACAATGTTCAGCATTAAATGATTTGTGTGGAAATACATTTAATGAATATTGTTATTTTCACAAAAATGTAAAGAAATCAGGATGTGCATATCGTAATGCACAACAGTTGAATTACTGGTGGGAATATGAAAGATTAACAGCATTAACTAATGCATTATCAAGATTGTAACGAGGATTTGTAAATTAAATGCATAAATATAGTTTAAAAATTTTTATTGTAAAAATATATACAATAATAAAAATAAAAAAATTACTTGTGTTTTCTTTTTAAATTGTTGTTTACATGTTTATAAACAATATCATCATTCTTTTTTAAATTTTTGTTGTTAAACAATTTTAAACACTTTTCAAATGATTGAGTGCGAATAATATGATGCAAAAAATATAATAGAAAGTATCCGCATAACACAGAATCATCGTGCTGATATTGTTCACTGTTTGTAAAATACAATTTAGTATTTTTGGATAAAAATTTTTTTATTTCCTTGGGAATGTCCATAGCAAGACTGTCAAAATAGAATCCATGTTTTTTATTATTAATGTACACTGCTACCCAGTGTGATCCACTTGAATCGGATGTATCAAGATTAATTACAAGTGGTGCAGGTGGTTCTACCATTACAGGAAGATTATCAATAGGATAAATTCCGGTAACACTTGCACCAGTCACTTTATCAGTCACTATTTTAACAATTCGTCACTATACATGATTATTATTATTTTTTAATTATAGTAGGTATGTAATTATCACTATTTTTCACATGAAAAACATAATCATACACTTTTACATATTCACTATATAGTAATGCTTCATGAATACTACACCTATATTGTCCAAAACGATGTTTATTATGTGCAAACTTGCGAACGTGAAAACTTAATGCAGTATACTTTGGACAGTCTATTTCTTCCAAATTTGTAACATTTCTTTGCAGAATTTCTTCAAGAAAACACTTTCTAGTTAATCCATACGTGTAAATACTGGTGGTATTTGAACAATATTGAAGTATTTCCTTAGGAAGTGAATACTCTACATCGCCTTTGTGCCAGGTAATGCCATATACATTTTCACTTAGATATTTGTTTGTATTTATGATTGGCTGAGACAGCTTATTTAATGGATATGGTGGTTTAAATATCCAATTTTGTAAAAACGGAACGTCAGGATTTACAATTGCTAGTTCCTTTACAATAAATTCCTCGTCATTATTATGGAATGCGGAGAAGTGTACAACAACCCTCATTCTACTCAACTGAATAAATTAGAAGGTGTTATCAGTATAAATATTTCTATTTTTGTCTATTTGTGCTAACGAGTCAAATTGCGCATAGACAATACATGTAATTGGTTCAGTTAAAATTTCTGAAAATGATACTTTTAAATTTACAGGAGAATCACGAACTACATCCCAAGTGTTGTCATCTAAAGTTCCAGTTGGAGATAGAATAAAAGCATACAGAGTATATCCATTAGGATATTCTTCAAGAGTAACAGTATGTGAATAATTTTGATAATATATACCAGTACCTGATATCAGAGTATAGTAACTTAGAAGGTATAAATCATTATTAAAATCAGGAGTAAGGGGGTTGTGAGGGAATGATTTTGATCCAACATGTAATTGTAGTTTGTTAACGTTAAAGTTCCGGAACTCATATGGATTAAGGTGTGATTTTCCATTGAAAACTGTGGTGTAAATGAAACCAATAACCAGACCTTTAGGAACATTACCCAGAAAGAGATTATCAAGGTTATATGACTTGACTTGTGCAGGAATAGTATAAGATCTTGTTTCTACTCTTGTGAGAGGTAACTTGGCCGTTTCTGAAACCATTCGTGTATTTAATTGCATAGCTAAATCTGCAACGACATCAATACGACGTACATGTAGAATAACTTCTTCAAGTGCAACTTTATAACTTGTATTTTCAGGAGATATTAAACAAAAGTTATCTTTGCTACGATGTAATTTTACACGTAAACTTACTTTATTAGGAAGCATACGATCTAAACTTACAATATCAGTATGAAGACGTCCGTACATTTCAAAAGATTTACTATTTTTAATTTTATTGGCACGCTTTTGAAAACCATCATTTGTATTATCTAATTTATTAAAATTTTTTGCAGTATCTTTATGCCACATAGCACATGCTAAATGTGTTTGAGAAGCATCATGAGAATAATTTAATAAAGTTTCAATCTATGCCCGATAAGGATAAGATCCTGATGAAGAACTAATTAATTTATCATTTAACGAAATATGTATTTGACTAAATAATGAATGTAGGAAATTATTTACTGGTGCAACAACATCATCATTAACTAAATTTTTACAATCATCTTTTGTAATTTTACAACGTACTCCCATGCGCAAAAAAATTGCGCGTATACTGTAACTCAAGATTTTTCGCATTTATTCCATTTTCCTTACATTTATGGGTAAAATTCAGTTATTAGTATGTGGAGATAATAGAATGCAATCCATCTAAGGAGATATTTCCAAAATATATAATAAAATAATAAAAATATAAGCAAAAAACAAAATTATGCTCGGTTTTGTGTATACTGGCAACGATGATTTCCAGGGATTTTTTCAGTAGCAGATCACAATTGCGGAGGGAATTCAGTAGGGGAATCGAGAAGTTGGATCAAGGAATGGATAGTGGACTAATATGTTGCATTTATTGGTTAAAACCTAGTGTGTAGATTGCCTGCCAAATATAAATTAGCTTCTGTAACTAAGATGTCGTACGAAAATATAGAATTAAACAGAAAAACTCTTATCTTAAGGTTCGAAGCGATACGCACCATGGTTATGAAGATTATTTCTTTAAAAAAAGAGCGAACACAACGTAGCCTCCGTGGTTAGGTGGATAGAGTGGCGGAGTCGTAGTTATTTTATGATTTTGACACCACATCGAATCCCATCCCATCCCATCCCTTTTTTTTTTTACAAAACATTATAATTTTCATGTTAATAAGAACCGAAGCAATATAATAAGGACAACTTACTGACATTTTGCTGTAATGACGTATTTATCCAGGATTAGAGAACTGTTGTTAATAGCTATTGTTTTCTGTTCATGTTGTTGTATAATTTCTAGAGATGCAAAAAAGCCGGCTTTTTTGAATCGATGGTTTTTTCACATAAAAAGCCGGCTTTTTTGGGAAAAAAACGAGAATTTTGGAAATTTTGGCTTTTTTCAACTTCATGATTTTTCTATCTAAATAGCTTTCTTATAGTATATTCTATAGTTAGATAAAAATTCCATGACCTGAATGTGATATTTCGCTCTGAAATTCACCATCAAGATGGATGGAGCACATGTTTTACGAATTAAAGCTAACATGAAGAATGTAGTATTTGAGGGTAATTTTAAAGGCTATTTAACTTTATTTTAACTTTTGAGTTATCGACATCTTTTTTCTTCTCTAGTTTGTCATCCGTGTTTCATTTCTAAGAGCTTTTAGTACTCTAGTTTCTAGCGCAAAAGTTAAACTTGCCCGTTTTTCTATTTATCCGTCAAAGCGTACGTTTTTCAATATATCCGTCAAACCGTACTTCCACATTTCTGTTATACTGTAGCTGTGAAGTGATTTAGCAATAATTTTCCGGACACAACCTTGAATACCAATTTATACAAATAGTCAGTAGCGGATTTAGAAAAGTACTTTAGGAGGTTTTTTTCTGATTGTTTCGTTTCCTAAAAAGTCCTAATTTATTTGGGATGTGCTTGAAGTTTATGAGTACAGGCATAACTAATATTTCGTTTCGTTTATATGTTTAGCAACAATCTTCCGGATACAACTTTAAAAATAATTTTATACTGAGAATCAGTGGCGGATTTAGAAAAGTATTTTGGGAAGGGTTTCTTACTAATGTTTAGTTTTTTTAAACATTCGTAATTTTTATTTGACGGGAGCTTAAAGTTTATGAGTAAAGGCATAAATAATAGATATTTAGTTTGTTGCAGACATTCCGTAACTTTGGGGAAAAGGCTTCAGTCCGAAAGACCGCCCCCCTAACCTTCGCAAAACCGTCACTGCTGGTAATTAGTAATAATAACGATTTAAAAACAAAAAAAAGGAAGTCGCCCAACTCATAGTACACGCACTATTTCTACATTCACAGAGGGAATGAAGAAAAGTTTTGTCAGAATGGTCGAATGCTGGTTGAATCCCGGACTTCCCGATAGAAGCGCAAAAGCTAATCACTCAATCATGTTTGTTGTGCAGTTGTATTTAGCTTAACTTAAATATATTCCGTAGTCTTTTTTTGGGGGGGGGAGTTCCGTAATGATATGGTGAATCCCTCTTGTTAAAAATTCAGAAAACTTGAGGATTGGATAAACTGTGATGGTGGTTCTATAAAACTTAACTGTAGAATTTCAAGAATATACAGAACCAAAAGCTCTAGATGTGCAACCTTTAAGTGTATCATATAAATCTAAGTATTTCTCTTATGTTTTATTTTAATTTTATTTTGTTTCAAAAAGAGGGTATGGAATATTTTGAAGTAAATATACTACATACTATTTTGCTAGTTATTTGTGTATTCTTTAATAAGAAGTGTTTACTTTTAGGGTTGGCTGGTTTACACCAACTTTTTTTTAAATAACTGGTTTAAACCACAAAAATAAAAAGAATGAAAAATGCGAATCGTGTGAACTTCATGGTAACGTTTCCAGATATCAAACCACCTGCAATAGTTTTATTTCCCTTTCACCTTTTAATCAAGGTGTCCCATGTTCAATTCTCGGTCGAACCACAAACCTTCTTTCATGCGTAACCCAAGTAGCGGTTCGGATGTCAGTTTAAGCGAAAATTTTCTCCTTGATAACCTCGGTATTTCGTAAGGATGTTAAGCCTAAATATACGAAACAAACCAAATTGTATATTTCTACATGCCTAAATGAATGTTGTTTTATAAAGAAGCCAATATTGCTTAAATATATTGATAGAAATTGGCAAAATTTATCGATTGCCTACGTAGCTTCCAACATTAGCTTGGATTGGACTTTCAATGATATCTACGTACCGGTACTAAATTTGTAATTTAATACCTCAGTTTTAGCGTACTGATTATGGTACGTTGACCTTTAAATTTTACATGCAAAGCAATAACAGGATTTTCCCGTTATTGTCTTACATTTCAAGTAATGACGGGATTTTCCCAATGGCAAGGGCGGGAGATTCTCAACTTAAGAAATTTACTGACTGCACTTCTTTAAGCTTATGGGAGTTCTTCCGGCATAACCCCGCTGTTGCATAATAACATCAAGGCGAAACAAACTTAGGCTATTTCTGTGAATATGTAATATAAATACATAAAGCAAAAAATCTAAGTCAAAAAAGCCTGGTTTAAACATCCCCCAAAAAACGGGTTTTTGGCATTTTCAAAAACAACTACGGTTCTTGCCAACTCTGCTTACTTTTGTATATAGGAGGTTAAAAAGTTCTTATTATATACATTGGTTAATCCTGTGGAATTCATAATGTAAATATGTTGAAGAAAAATTGTTTGAAATATTTTTTCGAAATTCATAGTTTATTTTCGATGTTTTATATTATTATCAGCATCAACCACTAATTAAATGATTTTTTGTGTTATAGAGAAGCGATAAAAAGTCTGTTTTATCAATTTAAAGCAGTATTTTGAAAAAAGCCCAAAATTTCCGAAGCAAAAAAGCAAAGCAGAAAAAACCGAGTTTTTTTCCAAAAAAGCCGGTTTTTTTCCGAGCCCTTGCATCTCTAATAATTTCTCTCATCCTGTTTTCTTGGGGAAAAAAGAATTTTGTCTCCAACGAAGTGTCAGGATATATACGGACAGAAAAAGACATCTTAGTACCAAACGTGATTTATCGTGATGAAGTGGACTAGTTTGCCATTAATAAAAAGAAAAAAATTGAAGTTGGCTTTTCTTTAGGTTTTAACTAAAAAGAAAAAAAAAATTTCTTTATAAGACTATACTTTATGAGGCAAGGTGTGTGATCATACAAACAAATTTAGCTAGGGAGTGAAAGATAATTGTTTATGCAAACATTTTACAGGTTTAGGTGCGTGAAACACCAATACACCATGGTCTCGCTTATCCGACCATCCTTTGTTCCACATACCATATGATCCGATATATCATTGCAAATAGCACCAATCGGCAAGAAGATCTGCAAGTTGTGGTCTTAATATATTTTTCATGCTGTCTAGTCTATCGCCCAGCGCGCCCGTCTACACCTTGACTCATACGTCTATCATTCAGTGCAGACACGTATCCAGGTTTTCTATTCGGAGGGGGCCCAACACGAATCCTCGTAAGCACGTAATTCTAATGTTTTTAAATATCAATAATAATAATAATAATAATAATAATAATAATAATAATAATAATAATAATAATAATAATAATAATAATAATAATAATAATAATAATAATAATAGTAATAATGCAACAGTTCTGTACCTCTCTTAAACTTTTTCCTACTTTTCATTTATAAACCGGTTTATTTTGGAAACTGCATTATAGCACAAACAAAATGAAACATATTTTCGAGAGAAATGTAACTAAAGAAAAGTGTCTGCTACGTATATCAGATAACAAAAATAGCAAGAAGACATGGAGTGTATCGTTCTAATATATTAAAGTTAAAAACAGAACGGAAACGAAATGTTAATCCTATTTAAAACTGTTGTTTAATTCCACCTGGTCAGTGGCGTATTTACGATTTTGTTTCGGGAGGGACTTTGCTAACTTTCAGGGGGGGCTTTGCCTGGAAATGTGAAAATTCTGCAAGATATTTCATTTACTTTACTATACTAAGTAAGATTTCGTGGGGGGCTTAAGCCCGGAAGCCAGCCCCCTAAATACGCCACTGCACCTGGTATAATGGCATTATGGTATGTTCTTAGAATTATAACAAGACAACAGCACATTGCCCAAAGTTTGGACACTGACTACTAGTAAACTGATATAAAAGAACCTCAAAAGGGTAAAGGCAAGTTTATTAAAAAGTGCTTGAGTTTCGGAGAGAGACAGCTCTCCGGCCCTCACGCTGGATACGTCCCTGATTCAGTGCAGTGCAGTTATTTGTTATAAAACATTATTATTAGATGCGTAATATGTAAAATTATATCATAAGTTTTAATTTTAATAGGTCTTTTCTTAACACATCCATATTATCCAGCGTTCTGCCTGCCTGTTTATGTCGGATAAGCGAAACTCTACTGTATTTCCAAAGCTAGCATATACATGAACTAGAATTGTATCGTCCTAGAACAGACAATAGTCTGAAATGCTTATATTAAAAGGCTGGAATAAAAAAAGCATAAGTACTGATTTGGAAGCGTGAGAACAAATTAAAAACAATTCAATATATTTCCTAGGTATCAGATTATCATCTTATTATATCGATGTGTATTCTTTTTTAAACATAGTTTTAAAAGCTATACCATTCGCAATATTCCTGAGGAAATCGAAAGAAAAACTCCTAGTGCCTCTTATGGCAAAGCGGCTTAAGTGCATGGTCCGAAACCGATTCCCACGTTAAGGTATAGATAAAGTTCCCGTACTTCAAAAATGCAAATCCGGGACGCTACTAAATTACGAGAATCTTTGAAATGCTTAAAACTGAAAGAATTGTTGAATACTAATTTACTTTCCTCCATTAGATAGAGTTGTTCAAGTATTACGTTATCACATTCAAATACAGAAGATATATATATGAGAATTTTAAGACAAATTACACTCAAATAATGCCAAATATTGTATATTCATAAATACAAAGGAGGCCTACATGAGCTTTGAGCGGGCCTGGCCCTCCAGGATCGGCGCCCTTGCCTTCTTCCTAGTTAAGCAAACGTAAGCAGATGATTTACTCCCTCCCCCTGGTAAGCAAAATTGTTTTCTTTTTTTCTCAAGTTCTGTTGTGTTTCGTGAAATAACAGCAGGAATTTCCTGATTACTTAACCATCTAAATGAATGTTTTCACTTAGAGCCATCCCGTCGATTCGCGTTGCCTAGGACTAAAATAAATTAAGGGTCAATAATGAAGATGAGACTTCAATATCAAACATGAAGAGACATGTGGATCGGAGATCTGTCTTTGTTCCAACTTTAATTTTTTCAAATCCATGATGGGAAATTATATTATGAGTACAATTTTCGAAATTAATAGTATACAATCGTAAAAATATCTTACAAAACGATGGTTTATTGCAAAATACTTTGACTCAAAGAATAAATTACAAGTAATAAACTTGTTACTTTTCCTGAAGAGTCTAAGTCGTGAATGAGACGGAAGCTGCCGAGCGTAGTGCTTGGAACGATTGCCTCACTTGTTCTACCTTCCCGTGGCGCAGCCTTGATTCGACTTGATCCTAAACGTATTATTCAGAAGTCGAAGTCGGAAGATGTTTCCCATTTTGCAAAACACTCTTGGTCGATTACAATCTGCCTCACTCGTGAGGAAACAATCCCATGCCGTAAGCGTCGGTGGACCACCGATAGGCAACTAGTGACATGTCCCCAAAAATTGGCGGTCCCGCAGCCAAAAATTGGTCCCACTTTCGTTTTGAAAATTATACCACCACCGGCAGAGAAGCGACGGAACGCCAACGAACCACAAAATTATTCCCCTAAAATACGTTAAATCGCCTATATGCGTAATTTCTTTGCATCAAGATGAGTCTAAAAACATTTTTTAAAAAATAAAACGAAAGTGCCCTGAGCTGGGCGTGAACCATCAACCTTAGGGTTGCTAATTGCGTGTTCTAAGGAATTCGTCACCGAGGCGATTATGAAGACACAGCTTGTAGAGTGATAAATCGTTGAAGTCTTTTTAATATTTCTAATCAGAATGGTTCTTTAACCGTGTATATTTGAAGACAACTGTTCGGAATCAAATCAAATGCACTCGTCATGTAATTTTATAACAAAATGGCAAGCGTCTATTTATTTTTTTCATAGTTCTCCCATATTCACTTGCTAGTGATCGGCGACAGTTGCCAACTAAATTCATACAATTATACGCACCCACCTCAAGATTTTTCACTTCATGATGTAAAGGCAGGAGTTACTCTTGACCCCCGGAGCTCAAATATTGTCCTTATAATAACAATTCGTCAGGGAAAAATAATATATAATAATAACCGCATGCACATGACTGGCGATAGTTCATGTTGGTCCCTTTACGATTCTCCGTGACAAATCAAACGAGCGCGGACCAAAATGAAGTCCTCGTTCTTACGTTGTGGTAACTTCAATACCCCCGATTCTAGATATCTGCTTCGACTCGACGAATCCCTGCCACTAGTGGCACGCTAGCGGCAATCCTTCGACGCGTCGCTATATCGACAATCGCCATTTACCGGCAAGTGAGCCACTAGAAGTTGGCGACGTTTACGGCATGGGGAAGCTAATAAACAAACAAAATAATAATAATAATAATAATAATAATAATAATAATAATAATAATAATAATAATAAATCTAAAGCCTTATAAAAAGTTTTCTGAAAAGTTACATCTAGCAAAATCATTTGTTGGTATTCCAGAACTGTGAATTCACCTTTATTCATAATTTACTTCTATCGTAGTTTTGATATGAGAATGATGTGTCTGAAACTAACACAGGTCATTAATACTTTTTTTTTTGCTTTACTCAGATTTAGCAGTTTTACTTAACAGTCAGTCAATTTGGATCTGTGATATCAGAGTTTTAGAGCTTTCCTTAATTTTTTCATTTCTAAAAGAGTTTGCAACTAACACCATTAACGTATCTCTTTCGATATTTCCATATGTAATGGCTTGGTCACTCCCAGTATATTTCAAACAATAAAATATTTACGGTGTCTTACTCCATTAATCCGAACTACATTTTATATCCAACAACTCTGTGCATTTTCCCTTAAATCTGCAAACTTTCTACTAGGTTAAAACTCAGTATTTTCTATTTTCTTCCTTTCTTGCTAAAACGAAAGTGTTCTTTAGACAACCTGGAATGATGACTCTATACTACATTATGTTGCATAGGGCATTTTATGTAGCATATCATTTGACAGTTGGACACTTTCTTTTTATATTGAAAGCAACAGGGATTAAGTCCTTCTACACTTATATGATAAGTAAACACATTCTTTTTTATTCGTGGAATTGTGCCAATGCACTAGGTCCAGAGAGTTTTTAATTTAAGATAATAATAATAATAATAGTTATTATTATTATTATTATTATTATTATTATTATTATTATTATTATTATTATTATTATTATTATTATTTTATTATTGACTTAGGTTTTCCTGAATATTAAGCAATATTTCACAAAAAGCTGGTATTTTTAAACAAATGTGTTCGATATCAAGTTTTCATAAAAGTAGTCACTCTCTCCTATATATAATTTCAGAGGGGCCGCGGTGGCTCAGTGATAAAGCGTTCACCTTTGGTGCATGGGATCCTTGGTTCGACCCCAGCTCGCACCAAGTGAATTTTGTGGTGGAGAAACACCATGTGCATGGGTTTTCTCCGAGTTCTTCCGTTTTCTCCCACTTTTTTCATTCCACCATTGCATTCATTTCTCATCATCACCCTGTCCTTTAGCCTAGCCGGTATAACCGTGGGTCGTAAAACTTAAAGATTTGATTTCAAATAATTCCAACCCAAACAGTTGCAGGAAGTATGTCATTTCGAATAAAACAAACCACTCTATAAAATTCTGAGTATTATTATTTTTTATATATACAATTCTAGCGGACCTTATTTCTAAATCGAAGGGTAAGAAGACTAAATTCACTCTCTTATTATTATAAATTCATTTCAATTGAAGCAGTTAAAATAGTTGGGAAAAATTAGAAAGCCATACCCTATATTCCAGTGTGCCACAACCGGATAACGTGGCACACTGGCGTGCCCAGCAAAATGAAAAGTGTGACGCAAACTTTTACCTATTATTTACAAGAATATTTGTCGAGTTTATTTTATTTATTATTAAGAACGATTTTTCCACGGATCAGCTCTCTGTATACAATTAAACAAGCAAGTATCACATTGAGGGAATGAGTGTAATTATTTACTTTAATAGTAATTGAAATGTATATATATATATATATATATATATATATATATATATATATTTGTATTTTCTACCGGCAATAACTGCATCCGGTCTAGAAAGCTGGGACTAACAACAAAGGAACCCGATGTGCTAAACACACACCACCTGCGCACTTCAATACACCAACGAAGGTGCAGACTATTCATGAATTAAAGTATCTCACCCAGTGTATTCTCCTAACATGTCTCCCAGCGATTACAACATTTTTTGGTATCTCAATCACTTCCTAGTAGGATAGGTTTACCTAGAGACCACTGATTAACCTGGTATTGGATGTTTCACTTTCTTACCTTTGGAGTTGACAGTCATCGGTTGGACAATCTCACACGCAAATATCTAATATTAACAACGTTTTTTCTATAATTTCGTAATATTGTATTATTTCTTTGTATTATTTATTAGGTTGGTTAGGCTTGTTTCAACACTTTTCTCTTTGCACCTACTTATTACCTATACCTTAACGTTGGATAAAAATACACTAGCTCTCACCGGGAATCAAATCCAGAACCAATGGACTTGAACCATTTGGCAACAACAAGGCACATTTAACTAGAAGTTTCGATTTTGTTAGGAAAATTGTGATTAGGTGTAACATTTAAAAATATATTTAAGAATGGGTACGGATGAAACGCACTGAATTTTCTCGCTCGAATTTCTTAAACTGACTCGTGTTAGGCTGCAGCTATTACTGAAACATTTATTTGGGAAATGCGAATATATAATGTGTTTTTGGAAAACTTTGTTCGAAGCAACTTATGTCCAAAAGTAAAGTACCCATTGGTCATATTTCTGTTAGAAATAACTTATGCCATATATTAGAATTATTAAGGAAATAATTGTATGTGAACTATGAGCAAAAGCGTCTGAGTACTTTCTGAGAAATCGTCAAAAAAAGTCATCCCCAAGAATAAAATATCCCTTGTGTATCTTTTCAGGACAAACGAGTTATGCTATATATGAAATACGAACAAAATTGCCTGAGTCGTTCTCCACAAAATCGTAGGGTAAATCTTACTCCGAAAAGTATTATACCACTTCTAGCTTTTTAGGATGATGGAATTATGCCGTATCGTTAGGTTATTTATGTGACATTTATTTATGAAATATGAACAAAATTGGGTCAGGCGCTAATGGGGAAATCGTCGAAGAGTAGGCTAAACTACCCTTCTGAATGTTTACAGGACGAACGAGTTGTGTCATATTGTTAGGTTATTAATGATACATTTATTTATAAAATGTGATTGAGAAAATTGTTCGAAAAAACGCATCCCATACAGTAAATTACACCTTACGTATTTTTTCAGAGCAATGATTCAAACTATATTTGTAAAAAAATAAGCAAAATCTTTACAGCTATTTTTGAAACAATTTAATTATTTTAAATTTTCATCCTTCAGTAAACTACCCGTATTTTTATGTCGGAGAATATAGAATTCGAAACGATAAAGTGTTATAAAAACTTCATGTCTAGACTTAGGTCCAGATACGTCGAACAGTATGGCCTCTATTTAAATGCATGTAAAAGCATGACGAACCGACAAACGAACCGATGGACAGACATCAAAATCACTTTTTTGATATGTGGGGGCGTGAAACTTGAATTCATTGAAATCTCGAATTCGATTTTTATCACTATTACTACAATTTCTTCTTTCGTCGCTTGAACGTGAAAAAGAATAGGAATACAACGACACGTAAGGTGATAATTTGTAATTCCCAAAATTTAATGAGTTACGTTTAATGTGTTGCCATGCTAGAAAAAAAAGCTTATGTCTGTTTGTTATATCATTTTAATATCAGTTTTTCACGCTACTATATAATGTAGAAATATGGTATGATTATCGTTCATATTCATTCTATATTTGGAAATATTCGTGTTCCGTATACATAGATCTGTATAATTTCGTTACGTTAAACGAAAGCATTCTTGCACTTGTGGATATGAAAAAAAAAGAGAGAGAGAGAGTCAATACTCTAAAAAGCAAAAAACAAGCACAAGCACACACACACACACACACATAAACGATCATTTAACATCAGGTCGATGTAACAAGGGGTAAGACTGGACAGTCTTTCAAGGTCGCGTATGTTCTTCCTGACACACAAACCCGAAGTGAGTTGTCTGCTGTTCAAGAACGGGAAGTAACATGCAAGACTATAAACTGAAAACAATAACTGTTTCCAATAGTACACGTATTCTAATACTGAATAAATACGTCCATTAAAGGATACTACCAATAAATTATTTCCTTATTATATTGTTTCGGTTCTTATTAACATCAAAATTATACACTTCCTATAATGTTTTGTAAAAAAAAAGGATGGGATGGGATGGGATTCGATGTGGTGTCAAAGTAATAAAATAACTACGACTCCGCCACTCTATCCACCTAACCACGGAGGCTACGTTGTGTTCGCTCTTTTTTTAAAGAAATAATCTTCATAACCATGGTGCGTATCGCTTCGAACCTTAAGATAAGAGTTTTTCTGTTTAATTCTATATTTTCGTACGACATCTTAGTTACAGAAGCTAATTTATATTTGGCAGGCAATCTACACACTAGGTTTTAACCAATAAATGCAACATATTAGTCCACTATCCATTCCTTGATCCAACTTCTCGATTCCCCTACTGAATTCCCTCCGCAATTGTGATCTGCTACTGAAAAAATCCCTGGAAATCATCGTTGCCAGTATACACAAAACCGAGCATAATTTTGTTTTTTGCTTATATTTTTATTATTTTATTATATTTTTTTGGAAATATCTCCTTAGATGAATTGCTTTCTATTATCTCCACATACTAATAACTGAATTTTACCCATAAACGTAAGGAAAATGGAATAAATGCGAAAAATTTTGAGTTACAGTATACGCGCAATTTTTTTTGCGCATGGGAGTACATAAAGATATAGACATGCAGGATGAATAAATTCTCCTGTTTCTCCAGGAATAACAAATTCAATTTGTCCTTCCGATGTTAATGTAGAAATAGGTCGATATTCAGCATTTATAGTTCCTTCAATAGCTGTTTGTGTCATTGGTATTGAAAAGAAATCAAATTCATTGGTACAGCATTCAGAACTATCGGAATTTATGAGCGACATTATGAAAAGATATCGTTTATAGGTTTACGTTTTGTTGGTGGTCCTAAATTTACCATTGCAGGAGCCTTTCTTTTGCGTGACCGTCTCTTACCACTACCAGTTAGCAACTGTCCAACTTTATTAATAGCTTTTGTCTTTCAATTATTACTAGCTTCTTTTACACTTGCACGAACCGCTTCTTTAAATGGTTTATTTTCCAATACATCACCCGCAACTTGCATACCGGTTTGCAATGCTTGACGTCCTACAATTTTTGCACCTTGTTTAAGAAATGGTAATGCAAAACGAAATAACCCTTTAAAGAAACTCCCTATACCATGTCCCCTTTGATATACAGGTCCTGAAAAATATGGTATTCCACGTCCACGATGTAAAGTAACACGTCTAGATCTCATTTTATTATTATTATTATTTAACAGGAGAGCGTTTAAAATGAAGTGTTACGGTCAGTGTCCCAGATCGGAATGGCAAATTTCGCCCTGCATGATCTTTTAATAGTATTTCAATTGTGTTAAAACAAAATTTTGCAAGTGGCATATAATGAATATCTTCAAAGGTAATTGTTTGAACTTTTCCATACATAATATCTGAAATTGTTGCTATACGCAATAATGGTGCTTTTGTATCACCTAAAAATTGATATTGTATAATGTCGATATATAAAAAATTTGATGTGGATATCCAATATCTACGTATGGTTGTTTGAACCCACGACGTTCTTTTACAAGATCTGATTTTTCAGAAAAACCTAATTGTAGAGCTAATGTAGGTGACAATGTAACAGATTCTACACGTTCATTGCATTCAACACGTACAATATTTGAAAAGCTAAACCGTATAAATCTTGATAATGTATTTAATACATCTATTAAATGATGAATGGATGGATAATATCCAACAACAACTTTACTTTTCCTAGGGTCTGCATTTTTAAATTTGTACCATACATTTTCGCCTTCGGTGACGTTATAAAATGTTAATGGAATATGTACTTCACTTAACCCTACGTACCAATTGGATTCTGATAATGTATATTATTTTTTAACTGATTAATAAAATGTGTTGGATTATTTGTAGGATATACATTTGTATTAGCGTTTGAAACTAATGTAATGTAAAAACTATCATCAATACTTTCAGAAATCATTTTCGTTTAAAGTGAAGTGTCAAGTTTGAAGTCCCGAAACGAAATGGTAATTTTAATCCGTGTTCATCTTTTAAGTTTACTTCTATTGTATTAAAATATTTCTTTCCAACTTTAACATAATGTGGTGTATGAAACACAAAAGATTTAACATTACCGTGTTGTACATTATATACACTAAGTTTTCGAACTAACGGTCCAATATTTTGTTGATGTTTTACAATATCAACACATACATTAATTGAATTTGGAATATTATAATCTAAATAAATGGAAATTTACCCCTTGATAATAATAAATCAACATTTCTAATTTTTGTGTATACTACATTTTTAATATCGTGTGTATTTTCATTAATAAATCCAAAAATATGTTGTAATCCTGGTGTAATACCAATCATACATTGATCTTCTAATTTTAAAGAATGTTTAATTACAATTTGATTTTTATTTTGTAAATATTGTAACATACGAACATTTTCAGGAATTAACTCAAGAATAGATTCGATAGAAGAATAATATCCCGGTGTTACACGAACATGATGACGTTTATCTTTATCATCGATAACAGTAGTAATAATTATTTCTTCATTTTCACCAACATTATAAAAACTCCACGGAATATTAATTTGTGTTAATGCAACACCCCATTCCCCATCACTTAAATCAATAGGTTGTGCTAATTTAACGCGAAATGAAGCTGTTGTATTATTATTAAAAAGTTTACAACTGGCATTTGAAGGAAGAGTAACGTAAAAGTCATGTGTAAGGTTTGAATTCATTTTGCAGACTGAATAGAATTGGATCTAATCCATGAATTCATACTTGACGGATATCCCAAACATTTTACATACATCCACCCATTTTTACGTTTTAATACTTTTTCAATGAGATAAGTTTTTTTGAATTTATAATTACTTTTTGTAATTCTTGTGCATAAAATATTCCTTTAATTTCTTCTCCATTCCAATCTTTTAATTTATAGGTCACAGGATTAGATTTAATACATTTATCAACAATAAATATTTCTTGTGACCATTTAGGTAAATATCCTTTCTCCAATACATCTTTATACTTACTAACACGAACATAATCACCCGGACTAAATTTACAGCTTGTATTCTTTTTATTTACGGTATATCCGTATAATGTTTCCCACACTTGATTCACATTGGAATCATTTACTTCTGCAGGTGCCATTTTAATACTTGAATGATATGAATGGTTATAATTATTGACAATTTGATCTAAAACATTAATATAACGATAAGTATTTTTTGCAGTAAAGTAACGATACAATTTTTCTTTTATTGTTCTTATAAAACGTTCTGCTAAAGCACATTTAATTTCGGAATGAACACTATAATGATTAATTTCATATTCTTTAAACAATTGTTTTACATGACGATTATAAAATTCTGTACCTAAATCGGTTTGACCATTAAACGCGGGTAACTTGAAATTTTTAAAAATTTTTCTTATTGCTTTTGCCATTTCAGGACCTTTCTTTGCTTTTAAGGGGACACAATATGCATAACGTGAAAAAATATCAATACAACATAATATATATTTATAATTATTATTATACTTTGCAATGTTTTGCATATCTGCCAAATCCATTTGTAATATTTCATTTGGTGCACTAACATAATACTTTTTCCGTTGAAAAACTTTACGCGTTGGTGCATGCAATGTATATGCATCTTGAGAAGCTAACCAATTTTTAATTTTCTTTTTAGATAATTTTGTTTTACGATGTAATGTTTGTATACTCGATAAAGAATTAGGATTTGAATAATCATAATATATTTTTGATAACTTTGTCATTTTACATACTATATTCTTTCCAATGTTTAAATAAATTAGATACTGCTTTAGGACTGGATGATTTTCTTATTTTAGGAATACGTTGTCTACTACTACTATTCAGTTTTGATACTGGTGTGCCAATAAATTCTTTAGGAACATTAAGTTCTTCTGATAAATTTTTAAATTCATGAATACCTATAGGATTTCTTGGATATTTTCTTGTACGAACAACATCATTTACTAAATCTATAATATTTGAACCAGGTATTGTTTTTCCTTGGATACGTACTATACCAGACTTATCCCACTGAATTTTATCGGAATTTGTCAACTGCTTTAATAATAGATCTGTTTTCCTACGTAGTGTTTTTGGTACTGATTGTAAAATGTCTGATACAAATGATAAAATAGAAGTATTGTTATCATGTTGTAAAGCAAGTGATGATGATGATTTTTCTTCTTCTTTTTCTTCATCCTGAATAACGGGTAATGTAATAGGCTTATGAGAAGAAGAAGATGTATACTGTAAGTAACGATGCAAAGCTTGTTGATATAATTTCCATTTTTGTTGTACACTAATATCATGACGTTTTATAATATTATTCATTTCCTCATCTAAACGTGATTGATGTGAATCTATACATTTAAGATTGGACTGAATTTCATGTATTACATTTTTAGGAACTAAAATCATTTTACGTAATTCTGACATAATTATCGACTAAAAATGCTACTGCCTACTGCTGCTAGAAGTGGTCCAAAAATTAATGGTAGAAGCGCACCACCTTTTTGTAGTAACAACCTCTTCTTTTTCTTTAATGCAGTACGCTGCTGAGATGAAGCGCGCAAGAGCTTTTTATGTCTACGTAATCGTTGCTTCTGACGAGGATTTAAAGGGATGTTTCCTTTTATTGTGTTTTTAGCTACTTGAGAAATTGTTCTTATTAAATCCCCTGAAGCATTTTGTAAAATTTGTTTCCGTTTTGTATTTTTGCATTTGCACAAAGGACGGAGCGTGTTGTAGTGTTGTTTTACCTTCAACATCTTGATACCAAGTAAATAAAAATTTCTGTGTGCATATCTTTTATGTTAGCGTATACATATATAATTTCATTAGGAAAAATATTTGTACGTATTAGCAATGCATTGTTTGTTTTTTGGGTTAGGTCAAATAATAAATAAGTGTGAGGCTCACGTGTTACCTCTTCGAATACATTCACGATTTCCTTACTATATCGAGGCATAATTTGCCTTGCTAAATATTGTATTTGTAATTTATCACGCGGATTTTTAAATACTATAATATAATGTGCATTCAAACTAATATCACGTGCATGTTTTGCTTTTGGAAATAAATTTTGAATAATAAATATAACAGTCAACTTTTTATGATGTGCATACTTTGTAAATAAATTAGCAACATCGCCATTAGTTTCTGACATTAAATCATCAAGTATTAATAATGAATTTTCTTTAATTTCAAAATTATTCATGTCAGGTATTCCTTCTACAAAACGTATTTTTGCATGTGCATCCAGGTTTGGTATTACTGCCCCATAACACCAAACAATATCATTAAATTTTACACTAAACATTTGATCACATTCATTAAGTAATCGATTTACAAAACATGTTTTTCCTGCCCTTGATGGACCAGCAATTAAAATGGTAGAGGGATGTTGAAACTTTAACATGTTGTACTCAAATGAATGCCTACAATAGAGCTTTTGCTTTATATACACCCACACATTCAATAAGAAAAGAGATAGAGGTTTCTAAGAAAACGATCCAACTCTTTGTAGATTCACAATCTACGATTGTTCTGAGCTTCTAATGAAGCGAAGGAAAAAATAATTATCAATGAGCTTCTAATGAAACAAAAGAACAAGCAAATAATTAACAACGAGCTTCTAATGAAGCGAAGAAAAAAAGTTAAAGCTTTTGGGTTAAAATAAATTATTCACACACTCATAGAGTGCTCCTACCACTTTCCATAGGAAATTTTAAGAATGAGCTTCTATAAGAAGCGATCCAACAAATAATTAACGACTTTCCACTGGAAAGGAGAAATTAAAAAAAGAAAAAAACATTCACAAAAACATTCATACTCGTTCGTGGGCCTACATCCGTAAGGTAAAGTTGCACGTTTTGGTATTGGTATATCGTCAGTCACGTCATCTTCGTCAACACGTTTACGTTTTTTATTTACCTCACTGTGTCTTAGTCTCTGTACGACTAAAGATACGGAACCCTGGTTTACGCACAATACTATTTGGGTTTTCTATTACTGTGGACTCTAATTGTCCAGACACTAATTTATAGAAACTCTCAAAGTTAATTTTTTCAGAGGTCCTATCGTTTATTGTTATCCCCCTAATTTTAAGTATGTGCCGAACATCCCCTTTGGCATTAATGAGCCTATGGCAATAATTTTTCGCACCTAAACCGTAGAAGGTTGTAAATTCCCAACCTTCTGGAATTTCATCTGTTAGATCACCCAGATAGTTTCCAAGTGGTAACAAAGGTTCCTCATCTTTTTTCTGTATATACATAATACTGTCAGTGTCACAATAAATGGCTCTGTCTGGTCCTACAGTCGTTAGTAATTTATAAAGTTCAAGTCTAGCCCACGAAGTAATAAAGGCAGCTAATATGACGTTTGAAAATTCCAGTGGGACATTTTCAGTTTCATTATCTCTATATGTGATAATTAAGTGATCATCATTAATTGGGACCACACTTTGAATTTCATACCTCGCCGACGTTAAATACCTAAGAAACGTAACTTCGTCACTAACGATTACACTATGTGACATATCAGTGCGCTGTCCCCATTTGCCATATAATAAATTGAGGTAAAGTTTTGCACATTGCCTCAATCCCGGGTTCGTCCTGATATTATCATAATTTAACTGTATGCCTTCATGAGCATAATAGTCCTCAATATATTTTTGTTTGTCTCCTTCATTTTTTCAATAAGCAGGAAAACCAGAGGCTTCCTGCTTCATCTGAAGGAAGGAATTCATATAAGTTCCGAAAAAACCACCTGAATTCCCCTCTTCAGAATCCATGAGTTCGAATTCCCATATTTCATGTACATCGAGTATTTTGTACCCTTTTTGAAGAGCCAGGTGTAACTCTGGAGTACAAAACGTACCTGTAATAGCACACTCATTGTCACTATGAGTACAATCATCAGAGTTTTCCTCTTCCATACATGTCCGGCATTAACCAAAAAGTAATCGGCCTCCAGCCACGTACGGAATAATTGGAAAATACAAGTTTTTCGGGGACAAAATAGTTCATTTTACTACACCATGAATACTTTCCACATCTGGAAAGTTCGGCCCCGTAAGTATCTTAGGTGATTTAACGGGCATAGGTTTACGTGACATCACATATGGATATAACGAAGTTATATCGGCGTAACATAACTTCTCATTACCCGTGCAATTCACATAAGATTGTAACACTTCAGTGCGTCCGCCATTGTAACAATTCTTGGGAATAAGGAAATCAGGTAGGTTAGTACAACGTTCTTTAATAAACCTTTGTACGTCCTTATCCGTCTTTACCTTTTCATCCCAAGAACATTCCCAGATTTCGTATAGGTTTATACCTAAACTTTTCAGGTACTTTCGGCGGAGCATTGTTTGTTCATATCTTTTTTCCATTGTATTGCATGAGCCTTGAGCGTCATGTAAAATGTCGTTACGGTTGAAAGGATAACAACGCGGGGACGAGTGCCAGTAACAACCATGAAATTCGAAGGCAGCGTTGAGTCCCTCATGCCATCCATCAACTTGGTACCTACCAATATACTTTTCCCCACCTCTCCTAGCATGCTGGATTTTTATCCCTAATTGTTTTTCCATATACATAAGCCATTGCATAGCTTTAGTACTATACTTTGTCTTATGATGGAAACCCAACGCGGGAATTACGGGAATAGTATTTTCAGGCAAGTACAAAGTACGATATGTACGCATTGCAAGACCTGCAATGGTGGATGATGTAATGAAACATTGCAAACCATTCGTTTTCTCTTTAATAATGTCACTAAATTTGATGATCGCTTCTGCTAGAATTCTAACATCGTTCTCGCAATAAGACAGCATTTCCTTTTCGAGGCTAAACTCCTCGCCACTTTCCGCACGTTCTTGGTGCCAGGCTATTAATTCTTGGTATTCTTCGGTGCTTCGTCCTTCAGGGTCATAGAATTCAAGTGGGGGATAGGGACCAACATAATTTTGATTTTCCTCGGTGTTAAATAAATATGGGAAATCTCCCTTTCTTAAATTTCCGCGCAGGCCTAAAGTTTTGGGAAGTCTAGATAATTTACATCCAATAAATAAATAAAAATCTTTAAAGAAAATACGATTACCAATATTAATATTAAAAATTTTCTGACCCTGAATTACCACATTAGGAATTAGATGCTGGTCTTCTATTAGATTTCTAAGGCAGAAAAGACCATCATATCTGCTAGCATTATGTGCAATACAAATTATACGTCTAAAGTCAGGTCGGTCTAACAATACATGGTTAATAAAGTCCGTCATTGTCTTAAAAGAAGACGAACGATTTCCATTATTATCACCACAAGTTTTACAGGACTCATCGATACCCTTATTCATACAGTTGTGGCAAATATGCTTACAGCATACAAGTACTACCACATGTTCCCTTTCACCGCGCGCAATTGGTGCCTTTAACATCGTTTCTATATCATATGCAATGTACATAAACCTATCAGTATGTACAGGCTTTTGTTGTTGTACAAAACATGTATGAGTGATATCAACATGCTTACGACAAGTCGTACAAAAGTGTTCACCACACACATGGTTTGATTTTCGACGCCTGTTATCAATAATGATACCACAATTATTGCAGATCTTAACATTATCACACACAGATTTTCCACCTTTATTACATTTCCTATGATTCTGAAAACATGTACCCTCAGCAAACTCTTTATTGCACGCATTACATTTAATTTTATTACTATTATAATTTCGTTCGTGTTTGCATTCATAAAAAGATAGCACTGAGTTTCACACTTATGTTTATATGCTAACCCGTTTTATGCCTGCAAACAATAATAGCAATACTTCAATTTACGCAGTATTTTTTTAATGTATGGAATAGGTTCAAAATGGCCAACAGTGTCACCTCTCTTATAGAAAATAAAAATTTTATTCTCTGCATACATTTCCGGGTAACGTACTATATATTCCCGGCCATTATTTTCATCTTCCTCATACACCACAATTTGATACTCACCACTTAAATATGATTGTATCAAATCCAGGTCTTTAAAATCACATCCACCCTTTGCTTTAACATCAACTCCTGCCATCTCGCAGAGAACTTCTGCTTAAAGAACCCATGTATCATAATCTCTTGTTTTTAATTTATATAAACTTTGCTTACTTGCGGTGTGCTTCGTAATCCCCCAAACAATTGCCATGGGAAGGCAGTACATATTATTGTTTTCTATGCGTATTAAACGCTTTTCCAAATAATCTTGATGTTTGGAATACTTTTCAACAGCACTTGCTGCATTTCTTCCGTTTCCATGCATACTCTCTGCTACGTGGAAGAGAAACAATACTTCATGCCCCAAAAGGAAATCCTCATTTGAATTTAAAACTCGTTCAACTGAGGAAAGGACAGTTTGAGCAGAAAAATCGGGTTTTCTTCTAAATGGAACATATACAGACTTGTTATTTCTACTATTACTACTATCAATATACAGTCCAATATAATCTGTGGGTCGAGCATTAGATAACACATGTTCTAATGCAAAATTAAATAAGCTTTAAATATAGGCCTGTGGATTATCAATAAGTCTTTCATTATCCACAGGTCTAACCGCGATTTCATGGCCCGTAAGATGAAACTTACGAAACCGTTTTCTGCTCTTTCTTACTACTTCGAAGTTATGATTACTCTGATTTTCCCCTCATTATTATTTCCACTACCACTACTACTAGTACTACCACTAGTACTACAATCAGTACTATTTGTACTTTTCCCATCATTGCTCCCATATCCAACAAACACGGGGTCAGGAGCATGTGAGGGTCCAGGTTGAGGATCAGATTGGTCCCCATAACCATGATTATCCTGTACACAAGGCTGATTGTATACAGGATTTTGTCCCTGGACTTGTTGCGTGGGTTTAACCACAGCATCGTCCACATTTTTAACCAATCTCCTCACTTCTGGTTCTTCATCGAAATTTAGATTTACTCCATCTAAAAATGCCAAGTCTTCATCACTCAAGTTATAATTTTCTTGAGGGGTCACAGTTATGGGTGATTCAGATGGAATTTAAGATGCATACAAAACAAAGCGCGAACCAAAATTTAAAAAGTTGGATAACTTTGTATTATTTATTCTATCTATTTGTCCTTCTCCGCACGCCATTAAATACATAAATCTGTCTTGAGCATAATTATAAAACTCATTACTGCGAAAAAATCCGTGCACGAATAAATCAAGCACATCGGCGGCTGAAACGCAATGATTTAAAAGTATAAGGTCATTACCTTCCAATGCACGAAGAGCGTGTAGTAAAGCCTCACACCTTACACTGGCTCGATGACCTAATCTCTGCAGCTCCATTATCGCCTTCCACGTACTGAAGACACGAGGATAGTCATCAAGACCGCGTAAAACTTCATGCAGCAAAAGTTCATCAATCATATTGAACTCACCAGTTGAACATAGGAAATCCATCTAAAACAAAAAAAGAAAAGATTTTGAGTTCTATGTAATAAACATAATTCTAGCAAAACAGGCAATAATCACTAATTTGTTTTGAAAAAACTACAAAAGAAACTTGTTTATTAATTATTGGTTAAAAAAACAAGCTCACCTAAAGAAATGTTCAAGGACTTGGTTTTAAAAAGTCTTGTTTACTAACTGTTAGTTAAATAATTAATGGTTAAAAACAACCTCAGCTAAAGAAATGTTCATTAAATTGGTTTTAAAAAGTTTTGTTTACTAACTGCTTTCAATAAATATATTAATAATAATTATAAAATACACTCACCTTCTAATTCTTAGTTGTTCTTCAAAAATTGGTAAAGATGGCCTCGCTAATGTTTATTCTGCAACTGCAGGGTCCACACACTGTAAAACAGTAATAATATTTTCACTAAATTCAGTACTACTATTGGCACTAGTAATATTTATTTTAAAATAAGTCAAGGGTAAACAGCACGTTAGGTCCGACGGTGTACAATAAAATGATATCAAAACGGAATATGATAATATATATATGTCATTACATTGAACAAGTTCACGCATGTTTTCACGCAATCATGTGGTAAGTATTGCCACCTAGCGGCCTTATTCAAAAGCATTCAGTATAGTATGAAGTCGTCTGCAAACGGGTTCATAAAACAACAGGTTTCTGCCCATTTTTTCAATTCCTATTCTATATGCATTTGCGTTAACACTACAGATCTATGTAGCCTTATTCCAGTTGTAAAATAAGCGAAGGCACATTCTATACGTATTTCCGTTAACAGTACACCTGTATGTAACCTTATTCCAATTCTGAAATAAGCTAAGGAACATTCTGTCCCATCGCAAAATTTATTCTGTAACTATATATAGCAAAAGAAAGGGCTTTCATTCTGTACTGCGCCCCACCGCAAAATTTATTCTGAAACTAAGTATAGCAAAAAAGAAAAGGTGCATCGCAAAATTTATTCTCAAACTAAATATACCAAAACAAAAGGTCCTCATTCTGTACTGCGGCCCACCGCAAAATTTATTCTGTAACTATATATACCAAAAGAAAAGGGACTCATTCTGTACTGCGGCCCACCGCAAAAATTTATTCTCAAACTAAGTATAGCAAAGAGAAAAGGCCCTCATTCTCTACTACGCCCCACCGCGATATTTATTCTTAAACCAAATATAGCAAAAAGAAGAGGCCCTCATTCTGTACTCTATAATTAAGCTTCCCCTAAATAGTCTTTAAATATCCTTAGTATCCCGTAACTACCCCTTCACAACCTTTAGTATCCCCTAATTACCCTTTGATTATTTTCTAAATAGTCCCTAACCATCTTTAGTATAACCCCTTGAATATTTTTAGTTTGCCCCCTATCTTCTCTGTTACTAACACATTGTGTCTTACTAAATTGTCTTCGCATTCTAGTTTCCGTAAATAATCCATCGCAAAATCCAAAAATAAGCAAGTGTGTTACATTGTAGTCTGTGTTTTGAACTCTAAATATCATAAAGGGTAATAAATCGGCTCATATTCCTACAGGCTACATTACAAATTGTCGTAAAGCATTTTCATTTATTTTTATTTTACAAACTAGGCAAGACATATAATTTTTCTGCACTTGTAATTAAACTGTAGCATAAAAATTACCATTTCTTAGTAAAAAACACAATTATTAATAAGTTATTTCAATTATAAAAGTCACTTACAATTCGCAAAAGTTAGATACGGTATCGCAACGCCTCATTAGTGGTGCCTCCTATCGGGTAAATTCTAAAACTTATAATGATTTATCTCCCTCCGCGTGGTTTAAACATGATGTGATCTGGAGTTAATGAAAAGACGTAAGTTTATTTTTTAGTTTGTTAAAGAGTAAAGGTATACATTTTTAGATAATTGATTACGAAAATTTTATATTTTAATTATTTTTATGTATATTGATTTATATTTTTCACGAAGTGTGATAAAAATACTGTAGAGCCCACATATGTGCATGTTCATTGATAATACATCGTGAAATAATATTTTTTTACAATTAATTAAACATTTTTTCATTTAACGAGCTTATTTTTAAATTTTTTGTATGTTTTTAACCAAAAGTATGTATTGGTATACAATTTCCTACAAATTTTAATTACCAGTCATCTAAATGTTTCGGAACTTTTTTTACTCGTTTACACAGATTTTAATCAATGAGTTCTTCACATGTTCACACGCTGTGAATAATACCATCCATCAAAATATAACTTGGTATGCATTGCCATCAAATTAAGACCAACTTGTAATAGGTGGCCACCAACAGTAAGTAAATGATGCTAATTCAATACAAGTACGTGTGTGCTCTAGCAAAAGTAAATAACTAATTTCTCTGCGCTAGCAATAGCGAAAAAAGTACTACCTATCAAATAAAAATTAAATGTAGTATTTCCTTAATGTTAACGTGCGCATTTTCCCAAAGAAGACGCGGTATTAATAGTAAAAAATATTTTATTACATTTAAAACACAGTGTGTTACTACATTTCGCGTCGCTGAGCGAGTGTTAGTAATACAAGGTCGTCCAGTAAAAGCGCGTTACAATAGCTTAGTAACAAACCACACGGTCGTGCATTAAAGGGGGCTTAATACAAGGTCGTCCAGTAAAGGTGCGTTAGCGACGGTTACGTTACAATAGGTTAGTAAAGGGGGTGTTAGCAATTATAACCATTTAAGGTTAGCTTAGTAAAAAAAACATGTGTTTTTCAAGTAAAGGCGCGTTAGCGACTATAGGCACCTTAGGTTAGTTTATTAAGGAATCATATGGTTTTCCAGTAAAGGCGCATTAGCAAATATAAACATCTTAGGTTACCTTAGTAAAAAAACCATGTGTTTTTCAAGTAAAGGCGCGTTAGCGACTATAGGCATCTTATGTTAGTTTATTAAGGAACCAAATGGTTTTCCATTTAAGGCGCATTAGCAAATATAAACATCTTAGGTTACCTTAGTAAAAAACACCATGTGTTTTTCAAGTAAAGGCGCGTTAGCGACTATAGGCATCTTATGTTAGTTTATTAAGGAACCATATGGTTTTCCAGTAAAGGCGCTTAGCAAATATAAACATCTTAGGTTACCTTAGTAAAAAACCATGTGTTTTTCAAGTAAAGGCGCGTTAGCGACTATAGGCATCTCAGGTTAGCTTAATAACAAAGTGTTCGAATAAATATTATAATAGATAGGCAATTTAATTTAATTTTTGTGCTAGGCAACTAATTTGTCCGCGCAAGGTAATAATAAATAAATAAATAAATAAATGGATGCCAGCGCGCTGTATTAATACTAAAAATATTTTATAACGCGTTCTCAAATGTAAGTTCGTGGTCACCTTCGGTTAAATATCCGTATTAGCGTACGTCCAATTTTAAAAAGTTCAACCAATATGTGCTAGGTGTACACAGCTCATTTTTATTTCGCGTTCGCATAAGTGCAATTGTAAAAGGTACAACCAAGATGTGCTAGATGCACACAGTAATTTTTTATTTCGTGTTCGCGTTAGTGCAATTTTAATAAGTGCAACCAACATGTGTTAGGTGTACACATATCATTTTTATTTCGCGTTCGCATAAGTGCAATTGTAAAAAGTACAACCAAGATGTGCTGAATGCACACAGTAATTTTTTATTTCGTGTTCGCGTTAGTGCAATTTTAAAAAGTGCAACCAACATGTGTTAGGTGCACACATTAATTTTTATTTCGCTTTCGCGTAAGTGCAATTGTAAAAAAGTGTAACCAGCATATGTTAAATGAAAATGGTATTTTAAAATTATTTCCGTAAATGCTTGCTATAATAAAAATAAATCTTCGTGTGAGCGCGCAACATTAATAGCATTTCAAACAAAGGCGCGGCATTAATGTTAAAATATTTTACAATTAATCACTTTTTTCTCACGTTTCAATGTAAACGCCTGTGGGGACGTTACCGATTGTGTTATACTTTCAAAGTAAATTACAATTTTACATTTGTTCGTTAGTCCTAGGTTTAAATATTAATGTACAAAAGGCGCGTCAGTGAATATATGTAAATATATATATATATCAACTACAATAATAACTTACAATTTTTGCTGGTCGTCCAAACTTCTTTAGAAATCGCAAACACACACACACGCAGTCACACAATTAATTACTATAAAGGCACCCTCAATAGCAACAACTATAATATATACAAAAAGGGAGCAAAGGGATTTATATATAAGTACTTTATTTAGTATAGGCGGAACCATTTTTCCCATAAGTCCATATGCTTTATTGCATATAGGCGGGGCATGTTCAATGTTCTCACCGTGAACATTGAATCCATACAATAATAATAATTGTTCAGTTCAAGGCATTAATCTCTAAAGTTGCAGTTTATTTTTTTCGTATTAGATTGTAATAACAAAATAAATGTTTTTGCCGTTCTCTGGTTATCTCTAAGTAATAACGTTTCCAAATTGTTTATATATATTTACAAATACAAGTTCAGTTTGCGATAGGGCAAGCGTTCAATAACCCATCAGTTCTCGTGATTATCGGTTTATTTTTTCTCTATCATCAGTATCAATTAAACTCGGACACATAAACTCGTGATCCATCTGTGATTAACTCTGTTGAATATCACTCATGCTTGTCAATAATAAAGGTTTTTAACCTCGCACGTGATTCTTATTCAGAGTTCTCATTAAGTTCAAATCATACAAATGTTTGTAGATCTTTGCAAGTAATCTGTGTTTCTTGTAAATAAGTAAAGTCTAGGTTAATCAGTTTTATCATTCTGATACGGTACAAAGTTAATCTTGACGTCACTAAAGCCAAACCAAACGGCTTTTCTCTCGTTCATTTCAATTTCATCGGCTCTCAAGGAAGGATGTCTGTGCATGTTACTCTTCAGCTCACAAGTAAGAAAAATGTTTTTAATAAATATTACCCATTTCATAGTATACCTGTAGTTGGGGGTTAGGAGGGAGAGGGGCTTATTTTAAATTTCTCACATGCTGTTCGTGTAGGTCCTGGGGGTCATTTCCAGGGGTCATTCACCGTGGTCCTGGAAACCAGAGACCATTTCCTTTTATCTGCTCTCACCTTTTTAATAGGTAGCTTCTAATGTTCTCACATCTTTTTAACAGGTAGCTTCTAATAAATTATATATGCTCACATTTTGTTCGTGTGGGTCCTGCACAGGGGCCATGCGGTAGGGAGCATCCACTGTGACCTTCGTAGTGGTCATTCAACCTTTCCTAACATTATTTCGTCATCTATCTCCAGGAAAAAAAACCTGACCCAATTTCATCACCTCCTTCGATACTCACTCTCTGCCCTTATCCTTAATTAAACAATTGATAAACTATCTCTTATCAAGGCGCGGTATCGTTTAATGGATACCACATTAAATCATTACTACTAATCACCTCCCAAACGTTCTCGGTGTTGCTTTTTTGAAACACCCTGTATAGTCCTAAAATAATGAATGAGCAATTAACGAAAAATTTCCACTAACGACAATCTACTTTAAGGATGAGTTTACTTCGGATAAGGTCCGCAGAAAATGACTTATAATATTTAAATTTCATACAAGTAAATATATATATTTTTTTTATCACCAACTGCACCATAGGCAAAAGTGGATCTGAAAAGGTACGGGGACGAATGACACCACGCCGTTCCCGTGCCTATCTTTGTAATTTTCATAGGAAGCGGGAAGACGCCATAGATATTTTTTGGAAGTGCGTGTACGACGTCTCAGCGCGTTCCCCTCCCTTTTAACATCCCTGAACTGCACCATAAGATGACTTCATTCCAGAAATAGGAGCGAGATATTTTAGTAACTTATAATTTTTTTTTCATAACATCTATACACGGTACAATTAGCTTTAACTGCCACGGTCAGGTGGCGCTGATTGCGGACTTATTCAATGTTACTTTTCATTAATAAGCTCTCTATCAATAATATATTTTGTTTGAGATATTCTTAAAAATATTTTTTTCCGTTCTATAAAAAATGCATTACAAATATCTTATATAATGTCTCATAAGGAGAACACCTTATGAAATTCTAAGACTTCGTGAAGCTCTTGAAATTTGTATTAATATATTTATTATTTTATTTTATTTAGTTATATATATATATATATATATATATATATATATCACCAAACACACTAATATCCTATGTCAACGTACAAACTGGAACAGAATTAAAAAATAAAATTGAAACAGAAAGGAATAATGTTTTCACTTTAAAGAAGGTAAAACTTAAATTATAAAGGTAACCGAGAAAGTTCACCCCTTTTTCACTCACTATCTTTTCCTTTCTGCCAACGTTCTGGAAGGCCATGGATTCCATCGTGGTAGAACTTGGAGGCCCGTAAAGCGAAGAAGATATGAAGTGCATTTTGCACCTCTACTAGGGATTTGAATTGACGTCCTCTAAAGTGATTTTCCAAAGAATGGAACAGGTAATAATCGGACGGTGCAAGGTCCCGGGAGTATGGCTGATGCACTAGTGTTTCCCATCCAAGGGGCGTAGAATGGTATCCCGGTCACCCTAGCCACTTGGGGCTTAGAGTTGTCCTGTAACATGAAGCCCCTTTGCGATTCAGAAGTGCTCCAGAGTTTTGAGGTTTTCTTAAACACGACTCAATTGCTTACAGTACACAGTTGCATTGATGCTCTGACCAGCTAGTAGCAGTTCACCAAATACACAACAGGCCCTTCTTCTGGTGCAGTGCTGGTTGCGGATGTAGTGATGAGCGCAAGAGTCTTGGTCTTGCAGTTTTTGCAAGAGTCTTGCATGCAAGACCAAGACCAAGACCAAGGAGTGCAAGAACAAGACCAAGACCAAGACCATACCTGCAAGACCAAGACTCTTGCGCAAGAGTCTTGCACAAGTACTGGCACTACTTGATTTTTTTTATATAATGTAAAAAAGAAGGAGATGGAATTCTTGGCTTCAGTAAAAATGCTGCTGGTGTGAATGTGTTCCCAGTAGTTTATGCAACCCGTGTGAGTCGATCTCCCCCTGTAGCTTATAGCAACAGTATGTCGTTTTCTGAATTGTTTGTTCGTGTTTTCTGTAGACATTACTAGTTTTCAAGCCACACAGGTGCCATCTCGCACCATGTGAGCGTTTTGGTGGACAAACACCATGTGCGTGGGTTTTCTTGGTATTTTTTTCGTTTCCTCCTACTTTCTTCATTCCACCATTTCAGTCATTTCTCATCATCACTGTCTCCCTTAGACTTGGTGCACAATCGTGGGACTTTAAACTAGATACTTCATTTTATTTCAAAGTATATTAGTGGTATTCTTCTTCCAAAACTAAGGAGAAATGGCTCCGAGACTCAAGCGTCCGTTGGAAATTTTCAATGTGTGCTCTTAAAACTAATATCGAAATCACATTTTCATGACATTGACAAACACTTAGTGCATGTGACCGCAAGTTTGATTTCATGGGCGGATGCTTATACATTAAATAATTGTTTATTAATATAACTTTTAGCCTCCTTAGGTATACGGTACAGCGAGGATTGAACGATATAACATTATACTACAACAATAAATTTGTTTTAACAAAAGGGACACTGACCAAAGCTTAAACCCACTTTATTTTAAATTATAATTTGTAACTGTTTCGGATATCTAGCATATCCTTCTTCAGACACTATCGAAAATAAATGAAAATACAGACATATATATATATTTATGACAAAGTATAAATTATTTAACCGTCATATATATAGTCATTATTATGAAAAAATTTAAATTCTTTTAACAGACATATATATAGTCATTGTTGTACTTTTTATTTTTATTTATTTATTTTTATTTTTATTATTAATATTTTTGTCCCATTTATTAATTTAAACTTTGTCATAACAATATTTATATATATGTCTGTATTTTCATTTATTTTCGATAGTGTCTGAAGAAGGATATGCTAGATATCCGAAACAGTTACAAATTATAATTTAAAATAAAGTGGGTTTTAAGCTTTGGTCAATGTCTCTTTTGTTAAAGTAATCAACCCAAAGCCATGAATAGTCTTACTAATAAATTTATATTATAAAATTTAAAGTGACTACTTTTGTGACTCCTAATCTCTTGAACCACCCGATCGATCTCGATCAAATTTTCAACATAGATGGAGTTTAAGCCTGGGAGTGTTTTCATCATTTCACTTTGACGGTAAAACTTAGTGGAGGGGAAAGGGGGAGTTATAAAACCATAAACAAAACTTAATAACTCTTGAACCAAACGACCAATCTCGATCAAATTTTTAACATAGATGAGGTTCAATCCTGGAATGTTATCTGTCAGTTCACCTTGACCGACCAATTACTAAGTTGGTGACTTAATAACTCTTGAACGGATCTCAATCAAATTTTTTACATGTATGAAGTTCGGCCCTGGAAAGCTTTTTTTTTTTTTTTTTTTTAGAGTTTGTTTCACTTTGATGGTAGAACTTAAGGAGGAGGAAAGGAGGGATATATATAGGAGGAGGAGTGATTTGATAAAAAAAAAAAAAACAAGTCAGAACCTCATCTATGTTGAAAATTTGATCAAGATCGGTCAGGGGTTTTAAAAGTAACTTTTAAAACCCCTGACCGATCTTGATCAAATTTTCAACATAGATGAGGTTCTGACTTGTGTGTTTTTTTTTTAATCAAATCACTTTGACGGTAGAACTTAGGGTAGGAGGTGGGGATGGAGAATGTACAAAATAAATAAAATTTAATTAGAACCACCCAACCGAACTCAATATCATTTTCAACATAGATGAGGATTGGAACTCAGGTGGTTTCTGTCATATCACTTTGACGGTGCAGTTTATGGGAGTGGGAATGAAAGATATTTAAAAATTATCGAAAATGACTGATATTAAAATAGAATCTATAGTTTTGGAGGTCGCTAAGATAAACAGTGATCGATGCTCTTTACATCCAAATTCAGCCCTGTAGCTTGGCGGAGGCGGAAAGGGAAGATGAAAAATGATCGAAAATGACGATTAGTGTCGAATCCATAGTTTTCTAGGTGGTTGAGTTGAATACTGACACTTACGATACCGTTTACAACCAAATTCAGCCTCATAAGTTGGGGGAGAGGGAGACACATAATAATGATCAAAAATGACCAAATATTAGTGTCGAATCCATAGTTTTCGGCGTCGCTAAGGTGAACAGTGATACTTCCGATCCCGTTTAATTGCAAATTCAGCACTGCAACTTGGGGGAGGAACAAGATCTATAAAATTATCAAAAATTACCATTATCAATGTCAAACTCATGGTTTTCAAGGTCATTGAGATGAACAATGATACTTTCGATGCCGTTTAAATTCAAATTTAGCCCCGCAACTTGGGAAGGAAGAGGGGAGAGAAACATAAAAATCATCGAATTTGACCGATATCAGAGAGCGCTTTACTAATAGTAAAAAGTGACAGACTAACGAAATATATTATTATTATTATTATTATTATTATTATTATTATTATTATTATTATTATTATTATTATTATTATTATTATTATTATTATTATTATTATTATTATTTAAGTTTAACCCAACGAAGTGGGTAATTGATGCTAGTAATCTTTATTCACAAGTGAGACTTCAAATAACTTGGAGTTTGATGCCGTTATTTTGTATTTCCAATACAGGCCAAAAGATAGATTGAATTTACACAAAAGACATAGACAGTTAAATCGTTTTCAATTTTCACTCAAGTTTTCTAAAATATTAAGAAGTTTGATTATAATAATTATGATTTTAATTTTCTCTGTCTTTTTTTATTAGTCAATATTGCTAAATATATCATCATCTTCATAATAGCTATTCTGCCATTATTGCCAGGATATTTGCTGCAACTGAGAAGCTTCGACGTTCGGTGGTCCTCAGCTAGTCTCTTTGTCTTGACGTAGCAATTTTCTATTTTAATATCTTCCTTCAACTAGTCTCCTTCGCTCCCTCCCTCTCTTTCCTTCCACAATACCCTCCAGCACGTCCCTCATAATACAGGTCCTCGTCAGCCAATATCATCAGCCAATATCCAATATCAGTTCCTCTTCCACCTCTTAACAATATCTAAAATTATTCTTTTTTCCCTACTGCTATTTTTTTTAACACCTTCTCATTTGTTGTTCGTTCAACACAGCTAATTCTCTCATTTTTTTCTCCATGGCCATGTATCGAAAGCCTGCAATTTTTTCATCACTTTTGCGTAATGTCAATGTTTCTACCCCATAAAGTACGTATTGGAGTAAAACAAAATCTCAATATTTAATTGGAATTTTGATTAATACAAGGATTAGCTAATCGTGGTTGAAAAGAAAAATCTGACGCCTTTAGCGTGTAAAAATAATTTTGCAATTCATGGTATTTCAATAATCTGTGCCATCTTGATTTTCTTTCATGCGTCTCAGGGGTAGTCTCCCCAGTTTGGGAACCAGTGAAGTGTTGGATCTGTTAATATATATATATATATATATATATATATATATATATATATATATATATATATATATATATATATATATATACACAGATTAAGAAACGTTGGGATTTAGGCATATCTTACAAGTAGTGAAGCTTGGTCACCCATTAAAAAAGAAAAGATCATCACCTATGTTGTACACTATCATGATACTTACACAAAGTTAAACTATATTACATTTAGAAACATACATTGTATTTCCGTTACTATTGGCGCATTGTAGAGTTTATTATCCCTTATATCCATAGTAAAATTTACCTATGAAAAGCTTGAGATTTCTTAAATGGAAGACTTGCAAGACTCTTGCATGCAAGACCAAGACCAACACCAAGACTGGGTGTGCAAGACCAAGACCAAGACTGGATCTTGCATTTGCTCATCACTATTCGGCTGCTTTGGAACCGGTTCATGGGATGCTAACCTATGATAGCGCCGCTGTTCAGCTTCGTACAAAACCCACTTCTCATCGCATGTCAATACTCTGTCTAGAAATGGCACCTTCCTCAGAAGAGGAAGCAAAAGAACACCGGTGTCTGCTCGCGTTGCCTTCTGGTCCGGAGTCAAATCATGTGTGATCCATCGACCCAACTTGTAGTGCTTGCAAACTTTATGGAGGTGCTGCCGAACAGTTTCTCCACTCACACTGAATTGTAGTCTTAGTTTCTCATATATCTAGCCACTGTTCGCCTCAATTGCTTCATTAAGATTTCCATTTTGTACATGTATTAGTCTTCCGGCACTCGGTGCGTCAACGCCCTTAAACTTGTTAAACAACCGCTTCACTGTTCACGTAGTCACGACACCCTCACCAAAGGCCTGGCATATCTTCTGCCCCGCTGCAGCGGCATTTGACCCCAGTTTGAACTCGTATTGAATACACGTCCTTATCAGGCTCTGTGGAGATCCCATGTTCACTCTATCCTTACGCAACTTCACGACGGAACAGCTTGTTGTCATAGTGACAACTTATTCAATTATCATGAAGGCTGCGTTCCTATCCGTTCAGAAAACAGATGACGATCATGGACTATTCAACGCTCTGTCACTACTTACCTCAAATTCAACGGATGAAAATCGTGAAACGTTCAGTGATACCAACTTACTAGAACAGAAATGATGGGCATTTCAAAAGTGCGTTCCTTATCTGACGCCATATATTTTTACATATTAGGATATTCTGGGCGATTTTTGTAATACATAGACCTACCAACTCTCCCGCATTATGCGGGAGTTTCCCGCTCTTCGACATTCGATCCCGCTCTCCCGCAACGAAGTAGCAAACTTCCGTGTAGTAGTATTCGTATTAGCAATGACAGTAAAGTGAATTTTTCTGATTCTACTGTGCATCATCGGCATCATTATATCAGAAGTATTCCGCCAATACCAGCGGGTCACTTACCGCGACTGAGAAACTGCCATACTCTGTTTTCATGCCACCAATAGCCTAATTCTGTTTCTATATAGTCTAATTGATCCCCTCCCTCTCTTTCCTGCCACCATACCCTCTAGCACATCCCTCATGATACAGTTCCTTCTTAACCAATATCAAAACCAGTTTTTCTTCCCCTTCTTAATAATATTTTTCTCCTTTCATTTCTATCACCCTATCATTCGTTTTCCTCTCGACCCAGCTATTTTCCTCCATTCTTCTCCACGCACATATTTCGAAAGCCTTCAATTGTTTCTCATCATTTTTGCATAATGTCCATGATTCTGCCTTATAAATACAGTGAAATACATTGTGAGCTAGTGGTCTACTATGCCACGCTTAGTTGCATGCATGGAGAGCATGCCCGCGACCGTTCGGTCTATTTAATGGACGGGTTCCGCAAGAATGTAATGCACCCCGCCCGTAGTTCCACAATATACGCTGTTGTTAATCGTGCACGAAGTGCACCGTCAAGATTTGTCCCTTAACCTTGACACCTAAGTGTGTAACCCCCATTCTCTGAGGGAGTGGGATACGCCCACTGCGCGGCCGGACCGAAGTCCTGAGTGCCTACCAGTTAACCTACTGGTTGAGGCAGACTGCTAGTGAGTCAGTCCTACCATGCTCTCCAGGCATGGCGCCCGAGCGTTATAAGGCAAGCTCACCTCCCACCCATGTTCACCGTTACCCAGATTCCTGGGATTGGCTCCCAGAAGCTACCGAATCCCAAGGTATGACCACAGCCCGGCAGAGTCCAACCCAATTCCGGGGCCCCCAGGCAATACCCGAAGGGGCTTGTTCAATCCCGGCCCTGCCTACCTTTATCGTTCAACTGGCAACTGCCTTGTCGTGTAGAGGTACCACGCACACGTCGAGATACTCCCGTATCTCATCCCGGACCCAATGGTACGTCTTGAGTCACCATTTGAGTTTGGTGCCGGCCCATATCCCACAGTGTTTCCTCCCTTTGGCAGGATCAGAACCGTTACCCAGATTCCTGGGATTGGCCCCTCCCCCACCTCCGTTTGGTCCCAATGCAGGCAGGAATCCAACACTCCCCTCCCGGTAGGGTCGTCCGAACAATACGGGACTTCCTCTAATTACGGTAGAGGTACACCGTACATTATCAGAGCCAATGACTGATGTAGACCGTTTGCTCAAGGCAGACATTGTCATTTGGGAGCCGTGTCTCCCGAGGGAGCCGTGTCTCCCCAGGTAGGCCCGCCCAAGCAATACGGGGCTACCTATCTTTAACGTGTTTAGGTACCATGTACACGTTGTAGCAAAGCTACATGTCCGAATCCCAATGGTACGTTTAAGCCACCATTAGAAGGGACACCCACACCCTTCCTTCGGTAGGGTCGTCCAAACAATACGGGACTACCTCTTCTTACGAGAGAGGTGAACCGTACATTACCAGACCCAATGGCTGATGTAGACTGTCTACCTTTAAAGACAATGGCCATTTGGGAGCGGCGGCTCCCCTGGTAGGGTCGTGGCTCCTGCACCCAGCTCACACTACTGGGACGAAGGAAACTCACTTCCTCAGCGCTCCTGAGGTACGAGTATGCGTTAGGATACCAAGTATCCCATCCCGGACCCAAGAGAACGCATTACAGTCTCTTTGAGGGCAGTACCTATATCATCCTCCCGGTAGGGCGTTGGATCCGCCCACCCAGGGCACACCAACTACCCACTCTTTTTAGCGTGTTGGGGTACCACGCAGCCTTATCTCCCAGACCCAAGGGCACGGCTTAGTTGCCCATTTCGGGGGATACCCGAGGGCTCACCCCCGCCGGTAGGTACGGCAGCCGAAACTACCTACCCCACTGAGGACGTGATGGGGTCACACGTACTCTCCTAGATCCAATGGCACGAGTTAGTCGCCCATTTCAGAGGATGCTCTCCGAAAGCTCACCTCTGCCGGTAGGTTGTTGACACCGCGTGCCACTTGCTGCCATTTGGTAGTACCGGCAGCGAGCTGGGCACAGTGTCACCCTATCTCCCCCTGAAGGTTGCCGAGCCACCACAAGGCATGTGACCCGGGATATACACACGGGGTCCCTCCCCCTTTCTCAGCACGGGCTTGGGACCGGCCATGGCGGGGTTACAGTGAAATACAGTATACGAAGCATTTTATGAGTCTTTTTTATCTCTATTCAAGGTCACACAAAATAGTATTTTCTTCATCTTAAAGGCTTCTTTCGCCATTTCTATCCTTGCTTTTATTTCACATTCGCATATCATAACATCACTAATAATATTCCTCAGATATCGAAAACTAGTTATTTGTTCTTTCCTCGCGCTCCTACTTCTATATTTGACACCGATCGCTTCGTTTCAATCTCCATGGATTTTGTCTTTCTAACATTTATTTTCATCCCATATTCTTCAGAAGCCTTTCTCAAGTTTTCTACATCTTATTAATTTTCTTTTTAGATTCTGCAACAACAACCATATAACTCCAAACCGTATACACCTCATCATTTCATGTCCTACCGAAATTCCATCTTCATTAGGTAGACTCGTTTTCGCTATCTCTTCTATATAGCTATTAAATAATGTCGGCGAAATACATAATTTCTGTTGAACTCACCTTCCAATTACACTGTCCGTCTATTGTGCATGCACCAGCGAATTTCCATGAAAGATCATTAATAATTCTGATAATTAATAAAGTATTTATGGGCGAATACGTAAGAGAACCTATATAAATAATAACGAATACGGCAAACATAAATCATCAATAGACATATTACATCAGGGCGAAATAGGCATAAATTTCAGACACTTCAAAACAGATTTCGTTCGTTCTTACCGCTAGTCAAGTGGCTAGCACGTGTACCTTTGGTGTACGGGGTCCGCGGTTCGATTCCCGGTGGGGGAATTTTAATTGACCTAAATGTTTTTGCATTCGTGTTTCTGTTGTTCAAGCTTAAAGGAAATGATTGTAAAACGTGTATAACCGAGTAGAAAATAAAGACAACTTACTCAGATACGTTCAGTGAATCAGTTAACTTAAAGACGAGAAACAAAGAGCCTTATGCAGAGCCGTTTTGACGTGTGATTAGAGACATACTAAAGAGTTTGACTAACATGTGTTTCCTGCAGTAGTCAGGCTTTTAGTATGACACTAATCATATGTCAAAACGACTCTGCAAAAGGCGGATAGTGTCTAAGGCATTTGTAACTTGAAAGGAACTCTTAAAGGTTAGTTCCAGTCCCACCAAAGTAACATTTTTCTTTTACCTGTTCTCGAAGTTTCTCTTTGTATTTCTATCGGATTCGAATAAATATAACTTCGAATAGAGACCATTGAATTCATTTATTGAGTAAGCCTGAAATTTTTATAAGATATGGCTATGATTTTATTATTATCATTATCATTATCTTATTATTATTATTATTATTATTATTATTATTATTATTATTATTATTATTATTATTATTATTATTATTATTTAAACTACGAAGTTTTAAATGAGGTGATGCAGTATTTACGTAAACAAAATGATAATTTATTTGATAATATTCACAAGTCCACTATACATTTGCGAGGTTTTGCTTTGGGAAATGAAGTGTATACAACATCGAATAGTAAAAGTATTACAATAAAAATATATTATTAAAAATATTGATTAAGTAATTGGAGTTAAACATACTTTCCAGTAAGAACTATATAGAGAGAGGATTTACTGTAAAGTGCAATGCAAACGAATATTCGAGTTTTAATCCGATTAGAAATCGATAACTTACACAAGAATATTTACTTCATTAGTTCTATAAATCTTTATGCTTATCGTGTTATAATTCACTTTAAAATTATGATTTTTCCATTTCAAAACGTAGAACGAGAAATAAATGTAATATTCTATTTGTTAAGGAAACCTTTCAAACAGTGATGATTTCAGGGCATGACCTGTGGGAGAATTTGAGACTCTGTCAACATAAATTTCCTCCTTCGTGGCCATAAGTTATCTTCGATCATGCTCAAAGTGGACTAATAATGTTTTATCAGTTTTCTCTCATTCATATATTGACCATTACCGGGGGAGAATCTTCTGACATCGTCAATGCTTATAATTAGTTTTTCATTACAAATCAAAGGATAATAATGAAATATTGAACATAATACTTTGTTCTCAGCTGTGGATTTTAGATTTGCAATTCATATAATGTTCCCTTCTAATGGAATTTGAGAGAAAAGTAGTTGCCAAAGATTTATTTAAAGAATTGTTCTCAGTGCTCTGATGAAAATGGGAACACACTTTAAAAAAAGAATACTCCCTTCAGGGATTGAACACATAAACTTCTAATTGATAGACTAATGACCCAAACCCTCGATCAGTTCGTATACCTTCAGTGCGCCTTTTTTGACTTTTGGGAAAGTAGTTTCCTGCTCCACACTTCTTTTTGTTTATGTCGATACGACTATAAGTTTGTGGTGAATATTTGGCAGTTACAGGTCTTGTGAAACGATATTTTAGGTTGTCCGGGGTAAAATGCGTGACTACCATCATAACCCCGAACAATACCAATAATATTCACAAGTCCACTATACATTTGCAAGGTTTTGCTTTGGGAAATGAAGTGTATACAACATTGAATAGTAAAAGTATTACAATAAAAATATATTATTAAAAATATTGATTAAGTAATTGGAGTTAAACATGCTTTCCAGTAAGAATTATATAGAGAGAGGATTTACTTTAAAGTGCGATGCAAACGAATATTCTAGTTTTAATCCGATTAGAAACCGATAACTTACACAATACTATTTACTTCATTAGTTCTATAAACCTTTATGCTCATCGTATTGTAATTATCTTTAAAATTGATTTTGTCATTTCAAAACGTAGAACGAAAAATAAATGTAATATTCTACCTAGGTATTTGTTAAGGAAACCTTTAAAACAGTGATGATTTCAGGACATGACCTGTGGGAGATTTTGAGACCCTGTCGACATAAATTCGTGGCCATATCTTCGATCATGCTCAAAGTGGACTAATCAAGTTCTATCAATTTCCTCTCATTCATATATTTCCTCTCATTCATATATTACCCGGGGAGAATCTTCTGAAATCATCAATGCTTATAATTATTTTTTTTATTACAAATCAAAGGATAATAATGAAATATTGAACATACTTAATATTTTGTTTTCAGTTTTGCATTTTAGATTTGCAATTCATATAATGTTTCCTTCTAATTGAATTTGAGAGAAACGTAGTTGCCAAAGATTTATTCAAAGAAATGTTTTCAGTCCTCTGATGAAAATAGGAACACACTTTTAAGGGGGGGGGGGGAAGGAAACGAATACTTCCTAGGGCTTGAACGCATAAAATTATGATTGATAGACTCTTGACCCAAACCGTTCGACCAGTTCGTACTTCTTCACTGAGCTTCTTTAGACTTTTGTGTAAAGTAGTTCCCTGCTCCACACTTTTTTTGTTTATGTCGATACCACTTTAAGTTTTTGGTGAATATTTGGGCGTTACAGGTCTTGCAATGCATAAAAGTCTTTTTCGTATAAACTACATTCAATTTTATGTCCTAATAACTTATATGCAACAGGTTGAATCTTTTAAATGATTGGGTTTGGAGTGATCGTAAATGTTTTCATAGTTAGGAGCCTGGATATGCAAACCCGCTTAACGTGGGGATTTACTATTGTGAAATTTGGTACAGTATCTATGTATATAAATATGAAAGTGACTTGAACCACTCGACCGATCTCGATCAAATTTTCAGCACAGGTGAGGTTTGGGCCTGGGATGTTTTTTTTTTTTATCATTTCACTTTGACGATGCAACTTAGGGGAGGGGAAGGGAGAACACATATAAAAAATGATCGAAAATGATTTATATTAATGTCAGTCAAATCCATAGTTTTCGGGGTCGCTGAGATAAACAGTGCACTTCCGATGCCATTTAAATCCAAATTCAGACCTGTAAGTTTGTGGAGAGGGAAGATACATAAAAATGATTTAAAAAATGACAGATATTAGAGAGGGCTTCCCCCATTTCGACTCACAAAACATACTACTAATGTTTCTTATTTGGACCCAGCGGATCGGGTAGTTGGTAGTAGTAGCGAATAAAAATGTTTACCATAATTACCTATTATTAAGCAATATTTTATGTTTTGATGAATGTCACAGGTAGAAATAAGCTATTGATGAAATAAATGAAATGGGAGACTGCCATTGAGTATAGGTAAAATTTTGCATAAAGATGTTTACTTTGCCTTATTTCTTTGTCTTCGTTTCTTTATTTTTACCTTTCCTATCTTTTGAAGCGAATGATTGAATAGCGATGTGACACTGACGCTACATCACTTGAGCAAGACAGCATAGTACAGACATCTATTGGTATTTTTCAGTTCGATATTGGTTAACTTGAAAAACGAAAAGATTGTTAAAGTCAATTTGTTCATTAAACAAAAAAGAAGAAGAAGAAGTTAAATTAAGTTGGTACAAATTACAGGGTCCGGAAATTAGTAGGACTGAAATTTTTTAGTAGAACACACCAACTTAATAGATTTCAAACTATGCCCCTTCTGTATCAACACAGCGTTTCCAGCGACTTTGCTAATCACTGAAGGCTCTGTGGAACGCAGAAACTGGAATGATCTTCAGATCCCTTGTTACAATCTCTTGAATGGCCTGGACTGAACCGTGGTGCCGTCCTTTCATGGCCCCTTTTCAGTCGGGGGAAGAGGAAGAAGTCTGCAGGAGCCACATCTGGTCTGTAGAGTGGCTAGGGAAGCTGTGTGATGCTATATTTGGTCAGGAAGTCAATGACAGTAAATTTATTGTGTCCCTGCGCTTGTCGTGATGAAGCTTCCATGATCCAGCGATGGACATTCCATCACAACTCCGCACACTCAATCTGTGATCAGAGTTCAAAACATTTCGCACTTTCACTACGTTTTCGTCACTTTTTGCCGCTGAAGGTCATACATCTTCAACTTGCTCTCTTCCCTTCCGAAACAAGTTTTGCCACTCAAAAAAAATTTGATTGGCTCATGGTATTACTCCCATAAGCCGTCTTGATCATGTCATGGGTCTCACTCTCAGTTTTACCCAGTTTGACGCAAATCTTCACTGCGTAACGCTGTTCTAACAAACGATTCATTATGGAGATGACAAGGCACCTTGAAATGGGTTTCTATTAAACTCCATGAAGGCTTAGAGGGGACTTGTACGCTGGTAGCTAAGACCCACCACTACCCAACCAGGGCAGTAACTTCCCCCTCCTTCATGTTTGGGCGTAAAAAAATCAGTCCTTTCCGAACAAACCCTATACAGGGGAGAGTCGGTTAATGATGTTCACTGGCTAATGACACCGACCCATCTGTATCTGTTTCTTAGTGTACAATGCGAGTCTATCCTGTGCTCACACCTAGGACCTGATACTAAGAGTCACAGTTTAAACAGTGGCGCTTGTGAAGTGAATTACAAGATAAGTGAACTTAAACTTTCAACTAGAAATTTGTAATTTTTACAGATATATTGGTATTATCTGCACGTTATAATATAATTATTAAAAGGTAAACTCTTAATTTTTATTCATGAGAAAAATGTAAAGAATAACAGCATGCTAACTATTGGTATATATATATATATATATATATATATATATATATATATATATATATATATATATATATATATATATATATATATATATATATATATATATAAGAGTTACCGTGGCACCATATCTTTCAACTTATGGGTTTAAAATGTAGATTTTGATTAGCTGTGTCCAAGGGCGCCACTTTTGATTTCTGGAACCGCTTCAAGGTGAAATTATGGATCAAAGATAAAAAAATGGGGCCATTTGGGCAATGCGGATTAGTGACCGACTGGGGTGAAATGTGTGTCATTCAATTCGTATTTACACATACATAAATGATTGATATGCCTTTTTTCCCAAAAATTCTATTTTGACCCCGAAAATTAACCATTATCTGGAATTTTAGATCTTCTATGTTCGTTAATTTTCCGGATCAAAATTGAATTTTCGGGAAAATGGCATATCAATTATTCGTGTGTGTATAAACACGAATCGAACGACACCCATTTTGTCGTAGTCGATCACTGGTTTGCTTTGATCAAAATTCAGGATTTTAGTTAATTTGGGGGGTCAAAATAGAATTTTCGGGAAAATAGCATATCAATTATTCATGTACGCGTGAATACGAATCGAATGACACCTATTTCGTGCCAGTCGGTCACTGGTTCGCTTTGACCAAATGGTCACACTTTTTATTTTTGACCCCTAATTTGACCTTGAAGCGGTCGGTACCAGAAATCAAAAGTGGTATCATTGAACACAGCTCATCGAAATCCACATTTTAAACCCAAAAAGTTGAAAAGTATGGGGCTACGGTAACTTTTTTTTAACCGACTATAGAATAATTATATTCAACGAGAGCAGTATTTCCTTGCTACTATCACATAACAGAAACAGGACTCTAAACCAGGAATTGATTCGAAAGACTAGAACATCGGATAAGATGTAAGAATATTTTGTAATGGAAATACGAAGAGTGCAAAATATGCTTATAATACTCATAATACTGAGTTATAATACCCCAATCATTGGTCGGTAGCCAAAGTAGGTCCAAAATGCTTGTTAAGAAGATAATAATGGATATGGATTTAACGGGGTTTAGTATAACGTGTCAATTTGATGTCATGTTTCACCTTTTAATGGGTGTTAGACGACACCGATTTAACAATGGATGGCAGCCACCTCCGAATTCATTTTCACTACAGATAAGCATTTTCAGAGAAAAATAGACTTAACGGGGTCTATCACAGTCCTCATGAATAAAACTGAATGTTTGATTCGTTGTCTTCTCTACATTTTCGTACAACTGATTTGCATATGTCTGGGTACTCTAGGAAAAAGACCCTAGGTTACTTAAAATGTTTGTTTCTTTGTCTTTTATAGGTTATAAAAGGCTGACTTGGCACACCTCTAAGTATCTCTAGTTAAGATATCTTAGGATACTTATAATTTTTCACGGACATTTCTGGGTATTTGGTGCAGATTAAAAATAGGTGTACCAATACAAAATCATTACAACATATGTGACCTTTTCGATAGAATCGAGTCTTAGCACTTTCAGAAATTATACTTTATAAACGATATTCCATTCTTCGGTTGGTATTTACTTTAACAGGACATGGTTATTATGTCTCTAAATAATGTACAGTGTTTTCTGTCAAAATTTCGATAGACTATAGGCTAGCTATATTTTTTAATTGGGGCAACGCCAGGTACACTAGCTACTAGTCTGATATTTAGGAGGGAAAATGTTAGCAGCTAATAAAATGTATGGCCAGGCGTTAGAAAGTAGAAAGAAATATCTTACATTTTTATTTGAGAATATGAGATCATAATTACCAAGCAGTTCAAGCTTAATATTTCAGGAGATTTAATGATATGAAATGAAATCTTTGAGCTTTACGTCCCACGGTTATGCTGGATAGGCTAAAGGAGACGGTGATGATGATTAATGAATGAAATGCTGGAATGAAGAAAATGGGAGGAAACGGGAGAACCCCGAGGAAAACCACATACGGTGTTTATTCACCACAAAGTTCACTTGGCGGGGGCTGGGATCAAACATGGGACCCCAAGCACCAGAGGTCAGCGCTCTACCACTGAGTCACCGCGGCCCCTTAGGAGATTTAATATATTTGTTACATTTTCCTTCATACTTTGAAAAGGTTTCATGCTGCTACTCATGGAAGGCTTGCACTGCAATTTGTTTGACAGAATATGAGTGCGACGAGAGGATACCATCGCCGGATGCTTGCGAACAAAATGCCGATACATTTCATGCAACTGACCACTGTAATACCCTGTACTTATAATTTCAACTCGAAAGACACGGACATGGTGGATCACCCCTTCATACACCCCCCACCTATTATATATATGTCCAAAAGTGAAGAGGTGATTGCGGACAACCAAATAAGCAAAAATATTCCTATAAACATGGGTCCGATGCTGCTTCGTTTCCGAGATACAGGGTGTTCAAATGTCGAGTCCCTCCAATGGCTCACTGTGGGAAAGTGAATGGAAATGTTCAATATTACAGGAATAATATAATCAAGTGGAATTATGCCAGTGCAAATACATTTAAACTAACATAGGGAACGAAACTGATTAACATTTAAGATTATTGGGTTGTCAGGGTTGCCAACCTGGTACAAAGTGTTACGTTTCCAAATAGCACTAGACGTCCACATGTTAGCATATGGTTGTTGACATCGCAACGTTGCTAAACAAGGGGAAGATCCCGCTTCGTTTTCGAAAGACAAGGCGTCCAAGTGTGAAGTAAATTAACGGCCCACAATAGGAAACAACGATTCATAGATCCAAACCCTTGCATGAAAGTGTTATTGTGTCGTTACAAATGAATGAACATGAGAATAAGTTACGTGTGAAGCCACAAAGTAATTAAATGTTAAAAGAACGAAGTAATGTTATTGAGTAACAATGTTGCCCACTTCGTGTGGACGCCTAGTACTATTTGAAAACATAACAGTTTGTACCAGGTTGGCAACGCTGACAACACAAAACTTCAAATGTTGATTAGTTTGAGTCACCATGTTAGTGTAAATGTATTTGCACTGGCATTATTTCACCTGACTATATTATTACTGTAATATTGAACATTTCCATTCACTTTCCCATAGTAAGCCATTGGAGGGACTTGACATTTGAACACCCTGTATCTCGGAAACGAAGCGGCATCGGACCCATGTTTATAGCAACATTTTTGCTTGTTTGGATGTCCGCAATCACTTCGTCACTTCTGCACATGCATTAATGTCACACCCTGTATATATTCCTTTTTTACGCTTTTTTAAAAATCTTTGTTTCAGTACAAAATGGACTAAGATCTGTATCCGAAATATTTGTAAATAAATAAAGCAACAGCGCCACATACGGGTGAAAATCTAATTTAAGAAACCGTTGTGGATATTTATCATGATTGGACTTCTGATCGATATGCACTAAAAAACGGCAAAATGTGTATGGAAATATGCGCTCAAAATCAGGAAAATGTGCACTGAAAATATGCACTAAAAGGGTGCATATGGACCAATCTAAAGAAAAACTTATATGAAAAATGTTATTATCTTTAGAGAAAAAAGTTGTATTACTTGAACTACATATACTTGCTGTATAGGTTATGATGCATTCATGCTACAATAGACAACTATGTAGTTCTCGGTATTTTCTGGCAAAAACCTGCCTTTGTCAATCAAAACATTCTGCTACATGGAAAATGTTACTTCCGTGTGACAGGTCGTTTAGGAACAGTATTTGAAAGAAGAAGTGTTACTTGCCGATAAATCTAGAAACTCGTGCGTCGTTGTTCAAAGGAACACTTTATTTACATTAGACCAGCGTTTCCCAACCTTTTTCAACTTGCGGCACACTACAGGTGCAACTTGAATTCTCGCGGCACACCCATATATATATAATTAATATTATTATTTGTAAATATAAATTACCGTGGTATTTTAATGTGATTACTGATCTCCTTCTTACAGAGAAGAAAGCTCGATCACTGATTTTCCCCCGTGGTAAATCATTATGCTTATTTTTCATTCTAACTTTAAAATAGAAAACAATTGCAATGAAATATAGGACTCGGGTTTTTAAATATCCACTTTCTCTTTCGAAAACTGTATCTAACCTTTAACTAAAAGGGAAGGTCACTAAATAACGAACAAATAAACAAATCTCCTACACTTTAAAAACACAAATGTAGGTAATTTGTATGCATGTTTGCTTTGTTGAATTTATTGAATGATATGTTAAAATTTCAAGTTACGAAATAGTCTGCAACAATAAAGAAGCAATAATGGTCATGATAATGATCAATACGTTTTTCAACATTAAAAATGTACAGAAAAGTAACACAGTATGAAACTTAACATTGTAGATTTATAGTAGAGGTTCATAGTAATGTGAAATACAAATATATATTTCCCCTATGTCTTGCAATTTGGTTCCTATAGAATTAATAATTTGTTTCGATTTCCTCGCGGCACACCAACGGCCATTTGCGGCACACCGGTCGGGAAACGCTGCATTAGACAAAAAGTTTATGCCAGGAGTTTTCTCGTCTATTGACTGTACTTTTCGAAGAAATTACTTGTCCGATTGATCTTGGCGGAGTTTGGTTAAATGCACAACAAAGTCTTAATCATCGCTCTTCTAATGTCGCTATGGTCTTTGAAATTGAACTGAAATTAGTATTTATGAACGCAATTTTTGCTTTTAATGTTTTGAACTCTTCAAGAGTCCAGGGTCTTTTGAATACATGTGGCTTCTTCGAGTTCAAATTGCTCAGTATGTGAAATTAAAATTCATATATTGTAATTTACAAATACTATATACAAATAAATAGATTAGAATGCACCAAGTCTTTGTAACTAGAGAATAGATATACTCAAAAAAGTAAACATTTCTGGCATAAGCATGTAGTAAAACCTGCCTAGCAGCACAAATAAATATTTCCGTTAAAGGTTTTAAGGTTAACGAAAATAGATCTATGCTTTAAAAAAGTAAATAATGTGCATACATGTAATGGACATAGTGATATAAAATAAGCTGTTTTAGATAAGTACTCAATTACAATATTTATTTTTGCTACGAAGTAATACATCCAAAACCTGCAGTTTACAAAAAGCAAGCTACATACATTTCCAAGGGGCCCACTCAAAAAGAAAGCCTGCATACATTTCCAAGGGGTCCATTTAGTTGGACTGCGACATCTTCACATTCAAATTTTATCTACCTTCGAATTCTGTCCAACCAAGAAAAAATGTACCATTCAAATTAACAAAGGACGACCATTTCAAAATTTGGGCCACTTCGATCACCTGTAGTATGAATCTTCAATTTTGGATTTTAGCCAGCTCAGAATTTTGTCCAAGTTTTATATATCTTGGTACCATCGAGAAAAATACATAGTCTACCATTCAAATGGATCCATTTAGTTATAGTTTGAAATCTTCAAATTTGAATTTTTAGCTAGCTCAGAATTTTGTTCAATTGTTGTACCGCTAAAATAAAGTTTTCTACCATTCAAATTAACAAAGAAGGACTATTTCAAAATTTGGCCACTTTCAATCGCCTGTAGCGCGATATTTTCATGTTTGAATTTTAACTAAATCATAGTTTTGTCCAATTATCGTAAATTTTTGTACCACCACGAAAAATTTGTACCATTCAAATCAACAAAGGACGACTATCTCAAAATTTGGGCCACATCGACCATCTGTAGTACGACAACTTCAAATTCGAATTTTAACTAGCTCAGAATTGTGTACCACCAAAAAAATTGTATCATTCAAATTAAAAAGGAAAGTCATTTCAAAATTTGGCCACTTCGATCACCTGTAGACCGATATCTTCGAAATTTAACTAGCTCAGAACTTTGAACTCTTTTTGTGCGATGAAGAAAAAAATTGTAGCATTCAAATAAAAGACGGAGGTCCATTTCAAAATTTAGCAACGTTGATCACCTATAGTGTGACATCTTCAAAAACTGGACAAAGCTATGAGCTACTTACAATTAAAGTTTGAAGATATCGCGCTACAAGAGATAGAAATGGATCAAATTTTGAAATGGCCCTATTTTCTTAATTTGAATGGTATAAAATTTTTTCTTGGTTTCACAAACGTGGACAAGAACTGGACAAAATTCTGAGCTAGTTAAAATTTCAATTTGAAGATATTGCATTACAGACGACCGAAGTGGCCAAATTTTGAAATGGTCCTCGTTTGTCAATTTGAATGGTACGAATTTTTCTTGGTTAGACAAAAATGGACAAAAATCGGACTAAATTCTAAGGTAGTTAAAATTCGAATTTGAAGATGTAGCACTGCAACTGAATGGACCTGCTTCCAATGTCAAGACAAAAAGTAGATGCTATGATCTTTTTCAGCATCCCTCCCTCCCTCTACTTTTGGCTCCCTTTTGTTCTATTGTGTATACTATTATGCCTCTTGTTCCATGTCTCTAGAGCAGCTAGAAAACGAGCTACTGGTATTTCAAATAACTATAAAAATTGCACTTCGTCCAAAAACTTGCACAACATATAGAGCATTACATGGCGGTGGACTAGATCCTAAATATGTAAGTTCGGTAACAAGAAGACGAAGACCTTTACAGACAACGTAGTTCATATGCTTAACCTCTCACAGTACATCTAAAATTTTTCTAAACGTTGCGTTCCAAAACTTAAAAATTTTCGTTAAAAAGTATATTTTAATATCCATTGTTTGCAAGTTAAGTTCCACCTAATCAAAGGAATTTAACACATTTTTAACCTCTAAATACATAGGACCGTGAAATATTTTCGTTAAAGGTAAATTTTCTTTTAATAAGGAGAATGTTGAATTCAGTTTATACTGTAGTAACAGCCTTAATTCAAAACTTTATGCTCTTGTTTAAAACAAAAATATATCCACCTGAAGTTACTTTTTTGTATCCAATTATGTGTAAATCCTAGAATATTTTATTCTAGCGTGACAGTGTCCCTTTCAAACAGGAATAATTTACAATGTATATTATTGATACTTTAAATGAAGTAAACTGATTTGAACGAGACATGGAGCATAAATGGGAAGAAAACAAAGTTATCGAAAACATAACAGAACAGTTAGTAGGAAAGTTATGTTTCGAGAGACCGTAATGTATGTCAAAGCAAAACAAGCTTGGATTTAAATACTGATAAACCCTTAAAGAAAAGCTCGGAAACTTATTTCCTTATGTCAGAAAATAACTGCTGCGACAAGTTTTAGATTTTCTAAAGCAAATATTTTGATTAGCTCAAGAGCTTATTTTCAAAAAGGTTGTTCATTTCTTCCCGAAATACAATTTTTAAGGGTTTCTTTGGGATGAACTTTATCGTAGTATGTAAAAGCAGACACATCTAGATTATTTCATAGTTGTAAAACAGCCTTACTAGACTTGAAAGTGCTACGAAAATACAAGGCGGACAGAAAACACTGAGCTGCTGAAGTTTGAGTTTTTGCTGTCGAACAGAATGGAAATGTTCTCTCCTGAAAATAAACTTGCATGCTTTGAAAATATTAATTATTTCTTTAGCACACACTTTCTAAAATATATTTTCTCCTTGAATTGTTAACGTCTCAAAACTTCAATCCATTGTTTCAGAACATAACGTTTAGAAGATTTTTCTTTCGGCATTCTTATACTGTCACAGGACCACACAATTTGAAATCCCTCCACACACAACAATAGCAAGTTTAACTTCCGAGATGGGTAACGTTGAAGTTTTGTTGTAGGTGATTCGACTCCGTTACTTATATCTTCCTAAAAGGTGACAGTCATGCATCATTGCTGGGAGGATGAGCTACTCATCACTTTCTCATTTTTCCTTCACATGACCTTGAAAGATATTCTAAACCGACAAAAATGAACCATTTCAAGGTCTTGAGTATAGTTATATCAGAAACTTGAAATCCCATTTACGAGGCAAATTGTTGGAAGTTACAAATTATCAATTTGATCATTCCTTCAAATATACATTTATATGCAGTAACGACATAACGTGCACTAACCTCCGAAATATGCAAATATATTTTCTATAAAACACTGCAGTTTTACCCCAAAACAGCTTAAAGGAATTTCTGTTTAAAGAGCACATCAATATGACATCGGAAAAACACATGAAAATATGCTGAAATCCAGGTACATTTCGCCAGCCCACCACCTTGGTATTTCGAAACAAAACCTATGTCAGTGGTTTGTGCTACGATTGTGCCGGAATGTACCGCAAACATTGTACCACTTCCGTTTAAAAATATGAGAGTTCTAAAATGGGGGCAATCCTCCCACCATGGAATTTCGAAACAAAACCTACGCCAATCATTTGTACTACGTTTGTATCGGAATGTGTCGCGCAAAACAATTCGTTTGTACTACTTCCAGCAAAAAGTTATAAGAGGTTTAAAGTGGAGTGTGTGGAAAAGGAAGCCCCACCTTGGAATTTCGAAACAAAACCTATGCCAATCGTTTGTGCTACGTTTGTGGCGGAATGTACCTGAAAAATTTTCGTTTGTACCACTTCCGCTACAAAGTGATAATAGTTTTAAAATGGGGGCGCTGTAGAAACGGCAGCTCCCACTTCAGAATTTTGAGAAGAAACCTATGCCAATCGTTTGTACCGGAATGTACCAAAAAAAGTTTTGTTTGTACAACTTCCGGCACAAAGATATAAGAGTTTTAAAGTGAGGTGCGTGGAAAGGGCCGCCATTTACCTTGGAATTTCGTAATAAAACGTATGAAAATCGTTTGTACTACGCTTCTACCGGAATGTACCGCAAAAATGTTCGTTTGTTCCACTTCTCGTACAAAGAAATTAGAGCTTTAAAGTGAAAAAGGGAGCCTTCAGGTATGTGATCTTAGAAGGACCACATATGAAATTTATAAATATTTGCATCCCGCACGTTTGTGCTGCGATTGTATCGGTTCGTACCGTAAAAAGCTTGCCTTTTGCCTGTTGAAAATTTGTGAAAATCGAAAAATAAAGTGGTCCTGCTAAGTGTGCGCAACATAACAGGACCACTGACAGATTTCTACAATTTGACGGTTTCTCTGCACGAATCGTTTGTAGTGCGTTTGTACTGGATTGTATCGTAAATCTTTTCGTTTGTGCCTGCTTCAAATTGGAGAAAATAGTAAAATATCGTGGTCCTGCTGTATTCACGTATACCTAGCAGGACCAGAATACAAATGTCTACAAATTTGTAGATATTTCTGTACGAATCGTGTTTACTGCATTTGAATCGTAAAAATTTCCGCTTGTACCGGTTTCAAATTCCAGAAAATCGAGAAGTAAAGTAGTCCTGCTAAGTTGACGTATACCTACCTGGACCAGAAAATAAGTTTCTACAAATTTGAATATTTTTCTGTACGAATCCTTTATACTGCATTTATACCGGATTGTAAGAAATTTCGTTTTTACCGGTTTTAAATTCGAGAAAATCGAAAAGTTATTCTTTGCTTAGTTCACTTGAACATGGCCAGACTATTGACTAATATCTTTAAATTTGTAGGATATGTGTATTCCAATAATAATTACACAAACATTCCAAAGACACGGAACACAAACCAAACTTTAATTACATTTTAAAATACGACCTGTTTCTATACCGATTATTTAAAATATTTAAATAACGGGTCTTAATTAAAGTGCAAATAATATCCGTAAAATAAAGTAAAAGACTTATACACAACAAATAAAAGAAATAAATTTACATCTAAAAATTTTCAGTTACGTCAACAGTTTGGTTAACTATTTACTATTTAGAAAAATTTAAAACGGAGTTTAGCAAAGTTTTAAAAAATCATACCTTCAGAAGGTAGTTTAAAACTCAAATTCGCGTGAAATATAATAGGAATATACGTAAAACGTAATACATACAGAGGTACTGTATAATCTTTCTTACAATAGAAATATTAATTACTTGTTACGCACGAATTTTAATGTAAGCATTTATGTCTTTTTTGTCTTTTATGAAATGTCTAATAATCTTTAAACTAAAAATTCTACCCTTCATCCTAACCTCTCCTACTTCTAAATGAAAATAAAAACTATTTAGTTTGTGATTCTAAATGTTTGCTTGAATTCCATTCATTACATTAAATTCAAATGTTAGTTTTCCACTTAAATAGAGAAAGTGGAGAATTACAACAATTTCCATCACACTCGATTGTTTTGTGAGAGTTAAAGGTTTATATAAATGAAATATTAAATGCAAGATAATTCCTTGGGGCATTTTGGTGTAAATGCGAATATCATGCACTTAAAACCTCCAACTGAAATCTGCAAATATGTACTATTAATTGTGTTGGCAATGAATTAATATTACTCTATACACACAATCTGTTAACAATCATCAGTTAATAAATTGTGTACAAGTTGTTCGGAAATAAAGGTGAATGACATTTCACTCGTATTTCCTTCATTTCTTTTATTTAAGTTGACACATAACATTTGAGTTTAATGTAATAGTCGGAATTGAAACCCATTATCAATCCCAAACTAATTTTTTTCTTTTCATTTAAAAGTAAGACAGGCAAGGATGAAGGGTAGGATTTTTATTTTTGAGATGATTGGACCTTTTATTAACGACAAACATGACACAAATGCTTACATTAAAATCCCTGTGTAACGAATAACTAATGTTTCTATTGTAAAAAACAAAAAAGATTATACACTATGTATAATGAATTATGTTTTATGTGCATTTCTATTATGTTTCCCGTGAATTTGCGTTTTAAACTACTTTCTGAATGTATGATTCTTTTTCACTGTACTAAACTCCGTTTTAGATTTTGCTAAATAGTCAATAGTCAACCAAACTGTTGACTTAACTGAAAACTTTTAGATCTAATATTATTTTTTTATTTGTTGTGTATAAATCTTTTACTTTATTTTACGGATATTGTTTACACTTTAAGTAAGACTCCCTATTTAAATATTTTAAATAGTCCATGTAAAAACAGGTCGTATTCTAAAATGTAAATAAAGTTTGGTTTGTGTTCCATGTCTCTCGAATTTTTGTGTAGTTATTATTGCAATATACCTATTCTTCAAATGTGAATAAACTAGTCAATAGTCCGGCTATATTTACGTGAACTCAGCAAAAAATTACTTTGAAACCGGTAAAAATGAAATTTCTTACGGTACGACCCAGTACAAATCAGTATAAAGGATTCGTACAGAAAATTCTTCAAATTTGTAGAAATGTATTTCCTGGTCCGGCTAGGTATACCAGGACGTAGCAGTACCATTTTATTTCTCGATTTTCTCGAATTTGAAGCCGGCACAAACGAAAATATTTATGATAAAATCCGGTACAAAAGCAGTAGAAACGATTCGTACAAGAAGATCTTTAAATTTGTAGAAATTTATCAGGGGTCCTGTTATGGTCACGTGAACTTAGCAGGACCACTTTAGTTTTTCATTTTCTCCAATTTGAAGTCAGTACAAAAGAAATGATTTGCGGTACAATCCAGTACAAACGCAGTACAAACGATCGTGCAGAAAAATCTTCAAATTTGTAGAAATTTGTCAGTGGTCCTGTTATGTTGCGTGAACTTAGCAGGAACACATTAGTTTTCAATTTTCTCGAATTTTAAGCCAGTACAAACGAAACTATTTACGGTACAGTGAGAGACACTTCTGGATGGTACACTTTTGCCGTAAATTTCCATACGGATGTACCATCCATAAGTGTCCCTTAGTGTACAATGCACTACTAACACAGTACAAACGTAGGCGATGCATATATTTATAATTTTCATATGTGGTCCTGCTATGTTCCCACTTGTGAGGGCTCACCTTTCCACAGCCTCCTCACCTTAAAGCTCTAATCTCCTTGTACCGGAAGTGTTACAAACAAAAATTTAGCTGTACATTCCCATACAAACGTAGCACAAACGATTGGCATAGGTTTTGTTTCGAAATTCCTAGGTGGGAGCTGGCGAAATGTAATTCTGAAATCCAAAGTCTAATCATGATTCACAATTTTTCCTGTTCATTTACATTTTGAAAGCACACCCATTTTTTATGTTAAGTGGCAATCCCATGTAGGAAACTATCCTGGTTTTTCGTTACACTAAGAACTGCACACTACCTGACTGCGATTCTTCTTAGCTAGGGTTAGATCATATGGCACCCATGAGACCATCGGCACTAACTGAAGGTAATTCTTGTTAGTCGTTGTTAGCTCATGTGGAACCCATGAGTCCATTGACAGTAACTGAAGGCGAATCTTGTTAGTGGTTACTAGCTCATATGGCACCTATGAGTCCATTGACAGTAACTGAAGGCGATTCTTGTTAGTCGTTGTTAGCTCATATGGCACCCATCAGTTCATCGGCACTACCTGATGGCGATTCTTGCTAGCCGGCGTTAGTTGATATGACACCCATTTGTCATACTTTATCAACCTTATCAACAGTACGGAGCCGGTGTACGACAGTGCTTTAGCGCAGTGGTTTCTAATCTATTTTAATTCACGACAGACTATACTGAACGCCAATGTCATACCGACACACTTGTTTGATTTTTTTACGAATAGCTATTGAAAAACATCAGAGAAGAAAACAGTAAGAATGGATACAAAGAAAACAATTGAATAATGTGAAAAACTTTAAAACATTTAGACTGATTTGTTGCCAAGTATGGTGATTAGAACCTGGAAATTATATACATAATACAAAATGAATTGCGGAAGTGGAAGAAAGTACTTGGAATTCTGTTCAGCCCCAGAATCATGGCAAAAGAATAAAGAGCTGATTTACAAAACAGGGTTAGGTCAGTAGTAATATAAGGAGAACAAATGTGTCCAAAACAAAGAAAGCACAGGGAGAAAAATTGAATGTTACAGAAATAACAATGATAAGCTTGATGTATGGGATAACAAGAAGAGACAGTGTGATGAATAAGAGAGTAAGGGAAACAACAAAAGTTATAGAGATATCCTCGAAGATTCAAAAAAAGACTGCAATGATATGGCCAGCTAATGCGAAGAATAAACGACAATGCGGTCAGAAGAGTAATGGCAATGGAAGTGGATGGAAAAAGAAATAGAGCAAGAGCAAGAAAAAAAAGTAGATGGAAATGGTTAAGAATGACTTCAGGAAGAAAGGTCCAACAGGGTACGAATTACGGAACAGGGCTTTATAGAGAAAAACTTTAAAAAATGGTTGGAAAAGACGGAGAGTAAGAAGAATGTAAATTATAATACTATATGGTTATAAGTTTCAATTAAATAGTGACTCAATGCAGTTCTGAGCATTGTTGTTTTCGCTTAAGGTGCTGACTATAAGTGACCATGACTATTCGGGAAGCCTGGGCTCTACATCAATCACAGTACTGCTTTGCCTCCCGTGTGATTCATCGGAAGAACTTGGTACGCTTCATGGAGCTGCTTTCCGAATATACACTTGAGTAAATGTAAAACAACAGAAATGCACCAACAACGTTGCCAAATTTAGATGACATGGTGAATGAGCAACAAGAAAACAGCACTTAAACAACTATAACATAAACCTAACAATTATTTGAATTAAACAAAAACAATACCAAAAATATAAGAACAATAAGGTCATTGCGTCGAATATGCGTCCCGGAGAAAGGGGGCATTTTGTAACAAAACGGTCAGCTTGTGGCAGAAGATACTATGTTGAGTTGTTCTCAACAAACAGGAGGACGTTCATATCTCTATTAGTGTTGATGCACAAAAAAGACATTTCGCACACAACTACAGGTATATTATCGACAATTTATTATATGAATGTGTATGTGTGACATCAAAAAAGTGCCTGATGTTTGTGTATTGTGCTTTAGGAGAAAAAGAAAAGCAAAGAGAATTGCGACTCTGGTAGAAGTCCTGAAAGCAATTCATGGATTATACAGGGCGTTGGCAATTTTCGGAGCTACATGCTAGTCCCGTTCCAGGCGACATATATATGTGTGTGTACTCTGAATAGGAAAATACGCGCACTGTTACTTTGGGGTAAAACGCGCTCTCTGCCCGTTTTGCCCGTAATCTTAGAGAGATGCAGAACCATAAGAAGAGTATATTTCCCTATGAGACTCCAAGACGACTACATTTGTAAGCATACGGGAGGTGGAATTAACCTTTAAAAATCCACTAAAGTCTTTTTAGGTAGATTTCGGAAGAAATACTGCCTATTGCAGTCGCTACCATGTTACGGTTTCTGGAAAATTTTTACGTAACTTTTCCTTTCGTGGTACCTAGACCTCAAAACGGGTTGGATAACGTGAGTAGCACTCAAATCTATAACATATTTTTTCAGTATACCAAAGTCGGAATATACCTCAGCATGTAGGCTTGGACAAAAGGGATTTGTTTCCTTTCTTGTGCGTATAGTTACAGGGGTAAATCTGCAACTGTTGGTACGGCACTTAGCGCTTTTATTGCGACTGGTAGTTTTCCGTTAAACGTAGATGCTGTTCCTGAATATGCTTATAGTTCATCTGCAGGTTTACGATCTCCAAGAGAAGAAGACAATCACCAATGCCATCAGTAGAGTCAGCTTGTACGGAATGCGAATAATGAGGCTGCATCATCGTTTCAAACTGAACCCCATGTATTATGCAGCAATGTTTCATGTGTGTCCGATGACAACAACTCCACATCTCAATGACCATCGCTAACCACATTATTTGCTTCATTGTATCCATTGCCACATAGTAACCCATCATCTCCTGCTACTAGGGGAAGAAAACGTCAAAGTGCTACTGTTCTTACATCTGATCACTATATGACTTTGCTACGTCTGATAAAAGCTTCTACTAAGGCTTCTGTTTCCGAAAGAAAACAGGAAAGGAAAAATTGGAAAGTCGCAAACACGCAAAAATATTACAGGACAGGACCATTCATCATCGGCATTTCGTAACAAAAGCTATTATTGTGGTGTCTGTAATGGATACTTTTACGCAGAAGAAAACGGACAATAATAGATACAGTATTATCAGATACGCACTGTGGTATCATGTTTCGTGTGTATCTGCCCAAGACGTATTCTCCTTCGTCTGTGATCAGTGCCACTAGTAGGATAGTATTACCTCTTGTAATAGTGGTTTGTTTGTAACTGTTCATGTTATACTAAGACAGGAGTTTGTAGACAGTTCAGATGCTCCACTCCTATGTTAGAAGTTATAATACTTGAAAGATGGAATTTGAACCACATTTATGATTTATTAATATACGGAAAATACTTCAGTGCTAACAAAAGTTCGTTATTGTATTACAAAGAGAAAAAAATAAATTTACGTTTCCTTTCATAAAAGTTTCTTCATAATATGTTGGTATTTTTATATTGTAAGTTTGTTAAATTGTTCCCTTGTATGATTTCATAAAGTGGTTCCATATTAGGGTGTGAGATATTTGGTGCATTATTTGTCAGTAATTTTACATCTTGGTTTGCAAACGTAATGACACACGGTGAGCATATTACCCCAGCGTCGGGAAACATGCGCCCTTGGCACCCTTTGGCATCCTTTGGCATATTTTGGTGTATGATGGCTTTCTGTAAACATTTTGTTATTGCTTGCTAATGGTATTATTTACGAAGATATTAAACTTTACAACTGCATACTGATTTTTGGGTTCCTTTTTCCACCTGTGACTGAGAACTCATTTTATTCTTAGGGGACGCATATTCGACGCAATGACCTTAACAACAAAACGAAACCCAGCGGCAATCCAACAACACTGTACTCTCAGGAAATATGATTCTCCGTATAGCGCGGGAGAGATGACACTGGCAGCATTTCATGGACGGAGAATATCGACTGGGATACCCCTCGCGTTCTGTTGGCTGCTGAAATTGGTAGATCTAGGTCACGCTTCACGACTCCTTGCTACCAGTATAGTACAGCCTATCTCAAATTTGATTTCAGCTAACTATTAAAATTTTCATGATTCTTAAATTTTATGGCATACCCTAGTGGCTGCACGATACATCAAAGTGTAGCTATATACCGATTGGAAACCACTGGTATAGTGTATTGCTAACTCGTTTACAATGGTATGAACACTTTTCAGAGGGCGTGCTCTTGTTGTATTCTTGAGGACCTCATCTGAATTTGATGTTCGTCGGTGTTCATGGACTTACTTTGCAATGCTATGTTACCAAAACGAAACATGACAAATCATCGGATTATAGTACGTTCATTCGCCATTAATGATCCAAATGTGCTTTTTTCAACTAGCTGCCCCAAATTTTCAGTTTTCAATTCGTAAAAAAAAATGAAACACTCGCAACTGTGTGTTCTCCATGGCGCAATTTCCTACGACCCAGTTCTACAACGCACCGTCTCCTGCCTGTCTCAATGCATCAGACAAGTTTGCTGGACTTGTATATAGTTTGTAACGTTAGATACTCGACCTAATCCGTTCCTGGGTTGTATTGTTAAAGTGAGGTTTCCACCAAACCTTAAAATGGACATTTCAAACTTAAAAAAGATCAAACTAATATTTTTGTAAAGATTATTTATGTACAGAAGAAATATCTGAAAATTAGAAAACTTTGTACGGGCTATAGAGTTGCTACGGTAACTGGTCTTCTTGAAAAATAAAAAATACTGACAATTTCTGAGAAAACAAGTTATGTGCTTCTAATAGAAAAATCTTAGGTACAAATTATTCCACCATCAGTACATCTACATATTAAGAATTTCATTGAAAATGAAATTCGCTTTAACCAACTTATGATCCCTATTACTATTTTAACGATTCTTCTTATTTAGCAAGCTTCTAAATGAAATCACCCTGAGAATTTGGATTTTTCTGAACGTTTATACTTTACGAAAAGTCTACAGAACAACATACTCGTTGCTTTAAGTGCTTCAGTATTAGTAATAAATATGCATAATTTCTTGAAAATATTTTGCTGTTAGTCTCAGTAATATCCGTTACTTTATGTTTAAATATTTTCACCATCTGTTGAGTATTTTGTTTTTATTTTAGAAGAAACACTAGCAGCCTCTACGAAAAGTGATTTATTTATACCAATTATTCGTTCTTCTCTTCAAATGATAGTTTGCAGCCAGAATAGCAAAAAATCGAAAATATCCTCAGGAAATAGATAAGACACGTTAAATTAAGTAGACAATTAAAGCTTCAATAGACCTAATTTAGCCTAAACAGGACAATAGGTTACATAATTTGTTATGTAGTATAGCAGTTTTGACATATGAGAAATGTGTCTCTTAATGAATTCTTTGTACATGCCGCCTCTAAGACGACAAAAAATATAGTTCAAAGGACATGGAACGCGCCCTACAAAGATGTGCGTAATGGTGATTGTAGGCAGACACAGGTTTCTGGACCTTCCAGTGTTTCAAGACAAACACTTCTTAGATACTTAGAAAGCAATCAGGAATGTATACGAAAGCACCTAGGGAGATCATCTGTCCTTGTCGACAGAGTGGAGGATATTTTAACAAATCAAACACATTCTTATCTAAAATTGTTTTCTCCCTCACAAGAACGCAGGTAAGATTGTTAGCCTTCAATCTTGCAGAAAGTCTTAGAGTGCCTCACCGTTTCAATCGCGAAATGAAGATAGCTGGGTGGGATTGTCTCTGAGGATATTTAACGTGTTTTTGAATGGAAAGTCTGTGTTCATAAACAGTGCAATATTTGAACGATTCGTTCGATATGTTGTCTTGTACTTCTATGTTTTAGCTAATAATCTCGCAACACGACATCTATTCCATAAATCCATAGACCCTGGACTTCACAGTAAAGAATGGGCTATGGGTTTTGTGCTCCCCTCCGCACACAACTGCTTTCATGCATTCTCCATCCTTTTGAACGCAACTACTCAACTTTTATTTGACAATGCGACAATGCATCAGAGAATTAGAATTTCATGAAAAATTTACGAGAACATGAATGTTATTGCTACTGTTTACATTGCTTCAAGTGCGTTTAAAACCCCTGGACTATGGCCAATTGATGTGTATGCAATTCTCTACTGCGCCTATATTGCAGCGAATGTGTTCCCGCTTTTTCTCAACGCACTTCACGTTTAGTTGCCGGTAATGCTAACGCAACACGCTCTTCTAGCCTGAGTCCTGTTGCTGAATTACATACATTACCAACCAATACTTCCCTAGGTCAAGAACACGTCTTTTTTTTCATGGACTGAACTTCAACCTAGGGCTCAATATGGACCCTCAGGCTCCTCACGTAACACTAGGGTTACTGCCACCCAAGTTGCTTCTCCAATACATCCGCAGGCCAAGAACTCCTCTTTTTCTCATGGATTGAACCTCAACCTGGAACCTTAGGTTCCTCAGAAATCACTGCTACCGAGCAAGATCCTTGCAGACTACGGAAAATTGTCAAATCACTTTTTCTGTGCCTGCTATTCAGCATCCAAACATAAAAACGGGCGGTTACTGGAAAGGCACGAGAACTTACATCAAGGCTACTGATCGCACAGCTTCAGCCCAAAAATTCAACAGCAAGAACCCTATAAACAAGACCAAACGATATCTATCATTAAACCTACTGTAGCATGTGATAGCCAATAATTCCAGAAGCCAGTGATGCAACGGCAAGAGAGGCTCATCTTCACAAGTAGAGAGTGATAGTATTTGCCATATTTGTAAAGTCAAGTTTATTGAAAACACCAAAGGGGAACAATGAAACAGGTGTGATGTTTGTCAAGACTGGTACCATGTCCTATGTGATAATATTCAGTGCCCTGACCTCTTTGGTACGACTTTTGTCCGACCTAAATTCAGGTGTACAACTCCACAATCTGTATCTGCTGTTTCGGTGTTTTTTCTGTTTTATGTATTAATTCACATTTACACATTCATAAGACTCATAATCGAGTGTGAGATTCATGAGCATGAGCGGCTCTTTGTTCTCACATTATTCTCATCATTTACTTGTTTTCTATTTACGTTTTTATACCCACTGTTATTTCTCAGTTTCCCTTTATATTTTGCATTCAGATATCGACACAGGTATACTTCTCATATTTGCCACATGCAGTGTTCATATTACCTTTGTACCGTGACAAATGCAATAATCACTGCACACCCATTTTACTTTCCTCTTCATTACTCACAAACCAAAGTATGTTCAACACTACTTCATAGCGTTGTTGAACAAAGATCCATCTTACTTTTGATCATATTTTGATAGTTTTGTAATAAATCCATTTTTAGTTTAATCGTTTCCTCATTAACTATGCTCATATTAACCAGACTTTATCTAAGCGATAGCGACAAGCAGTTCTTTTGAAATATATTCAATGTGACAAAAATAAGTTTCGTCTTTTAACCGAGTAGAAAATATGATCCCTGGTTAGATCCCAGTTCATATCAAGTGGAGAAATGAAGTGAAATCTTTCAGTTTTACGTCCCACAGTTATGCCGGTTAGGCTAAAGGAGATGGTGATTATGAGAAATGAGTGAAATGTTGGAATGAAGAAGGTGGGAGGAAACGGGAGATCCCTGAGAAAACCACAAAGTTCAAAGGCCGGGAGCTGAGATCGAACCAAGGGGCCCCAAGCACCGGACGTGAACGCTCTACCACTGAGCAACCGCGCCCCAATACGTCAAGTGGAGTTTTCTAGTGGACAAACATCGTGTGCGTAATTTTTCTTTGGGTTTTCCCGTTTCCTCCTACTTTCTTCATTCTACCATTTCATTCATTCTCATTAGCAGCGTCTCCTTTAGCTTACACGGGATAACCATTGAATGTACATCTGAAAGATTTCATTTTACTTTTCAACTAGAAAGCAGTAGAAATCACCCATATCCGGATTCAACGTTTATCACCATAGAACCAAATCGTAAATATATAACGAGAAGTGATTTTTCTGGAATCAATAGTGTCCCAATAATAGAAACCATCTATACCCTTAGTTCTCTATTAAAACGAGAAGTGGTAGAAAATAAGTACTACTTCAAGTTTCAATTTTTATTTTCGTAAACCAAAAGCGATAAGAATGTCGAGAAACGGCTTTCTCATATGGATTGAGTTCCCAAAACAAACTTTGTGTCGACTACTATCTTTCTATTCCGATCGGACGTTGTGTAAATCTACAATGTTCAGTTTAAACTAGTGGTGGGCACAAAAACCGGTTTTCGGTTTTCGGTTTTTCATCGAAACCGGTTTCGATTTTCTTCAAAACCAATTCGGTATTTTTTTACCGAAACCGGTTATCGGTTTTATCCAAAACCGGTTCAGTTTTTTACCTGGTCCGGTTTCGGTTTCCTTCAAAACCGATTCCGTTTTTTTTTTTAATTTGTTCTATTTCTGATCAGAATGGTGTTTCGTTGTTCTCCGGAAACCGAATCCATTTCCACAGAAATAGTTTTATGTGTTTTCGAAAAGTTTTCACCGAAACCGGTTTTGGAGAAAACTGAAACCGGTTTCGGTGAAAAACGAACCGGTTTTGGAGAAAACAGAAGTGTCGGTTTTTCGGGTTTCGGTTTTATAGAAACCGGTTTTCGGTTTTTATAAAAAAACGGTTTTGCCCATCCCTAGTTTAAACACTGATCGCGTAGTGAATAAACATACTGTACAGGGTTAGCATAAATGATTAATCGTTTTAAAAAAGACTATATTTTCAAAAGGATTACACGTACACACATGAAAGATATATGAAAAGAACTACCAACTTACCAAGTTTGTATTTCAGGTGGCAGCACGAGTCAATTATCTATCCCAGTTGGAGATTACTTAAACGATGCACTTCCGCATCACTGGATTGGGCGTATTGGGGAGAATGACCTATTTTTTTCCCATAGCCTCCCAGAGCTCTTGATTTAAGGTCCTGCGACTTCTTCCTGTGGGGGTACGCAAACAAGGTCCTTAGTCGAGCTCAAAGAACTATCAGTGCTACAGTGCAGACAATTGAAGCACTACGCTACAAAATTATGGAATGAGCTCGAGTCTGGACTTGTGTCGTGTCTGGACGTGTGTAGGGCACATATTGAACATTTGTATGGGGTGTATATCTTTCATGTGTTTACGTAGTACTTTTGAAAATATAACTTTTTTAATATGAGTGAATCATTTATGTATTAAGTAGCGGGGACCAGCTTTTCGATGAGTTCCTTCCGTGGCTAAGCGGTTAGCGTATGCGATTTTGGCATGGGACACCCAGGTTCGATTCCCGGCTGGAGCTCATGTGGTTAGGATTAGACGTTAATCAGTAGGTCCACGTTTCATAGAGCCTCGCTGCTGAAAGGGACATTAAACTCAAAATCAACTAAACCCAATTCAACCAGCTTTTCGATATAGTCGCAGTACTTCAAGAGTAGGATGTAAGTTTCACTTCATTCATGTATTGAAACTGGGGCAGTGCGGTGGTGTTAGAAATCTACTACCATCTTGATTCCCATGGTGCGGAAATGAAAATATTAAGCAACAAGCATTTTTATTTTTAAATTACAAAATGTATGACAATTGCGAGCTGCCACAATAGCCATCATGTAAAAAACCAAGACAATTGCAATCAATTTATTTTGAAGTTCGTTTCAAAACTGAGGAGTGACAATTGCTACCGAGTTATAAATTATCTTGTTTATATTAAATTTAAGATTAATATTTTAAATTCAGGCTAAAATCTAACCAAAGACTGAGGAATGAGATCATTACTCACATAAGAATACAAGCTAATAAATAGCTAAGAGAATTACGACAACACAATATATGTTATGTGTTTTTTCCTTTATGCTACTTATTGTGTATGAATTCCTGAATATTTAGTGTTATATGAACTTCGAAGCAACCGTCAAGAAGAGCGTTTCCATTAATGCCTGTGATAGGTTGCTTTTCTCATATGAAGAATTGCTAAACGGAAGAAGGTGCAGAACATTAGATCTCGTCTATTAATATAATACTGATGATGAAATACGTTTGATAATTGAGATGGATACAGGTCCAGTTCTTTTCAACAGTAGGATGAAACAGAATGCTAATAATTCAATTATCAAAAGAAAGAAATGATAACATGTTAACGACAGAGGGTATTAGAAATAGTGGAGGAATTATCGAGAAATTATTTTTATATAGATTCAGTGTATGAATAACAGGAACCATTGTTAACTTTATCCTTGTATTGTAACCGAAAGTTGTAAGTCTACTACTTCCACTTTCAGTATTAATTTCGTACGCTGAATTAGAAGTCTTCCTTTTCCACAGTTTGAAATAAAGACCATTTGTTATAATTATTATTTTATGCCAGCAGAGCTTCGTACACTGAGTAATGAAGGACTGTCATGGTCACTTTCTATGTCCTAAGAGATCTATTCATAGGAGACTAAATTCAAATGCAGCATCATAAAACACTTTCACTTTACCGTACTTACATCATACAGATAAACTGACGGACATGATGAACATACTTCTCCATAAAGTTTAATAGACACAATATGGCGTTCCCTGTCCGTACCATGGTCCACGAAGTTTCTTTTCAGACTTTGATAATGAAAATTCATTGGATTGTCCTTCATAATTCACACGTGATGTATCGTGACTCTGCTATCCCTATGTCGTGCCCTGTCCGGGTCGTGGTCCACGAAGATTCTTATCAGACTTTGATATTGAAAATTCATTAGGTTGTCTTTTATAGTACATATGACGTACCGTGCCTCTGTCATTCCTATGCTGTGCTCCGATAGGCCATTTTGGAGAGAAACCACCCCAGTGGCGATGCTTCGGCTTTCCTCGGAGTACTCGAAGAGGCACGAAGTTAACCCTCATTACAATCCATCTTGGAAATTGGCGTAGAAACCAGTAGCGGAACGGCGCGGCACGGCATGGTATGAGTAAATGGTCACGGAGCATGGCAGAGGAACGGCATGGGTACGTCATAGGCAGGGTATAAGCACGACACCCTATGTGTGAATCAGCTTGAAGATTTCCCGTACTCATTAGTGACATAGTTTGGTAATGTCAAGTGAATAATTAATAATTCTTTTCACTGATTAATGATTTTTATGGATTAGAATGCATGAATTGGTTTCAGAAAGTTATTTAACTAGATTTCGGTTTACCAAGAGTTTCTGGTCGACTTGAGGAAAATGTTTCTGCAAGGGAGTCTAATAATTCTCCTTAAGAATTTTCACCTACGTTATGAGAAAATATGTACTATACGTATATAAGAGGGGCCGCGGTGGCTCAGTGGTAGAGCGTTCACCTCTGGTGCTTGGGGTCCCGGGTTCGATCCCAGACCCCGCCAAGTGAACTTTGTGGCGAACAAACAACGTGTGCGTGGGTTTTCTCGGGGTTCTCCCGTTTCCACCCACTTTCTTCATTCCACCATTTTACTCATCATCACCGTCTCCTTTAGACTAATCGGCATAACTTTGGGACGTTAAACTCAAAGATTTCATTTCATTTTTTCATTTACGTATATAAGAGTTATCTGTCACTTTGAACTAGGTGATCTGTGACATGACCGTTTGCATGTCATCTTCTCAGCAAACGATACGTACAAGAGAAGAAGCTGACATATAAAGGTAACAGATATCGAGAAAATGTTTTCTGTAAGCAATTATGCGAATTCAAGATTATATTCCACCTACAGTCGAATACGTCTATTAAAACCGGAAGTGGTAGAAATTGAAGCACGTGATGTTTTAATTATGATCACTACAGAGTAAAAATGGTAATAGATAGCGGGAAGCTGGTTTTTTTTTTTTTTTTTTTTTTTTTTTTTTTTTTTTTTTTTTTTTACAATCGACTAAGTGTCCCAAGAATATATCTCGCTTCTTTCCTTTTATAACTAAAACCGGATGTGTAGAAGTCCACAACAACTTCCGATTTCAATATGGCTCCACGTAGAGCAAAAATTATAAGAAAAAGCCAGAAGTGTTTATTTGCAGTCTATTTGGTGTTCTAAGAATGGTTCTAATCTGTCCTAACCTCTATTGAAACTGGAAGGAGAAGAAATTAACCATATTCAGTTTAACGTTGATCGCTATAGAAAAAAAAGTCCTTAATAGATAATGAGAAGCGCTTTTCTGAAGCCAGTTAAGCGTCCGAAGAATATATTTTATGTCCACCGGAATCTGTTTGTGAAAACCAGAAGTGGTAGAAAATCAATCTCTTCCGGTTCTAACGATGAAATCTGTAAACTAAAAAGAAAAGAAAAGAAAAAAATACAAGAAAAGTAATAGATAAGGAAAAGCGATTCTCTGCAATCAATCAAGCTTCCCATAAATACATATACCTCAGGTATTTCATCGCAACTATAAGGCTCTTCGCACACTATGACACTTCGTGTGTCAATGATGTGCAACAATTTTTTTTTACGCATAGAGGGGTAACAAATTCCCATTTGTTACAATGGATGTGGTGCAGGACCTTCGCACACTACGCGACAAGCATGGCACTGTAGCAGGCTTGTCTCGGGAACCTGCTAACTGACACAAGCTAAGACCTTCGCACACTACACGACTTCTTACGTCGAAGACGCCACAATTTATCTTTTCAGTAACCGGATACTCATTCTGAAAGATGAGGTCAATGGAAGTTTTCGATACAGACGCATTCATTGCAGAAATTCAGGCACAACCTAGTACATTGTACGGAACTCCAGCAGTGATTCCTATAGCAACAGAATTGGAAAGACGAAAGCATGCGAAAAAGTGTGTTGTGCATTCCATAGTGGATACATGGATATGCCATCGAAAGAGAAGAATCGTATCGGTAATTCACTGCAAGTTACCATTTTGTTCTTTCTTACATTTTCCAAAATTTGGTACCACTTCAATGAACTGTTTGGTGGAAATTGGAACATCAAACTATGTTGTTTGTCGCTTCAGTTTACTATTTCAAATTAGACGTTAGAAAATAGCACAAATGACCGGATATTCCCAAACATATTTTACACATTCATAAACTGCTATCCCCCAGGCCAATATGTAATTTTATAACATTTCGTTATTTTTTATATGTTCAGTGTATTCAAAAGGGGAAGGCGTTGTACCTATGAAACAATGTACCTTTGAACACCCGTGCTTTTCTCGAATTCAGAGCTATCTAGGTGCAGTAATTAAAATTCGTTTGAAAGATTAAATGAAAAAAAGCAGTACAAACGCGTTTGGCTGTTGTTTACTGAGTGTTGTGTCTAGTAATGTTCCTTTTAATTTTTTCACCCCCAAAACGAAGATTTTTTGTAATCACCTTTTGAGTTTTGTGCTGTTCGGTTTTCGCAACTTGTGATATTTATTTGCCCAAACTTGGGATAGAATTATTGTTGAATACAGTAATATTTTTAGTTTTAACTTCTGTTCAATATTTAAGCTAGTGGAGAACTTTTTTTCGTAATGGTGACCCTCTTGTACCTATGAACATTAATGCATCGTGTACCTTTGAACGTTAAATAATACTGTTTAAAGCTACACAATATAAGCAGTTAAAACAATTCACATATTTTATATAGGTTAGGTTAGGATATAAAATTATTAATTATAATTTTAAGTAGTTTCTATATATTCGCTTATTGTATAACAATGTGAAGAGTTGTATATGCTCAACTTTATTGTTCACAAGTTTTTGTTAGAACTTTTCTTCAATTTTTAATTTAATTAATAAAATTTCAATTTTGGGGAACTTTTATAGCTAAACTTTTTATTGTAATTTATAACTATTAATATTCATGGCTCCTTTTTATATTATTGTCGCAAAAACGTTGTAATTATCACTTTGTTCAAAGGTACAAGAGGGTCTGTTCAATGGTACACGACCATAATGTACCTGTGAACAAAACGGATTTTATCTTATAAAATCTATTGTAATTATGTAACACGTTTAAAAATCATCCTATCTGATAGCAAAGAGATGATACTTCAAATGTACGACAAAAAGTGGGGGAAAAGTGCTGAATATTAGCACCAAAATTTCGAAGACTCTAAAAGTGTTCACAGGTACAACGCCTTCCCTTATGTATACTGTATGAAAATATGAAAAATAATGCTTTATAAGCACTTAGGCATAACGCTGATGCCTCGTGGCACTCAATAACGGAATTTATAAGGAGAGGCCGCGAGGCATGAAGGTAATACCTCATGTAGTCAGTGGCGGATTTAGAAATATACTGGCTAGGCCCCGGATTTAGTCCTCGGCTGAAGGGGGATTGCCAACTACAGTCTACATGCATACTCCTTAGGGATGTGCTTGCACTTTGTCGTTACAGAATATAACAGATTGTTTAGTATTACGGCAAATTTAAAAATTGCATATTACAAACTATATAAAGTGCATTGTCTCCTTGGTCTGGCTAAAAAAGGTGTCAGATTCCCGCGACACTTGAAGTAAGATCTAGCGTCTGCCGCGTCGCTGGTGCGTGTCGAATATCAGAGACTCGACGACACAGCCTGCGGCGACTCTTCGACACACGAAGGGCCGAAGTCTGCGAAGGGCTTAATAGTTCTAATAAAATCGCAAAAGGTATAAATATACTACGACAAGGCTTCAACAGTAAATGAGAGGCCATAGAGCCTCAGTGGTAGGTTGTTTCCCTTTGGGGCGTAGGGTTCCTAGTTCGATTCCCGTCCAAGTAAGTTTGTGATGGACAACATCATGTTCGTGGGTTTTCTCGGGGTACTCCCGTTTCCTCCCACATTCTGATACCACCGATCCTTCCATCATCATTCACTTGCCTTAATCATCTGTCTTTCTTAGCCTGAAAGGCATAAACGTTGAACGTTAACTTGAAAGATTTAATTTCAATATTAATTTAGAAAATAGGAAGCCATACAAACCGAAATCCTCACGTGATGCACCCCATTAACCATACTATGTAATGTCGTTATACTGATGTAATGATGAGTATCTTAATTAGGATACATTTTATCTTAATATAAACCTGAAAGATAAAGCTAATTTCCCGTACTTTTATCACTTTGTTGCGGCAGAAAAAGGATGGAGATCTAAAACAACTTCAAGTTCAATTGAAATTCCGAAATTGGAGTATGAATTTCGCAACTTTAGTGCTGAGGAAAAAGCTTTACTAAGCGATATTGTGCGGAACTTATTTTCAACACTAAGATTACAAATTTAATTTTCCGACTTTCATATTTCTATTTTTAAAAAAGTAAGCAAGGTTGCCACTTAAAATCTTTAAGTTCGAAGTTTGCTTTTGCACTTGACACGTGATTCTCTCTCCTCCTCTTCCCCGTTTCCCCGTTCTCAATTTTCTCACCTCCCTCACTTTACCCGCTCTTCCAGCGGTCAGTTCGTCTCCTACAAATTAGCTACACACTGAATATTAGCCTCACTAGTCCAGCAGTTAATTTCTCCTATTAGAGCCCAGCGTCAACGTCAATCAAGCTGCACTTCATCTCTTTAACACGCAATCGCTCTTCAAAACTGATTTACTTTCCCCTCAAGTGCAAACAGTGGAAATGTTGTTGTTAGTGTTCTGCCCAATATTAGACTCTAGCACTCTTATCTTATGCAATTTGGTAAGAGGCACTAAGCCATACGACAAGAATAGGGTAATCAGCTTACCCCACCCCCAATACTAAATTTGTTATTAATAATTTAATTACGAAAACTTCTTATGGAAATAAACTTTAAAAATCTTAATTCTAGAATATTATTAATAGTTTATGGAAAAGAAAGAGAAGATCCAAGATGAAACATCTCACTAATTGAAAGATTTCAACTATATTAACATAATAACGTGGTTGAGTGTAAATCCTTATACTTTCGCAGAGATGGCGTGGGTCAATGAAAACTTGACCCATGACCACTGACCCATCATACACCGTGACCCACGACCCACTCTGACCCACGATCAATCACCCACTGTGACCCACTACAACCCACCATAACCCACCACTACCCACTCCGACCTACCACCAACTAAAATCCATCGTCATCAATTCTGACCCATGATCCACGCTCTCCTCCCCTCTGACTAAAGACTTTACACTTGTAATAAAACAAGGCTGTGAAATTATCACTAATCAGAATTTGAACTTCTACGGTCCATCGCTCAAACACCACTCTGTTACAATAACGGTGGATCTGACCTTATCGATATGAAATGGTAAAGTGTTTCTCATGGTCTATATTACGATGCATTTCAATTTAATTAGTATATTTATTTATTTATTTATTGAATTACAGATACTCTTCAGTGGGAAATAGGATGAAATTTGAAAGTCTCAAATCACGCTAATGTAAGCCAACGTACAAGAAAGAAAACAGTGTAAAATTCGACAGCTCTTTGAAAGCAAAGTCCAGTTGCTATTATTACAATTACAAATATCAATATCCAAAAGTACCTGAAGTTCACTTCGATATACTAATCTCAAGTATTAAATAAGTAAATAGAGACAAATAAACATGGGAGAAATATGGAGACCTTGAAAGTAAAACGTACAAAATTTTACCAGTGTTCAGAAGTTGCTGTCGACGATGCACTGATCAGAGTGGGTCGGTGGGCCAGAGTGGGTCATGATGAGTCGGTGGGTCGTGGTGCGTCAGAGTAGATCGATAGGCCAGAGTGGGTAACGGTGGGTCACAGTGAATCATGCCATGCTGACCCACGACTCTCTGACCCACTCCATCTCTGATAGAATGGACTCGGTTAACGAATCCGTAGGTTTTTGGACAAATTGATTTATGAACAAGTAATGTGAACAATTTTCCCTCTTCTTATGAATAATGTACACACATTCCGAACGTACACACATTCCTGTACTGACAATTCCACGCTGCGCCCTAGCACTTTTACACATTTGCCAAAAACATTATCTGTCAAAATTCTGAGTTCAAAAATTATATTTGTACTTTTCTTTCAGTTTTTGTGTTTTTAGACCCCATAGTTTTTTGTTTAAATTAGTGTTACTTACACGTGCTTGCCTTTAAAACAGTGATCTTATTTTCGTTCTATATTCTTCATGAATATGTGACGATTACGACCTGGGATATACGCAGTTATACGAAAACACGGGACAACGCAATCGCTTTCTTTTGAATGTCATTTCAGAAATATAAGTTGTGATAATTGCGACCAAGTTCTTAATCACCTTACATAATAATAGAAAAAAAATATATTATGTATAGTAGTAGGCCCCCCGTTATATCTAGTCGAGTCAGCAAAATTTTTTGTGACGTCATAGGTCAAAGGTCAATGACCTTGGCCCGGGGTCAATGACCTAGGGGTACCTAGGACCACCCCCTCTAAATTTTGACAGGGGTACCTTGGTCCACCCCCTAAATTTTGGCAGGGGTACATAGGACCACCCCCCTTAAATTTTGGAAATTGCCAAATCTAAAAATTTGGTATGGTAGCCTAGGACCATAGTATGTACCTCTATCAGTATTGGGTGTCTATGTCGTTCCCTTTCATGGGTAAAAAAATTGCCAAAAATTCAAATTTCGGGTTTTTTTGACCTAATTTATCCCCTTGGATGAGGTATTATTATCCTATATGGTTATATGGACGTATACAGGGGTCCATTACTTTTCATAAGATATGGGTATTAATGCACCCCTTGAAAAATTTGGGAGGGGTACCTTGGCCCACCCCTTAAATTTTGGAAATTGACCAACTTAAACATTTGGTATTATAGTACAGGACCTTAATATGTATTATAATAAATTTGGGTGGTCCACCTCGTTCCCTTCTAGGGGTACAAAATTGCCAAAATATAAACGTAAGCAATACGTTGTACCACGTGTTTGTTCTTTTGGCCCAATTTATTTCCTTGGATGAGGTCCTATTATCTTATATGGTTATATGGTTATGTATAGGGGTCTATTCCCTATCATAAGACATAGGTACATTTGTGCACCCCTTTAAAAATTTGGGAGGGGTACCTTGGCCCACCCCTTAAATTTTGGAAATTGCCCAATTTAAACACTTGGTATTATAGTACAGGACCCTAATATGTATTATGATAAATTTAGGTGGTCACCTCGTTCCCTTTTAGGGGTACAAAATTGCCAAAATATAAACGTAAGCAATACGTTGTACCACGTGTTTGGTTTTTGGTCCATTTTATCCCCCTTTGATGAGGTCCTATTACCTTATATAGTTATATGGTCATGTATAGGGGTCCATTACCTATCATAAGACATGGGTACATTGGTGCACCCCTTGAAAATTTTGGGAGGAGTACCTTGGCCCACCCCTTAAATTTTGGAAATTGCCCAATTTAAACATTTGGTATTATAGTACAGGACCTCAATATGTATCATGATAAATTTGGATGGTCCACCTCGTTCCCTTTTAGGGGTACAAAATTGCCAAAAATATAAATGTAAGAAATATGTTGTACCACGTATTTGGTTTTTTGGTCCATTTTATCCCCTTGGATGAGATCCTATGATTACAGGGATCTATTTCCTATCATAAGACATGGGTATATTGTTGCACCCTTCTTAAAATTTGGCAAGGGGTACACTGAAATTGTCCAATTTGAGCATAGTGCAGGACTTCAATATGTTTCGGTGGTCCTATTGCCAATTTTTTTTTTTAGTACAACCACGTGTTTGGTTATTGACTCAATGAATCCTATTTGATAAGGTATGGACGGGTATCCCCTTTCAATTTGGTATAAACCCTCGGGTGTAGTACGGTCACGTGATCGATGATTTGGTTTTGATGCGCGACGAGGTCCCTGGTCAATGTTCTCTAGGAATTAGGTGGAAACTTTGATAGGAAAGATTCATGGTATTTAATTTTTTTTTTCAACTTTCAAACTAAAAAAAATCAAACCAAGAATTGAAACGAAAACTTTTAAACGAAAATCTTGAAACTAAAAAATTTTCAAAACAAAAATTTGAAACGAAAAATTTTCAAAAATTTTCAAACAAAAAAAAATTTCAAACTAAAAGTTTTCAAACAAAAATTTTCAAACGAAAAATTTTCAACCAAAAATTTTGAAACGAAAATTTTTTTTTCAAACTAAAGAATTTTGAAAACAAAAACAAAAGTTTGAAGCAATATTTTTTTGAAACGAAAAAATTTTGAAACAAAATTTTTGAAACGAAAATTTCAAAACAAATTTTAAACGAAAAATTTTCTATTAGAATTTAAATCAAACAATGATCAACTTTCACGGTTAACCGTTAAACTTTATCCGGTTTTCAACTATTCGATTAACAAATAAACGGTTTTCAACTATTCGATTAACAAATAAACGGTTTTCAACTACTCGATAAACAGATGAACGGATTTTTCCTTTTCACACCAGTGAGTGCAAGAATTTACAAACTAAAACAAAAAAAAATTGTACTCGCTTTAAATACGCATCATTTTTGAAACAAGGTGTTAGTGTTCATCATGGATACACAGTGGAAACATCCATTTACCTGTATTCTCGCAGGGCCTAGTGGGTGTGGAAAAACGTATTTTGTGAAGCGATTACTGTCACATCTCCCAACCATGATCAATGCAAAATTTCGTAAGATATACTGGTATTATGCAGAATGGCAAGACGTGTATGCAACAATGCCGGTTCCAGTAGAATTTCACGAAGGACTTCCACGAATGAAAGATTTTCAGCCTCAAGATGGACCACATTTGATTATTATTGATGACCATATGCGAGAAGTGAATAGTGATATTGTTGATATGTTCACGAAAGGATCACATCATCGAAATATTAGTGTGATTTTTATAACACAAAATGTATTTCATCAAAGTAAAGCAAATAGAAATATGAGTTTAAATTGTTCGTATTTGGTGTTGTTTAAAAATCCACGTGACAAGTCACAAATCAAGCATATGAGTTATCAAATCATGCCTGAACATCCACTGTTTCTACAAGAAAGTTATGCAGACGCAACAAGAAATCCACATGGCTATTTACTGATGGATCTTAAACAAGATACACCCGATGAAATGCGATTTCGTACAAATATTTTTCCTGACGATCTGCATCATTATGTTTACGTACCAACAAAACATGTTTAAATTATTGTGCATGTGAAAAGAATGACTTAGTCTGTCACGATGTCTCCTACAGTGAAACACGCTGATCTGCTACGTGCTCTGCACAAAGCTAAACCAAGATTGCGTAAAGCTATTATTGCCAATGCAGATGCTTCATTAATTCATAGTATTTGTGAATGTTGTTATAATGTCTTAAAAGGCAATGTTCCACTGACAAGTGCGCAGAAGTCAAGATTAAAGCGTTACAAGAACACGCTCCGCTATCTCGTAGACAATACAAAATCATTGGATAAAAAGAAGAAACATTTAGCCGTACAACAAGGAGGATTCTTACCTGCATTACTTGCACCTATTGTAGGAAGTGTGTTATCCAGTATTTTGTTTAAACAATAAACATCATGGAACATAGCAAGAAGATGGTTTTAGTGCCACCAGAAATGCTTCAACGAATGCATGCATCATCATCTCGTGCGAGTGAAAATCGAGAATCTAATCTCGATCGTGAAATGCAATCTATATTGAACACATCGTATCCAAGTGATGAAGAAAAATGGAATCAGTACAATAGAATATTACAGAAATATCTTTATGTGATACGTAAACAAGAAGAACCAATACCACTTACAATTACATCAATGAAACCTGATGGTGACGTTCCGAATGTTGACGATAGCACGAAACAAGAAATTTTAGCCGCAATACCACAAATGTATCGTAAGAAAGCCGAACTACTATTCCGTCGTTTAAAACAAGATGACGCAATTACGTGGGATCATAAAGGAACAGTGTACATCAACGACAATAAACTACATGGATCCAATATTGTAGATTTAATGTGCGATGTGACTCGACCGAGGAAACATTCGAATCCTCAAGGCTGGGAATTGTTTTGCAACTACCTTGCATCGTCAAACACACCTCAAGAATTGATTGGTAATCCACGAAGATTAAACTATATTGTCAAGCATAATAGTACAACAGCATCTGAAGGATCTGCACCACCAAAACCGGCACCTGAATTATTTTCTTCCGAAGAAGAAGAAGAAGAAGATGATGATGATGTTTTAGAAGTCCGACCAAAAAGAAAACGTATCATTCCACAATGGTCAACGTACAAACCATGAACAAAAAGTTGAAATCCATTTATTACAATCCAGCACACCCTGCATCATTTTCTACTGCAAAGAAATTATGGCAAGCCACAGGAAAATCTATACCTCTAACCAAAATAAAACTTTGGTTAAACAAACAACCTACCTACACGTTACATCGTCCTGTACGTCGTCGTTTCCGTAGAGATTTTTATCTTGTCAACAATATTGATGATCAATGGGAATGTGATTTAAATGATTTACAATCACTTCAAAACTATAATAACAATTACCGCTATATTCTTACAGTGATTGATGTGTTTAGTCGGTACGGGTGGGCTGTACCACTAAAATCAAAAAGTGCCGAGGATATAGTGAATGCATTTGAAATGATTTTCCAGGACAGAAAACCAATTGTGCTACGTAGTGATCAAGGAACTGAATTTACCAACAAGACAGTACAAAAGTTTTTCAGGAAACACAACGTGCAACATGTTACAACAAAGGATCCAGATATTAAAGCCAGCATCGCAGAAAGATTTAATCAGACATTGAAACATCGTATGTGGAAATACTTTACCAAATATCAAACATACAATTACATCAAAGTATTGCCTTTACTTGTAAAAGCATACAATGAAAGTCGGCATTCCAGTATTAAAATGGCACCTGCAAACGTTTCTCAGGACAATTTACTGGAGGTGTGGCATAACTTATACGACAAAAAGCTACAACGTTCAAAACAAGATACGGATTTATCTGTTGGTGATACTGTTCGTATAAGTAAAACAAAACGTATCTTTGACAAGGGTTACCTCGAGAACTGGACTTGGGAAATATTCAGAGTAAAAGCCATTGTACCAAGAAACCCACCAGTGTATCGACTAGAGGATTTAAATCATCAACTCATCGATGGTGTTTTCTACAGAGAAGAATTACAACCAGTACCGCTCCCTTCGACGTTCCTCATCGATAAAATATTACGTACAAGAACAAAAGGTCGCAGAAAGGAGTATCTCGTCCAGTGGAAAGGATATCCTTCCTCATTCAATTCGTGGATCCCTGCAACTTCATTGAAGAAGAAGAATGGAACCTGATCAAAATTTTTACGTTACACTTCCCAGTAATAGTTCCATGGATTATTTTCCAGAAAATACATTGACTTCATATATTACGAAATTACAACGACGTGTAGAGTTTCGCCAGAAATGGGATGTGGCAATTGTAGAGATTCATTATCCACATTCTTTGCTGAACATTAACAGTAAAAACAATAAAATATATTACAAATCATCAAGTAGTAATGATCAAGAACCGTGGAAGGTTGTAACGATCCCTGTACGCTATTATAACAATATACGGGATCTTATTCATGCAATTAATATACATCATAAAGAAACCAATTTATTTATATCTCATGACGCAACTAATAATATATGCCTCATAAGACATCCCAAAAAGGAAATCCATACTTCTGTACAAATCTCACCAAGTGTTAGTTTAATGCTTGGATTTGAACCGAAAAGTGATTTAAAAGATATGGAAAAGGGACAATATACACCGGATGTACGATTAGGCTTGCCATCACAAATGTACGTCTATTGTGACATTATTGAATCTGTCATTGTTGGAGATACAATGGTACCCTTGCTACGAATTGTCAACATGGATCCTGTGAATCATACTTTTGGAAGTCATGCAGTACAAATCTTTAATCCTGCACATTATGTTCCGGTGGAAAAAATGAATTTTGAGCAAATACAAATCGATATAAGGGACAGCACAGGTCATCCTATGCCATTCACCTTTGGAACGGTGTCTACAAAACTACATTTCCGTCGTCGTCGTCATGACTGATCCGTATTTGCAATACTACCAAAAACAAGCGTTATCCGGTATCGGCAACGTCTATGTGGGAAGTCCCTATCAAGCAGGACATGGCATTGGAAGTTTCCTTGGTGGCTTATTTCGTTCAGTGTTACCACTTGTGAAGCAAGGAGCTAAAACTGTGGGAAAAGAATTATTAAAATCAGGTGCCAATATGATTAATGATGTTGTGATCTCGAATCAACCGCTGGAAGAATCGTTTCATCAACGGATGCAAGAGGCAAAAACAAATTTACAAGAAAAAGCTAAAAATAAGTTGAAAACTATGCTGGGAAGTGGATATCATAAACGAAAATGGGATGACTGCTCTCAGTTTGAGGTTGACCTTCCAACGATCAACAACACCATCAATCCTACAAAGAGACGTAAATTATCACATAAGAAGAAGAAGAGATCATTGGCATCGTCACCAGATATTTTTGATTAATTCAACGATGGCTTTCTTACATCATCAATCCTGTGAATGTGTAAAAAGTGAATTGGACATTTTTTCAACGTTACCCACGCAAACCAGTGTTCTGGACAATCGTATTATTGGCTACAAACCAATTAGTTCAATAGCTGAAAATTCACCAATAGAATTTGTAGTGAGTGGTAGCAGTGATGAATACATTGATTTGCCACAAACCTTATTGTACATCCAAGCACAAATTGTGAAACCAGATGGTTCCCCCTTCATCAATACGGATAAAGCAATTGCACCTGTCAATGATTTTCTAAATGCTATGTTTAGTGAAGTACAAATCTACTTGAACAATAAACTGATTTCATTTCCGTCACATAATCATCCATATCGTTCGTACCTGGAAAAACTGCTCAATTATAGTGATGGAGCTAAAAATACACATTTACAAACAGCAATGTGGTTTCAAGATACGGCTGGTCATATGAACGCAACCACAAGTGAGAACAAAGGATTTCAACAACGCTATGAACTGACAAAACAAAGTATGAAATTCGATATGATTGGACATCTTCATTGTGACATTTTTAATCAAGATAAATTTTTAATTCATGGAGTGGAATTACGTGTGAAACTTATTCCTGCAAAGCCAAACTTTTGTCTCATGGCCGGTGAAAGTGGTGTCAATGCAAAAATCAATATTCTAGATGCATCGTTGCAGGTGAAAAAAGTCAGCATCAGCCCTAGTGTCAAATTGGCACACAATAAAATTTTACAATCTACACCGGCAAAGTATCCTCTGACAAGGGTTCAAATGAAATCATTTACCATCCCGAAGGATATACAATCCAAAACTATTGATAACCTGTTTATGGGAACATTGCCAAATCGTATTATTGTAGGATTTACATCGAATGAAGCATCCAGTGGAACTATTACCACCAATCCATTTGAATTTCAACATCTAAACATTAATTTCTTTACATTGTACGTGGATGGAAAAGCTGTACCTTCAAAACCATTGCAACCCAACTTTGAAGAAAATCTCTACATTTCATCGTACCACACATTGTTCTCAGGCTCTGGCATACATTTTACCAATACTGGAAATACAATTTCAAGAGCCGACTACAAGAATGGATATACACTGTTTGTATTTGACCTAACTCCTGATTCTTCTGCTGGAGATTGTCACTATTGGAATTTACAACGACATGGAGCCATCCGATTGGAAGTTCATTTCCAAGAGAAATTAGCAGCACCTGTATGGGGAGTTTTCCTCACTCCTAGAGATCGACCACCAGCGCAACATTATCCTGGACTTTTAAATTACAAGGTACGTATACGTTATGTATCATTTCCATTCACGATGTTGAACACATTACAATTAGCTAGTGCTTTAAACGGTAGTCCATTATTCAGAAATCATTTTACCGGGGTATTTGCAAGCGATGAGTTGCCCTCACGGATTTCTCTTCCTCTGGCAATCATTGTAAATACAGATCCATCCACAAAAGTAGGAAGTCATTGGATTGCAATTTATATTGATAATCGCGGTGTTGGAGAATATTTTGACAGCTATGGCCTTCCTCCTTATGTACCACAACATGTTGCATTCTTAAAACTCCATTGTATGTACTATAAATATAATAATAGCCAAATGCAAAGTCTTGGTTCATCTGTATGTGGCTATTATGCTTATTTTTATTTGTGCTGTAAAGCTCAAGGAAAATCTCTGCTTGAAATTCAATATTTGTTCACAACAGTACCCACGGTTAATGATCGTAGACTGCTGCAATATACCTTCCAGGTAATTTTATCATATTTATCATTGCAAGTGTATTTGTTTAATCATCATCTATTGCTATACTAATCATCTTTTTCCTTGTTCTTTTTACAGAATTCACAATACGAAGCTTTGCAAACGGGTGCTATGCTGCAAAACATGGAAACAAATCATCACAATCAAGAAGAAGAGGCGGTCTAATGAAGAAACCCAGCTCAATATACAAACATTGTCAATAAGAAAGAAAAGAAGAAACCAGAAAAATGAATAAAATACAATTTATGCTTATTTATGTGTTTTTATTGTCCATTCCACATACAACGTTATGAGATTCTCCTAAAGAACTGTGCGATATAAGACGAGAACCCTGGGCAAAGTTTCCACCTAATTCCTAGAGAACATTGACCAGGGACCTCGTCGCGCATCAAAACCAAAACATTGATCACGTGACTTTACTACACCGAAGGGTCCTACCAAATTGAAAGGGAATACCCGTCCATACCTTATCAAATAGGATACATTGAGTCAATAATCAAACACGTGGTTGTACTAAAAAAATTTGGTAATAGGACCACCGAAACATATTGAGGTCCTGTACTATGCTTCAATTGGACAATTTCAGTGTACCCCTTGCCAAATTTTAAGAAGGGTGCAACAATATACCCATGTCTTATGATAGGAAATAGATCCCTGTAATCATATAAGGTAATAGGATCTCATCCAAGGGGATAAAATGGACCAAAAAACCAAACACGTGGTAAAACATATTTCTTACATTTATATTTTTGGCAATTTTGTACCCCTAAAAGGGAACGAGGTGGACCATCCAAATTTATCATGATACATATTGAGGTCCTGTACTATAATACCAAGTGTTTAAATTGGGCAATTTCCAAAATTTAAGGGGTGGGCCAAGGTACCCCTCCCAAATTTTTAAAGGGGTGCACAAATGTACCTATGTCTTATGATAGGGAATAGACCCCTATACATAACCATATAACCATATAAGGTAATAGGACCTCATCCAAGGAAATAAATTGGGCCAAAAGAACAAACACGTGGTACAACGTATTGCTTACGTTTATATTTTGGCAATTTTGTACCCCTAGAAGGGAACGAGGTGGACCACCCAAATTTATTATAATACATATTAAGGTCCTGTACTATAATACCAAATGTTTAAATTGGTCAATTTCCAAAATTTAAGGGGTGGGCCAAGGTACCCCTCCCAAATTTTTCAAGGGGTGCATTAATATACCCATATCTTATGAAAAGTAATGGACCCCTGTATACGTCCATATAACCATATAGGATAATAATACCTCATCCAAGGGGATAAATTAGGTCAAAAAAACCCGAAATTTGAATTTTTGGCAATTTTTTACCCATGAAAGGGAACGACATAGACACCCAATACTGATAGAGGTACATACTATGGTCCTAGGCTACCATACCAAATTTTTAGATTTGGCAATTTCCAAAATTTAAGGGGGGTGGTCCTATGTACCCCTGCCAAAATTTAGGGGGTGGACCAAGGTACCCCTGTCAAAATTTAGAGGGGGTGGTCCTAGGTACCCCTAGGTCATTGACCCCGGGCCAAGGTCATTGACCTTTGACCTATGACGTCACAAAAAATTTTGCTGACTCGACTAGATATAACGGGGGGCCTACTACTTGTATGTTAAAACGTAGGTTACATGCGTAAATATTTTTGTTTTCGGACTTAACGTATGACTATATGCAGGCCGATAGCCAGCCCAAAAATGTAAGGGGGCCCGGCTGAAGTTAGGGGGGGCTGATCCAACCATATTATAGTTTATCATTGTATTATAGTTCATTTGCTAGCCAACCATGAAAATTTTAGGGGGTAGAGAAAATTTAGGGGGCCCGGCCCCCTAGAACCCCCTGGATACGGGTCTGACTATCTGTAACATCCTTCAGAAAACATGTAACATAAAACATATGTTCCATAATACTTCCCGTATAAGTGTTCCATCCATATGAAAGAATGAGCTGTATACAGGTGGTCAGGATCTCACATACAGATGAACGTACATAATATACAGCTGACGTATGTAATATACGGAAGACTTTTAGATGTCAAACAACCGGCAACGGCATGATGTAACATCTAAGTGGGAGAAAGGCAGTACGTAGCATATCGATAACATGCTTCGTACAGATTTCCGTAGTAAACATATGGATTCCGTACATTTGTAAATATACCGCTGTCAGGATAACGAATTTTTCTCAATGTATATATTTCTATTATAAATCAAGACTAAAACCTAACCAAGGATCGGTGATAAGTAAAAATATTACTTTCATATGTATATGACAAGCTGATACGTAGCCAAGACAATATTGTTTCAGCATAATATTTGTTATATATTTCCCATATGGTATTCAGTGTGTGTGAATTTCCAAATGTTCAATAGGAAATTCGAAGCAGAAACCATTTTAGCACCAAGAGAAACGTCCAATAAATTGATATGAATGTTTGCTGTTTTTCATATAAATAAGTGTATATGGATCAAGGTGCAGAACCTTCTTCTTGCCTGTTAATATATGAGTAGTAGCGATTATGAAATACGGTTGAATATTCAAATGTGTGGATCATAATCGTCATTATCATAAATATTCTTCCTTTATTGGCAGATCACTTGCTGCAACTGAGTAGCTTCCATGCTCCATGATCTTCCGCTGACCTCTTCGTCTTCACGTACGATTTTTCTGTTTTGATATCGTCCATCAATTGTAGACTGCTTCGCCCCTTAAATCTCTTTCCTGCCACCATATCCTCCAGCACATCCCTCATGATTAAGTTTCTTCTTACCCAATGTTTCAACTAGTTTCTTTTCCTCTTCTTAATAATGTCCAAAATTGTTCTTTTCCCCCACCATTTGTAAGACATTCTCATTAATTTTCCGCTCCACCCATCTAATTCTCTCCGTTCTTCTCCACACCCACATTTCGAAAGCTTCCAGTTGTTTTTCTTCACTTTTCCTTAATGTTCATGTTTCTGACCCATAGATTACAATTCTCCACACGAAGCATTTTTATGAGTCTTTTTCTCAACTATATATTCAAGGGCGTACAAAACAGTATTTTCTTCCCCCGAAAGGCTTCTTTCGTCATTCCTACCCTTGCTGTTAGTTCACGTTCACAGTTTATATCAATACTAATAATACTACCCAGGTATCAAAAACCAGTCACCTGTTCCATTTCTCCCTTTTATTTCCATATTTAACACCGACCCCTTCGTTCCAGTCACCATGGCTTTTGTCCTTCTAACATTTATTTTCATCCCATAGTCTTCACAGCCCTTTCTCACGTTTTCTAACATCTTATTGATTTTTTTCTTCAGATTCTGCAGCAAGTGCCATATCATGTGCAAACCGTATACACCTAATCATTCTACCTCCTACTGAAATTTCGTCTCCATTTTCTAACCTCTTTTTCACTATCTCTTCTAGATATATTTAAATAATGTAGACGAGAGACAGCATCCCCTTCCAATTGCACTCTCCTCTGTCGTTTCCTCCCCTATTCTAACACTAACCTGTTGGTTCATATATTAGTTTCTTATGAGTCTTCAATCTTTCCATTCCAACCCAACTTTTTTTTTTTTAGAACTTCCAACAATTCAGAATTCACGAGGTCAAAAGCCTTTTCTAGATCAATAAATACAACATACTTCTCTTCTACTTTTTCTATAAACCTCTCCTGGATGAAGACTGGTTATTCATGCATAATAAAACTCTTGCTAATTTAGAAAAATCTTGAATTATTTTATACGTCAGTGCACAGTGGTCCAGACACCTTGCAAATCTGGCCAAATCCTCAAAATTCGAAACTATCACAAATATGAAAGACCTTACACATATAATAAGGAAATATGTAAGGTTTGCAGAAATAGGTAGATTTTCGTGCAGCTCCTAAGGGTTAGGCCTACAGTTAATGCCAATGTGAAAAATTAAAGTCGGTAGAAGAAAGCCATATATCTAACCTGGTAGCAGACGCAAAATTCATGATGTGAAAACAAAATAATGTTTCGTTGTTAGGTGTGAACAATGATAGTGCAGAACATTGCTATACATTCATCGTTCACGGCACATAGATAGAACTCTAATTCACTTTCATGTACCAGTCAATATATGGATAAATAAAATTAGAACGAAAACCAAAATTGGTATACTTGATGCTGAATTTCATGTACAGTTTTATTTTGAGTCCAACCGAGTCCAGTTCTGTGTGCTGGATTTGACAGTAGAGGAAGTTATCTGTTAGAGAAAACGACCGATTGTTGCCCGGTTTTGCCCGAGCTGGTTTGAAAGGTATATTTGTATGTAAGTAGGGTAACATTTTTGTGAGTAATATTTAGGCTAATGACTTGTTTTTCCTTGTCATTCTCGAAATGTCATACAAAACAACACGAAGAAGGCTTCTACAAGTTCTGTGGAATGTAGAAGGAAACAAAGACACCAAAAGGCAACATCGGATTGGTTCCCTTGAGAAAGAAACGTCCACCGAATTGACTAGTGGCTGCAAAATGAATATAATCTTATAAATATATGCACTTGCTACGAGCGGAGACACATATCTAATAATACTGTATAACAGGGCACAAAATTTCCGGTTGCCATTGGCGACTAGAAATTTAGAGCTGGCGACCAGTATTCAGTAGGAATGGTTTCTGTGTAAACTCACAAGGCTGCGCAGTTTCTGTTTCGTACGAAAATAGTTTTGACAGAGTGAGAAAATAATTGTCACTGACACGAGTTGTCTAATTCAAAATTGATTATCCTAAATTAATTGTTTAGTTTTGAAATTTTATGCCCTGATGTAATATTTTACTTTGTCAAACCAAAGGTCGGGGGAGGACACATCTCATAATTTGTACGTGAGAGATACTGGCTACCATCATTTGGTGCGTCTGACTTCGAAATTTTGCCTCTGCTGTAGAAGGATATAATAACAAAATAAATGCGTTACTTGGTAGACTCATCCGAAGGTTCAAGATCTGATTTCCTGCCTCAAGTCGGAAACAGAGATGAACGTGATGTTTATGACAAAATAACACTATAAAAGGTATCAAAAGGAAGAAACAATACATACGGATGGAATACAGAATTATTCAGAAGTACTACCTTACTAGTGGTCTCAAGAAGTGCCTCAGAGCTTTGACGTTTGTTCAAAATCTGTATTAACGCACAACCTTGGGTGAAACTACCAAATTATAGAATGTTGTGTTCTACAGATTTTCATGAAATAGCAAATATCACTAATAGAAAAAAAGACCATTAGTAAATATTAAGATTGATTTTAAAAACATCAGGTCAAAGGTTTTGATAAATTAGTTCTCCCAACCCTAGAAAAATAGCGAGAAAAATCAGTATTTTATAATAATTGTTACTACATCTAAATAATAATAATAACGATAATAATAATTTTTAAGTCATGGAATCTTACTAACAAACATTTTCACACTTTTAGCTGATCACAATCGTTGCGGCATCTTTCATTATAGAAGAAAACAATAAATTGTAAGAAAAAAATATACTATATTTCTATGGCTAAAACGAATTTATTGCATTTACACTAACTTCAGTAGAAAAAAGTAATTTCGGTTTAAGAACGAATCAAGTTCGTAGCCTGTTAATCACGGTACATAGCTCTCTAATAAATATGCACAAAAATAAAATAAGAACTAATTATTTCTAAACCGATGCTTTAAGATAACAATGCAACCTGTGATGTGCTAGAATTAGGTGTTGACATGAGTGATCTTTTTTTTTTTTTTTTTTTTTTTTTTAATATAGCTTATACCTAACCACAAACTACGTTTTTTCTTTCGTAAATTTAAGGAGAGTATATAGCAGCTGCACCCGCACTAATTCTGGTGTTTATTTTTCTAATTTAATTTAGTTTTGAATAGCTCCAGGCAAGCTAGGAGGCTTGGGTAAGGTTAGGGTCTCTTAGAGCTTCAGGCAAGCTAAGAGAGGGAAGTTTATGAGCTTGAACGGACGTTGATTGAGGCGATGCATGGAGTTTTAAACGTTCTACTAAGCAATGGTGAAGCTGCTGTTCCTCTTCTATTACATGACCAAATGGTGACGATAATTCCTGTCGTCTGCCTTATGTAGTAATTTGTGGTAGAAGAACACGTGGTTTAGTTTATAAATAAAAAGAGCAAATGTTGATGTTTACAAATATAAACTTCCTGCAAAATACTACACTATTCTTTTCGGTGTTTGGTTATATTTGAGTAAGTTCTTAAATCTCTTGTAGATTCTTGTAAGTTTATATTGTGAAACACGTACTCTTGCATACTCTATTGTCTCAGATATTTCATTGAATACATCCATAGTTTACATTTACATTGTAAAACACGTGCTCTTACATACTTTGGTTTCTCAGATATCTCATTAAATACATCCATAATTTACAGGTACTTTCATACACGTATACAGTTTCTTTAACCTTTATTTTACGGCTGTCAGTTCACTGCTAGAATAGTAAATCCGTTCTTTCCCGCGTGGCACTGTACTGACACAGGCGAAATGTTTACTTTGCCCCGCGAGCACACATATATTTTTTTAAATAATGTGCCTTATTGTATGAAGAGATAGTCCATAGTGAAAGGAACCAAAAACGTTGGTTCTCAACCGGTGTGCTCACGGGTCAAAGTAGACCTCTCGCCTGTGTCAGTACAGTGCCACGCGGGAAAGAACGGATTTACTATTCTGGCAGTGTACTGACAAGCCGTAAAATAAAGGTTAATTATGTATATCAACGTATCTGTTGCGTACATGTTAATATTTTTTGTTGTTGTTGTTGTTTTTCTGTCTAATTCACCCTGAACCAGCACCCACATTGCAAAATTCTGTTTCCTTTACTAGATTAGTATACGCTATAATATAAAAAATATTAGGTTAGTATACGCTATATACTCCCGTATATGCACTCTTATATATGCACTATTATTGCACTATTATGAAAGCAAAGCTGAAATATTATTATAATAAATACGCAACATTGTCAAGGTGTTCACTATGATACTTGCAAAATGACGCATATTATTGTTGTTGAGAGATAACACAAAAGTTTGAATAAATATTAAAAGAAAATAAAGGAATGAAAGGATATAAAATTTTTGAGTTTTACGTCTCACGTTTATGCTTGCTAGATTAAAAAAGACGGTGAAGATGAAAAATGAATGAAATGGTGAAATGAAGAAAGTGGGAGGAAACTGGAGAGCCCTGAGGAAACCTACACACACTGTGTTTGTCCAACACAAAGTTCCCTTGGTGGGGCAGGGTTTGAACCCGGGACCCCATGCACCAGAAGTGAACGCGCTACCACTGAGCCACCACGGTAGAATTTTCACAGTAGGCTTGCAAATGACCTATAATATGGTTGGATCGGGCCCCTCTAACTTCTACCGCCCCCCTATATTTTGGGGCTTGCTACCGGCATGTTTAGTTCCTATATTAATGTATTACTATCAACATACAAGTATCGACCAGAAAGAAAAGTTCCATTTGAAGTTGAAGTGAGTGAAAAAAATGAAGTGAAATCATTGTGCTTTACATCCCACTCTTATGCCGGATAGGCTAAAGGAGACGGTGATTATGAGAAATGAATGAAATGGTGCATTGGGACGAAACGAGACAATTCAGAGAAAACTCACGGGAATGGTGATTGTCCATCACAAAGAAGTCCACTTGAAGCGAGCTGGGATCGAACCACGGATCCTACACACCAGAGGTAAACAGCTACCAGTCCTACCACTGAGTCTCAGCCCTCCAAGTGATGGCCAAACACCGTGTGCGTGGGTTTTCTCGGGGTTCTCCCGTTTCCTCCCACTTTCATCATTCCAACATTTCATTCATTACTCATCATCATCGTCTCCTTTAGCCTAACACGTGGGACGTAAAACTCAAAGATTTTCAGCACTCCAAGTGAGTGAAACGAAACTAAAAGTAAAAATAAGAGAGAGAGACAGAGAGAAAGAGAGAGAGGTAAGAAATGGAAATGATTGCAAACGTGGGGTAATAAAATGGTCAAGAACGGACAAAACGTTTTACAATCAACTTCAAAGTTTTATAAAGCTTAGTAACGAAAGGCAGGATCTTGTAGTTCTGAGTCTTGATTACATACAAAATGTTTCACTGACAATAATTTCTTTATTATTATTATTATTATTATTATTATTATTATTATTATTATTATTATTATTATTATTATTATTATTATTATTATTATTATTATTATTATTATTATTATTACGTATTCTACCTTTATGCAGGTTCTGGAACTAATGAGTTTATTTTTAGGTTTGCATCTGGAAATGTTTCTTCCACGTTTTTCGATCTTCAGCTTCCACATTCAACTCCCAATATTTTCTTCTATTTTACAAATCATCAAGATCAGTTGCTTTCTTCTGCTTCCTATTCCTTGTTTCCTTCCATCTTTTCTTCTATGGTGAGTACTTCAAATTATATGTCACTAGCCAAACAACCTCTATAAAAAATGTTGTGTGAGTACCGCATGATCCTGAAACATTCACTTTTGGATAGTCCACATGCTAGTTCCTATGTGAAGCCTTGACCCGACTATGATAGATCCCATAGTTTTGGAGCTATGAACCTTTAAGTTCATATTTTTCTGTTTTCGGCGGCTTCTAACTCCGAAATGAAGCATTTGTGCACCCAAATTGGTCTATGCTTTTGTCTAATCTTGGTGTCATCAATCACCTCCCAAACATTGTCGGTGTTGTTTTGAAAACCCGTATATATATATATATATATATATATATATATATATATATATATATATATATATATATATATATATATATATATATATTTATTTATTTATTGCAGAAATATCTGATTTCATGTTAATAAAACAGTATTTTCAATACATAAATAACTAAAAATAAAAATAATAAAGTATCAAAGTTATTCACATTAATTTATAAAACAGCATATTTTCTTTTATTTTCAGATCATTTTCTTCATCAACGCAAAATGTCTTGTGTACAAACTGTATATTAAATTATTTATATAACAATGTTCCTAAAATATAAATAAACATAACATTTGATTCTATGCCTATTTATCTTTAAAGAAGAATTTTAGGAATGATCCGAAAAATAGATCTAAAGATTGCGAGCTTGCCCAATAAATAGTTTTTGGATCAGGAGGTACACAATTTTTGAACGTAAATCGAGTTTTTGTATTTTTAACGGAATAAGCACATCATACTGAGTTAAGTGATAGCTTGAGTTTAGCTACACTGTATGTACTTCTCCAGATATAAGGCCTACAAGAAAATTTCGCCTGAAATATTAGATCTTTTGATTTTAAAATTAAAAGAAAAAAAATAAAAACAGTTTTTTCTCTCCTGAAAAAAAAAAAGTGTTTTTGGAGTTACGCTGTTTCATAAATTATCGATTCAACTATAAAATGAAACATGTAGTACTGAATAGAGCACAGGGGGGCGCGGTGGCTCAGTGGTACAGCGTTCTCCTTCGGTGCTTGGGACCCCTGATTCAATCCCAACTTGCGCCGTATGGACTTTGTGGTGGACAAACACCGTGCTCGTGGGTTTTCTCGGGGTTCTCCCGTTTCCTCCCACTTTCTTCATTCCACCATTTCACTCACCTCTCATCATCATCGTCTCCTTTAGCCTAACCGGCATAACCGTGAGACGTAAAACAAAGATTTTTCAATAGAGCACATCATGATGGCTCAGTGGTAGAGCATTTACCTCCGGTGCTTAGAGTCCCTGGTTCCATCCATGGCAAAGTAAGTTTGTGATAGACAGCATCGTGTCTGTGGATTTCGTCTGGTACTCCTGTTTCCTCCCACTTTCTCATTCCACCAATTCTTCCATCATCATTCACTTGCTTTTATCACCATTTTCCTTAGCATGAAGGGCATAATTGCAGGACGATAAACTGGAAGATTTTCATTTCATTTCAATAGAAGACCTCGAGCTTAACAAAATTACGTGCTTCAGGGACAATTGTCTTGCATAATTTTTAAGACAATCGAGAAAAACGAAATATTATGGCGTTATAAATTATATTGTTCACTGGCAATCTGATGTAAATTATAGTTTTTATTCTGTTAGATTTTTGGATAATTGGTTGGTTGGATTTAAATTTTTCATCCTTTCAGCAGCGAGGCTATATGAGACATGCACTTACAGCTTACCGTAATATCAAGACAACATAACATTCCACCGGGAATCGAATGCTGGTCTCACACGTCAAAAGAAGATTTTTAAAAAATACTCATGTACAGTACAGGGTGGCCCAAAAGTAGGTATACAGCCCTGCATTGATCAGGTGTAACATTCTAGTTTATGGATTTATTTGTTTGACTGTTTGGAGCTTAAAATTATAAGTAAAAATACTTTAAAAACAAACAATTAAGAAACTAGCTCTACCTGTTTGATAACAATGAGAAATGATATTAAATACGGGACGGGGCTGTATACCTATTTTTGGGCCACCCATGTTTATAAGAAAAATACATTAATAAGTAGCAAATTGTATTTATTTTGGTTTGATTTCTTCTGAGAATGACATAGATACTACAGGTCGGGCACAAAGTCCCGTCACCTCCCGCCTCACTTAAGTATAGAATAATCAAACTATCTAAGCTGTAATTATTATCATCTCATCTCAGATCAGCAATCTCTCCATTATTGATTTGACCCAACTTTGCACTCTTCCCTACCCCGGCTCAGACTTTTCATTTCTTTGCAGCTTTTCTTCCCTATATTTTGTATTATTTATTTATTTGTTATAAGAAAAGGGAGAAATAAGCTATATATTCAATTTTATTCCAATCAGATGTCCCTCTCGTGGTTGTTTCTCATAAAAGGAAAGACAAAGGCAGGAGAGAAATGTTCTGTCGGCTTTGGTGTGAATTTCAATTTCTACCTCAAAGAGATAAAACGAATACGGTCGAAAATAACAAGAAATAGATATTTTTCTTTGTAATTGCGGTAAACTGAAGATGAAATCAAATCAATTTGTAAACAAAGATTAAGAGGAAAGAAAAACACTGATACATTCAGGCTGTATAAGTTGTGTATTTCTTTCATGTTTAAGGTATAAACAACGGCTGATACAAGTGATCATATCATTGATGAACCCATCGTCCCAAGCACTTGGGTTCACGAGAGGCCCAGAGCAAGGAAAACATTGGAACAGGTGCGTATGAATTTCCACCTACGATTCGGACGAGAATCCCCTCCAAATAGAACGATTTTGTATTGAGAACATAAACTGTTCCTACCCTCAGTGTTAAGGATAAACCACGAAGTGGTAGACTATCAGGCGGGTAGCCAGCCCCAAAATGTAGGGGGGCTCGGCTGAAATTAGGGGGGACCGATCCAACATATTATAGTTCATCACCATATTATAGTTCATTTGCAAAGCCTATAGAGAAAATTTTAGGGGGGGCAGCAAAAATTTAGGTGAAATCGACCCCCCAGACCCCCCTGGATATGGGCCTGTAGACCATCAACAAGGGAGGAACAATGCAAAGAAGTTGCAGCGTCAGTAGAAAGATCACCAATGAAGTCAACTCGCAAACAGTCCACGGAACTTGGTATACTTCGGTCAGCTCTGTGCAAACACACGAAACATAACTTAAAATTATACCCATATGCACCAAAATTTGTTCAAGAATTATCTGACAATGATTTAAAGCAAAGGAATTACCATGAAACGTACTTCTACAGGTCTTTGTTGCTATCCTGAAACATAGAAAAGTAATTTTTAGTGATTAACGTGCCATTTATACTGAAGCTCCCAAGCGAGAAATATTAACTTCTCGTTAAAGGAAACTCTTATATTTATGAGGAGATCGAGAATAACCCTGTTTACTTCACAATATGGACTGGCGTGGACAGCAAACAAATTTACGGTCCATGTTTTCTTGATGGCTTTGTTAATCAACATCGATAGCTTGATATGCTAAGAAAATCGTTAATTCCTCTTTTGGAAACCTGACGAATCAAATGAATGTTGGTTTCAGCAAGATGAAGCGCCTCCTTATTTTGCCACTTCGTTTCGAAAATATCTTAATAAGGTATTGCCAGAATTCTGGATTGGCCACAGATCTTCATTGGCCTCTGCGCTTGACTGCTCACCTCGCAGTCCGGACTTAGTATCCTGTATCAATTTGATCTGGAGATTTATCAAGAATATTGTTGCAGCACAACGTTATGCTACGATTGAAAGAAGAAAGAGAGAAGATTTGAGACTTGCTTTCAGACGGAATATTCCAGCCATGTTGAGATGGGTTCGGAACACGATGGAAATCTTGCTGATGTGTTAGACATTTACACGTTAAAGCAACAGGTATCCATTACACACAGGGGTAAAAGTACAGGGGAACACGGAGGACGCCGTCTCCCCACCTCAAAAAAATATGTATGGCGACCAAGGGCGCCGGTCCTGGGGGCCAATGAGGCCTGCCCCCCAAAGCTCATGTGGGCCCCCGCATTGTATTTATGAATATACAATATTTGGCATAATTTGAATGCAATTTGTCTTAAAATCCTCACATATATGTCTTCTGTATCTGAATGGGCCCTCCCAAATTTACAGAAAAATCGGCGCCCTTGACGGCGTCCACCAGTTCCTAAGAAATTATAATGGGCAAAGATAGGCAGAGGGACGGCGTGACGCCATGCCGCTACCTGTCGTCCCCCTACCTTTTCAAATCCACTTTTACCCCTGATTACACATAAAATTCATCAATAATATGTATATCTATAGTTGTAATTAAACTTTTCACAGTTTGAATATTTAGTATTTTAAAGGGAAGACAGGACTTTGTGCCCACCGTGTACTTGTAAAAATTGGTCGAAACATCTTCCAACCTGCCAAAGAGAAAAAAAGGATTGTTTCTGAACTAATGAATATTTGCCTAGGTAACGTAGCTTAAATTATGACTATATAACGTAACTCTTTAACGAAAGCGAATTTACGAATATTTTTTCTTTCTTTCTGTTTGCAATAGATGGCTAGAATGATTGTTTTGGCTGAATTCGTTAATTGATTAAATCCTTTAATACCTTAACGGGTTTCCATGTTTTTATTGGAAACTATAATGTATAGTTTAAAAACCGTGACTGAACTCCTGCTTCTGTGCAATCTGTACAGCTGGGAATCATTGTTGGTTGCCTATGATAAAAGGTATGTGTTTCATACTAAGAAGTTTATTAATTACACTTTAGTTTCCCTTCCCCTGATCAGGGGCGGATCCAGGGGGGGCGATCCCCAATAGAAGAGGAAACTACTTTATTTTATATATAAATAAAGTCCATCCCAGGGTTTGGAGCTCTTAAAAGTAGCTCTAAGTAGCAGTATTACAACCGACTGCTCTCCCCCCCAAAAGTAAGTCCTGGGTCCACCCTTGCCCTTGATCCTATTTATCAGGGTTTACTCTCTCTTAAATTTTGTTCTAAATGGTAAATAGTGTTTTCTTTCCTATTAGCGAAGATTTGACCAACACTGCTTTCCAATTTTAATGGGATGTAACTCGAAAAACAAAGATACCCCTACATATCGTTTTTGTGATTGAGAATTTTCTTGAGATAGATAGAGAGAGAAAATCAAATGAATTACAAAGAAATTAATAAATCAAATGGGCCTTCAAATCGCTACTTCTCTACTCTACAGTCAGTATTTAAATGTGCTGCTAGCAACTTTTAAGGCATCTATTTAGAGAATAAAACCAACTCCACAGATGACAGTAAAATGTGAATTTTTTAAAAGTTTCGGCATTTAACAATTACGTGCTCATGGTCTCGCCCATAAGGTAGTCATTTAAATTATGATTACGTACTCAGAGTACCGACTTGAAGGATTGATATAAATATTGTAAGATTGTCTTGTAAAACTCACAATATCACATTCGATTGCAGGCAATCATTCTTATTTACCAATCTTACCAAACTACAATGGACTATATACAGGTGCGGCACGTAAAACCGGCCCGTCGTAATATTCTGATATATTGTGTTTTTGGCAACACTTAAATAAACTACCTTCCTACCAAGAGATGGCGTGTCGAGATCGGGTCGACTTACGTGACCTGCAGCAGTCATGTGCAGCCGCAGCCAGTGAACCTTGTCGAAACCAGTTGAGAAAAAGGCCTCGTTGTGTTAAGCCGGGTGAGTGTCAGTGTGTGATAATGCCGTATTCGATACCCGAGCATGTTGCCATTGTTGAAGGGTTCATTCTCAATGGATCTTTTGTGAAAACAAAGAATTTGTTCCGGGAGAAATTTCCAGGACGTTCTGTGCCAGGAAAAAGCACCATTCACGAATTGATTGAAAAATGGCGGCGTACAGGATCGGTTCAAAATGCTCCCAGGAACAGACGACCATCTGTCTGCACACCTGAATTAAAGATGCAGGTGGAGGAGATAATGACAAGAAGTCCTCGAAAGTCAACCAGGAGATTGAGTCAGCAGGTTCATGCGAGTGAGAGAAGTTGCAGACGTGTTTTAAGGGGACTGAAGTTAAAATCGTACCGGATAAGTGTTGTGCAAAAACTGAAGGAGCCTGACCTGCAGAAGAGGGTGCATTTCTGTTCATGGCTGTTGAGCAATGTTGCCAGTGGTTTCTTGGATCTACTAATGCTCATCATGAGTGACGAGGCGTGGTTCCACCTTTCTGGGTACGCAAATTCCCAAAAAACCGGGATTGGTCGACAGAAAATCCACACGCAATCCACCAGGTACCCTTGCATGATGAGAAGATTGGTATGCCATTTCCGCCACACGCGTTATTGGGCCCATATTCTTTGAGACGACAGTGAACAGTGACGTGTATATGGGAATCCTGGAGAAGTTTTATACACACTTGATCGAAGAGGAGCGTCAGTTATGTTACTTTCAGCAGGACGGTGCAACATGGCACACATCAGCTGCATCATTGTCCCTTGTGCATGAGATGTTTAGACCAGAGAGGACAATCAGCAAAGGCTTGTGGCCTCCTCGGTCACCAGACTTGTTCATGTGTGACTTTTACTTATGGGGACTTTTAAAGGGAAGAGTATACGAAACAAATCCACACACAATTGAAGAACTCAAGACCAGGATCCAGGATGTCACCAATAGCATTACAACACAAGAACTGACAAGGGTATATATGAATCTCCTCAATCGTGCTCACATGTGTGTTTAAGTGGGCGGAGGACACTTTTAGCACCTGCTGTGAAGGCTGCTGTGAAGGTGAGTAGTCATATACAATACATTACATTGAATTTTATGTGTTCACTTTACGGGCCGGTTACCCTGTAGAATCACCCCCATTCTACAAAGTACTCCAGATACTACAACGAAGGTGCGACAGTTGCCCTTCGACACCATTTCACATGCGTTCAATTCACATGCCTTTTCAGCTGAAATAGGAGGCAGGGGTTCTAAACAAGAACCTGATACTCCCTACATTGGAAACAATCAAATACAAGTGATGATGATGATGTAGCGCAAATTATTTGTTTATTATATCGTTTCTATCACAACAATTATATTTTTCAGTAATTTATTTTATAATTTAATTCAAGTTTCAGAGATAAAACATTTACTAGTTTATCATTTGAGGTTGACTGAAAAAAGTTGTTTTTTCTGTTTTAGTTTAATGTCCTAGATCCTCGGCCCCACAAAGCTGATGTGGGCCCCCTTATTGTATTTAAGAATATACAATATTTGGCATAATTTGAATGCAATTTGTCTTAAAATCCTCATATATGCCTTCTGCATCTGAATGCCCCCCCCCCTTAATTTACAGAGAAATCGGGTCCGAGTTACATGCTTCAGAAAAAAAAAGTAGCGGTATGTTTAGAAAGAAAAAAAAAATTGTTCCGGTTGCACGGTAACGAGAATGAGGACAGGTGAATGGGGGTAAAAGTGAAAAGGAACGCGGAAGGGCGACGTTACCCAAAGATTCCTACTTCCCTACTTCACCAAAGATTACACACACACACACACACACACACATATATATATATATATATATATATATATATATATATAACACATGGGCTGAAAAGTCCCGGGCCTAACACATAGATGGCGCTAGTTGTATTGCAGTCACCTTGTTTTCAGTGAATACGAACCTTCACAAGACAGCTGTGAGAATTTCATGATATTCTATTCATTCGTCTGTGAGTTATTGTGCTAAGAGTGACCCTACTTGTGTTAGTTTCAAAACAATGGATCAAAAACAATTTCGTGTTTTAATTTTACACTGCTTCTTGATGGAAAAAAATACCGTTCAAGCGAAGCAATGGCTTGAAAAGTGTTATGGGGACTCCGCTCCATCAGAAACAACAATAAAACGTTGGTTTGCTGACTTCAAACGTGGTCGTAGAGACACCGATGATGCAGAACGCAGTGGACGTCCAAATGAGGCAGTAACATCAGAAAACTTAAAAAAATCCACAAACTTGTTTTGAATGATCGAAAAGTGAAGGTGCGTGAGTTAGCTGACATCGTAAAGATATCAAAAGAACGTGTTGGCTTTATATTGCATGAGCATTTGACTATGAGAAAGCTCTGTTCAAAGTGGGTGCCGCGTTTGCTCACTGTTGACCAAAAACAAGAACGTGTTGATGCTTCTGAGCAGTGTTTGGCCATGTTTAAACGTAACAAACCGGAATTTTTGCGTCGATATATGACAATCGATGAAACATGGATCCATCACTTCACTCCGGAATCAAAACGATCGGCATCTGAGTGGACAGCAACTGGTGAACCGCGTCCAAAGCGCCCGAAAGCACAACAATCGGCTGGCAAGGTTATGGCCTCGGTATTTTGGGATGTGCGTGGTGTAATCTTCATCGACTATCTTGAGAAAGGACATACCATTAACAGTGACTATTATATAGCGTTATTGGAGCGTTTGAAGGCCGAAATTGCAAAGAAACGACCGCATATGGCAAAGAAAAAAACTTTTGTATCATCAGGACAACGCACCGTGTCACAAGTCAATCAAAACAATGGCAAAACTACATGAATTGAACTTCGAATTGCTCCCACATCCACCGTATTCGCCAGATTTGGCTCCCAGCGACTACTGGCTGTTCGCAGACCTGAAAAAAATGCTCGCCGGTAAGAAATTTCGCACGAATGAAGAGGTTATCGCTGCAACTGAGGCCTATTTTGAGGCAAAAGATAAATCGTTCTACAAAAGTGGTATTGAAATGTTAGAGCGGCGCTGGACTGATTGCGTTGCTCTTCATGGAGATTACGTTGATGAATAAAGCTAATTTTGAACCAAAAAAACGGTGTTTTCTTTGTTAGGCCCGGGACTTTTCAGCCCATGTGTTATATATATATATATGGCGTTCCCCCACTTCCTAAAAATTACAATGGGCAAAGATAAGTACCAGTGACGACGTAACATCATTCGTCCCTCTACCTTTTCAGATCCACTTTTAACCTTGCAGGTGACCCATAAAACCATAACTACAGAGATCTGCATCAACCCCCCAGGATTTTAGAAGCGTGTTCCGTTTTTGGAAATATATGTCAAAACATATTAATTTGCTCTTACATGGAATAGTAGTACTTAATATAAGGTATCTATATTAAGTACTATAGTTTATGTACCGTAGTTAATAAAGATATGTGAGTAAATAATTGTTGTATACAATGTAGATGCGTCGATCAAAGTTTGTGTGTATTTGCTTCGTGATTGTGTCATCTCTTGCCCCGCCTCCTTTTGGAATAAAATCCTGTGGACGTTCCTGCAGGCCCGTATATTTTTTTATAGTTTAAATATCGAAAAAATGCTAGTGGACCAGAAAGAAAAAATATGCTCTGTATATACGTTAACTGTGTGAACATTAGAATGGAGATTTAATACGCTTAATAACAATCATGAATTTTTATAGGACAAAACTAGTCATTCCCGACAAGTATAGTAATTGAACGAGCAACATAACGATGGTTCAATAAATTCGATAATAGTGATAAATCTTGATGGAACGCAACCAGTCATTTTGTAACTGAGCAGACCGTATAATGGATGTTTAATACTTAACCAGTCATCTTATAACTGATCAAACCGTATAATGGAGGTTTAATAACGTAATTAGTTATTTTACCCCTGAGCGGACCATATAGTGATGGTCTAATAACGCAACAGTCACTTTGTAACAGCAGACCAGGGCCTAAAATTCAACGAAATCACAGCTCCACACTGATAAAAATTTTATATAGTGTAGAAAACCTAGTTTAGTCAGTATTTGTTTTGACATATAATCAGTGTTCTGTCCAGTACATCATGTTTGCCTGCTACCAAAATTATTATTATTATTATTATTATTATTATTATTATTATTATTATTATTATTATTATTATTATTATTATTATTATTATTATTATGTAGGAACATTTTAGCATCCACAGCAAACAAAATTAAAAGAACATTAGGATACATATTTAATTGTATTGTATTAAACCATAAAATACAGGAAACAAACCGGTAAGAAAAAATAGTCGCTCTGGAAGAAACAAAATCACTTTTTCTTACATAAGAATTTCACTGTCATTTTTCCGTGATCATCACGCTGTCTGTATGTTTTCTACCGAGGCAAATACACCGTTATACCAGGGCTGTTCCTTTGACTTCCTAGCAACTTCAAAACGCCTTTCCTTTCTGGCCAGCCATTTCATAACAGCAGGGGTGGGCTAAAATCTTCCAACGGACCCATATTTATATGAACGTGAAGGTAATTTTTCACAGTAGTGGGAGCCAAAGAGAGTCTGTTATCTGTTTTCAGTATGTTGTAGTCACTTATAAGTCTTTCAACATTGGAAGAAGATGATTTCGAAGCAACAACTCGGACTAGACTTGTTGACAGAGCATGGAATGACTGATTTCCACAGATTTTCATGAGAAGGCTTTTAGCGTCCACACATTTCAACATAATGCACGATGATGCCTCTCTATATTGCATTGCGAACTGCAAAATATCTGTATCAGGACAAATAATTTTGTGGCATTCTCTTAAGGCATCATCAATTACATCCTCTTGTTAAAACACGCAAAGGCTCCAAAGCAAGAATATTCTCTTCATACAGCAAGCGCTGACTAACAAAGTTAATTATGGAATCCAGGACTTCGTAGCGTACTACAGTAAAATCTCTTTTCTCACTGTTATGGGATTTATTGCGACGTGTGTTACGACGAAGTTGAATACCATGTAATGAGTACTGTATTTCTCCGTTGACGTTCTCTTGCACACGTTCGTTTAAAAACGTTTCTTCCCACCCGCGTAACAGAGGTTTCTCTTTCATACTCTCCAATTGCGCTACAGTTCTATTTTTATTTGTTATTATGTCCAAAAGAAACATTTCATCACTCTCAAACTTCTGCTGGCAGTTCTTGAAAACATATAGATCGTCTGTCACAAGGCACAGAAGATGAAGGCAATCTACTTCTATCCGTTTACGCAGATGACCATTGGCTTCATTACATCCATGGCTTTCCGTTTGCAAGTAAAGGCAGCTTGGATACCATTTTTTAGGAGAGTAGTGAATGAAAATTCTGTCCACCTGACGTCAAAATATTCTGGGTAGTACAAAACTTCTAAGTTATTTTCTGAAGCTACCATCGTTAAACCTTTCGTTCTCTGCCCTGAAGAGTGATAGAAAGCACAGTACAGATGCTGCTTATATGAGAGATTAAAACTTCTTGGACATTCTTGGTGACATCTTTCCATGCTAAATTAATGCGATGAGCAGCACACCAAATTTTCAACAGAGGCAACGTTTCACCTGAAGCAACTCTTTCATCAGTTAACAATTTCCACATTCCTTGTGTTCTCCTGTATTCATGTTTTCACCATCAGTAACTATCGAAGTCACTCTGGGAAACAGTTCTTTCCATGGTATTACTCTTTCTACTGATTTTCGTAACACTGTAACATGCGCTTCGGAGCCTCTTCCTTCTGGTTCTTCAAAGCCCAGGAACAAATAAGTAAACCCTCGTTAACACGAATTCCAAGGGACTGAAAAATCAGGAGTTCGTGTTAAAAAAATTCTTGTTAACCGGGGACCCAAATTTTATTATTCGAATATATTTTCTCCATACATACGCACTACAGTATACAGATTATACATACCACTACAGTATATTATGAATGTCATAAAAAACACTAGAGATGGTATCGAGACGAGATTGAGTAGTCTCGGTCTCGTCTCGGTTCCAAATTCTAGACGAGACCAAGACGATTCTCCGTCTTGATACCATCCACAGAATTGTATCGAGACGAGACTGAGAGTTTCGGTCTCGTCTCGATTTCGAAAAGCACTGCTCGGTCTCAAATTCGAGTTAAGATCGAGACTAGTTTCGGTCTCGGTACCGTCCTCTGAAAAGTGAAAACATTACTGTAAGCTTATTATCCTATCTTCGAAGATTAAAAAGAAAAAAGTTTCCACGCAGATAATCCAGGTCACGTTTAAAATTTATATCTCCGCTAGCAGGTTGGGTACCGCTAGTAACGGAAAGGTATTTGTGACTGCTGTCGCCAGCAGCTCGTCTGCCAAGCACCTGTATGTTCAGCGCTTGACGAAGGACAGAATTAACATCTCATAAGACCTGTTACTGGTTTTTCTCTTATTTACAACGCAATTTTTGTCTGTATAAATACTGTATGACAAAAACTGATCTGGAGTAAAATCTAAAATAAGAAAAATGATCTTAAAAAAAACAAAAAAACAAAGGATTGAAAGTTCGTGTTAAATGAAAACAATTACTGACTCAAGGGACTAAAAATTAGTTCGTAATTCGTGCTAACCGAAATTCGTGTTAACCGATAAAACTTCCTATAAGATAACGTACAGCGCTGCCGGGACCGAAATTTTGTTCGTCCTAACCGGTTGTTCGGCTTAAGCGAGTTCGTGTTAACGAGGTTATACTGTACTTGCTCTTACCCTTTTCGTCAACAATATTGGCTATAACGTGATGATTGTGCAACTGCATTCTATCGACACTACCATCGCTTGTTAGTGATATAGCTATTGCGTTTTTTAGTGCTTTTCGTACATTTTCTATATCTGCCTTAACAATGCAATATAACAGTTTGGCGTGAGATGGTGGATTAAGATACAGTGTTTGAACCCAAGTCCTCAGACGACTTGTCTGTTGTATATTAATATCACTGCTACATGAATCTGCGTACATCTGACCTTTCAGGAAAGCCATCTGTCCGGAAGGCCATGACCATGCACTTAATGTTCTACGTTTAGCGTCATTAAACACTGTGTTCATGTATGCACCAATCTTCGCGTTTTCTATATTTTGAACTGAAAACTTCTTTAGTAGTTGGGATTCTTTACATTTCTCTTCAAATGTCATCGATAAAAATGTTTTAGCCTTAAGAGTTTCTTCGTGATGCTGAGACGACATATGATTGTCGATGATTACCTGTCTGCATTCTGCTCGTTTCTGAACAAATACGGTGTATCTGTTTGGTAGTTGTAAAGCGCTTGACACTATGCATATGCTCCATACAGACTATACACATAATTCGCTTTCTTCCTTCACTGAATTTCTGTAAACATTCTGGTACTTTCACTTTATGTTTTTGAGAGATTGGTAGCTGGGAACTATGCACTGATGGAAAGATTGCTGCAGCAGCAAGAGAGCCGTCATTTTTCACTCTTTCATCATCTACAACGGAAAGGTTAGAAACAGTAGCTGGTAGACCTGGTTCAGCATCTTCAGGTTCAGTTGAAACATCATCAACGGCATTTGAAACAGAGGCGCTTCTGTTTTCTCCTTTGGGTCTGCCATCTTTTGTGAGCTGGACAGAAGATTCCTTTGAGTACCAGTATCCTAAATTAGAAACAGAAATGTACCCTAAATACTAATCATGATTTGCACTGCGTAAAGTCGTGCCAAAGTTATAGAGCAGCCATTTTGCGACATAAATACTCAATAATGCGTTCAATTTTAAGAAAATAAGCGTTTTTCTGTCAGTGCTAACAGATTATATGCAGTCATGAATTATTTACGAAAGAACGTGTTTTTGTGATGTTACGAGGCTCTTGCCAAAGTTATATAATTTTTTTCCAAGGAAACCAGGGGACAGAATAAAATCCGTCTTCATCCGTGTATACCAAATCCATTTTACTATATAGGCTAGCATTGTTACAATTAAATAAAAAAAATAATTATATATTTAATTTTACTTAATTCTAACAATGAGAACTAATAGCAAACTTCATTTGTTATGTATCTCTGAAAGTACGTTTTATTCTGCTTATCTGTTTTCTTGCAGCAAAAAGAAAAAATCGTAACCAGTAGTCTCGGATCGTCACCAAAATCACATTCCCTCCCCACCTCGACACACACACACAGACAGAAAATATACTCACGATTGCAAATTATCTGTTAGCAGTTACTTTATGTTTATATGTTACATAAAATGTTATTTTCGTCTGCTTAAAGTGCATGTAGCCCCAGCTTTATCGAGTATTAATGTCGCAAAATTATCGCTCTTATTTTTGAGACGAACTCGGCGAAATAAACAGAATTTAAAGGATTTATTTTAAGAGGAGTTTTGGACCTGGAATGACTGTTATTATGAATCTTTATATTCTTCTTCACATATAGCAAAATGAATCAACTTCGCACCTTTATTCTGAACTAAGATAACTAATAATTTTAAATTTAGATTGATATGGCGGTCTAGTTAAGGTTGAACTGTTGTATATCAGTGCTACGCATACTCCCGACTGCCGTACTCCCGACTTGACACACTAAACGCGTTTAAGTGCATAATCGGAGAAAAGTAAGGTACTCACATTAATAACACTCTACACTTTAAGAATTATAGTTCCACACTCCTTTCCTACAGTTCCACAAAGTGTGGAGTACTCCACTCAATTTTAGGCCCTGGAGCTGACCGTATAATGGTAGTATAATAACTTAACCAGTTATTTTGTAACCAAGAAAACCATATAACCCCTTTGAATAAAAAAAACTCTTGAGTCTATCTATTATCCTTTCTGTTCTATGGCTACAGACGTTAAATCCGAAAACGATTAATTTCTACACTTTCAATTTGAATAGTGTTAACGGAGGAGTTGGAAGCTATTCTTCGGACGCTGAATCGATTGCGAAAAGACATTTATCTCCATCTTTTACTGTTCCACTCTATGGTAAAAACGCTGAAACCGGAAATGGATAATTTCAGCCACTTTCAGTTTGAATAGACGATTGATGGAAGAGATGGAACCTATTTTTGAGATACTAAGTCGATTGCAAAAACCAGGTACTCAGTACCCTTGACAGTTTTTGATATGATAATTGTCAACTGGTAGAAGGACGGACAGACCTAATCTGTTTATAAGTCTTCCGACACTTATCCACAGCATAGTTTGGAAGTTTAATAATAATAATAATAATCTCACACAAGATATTGAATCTCTAACCAGCCCACGCAGAGCTCATTTTCAACTTTCGACTTTTGCAAGAAATACTTTCTTTTCTTTTTTTGGGGGGGGGGGGTGGTATATACGCAGTCTTTAAACTAGAGATTGAAGTGAGTGAAGAAACACACTGAGAAAGAAGGAATTATTTCCTGCAAACAAAAAATAAATGTATAGTTGTTCTTTCCTAAGTTTTATGAAAAGGGCTATATGCGTTCATCATTCTTGTGAAAGACAAAAGGGTTAACAATGCCAGGTTCCATCTAGACTGATGAGTGACGATTCGTCAAGTTGAAAACTGAGCAGTCTCTTTGTAACTATGTATCCTAGCTCATTTAGAAAGTTAAATTGATCTGAAATGACTTGTCTCATTGCAACAGACTGATGTATGTTCGAACAGGAGTTGAAAAACCGATCGAGGTCTCGATAGTGTTGTGGTCACTTGTCGGGTTACCGTGCGGCACTGAAGAGGCCTGCGGTGAAACTCTTTGGGTTTATCCTCATCTTCTGACTCTGCTGTGTAATTTTATGTAACATTACCCATAAAACCACAGAGATCCAGCAGGATTCTCACAAGAATTGACGAGAACCGTCCCAGAAGCACGAATTGTTTATTGTGAGGGCACATATCTCTGATGACCAAGGGATACCTCGAGGAATGTGGGAATGGACAGATATGGACAGATAAGCTAGTTCTCGAATATGTAAACCCCCATTGTCGCGTTTGAAGTTGTTCCAGTGCGCCAGAGCTCAGAACGGCCAGACACTGCTGATCACTCTCGGTTATTTTGACCCATGTGTCAGCTGAGCTTGGTTTGGTTCCAGTTGGAACTCATTCTTGGTCTTGAATCTTATCTCCATCAGGCTTGCACCTAGGAGTATGTTGAGGAGAATCACAGTTCATTTTGTTCCCTTTTACACAAACACACACACACAAACCAAGCTCAGCGGACGCATGGGTCGAAATAGCCGAGAATGATCAGCAGTGTTTGGCTTTTTTTATGGCCCTGGCACTAGAACAACTTCAGATACGACAATGGGATTTGCATATTCGAAAACTAGCTTGTCCGCCCGTTTCTTCCCATACTCAAATTGCTCGATGGCCCGTCGGTCACCAGGGATACGCGCCCCCACAAATAAATAATCCGTGCATCTGGCCGGGTTGTTGTCACTTCTTGTGAGGATCCTGCTGGATCTATGTGGTTTTATGGTAGAGTGCAGCATAGAATTACGCAGCAGAGTCAGGAGATGAGGATAAACGCCAAGATCTCCACCAGAAGTCTCTCCAGTAGCACTCGCTGACCTAATAATTGACCATAACACTGTCGGGGTTTTCGATCGGTTTTTCGACTCCTGTTCGAACACACCTCACTTTGCGATATTGAAGAAAACGTATTCGTGACCTATAGAGACTACTGGTTCTCTACCAGACCAGTATCCAAGGGGGATTTAGGGGGGGTCAGTATTCAGTATCCGGGCCCCCCTAAATTTTCACTGCCCACCTAAAATTTTCAAGTTATGCTTGGAAATGACCTACAATATGGTGATGAACTATAGTATGGTTGTATCGGGCACCCCTCTAACTTCTACCGGGCCCACTACATTTTTGGGCTGGCTACCGGCCTGTTCTCTACATAATCATATCGACTCTGGTGCTCACTAGTCATCAAGAAAGTAGCGAGTCACTGGAGATGCCCTTTAGTTTTCCTATACAGACGACATACAGTATCTTACATTTTGTCTGAAATGTTGAGAATCCTTAGTAACGGTTAGAGCAATGACAACGAATAATCATATACAATGTTGGTTAAGTAGCTAGTAAGTCAGTAGACCTTTATACTTATAACTGTAAATTTAAGAATATATTTTGTCAAGGAAATGCGCATAGTAGTAAAATAAATGGCATAATTTGGGGAGGGCAAGGGGTAATTGTTCCCCTGAGTTTGAGATGATAATATGTTTCAATCCATAGTATAATAATATAGTAATGAAAAGAGTGATTCGGAAAATCTTCTCTTCCCCCAAGCAAAACCTGAGATGACACTCTTGGTAAAAAATACTGTCCTTCATTTGATTTTTTTAAGTCCAAATCAGTGTTGGCAACCTCAGATAACAAAATAGTTGAATTTCGTCTTTAAACTTATAGTACCGTATATTACAAAAAAAAAAAAAAAAAAAAAAAAAAACATACAGTCGTTATGAAAGTGACAAGTACGTATAATACTACTAACAACAGAATAATGAATAATAAATTTCAGTTTCAAACTGTAAATCGGCATCACTATTCTCATAATTTTTAAAATCATTACTAACACTACTTTTAACAACATATCAGCTCTCTCGTAAATGTAACTAAATTTAACCCTTTAGAACCCAGGTGGCCAAAGTGACACACAGGAGTATATCACTTTTATCATAAGCTCCTGTGTGTACACTAATTAAGATAGCGGGATAATGTTTTTTGGCAGAATATGGCTTGACCATAGTTTATCATATTAGTTTCTTTTCCTTCTGAGTATCGAATTTCCTTCTCAAATTTCAGCCTAAAGTGAAAAATTTGGGAATTTTGGAATTTCGAATTTTCTCTTTTCTATTTTCCCTGTAGCTTCCTTCATTTTAGAGACATCTCCTTAAGACTTGTCAGGCAGATACCTCGGATGGACATCTAATTGTTTGCATCAATGTGACCGGCCTGCGCGCAGTGGTGCCAACTAGGGAAATTAAAATTTCCCTAAATTTGGGTAAAAAGATTAGAAATTTTTGTTTATAAGTCCGTACCTATACGTCCGAGCGTTACTCAATTAACGCCACTTGAACATTGGTATTTACTGAACAAAACCGGGTACAGATTGTTACAATGGGATAATTAGAGGACGCTCGAAAAATTCGTATTTAGCACCTAACCCTTGATTTTTTCTTGTTTTCCCTACTTTTCTGTTTACCGCAATCTATTTTTTGTGATTAGAATCTTTGTTTCTTAAATATCGCCATGATATTTGTAGGATTTATTAGGATGTATCAGTGTTTTTTTTTAAGATAGTTTGCGTCTGTCTGGTAATTAGTAGGTTTCCAGGAAAGAAAAATTAATTACTGATTATAATGGGAAATTATGGAATAATTCCCTTTTTGTCTATCATTTCCCTCTTATTGGTTACATTCGAACAAACTCACCATTATTTGAAAGCCTCTTCTTTGGCCTACACAGTGCAACATAAAAAGTTTTACTTGAGTAATTAGGAGAAGTATAGTTGAAATTTATAGAGCACCTTGTTTTGTAAATGGTAAGAAAATAGTACATTTTGGATATAGAACGCGATAAATATATATGTATATATATTTTCAAAAAATCAAGCTTTGTTTATTTTGATATCGCTATAATACTTGCAGGATATATTAGTTGGTATCAAGGTTTATTTTCAGATAGTTTGTGTCTGTGTGGTGGCAGTGTTTCCAGTCAAAAATTTAATTCCCGATTTTAGGTTAAAAGTTCGGAAAATTTCCCTTTTTCTCCCTCTATTATTTTTCCCCTCATGCTTTCTACATTGGAACAAATGTACCACTATCTGAAAGCCTCCTATTTGGCCTACAGAACGCACTATAACCATTTTCAATAGGATAATTAGGAAGCTGTACTCCCGGCATATCTGTTGATTTTTGCTTCTGAGGCGTGAAAAGTGTCAACATTTCATGTGTGTGATGACAGATCAACTTTTCTTTCTCTCTTTGTATGGCAGCCAGTGTCTTCAGGTTTTCACTGTACCTTGTCAACACACTAAAGATATTTTTAGGTGACTTGAACTCATGTGGCAACAGTGGTGCAAGTTACAAAAAAATCTTGAAATTAGATTAGGATTTTTTTTGGGGGGGGCGGTATTTTCACTTCTACATTTCCCTCCCGTTGGCAATACTACAATGTAACTTATACCAAAACATAGCTACATTCCGCTTCTAGAAAACAAGGTCTTATCCATATCAATGGGGTAAATAGTTTTGGGGCAATAAGTCACTAACTGAAAATGCAGGAAAATGCCAAAAATGACCTGGGTCCGAAAGGATTAAGGAATGGATGCAGCAATGCCATTTGTGACTTCTCAAATCGCTATTGATTTATTTTAGCGGGAATGACTGTTAAAAACCTCAATGTATGATTATTGTAATTATTTAATACACATCTACAATTTATTTACACATTCTAAACTGCAAAAATAATAATCATCATAATCATTCCAAAATTATCGTATAATTGGTAAGTCTGGTCCAAATTGACCTTGAATCTACATGTAATATTGAGCAATATTGATCTAACCGTCTTTACTAAGATTTTTTACAATTTTTATAGGTTTTAAATGTGAAAGTAACTCTCTATTTTACATAATAGCGGTCATATTAATTTATCTATTTTTATTTGTTAACTTATTTATTTTTGAAATTAAGGATAACATAAGTGCTTGAAATTCTCTTGAAAACTCAAATACAGTTTTTCGTTTTCTTTAATAATTGTCTACGACCTAGTTGTATGAGAGTAAACAGTACACTCTATGAGAGAAAGAAGAAAATAATTACTCCTAACCAATTGTATCCTGCTCTGATCATGACACTGTAAATGCATTTGTCTCTTTTTATGGCACTGTAGAGCATATATACAGGGTGTACCTAAAGTCTCGGGCGAAAAAAACCCACTGCGTTATGACCGAAGATACGAGAAAATGAGAAGAAAAGTAAATTGTTGTGGATAGATGGTCTTCAATCTAAGATTATGGATTTTTTAAAAATAGCATTTGCCTATGGAAAAGCTATTAAATGGAAAAGCAATATTGCCAGTTAAACAGACTGTTCATATGGGCCCTCACTATACCAACAATACAGTATTGTTGAGGAATTTATTCGAGATGTTCTAGGTTTCGTCACATAACAAAGTGGACCTTTCCAGAGTCATTACGTTGTGTTTGAATATGCTGCAGAACTACAATATTCCTTTTTTCTTTTTAACTTATGGAGCCTTACAAAGCATGGGGCAAAGAAAAAGTTGGAGCGACGTGAAAAATTGAACTATTTTAGACTGAAAACCACGCATATTTAATAACTTTCCTCAGTTTATATCTTTTCGTATCTTTGTTTATAAAGGCGTTCGCCTATGGCCAAGGACACCTATCAGGGGGGGACAAGGTGAGGCGCTCGCCCTCCTCTAGAGGAAATTGAACTTCGGAAGATCGAAAACCCAATAGATTTTTTAGAATAGTTACCACAAAATTTCAGACTACATTTGAAATGTCGCTTATACTTGCCCTCCCCTGGAGACCACAACATGGGCGCCCTTGCCTACGGCCCTGTACTTTTGCATAATAATCAATCCATGCACAATGATCCAATGAGGAATGCTTGACCATTTTTTTTTATTTTTCTTCTCTTTTTTATATACTATTGCCATATACGAGAGGCATATTGCAAGTTTTTAGGTACTCTATGAGAGAGCAATTTTATTTTCATAATATATTTTACGATTTCTCAAAATAATCCCCACAAGCATCAAGATACGTAGTTTCACATTCTTGAAAACCACGAGTCAAATACTTTTAAACCTTCGTTCTTTGAATTATCAGAAGTGTCTTATTATACGCTGCGATATCCTCTGAACTTGTTTGAAAGCGACGTTCTCGAAGCTTTTCGAGAAGTCAAATTCACACGGGCTAAATCTGGAGAATATCCCGGGTGCGGTAGAATACGGAGTCCACTTTCCTGCAGAAACTACAAAGTGTTTCGCTGTTGTGTGTCCCCTTGCATTGTCGTGATGAAGACGAAAGTGAGACCGTAGAGACTTTCGGTGGAGAATCTCCAAGCTTCAAACACTCGGTAGATAGTAAGTAACGTACTACTCTGCTGCTTTTGTATGTAGATCATGTAACTGTATAGTTTCTACATCGCCAGCCTTAGAGAAAAAGGATTTCATCATAAGATTACCCACGCTCTATGCTCGTTTAACTTTGGAAGGTAGAGTTTCATTTTGAAAACACCTACTGTCTACTGCTGTTTTGTTTTGGGGTCATGGTTGTAAATTCATATTTCGTCAACTGTGGCGATATTACATACGTCTTCACTTTGTCTCAGCAATTTGTTTTAAGTTTAATAGCGGCACCACTCCAACAGTCATCTTTTTGCTCAGGCGGAAACATACGTGTGGGACCCATCGACTCCAACGATTGGAAACACGGTTATAATCTTTTATTATTGACTGGGCTGCAGCTGGTCCAATCTTTAAGGCTGACTGAATTTCCTCGTATGTGATATGACGATTCTCTTTCAAAAGATTTCTTAGTACATTTGCATCCGTAACTGCGGTGTAGGGCGTCCAGAGCAAGGTTTATTTGTCAGGCTTTGTCTGCGGCATATTAATTCTGCAAACCAATTTAAAATAAAACCTCCGTGAAGGAACAGAGTACTCGAAACATTTTTCTAAATGATCATGGCTCTGCTCTCGTGTTAAACCGTACTTAATATCATGAAAGATCATTGCAAAAATCACGTCGCTCGAGTTCTATTGCTGCGTACTGACAAGTTTAAACTAATCTATATTTCCAGTCCTCTAATCTTCAAACAAACCTTTGGCCTTGTAGTTATATCTATCACTATTGGTCAGCACACGATTTTAATCGTGATACGTTTCAATACGGCAACGCCATTTGAATTTTAGTATCTAAAAACTTTGGTACGCTCCTCGTATATTGACGTGGAATTCAAGAAAAAGGTGCTGTCCACTACTAACTCATATAGCCTGGGATCAAACCAGGGACCCGTTAAGCAGAGGTGAGTACTATTTCACTGAGCCATCGTGCCCTTTTGAATTATTTTTATCTGAAGTTTTTGTCTTCTTACATGTTAATAATATGCGGAAAGCTATTATGCTAATAAAATAATCTAAGACATGGAATTTTTAAAATTAAGCCATTATAATATAGTTTAGAATCTAGGACTTGTAATACGTAAAAAAAAAAAAAAAAAAAAGTTAACCTAATATTTTACGCAAACGGATGGAAATTCGTATTTTTAAGTACTTTTTTTTTAACGGAAAATAGTAAAACGAAACGGAAGAAAAAATCCAGTAAAGTTTTAAAATCAAATTTTTGAGACATGCTTTGGCCTTTTGGCCCTCCTTTTCACCGTCCTTTTTTATTCCTTTTTCTTTGTTTTTTTTCTGTTCTTCTTGTTTGGCCTCTTTCACCGGTTGATCTCCCGCGGGAAAAGGCATCCTGGGAAATCATAGCAATTAGAGGAACATCTGGGAAACACAACAGGCCAAAAGCCAGACAGCAAGAGCTCTCCTTTTTAGCTGTTTGATCTCTTCCTCTTTCTCTCTCTGTCTGAGTGCGTGCGTGTGTGTGTGTCAGGGTCACATATTAAGTAACCCGCCTAACGTCATAACATGCTTCTGCTAACTTGGGGATAGCGGGGTAGAGAAGGAGGATTGGTGAAATTTACATGAAATTCATTTTGTTCTTCTGTCTTAAGCTCTTCTACTTATGTTCCAGACTAGTTTTGTACGTATGAGCATTATGTTAGTATAACCTAGTTTCTGAGTCGTTTCTCATTAATAACATATATGCTGAAGTTTTAATTAATATTTTTTCCTTGTAATCTTTACTAGTTGTACTTGTCATTAATACATTAAAAATATAAGAAGAAAGACAATGAAATCTTTGCAATTTATACTCAGAGTACCGGAAGCAATATTTAGTATTTTTGTGTTGTTGCGTACATAGGAGTTAGATCCCTTTTCTTTTAGTTTAGGGAATTGGATATTTACGTCCAATATTACTTTCTTCCGTGTATACTTAGATATGAGACTAAGAAATAGGGATTCCTTGCTTTTAGGTACAATACAGTTACCGGAATAATTATTCTTAGCCTTCTTCGGTCTAGGAAGAAGTTTGTAATTGAGAGTAAATAAGTTTTTTCTGGTTCCACTGAGGAACATGAAGTAGGTTGTTCGATCTTGAATTCAATGTACTGGGTTCGATTCCCGAAGGTAAACTCATTTAAGGGAATAAGAATAGCTTGTTTTATAGACCTTATATCCTATATAAGAAATAATAAGTTCATGTTGACGTCATTTATTGGATCTATATAGGGATCGTCGCTATATAAGGCGAAACTCTTTACCTGATCTAACTTTTCCTTTTAAAATGCTTAGATAGGTTTCCTTTGAAAGTGCTTTTCTTCCTATATAAGGCAGACACTGTATAGGATTAGGCCAGGGTTTTGATGTAGTGAGTTAAATCCTTTGGGCATTTAAAAATGATAGAGGGCGCTCCCCTCTCTTCACACAGATCTTTCTTCCTTTAGATAATTCTAGAAAAGTATAGAGAACTGAAAGCGTAGAGAGTATTTTAGCAAAATTAGAGACGACAGTATCCAGTTAGTACCTCTCAAGCAATTTGCTCTAGAGGAACATTTCATTAGACTCTCAATTTCCTCGAGTAAAATGAATTTATAAATTAAATAAAAGTTATTATTTAATTTATTATATGAACTTAAATGTTATCATTATCAATAGGCATTTTTGTTGTTTGTTAGTATAATAAGTAATGTTCCGGTACGTCACTTCTCTTTAACAAATAATTATTATACTTACTGAATACTAGCCTGAATATATACTCGAATCCTTTCTTGTTTGTGCGTCAGATCGTGCTGAAAGCACATACTGAGAGTTATCACCAGGGTTAGGATTTTTAGGTACAATTTTCATGGCAAAAAGGGAGGGAAAAGGTGCTAAAAATAAGCCATAAAAGGGGACAATAAGGTGCTATTTCTCTTTATAGCCCATAACTCATTATTTATTAAGAAATTGAAAGTTTAAAAAAGTAAAAACATGTTCATATTTGTAAAGCAATAGTGTAAATTAAAAACTTGTTTACAGTCTAACTCTATCCATAATATTGCTTTATCACAACTAATAAACGTAAGATAGCTCTAAAAATGAACGACAAAAAGGTCTCTTTCTCCTATTTAAGATAATTGAAATAAATTCACATGTTTTTCCACACCATTGTTAATTATTGATCAGAGGAAGAAAAGAATATGAAACTGTTGTACCTCAACACATTAAGGATCTCTATGTTCTTAAGGGTAAGTTTGTTCCTATCGGAAGATAAGACGTCTTTATAGATGCTAAAACTTCTTTCCACATCCACAGACACAACGGGGGCAAACTTCGTGTTCACTCGGAATGGTAACTCTGTAAATGTAGCAAACTCCACAACATCCGGCTTCTTGTGAAGACAAGTCTCAAGCTTGTCTCTGGCAAAACCATCTAACTGTCCCCTTACCGATGTAAATATTTTCCACTGTTTTTCCTTCTTGAGGCCTTCTTCTTCCAAACTTTTAATGGCTACTAGAATGTACTTTTAAGCATGGACACAAAATAGTTATTTCTGTATATCTTGTATCTTCTCCGGTCGCAGAAGTTGTTGTGTCTTGGAGATGGCATCTGCGTCAGTTGGATCCAAAGAAAGCACAAACTCCATGATCTTGTCAAAATTCTCACATACGAAAACACCACACTCAATCCATGTTCCCCAGCGAGTAATGACCGGGAATTTTGGGAGGGGTAGGTCTGTGGCTTCTCTGTAGACAACGGTGCGACTCGGGGCTATCAGGACAATTTTCTTCAGGCCAGCGATGAACTGATTCACTATGTCGTATTCATTCCTAATAGATTCACAAATCCTATGAAGGGCATGAACCAAACAGGTTACATGCTTTAAGTTGGGAAACAATGTCTTCAACTGGTTAACTGCGTAATGACCAGGACAACTTTCTCGAACTGGGTACCATTGGGCCAGAGCTTTTGACAAAAGTCCATGAATGACTACATGACTGTACTGGCATAGGCTTTCTGCAACTCATACATCTTGAACAACATGGGATTAATTTTTTTACCTGAGAGGGGAAAGACCAGAATGCTGAAAATATATCGATCCATTGAATCTGTATTTTCATCCAGCATGATTCCCACATCGAAATCCGACACTTTCTCCTTGATTCTTCGTATGGTTTCTTGATAAACAGGTTCAAGATAGTTTTTTCTTATAGTGCTTTGATCGGCAACTAACGATGGTGTATGCTTTTCAAGAAATCCTTTCAAGCCCCGATGGTTCACTTTATTGAGTGGAATTCCTGCTTGAGTTAAAGCTGCACACAAATCAATGCTAAATTCCTTTAGATTTTAGACCTTTGAAGAACACTGTTCAAGGGCGTTTCTTAATAGCGACTGTCGGAATTTGTTAGTTTGGAGAGACTTATTCGTTTGATGCTTTGGACTAGAAATGTGTTGCAGGATACGGTCTCGTTGATGTTTTTCATCCAATGTGATTCCTGAATCACAAACAGTGCATCGAATAATGCTCCCATCAGTCTCGATGAAATCCTGCTTGAACTCCTGAGACAGGGCCAAATATCTGAATTTGGACACCTTCGGCATGGGGAATTCTTATACTGAACTTCTTAAGCAACAAACAACTTCGATTCAACAACAGAAACGTACTGGGAAGAGGTTTAAGTTAATTTTTATTCCCTATTACTAGATTTAAATTTCAAGCTAGCTAAAACTCAACTCTGACTGTTATCAACAATTAGAATGTATAAATACACTACTACTGATCCAATATATATTTAAGAAAAACAATGAATTAATGTTTTCCATTGTTGCAGGTGTTCACGCAAGATGACGAGATGTTAATTGTATATATCTATATATCTATATCTATATCTATATCTATCTATCTATCTATCTATCTATATATATATATATATATATATATCTATATATCTATATATCTATATCTATCTATATATATATATATATATATATATATATATATCTTATTGATTGGAAAGTAAATAAAATGGTAAAAAATGCTGGGAAATGACCCCATTTCAATTTCAGACATCTCACAAATTGGTCTCTTTCAGAGAGCTTTAATTTGCCGTACAAAGAAAAAGTGCGCACCTAAAAATCCTAACCCTTGTTATCACCATTAAGTACAATCCCTGGAAATAGAGAGGACCAGGACGACGCAGGTACAGTAAGGTCAGAATCTTTCGTTCGGCTCCGCAATAGCAGCTCGTGATACAAGATGCACTTCCAATCCAATCAAACGCACAGCATAACCATCCTGCAAGTCAGTATGGGTATTACCACAGGTTGTGGAGATTCCCCTCGCTTCGAGTTGTCGTAGGTTATCCACTCGTGATGAACCGCTTCAAAAATAACTCGAATTCGTTACGTATTATTAGAGATTAACAAATGGAAAATTCGGTCAGGCATATTTTTGAATCAGATCTTGTGGTATCTAAATATCGAGTTTTTTTTTTCCAGATTTCTACAAATGGTTTAACATTGTTTGGTGATGGACATTTACGTCATGAACGCTACGACTGCTTACCGGTACATGGCAATCTTGCTTTACTTTGTCAGAATAACATCCACTTTTGCTGTGATTGGTAGCCTACTCCGAGGAGATTCTTGGACATCGAAATTTCTATAACGAAAGCGGCCAACCCATCTTTTGATTGTTGCTTTTGACATCCTATTTATAACGTATCTTCCCTATAAATAGTACAATCAGTGACAAACGTTCTTCCCATTTCATGAAATTAGTCCGTAATTAACTTCATAATGCACTGAGAGAAATGATTGGGTTGAAACTTGACCACGCGATGTGGTTAAAAAGTTTCAAACCAAATTTGATTGTTTGGGAACGATGGGTGGTCACTTGCAACCCAGCTGTATTAACCGTTGCGTCAACAAAATGACTAGATGTCACTGTAGAGTACTTTAAACCAACACTTGGGTCATACCGTGTTAACGGAAAGTGTCATGATACATGAAACATATACTCCAAAGGAAACTGATTTACGTGGACAATTTAGTACTACAAAAATTATAACACATGTTTGTTATTTACTGTCTATTCAGTCGAAATTATACAGAGTTATATCTTGTCAGAGCACGATTATAATAGCAACGTTAGTCCGGCCCAAGCGGAAGGCTACAGGGGAAGAAAATAGCGCCGAAAAGAAAAAAAACTGCATTGAAGCCTCAACGCATGAATAGCAGTGCTGTAATCCTTTTTCCTTACCTGTTATTCTTATGTCCTAGCATATAAGAAAAACAAATGGTGCAACTGTTGCTCGTGTAACTGTTGTCAGAGTATTCACAAGTTTAAAAGACGGTTATTGTGGCCAATTATAGGAAACATAGAACGTTATTTATTGCTTCGCAACAATGCCAAATATACTGCGAAAAACTTGGAAATAACTACTTACTGGCTGTGAGAAATGAATATATTCACAGTCGCTAAGTAATTATTTCTGATATGCTCGGAAGGATATCCTTTGTGTTGAATAAAATTCAAAGTAACACGCTAAAGTGGTAATCATTTTGTGCTGCGTAGTGTTGGGTCACCTTTGAAACCAACTGATGGTTTAACATTAACCATATGTTGTGTTAAATCTCGTAACGGTTAATGTGACCTTTACTCTTTTACCCCTTTATTTCGTCATGTTTTAACTCCACCATGGGTCAATTTTACCTCATTGTTGGGTTATTTGCACTCCCTCCCTTCTCCAAGCGGCCCCACAATGTGGTCATTTCTTACCCCACGCTTGTTCACTTTTAACTACATGTTTGGTCAAATGCATTATCGAGTTAATGCAATTTACACTTTGTTGGGTCATATTGTACAGGAAGGTGGGTTAAACGTATTAACCGGTTATGCGATTTTACACCAATTGGGTCGTTTGGTTGGACTCCTACATTTAACTACACTTTGGGTTGAATTTACTTCAACCTAATTTAACTAAACACTTTGACCCTATTTGGGTCGGAGCAGTTTTAGCCACCTGGTTGGGTTAAAATATGCACCAATAGGGTCAATTTCAACCCAATCATTTTTCTCAGTGTGGAATGACAATTTAAGAACAACTTTCTGTACGTTCCAGCCTTGAAACTCGGTGAAACTATATATATTCCACCATTATTCCCAAAATAAATTTTACCAAACGGAAACAACTTTTGTCGCTAACTATTCAAATTTCTTCATCAGCCTGCGCAGCGTTTGTGTCTTTGCAAAATTAAATTGTAAAATATAGCGCAGTTTTGTGGAACATTCACCGAGTTTCAAGGCAGATACCTACAGTTTCTTTCTTTTTTCTTTGTTTCTTTGAACATTTGCTAAGCTCAACCGTCAGTTGCCAAATGACGTTAGATCTAGCAGAATAACGCCATCTTGTGAGCAAAAGGTTCAATACCTTTAAGACTAACTTATATAAAATGTTAACCTTAGTTTGAGAAGAAGTTTAAAGAAAATTATATTTTTTTACGAATGTATTTCATTTTCTGTTACCGATCCAGATGACAACAATTTAAATGTTTAAAGTTAGACTTTACCAAGTAACAGAAGAAACTTTTTGGATAGATTTGTATTCAATTAACCTCTTACGTACCAGTAACATCCATGTGGATATAAAAAAATACTCCGTTACAAAATACCAGTGACATCCATGTGGATATCAAAAAATACTCCGTTACAAAATACCAGTAACATCCATGTGAATATAAAAAATACTCCGTTACAAAATACCAGTGACATCCCTGTGGATATTAAATAATACTCCGTTACAAAATACCAGTGACATCCATGTTGATATCAAAAAGACTTCGTTACAAAATACCAGTGACATCCATGTGGATATCAAAAATACTCCATTACAAAATACCAGTGACATCCATGTGGATATAAAATATACTCCATTACAAAATACCAGTGACATCCATATGGATATAAAAAATACTCCGTTACAAAATACCAGTGACATCCATGTGGATATCAAAAATACTCCGTTACAAAATACCAGTGACATCCATGTGTATATCAAAAAATACTCCGTTAAAAATACCAGTGACATCCCTGTGGATATCAAAAATACTCCGTTACAAAATACCAGTGACATCCCTGTGGATATCAAAAAGACTTCGTTACAGAATACCAGTGACATCCATGTGGATATAAAAAATACTCCATTACAAAATACCAGTGACATCCATGTGGATATAAAAAAATACTCCATTACAAAATATATGTGACATCCATGTGGATATCAAAAAATACTCCGTTACAAAATACCAGTGACATCTATGGAGATGTCATGAAAATATATCCTTTATTAAGAGTTGTATTAATCCTGGAGGTGATGAAATTTGTTAGTGGATATGCAAAAGTTGGTTCTACTATTCCTCGTTAGGTGATAGCACCGTACTGACAGAAAAGACATAAAATGTGTTGTCTCAATAGATGGCAGGTCTAAGGAAGCATTCAATTATGTGTTTGTTTTGACGATAAACAATCGCAATTTCGAGATCTATTTCGAGATCGGAAAAGCAAAACCTTTATTTTTGTTCTCCGATCAGTGTTGCCAACCAGAAGCAGCATAAAACCCTTCAGAACATCAGATTTTCCTTTATTCAGTCCAAATGTTCCACAATACAATTAATTGTTTTACCAATAATGTGAATGCTCTCTACAAGCGCGCACAACAACTATGCCCTATTATAAGGGTCTAGACAGTATTTTCACAGTAAATGAAACCGTTATTACAGTACGCACATAAGAAAATGACGTCTGAAATGCAAGATATTAACTTCCAGATTCACTAAATAATGGTACACTCTCGAGCTATACAGAATAAATGCCTATTAATATTTCAAATTAATACATGCAGAGAAAAATCGAGTGCTCTTAAAAGGAAAATAGTTAGATTCTGGATAGAGACTGGTTTCTTAACGCTTCTTCCGTCATGGCAGAATAAATTGCATCCAAGAAAATCTTTCTTTTGGTGCAGATTTTCTGGACTGTGTAGTATCCTTATATAACCAGATAATGTTTTTGAGAGTATGTAACTATAATTTTCTGTATCTTGCACGTGCCAACGAAGGGCATACATGGTATCTGCTTAATTACAGATGTAGGGTATACATATTAGTCCCGCGTCTAAGGAACCAAAAAAATGAATTTTAAAGAAAATCTTCTGCGATACAGAATGCAACCTATCCTGATTTTCTACCCTAAAATCTTTTTTCTCACGCAACAGATTTAAAATAAATATAACTATTGCAGAGCACAGAATCGGTTTAGTTTTATACTATAAAAACTTGAAAAGGAAAACAGCTGTAATGACTAAACGTCAACGTTTATCTATCTGCTTGAGGGTAGGCAACAGAGTTGGCGTGGGTCAATGAAAACTTGACCCATGACTCACTGACTCACCACCCACTGTGACCCACCACCCACCATGACCCACTCTGACTCACCACCAACCATGAACCTTACTTATCCACTGTGACCTAGTCTGACTCATCAAAATCCATCGTCATCAACTCTGAACACGATCCACGGGATCTTCCGTACTGACTAAAGAGTTTACACTTGTAATAAAACAAGACTGTGAAATTGTCACTAATCGGAGTTTGAATTTCTAGTCAATCGCTCAAGCACCACTCTGTTACAATCACGATGGATCTGACCTTTATAATATTACGATATAATATGGTAAAGTGTTTGTCAGTAAGGAAATTGAAACAGTCCGAGGTGGGGGGAAATTAGTGTGTGCCTAAAATATACTTGTACTAAGAGAGTATTCTTGCAAGTGTTAATTTCTCAACGCATTAAAAAAGAAACTTCTATTCGCAGGAAAATACCCCTGTAGAATATGGAAAAGATTATGGTTTCTCAGTTCACAGTATTTTTCTCACAAAAGACTTGAAAAATCAGTTTTTCATAGTGTATAAAGGTGCTCGGGTACCCTCTGTGAGAGCATCTCCATAAAGTATGCTCATAATTGTAATTTGTGTAATCACTAAAACTCAACGTTAAATTTAAGTTATAAATATACGTAATTGCAATTATTATGAATATTTATTCCAAAGTAGTTTACCTAAAGCAAAGAGAGGACTTATTAAAAATTAGGTACAAAGTTGAATAACACAAATAAGCTATTAGTAATACAAGTATACATTTAACATAGCTCGTAATTTTCCACCTTAAAACAAATCTGAAATCGGGTTTATTTCCTGTTGGTAACTTTTTCATGGTAAATCATCCGCAGCGGAATAAGTCCATCCTTCAGCCAAGAAATAACTAGCTCGTCTACTTTGAGCTTGTCTAGCAGTGGGCCATTAACCCTTAAAGGATCCTGGCTTTTTGGGCTATTTTTTAGACTTTCAGTCAAGCAGCTACTGTATCGTCACTATTTATCCTAGGATCATGGTTCATACCTCATTCTCTTCAGAATAGAGCGGGCTTTCAAACGGTACCACTTGCATGCTCATACCATATACCAGAAGCGGGAAAAAATGTCAAAGTGAAAATTTTGGAGGGAAAAAATTTTTTCTCGAACTTTGCCCCCCCTAGACCCCCCTGTGTGATCGTAGTCATCTAAGAAAAATCTGATAAATAGTACTTGGCATACTGAATGTGTGTGCCAAATTTCAAGTTTCTATCTTGAATAGTAAGGGCGGGAGAATTTTTATCAAAAATTCCCACAATGCCCCAAATTACCATAAAACTGATCTCAGGGAAAAAAATTCCTGAGACATCCCTAATTACCCTAGGACTATAATCCGCCAATCATTCTCTTCAGAATAGAACTGTCTTTCAGGCGGTACCATTCACATGTCTCCATCATGTATCTAAGGCGGGAAATTCCTGAAAAAGGGATTTTTGGGGGCAAAATTTCCCTTTTTTCAACTTTTGCCCCTCTGGACTCCCCCTGTTTTTAGGCAGAAATCGAAAAAAAAACTTCTGGTAAATACTACTCGGTGGACTAAATGTTTGTGTAAAATTTCAATCTTCTACGTGAAAAAATAGGCCCGCCAGAAAAAAATTCCCTACCATGCCCCACTTTTACCCTATACAGAAGTATATTTGGATAAAAATTCACTGAGACGGCCCTAATTACCCTAGAATAATAATTCTACCGTCGTTCTCTTCAGAATGGAACTGCCTTTCAGACGGTATGACTCACGTGGTCCTATCATGTTTATAAGGCGAAAAAATGACGAAAAACGGGATTTTGGGGGTAAAAAATCCCTTTTTTTTACCCCTTTGCCCCTCTGGTTCCCCCCTGTTTTAGCACTGACATCGGAACAAAAAATCTGGTAAATACTACTCGGTAGAATGAATGTTTGTGCAAAATTTCAATCTTCTACGTGGAAAAATAAGCCCGCCAAAAATATTGAACATAGGCTTAGAAAATGAGAAAAGAAATTTTTGACTTAAGACGTCATCACTTCCTATGTCTGGACGCAGGACGGTCTGAAACCATACGTAATGTCTTCTACAAGGCCTCTCAACGAACAACAAGTTAGACCATGTTTGAGCATTTAGTCTATTTCTAATATCAGTCAACTGTAAATTCATAAGGGAAAATCCCCGTTCGCACTGTGTCGTGGAAATTGATAATAATTCTACCCGATTTCTGCAACTCCTCATCGACAATCTGCTTGTTAGACTTAAGTCTGATAACGATTTTTCTTGGTCAGTTTTGAAATACTCTGCAAGAAGTATCATCTCTCTATCACCATAGAACATCTTTTCCACATCGACCATGTCAGTTGGCAATGTCGACTCATGGAGAACAGAAACTTCATCTACCACGCCTTCGATAGGGAACCTTGTGAATAAATTATCAATTAAAGCCTGATAAACTGATAATTGCTTATTTGTTTATAAATTTAATTTTTGTAATTACACATGAAGGTTTGATGCCATTACCAAGTTCCCTCCCCCGTCTAGAAAGCGAAAGGGAATGAGGATCCTGGAAAGTGTTCAAATGTGAATGGGAATTTTCCTACTTATTCCCCTTCAATTACCACACTGCAGTTTGCCATGTGTCAAATTACAAGGAATTTCAATTAAATTATCATAGTATAATTATTTCCTTGTTGAAATATCGATTCTTTTCAGTGGAAAAAACAATGAAATTTGAAAGTTCCAAATCAAGATAACTAAGCCAACGTAAAGGAAAAAAGTGCAAAATTTTCCATATAATTATGCGTACAATCCAAACTTAAAATTTCAGTGTAATTAAGCTTACAGTGCAAATTTTATGCATATTTTTTCACAACTTTATGGGTTTATTGTCCTGCGCTATATGCACTCCATATAAAAACATAAGCTTCAGTAATTACTATACTAGAAAGCAATGGATATATGAAGGCAAGCAGTGTATATTTTGTTTCTGATTTTTTCTTAAATAACATCGATCGTTTTCGATCATTTTTACAAACCAACTCACTACCAATTTTCCATATATAGAAAGTGCCTCCTCCCATAAAGGAGAATTTAAAAAAAAAAATGCTAGGACACATTCTGTTTATCTTCAATACACTGAATTTCAGCTCCTTAAGTTTAACGGCGTGCAAGATACTAATTTTTTTCGCAAAAATTCGGATCCTCACTACCTCCTTAGGATAATATGCATTATAATGAAAGTATTATAACATACCAGTTTGGATTAAGGCCTAACTATATACCAAAAGTAATTTCATTTGACTTTACAATTTGACCGTGATGATCAGGCAACATAGTTACATTCAATTTTTTATATAATAATTTATATATTACAGTTATTCAAAAATGTATTTTTTCCAGTAGTTAGCTCCTCTAAAAACTCACAGGTCTCGAAAGCCAAGTAGTGCTATTATTACAATTAAAAGCCGAAGTGCCTGAAGTTCTTTTTTTTCACTTGGTTAGATAAACTCACCTCAGGTAAGTAAACAGAAACAAATGGAAAAGGAAGGGAAGTGAAGGTCTTGAAAGTAAAACGAAGACAAATTTACCAGTCCTCAGAAGATACTGTCTACAATGCAGTGAGCAGAGTGGGTCGGTAGATCATACTGAGTCGGTGGGTCGCAGTGGATCATGGTGGGTGGTGGGTCGCAGTGGGTAATGGTGGGTGGTGGGTCACAGTGGGTCATGGTGTGTGGTGGGAACAGTGGGTTACGGTGGGTGGTGGATCACAGTGGGTCACATGCTGTTGACCAACGTCCCACTGACCCACTCGAAAAAAATGACCCACTTGACCCATTGACCCACCGGCCTACTTTATCTCTGGACGGTAGGTAGCAGCATGATGTCACGCCGTCCCTCTGCCTATCTTTGCCTGTTGTATTTTTATTAGGAACGGGGGGGGGGCGCCGCACATACTTTTTGGAGGTATGGGGACGGCATCTTCCCTCGTTGTCCCTCACTTTTACCCCCTGGTTCAGACGAATTGTTTATGAAGGTGCAGAAGGAAGAACGCAAATTATTATTGTTCGCATTAGTCTAACACATGGAGACATTTACTCAAGATACATAAAATAACAGGTAACCCCAGTTCGCGTTTAGCGTTCTGATTGACTCCTTGTTCATGACGTCATGTGGAGGGACTTTTGCCAATTTTGAAACAGTATATACCAACTACCGTAATTGCGTATGCAGTATTTCACTTTCTCTATTTAACAATACTTCGCGATACCCAATGATGTTATAAAACAAAGGATCTGCCCATAGGCATCTTTATCCTATTAACTTAATGAAGCTAAAATAAAAAAAAAAAAAAAAAATAGAGTTGGCACGTCTGACTGGCTACTCTCGTTTTCGCCATATATGTTGGCTCAAAACATTCCGATCTTCATATGTAGACATGTAGGGCCTTATCCAGAGTAGTTTTGACGTATGTTTAACGTCATACTAAAGGCCTGACTACTGCAGAAAACGTGTTAGTCGAAGTCTTTAGTACAGCACTAATCACGAGTCAGAACAACTCTGCTTAAGACTTGTAGTGTGTCTGCCAGGGCCGGATTAAGGGGGGGGGTTAGAGGAGCTGTAGCCCTGGCCTGGGTCTCCTGGTGGACAAAGGCCTCCACTCTGATCAAAATCTCAACTGGCTATCTGAGAACAATCATAAAGATACAATCATCATCGTAAATTAAAATAAGATCAAAAATATGAAACACATTCCTTTAACTTTCCTACTGTATATTCACAGAAATGTATTAGATGAAGCCAGCAGGAACCATATGTTTTTTCTAGCCCTGGGTCTTCAGGTAGGTTAATTCCACCTGCTTCAGATTTATACTTACAGTGTCGGCTCAGAAGTACACCCAGTGTTTTTTCCAGATCTGTTTTTTGGGGATGCATTGCCCCCCGGAGCTCTGAAAGTGCCCCCTTCCGGAGCAGACCAAAGTAATACATTTATAATATAATAATAAATAGAATAGTATCAGCAGTGCCCCCAAAGAATACTAAGTTTGCCCCCCGGAATATTATTTCTGAAAGAATCACTGTATATACCCCTTTATTGATCAAGTATAACATACTAGTTAATGGGTTTATTTCCTTCGGCTGTTCTAAGAAAAAAAAGCATTAAGAACAAAGAATAAAGAAACTAAATCTACCTAATGGATAATAATAAGAAAAGACATAAAATACAATGAGCTGGTCAGTACGGTACTGTATACCTACTTTTCGGCCACTCTTCTTATACAATGGTTACATGCTGCATGTACAGCGGGGGACACTTCTAAATGATACACCTTAGCCGTAAATCTCCATATGGCTGTACCATTTAGAAGTGTCCCCCACTGTACAGGTGTACAAATAGAAGTGAGAAGAAATTACCCGGAATAACATTTCACAGGTAAGAAAATCACCAATCACAGGATACGTATGGCTGAGACGTGTGGCTTTACGATTTTGTGGTATGGGCAGATCGTCTATTTTATAACATCTTTGGCAATACATCCACGTGACTTCACCGACCGCAAAGTAGGCTACCCTGGGAAAAATGAGAGCAGGAAAGCTGAAATCAAAAGTCCCCTGCATTTACTAATACATATAAAAAGAAGTTAATTACTTTCAACATTTGAAACAAACAACAACTAAAGTATGAATTTATGGATATTGTTTGAAATATAAAATAGATCTAATAATTTTGTTGTTTAGTAACTGTACTTTTGAATTACTTTTGCATACTATGCACCTATTTCAATCGTCGAGGAGTAAGATGTTATTTGTACGGCAGAAACAAAATTTCCTGCTTACATGAGGTATTGTTCTCATATAAATTTAACTTTCACATTACTAGCTCTCAGTAGCGTAGCGTGATATTCCGAAAGGGGGATGCCAAAGTTAGTCATTTGTGCGATATAATACTACTGCAAGCAGCAATACATAGCTATTCCGAATGGAAATATAGGGTTATACAAAATTTAGGAGGAAGCCCCCCTAATCGGAGGTCTAGTGGGGCATAGAGAAGCGAATGCGTGGATTACGTTAGAATTTAATAACCAATTGTCTCAGCTCCTTCTTGCCACTACCGTTGTGACGAGAAAACTAGGCCCCACTTTTGTATGAACATTGTTTCCAGTATCGTTCCCTTCATTTCTTTCTCGTGGGCGGCTTTTTTCTCCACATACCACACGTCAATCTCTTTCTTTCAAATATATATATGGCCCCTAGAAATTTGTCATCTTGGGTCCGGAACTGACGCCAGTTCGTGAATATGGGCCTGAGTGTATATATCATTTGAAGATGTAAATACAAAGCACTTAAACCAACTCTGGGGGCCTGTTTCTGTATCCATATACTGAAGTCAAGGGCGCAAATCTGCCTTCAACGTTCGTGGGATGGGTAAGACTGTTCCCATAATCCTTTCCTTTTTTTAACGATGTTCAAAATATTTATGAAGTTGAAAAAAATGCTGTGGAGGATTAGGGGAGCAGAGTTGTCTATAACATCGGCAGGAGGGCACATTTTAAGGCTTATTGTGGGGGGAGGGGAGAAGAGACTCATATTACAGTAGATGAATCAGATTTCTGAGGTAAACCTTCTGTACTCGTATATTATATACCAAATGATGTAGATGAAATAGTGGTACATATCATTATTAGAACTCAGTGCCGTGAGCACATTCTGAAATTTGAATATATGCATAATAATAATTGACATGTTTCTACTTACGTATCTACAATGAGCCACATTAAAATTTTAGGACATTTGTTTTACAACAATACAAATAATGACTTCCCCAAAACTATGAAAGAAAATCAATCAGGCCTATATTTGGCGCAACAATACTCTTATCTGAGCAAAATTATGATTACCACAATAGCATTATAGGAATTGTTACAGGAATTAAACAAATAGTTGAAAATAGACTACTAATAATTAATGACAATGAAATATTAAAGAATACGATTCTTTTTTAAAAAAATGAAACAAGTCAAAGGACATCAGTTTCCTTTGTGGCAGTAGGATAAAAATCATCATCATCACAATCTCAAATCGTATTTTTTTGGGGGGGGACAAGATTGTAGGGGACATGTTCCCCTTATGTCCCCAAGATTTGTGCCAGTGCCTGAAGGGCCCTGGCATAATCTTTGCGAGTCACGGGGAGTGGTGGCTCTCTTGTCCTACCAGATCGGTGACCGTAATTCTACAGAATGCTTTAAATTTATGCCTGTGTCTGTGAGCTCCTTTACGAAGAAGATTACAATTACGGTGCATTTAGTTACGATTAAGGCATAACTATTTTAATACTATTATTTACATAACCGGTATGCTTCAAAATGCGTTGAACTAACCATTTCCGTTTTGTTCTATTTCCTTTATATTAGGGCTCGTACGTTCTGTTCAGAAACTATAGCTTAGTTCAAAATATATACAGTTGGAAATACTTGAATATGCCAGCGTATATCTAAAGCAAATGTAGGGTTACAAGGGATGAGGAGGAGTGAGAAGGAAAGTATTGCGCATGCGCATTCAACAGAAAGCAGAAGAAAACCCTGATGCTTTCAGTAGGCCTGGAAGCCCGAGGAAAATAGCATACGACAGGAGGAAAGACAGAAAATGTGCATCTGAGCGACGCGCATGCGTAGGTTCCTCTTGTCAAAGTAAGTCGAGAGAGCGCGCCAGAAGATTGCAGTGGAAATAATTGTGATAATTAAAAGCAAACAATTTATATATAATGAAATACGTACTTTTTCTTATTAACAGGGGATGCCGGGCATACCGGCGTTCCCTTACGCTACGCCGCTGCTAGCTCTATTCTTTAAAAAAATCATTCTATTTATTTTTCAATAGTTTAAATTGCTGATTGTCTTATTACGAATTCAGAGTTATCTATATTCATAACCGAAATAACAGTATAGTAACACAAAGCTAGTAGTAGCATTTTCAGGATTTCAATTTCTCAGGAGATGCCAGTAGATGCACTTCTGAGTTCATTGACAGTAATCTTTCCTGTTATTATTATTATTATTATTATTATTATTATTATTATTATTATTATTATTATTATTATTATTATTATTATTATTTTAGTAGTAGTAGTAGTAGTAGTAGTGCAGTGTTGAACATATTTTCAAAGCATAATCTTACTATCTATACAAAATGACAAAATGTAAGATATGTGTATATTTTCATCTTTATTATTTAGCTATCCATGATAGGTCAATCGATACCAGCTACTAGCTTCCATTCGTTTATTTAAGACCTCATTCATTACTTTTGTCTTAATATAAGTTTTGCTGATCTAAACTTCATCGACGAACGAGGAATTGTTGTCTTCCCCTCCCATGTTTTTCATTCGATCTTTTTGAACATTTCCATCCCAAACTTCCAATAGCGCTTCGTCATTGGTTTCTCGTTAAAATAAGCTATTTTTCGTTCTTCTCCATAACTATATTTCAAACGCTTCTATACTGATCGCACAGAGTCGTAAAGCTTGGCCTAAATCTACCATTTCACTATTCAATTCAAAGAGAGAATCTGTCTCGGTCAGTAACACTTATCCATTGACTTTTTACCGTCTCCCGCGCAATATGGAAACATGTCCCAAGTGTACAGTGTTGTCGGATTGCCGCTCAAGTGTTGTTTTGCTTAATGACATTTTATATTTTTGGTATTAGTATTGTTACCGTTCAATTCGAATAACTGTTTTGTTATCTCTCTTAAAGTTTTTTTTTAATCTCTCATTTTCCATGAGTTTTAAGTTTGGCAACATTTTTTTCGTACTTTTGCTGTTTCATGTTTTCTAAAGTTTGTGTTCGAACGACAGCTCCATGAATCGTACCGAATTCTTCCGATGCATTATACGTAAGGTAAAGCAGTACTATGATTGGTGTAGGGCCCCAGGCCTCACGAGTCGACGCGGTCACTATAAGCTACAGCGCGGTCCGGAAGTGGGTGTAGCCCTCTTTGCCTGGCCTCCAAGAAGTTCCGATCTAACGACACCAGACACTGCATAAAACAGCCTGTTTCATAAAGCAACAAGTAAGAAACACTCGATATCACATAACGCAGGAATTACGAGCAGGTGTGGAACACGCCTTCACTCTCGTGACTCCGGACTATCTATGCAAACCATCTGCGAGAACTTGGCGCAGAATTCAGCTGTGTTACGACATGAATGGTGATCATACCGATGTTTATGACTCTTAAGGCTCTTAAGACGTCAAGGTAACTGTGTACAGACATTCTACCATAACAAACACTATACTGTTGAAACTAAAGGGGGGTACGCCCACTTCCGGATCAACCTGTAGTTGTTACACTTCCAACGCTGCCGTGACGCGACAAAACGCTGTAACTTGAGTTACATTGTTTTGTCGCTATAAGCATTTTTGAATTTTCCCCACCGATACTTATGTCCACCAGGCCCAGCATTGAGCTGAGTCAAATACTTTTGAAAATATACCAAAGAGAATTTCGATGTAAGTAGGAAATTAGCCGGTCTGTAGCGATTTTACGGCTCTTTTTCTCAAAACTGCTCCGCCAAAGTTACAGCGTTTTGTCGCGACAGGGCAGAACGGAGGCCCTACCCAACGGCTATGTTCGTCCGTCTGTCTATTTGTCTGTCAGTCTGTTCGTGTCGACAAATATCAAAGCAAAGACGGTAAAAATATATCGAGAAGCACCTTTCTAAAATCGATACAGTCTTCCAAGAACAGGTTCGATCTCCTCTGTCAACCCTCTTTTCGAACCGAAATGGCTAGAAAGTAACCGTTTCGGTTTCAAAATTGATTGCCGTAAAGTAAAAACGGTAAGAAATAGTAAGAAATTTTATTTTATTTACGTTTTTATTTATTTATTATAAACAATAGGTTCCACTTCCTTCATTAACACTCTATTCAAATCGGAGGAGATAGAAAGTAACAATTTTCTGTTTTATCGTTGATTGCTGTAGAACATATGGTCATTTGGAGAAATACCGACACTCTAAGGACATTAACGCTACTACAAGATCGTAATGAATTATTAAAGAAACGAATTATAGCCCATGATTAAGTATATTATTTCAGTAGTTGACGACAGATACAATTCAAGTTTACACAAAAGCAATGTGTAGCTGTGGAGCTACAATTGAAATGATCGATGAATAAGTGTCGGTCTTCCCCAACTTTATGGGGAAGAATGACAGGTTGTTGGGGTAATACCGACATCAACATTAAAACCTTACGTACTATGATAATGTCACTAATAATTTCACAATAAATATTACTGTTCGTAAAGTAGTTCATGAGCTTTAAACAAACACGGGAATCTGTAAGGTTAGAAATGTAGGATGTCTTTATTTACAGCTACACAAAATATTTAAAAGATGTCACTGAGTTACAAATGAGGGAAAGAATAATCACAAAATTCGTTCAGTTATAAGAAACATATGAAACAAGAACTTCTTTTAAAAAATAATGTACTAAATCTGAGCTAGTGCAGAAAGCAGAAAAATTCTGTACTTCATGATAAACTATTTGTTAATTTATGTTAATCACATGTTAGCAAAAGTGTGGTTATAGATTAAAATATTAGTGTTAGCATCATATACAGGAATTACAAGTTGAACCCGGTAATGTCACCAACACACTCAAGACAAGCCCATATACAGGAAAGAGCAAACATTTTACACATATTTGTCTGAGATTTCACATTGTTGACATACAAAGAAGGGATCGTCTGGATGAAGAACACAGTTCACGTTAAACCGAAGTATTTTGTACATTGAACTTAATCAGCGGAATTGTTTTTGCAGTAAACTAACCTCGGCAGATAGCAAAATAATTTTCTTTTTGAGTTTTCTCTTTTGTTACTGTGTTTTGCAACATTTTTATGTCTGTACATTCTTTTATGTGTCACTACGTTTTGATTTTCCTATCTTACTATTTTTCTGTGCAGATGTTACAAGTTTGGCACTATTGTATTTCGCTTTACAGTACCACATCTCATTTTCTTGGATGAACCCGTACCCGTCTAATGTAATTAACTTTTCTTCTAGTGCGTGTTCATCTTCTTCAGTAAATGTTATATGTTCAGTAAAATGTTCCTTGCAGTCAGCTTTCAATAACCTGTCACGTAATGTATTCGAGGGACTTGAAAAGCTCTTAAAGCAGTAACAAGTACCAAGTGCGCCGATCATGGGGTGCCGAGGGCTCCTATCCTCCTAAAGCTCCAAGTAGGCCCCCGCATTGTATTTATCAATATACAATATTTGGCATAATTTGAATGCAATTTTTCTTAAAATCCTCATATTTATGCCTTCTGCATCTGAATACCCCCCTCCCAATTTACAGAGAAATCGACGCCCTTGGCAAGTAGCATTGCATTCTTTACGGCCTCTATGGCTACTGACATTTTGTTCAAATTCCAGGAGCATCTCATGGAACGGAAAAAGGATACAATATTTTATTTTCCATATGTTTATACTAATGTAGTATTTTTTATATATAGTTATTAAAAATCACAACGAAAGGGGAAAAAAGCATTTGTCGAAAATGCTCCAAATATGAGTGTCAAAAGTACCCCGAATATATATGTTGCACTTAACTATATATTTTGCAAGTTAGAAACACTGCTCACTGATGAACCAACTACCTGTGATTGCACGCCTTTCAGATGTAAGTTGTCCATCATGAGTGCTGAACAATACAACTTTTACTTCTAAACAAGAACAAAACATACTCAAATTTTACAATGACCCTTCACTTCTCACATACCTCTCACACCTTACCTCATAAATTTAGACCTTTCTCGTCAAATTATTCTACTCATTTTTAAACTTTTACAGATATACATTCCTTACACCTCACAGCTTCACTTAGTACTGATTACGCCAACTCCTTCACTTCCAGGTAAAATTCACAGCGCTTTAAGCTTAGAAGTGTCGGTATTCCCCAACTGTCGCTCATCCCCTTAATGACTATATAAGGCAATTGAGAGGATATTAAATTTTTAAGACTAGATTCTGTGTTTGAAGGAAAACGAATTTCTTCGCACGCATCTCTCTATTAAAACCGGAATTGGTCGAAAATGTGCAATTAATTCCAGTTGAAATGATGACCGCTACTGACCCAAAACAATAAAGGTTAATTCACACATAGTGTGCCGTTTTCCATGCCGTGCTCCGACGGTGCCGCCTTGCAGAGGAACCATCTCGGTCGTGACTCGACGGCCGTGATGCTTCGGCTTTACTCGGAGTACTCAAAGCGACATGAATTTGACCAGGGCCAATGAAAATTGTGTAGAAAGCAGTATTGCACGGCATCCTATGCATGAATCAATCTTTAATATGTCTTCAGGTGGAATGCTTCATAGACTAATATTACAAAGAGCAGGGTTCGTTGGAGTTGAACCCAGTATCTCCGTTCTCTCTTCTTATCTGCTATAAGAATATAAGCGCTACGTCTTTCTCCTTACAACCAATCGTGGGAATGAGGAATTGGCGTAGTAACCAGCATGACACTGCATAGTATTTGTGAATCATCGCGACCATGACATGGACAATGCATGGCAGGGAACGACATGGACACAGCACTCCATACATGAATCAGTCTTAAGAGATACCAAGAAGGGGCTCAAGGATTCAGCGCCAAACGAACAGGTTCTAACTTCGAACTTAATCTCTCCGTTACAACTAGAAGTTATAGATGTACTACTCCCAATTCCAACGTTGAATTCACATGGTTTGGAAGTCTACCGTGAGTCTACCATGGTATATCAAATGATAGTCCCATTTACAATAAGGCGAGTCGAGCCTGTCCTTAGCTTAAATCGGTCACAAAATAAAACATAATTTATACCTTGAGCAATGGACTACTTAACCAATAAATTTCCTTCAGATTCGGCCAGTTATTATTGAGAAATACAGTACCACCTACAAAGCAAACTGAACCGAGTCTGTCGCTGGGCCACCAAATCAGATGCGCACCAACGGGAGTGGTCCACCGGGTATGGACTACCCCACAAGACTTCCTAACTCAACATACATTTGTACACTTTCTCAATAAAACTACAATTGTTCAATATGGAAATGATTGATGTAGCATGAAAATTTGATCTTATATTCATCTGTACTTTAAAAAAACAATCTAGTTCTATCATTTTTTCCTGAAAACATGAGTGGAAGTATTTTACACTTACATATCATCTTTTCGCATGCAAAATATTACCCGTTCTATATTATATAGACGTAGTAGCTCATAGTGTTTTGACCCCTCCTAATAAACATTTCTTTGTGTGTGCCTCAGCAATTTTACTTTCTTAGACAATGAGCCATTTACCCATTAACTTTCATTTGGTTCCGACCAGTTGTTATAGAGGAATAAAGTATCACATATCCATACACACACATGCATACACCTGGAGTGAAACTTCAAGCTCTTGTCTGGTTACGCTGGGAGCTTATTAGTCTTTAAACATAATTGCTTGAGATTTGAAATATTTGTCATGTTATAGAGTTCTCGATAAGCTTTAAATGACAATTTGGAAATGTTTTGCAACTTAACTCTCTGGTAAGGGATTAAACTTTTCTAATGTCTATGTGGAAGTAAATTACTTCCCATAAGCTTTCGTATGGGAACACTGGAGTTGCCGCCACCGCACAAGTTAATAATTTACCTTATTTTACACCATATACTGGAGTTTTCGACTGTCTTGAAACAACTATAGATTATTGCTATATTCTACATTACAATGCAGTATCATCCCTGTGATGAACGCGTAAGATACGAGGAACAGATTGTAACTTGCTTCTTTATATTACTACCATCTTCTAAATTACTCTGATAATCCTGATCATTCTGTAACGTCCAACTAGCCATGGGAGGTAACTAGTCGTCTATTATATTTTGTTCTTTGTACATAATCATATATATTAATCGTCTGATTTCCAGACACCCTATTTGCCAAATAAAGCATTTCCATATCTATTATTATTATTATTATTATTATTATTATTATTATTATTATTATTATTATTATTATTATTATTATTATTATTATTATTAATAATAATAATAATAATAATAATAATAATAATAATAATAATAATAATAATAATAATATTCAACCATTAAGGAAAGAAGTAAGGGGAGGAAATATGTTGTTGACAAAATCAAAATTTACATCGATGGTATTCTTCGTGGTTAAGTGGTTGGAACTTCGCTGTCTATACAGGAGGCCAGGTTTGATTCTCGGTGATAGGTACTGTGGGTTGAAAAATGAAATGAAATGAATTCTTTCAGTTTGACATCCCACAATTGAGCCCTTAGACTAAGGGAGACGATGATTAACGCAAATAAATGAGGATAGATTAGTTGGTGGAATGAAAATGTTGAAGGAGACAGAATACCCGAGAAAACCCACGGACACGATGCTGTCCACCACAAACTTACTAGATTGGGGACCGAACAAGAGACCTCACGCAACAGCAATTACGTGTCCCCTACTGTGGTTGGTTTAAAGCCAAAGATCTACGTCTAATATAGAATAATAGCCCAGGTGCTATATATTTTTTGTGTCCTGGAAACCCCGTCCCACTATAGAAAAAATACGTGGGTGTTGAAAGATAAAAAAACAGAAGAAAAGGTAATAAGATATCCGTGTCTGCTGTCAGTTCCTTGCTTTATATTTCAGTTCATACTAGTGGCGCAACTTAGTTGATGTGTGAAAAGGATATTAAACTTTTCGACCGTTAAACATTTATCATAGAGAATTCTCACAAGGAACCATTTCGATTTGGTGAATACAATCGCTGAAAATGATTGCTAGCACTGGATTCAGCACCAAAAGAAACTTAGAAAAAAGGGATGTTTAGTGAAAGACCGTATACAGGGTGAGAGATAAATAAGAGCAAAGGTCGAAGATAGAACTAATAAATGTGTAGAAGTGCCATGTTAATTTTGAAACGAGTAGAGGAATTGAGGTCAAATGTTTTGTATGAGGAATTCATGTAGAGCTCCACTGAAGACACATAATGTGAATCATGGGGGACATATGAAAAGCCGCCATGTTGGAGTTAGCACAAGAAGAATGTACGAAAAAAGGGGTCATGTGACTGTATGGCTCTTGACGCACACCGTCTGTTGAAACCAATAGTGGCCAATACTGTTTGAGACCTCTGTAACAGGAGGAGTTCCACCCTATGGCAATGTATTAATACTGTCGTAAAGGTGACATGAATGAAGAATTAGAGACTGTAGTACGGTCTATGAGCACGTTATATGCATGAGGGATAGAAAGCAATAGAATCGAATCCTGGAACATCAAGAAGAATGTTTGCAACGTGTAACGGAATGAGAAGTAGTTCCACTGGATGAATGCTGGCGTGGTACCTTACACAAAGAAGTCTGTCTTATTCAGGATTCTGATATATTAATGACATCCTCGAACAAAACGTGCCGGTCGTAACACTGGTGACTTTTGTTTACAACCAGTTACATACAATTAGATGTTAAAATTCTGTTCACATTACGCCTATTCATTGAAGCTCTACAGGCACTCCTCATATCCAACATTTGACCTCAATCCCTCTCGTTTCAAATTAAAATGGCATTTCTAGACATTTTCTTCGTTTTATTTCACACTTTGCCAGCATTTATCTCCCACCCTGTATACGGTCTGCCATTAAACACACCTCTTCTTCTCTATTTCTTTTGGTGCTGAATCCAATGCTAGCAATCATTTTTAGCAATTGAAATAAAAATGAAAACTTTAAGTTTTACGTCCCACGTTAGGCCGGTTAGGCTAAAGGAGACGGTGATAATGAGAAATGGGTGAAATGAAGAAAGTGGGAGGAAACGGAAGAACCCCGAGAAAACTAACGCACACGGTGTTTGTCCACCACAAAGTTCACTTGCCGTGAGCGGGAATCTAACTACAGGCCCCATGAACCGGAGATGAGAGCTCCACCACTTAGCCACCGTGGCCCCTTTTTCAGCAATTGAATTCACCAAATCGAAATGTTTCCTTGTCAGTGTATATTAGCCTAATATTACGTGTATTTGCTTCCTTTTTTCCTTAGGTTTAAGATGTAGTTAGAGATGCAAGGGCTCGGAAAAAACCGGCTTTTTTTTAAAAAAAACTCGGTTTTTTCTGCTTTGCTTTTTTGCTTCGGAAATTTTGGGCTTTTTTTTCAAAATACTGCTTTAAATTGATAAAACAGACTTTGTGTCGCTTCTCTATAACACAAAATATCATTTAATTAGTGGTTGATGCTGATAATAATATAAAACATCGAAAATAAACTATGAATTTCGAAAAAATATTTCAAACAATTTTTCTTCAACATATTTACATTATGAATTCCACAGGATTAACCAATGTATATAATAAGAATTTTTTAACCTCCTATATACAAAAGTAAGCCGAGTTGGCCAGAACCGTGGTTGTTTTTGAAAATGCCAAAAACCCGTTTTTTGGGGAATGTTTAAACCAGGCTTTTTTGGTTTAAACCAGGATTTTTTGACTTAGATTTTTTGCTTTATGTATTTATATTACATATTCACAGAAATAAGTTTGTTTCACCTTGATGTTATTATGCAACAGCGGGGTTATGCCGGAAGAACTCCCATAAGCTTAAAGAAGTGCGGTCAGTAAATTTCTTAAGTTGAGAATCTCCCGCCCTAGCCATTGGGAAAATCCCGTCATTACTTGAAATGTAAGACAATAACGGGAAAATCCTGTTATTGCTTTGCATGTAAAATTTAAAGGTCAACGTACCATAATCAGTACGCTAAAACTGAGGTATTATATTACAAATTTAGTACCGGTACGTAGATATCATTGAAAGTCCAATCCAAGCTAATGTTGGAAGCTACGTAGGCAATCGATAAATTTTGCCAATTTCTATCAATATATTTAAGCAATATTGGCTTCTTTATAAAACAACACGCATTTAGGCATGCAGAAATATACAATTTGGTTTGTTTCGTATATTTAGGCTTAACATCCTTACGAAATACCGAGGTTATCAAGGAGAAGACTTTCGCTTAAACTGACATCCGAACCGCTACTTGGGTTACGCATGAAAGGTTTGTGGTTCGACCGAGAATTGAACATGGGACACCTTGATTAAAAGGTGAAAGGGAAATAAAACTATTGCAGGTGGTTTGATATCTGGAAACGTTACCATGAAGTTCACACGATTCGCATTTTTCATTCTTTTTATTTTTGTGGTTTAAACCAGTTATTAAAAAAAAAAAAAAAAGTTGGTGTAAACCAGCCAATCCTAAAAGTAAACACTTCTTTTTAAAGAATACACAAATAACTAGCAAAATAGTATGTAGTATTTTTACTTCAAAATATTCCATACCCTGTTTTTGAAACAAAATAAAATTAAAATAAAACATAAGAGAAATACTTAGATTTATATGATACACTTAAAGGCTGCACATCTAGAGCTTTTGGTTCTGTATATTCTTGAAATTCTACAGTTAAGTTTTATAAAACCACCATCACAGTTTACCCAATCCTCAAGTTTTCTGAATTTTTAACAAGAGGGATTCAACATATCATTACGGAACTCTCCCTCCCCCCCAAAAAAAAGACTACGGAATATATTTAAGTTAAGCTAAATACAACTGCACAACAAACATGACTGAGTGATTAGCTTTGCGCTTCTATCGAGAAGTCCGGGATTCGACCAGCATTCGACCATTCTGACAAAGCTTTTCTTCATTCCATCTGTGAATGTAGAAATAGTGCGTGTACTGTGAGTTGGGCGACTTCCTTTTTTTATTGTTTTTAAATCGTTATCAGGGATTTATTTGTAGCCAGGGAAGCCTGGGAATTTCCCCCTTCTAAATTTTGATTCCCTGTCTCTAGGTTTAATTCAGCTTTCCCAGCCTGGGAAGATATTTTTCCCGTTTCTTAAGCTATAAACTCTTTTGAAGTGCAATGATTCAATTTCATGTTTTAGTAGCGGTTCTTTATTTTTTTTCAGTATGTTTATTGTCGCGAGCTATGTTGGTCTTGTTTATAAAATTGCTTTCTGAAGAATTGTTCATAGAATTGCTTTCAGTTTCTTCTGCAGAGTGTAAGAGAGGCTTTTCCAATTTAAACTTACAGCATACTAACGCTAGAAACCATTTATCTGTAAAAACCCTCAAATCTCTTCTTTCCATAAACGCTAATGGGCCAGACATTACATCTTTCAATGCAGAAAAGTATGCCTTCAGCTGGATAAAAAATGGACATCATATTGCTACCGACAAACCAACTAAAAAAGACGGTATCCGATGTAAACCAACCTCCTATTGCTTCACTATTCTAAAGTGAGGTACGCTGGAAAATATTGTTAATTTCTAAAGACAGTGTTAGATAACACGCCGTAAGTCATGCTTCAGCTTAACTCAAGGTGAAATCGGCAGTCAATCCTTTCTCGTTATTTTGTAAAAACTGTAAATATGGTAGGCTACAATGGCTGTTTCAATTTCGAGAGTAAAAGTGAAAGAAAAGGTATTTTTTTTCTTAGGTAGCATCATATTGGTAATTGTTTAATACATGCTCATGATTCTTCGGAGACCAGATTACAGTCTTTGTTCAATTCTGGATTCGTTTTAATACCAGTATGTTTTGTTGACCAGAAGTTTACTTTCAGCAGAACAATGCTAGGGTCACACACCCCTGAATCTAATTTTATTAAGTAGAAGGAGCAAGTACAAAAACTCATTAATGATATGACGAATGACATTTAATACCGTCTTTCCCCTTCTATTTAATAAAATCAGGTTCAAGTGTATGTGCGCCTATCACTGTTCTGCCCAAAGTAAACTCTTATCATATTTATTGTTCGGGCGAGGAATTTGGTTTTCAAAGACCAAATTAGAACGGACTAAAGAATTATTTGTCATAACAAAACTGTTTTACATAGGAGCGTGACACTTGTTACGACAAGTTGTTCAGATTGCAATGTAACTATAGGGCTTTTACTGGATGCGGCACACTTGTCTTCAGCAGTAGGACGAAAAGTAGCAAGGTAATACACATATAAACTAATTTACCTAACCAAATCGTATATAACGTACCTACCCGTATTTATCATAAAATTGTTTTTAAAAAGGTAAAAAATGAAGAACTTGGGGACCGCCTATCAAACTAGTAATGAAAGAAAACGTTAGTCCGTTGCCATAGAAACCACCGTTTCCAGGGCAACAGATCCTGTCACGGTTAGCCAATATTGAAAGAAAACGGTAAAAATAAAAAAAAACAATAAACGAAGAAAAAAATAATAAAGTGCAATGTACTGGAGAGAAGTCGCTAAAATTAATTCTCTTTAACGAGGACGATTACGAAACATCACCTACTGATTGAAATCCGGATTATTTTCCAATAAAGTAAATTCCAATAAACTTTCTTGTTATTGTTGATTATTCCATATCGGACTCCCGAAGAAAACTCATCTAAACAACTTATTGACCGTGCCAATAGCGACTACTCTCAATCATGACTCCGTTTTCTTTCATTTAGAAATAGAAAAGAAAGAGAAGAAAGTAGAAGGGTAAAAGAAGGAGGTAGGAAAAGAAGAAAGAAAAGAAATAGGGTATTTTAATAAGAAAACAGATTACTGGATAATTCCGGAAATATAGTAAAAGGTCGGGAAAGTCGTTGAAAGATGAATCATTATAAATGTTATTAACGACTAATCAATTTTGGAATGCTTCGGAATAGACACATGTTCCCTCATACCACCCAGACCTAGCTCCAGGCACCACGACCGTGGGATTGCCCAGACCTAGACCTGGAAACGAGAAAGGTGAAATCATTCTTTGTACTGTTATTCCGACCGGTGATTGATAACCATCCAGCATCTGAACTCTGTTCTCTAGGATCGACCACGCATATGAATTAGCCAAGAAAGAAAAAAAAAATCAAACTTATAACTCAATATAAATTTATGTATCGTATCAATAAGAATTTCAACTTCCTGGAAGAAAGATGTCGTATTTAGGCTCATCCTGCTATTTTTGTTTCACTCCTAGAACCGATTTAAACCATTAGTAGCGGTCCTTCATGACCTAGGTTATTTACCTTAACACATCTACTAAAACATGTCACATATATTACAGATGTTAATATGACAAAGGATATCACTAAAATTACCTAAATTAAATCTATCATGCATTCACACGCTCACTCACTCAGGACAGTGTATATATGTTTAAAGGAAAATCAACTAGCTACAAGGGCACAAATAGTTTATTACATTCGTAGTGAAAAGAAAAGACAAAACAAGTAATTATGAAGAAAATATTAAAAGCACAAGTTCTTGGTTATATATTAATAGAGTACATAGTGTTATATTTTAGTAAATTTTTGTATATTCAATCATATTGACAAATGGAAAGAAAAAAAATATAATTACATGTATCATATCTTAGGCATGCTAAAGCAAAATTATGATTTGCGACATACGCAAAAAAAAAAGACACTTATTTCAATTGAAAAAAATATTGACAAAGAGGAAAGGAAAGAGAAAAAAAAACTTTTGGTGTATCAGAACTTATATGAGTCTCTACCTCACATCGGGTAATAAAATATTAATGATTTTGAGCGTTCAAATCACAGATCACGCACTACTCATAGTGTCCAAAACATTTCGCTCCATTTGACTTAGTTTGTGGTCATTTATATATCTATATATATATCTAACTATCGGTTTACAAAAACCATTTATCGTCTATATTTGGTTTGTAACTCGTAACAGTTTATGTCTGCAATCGCACATTACGACGCTTTACCCATCTAGGGATTTTGAGAAAATAACTTTCACTAGAGGATGTTTCTCCTCTTAGACGATCCATTTCCAAACTTATTATTTGCTTAGTTTTAAGTTATTTATTTAACACAGGGACACGTCATGAGACCTTTCTTCAGGATCACTTTCGTATATATGTGTATATAATTCGGATTTTTAAGAACGATCTCCCGCAGGTGTACGGAGTATAAAGGTTCAAATTGAGGATAAAAAAAAAAAAAACTGGTCAAGTCACAGGATACATATGAAGGTGAGAAGGATTCAAGATGCACTTTCCACAATGGTTTTAGGTTGGTAGTTCAGGGGTAATATTCGTTATTATGTGGGTTACGTTTAGACCTGCCGTTACTTTTCAATACATGCCATTACATAATTACAGAGGTTATCATGTACATCGATTCAGAAGAAAAGGAAAATTACTTGAGTGCACGGCGGTATTCTTGACAAAATCTACATTCTTAAATTCGTCGGAAACTCACTGGTAAACTATAGCAACCAATACACGTTTAGGGGAACAGACACGAGCGCTCTTACATATATTCATAATACATTTAATATCATACTTTTACTTTAAAATCATATTCACATACTACTTACATATACATTTCGACGTATTCATTTCTCTCTATATATATATATTTATTATAAATGCGCACACATTTAAATTAATCACCCCAACAATAATTTTTTAAAAGGTTGCAAACATTGTCCAAGAAAACAAATGACTTCCGACATTACATATGAAAAAGAAAATCGATTTTTTTACCTGATACCGCGCGTCTATAAATTTTAACTTTTATATAATCAATTCGTGCTTAAATAATAAAAAAAAACTTTGTGAGGCAGGCACGTAACATAGAACATTCCTAAAGATATAACTAGATAACCTAAAATACAATTTCTGGGCCCAGGTCAACTACAAGGTAATCGAAAACCAAAACAGAAAGGAAAGTGACCAACGGATTAAAAAAATAACTTAAGAGGATGACGGTGACAGAACGTAATTGAAGTGTCGTCAAATATGAAGTCTTTGTTCATTTCGGCGATAGGTCAAAATGTGATGGAGGACCCAATCATTATCTACTTTATCCATGAATCGTGTCTTGCAACGTCTCAGCTGTTAATTTCAGATCAGAGTTGTACGTTAAATAAATCGTAAGCGACAAGTTCAAAATCGGGGGGGGAGGTTGAAAAATTAAAAAAAAATCTCGAAGTAAAAAGGAAGAACGAGACAAGAGAGAGAAAGCGGCGCCAACGAAAGGAGAAAGATTAAAGTACTACTCACTACTCAGAAGAGTGATCGAATTTAAATATATAACAACTCATAGCCAAAAATATTCACATATGCCGGAAAAGGGTGGTTTACTTAAATACGTAAACTAGGAGGGAGTCCCTGCTGCCAAGGATGCAAGTTCTGTGTCCATCAGATCCCAATCCCACAAGAGTTTGTTTGTAAGATTGAAATCCGAGCCCCGTATCCGGCCCAGACCAGCAGGTTAAAAGGAGAGGGGGAAGGGACCAGGTAACTGCGTCCCCAATTTTGAAATCTCTAAGTAAGAAAAAAACATTCGACTCCTCAGAAGAACTAAGAAGGTTCTAGGGCAGTAATGAAACTAGAGTAATAGCTAAGATATCCCTAACTAGTGATTTGCCAAAATAAAAAAAAATTAAATAAACTGAATTTCGGATCGGTGATTTCTATGGCCAAACCTCACCGATAGCTCCCCTTCGCAGAATGCGCTAAATTCTGAGGCATCGATTAATTTCCATCACTATCTAGTTTGGAAACTAAGAAAAGAAAACGAAAATATTCAAGGGGGGAGAGGTCGATGCCCGGGTACGGAATAATAAATTTCAATAATTACTTGTTTTGATTCTGTAACCCTGTCAGAGCTGTCGCCTCCATGAACATTGTAAGCTAGCCCGAGTAGGTAACGTGAAGGAAAAAAAAATCTCACGGAGCAGGATATTCTATTTTAAAACTGACCAGAAAATATAATTCACTACAGCCCTGTTGTATAACTACTATTGTCTTTTCATAATTTATTATTCAATATGTCTAGTCAGCGGTTATATGATGCTACCTATTCTATCAGATGGTATTACTATGGTTGATTAATATTATAACACATAAAACTACAAAGTATTACCATAGTCCGACTATATCGCCCTCCGGTCCGCGTGATATTATGGTGCAGGGGTCAGAACCTGAGATGTTTGTAGCTACATGTATCTATTCAATATCTATATATCAACACGCGGCGAAGTATTCACTGGGCTACTATATATTTAACTATATGGGTGTCCTATATTCTATATTCATTTACTACAATATTCATATACTTTATATTCATATTCACATTAATATTCATATCATATTCATATCATCATTCTTTTCATTTGCCACGACGCTATATTCTACAAACACCCTGTTTCCTCTATCTACGCCCAGCCTATATACACATTTCATCATAACACTTTAAAATCTATAATCACTGCAAACATTTCCCATTCCGATCACCGCACGACAACCTCACTCGAACTAAAGACTCCTTCACCACACACACAATACTATGTAATACCTGGTAGCTTTATTAAGAACGAAAAAAAAAAATCCTACGTATGTTCACTGAAAATAGAATTATCCGCGATAATATTTAATGTTTACAAAATTTCTGCAGTAACAATGAAATTCTGCAGCCACGAAGAAAACATGAACATTTAATATAATTTCAAAGCGAAGAACTAGCATCATATCGCCCGACTTCTGTTAAAAAATTTACGTATTGTTTATTTATTTAAATATTTCGATTTCTAGACTAGGCAGAATGTTGAAATTTTCAGGATATATTGATTTTGGGTCACTTGACCTAACTGTACATTCATATGGGCTGTGAATTATACCTTCTAGGTTTTATTTCGGAAAGAAAGGTCAATTTCATGAAAACTAAATCACTAAGTACCTCGACAGAAGAATGGCGGTTAGTACTGACTTTTGACACTAGGAGGCTAGCGACGATATGATCAACCCTTGAACAACTGAATGTGACCTTGTACACGGAATTTTGATACTACGACACTCTCATTTTCTGATATTACTATAGATTGATATGTTGCGTTTAGCGATTGATTGAATACGAAAATGTGAATAGTAAATGATACACTGTCCATACTCCATAATTTCACACACTCTTACATCACTTAACTGCAATTGCTAATGATACTACATTACAAACACATACATGCCACATCCATACTACACACTACATTAATACATGTTATACTAATAAATATACACAGAAAACATTCAGATTTCACCATTTTAAATCGGCTCGAAAGGAAAAGGAAAGAAAGGAACAGGGCCAACTGGCCCTTATATTTACTAAATCACATTCTTGAGTGTTTAATCAATGCCCCGAGAGGACATATCGAAGTATTAGCTAACAATAGGACCCCTGCCCTGAAGGGGCAGGAACCCAGAACAAACTACATGTTCAACTCATCCCGCTGGAAGCCGTACTCCCAATTTGGGGGTCAGATAGGAGCCCTTACTGTAAATTTACACGTGCATTATTCTACCTATCTTAACTACAACGAAATTAAATACCGCCATGTTACTAATGAATAAATACAAAAGAAATCACATCCACTACATAGACGAAAACAAACGGCAGTGGGGCAGGCCTAACGTAACTCTAACAGGAAATAGTTTAGGATAAGAACATTTTAAGGGAGAAAGCACTACTCCTCTGAAACTGTTTGTGGATCCCTAAGAACAAATCGCAAACTGATGCACTTCACAAAACCTGTCCATTACTAACTATATCTGCACAACATGGCGGCACCGAGTTATGCTTCCTATTTTAGTTCTTCAGGCCAGTTTTTACTATGAGAATCTAGCAAATTATGGCTCCATAGCTTCCTGCTTGGTAGTTATTCGATTATTATATCAGTTTTACCTTTTACTGCAGCTTTTCTAGCTCCTTTTTATCTTTTTAAGATGGAAGATCCAAATCTGGCTATTGTCAGCAAGACTTCACGGCATGGAATTCTTGCAAGGAATGGAATAATTGCGCCCTAATATCATAGCGTGGGTTTATCAGCCAATCAAAACTAAGCATTTTGGCGGTGGGGCTTTGAAACGAATAAAATTTGGTAAAATCTGGATTAAACTAGATTTTAGAAGGACCTAGGTATCTAAAAGAGAGGTGAAGGGTGGTCCTGAAAATTCTGTCGAATTTTAGATTGGTTATTTGATCTGGAAAGTTCCGTCCAATAGTGGATCTATATTTTCGGATAGCACTGACACCGTAAGAATTGTAATAATCCATTTACACATCCATATACAAGACTTATAACTAATTTAAAATATAAATAAAGATATTGATTCCCAAAACTATAATCCGTAATGAATTTTTTACAGTTTTCCATGTTAATTTGAAATAGAATAACAAACAATATTATGAATTATATGAACAGCCAGAAATGTTTTGTTGAACGTCAAGTACAGTCGGTGCAAAAAATTTCGAGCACCCTCCTATTAAAAACATAATCTCATTAGACTGTAATGGCACATTACAGTATCATAATTTTAAAGTAGATAGGTTTAAAAATAACGTTGTCCCAACCCGACTGTAAAGTTGTTCTGTTATACGGAACACAATCTTGCATAAACATTCCCCCTTTCTACAAGATCCACAAATAAATCACTGATCGTTATTATTACTAATTACCAGCAGTGACGGTTTTGCGAAGGTTAGGGGGGCGGTCTTTCGGACTGAAGCCCGTTCCCCAAAGTTACGGAATGTCTGCAACAAACGAAATATCTATTATTTATGCCTTTATTCATAAACTTTAAGCTCCCGCCAAATAAAAGTTACGAATGTTTAAAAAAACTAAACATTAGTAAAAAACCCTTCCCAAAATACTTTTCTAAATCCGTCACTGATTCTCAGTATAAAATGATTTTTAAAGTTGTATCCAGAAGATTATTGCTAAACATATAAACGAAACGAAATATTAGTTATGCCTGTACTCATAAACTTCAAGCACTTCCCAAATAAAATTAGGACTTTTTCGGAAACGAAACAATCAGAAAAAACCCTCCTAAAGTACTTTTCTAAATCGGCTACTGATTATTTGTATAAATTGGTATTCAAGGTTGTGTCCGGAAAATTATTGCTAAATCACTTCACAGCTACAGTATAACAGAAATGTGGAAGTACGGTTTGACGGATATATTGAAAAATGTACGCTTTGACGGATAAATAGAAAAACGGGCAAGTTTAACTTTTGCGCTAGAAGCTAGAGTACTAAAAGCTCTTAGAAATGAAACACGGATGACAAACTAGAGAAGAAAAAAGATGTCGATAACTCAAAAGTTAAAATAAAGTTAAATAGCCTCTAAAATTACCCTCAAATACTACATTCTTCATGTTAGCTTTAATTCGTAAAACATGTGCTCCATCCATCTTGATGGTGAATTTCAGAGCGAAATATCACATTCAGGTCATGGTATTCTTATCTAACTATAGAATATACTATAAGAAAGCTATTTAGATAGAAAAATCATGAAGTTGAAAAAAGCCAAAATTTCCAAAATTCTAGTTTTTTTCCCAAAAAAGCCGGCTTTTTATGTGAAGAAAACCATCGATTCAAAAAAGCCGGCTTTTTTTGCATCTCTAGATGTAGTCTAACAAACGGCCCAGCGATGGATAATCTGATCCACTCCAACATAATTGTGCCTGCCTGTCTACTGCTTGCATAAGAGACTATTTTAAAGGAGATTATTTTGGCAGAATATTGCGTTCGTAACATATCCTTGAACTTCAAATCGGCATCTTAAGCACTTCGTAGCTTGTTACTTAACAATTTATTTTTAAGATATAATCTAGAGTTTGTTTAGTTAGGTATTTCATCAACACCTGTTTCTATGCAACGTGTGTTTATTACAATAGGTTTTCATTTTGATAGGTTTAATTAAAGCCCTGACTGCTTTTAGTCCAATTTCAATCAACATATATTATATGAAAGGTTGAGTTGCTCTAAATGAATGGATATCTCCAATCGTGACGGAAACTATTTTGCTTTTGTTTTCATATATTGATGTTGGTAATCTCTAGAGGTATTATAGTAACAGATGTTTGCTATTATTTTATATGCCATTACCCATATCAAATTTTTAGTCGTTGCCTTCTCCGTTCTTAAGAAAGAGGAGATGGAAAAGTTTGGCTCTCAACCTTTCACGTTGGAAGGCACGGCGGAATGAGTATTACCTGCCTACATAAGAATGTAGAAATGTAAGAATGTATTCATCACTTACTAACTAATCCTAAAGACCAGCTGTTGCGTAGTTTGTTAAGGATCAACTGAATAGTAAGAGTTCAATTTAAAATGGAGGAGGCTTTGTTTATGAAATGACCCTCCTTCCAAAGCGGATCAAGGGTTTGCTCTTCGTCTGTTAAATAAGCATCTGGGAAAATCTAGAGTAGTGGTTCTCAACCTTATTCCTATCACGACTCCAATTTCATCACACCTCTTGCCAGCGATCCCTTTATAATTTCTGGTTCGTAGTAAACGTGTGTGGGATTTTTAATATATCTATTGCGGAGATCTCACAATATCCATCTATTTCTATAATAGTAGAATCCATTTCTTGTATATAGTGGACAAAGTAACTTCCCTAAAGTCGAATGGATTAAAACCAAAATTGGCCAGATCATTCATATTACAAATATTGAATTCGGTCATTTATACTGTTTCAAAATGGAGGCGGTTTGAAAATTTTAAAACTTCATAACTCTCTTAGTTTTGGGTCATATGATAAAAAATAAAGTGATTCTTAATTTTGGTTTTAAAAACTTAAACAGTTGCCAAAGACAGTTGATGAGTATTTTAAATAACCTGATAATGTGCTTCACGAAGATTGACCCAGACATTGCTAAACTTGTGAAATCATATCATGCTCAGGTATCTCATTAGCTTTTAGTTTTAATTGTATTTCAATATGCAGGTTTTGTTGAACTTGTATTTTTCTGGTATTTAAATATGTAGTTCTCATTAGTTTCATATCGTATCTCTTTCATATAAATTGATTCTTAAACAATTCTGCACTTGTTGAAAATTTTTAATAGAGCTATTTTTTCTTGTTCTTAACGGTATGTATAAAAATAAAAATATATCTATCAGAACAAAATTCAAAATAATATTTAAAAATATTTTCCGATATTGAATTTTAACTATAGTGGAGAGGAAGGGAATGGCGATCAGTTGGGAATGGCGATCAGCCCACTTTGCCCTCTTGCGTGACCCGAGGAGAAGTCAAACTAGTGCTACTATCTGCCTCTTGTAGCAAGGTTTGTTGTGTATTGTCGAGGAAGTTTTCAGAGAAGACTGAAGTCTACAGTGTGCTGAAACTTGTTTTTGTTGATTTTCTTATAAGGATCTGCATATTTCAACTCACGATACGTAAATTTTAAGTTGTAAGATCTCGAAGTTACTAAGATTCAAAAAAGTTATATTTACGTCTAATGCACGACACATAGTTATATTTCAAATAAACTACGTTTTACAGTATAACCAGCTCAATTTTCAAAATGGCGCAATGTTGGGAATGCTGATCAACGTGATCGGTTTACCATCATGGTGATCGCCATTCCTAACAAACATTTGGAATACTTCTTTAGCCAAAAATTATAAAAGAGGCTAGATCTAAGATAGGTAATACGCCTACTTGAGTCAAACACTGAATCTTTGGTATCGGTGTAACTTTTGTGGATCGTGGGTGTATGCTGACTGTACTGTTGTGGACTCACTACATGGATATATCTGTGATGTGTCCTTGAAAATACGTCAATAAAACATTCAGTTGACTTTTCTCAGTCTTTGGAAGGCGCAGTGTAGAAAAAAAAAACTAGAACTGCCTATGAAATTATAGGTGTTTTTATTAAGCTTCTACTGTGATCGCCATTACTAACATGTTATGGGAATGGTGATCAAAGTAGCAATTTGAGTTTTTTCCATCGTGTTGCCGAACTAAAAGAATGATCCTCTTTTTACTTTACATACTTATTGTAGAAGGATTGGAGTACGTATTTACAAATTTGTTTCAATATATTTTTCAAACGTAATAACCCGTTTTTCTTAGGTGATCGCCACTGCCCACTTCTCCCCTATTTATTTTTTCACTAGCTTCGCGACCCCCAGGTTGAGAAACGCTGGTCTAGAGTCTAAAGCAGCCGGAGAATCCTGCTAAATACATCATCTCTAATACGTGCCAAAACCAAGAACATGGGAAGCCTTACCTTCCATCTAGCTTGAGGGACATGGAAATGTCCCAGATTAGGGCGTTTTTTTTTCATATTAATCCTATGACTTATCAATTCCAAAATTTCGTCACGATAAGAATATAAACTCGCTATCTGTACAAGCCAATTGTTGTCCCCCGTTCTCTAGAGAATCATCATTCTATTATAATTATCATTTTGGTCTGTCCATTGTTGTCTTTTCCAAAAGATTGCTAACTTGATTTCAATACTACGAAATGACAGGAAATTTTTTACTCTCACTATGATTAAGCTCAGCTGGTCGTCCAGCATGTTGGCCCACGGACAATTCTTCACTACAAATTCTTACATCTGTGATCAGTTCCTCAACATAATATGAGTAAAAAAATACTGTGTAGTAGGTTTCTGACGCATTAAGAGTCTTCATCCCGGCGAAATTAAAATACCCGCTAATTTTACAGTAATTATGTGATATCTTCAAATAGATAAAAGATAATTGAAATACGGAACAAGAGCGCCCTAGACAATATTATTTTGCGTGAGGTACCGTTATCACAAGACACCTAGCGGCTTTCCGTTTTCAGCTGTTTAGAAACGCGAAAATAAATGCCGATTTTCAAAACGACTCAAAATCGAAAGCAGATAAGTGAGTCGTGATAACGGTTTCTCATGTAAAATAATATTGTCTAGGGCGCTTTTGTTCCACATTTCGATTATCTTTTATCTATTTGAAGATATCACATAATTACTGTAAAATTAGCGGTATTTTAATTTCGCTGGGATGAAGACTGTTAATGACCTCATCATTCGCAATACGCCTACTCCGCAAATGTTTCGTAATATTTGGGAAGAATAAGTAATCGAACGGAGTCTAGTCGCTTGAATATGGTGGGTAGGCTAAAGGTTCGTAGCCAGATTGGTGCACAAAAGTGACTGTTTCTGCTGCTTGGTTTGCAGCTGCTTGCAGCAATACAATTGTCAAGAGGAAGTCGCGTCTCTTTGCTTTTATAGCATCTCGTAACGTTTGTAGCAGGTTCCTGTAATATATTCTTGTGATTGTAGCCCACCCCCTACTTCTTTTTAAGCAATCAGTCAAGATCGCAACTTTATGGTCCCAAAACACTTTCAACAAGACTTCGGTGGATGGACGCTGTGGTTTAGCCTTTCTGGAGATTGGAGACGAGGTATGTTTTTATGTCTACTCATTTCTTTTGTTTCAGGGTCAAATAGATACACCCACCATTCATCCGTGGTCATTAATAATGCTTGTTCTTGCAGTATAGGTCCAAAATGTCTTGTGCACATTAAACTCGTTGCTGTTTTCGAAAAGGTGTCAACTATCGATGAATCTACTCTGCTGCCATTTTGCTCATTATGTAATATGGTCCAAACAAGCCCCTACTATTGTTCACCTTTTTACACAAACAATTAATAATCACAATCTATCGTCAAGCAATAGCACAACCCGTAACAGCACATTTGAATCTATAGTCATTGTGAAACGAAGTTCTGTTAAGCCGTCCTGAAGACTTGTGCAATCACATTGTCTCTTCCAGTGTTTCACTGTGTCATAAGATGGGCATTCCTCACCACACACAATTGTCATCTCTTCACGTATCGTTTCAGTCGATTTTTGTTGAAGATGGATGGCAGCTAGGCAGGCCCGTATCCTTGGGGGGGTCTAGGAGGCCGTCCCTCCAAATTTTTGCTGACCCCCCCCAAATGTTTCACGGTAGTATTGCAAATGAACTATAACATGATGATGAACTGTAATATGGTTGGATCGGTCCCCCTAACTTCAGCCGGCCCCTCCTACATTATTGGGCTGGCTACCGGCCTGCAGCTAGATATTCAATTTTGTCCAACATGCTGCCGTGATCTGCTTTTCTGGCTGTAACATCAACTCAACAGCACCTGTAAATACACAAGTTAGCCAAATATATTAGTGAGATGCTAATCTGTCATTGTGAAAATTCTTACATTATTTGCGGATCTTTATTACTGTGAGAATAAGAACTTTCTGCGCTCATCCGATACAATCCTTCCCTCTCGAGACAAAGGGGCGTATCTCATTTTTTCAACTTTTCCAGAAGGCAGGTTTAATGATGTTACTATAAGTTTATTTTATCATGTGCTGTCAAAATTTAATTTGATCTTGTAAGTTACATACCTGACACGAAGGATATCAAACTAAATTTTAAAAGAAGATGATATCATAAATAATGAGAAAAGGTTTAAGCTTATCTGCTGGAAAAGTTAAGAAAATGAGATACGCCCTTTTATACATTCTTTTAAAATATCGTAAGGAAAAGCATAAATCTACGGTACCTTTGCTTCAGAGTCGACATTATATAAAAATGAGGAATAATCGGAATAATAGCCCTACTGAAAAAAAAAAAAAAAACACGGTTAATTGATTGTTAAAGAGGACGTCAGCATGGAGTTATTTGTCATTTCGATCCCAAGAGATTTCTTCCTATGAGTACTAAATTTCTCTCTGATTAAATTTTTAGTCTCCCTGCTTTCAAGTTTTATTATTACAATTGTTTCTGCGTCTTTTGATAATACACCGTATAGCCACACCGTTATTGGCTATAGTTCGTAGATATTTTTACTAGAATGTAGATTTCTCTCTGTAGTGAACGGCTAAGATACTTTCGGGCCTAGTTAGTTGACATATTAATATATTCTACTAACATGTAGGCAGGGCATAAATCACCCTGACTGCCTTCCAAAAATAAATGATTATACGAGGATTTTTACTGAGTTGAGTGAACAACAATTTACAAACTTAAAAAATCTCATCTATTTACTAAGATTCAGTATCTCATAGGTATGCTGTGTATTAATATTGTATACTATATGATAGTGTTACTTATTTTCAGTTTTTGGAGTATGTTTAGTACAAGGGGTCCAGAAGCACGTAAAAAAAACAAAATTTACAAGAGAAATGAATGATGCAAGTACTTAGACGTAACAGAACGTAACCAAATCTAACCTAACCTAACCTAAAGTAACCTAAGCTAACCTGAACCAACCTAAACTAACCTAATATTAGTAGAAATAAGCGAAATTCTACCATTTTTTGGAAAATTATGCTGGACCCATACACTATTACAACATAAACTAACCTAACACAAACTAATCGAACCTAACCTAAACTTACCTAGACTAACCTACCCTACCCTAAACTAACCTAATGTGAACAGAAATTACCAAAATTTTAACATTTTTTTTTTTTTTAGAGAAAAGAGCTGGACCCCTTCTGCTAAACATAGGCCCAATTTATATACCTCTATTCTAAATCAATATCTTAAAAGAAGTATAATTAGCTCAAACTTCTTTAACGTTACTGTACCACTGACTAAAAATTGTTATAAATGTATTTGAAATCTTCCGCTGTCATCTAGTGGCTACAATTGATTTTTGATTCAAGCATATAATTATATACATAAGTACTGCATTGGACATTATAAGTATAAAAGCAAAAAGAAGAATCCATTCTATTAATCTTAATCTTTCGTTTGGAGAATGTGTAAAACGTGGAAGATCAGTACAATATTATGAACAATTAGCTGCCGACACATCACATATTATGCTGGCTATTAAGTTCCCTCGCAAACAACAACCATAGGCAAGCCCAGTGGCGTATTTAGGGGGTGGCTTCCGGGCTTAAGCCCCCCACGAAATCTTACTTAGTATAGTAAAGTAAATGAAATATCTTGCAGAATTTTCACATTTCCAGGCAAAGCCACCCCCCCCCCCGAAAGTTAGCAAAGCCCCTCCCGAAACAAAATCGTAAATACGCCACTGGGCAAGCCTGAAGGTTAATAGTAGTGGCTGAGTAACATACATTTTAATCACACTCGACCCTAGGCATAGGAGCTAAATACACTGTTCTGATTGGTTGAAGTTATCCGTTTCTCGCCACTTAGAATACGTATAGCATAAATGAAACACCTGTCAGTCTTCGTGGCCGAGCATCCTAGCGCATGAAAACTTCTATGGAAAATGAAATGATGTATGACTTGGTCCAACAAGATGATAGCATATATGAGAATGAACATTTTATGCAAATGATAAACTATCTTCAAAAGTAGGCTAAATACAGAGCCACAAAATACAAAAACCTTTTTGCATACACTATAAGACGGTATCAAAACGTTTTACACCTTTGTTCTCGTTAATTGTAATTTCCTTTATACAACTGTTAAAATTTAGAATATTTGCTATACTTTATTTACCCAAAATTAGAATTCTAAGTACAGTACCTGAAAATTAATATAAATTTACTTTATTATACAGGGTGGACATAAAATCTTTTCCTGATAAACATTAATGCCAAGAAAACTAAGAATGTTAGAGGCCTGCTCTTTGCGGCAAATAATAGGAAAACTCAAAACGTGTTATATCTGATTTAGAGAATTTCTACATGTGCTCCATTAGTTGCCCTCAAGACATCCATGCGATATTCAATTTCCATCCATGTATTACTCAACATTTCAGGAGACACTGTGTCTATTGCGACCCTTATCCTGTTTTTGTGTGTTGCAATATCACGAACAAGCGTTGCGTAAACCCTGTCTTCAACATTACCCCACACTAAGAAGTCAAGATGGTTTATATCTGGGGATCGTGGTGGCCATTATATTGGCCATCTCTCCCCATCTATCGGCCAGGAAAAGTTTCATCGAGAAATGAACGACGAAGGAGCCCCATCCAATTGAAGAAGCTATGTAGCATATCAAGGTGTCTAAGAAAATGTCTCCAGTAATGGTTGGTTGACATACTTCACTTTCTGCTGTGTTGAAGCCATTTTTAAACAAATGACTGTCGCGCTGCGTTCAGCTGCAGTAGATGGCAGCACAGGCTGTATCAAAATCTTGAAGCATCATGGAAGCAATGTTTTCACACCTCATGCTTCTAGCATTCCTTTTTTTCTTCTTGTTATTAATGTTTGTAATTGAGGAGAGACTTTATGTCCCGTATTAATAACAATAGAAACTCTTTTACGCGTATACTGTAAATGCTACCGGCATTGCTCTTTCAGTATGCATAATGATAGTGGTGATTTCAGCGAATTTTCTAGGGAAATTTCCCCACGGAGCTTGGAAATTCATCCAGACCATATCTCCGATAGTGCTTAACGTGGATTACCAGGATTTTTGCACTCTTACATTGACCGCGCCGCATTGAAAAATCTCTCCGATAGTGCTTAACGTGGGTCACCAGGATTTTCGCACTCTTACATTGACTGCGGCGCATTGAAAATTCTCTCCGATAGTGCTTAACGTGGGTCACCAGGATTTTCGCACTCTTACATTGACCGCGGCGTATTGAAAATTCTCCGGGAGTTATCTTCCGAATCGTTTTCTGAAGCCCGCAACAAAGAGCGCCTTTGGCAAGCGTGACACCCCCTACCATCGAGTAGGTAATACATAATCAGACATGGTGAACACAGAGAATAATTTTATTTGTATTTTCATTAATAATTTAGTGTGGTAGAAGTAGGATATATATTTTATTTCATTAAGATCTTATCTTAGGTAAATGTTAAAGCTCTGTTGTTTAACATGTCTAATTATGGGGGACGGGTAGCCACAATGATTCTTACTCACGTACGTTAAAATACAAGATATGGAGAAACAAGTAACTTTATGGACCTTTCTATGGTATAGTTAGATAACATTCGTTAATTGTAATTTGCCCTTCTTTCTCAGTACGTAGTCCATGTTGCATAAACCCAGACCAAACGCCCACTTTTTAAGCCGTGTGCACATTGACCGTAGCAAGGCTTGCAAAGCCGAAGCAGAGGGTAACGAAAGAGATTCATAAATGTATTGATTGCGTGTCTCAGGGCAACGTCCAATGAACATCGTCTTATCCTCATTTCATCTCACATGGTTCTCCCCTTATTTATGGCCTATTGTTAATCGAATTAGTTTTCTTGTCTTAACAACGTTGTGTTATTATTATTATTATTATTATTATTATTATTATTATTATTATTATTATTATTATTATTATTATTATTATTATTATTATTATTCATTTATATATTTATTTTATTATGTCGAGAGGCAAGGGAAAATGTGATAATGATTATGAATGAAACCGTGGAATGAAAAATGTAGAAGAAAGTTGGAGAACCCTATCACACGGTGATATTTCTCCATTACAAACCCCACTTGTTTTAAGCTGGAATTGAACCAGGGACTCCTTGTCGGTGCTCGCTCTGTTATCGTTAAGATTTCTGATCTTATTGACTTGCTAATGGCTAGGTGATTCCTTGTAATGTTGATGGAAGGATGGATTTAACGATTTCGTGTTTACTGAAATTCAAACGTATTGTAAGAATTTTCGGAAGCTCTTTAAATCTGTTTAAACTGTGATAATTGTTCAATATGTTTCAAATGTTTATGTTATTTGTTTCTATATAGCTTATTACCCACACAGCACTGGAATATTCCATGAATATTCTACAAATATTCCAGTGAAAATATTAGGATATCCCTGATCATCTAAACTGGTTCTGGGGTAGACCTATTCTGGGTTCTCCAACGCTACGCTTATTCAGGATCTCAACATCTACTCCAAACTTTCCCGTATGGAATATTCACAAAAGCATTCTCTGAGGATATCGAACATTGGCTCCAAATATTCCAGACGTTCTAGGCATATTCCAGACATCCTAGGCATATTGGGAACCTAAATGGAATTTTCCTGGGATATCCTGCAGTGTGTGTGGGTAACTAAAATCTATTTAATAATAATAGCATTTATGTATTTATTTAATTTCATAGCTTTGGGGTGAGGAGTCCAATACCTCAAGCCACTGTGTCTGTGCAGTGTTGAATGGGTATTATTTTGCACCCGAAAAGATGATAAGTAATTGTAAAATACTTCCATCTATATTTTCAGAAAAAAAATATAGAACTCGTTTGTTTTTATAAGGGAAAGTGTACAGATGAAGCGTAAGATCAAATTGTCATGCTCCATCAATCATTTCCTTGTTAAATAAATATAGTCTTATTGAGAAAATGTAGAAATGTACGTTGAGTTGGTAAGCTTTTCCGCTCGTGGAAGGGGGGGGGTACGGACCCGGTATACCCCTGTAGGTGCATCTCTGATGTAAGATGAATTAGCATCTCTCTTTGCAAGTAAAAAGATTATCCCGGCTTCCCGTGCGTTATTCTTCTGATGCAACGTATCAAAATTGAACTTCATAAAATGAAATGGGGTAATGAATCAATATAATTGGAGAACACAATTTACTATTTGCACTTACTATGTGCAAGATTCAGATTGAAGAGAAGTTTTCCACTTTTTCTTTACCTATAACACCTAATATAGTCTTGGAGTGTCGAGCTAAAACTACCCCTTGCGAGTAAAAATCACTCGAGTTTATGTAAAGATGAGAGAGAAGAAGAAAATGAAAATCAGAAACATATCTATATACATATTATGAATAAACCTTATGAATAAATTTATGAATATATACGTATTATGAATAAACCTTAAAATAATTAAACTACAAAGGTAACCAAGAAAGTTCTGTCGCTTTTTGTGGAGGTCTGTGTTCAATTGGCCCTCATACGGTGAGATGAATGCGAATGGATATAACACTAAGGAAGTTGTTGGTATGGGTATATTCAATATACTTTCTGGTTCTGGCAGTTCAGTTACACTGCGAACTTGCGCAAGGACAGAGTGAACATGGGACCTACACAGAGCGTCATAAGGACGTGTATGTTTTACGAGTTCAAACTGGGTCAAACGCCGCTCCAGTGGGGCAGAAGATATTCCAGGCCTTTGTTGAGGGTGTCGTGACCACGCGGACAGTGCAGTGGTAGTTTAACAAGTTTAAGGACGGTGACGAAACACTTGATGGCGCACCACGTGCCGGAAGACCAACACACTTCCAAAATAATGATATTCAGGCAGCAATTGAGGCGAATAGTGGCCAGACATGTAAGGAATTGGGACTACAGTTCAGTGTAAGTGCAGAAACCATTCGGCAGTTACTCCATCAACTAGGGAAGCACTACAAGTTGAGTCGATGGGTCCCACATGATTTGACTCCAGGCCAGGAGGCTACTCGAACAGACACTTGTGTTTCTTTGCTGTCTCGTCTGAGCAAGGAGCCATTTCTGGACAGGGTGTTGACACGTGACGAGAAGTGTGTCCTGTGCGAAGTTCCTCGGCGCCGTTATCATTGGTTAGCATCCCATGAACCGATTACAAAACAGCTGAAACTAGCGCTGCACAAGAAAGTTCTCCTGTGTGTTTGTTGGACTGCTCGTTGTATCGTGCATTGGGAACTGCTACCAGCTGGTCAGAGCATCAATGCAACTGTGTAGTGTCAGTTGTTGAGCTCTTTTCAAGAAAAACCTAAAACTCTGGAGCCAGCACTTCTGAATCGCAAAGGGGTCCTCCTATTACTCTACAATACTAATCTCCACGTGGCTAGGATGACCCAGAACACCATTCTACGCATTATATGTGAAACACTATTGCATCCGCCATACTCTCCGAACATTGCATCGTCCGATTATCACCTGTTCCATTCCTTGGACAATCACCTTAGAGGACGCCAGTTCAAATCGCTAATAGAGGTGCAAAATGCACTTGATACTTTCTTCGCTTCACCGCCCACCAAGTTCTACCGCAATGGAATTCATGGCTTTCCAGAACGTTGGCAGAATGTCGTCGATGCTGGTGGGAGTCATTTTGATTCTCCAGGCACGTCTTAGGTGACACATCGATATTCGTAGGTGGTGGATGAAAAAGCGACAGAACTTCCTTGGTTACCTTTATAGGTATGGCTTTTCCCGCAACATGTTTACGAAAAGGTGGCAAGATGGCATTTTTCTTCTACTGGCTATGTTTGTAAACAGTAAGCAATCGTAGAAGTTGATGAAGGATATGATATCAAGGCGGGGGTACTGCATGAATGCCGGCGAATTCGCTTTAAAAATAGGTGTGTTTAACTAATGTAGAAGAAAAATAATAGTGTGACTGTAAATTCCAGTTGATAAGTACTAAAGTTTTTCATAAATGTAGTGAGGGTATACGAGAATTCTAAGCATTACGATGAGAACTGATGAGTGTTCTGAACAAAGATATATAGGCCTCATGTCGCTATAGCTGCAAGCAGTGTTTTAAAATAAAATATTTGCAACTGTACTTCGGGGCAACTTAATACAGAAAGACGTGGGATAAAATGGTAGATGTAACTTGCCCATTATTATTTATATGAAGAATAAAGTGAATAAATACGTTAAGTCACACATTGTAAATTATTCAGGAGAGCGTATCTAGAGTTCGGAAATCTATGCTTTTCTTCTTGAGGGGTTGCAACCCTTTACTCGAGTCATTTAATAGCTAGTAAAAATGGTAGAGAAAGACCTTGCGTCAAAGGGTAAGATGGGGGGAACGCATTCCGGGGAAAAGTGTCAAGGAGTTGTCAGCACCCAAACGTGAACATTAATTCCCAATATGTTCAGAAAAATATGTCGAATTGCCGTCCACTGATTAGATTGAGTTTTGTGACTGCAAACAGAGGTTTCATGAGAACTGTACAAATTGTAAAGGCGTTAGTCCCTTCGTTTGTAGTGACGAGTGATATATGTAAGTGGTGAATGATTAGTGATAGGAATTCGGCACAAATCCAGTTTCAGGTCCCATTTATTTTCTTTATTTTAGTTTTATTGTTATCATTACTTCAGAATTACTTAATTCGCTTTTCATTAAAATTATTATTAGCGAACTAAGAATATGTAATAACAGTTTTATTTTAAATTTATGTGATTAGAAGAATAATCTAAATATATACTATGAGTAGGCTAATCCTTTTCAGTTTTCTATTTTCAAATTACAAATGCTGTATTGCCTACTTTTCTTTTTATATGTATTGTTGAGATCTCTCAGCGCAACCATTGAGTGAACATCAATGTCACTTTGTTCGTTTTTACTACAAATACTAGTCTTTCCGTCGGTATAAAAAGCTGCGACCAGCGATGAATAGTTTTTTCACCACGTGATAAGAAACACCTGTATCATATTGCCCCATCTTCCCCTATACAATAACATATTCACATATTTAAGATAAGCATAAATATTATATTTAATAATTCATTATTCGTAATATTTTATTTATAAATATCACAGAACACACAAAAAATCAACAAGTGACTCGGTGCGTTATTTGCAACTGTTCACAATTAGCGCTAGTGCACCTAACAATTTGGAAGAAACGACCAAATCTATTTAACAGAAAGGATGTTGTATTCTACGCAGACAACCCAAGACTGAATACATCATTAACGACTCGTCAGAAATTAAGAGAACTTAACTGGGAGTTTCTAATACATCAACTATAAAACATTAACCTGTACTATCAGATTATCATTGTTTGGATCCTCGCGGAACTCCGTAAATAGTGTTAAGTTAGTTCCAAAAGAGGTCTGTGAAAACCACGTGTCACTTTTTTATTTTTACCAAAAACGACAGACGTTCTATTACGACGTAATCTTAGTGTTGTCGAAAAATTGAAAGATAATTCAATCAAATAGTGCTTTGTTGTTTCATATTATTTTCAGATGACAACAAATGTATTTTCAATTTTGACCTCCAAAAGGACAATACTTTTGAATCAACCTGATATTTAATTGTAATTATTTGTATTTATATATTGCTTTTATACTAGGAGAAAATAAGGAAGTAATTGAGAGGGGAGGACTTATTGCCCTGTTGAGACGCGGTGAGTATTGTTAAGTTCTGCTGAAGCTGGTAGAACGAGAGCAATTATACTAATTATACACAGGATTCGTTTTCTCCCGATTTTATTACCAAACTTTCAGGAATAACACAGTATAGTACAATTTCACTAAAATAAAAGTTCTTTAATGATAAGGTTAAGTAAGTGTCCCAAGACCAGATAGCCAAGGGAAGGATTCCTCACAAAACTCCGCTGCAAACTATGTGAGATAGGGGAAGGATTCTCAGTGCTCAATTACAAGCAAAGAGAGGTTAGAAACCCTTAGAGTTCATTGCAAACTAAACGGAAAAAGGACAACCATGAAACCCCCATTAGAGCCTGAGTAGTCTTGTGTTAACGAATCTCCCATACAACAGTACATTGTATATTTGTAATTTTGGGCCATAAGATATTCCAAATATGTACTAGGCTGGCTGATTTTTACTATCAGAAGAAGAGAAAGAAATTTTTAAAAACATATGATTGTCAATATATAAAGATATTCAAATGTTTCAAAAAATAATGTCTTTGGAACTCGTTGTCAGGACAAACAGAAATAAATAAATGGAATCAAAAGAGGACGCAGTGTGTATTATTTAATGGCTAAAATTTAAGCTTAAAAGAAACCAGTGATTATAATCGTTGTATATGGTGCCGAAACCCGGGAAGGAAGGAAAAGTTTAATCGTTATATATGGTGCCGGAAACCCGAAAGTGGAAAGGAAAAATAATTGTATCTTTTTTGAAGCATAGTAAAAAGCGATCAAGATTCAGCCATACATTAAATGTACTTTTCTAAGAAGTGGTCGAATTATATATAGGAACAAGATGAACGGTACCGATAGTGAAACAATGGACAACCAAGTAGTAAATTCATCCGACAATATGTCAAAAGCTTTAAAAAATATCACGGCAACTCAAGGACCAAGCTCGATGTAGGGAGGAACTATCTCGACAGATTAAGAACCAAGTTCAGGACCAAGCTGAACAGTTTGAAAAAGTGAACCAACAACTGGAAAAACTAGACCAAACGATGGATCAACGAATGGAAAGAATAAACCAATGGATAGAACGAATGGATCAACGAACAGTACGGAGGCAAGAATTGAAACAAACAATTACTAAAGAAACCTCATCGTCAGTCAACAGGATCGCGTTAAATAAACCTGAACATTCTACAAATCCTAAATTTGCATCGATGAAGAAATATGATATTATTGATTTGAATGTTTGGATGAAATTAGATGAATGTCCGTATTAGCGTACTGCCGTACTGATTGGATCAGATTATCCTAACCTTCCTCTTCGTTCAAATGTTTCTAATTGTCCTACTGATGTTGTGTATAATGAAGATTTTGGTATGTATCAATGTGCGAGAAGTTATGATCATTTTCGTCTCATGAACGCTATTGATCGTTTGTATTCACGATATGTTCTATATGATATTAATGCTAGAAATAAGGTAATGGTAATAGAACCGTTTGGTGATATGTACACGATGATAGTTCATGTAGCAGGAAGAAAGTTGATTCCAATATTTGTGAAATTCAGAAAGAAAGCGTGTGTTCCCATCAAAGCTTCTAGTGATTGTTCAACTGAATTGGAGGTGTTGAATTGTGTATTCAACAAAAAGACCAGAGTGATGTTGGTGAACGGTCCGATAGTGTCTTCGCAGAACGTAATGCAGTGCGTTAATTTCAGTCATCCAGGTGTGACCTTGCAAAAGTTTGAAAATCCTTCAATGGTACAATATAGTGACAACTTGAACCGAACTAACGTTAATCGAGACCAACTTCGATATATTCATGTGAAATTAAAGTGTGATCCCAATGTAAAAGGTGATGTTAAATGCATATGTACCGGTAATGTAACCGAATCTAATTACAGAAGAAGCAGAAATCATGGCAGGAAAGGACAAATACAGATCCATTAGAAGACACGATATTTCACTTCCAGTGAAACGAAGGAGAACTGAACCTAGTGTTACCGGTAAGACAACCTAGCCTAACCTTAGTAGTGACAGTAAATGTGATTGTGTGACTCAACCTAATCCTAGTGTAGTACGATTACGTTCTCCTAAGAAGCATATAAGCATTAGATCTAATCACGTTCGATGGAGATTTCATAAAAATCCCATAGATGACGAAAATTCTCAACGTAAGAAACAAAGAACTGTAGATGTAAATAACGCGCAAAATTGTATTCCGGTTTGTGACTTTCGATGCAACCCAAACAAATTCATTGATCATGTAACTTAACCTAATGTAGGGGCGTCTGAAGGGACATATCAAATTGATTCTTAATATGGCCTTAATGTTATGTGTTTTCTTTGATATTTGTATTATCAATCACACTATTCGTGTTCCACGTTATCGAAGTATATTTAAAAGCATCTTTGTAATGCGAGGATATATAGTGAAGTTAATAAGTTTTGTTTTCTATGAGGAATTTGTTAGCCATGTAACTTAGGATGGATTATCGATTTCCGAGAAGATCGTATTCAATTGATTTTTCTTTCATTATGATTTCGTTTGTTATTATAGTATCTTATTCGAGTTCTATGACGTTGATAAGAAGTTAATTATTATTTTATGTCCTGATTATTATCGATATTTAAATCTTAATCTATATTTTGTTTAACTACATCTTATATTCGATCATGTTGTGTTCAAAGAACAACTATATGAATATCAAATTCTTCTTTTTCAAAACCTTCTTCATGATGCCTAAGTAAATAATATTGTGATAACATGCCTAAGTAAACAATATTATGATAAAATTAAGTATAATATATATGTATAATTATATGAATTGTAATTTTTAAGTATACGAGGTGCATTCGAAAACTCGAATGATTAACATGTATATGTACAACGGTCCAGAATTCTTTTTCCTTTTATGAAGTTAATGAATAAAAAGAAAAGTCCGTCGGGTGCCATAATATACAGCACATTGTATATTTGTAATTTTGGGCCATAAGATATTTCAAATATGTACTAGGCTGGCTGAATTTTACTATCAGAAGAAGAGAAAGGAAGGTTTTAAATAATATGATTGTCAATATATAAAGATGTTCAAATATTTCAAAAATTATAAGTCTTTGGAACATCGTTGTCAGGACAACCAGATATAAATAAATGGAATCAAAAGAGGACGGAGTGTGTATTATTTAATAGCTCAAATTTAAGCTTAAAAGGAACCAGTGATTATAATTGTTGTATATGGTTCCGAAACCCGGGAAGGAAGGAAAAGTTTAATCGTTGTACCCATAGCTCCGCTGCAAACTATGAAAAACGTTAGAGTTCCCAACAGGGCTTCACTATAAGCTAAGTGAGAAAGGAAGGCCTTAGAGCTCCACTGCAAGCTAGAAGGTTTGGGTTAGGTTAAGGTTGTCCCAGAGCTCCACTGTAAGCTATGGGAGTGATTTGACCAACCAAGGACTTACTGATGCCCGTAGCGATGATCCTCTGGAGTTTATGGCTGCTCCACTATAGCGGTGGCGCAAGTAATCCTCCTCCATCATGTGATGAGAGATGGCGCTGACGATCTACCGTCTGTATATCGTAGTGGCTAAGAGTAAGTGCACAAGGTATTGTTTGTAAATGTGAGCACATGTAAATGTTTATAAATAGTGTCATGTGCAGGGTATTACAGTATTCCGCTTAAGTATGTGTTGTGCTCCCTCCACCATGAATTACAATGGAACATGGGTTTAGATGGGGCATCCTTTTAATCTTGTTGTTACTTTCTACAGAAACCCTCCTCTTGTAATTATAATCACAACGTTTGTGATTGACCCCTCTCTTGATGTTCTTAATAACGCCATTTACGTGGGTTCCCTTCTTAAACAAATTTTCATTTTTTTCAACTCTCAATTAGTTTCAAATTTTGCTTCAAGTATAGTAAAAGAGATCTTATTTTCTACATACATTAAGCCTACCTTTTCATTAAACAAAAGTGATTTTAGATTTTTTTTAATATCATAACGTAACTTTTTTAATGATTGTCTCAATTATTCGGATATCTAAATATCCATATCACATACAGAACTCATTGATAATCTGCGTAATTGGAGTTTCACTGTACAACAATTGCTGAATGAATATTGAAATTGGGAGCAATGAATATAAGCTGCTTTTTCTCCTAATACAACAGAAATAACATACAGAGTGATCACAAGGTTCCGATACTTCGTATCGCATGTCGATATATTCATAGACGTTTGCATTTTATTCATGTGGGATCATGATAGAAGACACCTTTGAGTTAGTATGACTATTCTGTACAATTTATTCAAGAGTGTCTGTGTATATCCCAACGTTTTTATAACAGAGTATGGTTTCCCTCCACGCATGATGGGATATCCTCCGCAACATTCCTGGCGTAATGGCAGTAAATGCACATCGAAGAGTATCCTTTAAATTCGCCAACTGTCTATGAGCTGCCATAATGCATTTTCACAAGATGACAGATCAGGACTTTCGGAGTGGCCACTCCAAAGGTGCAGGCAAATGGACAGAACCACGACCAATCCATTTATCAGGAAGTACCTCATTAGAGTTTCTCTAACGGTAATAGCATAATGGGTTGGTGCTCCATTCTGCTGAAAACATACACGACCGAGCAGTCTCCAATCTTGCAGATATGGAATAAAGAGCCTTTTCTCCCCATGTAAATTGCTGGTTTAGAGGGGGAGGTTTCTGAAACTTTACAGTGAAACTATGCTAAATATTTCTCATTGGTTTTCCTGTATGGGATTGTTCGTGAGTCCACGTGTTCATTACGTTCCCTTCCTCCATGGTGTAAGTGAATTCATCAGCCATGTTTCAGATGTATGTCAGTACCTGGAGCAATAAGAAACAATTCATTAACATCTATGTAATACATAGGGATAACAGGACTTTGTGATTACTCTATACAAATCAAGGTAATGATGAAATTGAGTATCTTAACGAATATGTCGGGAATTTTTAATTGCTGAGCTTTTGAATGTGTGGGTTTACGTATTTTATTTTCTTACTGAAACTTCAATTTTGTGAAAATTCCAGAACTTTTAAAATCTCGATTTGTAAGCCTTTGCATTACACGTCATGCCAGACATGTGAAGTTTGTATTGTAGTTTCCTAACTGCTCTCTCTCTCTCTCTCTCTCTCTCTCTCTCTCTCTCTGGATTTCTCAGAAACGACCGCAAAGTTTTGTGAATCTGTGGAGCTCTCTTACTTTTCGTTACGGTTTTTGAGGGTAAAGTGGTTTTCTGATTCACGTCGAGTACAAGTGGTCGCCGCTATCAAAATCACTTGAAAATCTACTTGCTTGTAGAAGCCGTCTGCCACGAGGTAACCCTTTCTCTCCTCCTTCTGCTGGAGCGCCGCAGGTGTTAAATAAACCACAATCCAATCCCAGAGCGTCCCACAATATTAAGCTCATGTCGATACGTGGATTGTGGAGAGAGGGGGCTAGTAAGGAAGGTGCTATTTCTAGATTCCTACCGGTTTTGGAACTGCTGGGTTTCAATTTCTTTACCTCTTTTCCTTCCATTATGCACCTCACTCCAACACGAGAAAACCACATAATGCATAGTTTGCATACCAAAAGAATATTGTTCCACTTTATACTCAACACGCAAGTCAGATTACTTCTGGCTTAGAAACGAAGGAAACACCTCAAGTATTTACACCCATTTTGAAAATACATACCAAACTGAAAATACATTCACTATTAATTTGTATTGCACTATTCAACACATAAATGGGAAAGAAACTAACAGTTTAGCTCTCTGAGACTGATGTATATTGTAATGTCTATGGGATAGAGTCAATAATAATCCGAGATTTTTTCTTTTACCAATTATATTATGAAACGTTTCTCTAAATAATTGCAAAGTTCATGTAATATAAAAAAGTTTCTCCAATATAGAAATTCAGCACACAAAGTGGCCTCGGTTTTCATGAAGGTGGATTAGGTTTAGTGCCGACACCCCTTTTCCAAATGCAGCTTTCAGGAAGAAGTTGTAGCTACGAATCTCATTCGCCCAATGCACCTTCCAGCGATTAGGTAAGGCGGAATCTCTCTCGCCCAATGCTACCTCGGGAGTGGTGTTATAGGTTATTTGATCAGTGCTCCACTGATAATTTACTCCTATTCGGGACTTCTTTTGTAGGTGATTTTTTGGTAGTTCGTTCCTCATCGGATTCTGTCGTACAGGCTTTTGTTTACTCCATGTGTCGTCTGCTTGACTTGAATGTCTATGAACAATGGCACATGTTCTCTGTTTGTGACATATGCTTGAATGAATAATGCACTAAATGGTGAGGATCCTTACAATATAAAGTAATAATACACTTACAAGTAGTTTCGTCATTTTAGATATGTCTATTTCTGCTTCTTGTACCTTTAAACCAAAGAAAAAAGAAAAAAGAAAATGAGACGTCTCTGTACAATAATATATACAGGAACGGAGTGACCTAACCTGCTACCCTCTAAATCTAGGGTGGGCTCCATTAAACCTCAGAGAGCAGACAAGCAATAAAAATGTTTCTACCTAACTTGCATTCTATTGACTTTTATCTCTTTAAAAATAAATAAATAATAAATAAAAATAAAGTTTAATTTTTTTAAACTAGAGTATATTCTTCACGTTTATCGTCATCAACAAATTGAATAGATGACCATGTCTTCGAACATTGCGGAGTTTTGCGCCACAATAGCCGTTGGCCACAAGCCAGTTAACATTTAAAAAGAAAAAATAACAAAATAATATACACTTGACTTAAATTTTAAACCACCACTTCTGATCTATTCAGAAGCAAACGATTTTTAAGAGAAACATTTCTTCCTAGTTAATGTGGTGGAAAGGCGAACGGTTTTGCCTTCTTCCCCTTCCTGATTCATTTTGATTTTTTTTTTATCTTTTGTTACATCAAAGACCAAAATTTTAACCGTTGCGTACCAGTAACACCCATGTGAATATCATGAAAATATATCCCTTATTAAGGGTCATATAAGTCCTGGAGATGCAGAAATTTGTTAGTGGATGCAAGGCAAGACTTACTTCTATCTCTCCTGAGATGACAGCACCTTACTGACAGAAAAGACAAAAAAATGTGTTCTCTCAGTAGATATTAGGTCTAATGGAGCATTCAATAATATATACAGCACACATGTGTTTGTTTTGACGATACACAATTAGCAACGTCGAGATCTATTTCGGGATCGGAAAAGCAAAATCTTTGTTTTTGATCAGTGTTGCCAACCTGAAGCAGCATAAAATCCCTTCAGGACATCAGAATTTCCATTTTCAGTCTAAATGTTTTATAATATAAATATTTTTTTTTTTGTCAATATTGTGAGTGCACTCCTCAGGCACATAACTGTTCCCTATATAACGGTCTAGACAGTCTTTTTTAACAGTAAATGAAACTGGTATTACAGCACGCATATAGGAAAATGACACGTGGAACGCAAGGAGTTAATTCCAATAGCAACAAGTAAGTAATCGAAACGCCAATAACGTTTTCTTTGTAATTGAAAACAGATATTGCTGTTTTTTTCCAATATGAATAATAGCAGCGATTGTAAAATTCATGTAAATGCTAGGAGAAAATATGTAGAAAATTTTTGCAAAAAAGAGAGATGACAGTCGGAAAGCAGAACTATAAAAGCTGCAACCAACCCAGAACAACGTCGGCTATCTGACGCTGTTAATCTCCAGAAAAGAAATGAACGTGATTTGTCCCATTTGACTAACTCAGGACAGCACAGCCAAATAATGTTTTGTCTTTTAAATTGTGTTTATAATGTATACGCCTTAGGATAACCTTTACGGCTATTTTTACTTGAAATTATGTTATTTTAAGAAGGGAATAACAGAACTGTCTACTCTCGCGTCAGCACTGACCTCAGTAAACATTTGCTGTAATTTCTAAAAAAACATTTTACACTTATGTTGACGAATCTATGTGTAAATAGTGTAATTCTTAACTTCCCTTTAGTTATTTTATTAAATTGTACCTAGATAAAAAAAAGTAGTGAAAATGTTTGTGATGTGTAAATTATATTTTCATCAGTACGGAGTATTTGCCCCTTTTCCCATCCAAAAACTTTTTCTGCTATCTTTACGTGAGGCAATGTAATCTATTTTTAGCGATGAATCATCATTTTCTTGTATATAAAATTAAAAAAAAAAAAAGATTTCAACACATTATCATAATGGTGAACACATATGCACTGTAGAAGGTATTATTGTACAATTATTACGAAAAGTATTGCATATAAAAAGGTTAAATACGCTTTTTTTAAAATTTATTAATACAGTGGACCTTCATTTTAGCAAAGCAGGACAGACTTTGTGGTTGTCAGCCTGCCCGTCAATATATACACTAAAGCGCAGTAAAAATGTACATGTTAATTTTTTTTTTATTGCTCAGACGCGCCTCGTCGGTTTCGGCATCTGAAGATTTGAACCGAAACGGACTATCATCATTGCAATCTTCTCTTCCTTCTTTATTTCATCATTCATTTTCGTTTTTGAGCGGGGACAAGAACAAGGACCAGGACAAGGATTGGTTTGCGAAATCACAACACATTGAACAGAACAAACAAACGAAAGAAAACAAAACAAAATTAAATTAAGAAAAAAAAACAGCACTAACTACTAACTGCTATTCTCTAATGATGATTTAAGTCTTCTTTGTCTAATCAAACTAATCTCCTCTAGTTTCTGACTCAAGTCGAGCGTAACATTGATCCTATCATAAATATCTTCATTCATTGCTTTTAGTCTATACTTAGCCCATACATGTAGTATTCCCTCTTCTTCTTTGTTTCACTTCGTTCAGGTTTTCCCTGTATGATTTGGTTTTTCACCTTTGTATATAATTTGATTCTATCCTGTGTGTGTTTTCTTTTATTAATTTACCACATTCTCCTACAAAATCACTAAACACACACTTCACTTATTACTATTAAGCACTGTCCACACTGGTATTTATAATATTACACTAATACACCATAGACTCCTGTGTGTGAAACACAGTTTCACGTCTAACTCCACTACACCACTACACTCGTTCCGTTTCCTTTCGTGCATTCTTCGTGAATGTGAGATGATTTTGTTTTTGATATATGTTCCTCGATTGTTTTACGTATGTCCACGGCTCCCAATACAACGGCTTGGGGTTCAGGACCCACTCGGAGCACTTAGTGCGGGTCCAGGTCAGTTGTGTCCCACCGCCGTGTGCACCGGAACTGAAAGCAGCGCGTACGCAACAAGATCATGGACGGTCACTGTTTTCTTTTACCCGAGTTCATTTGTCTCATTACTTAGTTGTATGAGATATTAATGTGCTATATGTTATTATGCACGATGACCCATCACCGAAACACTAAATTTACTCCGGTCCGACGCATCCGGAGGTCCGATTCGGTCAGTCCGGGGATGTGTCGAGCCCACTTTCACTCCTGCGCTTCCTTCCGGGGCATGCGGGATACCAGCAATCCTGGAGGAAACCTCCCGTTCAAAAGGAACGCCCCATACACATGTTCACACATTCAATATAATTCATTCATATATCTGTTAATTTCTTATGGGTTTCTGTTTGCTAGATTCCTTTCTTCGTATTGTTTTTTGCTCAGTTCGGAAAATTCAGCCGTAATTCTATTCAGCACTTTAAAGTCTTTCTCTTCGCTAACAATATCCTCTAATCTTCCTGTTCTTATATTGTTCCTCTCGTTCATTCGGTCTTCTAGTTGGGGACACCACATTACATAGTGTTCCGGAGTTCCAAACTCACCACAACCACAGTTACCTTCTTTTAGCCAAACCTTTGAAAATATTGACCATAGGGCCCATGTCCCGTGAGAAAGTGGACAAGGCCTGCAGATGATTCAAAATGATTCCATTTTAGTCTTTCACTTATGTTTGGGATTAATTTATGTGTTTTTCTTGCCTTCTCTGAGTTATTCCAGTCTTGTTGCCACTTTTCTAATATTACTTGCTCTATGTCTTGTATGTTATATATTTCTTTGCCTATTAGGTCCTGTACCCTACTTTTGTTTCCATTTTCACAAAAAAAAAAAAAAAAAAAAAACATTGTCCCCCATTGGATTATTAATAAATGCATTGGTTTTAACCCCAAAAATACAGCTAGTGCATTGTGCGAAGTAGTACCAAATGCCCCGCTTAGTCTGATCATTTTATTTCTTTGGGTCTTTCTTTTTTTCGGTTTTAGTGCATTGTTTTCTAACAACCTGTGAGCCCAAATACTGGCAGCATTATTCGTAGTTGCACCTAAAATTGAGTTGTGGTATATTTTTATTATTTTTCGTGAAAGCTTATATTTATTGCTTGCTATATTTATTAGTTTATTGGTAACTTTCTGACCTTTATTACTAATGTATTTTATGTGATGTACAAAATTTAGTTTATCATCCACCTGAATGCCAAGATATTTGAATTCGCTTACTCTTTTTATTTTTTCTTCTCCAATTTTGATAATTGGGTCCCTTGCCAGTTTTGTTCCGAAAATCATATATTTGGTTTTTTTCTTGGATAATTTTAGTTTACTTTCTGAACTCCAATCTTGCAATATTCTTATTATTTCTTTTGAGTTTTCTTCTATTTCCCTTCTTGTGGTTGCTGATGTTATTACTGCTAGGTCATCTGCAAAGACTATTACTCTATCTACGCATTTATTTTTGTTTAATGCTTCCAAGCATGGCTGGAATTCAATGTCCCACATCAATGGGCCTAGAATAGATCCCTGTGGGCATCCTTTTTGTGTATTAATGCTTATATCTCCATTCTCTTCTTTTATTATTATTTTTCTGTCTTGAAAATAATCTTTTATTGTGTTCACTAGGTATTCTCGTATTTTTAGCTCTTTTAGTCTTCGTACCAGCGAGGGGATATCGAAAGCCCCCTCTATATCTACAAACAAGGTTAATACGTACTTTTTTGCGCTCCTGCGATCCAAAATGTTGTCCATAATAGCATTTAGAGCGTCCTCGGTTGATTTCCCCCCTTCTGAAGGGGGAAAATATTCCACGTTATCTCCTTCAATATTTCTATATTTGTGTAATCTGGAAGCTGTTGTTTTTTTTTTCATAAATTTTGGAAATATTCCGGATGAGGCATAATGGTCTGTAGGAGCTTACATCTGTTGGGTCTCTATCTTCGCTTTTCATTTCTTTCAAGGCAGCGTAAATTTCCTCTTCCTTAGTAGAGTATTACATAATTTAGTTTAATAGGGTATCCATATTTCTTTTTTCTTTTTCATAAATTTCATTTTTTATTCCATCTAGTCCAGGGGCTTTTCCTAATTTCAATTTCTTTATTATTTGTTCTATTACCTCATTTGTTACTAGGTCTATTTGGTCTTCATGTTCTTTTTTGATAACTTGGTTCTAGTCTCTTTTTAATTTTCGTTGTTGATCTGTTTCTTCATTTACGTCATCTCTTGGAAAGAATTTATTTGACAGTTTAAGCATTGTTTCTTCTCTTGTTTTCGTATATGAATTATCATCATTCTTTAGTGTAGTTAGCGTTATGTTGTTAATTTTCTACATGATTAGTTTGTAGGGAAGCCCACATTGATCCAGTTCTATATATATATATATATATTAGAAATTGTTCCCAACTCTTCCTTTTAGCAGCTAATAACTCCTCCGTATATTTATGTTTCGCTAATCTATAATTTTCTAGTCTTCTTTCTTTAAGTATAGGAGTTATTGTAGATTGGTAGCTTTTTCTTTTTGCTTTTGCTATCTTCTTTAGTCTTTCTAGTTTTTGGGGACCAAAAGTCATTTTGTCTTGACTTCTGGAATTGATTCCTCTATAGATTTCTTTGTTTTATTTCCTATCTCTGTTACCAATTTATCTAGGTAGTCATAGCCATCAATTTGTGGTAAGCACAGGTTTTTCTCGAAAAGTTCCAAATCTATTTTTTCTTATGTTATAGTTTTCACTTTTTGTTCCAAGGGTAGTATCTTCTATGTTAAAGGTTATTACTTCATGATCACTTGCTTTTACATTGTCTTGAACTGTCCAGTTCACTATTTGCTCCTTTAATTGAATAGTACTTTTAGTAACATCAATGAAGGACTTTCCTCTTGGGCCTGCGAATGTTGGTCTGTTACCTTTATTTATAAAACTTAAACCATTTTGTAGAATAAAATCTTCCAAGATTTCGTCTTTGTTATATGTTATCGGTAAGCGCCACATACTTGATTCTGCGTTTGCATCTATTGTAATAATAAAATTAGTCCTTTGAATTTGCCAAATTATTGTTTGTAAGTTTTTGTATTACATCCTGTATATTTAAACTGTATTGAAAGTTAGAATTTATCAGCCAAAAGGATTTGTTACCGAAGGTTACCTCCGTGCATACTGCCAATTCGTCACAAGATTGAGCAACTTTTAGTACTACAATATTTTTATGTTAAACAACTGTAAAATGTTACAAAAAGTTACGGAAGCAAATTTAAATTTGGTATTAAAAGTATGAATAACAGGATATATATTGTGCCTCCATTGCCACGTCACCTTCTGTCAATTTTAAAAAAAATCGATTTATAAAGATAACCAAGAAAGTTCTGTCACTTTTTGTGGAGGTCTGTGTTCCATTGGCTCTCACACCGCGAGTTGAATGCGAATGGGGATAAGGTAAAGGTGAGTTGTTGGTGTGTATATATCCAACATATTACCTGGTTGTGCCAGTTCAGTTATACCGTGAACTTGCGTAAGAACAGAGTGAACATAGGACCTCCACGAGCGTCATAAGGACGTGCATGCTGTACGAGCTCAAACTAAGATCAAATGTCGCTGCAGCGGGGCGGAAGATATGCCAGGCCTTTGGTGAGGGTGTCATGACTACATGAGCATTGCAGCAGTGGTTTAACAAGTTTAAGGACGGTGACGAAACACTCGAAGACGCACACGTGCCGAAGATCAACACATGTAAAAAATGAAGATCTTCAAGCAGCAATTGAGGCGAACAGTGACCGGACATGTGAGGAACTGGGACTACAATGCCGTTTGAGTGGAGAAACGATTCGGCAGCACCTGCATCAACTTGGGAAGCATTACACGTTCGGTTGATGGGTCCCACATGATTTGACTCCTAGCCAGAAGGCAACTCGAGCAGACACCTGTGTTTCTTTGCTCCCTTGTCTGAGGAAGGAATCATTTCTGGAGATGATGTTGTCATGTGACAAGAAGTGGTTCCTGTACGAAGCTCCACGAAGCTGTACGAAGCATCATCATTGGCTAGCATCGATGCAAAACAGCCGAAACCAGCGCTGCACCAGAAGAAGGTCCTTCTTTGTATTTGTTGTACTGCTCGCGGCACTGTGCATCAGGAAGTGCTACCTGGAAGGAATTAATAGCAACGGTGATGAGGGTGGGAGATTTACGAAATCATATGCACTGAGTTCATCGGACAATAGCTAACAGTCTCAGCTCCTTCTAGTTCCTTGCTATTCGGTCGTGCTGTAGTACCAACTATATAATTCTTCCTCAAATTTCTTTTTCGCAGACAGCCTGGCTAAAGTGGCACTGATGGCCCTGTGATCGGATTCTGTGAAATCTCCCACTTTCTCTTCTAGGCTATGTTTTGACTATGCTTTGACTATCGACGGTCCAAGTTTCACGGAACTTGGTACAGAACACACGAATCACGTCTTAGTTAATTTTTTCTATCTTCATCTCTTCGCTTCGAATTTCAATAGGTTCTTCTGCTGGAAACGATGACGAAGTAATAGTGTTTTTTTTTTCTGCCCATTCTTATGCATTGAAAAATACGCCACGAAAGAATAACCTTCGCAGTGGTCTTGGAAGGCCTAAACTAGAAAATCAATTATTGCTTGCCTTATGTTTATACAGTACATAGCATTACAAAATAAATCGTGCATTAATAAAATATAGTGTATCAATGTTTAGTAGCATTGTTTTGAAATTGGTGTATCAATATTTCAATAAGCTTAGTCTCTTAAGCTTAATAGACACTATACGTCCCTGTCGTTTCCTAACCCATTAAATGTATTTCTTTAGGTCTTAGTTTCGGGAAAAAGTTCGTTTGGTACTCCTGGAAATCATAAGCAGAACGAACTAGGAGGCACAGAAGAAGAAAAAACACAGACTATACCATGAAAGTAACAAAGTTTATGATTAATCTATATTCGAACCATAATGAACTACAAAAGCGGGTTCGAAGGTATTTATATTATCCCAGTGAATGACAAGAGCACAAGAAAATTCAGTTATTCATGTGGAACAGGGAAATGGTTGACGTGAAGTGAAGACTGTAGCATCGTTTCGCCAAGTCAACTATCTTACACAATTGTGACAGACGATCAGATTTGTATCGACCAATGTTACTTTCAAAAAAAAAAAAAAAAAAAAAATATCCCACCGTCACACTTAGTATTCGGAGAGACACATATTATTTTTATATGGTACTATTCTATTTATTACTATATTATAGACAATTATTTTGGCCTCCTCCGAGGGGCACTCTCAGAGCTCCGAGAGGCAGTGTTTCCTAAAAACATTTCTGGAAGAAACACTGGTATCGGTCATTTTGGGCAATATAAGGATCTTAATTTTGCCCAATCCTCGTTACACCTAAAGCAGCAGGCAATAAAAATACTGAAAATAAAATCCGCCTGGATTATTTTGAACCCCTATTGCTTCTCTCATATTGATTTCGATTTATCAACAAATTATGTTACACCGTGTAATATTTAGTTGCATATTAGTTAAAATAATAGATGTCACACAAGTACGTAAGAGTAGAGGAGTAAGAATACAGTTCATTTAAATAGATTTTTCTAATATTATTTAATCAGGTTTAATTTATCAAATTTTAGTAAGTCAAGTAGTTTGTCCCGTTTCTTTAAAAAAAGTACTTTTACTGAATTTTGATCATTGCCATTTACAACAATTTAATTAGCTTAAATTAGTAAACTAGTATAAAAGTAGTCTGAATTGCTATATGAAGGTGCATCACTAGATGTTGTCGGTGCTATACTAAACATTGCTTGAATAGGGCAGCGTTGCCAGATAATAAAGAAAGTAATAATGGAATTATGGTTGGATAATTACTAGAGAAATTAGTCTTTGACGTTTCCCGCAATTCAGAGCTAAGTTCCGCTTATCAAACGGCAAACGCTAGAATCAAGGAATGTTATTATGGCTACCACACTAAACGTTCAAATTTGGCAACAATGCATTATGTCGTTCTGCGGAAGTTTCGTCTCAAAATCTATTTCCTTAAATGTAAATTAATATTTAAATAAAATGTGAACGCGTGTCAAGTTAGACCAACCACCAACACTAAAACGAATGGAACATCTCTCAGAATTATGGGCTATTTATGGGCTAATTAGTTGCTCTAATCCCAATTTTTGGGCTCCTACTGTTTAGTGGGAAATCGGATTAAAAATGGGCGAGTCTAGCTTGATATCATGCTAGAACCCCCCATATGGTTACAATGGTCCGATCGAAAAAATTCCAACACCAGAATTATGGGCTATTTATGGGTTAATTAGTTGCTCTAATCCCAATTTTTGAGCTCCTACTGTTAAACGGGAAATCGGATTAAAAATGGGCGAGTTTAGCTTGATATCAAGCTAGAACTCCCATATGGTTACGGTTACAATGGTCCGTTCGAAAGAATTCCAACGCCAGAATTATGGGCTATTTATGGGCTAATTAGTTGCTCTAATCCCAATGTTTGGGCTCCTACTGTTTAGTGGGAAATCGGATTCAAAATGGGCGAGTCTAGCTTGATATCAAGCTACAAACCCCCATATGGTTACAATGGTCCAATTGAAAATTTCAAAACCCAGAATTATGGGCTAATTAGTTGCTCTAATCCCAATTTTTGGGCTCCTTCTGTTTAGTGGGAAATCGGATTCAAATTGGGCGAGTCTAGCTCGATATCAAGATAGAACCCCCCCATATGGTTACAATGGTCCGATCAAAAAACTTCAAACGCCAGAATTATGGGCTATTTATGGGCTAATTAGTCGCTCTAATCCCAATTTTTGGGCTCCTGCTATTTAGTGGGAAATCGGATTCAAAATGGGCGAGTCTAGCTTGATATCAAGCTACAAACCCCCATATGGTTACAATGGTCCAATTGAAAATTTCAAAACCCAGAATTATGGGCTAATTAGTTGCTCTAATCCCAATTTTTGGGCTCCTTCTGTTTAGTGGGAAATCGGATTCAAAATGGGCGAGTCTAGCTTGATATCAAGCTAGAACCCCCATGCGTTACGATGCTCCGATCCAATAAATCTCAAACGCCGGAATTATGGGCTATATCTTGGCTAATTATTGCTCTAATTCCGAGTTTGGGGGTGTTACCGTTTAGCAGGAATTCTTTATCAAATTGTGGGATTCGGCTTAACTTCTAGCTATAAACCTAGTGTTATAATACTCCGATCAAATAATTAAAATGCCGGAACTATGAGTTATTTGTGTGCTTGTTATTTACTTTATTGTCGATTTTGTTTCTTCTATCGTTCGCAGGAAATATCATGCAAGATTGGTATTGATTTCTAGATAACATAGGATGATAATTTCAAAGTTGCGGTGAGGAAACGTCGATGTCTATTAACTGAAAATTGATTTATTTGCATTCTCAGCGAATGCAAATATATATCTCTACTAGTAAATCCATGAATTGTCTTTTCACGTTTTTATGTTCATTATATTTGTTATGAATAATGTGGGAGGAAATGGGAGAGCTCCGATAAAACCCATGCATACCGTGTTTGTCAACCACAAAGACCACTTGGCGCGATCTGAGATCGAACCAGGGATCACACACACAAGAGGTAAACGCTCTACCTCTCTGCCACTGCGGCTCCAGCAACGGGGAAGAGGCATTTCCTTTGCACAAAAAATTAATTTAAAAAATAATATTTCACTATATAAATTCTATATATATGCTAATTATTTCCAAACATAATGAATATAAACACGTGAAGAAAGAATTCATGGATTTACTAGTAGAGATATAGATTTACATTTGCGGAGAGTGCAAATAAATCAATATTCAGTTAATAAACATCGATGTTTCCTCACTGAAACTTTGAAAGTATTATCCCACCTTACCTAAAAATCAATATCAATCTTGCATGAGATTTCTTGGTAACGATAGAAGAAAAAACTCGACATTAGAAGAACAATTAGACATGCAAATAACCCATAATTCCGACGTTTTAATTCTTTTGATCGGAGTATTATAGCCTTAGGTTTATAGCTAGAAGTAAGGCCAAATCTCGAAATTCGATAAAGAATTCCTGCATAAAGGTAGCAGTCAGAATTACAGCATCAATTAGCCCATAAATAGCCCATATTCCTGACGTATGATTTTCTTCGATTCGAGATGCCTAACCTTAAGGAGGGTTCTTACTTCATGTCAAGCTAGACTAGCCCACATTGATTACGATTTCCCGCTAAAAAGTAGGAGCCCAAAAATCAGAATTAGAGCAACTAATTAGCCCGTAAATAGTCCATAATTCTAGGTTTCGAATTTTTTCATTCGGACCATCGTAACCGTAACCATATGAGGGGTTCTAGCTTGATATTAAGCTAAACTCGCCCATTTTTAATCCGATTTCCCACTAAACAGTAGAAGCCCAAAAATTGGGATTAAAGCAACTAATAAGCACATACATAGCCTATAATTCTGCCGTTTGAATTTTTTCAATCGGACCATTGTAACCATATGGGGGTTCTAGCATGATATTAAGCTAAACTCGCCCATTTTGAATCCGATTTCCCACTAAACAGTAGCAGCCCAAAAATTGGGATTAAAGCAGCTAATTAGCCCATAAATAGCCTATAATTTTGGCGTTTGAATTTTTTCAATCGGACCATTGTACACATATGGGGATTCTAGCTTAATATCAAGCTAGACTCGCCCATTTTGAATCCAATTTCCCACTAAACAGCAGGAGCCCAAAAATTGGGAATAGAGCAACTAATTAGCACATAAATAGCCCATAATTCTAGCGTTGGAATTTTTCCGACCGGACCATTGTAACTATATGGGGGGTACTAGCTTGATATCAAGCTAGACTCACCCATTTTGAATCCGATTTCCCGTTAAACAGTAGAAGCCCAAAAATTGGGATTAAAGCAACTAATAAGCACATACATAGCCTATAATTCTGCCGTTTGAATTTTTTCAATCGGACCATTGTAACCATATGGGGGTTCTAGCATGATATTAAGCTAAACTCGCCCATTTTGAATCCGATTTCCCACTAAACAGTAGCAGCCCAAAAATTGGGATTAAAGCAGCTAATTAGCCCATAAATAGCCTATAATTTTGGCGTTTTGAAATTTTTCAATCGGACCATTGTAAACATATGGGGGTTCTAGCTTAATATCAAGCTAGACTCGCCCATTTTGAATCCGATTTCCCACTAAACAGTAGGAGCCCAAAAATTGGGATTAGAGCAACTAATTAGCACATAGATAGCCCATAATTCTGGCGTTGGAATTTTTCCGATCGGACCATTGTAACTATATGGGGGGTTCTAGCTTGATATCAAGCTAGACTCGCCCATTTTTAATCCGATTTTTCGCTAAACAGTAGGAGCCCAAAAATTGGGATTAGAGCAACTAATTAACCCATAAACAGCCCATAATTCTGGCGTTGGAATTTTTTCGAACGGACCATTGTAACCGTAACCACATGGTTGGTTCCACCTTGATATTAAGTTAAACTCGCCCAGTTTGAATCCGATTTCCCACTAAACAGTAGGAGCCCAAAATTTGGGATTAGAGCAACTAATTATCCCATAAATAGCTCATAATTCTGACGTTGAAATTTTTTCAATCGGACCATTGTTACTATATGGGGGTTCTAGCATGATATCAAGCTAGACTCGCCCATTTTTAATCCGATTTCCCACTAAACAGTAGGAGCCCAAAAATTAGATTAGAGCAACTAATTAGCCCACAAATAGCCCATTATTCTGGCGTTGGAATTTTTTCGATCGGACCATTGTAACCGTATGGGGGTTCTAGCTTGATATGAAGCTAGACTTGCCCATTTTGAATCCGATTTCCCGTTAAACAGTATGAGCCCAAAAATTGGGATTAAAGCAACTAATTAGCCCATGAATAGCCCATAATTCTGGCGTTTGAATTTTTTCGAACGGACCATTGTAACCGTAACCATATGGGTGGTTTTACCTTGATATTAAGCTAAACTCGCCCATTTTTAATCGGATTTCCCACTAAACAGTAGTAGAACAAAAATTGGGATTAGAGCAACTAATTAGCCCATGAATAACCCATAATTCTGGCGTTTGAATTTTTCATTCGGACTATTGTAACCGTATGGGGGGTTCTAGCTTAATATCAAGCTAGACTCGCCCATTTTGAATCCGATTTTCCACTAAACAGTAGGAGCCCAAAAATTGGGATTAGAGTATCTAATTAGCCCATAGCCCATAATTCTGAGATATGTTCCGGTCGTTTTAGTGTTTGAGGGTGGTCTAACTTGAAACGAGTAAAAAAAGAACCGTAACACGCAAAACGATCAAACAATATATCTCTTTCGTAATAAGATCGTTACTTTAAAATACCTTACACATACAAACAAACATTTCATAAAACTGATCGCATCTAGTAGTATCTAACAGCAAGTGCTATCTTGTGTGCTCATTGTAAAACTAATAAAATATTTTCTTTTCTTTGTTATCTTTTTCGATATTAGAAGACATAACCAAAAGAATCAGTATCTTGTGTCGTAGCTGAAACATAACTCTATCTTACAATACAATATTTATAATATGTAACCTTTCATTGCGCAGTAATTAAGGTAATGAGCTAAAATGTGTATTGACTTCCGGGTGGTGATTCAGCTTAACAAACCGGAGAATATTTTTTATATTAAAAAGTATATGTTTAAGAAAGAACCGTAACATGCCCTATTTACGTATACATGTAACTTCTCTAGCAACTGAATGAAAAAGTAATTTTGGTGTGGGACTACGAAGTGAATCTAGAAAGTAACTTTCCCACGCGTCCCATAGCTAAGAAATAGTATGTTACGCAAAGCGATTAGGTACATGTGAGGGAATAAGGTCCTAGCATGGCGCGTGTGCCAGCGGAACTTCCCTAATGCTCATTAGCATTGTAGGAATGGTTGAAGATGAACGTACCTATTGCAGTTCCCGCTGCGTGAAGTGCGAACATTGTTAAGGTTTTTAAATACACAGAGCATAGCGCTAATTGAAATCCATCGTCAGCTGCGCCAGGTCTATGGGCCTAATATCATGAGCAAGGAAATAGTGCATTGCTGGTGTACACAATTTGCAACAGGATGCCAAAATTTGCATGTTGAGGAGCGGAGTGGGAGGCCAACCGTCATCTCAGACGACCTTCTGAACATTTTTCGGGATCACGTCGCGCAGAATTGTCGCTTCACAAAAGCGGAACTCAGCGGTCAGTTCCCGCAGATCTCCCACTCCTTGTTGCACACCAATGTCACAGAGCGCCTGTAGATTAAGAAGTTGTGTTCCAGGTAAGTGCTGAAACAACTGACTCCAGGACACAAAGCAAGGCCCATGAGGTCAGCATTGACATTTTTACAATGATACAGCTGACTAGGGATTTCAATCGGCGTAATGCCCTGTGCATTCAAAAACTTTATCACTGCTCGCACTTTAGACGCGACAGGAGCTGGAATAGAAATATCCATCTTCAACCGCTGCCAGGCACATGCACCATGCTTCGCGCAACATAGGGTTTCCTAGCTATGGGACGCGTAGGAAAATACTTTTTGGATGCGGCTCGTACTTGTAAGATGTTAAGTAAGCGAATACGTAAGTTTGTAGAAGTAACGTAAAAAATAAGTTTTTACAATAAATCCAGCCACTTAGTCATGAACTGACTACATAAATGAGAAAATAAGGCTTCGGTAATGCTTTTGAAAGTTTATTTTGTGTTTAGTATCTATTATGCTCAAGTTATACAAGCACAGATATATAGTGGTTCTGACATGTTCAAAATCAGTGTACCGAATCCATAGCGGAAGTAGCTTGATTCCAAAATCCAACTATAATCAGCAATTTTGTAATTTGGACCAGAATATGAAATTTAAATATGCAGTTTGCATGACAGTTACCATGAGAAGCTAAGGTGATCCACAGCCTTCCATTTTCCATAGCCAATGCTGAATGAGAGTTCAATCTGTTATACCTTCAGATATCATTCGAATATATTGGAAATAATGAATGCTACAACGAAATTCATGTCTTCGATTACATAATTTGATTTAAAACATGTAAATGAAATAATGTCTTGAAAATGTCCAAATTTACCACATTACAAATTTTGCAGAAAATTGATGTCCAGGTATATAATTGAATATCGTTATATTTGAAACACAAAATTAACATTATAGATTATTTTGAAAGGGCAATAAATTTAATTAAAATTGATAGCCATTTCTTACGAGATCCTAATGCAATTTCTTTCTTATTCAGTAATTTCTTTTGATATTTGCGAAACAGCATCTCATATATTTGTGGTACAAAATAATTATTTAGAAGTGATAGTAACCTATATTTATTTCTTTTGTGTAGAAATATTTAGTTAAGCAACGAAATTAGATGATCGATTTTGTCGTCACCATGAACATATATATGTAATTTCAGTGTGAGTGTAAATGCATTGCGAATTTATCGAATAAGTAAATTAACGTTTTAATTCAAAGATTCCTCGTAACTAAGTGGTTAGCGTTTGCGCCTTTGGCATGGAAGACCCGGGTTTGATTTCCGGCGGAAGTTCATGTCGTTTGGATCCCATGTTAAGCTGTAGATCCACGTCTTATATAGCCTCCTTGCTGAAAAGGATACTAAACTCAAAATCAATTCAACTCAATGTTTTAATTCACTATTTGATAATATATTCGTTGGAATAGATGTAAAATAATTTATTTACGAATTGACCGCTGCAAAGCATACCAGTACTTATAATTAGCATAGAATTTTTGTCTGATACACATTTATTTCTCATACAATTGATTTTTTCCAAGAATGTTATAAATAGAGAATCTGCCCATATGTATCTTCATCCTATTAAATCGATGAAGCCAAAAAACAACCGAGCATCGGAACGTGATTGGCTACTCTCGTTTCTGCCATTGTCTGATTGGATACTTTCGTTTCCGCCATCATTGTTGGCTCAAAACATTGCTATCCTATTGGGCGGAGTGGGCAGAGTAGGGGTGGCGAAACAGTGACGTATGGCTTCAAAATTTTGTTGTAAGGGCAGATCCTGTATTTTATAAGATCCTTGGATTTTTCAATGCATTTTAGTGCATTGCACTGTTGCCAGGTCCCGAGCTCGAAAAGCCGCTACTGTGCCGTCAAAATTCCGCCACCTTTACTGAACTTCCACTGTTTTCCGCTATATTGTAAAATTAAACTTTAATGGTACAAAAACGCTGTTAACAAGACTGCAAAATAATTCTTGTGCCTGCAGCAGAATCGAACCCGGAACCCCTTGATTACAAGAAAACGAGCTTATAAGGATACTTTAGGATTGGCCCTAATGTTTTACAATTTCTATGACAGGAAATATTTATTAGATTTAATCTAAATAGAATCTTTGATTTTTATTAGAGATATCTCATAAATGCAGCACACCTAAAGACAATTCTTAAACTTGGCTACAAACCTGTTATCAACACACTTGTCAGCATATAATCTTATTTTGAGAAGCTCATTATTGAAAACGAATATTACTTTTTTCTCAAATACATGTGCAATTTTCGGAAAACTATCTTATGTAGTTAATTGTAAATAATGTAGGTTAATTAATATAGTAATTTCCGTACAGGCACGTATCCGGAAATTTTATGAGAGTGATTAAGTTTTTCTAATTATATTCTAAATTCAGCCTGAACATAAATTAACTGTAAAATACTCATGAAGTTATATCAAATTTACATAAAAGTTGGAATTCCGGGGGATATCTCTCGTCTTTATACCCTCACCCCTGCATACATACCTGTTTGCATAGTGCTTTCCATTACTTCAAAAGTATAACAGTTTACCTAAATAACTTATGATTTAAACTAGCAAACTAAAGAACTTGAGCTTACTTCGTCGATTATAGCCTATGGCTTCTTGTAGTTACTGGCTACTAGTCACAATAAATAAAGATGCATATTATGACTCAATTGCAACTCCTATCTTGAATGAAATCAGCAGCAGGCAGGGCACTCATGGACACTTGTACAATTCTTCTTTTCTCCTACATACAGAATTCTTGGAAACGGGACAATCGCGTTTATTGAAATTTCTGTATTTTCCTTCTACAAAAGTATATGAAGCATTTAAGAAAGAAATAAGTGTTTTCTAATCTAATTTGTTCACTTCTTTCAAATTATGGAGGAAAATTGGAAATTTTAAGATAGGTTTCCAAAAGTCGCTACGTTTTTCGTATTTTTCGTCCAGCGCCGCTTTGTCCCTAGGGCAATGAAAAGTCACCACACATAGCAGAATTCCTCTACGGTTGGCAACATTGGTGCATTGTTAATATACCAGCAAAAAAATTAATAGTATTCTTACTATTTCTGATTAATTTCTGCAATATTTTTGATTGTAGTAAAAAAAATCATCTGTTAACTAATCTTAATTTTTTAAACTGTAATAATTACTGAATTTTTACCTCCTAACAACACAATCTAGGCAGGGAGTGAGTCCCGGGATCCGCCATCCGGAAATTCCGACTTTTCTATAAATTTAAACTAATTTTAGGGGTAATTTTACAAATTTTAATTGTATAATATCCGTGTGCAAAATTTGGATCTCATAAAAGATTTGCTACGTTACTGAAATAAATTTCTGCTTACGTGCTTATTGACATCTGTTGAAAAGTATAGAAAACCAAACTTTCTGATTCGAATAGAATATAAATGCCGTAATAAATTTGTACTTTTGATACTGCTCTTTTGTTCTTTCAGAAGTATTGAATTAAGTAGTTGTATATTATGCATTTTTGTTATGTCTTTTTTTTCCCTTATGGAAATAAAGAGACCACCAGGCTATGACGATAGAATATGTGAAGCGTTAAATAATACATATTGAAGTTTTAGGTAATTTGGAAATAATCTAACTTTACCCATTCAATATTTTAAATTTTGTTGAAAGTTTACCTCTTATGACAGGGGCATAATTTTGGGGAGGGCAAGGTGGCAAATGCCCCTTTCCCATACGTTTGACGAACACATGCTTTTAAATAAATTGTATACTAATATACTAATTAAAAACGTAAAACTTATATGTCAGTGGACAATCTTGACCCCCCCCCCTCTGGCAAAATAAGAAATGAAGCTACTGATTTATTAGTTATGCTAAACAAAATTGAGAAAGTTGTTCCCCTAACTTTCTATTCCATAACAAATATCTGCAATCATTAGAATATTTAACAGTACAAAGTGCTATGTTTCATAATTGTTGGCTCGTTTATATAGCAAAGAACAGATTACTCCTGACAAGGGCGCCGATTTCTGTGTAAATTTGGTGGTTGGGGGGGGAGCATTCAGATGCAGAAGGTATATATATATATATATATATGAGGATTTTTAAGACATATTGCATTCAAATTATGCCAAATATTGTATATTTATAAATACAGAAAGGGGGCCCACATGAGCTTTGGGGGAAACTGGGGCTCCCCCCAAAGAATCGGCGCCCTTGATGGCTTCTGATTGGCTGAAAATTCAATTATAAGTAGGCTTACCTACAAATCCGGAAGATCCCTATAAATTAGGAACCGTTCTCTTCTGATTGTCTGAAAGACCAATTAATTGTTGAACTCGAAGAAAGTGAAAAAAAAAAAAAAGAATTCGAGAAAATTATTTCTTTCTGTTTACGCAATTGTTTCGCCATTTTAAGGAAATAAAATTCCTGATTTCACATAAAATGGCGGATACAAAACTTACCATTTACATGTCATAACTGTATAAGATACTTGGTTACGCAAAACGAGGATTAGGCTGAACGATGCAAGATCAAACTGAAGCTAACTCAAACTCACCCTATCAGTTGAAACATGGAAAAACAGGCAGTATCTAGATCCCGTACCCGTACCCATTTCTTCCTACTGTGAACTCGGTGATATCACCGTTGTTGGGAGGATTTTTAGATTGTGGTTTTATTTTTTGTCAGGAGTTACGATAGCGTACTTGAGTTGTCTCTGTTGCTCCTAGAACGAACGTAACGCAAGAGATAATTTGTATCCACTGATGATCCTATGAGACAAAATAAGTACATACATATCAAGTAATAGCTTTACTTTTATTCTTTTTTGGATCAAAAGATCCAATATATTTCACGCAAAAACTTTCTTGTAGGCCTTATGTTTGGAGAACTCTATATAGCGTAGCCAGTGGCGTATATACAATTTTGTTTCGGGGGGGCTTTGATAACTTTCGGGAGGAGCTTTCCCTGAAAATGTGAAAATTCTACAAGATATTTCATATACTTTACTATAGTAGATAAGATTTCGGGGGGGGGGGGAACTTAAGCCCGGAAGCCCCCCCTAAATACGCCACTGCTCAAACTATCACTTAACTCAGTATGATGTGCTTACTCCATAAAAGATATAAATACTCGATTTAGGTGCCATTTAACCTTTTGAGGCCCCTGATCCAAAAACTAATTTTTGGCCAAGATGAGCAACCTTTTCATATATATATATTTTTTTTGTTTTATTCCTAAAATTCTTGTTATATCCAATTGTAATAATTACTGAGATGAGAGAGAGAAATAGCTAGAAATGAGCAACAACAATACCTAATAAATGCTAAAAATGAACTTTATATCGTAATAATTGAAGTGCAACACTGAGTAAACAATATTTTAACTACTATATCATTTTAACACGTTGTATTCTTCAGAACAGGCCGGTAACCAGCCCCAAAATTTAGGGGGGGGGGTAGAAGTTAGGGGGCTGATTCAACCATATTATAGTCCATCACCATATTATAGTTCATGCAAGGCTACTCTGAAAATTTTAGAGGGGGGCAGCAAAAATTTAGGGAGGGCCAGGCCCCCCTAGACCCCCCGTGGATACGGGCCTGCTTCAGAATCTTCATAAATATTTCCTATTTGCAGCATCACATATAGTAAAAACCACATTGCTTTCACTAATATGGTCAAAGATATCGAATTAGGTAAGTTGTGTACAAACAGTTAAAGTAAATGTTAGAAGTTAGATCTGTTAGATGTATGGTTCACTCTTATGAGCAGTGGCGTATTTACGATTTTGTTTCGGGGGGACTTTGATAACTTTTGGGGGGGGAGAGCTTTGCCTGAAAATGTAAAAATTCTACAAGATATTTCATAAAGTTTACTATAGTAAGTAAGATTTCGGGGGGGGCTTAAGCCCGGAAGCCCCCCCTAAATACGCCACTAGTTATGAGTATTATATGTGTTACCGTTAGAAGATATCAAATTGATGCAATGTGCTAGTTAACCACGTACTTTTTACATGTACAGAGTATACATCAATAACCAGTCTGTTCCAGCAGAATAAAAGATATGAACTATTATTAGCAACGATGGAGATACTTTCTAGCATGATGAATTTTTTCTTTCGAAAATTAAGCATAAGAATTTACCTGAAACATTTTATTTTGATCAGCTCAAACTCATCATTCGATAATATTTATTATATAAAGGGTGGTCCAACTACAATGCACGATGTTAATTATGTGTCACACCGTAACGTAAAGGTTTTTGTCCAACTTAATTTGACATTTCTTTGTTTCAGGGTTTGGCAAATTCAACCATGGGGAGGTACACAATTGAGCAACGCGTGAATATTATTGAAGCCTTTTACGAAAATGGACGTTCAAATCAAAATGCATTTCGTGCACTTCGTGATGTTTTTGGTCAGCATAATCGACCAAATGTGTCAACAATCGGGAGAATTGTGCGCAAATTTCAGAAAACAAGGTCTGTAGGAAATGTGAAGACAGCTGTGCATGCTCGCCAAGTTCGTTCTGCGGAAAACATTGCTGCTGTTCGCGATAGTGTGGCAGAAGAGCCGTCGTCGTGCCCAACAATTGAACATCTCACGAACATCACTGATGCGAATTTTGAAGAAGGATTTGAATTTACACGCTTACAAGATTCAATTGACTCAAGAGCTGAAGCCTACTGACCATTTTCAGCATCGTCAATACGCCGAATGGTTGGTTGAACAGACACAAGTGAATGGTGACTTCACAAAGAAAATCATCTTCAGCGACGAGGCACACTTTCACCTCAGTGGATCCGTTAACAAGCAGAATTGCCGCATTTGGGCAAATGATAATCCACGAGTGATTGTTGAAAAGCCGATGTATCCACAAAGAGTGACTCTTTGGTGCGGGTTATGGGCTGGCGGCATCATCGGACCGTACATTTTTGAAAATGAGGTCGGCCAAGCAGTCACCGTGACTGGTGTTCGCTATCGCGAGATGATAACGGACTTCTTGTGGCCAGAAATTGAAGATATGGACCTGGACAATATGTGCTTCCAACAGGATGGTGCCACGTGCCACACAGCCAACGAAACATTGGCTCTTTTGCGCGAAAAATTCAATGGCCGTGTAGTCTCACGTGGTGGCGATGTTAACTGGCCGCCACGATCATGTGATTTGACACCATTGGACTTTTTTCTGTGGGGATATTTAAAAGAAAAAGTGTACGTCAATAAGCCAAGAACAATTCAAGAGCTAAAGGATGCGATAATTCGGCACATTAATGATATTGAACCTCAATTATATCTCAGAGTCATCGGAAATATGGACCATCGGATAGAAGTCTGCTACCAAAGCCGTGGCGAGCATTTGGCCGATATTTTGTTTCACACATAATTGTCATAGATTCTTCTATCATAATAAAGAATATTAAGATTATTCTCTGAAAACTTTGCGTTTTATTTACAATTAACATCGTGCATTGTAGTTGGACCACCCTTTATTACATAAAGAAAACATCCCTTTATTATTGTAGTTAAAGAAAAATAATAGTTTAAGAATTAATCATAGTATTGGGCTACTCATAGTTGCGTTGTTAAGATTTAATCATAATCTCACTGATTATACTGTGTGGAGTAATCTTGGCAACATCCTATGAAAAGCTTCGTGAAGGTAGGTTTCAGTATCAATTTCGAATATTTCGAATTGAGTGATGTGATAATCGCACAGCGCCAATCTTCACAGGGTGTGATCAAAAAGTACGGTGAAAGTAGTTGCACAGTGCCATCTATCGACGTTGTTTTCATTTCAACTAGTAAGACCGGTAGCCTAAATCTTTGGTACAGTCAAGGTGGAGATTGAACGAGTTGTGACGTGTTAGTTAGATTCCAGAGGCAAAAGAATGTGGACGTGTTAAGAGCGTTTGTAGCGCGCCAACATTAAAGTTTGTTTTTAGTTGCAAAAAATGCGCCAAAGAAGCTTACGAAATGTCCAAATCAGTGTATGGTGATGAAGCAGCGACATTGAAGACTGTTTACAAGTGGTATGAGCGATTTAAAAGCGGAAAGAAGTAGGTTGAAAACGATCGAGACTACCTACGACGTCAAAAAACAGATGAAAACGTGCAAAAAGTGCCATAAATGGTATGTTCAAACAGGCGAATGACTATTCGAGAGCTTTCGAAAAAACTAGATATTTTGTATGGATCCCTAAAAAGCATTTTAACCACCGATTAAATGGACAAATGGTTTCCTACTTACCAGGAAAACGCGCCGTACCACACCTTGCTTTTGATCCGCTAGTTTTTGGCCGAAAAAAATACCCCTATCTGTCCACATTCATTGTACTCCCCACATATAGCACCATGTGACTTCTGGCTCTTCCCAAACATTAAAACCGTGCTTAAAGGAAAACGTTTTGACACCATTCCTAACATTGAGAGAGCCACGGCACAACAGTTGAATGCCCTTCCAAAAGAAGCATTCCAGAAATGCTTCCAGTCATGGAGTCAACATCGGGATAAGTGCATTGCTAATCAAGGACAATATGTAGAAGGAGATTAAATCGAGGTTATGTATTCCATGTAAGGTTATTGCATGTAAGGTTATTGCTTTGCTCCTAATAAAATTATTAACAGTATTTTTTGACGACACCTCGTAGGTTTACAAAAGAACGTTTTGTTTTTCTCGAAAATGAAGCATAAGAATATATACATATTTATATCGTTTTTTTATCTCGATGAGACCTATGTATTGGTTTATACCCGATCTTTGGATTTTTTGTAAAGCCTATATAGTGTAGAATTGTTTCAAGACTATGGTACCTTCTGTTTCACTTAATTTGTATTTGAGTTTCTTCTGCTTTCAATATTCTCCTCTTTAGGTTGAGAGAGAAATTTCTAAACAAAAGGAGAAGAAACTAAAAAAAACAACCAAAAATTGAGTGAAAAAAAGATAAGTAGAGGGAAGTTCTGTTTCCGAGAAGACAGAACGAAATCAATCAGTTTTGTCAATGATTTACAATTTAATTACGCACAAGAGTTAGGTAACGAACGAACTCAACTAAAAGCTCAATCTAAGAGGAATTCCAAGGATAACAGAAAATAGGTATTCCGATGCGTTCTTGTCGTGATCAATTTACTCAGACGAATGAGTTGATTAGCAGGGATTCCACGTCTGCTTAACAGACAGCCCAAGGACCTCCAAGAATCTTGCGAGGAATATTGACAAGCGCGTATTGATGTTTCTGCTCTCCAAATCACAGAGGATAAACTAAAATACGCAGAGAAATAATTAATGTTTCCTGTTACTTTATATCTCATTATACATTCATTTTGTAGTTAGTAAGAGAATTACTTTGATTCATATGAAATGAAATGAAAGGAAATCTTTGAGTTTAACGTCCCACGTTTATGCCTGTTAGGCTAAGGGAGACAGACCACAAGGTAGCTCTATTAGTGTGCAATAAAAGCTACAACTATCAGAACAGTGTTACCTGTACATCACCTGAAGAAGTTTGGTTTGTATGAAATTATATTTTCTCAAGTATTATAGAAACCGGAAGTACTAATATATCTACCAGTTCCGGTTTTAGTAGAGAGATTAGGGAGGAGGTGGAATGTATTTTGGGGACGCTTAATTACTTGTAGAAAACTACTTCTGAGTATTGACTTGAGAGACCCTGTTTAAATTCCCGGAGATATATCACATGGTTCGGATTCTACGTTAGGCTATAGGTCCACGTCTCATGTAGTCTGGCTGCTGAAAGGGACGCTAAACTGACAAACAAATCTAAAGCGCTATCTGTGGTTGTTTCTACTTTATAGTGATCACTGTTAAAGATGGATGGTTGAGTTCGGAAGATGTAAATCGTCAACCGTAAGTCTTACAAGGGAAGAGAGGGAGATTATATATCGAAGTGGAAGATGGTTTTATACACCAATCGAAAGCACTAAGGACGCCTATTAAGGAACTATGATAAAAATGTTCCGAATGCATACACTGTGCGAGCTATATGAATATACAGGGTGTCCAGAAAGTCCGTTGCTACTCCTAGAAATCGCAAACGGTGACTTAGATGCCACAACAGGAAAATACATGTTTGATCTTTTGAAAAGTACAATGTATTAAAGCAAGAATAAGAATAAGAAGAGCAAGCAAGAATTGTTGTCCCAGGGTCACCCGCAGGTCCACGTAGGAGTCCAATTCAAAAATTTTAAATGGTAAGAGAGTCTACTAGCATAATGTTGGAAAGTTGTTGGGAAATGAAAGAAGACGAAACAAATCTCGAATCTCTAAACTTACCCTGTGTAGAATGCCGGCGGTCAAAATGTCAGCAAAAATGTCATTGTAAAGTATATGGCCACCCCCAGAAATCTGAAATGGTTAGACAGATGCCAAATCAGGAAAACAGGTGTTTAATCATTGCAAATGTACGATGATTTAAAGTGAAAATATTTGTTCCACGGTTCCCAGCAGGGTCCCAGACGGGGTCCTACTCAAAACTTTCACATGGCAAAGGGGGTAAAGTAGCAAATCGTTTGAAAGTTATTGTTAAATGAAAGGAGATGGAATAAGTGTGGATGCTCTACGATAACACTGTGCAAAATTTCTGCATGTTAGTTCCTCTTTCTGTAGTCGGATTTCAGTTTGTTTTCACTTTAATTAGTGTACTCAAAGTAAAAAAAAAAAAAAAAAAGAAAAAAAAAAAAGGAAATGGCCTGACCGTGAAATTCTGCTTTTCGGGGCCTATTAATGTATAAAGCAGGGGCGGATCCAGGACCGACTTCTGAGGGGCGGTGGGTTGTCATACTGCTACTTTTAAGGGCTCCAAACTTCGGGGTGGATTTTATTTATATATATAAATTAAGAAAGCTTCGTCTTCTGGGTGGGCGATCCTCCCCCTGCATCCGCCCCTGGTATAAAGAAAGAAAGAAGCAAAAGAAACGAAACGACAAGAACAGAGAAACTAAAAGAGAGAGAAATTGTGTATCAAAGTGGAAGATGGTGTATACACCAATCGAAAGCACTTGCTCATTGAGAACCATGTACTGCAGACTGATAGCCAGCCCAAAATTGTAGGGGGGCGGCTGAAGTTAGGGGGGCCGATCCAATCATATTATACTTCATCAGCATATTATAGTTCATTTGCAAACCTATGGTGAACATTTTAGGTGGGCAGAAACATTTAGGGGGCCCGGACCCCCTAGACCCCCCTGGATAGGAACTGATGTACTGTGCGAGTCGTGTGCATTTTTAATTGTAAGGTTTCCCATTTTCACCAAATATCGCCTCGGAAACGGTTTGAATATAGTCTAAACTGATTTCCTAAAGATTTGCGTTTGCAAAAGTGCACAGTGTTATCGTAAATATATTTGCACAGTGTTATCGCAGACCGTTCAGACTTGTTCCGTTTGTTTTCATCAAATAATATCTTCCAACGACATGCTACTTGACCCCCTTGCCGTGTTAACATTTTGAGTAAGACCCCGTCTGGGACCCTGCAGGGAAAAGTGGGACAAATATTTTCACTTTAAATCATCGAATTTTTGCAATGATGAAACACATGTTTTTCTGTTTTGACATCTGTCTAACCGGTGCATATTTCTGGAGGTCACCATAGACTTTACAATGACGTTTTTCCTGTTTTTGCTCGGCCGTCATTTTAAAAACAGGATAATTTTAGAGATTTGAGACTTGTTTCGTCTTCTTTTATTTCCCAGCAGCTTTCAAACTATATGCTACCATTTGAAACAATATACTACCTCCTTACCATTTGAAATTCTTGAGTTGGACCCTGACTGGGACCCTGCAGGTGATCATGGGACAAAAATTTTTACGTTAATACGCACTTTTCAAATGATCAAACACGTGTTTTTCTGTTTTGCCATTTGTCTCACCGTTTGCCATTTCTAGGGGTAGTAACAAACTTTCTGGACACCCTGTATATTCATATAATTTTATTACAGTTTCTTAATAGGTGTCCTTAGTGTTTTCGATTGGTGTATAAACCATCTTCCACTTCGATATATGATCTCCCTCTTTTCCCTTGTTAGAGGGATGATATTGGTGTTGATCAATGCTTAAGAAGATGGTGATCACTTTGTACCAAATAATAACTGATGTCCACTGGTTATATCTGCATTTTCAGTATATATACGGTGATAAAAAGTGACAGCTTAATATAGGTAATTCCATAGATCCTCTAAATCGTAGGTTTCAAATATGTAAGTGTATTATCTATTGAATTTAATCAAAGAAATGTAATATGCAATTTCATATACATTTCAAAAATATTATTTCTTTTTAAGTTTGTTGTGACAATGCTTCTGTAGCATTCTCAACTGTTTTTGTTTGTGTTTTTAAGGAGATCGATTCATTGTAACTTGTTTGTACCATGGATCGTAGGTCAGAATTGGAAAAATATGTTTTTCTTCATCTTCTTTTTTACTTTAATACATTTGCACGATTCGTTCGATAATCTACAATTTCTGAAGATTAAAAAGAATAAGAGCGTTTTTTGATTTTATTTTGTCTAATATTTTTCAACGATCACTTTCTATGCTTTTTTTATTATCGAGTCCTCTCTTTCTTTATCTCGTTTTATATCAAAGTAAGAAAGAAACTAAAACTTTTTTTCGTCCTTTTATGTAAGGAGTTTCCCTAGAGACGACCGCGCAATATGATGGTTTGATCAGCAAGACTCCATACTTATACTATTAGGGCCGCATCCCTTGTGACAGAACTGGTAAACAAGAGGGAGCGCCCGGATCAGGTCAATAGAATCAAAAGGCGGCCTGTTGAGACACACGAAACAGGAAGAATTCCTTAACACAAGGCTTAGTCAGCACCAGATAACAAGGAACAGGCACTATACAGAATACGTACTTCCTTTGTTATTTTTTTTCTATCCTCTGTATTATACAACCACTCAGTGTATCATCCCGTTCTCTCCGTCTCTCTTTTGTCTTCACTAACACACACACAATTGTGTTGTCGATTCATCTCTGCGATCAGAGTTTGCTTCGACTCCATCAGATGATCTAGTTTCTCTCACAACAACAAAAGAGTATACGAGTATGTCTAATCCAGTTCTATCTCTGCCTTTTGTTTCAAGTTCATCATACTAGATATATAGAGAGACGAAATCCCAAAAGCCGGCTCTAATTTACGCTTTGCTAAGTTGATTCTGGTTTCTAAAGCATTAAGCTGCTTGCGCAATATTATATATATATAGATATTATGGGTAGAGATGTCCCAAATTGCGCTGGGATGATAGCCCAGACAGGAGGTCGTGACTCAAAATGTGCAATTGAAGTTTAAGCGGTCATTCGAGGGAAAGATAATACCCACAAGACACAAACTTTCGCTTAAGTGGTATGTTTTGAGAACTATGAGGTCACAACCTTTCTTATAATGTTATAGGGATGAGCAAGAACAAATGGTCCCGAGTCAAAAGAACCCGGGTCAAAACAGCTCATGACATAAAGACCCAGGTCAAGAGGGCTCCGCGACAAAAGGGTTCAATTCTAAAGATCCCGGTTAAAAATAGCCCTATGGTCAAAAGCCTGAAATCAAAGCAGGAGTGGAAATCAGGGGGACATGACTTGAGATTAGCCTTCTCCGCTGGTCTAGTGGCTAGCGTGCGCGTCTTTGGTGCATAGGGTCCTGGGATTGCATTTCCTGTCGAAGGGAACTGAACGTACTACAGGGTTTATATTTCATCTTAAACTGTAGGTCTACGTCACAACCTCCTTAGAAAGGATGTTTCAGTGGGACAAACGGAAACAATAGTTAAAACTGTATCGTCTCGAAAATGTGTCGTGAAAGTGATCTCGGAAAATGGATATCTATTTCTCTTAAAAGAGCTCTGTTTCATTTACTCATCTGTCACGTCTCGTCTCAGTGCAATCTCACCATCTTTCCTTTATATTTGTAGAAAATAAAAGGAGATAGTAAGAACATATTCAGTTTACTTTAAGTTTATTCACAACTTCTAACTTTTTTCTAAAAATTATTTTCTACAAGTGTAAGATGAGTCGTTATCTTAGTGATTGATTAATAGTGTATGGTGCCAACGTTTCCCGGTTCGATCCCAGACCAGTGAGTTTGCGGTGGACGAATTGCAATGCGTTTTCTCCAGGTTCTTCACTTTCCTACCAGTCCCATTTCACCAACTGTTTAATACAAAGCATGTCTAAATTAGATCTTCCCGGTCAACACTGTGCACTCAACTGAGCATCGGGGAAGGTATGTATTTGGCGAGTGCCACACATTAAATAGCTGTGTATGCATACCTGACAAGCTATTAATAAGAGGTGTTTGCATGTGATGGCACGGAATAGGTATGACTGGAATATTGTAAACCTATGTCGCTCTGATCAACTCGCTGTGTTTCAATTCTTGTCAGCAGGCGGATGACAGCCCAGTGAGCTTCATAGGAAAATAGGAGAAGTTCATATTATGATAGCGGAAAAGAAATGGGCACGAATGTCCCGGGAAGATATGGTACACAAAACAGACTCACTACATTTCGAACAAACGCATGTCCTCATTAGTGATGACCTCGTAGCGAAAGTTGGCTCTGCCACACATCGGCTTGAATGTACAGTCAGCGACAGTAGAAAATGGAGGTTGGATACATAAGAAATGATAGCTTTTTCCAGTAGCAGAATAGTTTCACTCGATGTCTGATAGTTGGACAACCAACATGACAGCAAATACGTGCCCGAAAACATAACATGCCAGGATATTCCTCCATTTGGAGGAAAAAGTATTACTATCTGAGAGCATCATTTAGAGAAACAACCACGAGATAAATCTGCAGAAATTCCATTCACATTAAGTTCAAAGAGATAGGAATTAATGCAAAGAAAACGAAAAGAATAATACGCTTCATGCAGAAACCGAAAAAGTACGGAAAGCTAAACAAAATGAGAAAAGAAGGAAAGAAAAGAGGAAAAGACATGGGAATAAATTAAATATTAACACTTAAGGATAAACAGTGTCCGTCTTTCACCCTGCCCCCGTCTTGGTTTTTCTCCCTTCATAGGATAAATCTCTTTCAGTATCAAAAGCGAACATCATTTATAGTGTTGAATTCCTTGAAAATAGTTTTAAGTCAGTCTAGACCGAGACTCGAGCCCCAGACCCTTAGAATGACAGTCTCATGCGGTATCCACTTACCTACACAGGCTCTATCTATAAATAAGCTATTACCCGCGCTGTTATCAAACGTGTTAAATCAGCCATTCTCGGTGAGCAACCAAGGGTGGATAACTTAACGAAATGTGCAATATTTACAATTTGTTATCTGTTACGGTTACTATTTTGTAACCCATTTCTGCACCTACTTAATAACGTTATTAGTCAGTGTAACTTTTAAAATGGTACGCTCTGAATTATGTTACGCTGAGTAACGTTACTCGATGGAACATTCTACATTTTGGTATTGTAGTTACGGTCACCAAGGGATTAGCGTTACTCGAAATACCCACGTATGTCGTACCTGCTTGAGATTGTTAAGATAAAACTGGTTCCACTGAATACCAGTTCTCTCTCGAACCCAAAGGGTTTTGTTCCTTGATTTTAGCGATATGAAACGTATTGAAATTCTGCAGAACATTTTTGTGTAAGTAGACATATTTTTGTTATGATGAGTACCATTTCCATGTTTCTCTTTACTTTATCGGTTACCTTTTGTACCTGTATTTCATCTTCTTCAATTCTGATGGTCTTGGAGTTACGCTTGAGTAACGTTTAAACATCCTTGGCGACAGGGAGTCTAAGGTTGGCTTTAAAAGAATCTCCATTATACTAGTAAATAAATTCCACATTTTTCAGTCTGTTTTCTTTTTCCTCATACTTAAGATTCAGTAAACACCTTAGGCCCTCAGGCACATGTCCTTTGAGAATAGCATTACTTTGATTGCTTTGTATTTAAAAAGAGGAAAAAGAGAAATGATCAAAGAGTGAAGTTTTTAATGTAAGCTTATTGATAAGATTTTTACTTCTTGTGATGACACTGCCGATAGTTGAGTTGATTTGGAGTTTAGCGTCCTTTTCGACAGCGAGGCTTTATGAGACGGGACCTACTGATTAACATGGAATCGAAACCACATGTGCTCACGCCGGGAATCGAACCCGGGTCTTCCAGGCAAAAGGCGCGTATGCTAAGCGCTTAGGCATGAAGGAGCTCACTGCCGGTAGTCACCATATATGTTTATTTTACAACAGTCTTGCACTGACCAATGTGGTTGAAGCTCGAGCTCACTTCCCAACAAGGATCGAACCCGGAGCTACATACACCAAAGTTACACATATACTGGTCCCCAGGGAAGCAGGAAGGACATTTCATTTGCTTGCAAGCAATTTAGTTTATAAATCAAATACATATCAGACATCAGTGGCGTAGCGAGAAACTCATCAAGGGGGACCAACACACAAGATTTGGTAGAAAGGATCTTCTGAGGGGGTGCACCAATAACTACCAGTAGGCCTACAATTGAATTGAATTGGATTTTTTTAAATGCCTTTAGGCACCTGTGGTGTGAATGAGGAAATGCCCTGGAAATCCTAAGTATCTGTTCTCGGTGAATCCTTTTGTTGAACGTTTAGAAAATTGACTTAAACTATCGATTTTGCAAAACTTCCCTTTGATTTAAGCCCAAATCGAAACGGAAAATTTCGGAAAGTGTTGCTATTTTCACTCCTAGCTTCTCACTTTAGGTTGTGTATATTTACAAGGAAGGGGGTGCACGTGCACCTTTGCACCTTTAAACATATTTCTATTTTATCTTATTTTTGTAAAAAAAAAAAAAAAAAAAATCTGCCAGAGAAAGAAAATTGTCAAAAAGTGCTACCCATTCAAAAGACTATTTTCTTCTTATGTGGATGTTTTGACTTCTCGTGGCAATGTGGTAATCTACAGTTTATTTTGTCTCTTTTTCTCCCTTTGATTTTTAATGTTCATTGTATTGTTTAAATGCTTATAAGTGAACTTGCGAGAAAGTGTCATAGTCGAAGATTGTACTAGTTGTAGAACTGATATTAAAAAGTAAATAAAAGAATTATCATGGAAATAAATTTTTCATGTTGTATTCAGAAAACAAACATAGGGTTCTTGCGGCTCTAAATTGCGGTTCTGAAATTAATATATCGCAGGCATTCGTTGATATAGTAGCCTACATGTTGGTTCTCACCAGGTACATTCGCGAAGTGTCCCCTCGAGATTCGTGTAAAATTGATTTAAATTCAAAGTTCTCTGCTGTCTAATGTGTATTGTACTAAATTTAGCTGCCCATGCCGGTAATTGGCATATTTATGGGCCTTCATATATCCGGAATTCTATCATACACTACCATAACGCTCGGACACAAAATTTATTTTAGTTTCTTTAGATGTTACTCACTGGGCATGAATATGGGCATATGAAAAACAAATTGGATCAAGTACTGCTTCTGACACATGTTACCCATCCCGGCCGCCATCTTAGATCCGCCATATTAGATTTTACTTTTGGTTTTTCAAATGGAAATAGGTGCAAGTGTTACATCGGACATTTACGTTTACATTCACTGGTGTAATGTATTTTACCGTAGCTTGTACCATTTGGAAGGTATTACATGTTCATTCCCTCCAGCCACTTTGCGAATAGACATTGCAGGTTAATATCAGTTACGCTTACGTTTTTGATGTTGACAAATCAAAACAATTTCTAACTGGTAAACTCCTTACAACATAGGTGTCATAATCTTAGTACATTTCCATGAGTGATTGTTATTACTTCCATGTTATACTATAATAAGGAAGTATTGTATTACTGTCAAAATGCTTAATGTAGATCCAGATACGGCCAGATTTGGATGAAGACCTACCATTTCCGTATTGACATCTGTGTGTCTGCATGTATATAAGTTCAGAGAATATTTCATCAACGATAACACATAAAAGATTGCACATACACACGGGGCCCTGCACAACTTTCTATTTGGTTCAATATGAAGTGCTTGACATTTAATGGTATATACAAGCTACGATAAAACTCAGTACACCAATGAAATTCCGAGAAAAGTTTACATTAATTTGATGTATCATTTGAACCTATTACCATTTGAAAAACCGAAAGTTAAATCCAAGATGGCGGCCAAGGTGAGTAACATATGTCAGAGAAGGAGTACTTGATTCAATTTATTCTGCATATGCCCATATTCATGTCCAGTGAAATCTAAAGAAACTAAAAGCAACTTTGTCCGAGTGTTATAGTAGTGTATGATTGAATTCCGGATATATGAAGGCCCATAAATATGGAAATTACCGGTATGGGCCGCTTAAATTAGTACAATACACATTGGGCCACGGAGAACTTTGCATTTGAATCAATGTTACACGAATCTCGAGGGGACACTTCGCGAATGTACCTTGTCAGTCTCCGTACAACTTGGAATCGCTTAACATTAGTTTTACAGGAAGAAAAAACGACATCATTTGGAACAACTTTCCAGTTTCGATCATCTGTATTTCCTCCTTATTTATTCGGTGTAAGGACCTCAAACTTATTTTGTTGGATCTTGCTTATCGAAAGGTTTTTAAAACTGCCTTACTGCCCCCAAAGTCTGAAATTCAGGGTGAGGTGGGGCGGATGCCCTCCTGCCCCATTGACGCCTCTATCTAGCGGCTGTCATATGAAACTATCCCACGGCCTTTAATGTGGTTTTAGTTATACTTATTGCGGACTCTTGACTGCGAAAATATTACGTTTGGAAATAGAATTCATTTGCTGAGCAAACCTGAACCTTATTGAAAATGGACTTGGATCCATAGTGCTCTGAACGCCTCAAATATTACTTTTCTTCAATGAATTATTGACTTAAAAAACAACCAATTACATAGGCTTGCAGAAAATATTCTAAAGTTAGCACAACATGAAGTGTGCTTCAAACTATCATTACTTTTCGAAAATTTATTATTTTAAGATAATTTTATTAGCATGAGTGTTCTGAAATAGTAATCAAATGTTTGCAATTAAAATTCACATCCGCCTCCATGAAACGCGATCTTAGCCCCTAAGAGCATAATTAGGAAATTTTCAGAAGCAGTAACTCCGAAATGACTTGTTTAAAGGCTAAAGTAACCGCACAAGCGTATTTCTGCTAAAGTTCTAGCCTTAAAACACGTAACATGACTCCATTTGTATTTGAAATTTTGAATTCCAATCAAAGATGGCAGCCATGATGCTTGATAGCACTATCTGATGTCAGACCACTTAAAAGTTTCATCATTCTCCCTCAACCCGTTCTCAACGCACAAGGTTGGTGAGGACTTTTGTTTCACCATGCATATTGATAGATTGTGTGAAATCTCCACAGTAGGTAGATTTTAAAATCTACCTAAAAAGCTAACTACAACCAAGAAAGTACTTATGAGAATCACTCGCAAGAGGGTGTAATAAAAAGGGGTTGGAATATGAAATAAGTTGAGAATTACTAATCTATACTGAAATATTCTGTACCCAGCACAGTGTTATAAATCAGGATAAAATAAATGAAAAGGTCGGTTGCTAGTAAAGAGCAAAAAGTCCTAAGAAATAAGTTATTACATGATTTTGAAATATGTTAAAAATCGTGTTTTAAACTGTTAAAAATGTTTAAAACATGTTTTTTTTTCGTCTGTGTTTTAAAACATGTTTAAAACGTTTTGAACATCTTTTTTTATGTTTTAAACACATGTTTTGTTCTTTTTTTAAAAAAAATAAAACTATTTTTTCCAACCCTTGTCTGGTGCCTAAGTAATATAAAACAAAACCATGTACCAAATTGGTCGCCAGGTTGGAATTTTCGTTCGCCAGATCGCCAATGATGACTGAATATTTCAGTTTGGCGATAGACATTTGCATAAATTATATCTTGCAAAAAAAAGAAATAAAAAAAGAAAGAAAGAAAAAAGAAAGAAAAAACTATATGATCTTGTTCCTGGATTCAGACTTGAGGTTTCGTGGCGTGCCTGTAATATATAGCAAATCAATATATAGAAGTCATTACATATGCCGGCATGAAAAGGTAAGAAATATGGCGTTTGAAGCGAATAACTGACAATGTACAGGGCCAAATGAACACATTCTTACACCCAAGATTATACTTCAGCCCCTTCACCTTCCGTCAAACAAAATATATTCATAGTTCTTTTATTGTTGTAAAGGCGAACCTGTCCTTTGCCCTGTCGCTTTGTAAAGTATAGCGATCTTTATTCTTTGGACAATGGGCTATCTGCGCACCATATTTCGATTATATTCAGCCAGTAGTTACGGAGAAATAAAATAGAAGGCTCACAGGCAGGGATTTCCCTCCCTCCTCTCAAGACCTTTTCCAATTCATTCTCGTTCTGCCTCCAGCACTTTGTAGAGAATATTTTCAATGATCTTATCTGGAACCACTATGCCATTTCTAAAAGAATTGAAAATAATTTAAAATACTGCTACTAGACCAACATTATCTTGCTCGTGGGTTTTCTCGGGGTTCTCCCGTTTCCTCCCACTTTCTTCATTCCACCATTTCACTCATCTCTCATAATCACCGTCTCCTTTAGCCTACCGGCATAACCGTGGGACGTAAAACTTAAAGATTTCATTTCATTTTTACCAACATTATCTATAAAAAAAAAAAAAAAGTGTAAAATAAATGTAATTCGTGCTCTACTTCCACTAAACACCAATTGGTGCTTCTAGAAGTAATACAAATCTTCAGGCCCGTAGTTACGGGGGGCTAGGGCGGGCTCAGCCCCCCTAACTAAAATCATAGTTCGAATTAACGGGGGATGCCGGGGAAATTCCCCTTCGGTAAAAATTTATGTCCGGCTCGTATCACAGAAGTAACATAAATTTTCGCCTTATACATTTACAGCGACAATACATAAGCATCCCCCTCTCGTTCGAAAGTTTAATTCGAACACTGACTGAAATGTTGGAAGAAATTGTATTTCCAAATGTATTCAAATTTACTTTTATTATCCTCATTTAAAGTATATATATATAATGCTCCATGTGCAAACGACCTTCGCTGCAGGAGAAAAATAATTTATGGTTATTCTATCGGCAAACATGTATTTGTGTTCAGAAACAACATACTTTTACTTCTTCCTGTTCTTTTTGGAATTTGCAACTGAAAACATCCTTTTGCTGTGAGTCATTGACTTTCGATCAATATGCGAGAGATTGAAAAGACAGCATCCCTCAACAGGGGGTCGCAACTAATCACACAGGTGTATGGGTTTGTTTTGTGTATATTGGACATGGAGAGAGAGAGGAGTGGGGGATTTTGACTACGTTTTATGTCACGTGATAACGGAGTAAGAAAAGTTTCCTTTTCTGAATTGTATTTACTCTTGTTGTGTTGTTAGTTGAAATGGTTGTAATTGAAAGTTGGTCGATGCTGGTTTCTGAAGATGCACCGAAGTTCACTTGAAGAATGAGAATTGTAGTGTAGCAGCAACTTGACTATTTGTTAAATAACTTAGAATAATATATCTTTAAACTAAAGATAAGTTCGATTCACTTAATCTTTCTCGGGGATGAATTATTAGATACTTTATTAAAATAATTTAATAATTGTTGCCAATCTTTGGTGCCAGAATCAAATGTTCAAGCAGATCATTAGACGTAAGCCTAATAATGTAAAGTTAGTATTTTGTAAATGAATACCTTGCAATCTTCTGGTATGTAAACAAAAATGCAGCGGACTAAACGGAGGTAGTAGTTGCACCTATAGGAAAAACAAAATGTTCAATTAGAAATTGAACCTTATTAGATGATAATATGTATAATGCTTTATAAATTTGAAATTTCACCTTTGACTTAAAACAGGGTGCGTTGGGGAGTTTAGCGTCTCTCTTCAGCAGGGAGGCTATAAAGAAACGGGACCTATAGCTTAAAGTAACATCCAAATCACTATCGGTTTGAATCCGAGGACTCCCAGTACGGTTTGAACCCGAAACCAGACGCGCCGAAGGCGAGCGCTGTACCCATGAGGATAGCCCACAAAAGTAACAATTTGTTAATGTAGTTTCATTTTGACGAAGAGATATCTTCAATAGAAATAAGTAAATAGCTCTTTAAATAATTAGTTCTTAACTTAAACATTTTAGTACCTACGGGAGCAACAGATCTCGAATTCTTATTTGTACAATGTAAAGAAGAATTTCATGTATACTTTGGTATGAATTGTACTATACAAAGAAAATTTAATGAACTGTTACTCCTCTTATTAATTTCGTTTCGAGAAAGAAGGTAACTGCGCTAGAACAGGGAACTCTTTTGGAGTTATTTCTTACTTGAATGCTCGAGTACCAGATCATAACAGATTATTTTTACTTAAACATGACTTTAGTAGCAATCATCCTAAATGATTGTTGATAGTATGTTCCAAAGAGTCTAGAACAGTGGTTCTCAAACTGGAGTCCGCGGACCCCAGGGGTCCGCGTGACCTGGCTACGGGGTCCACGACGTCTAAAAATTGAAATGTGTTGTGATAAAATGGAACTCACAGCTGTTATGCAAAAAGTATTTTTTCAGTTACTAAAAAGAAAGCAATTAGAAATTATACGTTTGTAAATTTGAATATTTTCTTTACTAAATTTCTGCCCTGAAGCCGGTCAACCTTTATATAGAACTACTTCAGGTGAGAGGAATTCCTTCTTTGTTAGGGTATTTTTTCAAAAGGAGTTGTACATTAACTGCACCGTGCCGATCTTGTTTTGCTGAGTTACAAGGACATCACCAGAAACCTCGATCTGGACACAATTGTTTTAAGATTGGCAGCATCCAAAACAAGGAGACTTATACTGTGATAGTGTTGTTAGTGATTGTTCAAATGTACAACTTGTCTCTATTATAGTGTGCCAACATGAGGAGTGTATATATGCGTGTTGTGTTTGTGTTTCCTAATCTTATGAAATTCTTAAATTTGTAGATAGCAAAAACCCATAAACATATCATTATTTCTTTCGAACATCACCATAAAAAGAAGATCAAAAAATGTTTAGAAGTACAAGTATAAAATAAAACGCGTGATATTTAAAGAAATATCAAGTTACATATCTAAGGAGATGTAAATAATAATACAGGTAAAATGTTAATTTCACTTTTCCAATATGCACATATTTGTTTAGGCCACATGTATTTCAAAATATTGATTAAAGATTCTGAGACCCTTCTCTGTAGAATCTCTTTGAAGATAGTATAAAATCTCATTACTCTCTAGATGTTTTCAAGTTTCACAAATATTTTTTCAGTCATCAAAAATTAAAAAACGTATTTCCTGTACTAATTCTTAATTTTAATTTTAATGATTGGTTCGTTTGGCCAACTATTTTTTTTAACAAATATTTTTTTTTTATTTCCTTGAAGATGAGAAAAAGGAAGAAATATTTTGTTGCCATAACAAATAAAATAAAAAGGAGACACATAGTGTTCTAGCTTTCAGGTATAGTTGTACTAACGCTATAGGGGAAATTTTAATAATAATTCCTTCACGCTGTAGTTTTAGTTTTAAGAGCACAAGAAATTATTCATCATCACACACAGAGACAGACATATATATATATGTATATATATATATATATATATATATATATATATATATATATATATATATATATATATATATATATATATATATATATATATATATATATATATTATATAATGTCTGTGTCTCTCTCTGTGTGTGCCCACCCTAATTTACATTTAGCCCCCCCTAAATTTGGAGGCTGGCTACGGGCCTGCAAATCTTTATTGAGATTTTAAATTCTGCGGACCCAAATATTAGTTCTTGCCCTTCCAGGGAAACTTCCCAGTTACGGCACTGTCATCTTCATAGCTATATACTGTTGGTAGCCATACACTCAGCAATTATATACAGCCTGCGGAAGAAAAATACACAAGTATGCAATGTACTTCATTATAGCAAAGGAGACAAACTTTCTAATAAACACGAGTCGTCTTTCTTCAAAGCAAAGATGGCACCTATACTGAGACGAACAATACTGTCTCGAGATGCGACTGAGATTCGATGTGTCGAGACGAGACAGAGATGAATTTATAATTCGAGACGATATCAACCCAGTCCAGGCCAAGAATACTATTGCAAGGAGTGTGTGTTCTGTATAAATCGATGTGTTTAGCAACCTTAGAAAATAATATAGAATTTCATTTTTCTAGAAACAACGGGCATAAAGTAAAATCTCGGAGATACCCTAGTATAATAATAGTGGCTATAAATTGGCTCCATATCTGTTAAGATTCTACTATACTGTAGATAGAGTAACAGAAATTTTACTTTTTACATTTTTGCTTCATTCGGTGTAAAATACATAAAACTGAAATCTAGATAATATAAAATTGTTACATGGTTTTCCCGGGAGAATTCTGTACTTCTGGGGTACTTTTCATCAGCCTAACCTCTAGATTCATTCCTGTTTAGCTGTTGTACAAAGCTGCAAGTTAATGGTACATATTGATATGACGTATTCGACAATCTCTGCTTAATAATTCCAAGGGGATATTGCCACTTACAGAGTTAGCTACAAAATGTTTAGATGTGTTGTTCCTTTCGCGGGTTTGCGCAGGAAAGGAAAAAGCGTTCATATTTTATCGTTAGTATGTACACTCATGTCATGTCCAAAATTATTGTCGCATGTCTATAAATATGTTATTTTAGGAATATAATTTGATAAAATCGCCCGGTATTTCTTATAATGTTTGTATGTGTATAATCGGCAAAGACATGTATGTGGCAAATTTCATGTCAAAAGAGCAGTAAATAATAATAATAAAACGAAAATAAAACTTTCTATAAATAAATCCATATGATACAATACTAACATGAATGTATAAATGTTGCATGGAATAGGTTCACCACATCCCATAAACATAGGCACATAAATCCTGCTGAAATGTGATCTGAGCCCATTTCAGTAAAATTATTAGAGTCCCCAGTAATAATACATCTTTCTTAATGCTTTAAGTTGAGTTAAATATTATCCTCTCAATTTAACTCCTAAAGAATGGAATAGCCCCACGATGCTATTTCCAAAAGAACTGAAAATAATTTAATGCTGCTGATGCCCCGTCATCATCTAAAAAAAAAAAAAAAAAAAAACCTAAGATGAAGTATAAAAAAAATTTAACTCCCGCCCTACTTCCACTAAACACCAACTGGTGCTTCTAGAAGTAATATAGATCTTTATTGAGATTTTAAATCCTGGGAACCCACATATTAGTGCTTGCCCTTACAGGATGGAAATAACAGCTTTTGCATCTGGACGAGCGGCCATTTTTGTTGAGGCTCAAGATACAAAACCTATCAGAAAGAAAGGGAGTCTGAGTCAGAAATCAGTATTATGCCTACTAAAATATTGGAGGGGGTGTATTATCAACTATACATTGCACAAGATTGGCACAAATGAATATGGATACATAAATGCTACATTAATTTTGTTCTAAATTGAAAACAATGGATCCAAATGTGCAAAAAAAATGAGTTATCTAACCTCCTCTCCATCATCATCCACTAAATGGAAATCGTCGTCGTCCTCTGGTGCATCACCATTTTCTCGGTTTTCTATTCCTCGAAAACCTCTTTGTGAAACGTGAGCTTTGAGCTTCTTTCAATAGTCAAACCCTTCGTAACTACAACCGAAGTTAATTATACCTATCCGTATACATTTCTAAACTGAATGACTATATTTTGGAAGAGTTTGTAACCTTTTATGGACTAACATAGGGTGAATATTAATTTGCCAATTATCTCAATATATGAATTTGAAATATAGCAAAACAAAATGTGCAAATGTTGAGTTTGAGCAAAATAGTGGCATAAAGAGAATCAGAAATGGTAAATAAGTGGCAAAAATTTTTGACATGTTGTACCAGAAGCATGTTACAATTTTGAATGATAATTGACACGAGACATTTTAAGAAAGAGGTTCTGCTGAAGCTGAAGAGACCGTTTAGAGAAGAACCTAATCCAACAATGTTCTGTTCAAAGTAAAGAGTTATCCTGAAATACAAAACAAACGACTTTTAACCATAGATAGTCCACTCACCTTGTCTTTTTGGCTACATTTCGTTTCCAGTTTTTCATGTGTCTTGTACGTTTTCTAGACAATTTTGGTGTTGTCTGATAACAATATTATGACCATCGCTGCTTACATTATCGTTTTCTTTCGACTTTGCGCGCATTTTTCTTGTAATTATTAAAGAAAAGCAAATAAGCACAGAAAAGTTTCACGAACAGTTAGGTTAAGACGTATAGTGTCTCTATTTTCAGTCCAGGGTGCGCGGTGGCTCAGTAGCAGAGCATTCACCTCCGGTGCTTGGGGTCCCTGGTTCGATCCCAGTTCACGCCATGTGGACTTTGTGATGGACAAACACCGTGCTCGTGGGTTTTCTCGGGGTTCTCCCGTTTCCTCCCACTTTCTTCATTCCACCATTTCATTCATTTCTCATTATCACCGTCTCCTTTACCCTAACCGGCATAACCGTGGGACGTAAAACTAAAGATTTCATTTTCTTTTTTTTTTCAATTTACAGTCCAAAAATAATAAAAAAAAAATAATGAAAGCACACACTTCAAAATTCTGCCAAATAAAATTTCGAATGATTACGAAGAGTTGCAATAAATATTCAGATTACTAAACTAATCCTATACAGTACGAAACCTCAAATTGTTTGAAATATGTAATTAACCGGGTTTGATTCTGCTTTTCTCATTAGGTTATTTGCAGGTTGGGGATTTAACAGTTAATGAAACTGAATGTGGAAGAGGGATTTAACTGGTTTTGCATCTGTTACCATGATAGATTTAACAAGTTTTGGCAATTGGTACAGGTCCGTATCCAGGGTGGGTCTAGGGGGGTCTGGCCCCCCTAAATTTTCGCTGCCCTCCCTAAAATTTTTACGGTAGGCTTGCAAATGAACTATAATACGATGATAAACTATAGTATGGTTGGATTGGGCCCCCCTAACTTCATCCGCCCCCCCCCCTACATTTTTGAGCTGCCTACCGGCCTGAATTGGCACATATTTCAATCTCAATTTTCAACTAGTTAAAATGGCCTATTTGGAAACAATAGCTTTCCAACTAAAGTTTCCAGAGCAACCACTATCTCTCTCTCTCTCTCTCTCTTTTTTTTTTTTTTTTTTTTTAAGTGAATTTAACGGGTTTTGCGATTGGCCTACTAATATATCGTATATATATCGACACGTTCTCTATCGATGCAAACGATTTATGGCATGGATTCCAAATCTTAAGAATAGAGTTCATCTCAGCTTCAATCTTCTATTGAAGCCAGAAGTAGTAAGGACTAGTACAACTTCCGCTTTCGATATTGATTCCGAAATATTGAAAATCGTAAGAGATAACGAGAAATCGTTTTTGATGAGAATTCAGCTTCCGATAAAGAGGTTGCATGTCTCACATTATCACTCTATTGCTGCCGGAACTTACAGATATATTTCCGGTTTCAATATTGAATTTGCATAATTTGGAAATCTACAATAATTTAACAATGTAAAAAGAAACTCACATATAAGAGAACAAGGTATAAATGTTTTCATAACTTAGATTATTGCACCGAACACCAGTAAACCTTAGTCAAGACGGACACCCAGCTGAACAAGGGGTTCAGCCAGATAGTTAGTAGACAACGTTCGCTTCATCGTATGGACTTCAGAAGCCGATAACTCACAAGGTTATATGTCACTACGGTTAATGTTTTACACTGGCAACAGAATGCCGTGACTGGACCATAAAAACGAGTAGCATGGTACGATGCAGGGTTGGCAAAAACCATGTTTAAAAAAAAGTAAATAAAAAAAATAAACCCTTTTTTTTTTTTGTTTAAACCCGGTATTTTTGAGTTTAAACCAGGTTTTTTCTTTAAATAATTTGCTGTATGTATTTATATCATATGGAGAGAAATAAGTTTGTTTCATCTTGGTGTTATTGTGCAACTACCGGGTTATGCTGGAAGAGGTCACATAAGCTTAAAGCGGAATCAAACCGCTTCTGGGCTTACATCCGAGAGAAATTCTCCTCCATTTGAACTCGAAACCGGGACTAATTGAGCACAAATGCGATATGTCTGCCGACTCACTCATGAAGGACTCCTGGTAAAAATACGTTGTGCTGATCTTTAGGTACTTGTTAATGTAACTATCAAGAGTCATTTCAGAAGGGCAAAAAGATAACCAGTTGCACAAGTGAAACCATTATACAGAATTACATATGGACAATTTCAAAATGCTGCAGAGTACAGAAGAACTAATTTAGTCCAAGTTAGTTGATTACGACTTTTATTAGTCCAAGATAGAGAATTACAACAACAAAGAGAAATAGACTTAATTTCCATATATGTAAGAAAAGTGAATAAAGATACGAATTATTTGATTCCACTTCGGCTCTGACCCATTTATACATAAATAAACACCAAAGATACTTCTGATTTCAATAAATGCCTCTCGTGGGATTTGTATGAACCCTCCTCTCCCCCAAAAAACTACAGCATTTCGATGTATTTTATCAATAGTAAACATTACTAAAAGGAAACAATATTTAGAATTTTTCTTTGAAATTGCATAACAATAATAACAAACTATTTAAAAAATTACAAAAGAAGCATTCATAAACTTATAAAAAAAATACGAAAGTTGCTTTTGTAGTATAATCTTTTTGAATAATGAATGGGAAATTTAGGTCTGAATATAATACGAATAATATACGGGAGTGAAACGTGATAACCCATAAATGTGTGTTCATCAAGATTTTACGAACACTTACACTTTTACGAACATTTTTCGTTTTTTGCTTTAAACCAGTTTTTTTTTTTTTTTTAACAGCTGGTTTAAACCAACAAATCCCGGTGAGATGAGTCTCGATTTCAATCTCATCACGCCGATAGTGATCTATAATTTGGTGCTAGCCCAACGAAATCATGTCAGGTTGGAATTGTACAAGATAACGGAGACCATGTTGATTTATAGTGTTTTGGACCTTTGGTACCTACTATTCACCCGTATTGTATCGAAGTACGAAGATCACCACAGTCAACTATATCTTTATTTCTGTCATACGAGTGGAAATGGAGTGTACCAGCAGGACAACCACCATCGTAACAGATCCCGGTTGGCCACCATCTGTTTGGAGGAGCATTCAACTTCTTCCTGCTGCAACAACCACCGAGAAGCCCGGATTTCAATCTCATTGTGCATCTCAGAGACTTATGCTATGGGCATTCCCTGTAGTATGTGAAACGAGTGGAAATTCAGCTCAAAAGTTGTAATTTCAAAAGTAATAATAAGAAATGAAATATATTTTTCTTTGTCAGTAACACATTGAGATGTTTGAATTGTGGAATTATCCAAAGAGCAATTTGTCAGCGGAGGAATGTCACAAATCACTCATTGCGATCATAATTGTCCATTGTTCAGTTATGAGCAAATTTAGGGATCTTTTGTCAGCTCTACCTCGAAATAGTTACAAATTTCATACAAATTGTAATTACAATAGAATCACAATCGGATCTCTTACATGCATTAGCAGTTTCAAAAAAGCGTTGAAACTGGAATGAAATCGTCTGAAAGATCAGCAAAATCTACAATAAAAGAACTTTTGCACCTACATAAGAAGAAACACAAAAACTATATTTCCTTTAACGTACCGATTAGTAGTACCATTTGACAATCTATATATATAAAAGAGAACGCACAAATCCTTTGTTACCTCATCACGCTAATACGGCTGAACCAATTTCTTTTATTTTTGGGGGGTTATTAGGATTTGGACCCTAGATGGTTTTTATCATATCACTTTAATTTTTAATTACCAGTGTCTTGAGATAATTGACCATTCAAGTGTCCATAACGTACAAATCCTTTGTTAGCTCATCATAGCTAAATCTAACCGTATTTATATGCAACCCACATGACCGTGTCACTCGGCGGGTTAACATAAATGACAGGCGATATAATGTTAACATTCTTCTATGGTTTTTATCATATCACTTGAAAGCGAAAAAGTAAAAATTATCTAAGTAACAAAGTTTATTGCGTTCCAGGGTGACCGCAGCGAAGCGGGGTGAACGCTGCTAGTCTATATATATAAAAGAGAACGCACAAATCCTTTGTTACCTCATCACGCTAATACGGCTGAACCAATTTCTTTTATTTTTGGGGGGTTATTAGGATTTGGACCCTAGATGGTTTTTATCATATCACTTTAATTTTTAATTACCAGTGTCTTGAGATAATTGACCATTCAAGTGTCCATAACGTACAAATCCTTTGTTAGTTCATCATAGGTAAAAATAAACGTATTTATATGCAACCCGCATGACCGTGTCACTCGGCGGGTTAACATAAATGACAGGCGATATAATGTTAACATTTACTGCAATCTACTATGGTTTTTATCATATCACTTGAAAGCGAAAACTTACGGGGTGACCGCAGCGAAGCGGGGCGGGTTAACATAAATGACAGGCGATATAATGTTAACATTTAATGCAATCTTCTATGGTTTTTATCATATCACTTGAAAGCGAAAAAGTAAAAATTATCTAAGTAACAAAGTTTATTGCGTTCCGGGGTGACCGCAGCGAAGCGGGATGAACGCTGCTAGTATCAGATATTTGGAAACAAACTGCAAATTAAAGTTACTTTTAAACAGCACTCACCTTTAAACAAAATTAATAACAGGTGTAACTTTTTCTGTTTCTCTCATCTCAAATATAGTCACACCATGTGGGGGCATTAATATTCTCAAAATGGAACGGAAAAGTAACTGTACAATTGTCGAAACATTTTTTCCGAAAGCAAATAGTCCTATTACAAATTAGTTATGGGAAAACTAATTTGTATTTCTCAGTTCTTCACATAGTAGGGAATATTTTTTTCGAACAATTTCCCTCCAGTTTTATCTCCAGATTTTTTTTGTAGTCCACCATTTTAGGCAAAACGAGGCTTAGGTCAAACGAGGATCCTTATTTCGCCTAAAATGGCGGACATAAAGCTTATCTTTTATCTGTCATAAAAGTGTCAGATAATTGGTTAAGCGAAACGAGGATTAGGCCAAACGATGCAAGATCCTTTCTTATTTCCTAACCTAAGCTTTCTTTTTCTTTGTTTTCTTTTATTGTTCATAAGTTGTTGTTTTTTTCTTAGTAAATAAGAAAGAGATTCATTTGATAAGTATTGGTCTGCAAGTATGATGACAGCCTTAAGATTTGAACTCTGCAACATCTTAATATTTTCTTCTGATGTCTGATAACTCCTATATGACATCTATTATATAAAAGAGAACGCACAAATCCTTTGTTACCTCATCACGCTAATACGGCTGAACCAATTTCTTTTATTTTTGGGGGGTTATTAGGATTTGGACCCTAGATGGTTTTTATCATATCACTTTAATTTTTAATTACCAGTGTCTTGAGATAATTGACCATTCAAGTGTCCATAACGTACAAATCCTTTGTTAGTTCATCATAGGTAAAAATAAACGTATTTATATGCAACCCGCATGACCGTGTCACTCGGCGGGTTAACATAAATGACAGGCGATATAATGTTAACATTTACTGCAATCTACTATGGTTTTTATCATATCACTTGAAAGCGAAAACTTCCGGGGTGACCGCAGCGAAGCGGGGCGGGTTAACATAAATGACAGGCGATATAATGTTAACATTTAATGCAATCTTCTATGGTTTTTATCATATCACCTGAAAGCGAAAAAGTAAAAATTATCTAAGTAACAAAGTTTATTGCGTTCCGGGGTGACCGCAGCGAAGCGGGGTGAACGCTGCTAGTTAGTTATATAGCCTACTTTCTATTGAGGAACTAGGGCTACTAGTAGTCAAAGCCCACATTTAAATATCCGGGCTATTTTCTACTGACTTAGGCGTCTACTACTAGTCAAAGTTTATATTTTAATAAATCGTCATACCCAGCATACGTTTTTCTAAAGCAAAATGAGATATATCTGAGATACTTTCAGCCAGTGTGGAAAAAAATAACAAGGAGATATCCTTTCACCAAAGTTTCGTTTACCGATATTTCTGTGCTGCAAAATTTCCTGCACGAAAGTATCAGCACAGGGGAGGGAGTTGGATTGCTTTCTTCAGTAAGAGGAAGTAGTATTCTTTTGTTTGTCCAGATCTGTTTTCAGTTTATATTTTAATATTAAAAATCTACTTCATATTAATATTCAAAGTCTAGTTTCATTTCTGTCATATTTTCCGTCTGTCATTTTTTCGTTGCTTATTTATTTTATTCAGGTTTATTTTCCTTTGCAATTAAATTAGTTAATCTATAAATGTAATTATTTATCATTATTGTATTCTTTATTTCGTAAATATCTTATAATACAAATATATTATTAGTGGTCAGCTTATGTCCGGAGAGCTTTTGTCCGCTTTTGCATTAACATAGGTCAGCTTAATGCCGGTGAGCTTATGTCCGCGACCCGAAAATATACACCAAGTTTTGACATATAAATATTTTACATAGTGTATATTGAAATATTGTCTTCCATGTGGCCTACATGTGTAAACTTTCAACATGAGATTGATTTTACTAAATCCCTTCCCCCTTTTATATTTGATGAATTGCAACCTCAAACAACAGCATTATTCCTTAAGTAAAAGGAAGGCACATAGCACGTAACCGGACTCCGCTAGTCTACCGTAAGCTTTTCCATTGTCTCAAGATACTGAATCAACGCCGGAAAAATACTTTAGCTCTCACTGGGAATTTAAACCAAGGCCTATGTGGGGATCCACAGGATTCAGATTCCTCCCCACAAAACTTCGCAAATCGACGAACATTTGTGAACTTTCTTACTATAAGTATACTTCTTTGTCATCGAAATGATTGACATAGCCTAACAATTTTAATATCTTTAGCTCTATCATGTTTAATAAGAGGCACTAATTAACAATTACTTGTCGTCTTTTCGGGTGTTGAATAACACAGATTAAATACTACATATACGTATTAGACCTGCAAAAATCTTCGGATCCCTCCAAACAAAAAAAATTCTGGGCGCGCGCCTGGCGTGCTCTAAACATTCATTTATTTATGTAAAATATTTCAAATGCAGCTTCTATGGCCAATTTACAACAGAATATTTTAACATCAATAATGGAAAAAGGAAAGGAGAAAATAAGGCAGGATTTATGCTTAAAGATAACATCCCGACATTCACTTTGTGAAACAACGAAAAAAGCTGGTAAAACCGGTCACGGTAGCAGGCCACAAGCTTTGAACCCAGGATCTCCCTTTTGCGAAGGAAGAACGCTAGCCACTAGGCTATGCTCGCTAGACATAATAATAATAATAATAATAATAATAATAATAATAATAATAATAATAATAATAATAATAATAATAATAATAATAATAATAATAATAATATAGTTTGATTCAATATAGTGAACAAATTGGGGATGTGCCTGGATTAAGAATCCGCAAACAACGGTGAAATATCCAAAAAAATAATGCAGATTGATAGCCAATGACGTGGCCATGCATCACACAATTTCCTAGCTATTTTGTGGGCTTTGTTTTAATAATACTAATATGATTTTCAGAGGCTTGCGCCCACCATTCATGGAACAGTTCTTACATAAATTAATCCTACTCTTGTTGTGGACAGCGAAGAGCGCTATGAAAACAAAGCAAGATGAAGAATGAAAGACATTGTCTATTTTCCCTCCCCTTTGCTACTTTTGTCTCACTCTGTGCTTCCCCCTGACCCTGCTATCCCCTTCCACCTGCCTTTTTCCTTGTATGTGACTGACTTCCTCCTATGATATTCACAGAAATCGATGTCTTTTTTCTCCCTGTCTCTACTTCATATTTGCAATAACAACATATGAAAGTGAAATATTCATTCTGCTTCACCACCTGAAGAACGAAATTCAATGTGACCCTCTGAAGAACAATACAATAGATACCATGTCCGAGGAACTATCCAAAGATCTGATAAGATCTGTAACTGATGAACACAATACCTTTACCAAACCTGTTTGTTCATCTGTGTTACTCGTGTGGCAAATAGTCTTTGTAACGAAATAGCTTCTGTTCCACACATTTTCGTTCCATTAGATACCCGCAGAGGAAAGAATCTCATTCAGCTGGTACCAGTTGTTGATTTTCTCCCACCAAGCGTGAAAGGAATACCCGAAACAGATTCGTTCCTTCAATTAGTTACGGTACAATAACGTTACATGCTCGAATAACGTTACGGTGTCGTAACAAAAATTGGTGTTATACCTTGTACCTACCTACATTAAATAACCAATAATTTTGTTACAGAGAACTATTTTCGTTACGTTACAGTTACGTTAAGTTATCCACCCCTGTGAGCAACCCCAGTTCCATTTGAAGTTTAAATTTTATTTACCTCACTTAGCCATCTATGGGTAGCAGTTCCCTTGCTTTCATAAAAAACATTTGTTCTGTAGATTAAAATCAAGAATGAATTAATCTGTACTCTTGGGAGCTTACTGGTGCACCAACATATCTATCTATCTATCTATCTATCTATCTATCTATCTATCTATCTATCTATCTATCTATCTATATATATATATATATATATATATATATATATATATATATATATATATATGTGTGTGTGTGTGTGTGTGTGTGTGTGTGTGTGTTTGTGTGTCGGATTGATTGAGGATTAAAAAAGGGACTTCGTAAATTTACGGAACGCGTGTTAACACAACAGTAAGGACATCTCGTAACGTTGTTACGTAACACACGCAATGTAAATAAAGTTTCAAAACCAGAAGTCGGAAGATATGCCGTGGGTAAGTCGGTAAGACGTCTGCTTGTTGAGTGAGAAGTCCGGGTTCAAATATGGGCTGTTACGTTTTTTTTCTGTTCCGTTGAAAATACATTTCTATATTTTTGCGTTTGAAATTGCTTTCTTTCATTTTTTGTAGATTATCTTAAATTAGTGAAGGCGAAGTAAGGTCAGATTACATATATGTCTGCTTTATCTGTGTGTACAGTCCAGAGATGGAGTGAGTCAATTGGGTCAAGATTTGTAAGTAGGTCAGTGGGTCAGTGGGTCGTGGGTCAACAGGACGTGACTCACTGTGACACACCACCCACCGTGACCTCTCTGACTCACACTGACCCAACGTTTTAAATTTTAAGGTCTCCCTCTTTATTCGGCCTCCCTCCTTATTATTAAATTCAATGTATAGATAATTATTGAGTTGAGTTGATTTTGAGTTTAGCGCCCTTTTCAGCAGCGAGGCTATATGAGACCCGACCTACTGATTAACATAGAAACCGAAAAACATGAGCTCCCGTTGGGAATGAAACCAGGGTCTTCCACGCCACAGGTATATAATTATGTCTTATATAGCAGTTAATATTCTTGCTATAAAGTATCAAATAACTAAACATTTGATGTAAATAAATGAGAAACCTAAAATATTGCAGATTACTGCAATTGCGATTTAATTCAATTTTAAGCATTATACATCCATATAATTGTTAAAGTTGCTTTATAAAGATGCAGATTATGAATTATAGTAATTTTTTCAATGAAATGAAATTAAATTAAGTTTGACGTCCCATGCTTATGTCGGCTAGGTAAAGGAGACGGTGATGATGAGAAGTGAACGAAAATTATGTAACGATGTAGGTAGGAGGAAACAGGAGAATCCTGAAGAAACGAACGCACACGGTGTTTCTTCACAACAAATCTGACTTTGTGCAAGCTGGGATCGAACCAAGGACCCCATGCACCAGAGATGAACGCACTACCACTAAGCCACTTCGGCCCTTTGAAAAATACAACCATATTTATTCTCTCTCTCTCTCTCTCTCTCCCTCCATATATATAGGTATCAGAAGCATGAATAATTTTCATTTTGGGGGGCGCGGTGGCTCAGTGGTAGAGCGTTCACCTCCGGTGCTTCGGGTCCCTAATTAGATCCCAGCTCGCGCCGTTTGGACTTTGTGGTGGACAAACTCCGTGCTGGTGGTTTTTCTCGGGGTTCCCGTTTCCTCCCACTTTCTTCATTCCACCATTTCACTCCTTTCTCATTATCACCGTCTCCTTTAGCCTAATCGGCATAACCATGGGACGTTAAACTTAAAGATTTCATTTTATTTCAATTTTTATTTTGAACGTATGGTTTCAAGTTGGTATTAAACTCAGAACTCTGATCTTAATGAGTTGAGTTGATTTGGAGTTTAAGGTCTCTTTCAACAGCAAGACCATATATGACGTGGACATATTGATTAACGTAAAACGCGAACCATGTAAACTCCCGCCGTTTGGTGGTGATTGTGATTTTGAGTTTAACTGCCCGGTCACCAGCGTGGCTATAGGAGACGTGGACCTACTGATTAACATGGAATACGAAACACATGAGCTCCCACCGGGAATCGAACCCGGGTTTCCCACGATAAGTCGCGCGTACGCTAACTCCCACCGGGAATTGAAATCTGTTCTCATTGTAAGAATATTAACGTTCCTTATTTTACCGTTTTTGTATAACTTCATAGACCAAATTTCACAGGAGTAAATCCCCACGGTAAGCAGGTTTGCATATCCAGACTCCTAAGTACGAAAACATTTACGCTCACTCCAATCTCAAACAATTCATGAAGTGACGAATAAAGGATAATATTCCCGATAAAGTATATGGTTTGAAAAAATACCATATAGGAGAGGGACATATCAGTCCTTTCTGCTCATGGAGTTATTAAAACACGACCATCGGGCAGTGGTCTTTAAACATTGAAGAGGTCTTAGTCTCTTGAGCATTGTGGTGATGTAAGAAATCAGATTCGGTCTCAAGCATTTGGGTTGTGATGTAAACCTTTGCTGTGGTTCAATCTCAGTATTTTATTACGCGAGATGAAACCATCCATACAGCTATAAATGTTGTTCTATCTTACGCAACCAGGTATTGATATTGAGCCAATGCGGAACCTCATTTTTGGCGCTTTGAGGCCAGGAACTGACTTCGGATATTACGCTGTTTTCAAACGACTAGGATCTTCCCAATGTTACCATCCGCGTCCAACAACCCCATGTTTAAAAGGTTAATAGAAAGAACCCGTGTCTAAAACTTCCGGACCCAGTTTCTTGACGTTCAAGTTTAGGGATCGATTTCTGACATCACAATTGTGCTCAACGGATCAAAACCTTTCAAATGCCGCCAACGCCGTCCAACAACTTCATCTTTAATAGGTGAATAGAAGGGACCCGAATCCATAACGTCAGGATCCCATTCCTTGAGTTGCGTAGCCTGGGCCAGACTTCTGACATTACTACTGCACTCAGGGGACCTTTCCAACCTTTCCAACGCTACCACTCGCGTCCAGCAACTCCATGTCTAACATGGTCGTCCTGACGTAGGAGAATCGACTCCATGCTTTTTTCATAATTATTCTCCAAATGGATTTGTATACAAGGTAGTTTGGCAAGTTTAGCAGCAGGTCTAAAATAAGCCTCTTGAGAGTGGCTCTTATTTGTTAAAGAATACATAACGATCGCTTTTGGCTGTTGCAATGGTCTGTCTAAGCGGCTTGGTAAAAAAAAAAAAAAATAGCGTAGCATAACAACAGAAAGGTGTTTCTCTTATATGTTAAAAATAAAAGCACAGAAAGAAAAAGTCAAAGTTTGGTAAGGTGAGTGTCGGGGGACGCCGAATTCTACTTCGCCCCGGGCAACGAAATTTCTAGCTACGGCTGTGAGCTCCAACACTTATCGGTCATTCAGAGTCTCATCCCTTACCTACAACAGCGTAGTTTGATTAACCTGTTATACCAAAACGTTTGGAAAGAACCTTTGAGTGTGACTTATTGATAGCTATGCAATATGTTGACAGAGTGCTAGTCTTCAGTTTAGCAACGAAGGTGCCCTTAGGCGAAATTTCACGTTGCTCTCTACTTTTGTCTGTGCCTTGTAAATCGTAACATTGTGTTTAAAGGCAAACAGAAAGAACGTCAGTTGTTTAGTAGTTCTTTGCAGAGCAACTGATAAGGCGTTTGTGTCTTTTACACACATAATTTTTGCCAGATTGCTGTTTGAAGCCTTTTTGTATTATACACTATAAAACAACATATCCAGATTCAGAGAAATACACAGAAAGTTTAAAGAAGGGTGAAAAGTATCTTTATTATTCAGATGCTTTATTATTATTATTATTATTATTTTTATTATTATTATTATTATTATTATTATTATTATTATTATTTTCTTGAGTACAGAGATACAAAGAACAAGAACTCCGTCACCATTAACATGGAAGCGAAAATGACTTCGAATTGGAAATAATAGATCAATGCATTTAATTTCGGGGAGAGGCTATAGGGCTGACAAGGATCCAGGGAGTGATCGGGGCAATCGCCCCCCTCCCCTCCCACGGAAGAGGAAGCTTTCTTATTTTATATATAAATAAAACCCATCCCAAAATTTGGAGCTCTTAAAACTAGCTAAGTAGCAGTATTACAATCCACGCCCTCCCCCCAGAAGTCCGTTCTGGATCCGTCCCTGCTACATGGGTACTTTAGGGTTCACTGCTTTTCCTTGCAATCCACGCTCATTGCTGGATAAGTATTATATTTTATTATATTATTTGACAAATTGAGCGAAATAGTTTTGCCACAGCGGCAAATTCAACAATTAGGTTTAGGAAAAACAACTCATTGGTTCAAACACACACAGAAAGAGAGTTCATTTGTTCGGGATGTTTTTTGAGGTTCGCGGCGTCTCCCAAGAAGAAATCTTGCTAAAACATATGTTGTTTTTAACAAGGAACGTTAATGGGTATCAGGTATATCAGTACTTTAAATGAAAAGCAAAAAGAAAAGAGAGACAAAGATGAGTGTAATTTCCTATACTGTATTTTTGGCATTGAAGAATACCGTTACTGTTTTATTGATCTACTGTATGCACTTCTGCGTTTTACTTACCAAGCCACAATCATGCTATATATACCATATATCGGCTAGGTCCAATCTGCTGCCAATGCGCCTTTGCTTCAAGGAACACGCTCAGAAACAAGGATAATCACCCGTAACCTGAGAAGATCTGGAGAATGACCCAGTAACAATAAACTGACAAAGGGAAGGAAATACAAAAGTGGAAAACTATTGTAATCCAAAGTCGAGGCATTTTTTCTTCCAATAACCGACCCTTTAAATCGGGGGAAGTTTCTTGAAATAATAGTAATATATTTTTAACTTGCTCCTTATTTTAGCTTACGTAGTAATTTAAGACACAAAGATGTATCGCAATTTGCAATACATTTTTCAATTTGCAGTGCAAACATGTAAATGCAATGTTGCATTTCCATGTTTGCACTGCATTGCATTCCCATTTGCACTGCAAACTTCGATGCGATACTCCATTTAAAAAAATGCAAGGAGATTCCTGACCAGTTGTTCTTTCAGAAAAAAATGTTCAGGGTGAGGGGAGCACTGCTGGTACTATTCTATTTATTATTGTATTATAGACGTAATACTTTGGTCTCCTCCGTGGGGCACTCTCAGAGCTCCGGGAGGGGAGCAGTGCCCCAAAAACATATCTGGAAGAAATACTGTTCCTGACACCAAGATAAGACAAAAGGTAATAACAAACCTGGGCGCACAAATGCTTAATTTCGGAGTTATAGGCTGTCAAAAACATGAAGAAAAGAACTTTAAAGGTCCATAGCTCCAAAACTAGGCGATCTACCGTAGTAGGGTCAAGACCTTATTTAGGAACTAGCACGTGCGCTATCCAAATATCCATGTTTCAGAATTCTGCCATACTTCTGCAACAATTTTTATATAGGTATTTGGTGAGTACTTCAAATTATATGCACATAGCCAAAGTTCCTCTGTAAAAATTGTCGCATGTATACTCTAGATTCTGAAACATTGTATTTTTGGATAGCGCACATATTAGTTTCTAAGTGAAGTCTTAACCCGACTATGATAGGTAGGGATGCGCACGAGATACGATTTGAGGCTTTCTCGTCTCGCAAATCTGCTGTAAAAGTGATGTCTCGACTCGAAAACTGTATTCTTTTCTATTGCAAGAGCTGTGTCTTGACTCGAAATTTGTCAGGAAAATTCTGTCTCGACTCGTCTCGTGCGCATCCCTAACGATAGGTCCCATAGTTTTACAGCAATGAACCCTTAAACCCCGGATCCAGGATATGATCAAGGGAGCGACTAAATCACAGTTTGCCGCTTTATCCAGTGTAAAGCAGGATTGAAGCCTATTTTATCCAGTGTATACCTGAGTGTCAAGAGGGCTGTAGCTCCCCTTGGATCCGCACCTGTATAATATATATATATATATATATATATATATATATATATATATATATATATATATATATATATATATATATATATATATATATATATATATATATAACTGTTTCTGAGTGATTAGTTTCTTCAAAACTATTTTTAAAAATATGTGAAGAGTTTTGAGACATTCGAGTCGAATCAAGATTTTTACGAGCAGTCTCGATTCGACTCGAATTTTACAAATTGTGTCTCGACTCGTGCGCATCCCTACTTCTCGGTTCGGTTCGATATTGAATAAGCTGTGAGCCAAGCCGCACAAGTCTTTGACAACCGTAGACCCAGGCAGAACAGTTTTAAACATGTTTGCCTGGCACGCTACAACTTTTAACAAATTTTGGCCCAAACACGAATACTTGATCCTCCGGAACTCAAACCCAGAACCTCGTGAACGATGTCCTTGTGTCCTAGATTTCACGACTACCGAAATCGGCAGTCAACTAGTTTTTAGTATTTAGATGCAAACCGCCTATCTTTCAAGCTTAATTACAGAATTTAATAATAATAATAATAATAATAATAATAATAATAATAATAATAATAATAATAATAATAATAAGTTGTAGTGGAAGTAGCAACACTGATAATAATTATTTTGTTTATGCAGAATAAGTGAAAAAGGAACTTGAAACTACACACAAGATTTGACACGATTTGGCTCGACTCGACTCGAAACTCGATCCAAATTCGAGTCGAGTTTCGAGTCGAGTCGGAAGAAATTTTTCGAGTCGAGTTCCCGAGTCGAGCTAAAAGATGTCTGTTTCGAGTCGAATCAAGTTTTAAAAAAAAACTCGCTCGAACTCGCTCGTGCCCATCCCTAACCACTGCCCCTGAGTTCAGTAGTAATGTCAGAAATCAGGCTCAGGCCACGAATTTCAAGGAATGGGGTCCTGACGTTATGGGCTCAGGTCCCTTCTATTCACCTATTAAAGATGAAGTTATTGGACGGCGTTGGCGACATTTCAAAGGTTTTGATCCGTTGAGCACAATGGTGATATCAGAAATCGATCCCTAAACTTGAACCTCAAGAAACTGGGTCCGGAAGTTTTAGACACGAGTCCTTTCTATTTCCCTTTTAAACATGGGGTTGTTGGACGCGGATTTTAACATTGGAAAGATCCTAGTAGTTTGAGGACAGCGTAATGTCCGAAATCGGTTTCTGCCCTCAAAGCCCCAAAAATGTGGTTAAAATTGACTCAAAATCAATACCTGGTTGCGCAAGATAGAACAACATTTATAGCTGTATGGATGGTTTTATCTCGCGTAATAAAATACTGAGACTGAACCACAGCAAAGGTTTACATCACAACCCAAATGCTTGGGACCGAATCTGATTTCTGACATCACCGCAATCCCCAAGGAACCAAGGCATCTCCAATGATTAAAGCAAGTCAATGATGATAGAAGAATTGGTTGAATGAAATGTGGGAGGAAGCGAGAGTATCTGGGAAAACCCACGAATACGACCTTGTCTACCACAAACTTACTAGGCCGGGAATTGAAACAATAAGGACCCCATGCACCAGAGGAAGGGCTCTACCACTGAGCTATCGCGCCCAACGATTAAAGCGTCAATGATAATAGAGAAATTGGTGGAATGGAAAGTGTGAAGAAGCGGGAGTACCCTGAGAAAAACCACGAAGACGATCTTGTCCACAACAAAGTTACTTGACTGGGGATCGAAACAATAAGGACCCCACGCAAAAGAGGAGGCGCTCTACCACTGAGCTGCCGTGCCGAATGATTAAAGCAAGTCAATGATAATAGAAGAAATGATGGAGGGAAAAGTGGCAAGAAGCGGGAGTACTCTGAGAGAAGCTACGGATACGATCTTGTCCACCGCAAACTTATTTGGCCGGGGATCGAAACAATAAGGACCCCACGCGCCAAAGTAAGCGGTCTACCATTAGCCACCGCGCCCAACAAGAACAAGAAAATTGGAAGTTACTAGGAAACATTTTAAGAAGCAATATCTTTCGATGGTAAAGACCACTGCCCGATGATCGTCTTTTAATAACTTCATGAGGAGAAAGCATTGATAAGTCCCTCTCCTATATTGTCTTTTTCAAACCACATACTTTATCCGGATATTATCCTTTATTCGTCATCCGGATGTAATCAGTTATCCGAATGTTCTATTATCCAGATATTATTCGTTATCTTAATTTTATAAATTATCCGGATAAATCCATTATCCGGACATTATCCGACATCCGCATAACATTCGTTATCCGGATCTTATCCGTCATCCGTTATCCATCTTGCGGATAGTATCCGTTATCTATATTATCCGTCATTCGCTATCCGGATATTATCCGTCATCCATTATCCTGATATTATCCGTTATCCGTCATCCGTTTTGTTGTCCGTCAACCGGATATTGCAAATCCGGATAAGTTTCTATCCGATATCAGTATAAAAATTATCCAGATGTTACAATCCTTAATCACCATCGCAGGAGCATACACGAGCTAAATATCTTCAAAGTCTTCTACACAAGAGCTGGGGCGGATCCAGTGGGCGATCATTGCGATTGCCTCCCAGAAAGGGAATATTTGTTATTATATATATAAATAAAACCAATTCCAGAGTTTGGAGCTCTTAAAAGTAGCTCTAAATAGGAGTATTACCAACCACCGAGCCCCCAGAAGTCCATCGTAGATCCACCTCTGAACACGAGAATGGGAAACACTTATTATTCACATTCAGTTTGCGCATCTCAACAAATAAACAATATTTTCTTTCACTTCTGCATTCTACTACTACATTCTACTGAATTGTAACGCCTTTTATGTTTAAAAATAATTATTCAGTTTTCAATAATTGTCAATGTTTATAAGTTCAGTAATTCACCATGAATAGAGTCAACTAGAAGTGTTTTTGTAACGAAGAAATAACAACATGAACTGTGAAATATCTTCTCACAAACTGTCGAGAGTTGAGAGTCGACAAACTTTGCTCTTTCGTTTACCGATTACCTCGAAACCGCGGTAGCCAGAATTAGCCCAGGATAGGGGACTTATATTAAGAAAATGAAAATCTTAAGAAAATGCAGAAGTCTTTTAGTCTGAGAGAAAAAAGGAATGAAATCTCTAATTTCTAGTTCTGTTAGTCTTGTAGCTCTTAGTCCGTACCAAAGTACTGATAGAAATATGGCCAATGAATTATGACTATTTTGTAGAACATTCCACTTTAATATCACAGGAAATTCATCTTCCGGCTTGCTTGGTTGTGAAAAGTTATAGAGTGTATTGGTGTACTATGTAAAGTATGTGTACTGTCGCTGATTTGTGATAACAATCAGAAACAGAAGTATAAGGTAAATTGCAGTAATAGTTTCCTGTTAATTTTTATATTCAAGGGGAGACGGAAAACCTACTTTTATCTTAACATTTGTTTTTCTTAAAATTTCTATTCGGGTTCACACCACTTCCCCCTCAACATTGAATACGGAAATGGAGAACTTATTTAGAATTTGATTGTTTATTCCAGTATATTTCAAGCATCACTTCTCGGACCTGGGCCTGTGATATGTTGATATTTCACTATCGTCGATATATATATTATCATATATCAACATTCGGTATCGCGAATATATGGACATGAATATATCATTCGAAATTTTCGATATCGATATTCGGGGGGTGGCGAGGTATAAGGGGCCCCTAAGACTTGAGATGGATGAAGAAATTAAACTTACTTATTACAATATTGTTTTCTAATCATAATATCTTTATTACCACAAATTGCAATGTAAATACATCCACTTGCAAATTTGCAATATTATATGGTATAATTTCTTAGGCGCCAGAACTTTTCTGTTCCCTGAAAAAAGAAACAAAAAATCACGTGCAAAAGCAAGTGCTTCGAACTTTGAACTAGAATTTACCATAACAAAGTTTTTTTTTATATCTCTCTCTTGGAGATTGATTGATTGATTTTGAGTTTTACGTCCCGTTCAGCAACGAGGCTATATGAGACGTGGACCTACTGATTAACGTGGAATCCGAACCACATGAACTCCCTGCGGGAATCGAACCCGGGTCTCGTTAGAAATCGGAGGATAATAATGGGAAAACATACTTTATATTTTGTTTCCAGCTATGGATTTTAGATTTGCAATTGATATATTGTTCCGTCTTAGCCGAATTTGAAACAAAAGAAGTTTCCAATGAGTTACTCAAAGAAATGTTTTCCGCCTCCAAATGAAAATAGGAAGACACTTAGAAAAACTTGTTATCGGGTTTTAACGCACAAACATATGATTGTTAGAGTATCGACCTAAACCACTCGACCATTTTGCATGCTTTTGCAGGCTTTCTTTTAACTCTTGTGAAAGCAGTTTACTGTTTCATACTCGCTTTTGTTTATTGCGATACGACTATGAGTTCTCAGTGAATATTTAGACGTCACAGCTCTTGCAATGTATAAAAGTGTTTGTAGAATAAATCACATTCAATTTTACGTCCTAATAACATACGTAAATCAGGTTGAATTCATGAAATGATTGAGGTTGGAGTGAGCGTAAATGTTTTCATACTTACAAGGAAGGGTCACGCAGTGGCTCCGCTGAGATCGGAACGAGACCATTGTGTTTGCATTTTATATGTTATAACTAGATGGATCCCAAAGTTATACGTTGCCACCGGGCGGAATATCGTGAGTTACAACATATTTTGTAATGTAAGAACTACAAAAAATTACCATGCAGAATAGTTTGAACGGTCATTTGTTCGGAAATGGTTGAGTAAGTGAAAAACTCTGCCAACACTTATCCCACCATTTTCAACGAGAAACTTTTTGTGGTAAGAAAAAAATGCCCCAGGGTCCCCCGCGGGGTCCCAGATGGGGTCCAACTCAAAATTTTCAAATGGCAAGGGGGGTTAAGTGGCACATCATTTGAAATTTGTTGTAAAATGAAAGAAAATGCAGCAAGTCTCGACTCTCTACAACAACAGTGTGCAAAAGGGCGACGGGTCAAAGTGTAAACAAAAACTTAATTGGAAAGTCCATGACTACCCCTATAAATCGGAAACGGTAAGACAAATGTGGAAACAGGAAAGAAAGCGTGGCGTTATTTTCAAAGCACAACGTGAAAATGTCTTGTTCCAGAGCCCCTACATGGTCCCAGGTGGAGTCCAACTAAAAAGTTTAAATTGCCAAAAGAGGTAGGATATCGTTTGAAAGCTCTTGTTAAGTGAAAGAAGATGGAGCACGTCTCGACTTTCTACGACAACCCTGTCCAAAATTGCGGCGGGTCAAAATATAAGCAAAAGCTTAATTGAAAATCTACGGCCACCTTGAATCCAAGAGACAGCTTAAAACCTATATCGAAAGGATAGGCATACCAAACTGCTGAAGCTAGGAAAACCAAATTTGGCATGAATGTTGATCAGTGGATGACAAAAAGATGCGAAATGTTCAAAAACGAAACGTCTTGAGTTCAAAATGCCGTAGTATGTATCGAACGCATGTCCAGCTCAAACCACTGGTGTTGGAGGTAATCCAATATGGCTGCCAGCGTGAAAAATGAGTTTGTATATAAATATGTTATTTCTTGGAATACTGTAATTAAACCAACAAAGTTTGGCGCAACTCGAAGTACTGAAATGACTTACACATGGTTTGGTACTACTCGCCAATCTTGCAAATGATTTTTTTTTTTTTTTTGTATATTTGGTATTGCGATCAAACGAACGTATGACATACAAATGTAATACGAATACGCAGTTACGAATTACAATAGAGCCACCCACCTACTGGTGCAGCAAGTCCTTTATGCATGAACTACGTATGACAAAATTAGAGGAAGTCAGAGTTGTGTGTTCATCACATATTCGTTATATTAAAGTAAATGATGGCGACGTAACCAAACAAAACATATATGTGTTGTTACCGAATGAAATTATAGTTGAGGTGAATCGAAATTCAATTGTTCTTTAATTTTCCTATTGTTTCTAAATATATAATAGAGAAAAATAGAGATTTAAATTTGTACTGTTATGAACGACATAAGTTTTAACCGGCCATCTTGGATTCGAGGTGGCCATAATTTATCAAATAAGCTTTTGATTACTTTTTGACCCGCCGCAATTTTGGACAGAGTTGTCGTAGAGAGTAGAGACTTGATCCATCTACTTTCATTTAACAAGATCTTGCAAACGATGAGCTACTTAACCCCTCTTGCCATTTGAAACTTTTTAGTTGGACCCCACCTGGGACCATGTGGGGACCCTGGGACAAGACGTTTTACCTTAAATTATTGTGCTTTGAAAATAATGCCACACTTCCTTTCCTATTTTCACATTTCTCACCGTTTCCGATTTATAGGGGTGACCATTGACTTTTCAATTAAGTTTTTGTTTACATTTTGACCCTTCGCCATTTTGCACAGGGTTGTCGTAGAGAGTCGAGACTTGCTGCATCTTCTTTCATTTTGCAACAGCTTTGAAACGATGTGCTACCTAATCCCTCTTGTCATTTGAAAATTTTGAGTTGGACCCCATGTGGGACGCTGCGAGGATCCTGGGCAAACTTTTTTATCCGAAAAAGTGTGTTCTTGAAAATGACGGGATACTTATTATCCGAGTTTTCCATTTACCCAACCGTTTCCGAACAAATGATTCGGTCAAAATATTCTGCCAGCTTTGTAGTTCTTACATTACAAAATATGTTGTAACTCACGATATTCCGCTCGGTGGCACGTATAACTTTGGGATCCATCTAGTTATAACATATCAAATGAAAACACATTTGTCTCGTTCGGATCTCAGCGGAGCCACTGCGTGACCCTTCCTTGTTAGGAGTCTGGATATGTAAACCCGCTTAACGTAGGGATTTATTTCTGTGAAATTTGGGACATGGCGAATAAATACGAGTGAGCTTGAAAATGTGAAAGTCCATCTGAATTTGTTTTACAATCACTTCAAAATACAACTTTATATATACTTTTAAAAAGCCATCCCTATTTTAAAAAAAGAATTTTACTGTACTCAGGCTCGAACCACCTCCCTCCGGTTCTAGAACTCTAACAGCGCTATTAAGCACGCTTGACCACAGACTCAACTCACGAAAATGCGTTGTGATATAGCTAATAGAATCGCTCCAAGCGCAGGTTTACACTTGGAGTTTTAAATAGCCAGTTTCTGTCTTTTTCAGTAATTCCAACCGAAGATATTGACTGATTTCCCATACTGGAACTTTGCGTGAAGTGCGAATTGTATGCTCATTTCAAAAATGCACTATTTTCTGTTCTTTCAATTTTACGTACTTGTGAGTGTTCCTAAGACCTGTTGTGTGCAGCGATTTCCACACAGTTAAGCGTTTTACTAATCCCCGGAGGCATAATATGTTAAACGTAGGCAGCATTCTGTTGTTATCATAGTAGTCGCTTGTAAAGGCACACCTAGTATTAGTTTTTTTGTTCTTGTGTTGACCTTGAAGGACCAACAAATGCCTTTCGTGAAGCTACAAGTTTTCTATAACTTTATACTTTATAGCAAGAATATTAACTGCTATATAAGACACAATTATATACCTGTGGCGTGGAAGACCCTGGTTTCATTCCAACGGGAGCTCATGTGTTTCGGATTACATGTTAATCAGTAGGTCCCGTCGAATATAGCCTCGCTGCTGAAAAGGGCGCTAAACTCAAAATCAACTCAACTCGATAATTATCTATACATTGAATTTAATAATAAGGAGGGAGGCCGAATAAAGAGGGAAACCTTAAAATTTAAAACGTAGGGTCAGTGTGAGTCAGAGAGGTCACGGTGGGTGGTGTGTCACAGTGAGTCACGTCCTGTTGACCCACGACCCACTGACCCACTGACCTACTTACAAATCTTGACCCAATTGACTCACTCCATCTCTGGACTGTACACACAGATAAAGCAGACATATATGTAATCTGACCTTACTTCGCCTTCACTAATTTAAGATAATCTACAAAAAATGAAAGAAAGCAATTTCAAACGCAAAAATATAGAAATGTATTTTCAACGGAACAGAAAAAAAACGTAACAGCCCATATTTGAACCCGGACTTCTCACTCAACAAGCAGACGTCTTACCGACTTACCCACGGCATATCTTCCGACTTCTGGTTTTGAAACTTTATTTACATTGCGTGTGTTACGTAACAACGTTACGAGATGTCCTTACTGTTGTGTTAACACGCGTTCCGTAAATTTACGAAGTCCCTTTTTTAATCCTCAATCAATCCGACACACAAACACACACACACATATATATATATATATATATATATATATATATATATATATATAGATAGATAGATAGATAGATAGATAGATAGATAGATAGATAGATAGATATGTTGGTGCACCAGTAAGCTCCCAAGAGTACAGATTAATTCATTCTTAATTTTAATCTACAGAACAAATGCTTTTTATGAAAGCAAGGGAACTGCTACCCATAGATGGCTAAGTGAGGTAAATAAAATTTAAACTTCAAATGGAACTGGGGTGGCTCACCGACAATGGCTGATTTAACACGTTTGATAACAGCGCGGGTAATAACCTATTTATAGATGGAGCCTGTGTAGGTAAGTGGATACCGCGTGAGACTGTCATTCTAAGGGTCTGGGGTTCGAGTCTCGGCCTAGACTGAGTTAAAATGTTTTCAAGGAATTCAACACTATAAATGATGTTCGCTTTTGATACTGAAAGAGATTTATCCTATGAAGGGAGAAAAACCAAGACGGGGGCAGGGGGAAAGACGGACACTGTTTATCCTTAAGTGTTAATATTTAATTTATTCCCATGTCTTTTCCTCTTTTCTTTCCTTCTTTTCTCATTTTGTTTAGCTTTCCGTACTTTTTCGGTTTCTGCATGAAGCGTATTATTCTTTTCGTTTTCTTTGCATTAATTCCTATCTCTTTGAACTTAATGTGAATGGAATTTCTGCAGATTTATCTCGTGGTTGTTTCTCTAAATGATGCTCTCAGATAGTAATACTTTTTCCTCCAAATGGAGGAATATCCTGGCATGTTATGTTTTCGGGCACGTATTCGCTGTCATGTTGGTTGTCCAACTATCAGAAATCGAGTGAAACTATTCTGCTACTGGAAAAAGCTATCATTTCTTATGTATCCAACATCCATTTTCTACTGTCGCTGACTGTACATAAGCTGGCCATGGAGGTTGGTGTTTCCCGTAATACAATGCAGTCTTGTGCGGAAAAGTAAGTATCATATTGTGCGTGCACAATAGGTCCTGCGAGTTCTTTCTGGAGGCAAAACACTTCTCCACATGGCTGCATTTATACAAGATACATCGTATATATCACTATGCCGAAGTTGGTGACGTCTTTCCCTTGCACATTGTGGCAGAGGCCGAGATATAGTGTCACTATTTCGAATCCCCAGAAAAAGCAGTAACAATACAGTGAAGCCACCTGCCATCACCAATAGAAATGAAAATGAAAATGTAACCATCCTTCGGCAAGATTATGCTTACAGCATTTTTCGACCATCAAGAACCATTGTTCTCAGATCTGAAAAAACCTTATTATGATACTGAGTGCAGGATACTAAACTGTGATGCTCAGCAATTTGAATGCGGCCGTACGAAGAAAAAGCTCCAGGATGTTTATATCTGTTGTCCTAATTGTTCATGAAAGTGTTCGCCTGCATGTGGCGGGCAGTGTGCATTAAGAAAAAAAAAACAATGCGAAGTTATGTCTTACACATCCTACATCCCTGACTTATTACCATGTAGCTTCCACTTGTGCGTATAATTGAAATGAAATCTCGCTTTACGGCGATGGTGAAGTGGAAGGTTCAAATGATGGAATTGCTCGGTGCACATCTGAAATCCTTCTCGACCGAAAGGCAGTAGGAGGAGGATTTTAGATTTCTGGGCTTTCGGTATCAACCATTTAGCCCGTCACGTTTGAGGGATGACGTCTCTCGGCGAGCACACTATCCGGGGAAAGGAAAGGAAGACAGGATTGGGGAAGGAAGGAAGCGGCCTGGAACCTATAATTTAGGTACCATCCCAGCATTTGTCTGGTAAGAATGAGGAAAACCCGGAAGGCAGTAAAATACCCATCTCAACCAGTATGGTGACTGCTTACTTCCAACATCTATAACACTTGTGACCCTTAGGTATTGTGTTTTCTTTTGTATATGTACCGTGCTCCCAGTGTTTTGTATTTTCAATTCACATCATGTGCAAGTTTCATTTGAACATACTTCGTAATTATGTTTCTTTTAGCGTAAGGGGTATAACCATGAAAATTAAGTTAAAGATTTCATTTTATTTCATTTTCTATAAGAATCAAACGTAAAAACACTCAGAAAATAAAGTTAATCATCTGATTTCATGTATTTATTCCTCCATTCTTCAAGTAATGTACGCCTCCTACAGTCTAACCAAATTGTTCACATTCTAACCAATAACATGTTTACTTGAATTTCCAGCAGAAACTCCTACACAAAACTTGCATCAATTTTGTACAGATAAGTTTTATTTGATTTGTTCTTACTAAATTTTATATTTAGTCATTCAAAGAGAAAGTTTAAGTTATCGATGTACCAACGTCATGTACACTCGTGGTACATCAGATGGTTGGTAAATGACTAACCAAGGCCTTGTGCGCCCATCAAATACTGTACTTTGATACAAAACTTATAATTGTAACACATGAATCAGACGACAACTAATCATTTCTATTAAAAATTATAGAGTTTCAACAAGAATATGGTTGTCATACCTAAGCTGTAGTAATTTGAAAAACCTGATTGTTTTAGTAATAGCACAAGAATTATAGGGAGAACTCATTTTATATCATGACATAATAAATACTCATGAAATTGTAATATAGATATTTTTATAAAAAGGCCTTGTGTCCATTAAACAAATTAAACATAACTTTCTTACAAGGCTGTCTAATTCTTTATTCTCGTTAATTTATAATAAAGAATTAGACAGCCTTGTAAGAAAGTTATGTTTAATTTCTGTGAAATTGTAATGTTAGAAATGTAAACAATTCAACATCAAAACAATTGCAAATCAAAATTCGGCTATTACCGATTCTGTTTTGTTTTAGCTCTAAATTACCACAAACAAAGCTACGTATGAGAGGCTGATTTGCTGCTGTAAATAGTAACACATGTACTCTCAGACTAATTAATTCATCACTGGAAGTATAATCATTACTACCATATATCAACTCAATACTAAGAAGCAATAACAAGATAGAAATCTATGTAACCACACTGCTGTTATGGTTAATAAAATATACGAATTATTTCTTTTAAAATATTAAACAAAACTGTTGTTCTTGAATGAACAATCAAAAACATTTACTTTAATATGTCACGCTCATCGACAACGCTTTATTATTTTGACAAATCTGACATTTATTTTAGAGTTATTGTATTGGCCTAAACTGAGTCGCCACCACGTTTACGCAAAACGTGGAAAAAAAGTATTTTAGTTCCAGATTCTTGATTTCAGAAGCAAATAACCATGAAGATCTATACGATCACATTGCACGGTACAGTATGAGAATAAACCGTGACTAACTGACGGAATGTATGTAAGTTTTCAAGTAAAATACGAATTTCTAACAATAAACTTAATACAAATCAATAATACCGTTTGGTTACCGAACTTAGTCAAGAATTCCGCATCTAGCATTTCCATGATCAGAACTTCCCTTGTTATAACTCTAAAATTACTATTTATATATCCAGCATTCGCCACAGCTCCTTAATTCCACAAAGACAACGTATATTAACTATAAATTCTATCATATTTCAAATACATTCTTAATTCTTCCATTAATACATTTATCTTTAAATATTCATATTCATAATTATATCTTTTATTCCTTTTATATATAGCCTCTGTATAAATAATCATCGTTACGGCGTTGCTGTATATGCTACTTAACTTCATAATTCAATATTTAAATTTCATGGATTAACTCAGTCTCACACAAAGGAATAGATTACATCTAATGATATGCGGATTCATATGTCATTCAATCATGTAGATAACGATTCAGTAACAAAATAGGCATTACGATTATTATAAAGTCGTGCCGAAACAAATAAATATTTTCAAAAGATTTATATTGATTAAATTGTAGAAGGTTACTAAAATTTGGATTTTATACTTGTAGATTACACAATAGTTTACATTAGAACCATTTTACGGTGATGTGGCGGTAGGGAAGAGTAAGGGCCTAAGCCCTAGAAGAAAGTATTTAACTCTGCATATTCATTATTTTCTTAGCACCTTTAAAATATACACAAACGTTCGAAACTTAAATAATTATAAATTAAATTATGTAACCTTTGGTCGATTACAATTTAAACACATTAATCACTTCTGAAGATTATTATTTTAATTAAATTTTCCGTTAAACGTAACAGATTGACAATTTTCAATCACAATTACAATTCTTTTTTCTTAATATTCTTCTGTTTCTTAATATTCTTTCTTCTTCATTTAATATTTAAATAAATTAATTTCTGGTACCGACCAAAATTAAGTTGACATATGACAAAACATATAACAAATAAAATTTACATACTGAACAACACGAATATAAACACAGAAAGCAAAGACACAAATAAACAAACAACATGACAAGCAAAAGGAATAAACAAGGTATAAACAAGAATAGTTGTGGGGCATAACAAATATGTACCAAGAAATTCAAGTGACGTTAGAAACAAAATAATTTCAAGAAAAACCCAAATCACAAACAGTCTACAAAGACGTGTTACGTACTGGTTGTTTTCCGTGTCCAGAGACTGAAGGTAGTTCTCAAAAGAATATATAAACTCAAGAAAATTAGAACAAATTATCTTATTTTATTTATACTCCACATTAACGACTGTTATCTTATTCCTTGTGAGATTGGGGAGACGGTTTCGAATCTTTGAAAATGTAAATTACAAATTTTTCCTAATTAATTATTGTCTCTTGAGAAGTAATTCTCATGATGGTCCCTTTTGACAGGCCTCAATGTTAAAGCTCTTAAAACTAATAAATTTTCTTAAATTTCACTTGTTTATTATCATAAATAAGCACTCAAAATAAGTACAGTTAATCTATCATTAGTATTTCTTGATTGCAAACTGTCTGCTTAAATAATTTGTAATTTATATCAAACTAAAAACTTTGTAATAAATCATATTTCTGGAATTCTTTTCATTTAAGGTAATAACAATCATTAGTTCAGTTTATTTAATGTTAAAATAAGTAATTTATGTTTGCTTAATGTAATTTGCGTGTATTTAATGTTAATGAGTCTGTGGAGCTTTGAAATGAAATGTGCATACTACCAATAATTATAATCGGTATACATATTCATTCATTGTCTTAATCACATCAATGAAACATATTGAGAATAGCAATTTTATTAAAAAAATTAGACACTACAGGACAAGGGTTAGTCGTAAGTCTTGCAATATTTTGATACACAACATATATGTATTTGTACATGAAAGCAGATGAAGGTTCAAAGTATATCCCCTCGTGTTGGACTGTATGCAGCCATCTTTCTGTCAGTTTCTCGGCTGCACGTTGATACCACGTCTTGTCTATAGAGGCAAAGATGTTACTCACTCCTCTTTCCAACTCCTTCTAGTTGGTGAAGAATCATGATTTTAAGATGTGTGCCAAGAATGGAAACAAATAGTAATCTGAAGGGGCAAAGTCAGGGTTATACGCCAAGGAGGCATCAGTTTGATTACATTAAGTTCCTATAGTTATTTTTGCTTTTTTCTGTTGCAGCAGGGTACATTTTCGGTTCATTGATGTAGGATAGTTTTGGAGTGATGCAGCATACATCTGCTTCAACTGTTCGGAATATAGGGTGGTAATGATGAACGAGGTATTAGAAACGAACTCAAAGTCAATTACCGCTTCAAAGTTCTACCACACATGAAGTATGTCTTTATGCTCGATTTTGTTCTGTTTGGCGACCAGTTCTGGAAGTTGTCCCTTATTCAACCACTGTTTTTGGACATTCGGAGATCGAAAAATCAGCCAATTTTCTGTGTATATGACAATCCGTTTAAGAAAACGCACATCATGCGGATTTTACAGCTGATGTCGGCACACATTCACTCTCCTCTGAACACGAACTAGCGTCAACTCATGTGACACAATCCCATACCTCCAGATGGTTGTTCAAGTGTTCGTGAAAGTGAAGCGCAACAATGGATGGATAATCCGTGTTGGCATGACAATCATCGTGTGCTGGTTGATGGATTTTTCTCAATGGTGTGTTGTATTACCTCAGAACTTTGACAGCCGGACTTTGACCGATCTTCGACATTTGTACAAATTTAAACGACATTTCTTGAACGAACTAGTTCCTGTCCTGCTGTCCACTGATGGTCAGGTAGAATTAAGATAACTCGTTCCTGCAATTCATTCCTAATATATTCGGAGTCGTCGCCTTGTGACCTCTGTGTTCTCTATTTTCTATTATCTGCATTTTGTGCAAAGTTTTGTGCATAGTATGCATATTAAATAGTAATTTGATAGATAAGCTTACAATAATAATAATAATAATAATAATAATAATAATAATAATAATAATAATAATAATAATAATAATAATAATAATAATAATAATAATAATAATAATAATCTAAAAGAAATGTTAAACTGTTGCTTAGGGACTAATGTTGCATACGAACTGTGTTCCGGTCGGATACTAATTTGAAGGAACGAAGTTCCGATTAATCAGTGCCCATTTAAAGATTTGATTTTGTAGCCCAAATTAGAGGTCTGCAAGGACTTGGGACGAGCCCGCAGGTTGGACTCGAGCTTGCAAAGCATGTACAATTTCGGGCCCGGGCCGAGCTCAGGCTGTAAATTTTTATATATACAACCATACTTCTCGGGCCTTTTCGGACCTAACTTTGTACATATACTGTATAATGTTATTTATTGGACGTTCTTTATGGAGAACTTTTAAAACATAACTACAAACTTAAACATCTAATTGATGTAAATTAAAATATAATTTTGCGTTAATATTTTTTCTGTTCTGTAATTCTGTAATTCGGGCTTATTTAGGGCTCCGTTGAATATTATATGAGCTTGGACCAGGCTCGGGCCTAAATGTTAAAACATATTTCAGACTCGGGTCGGGTCTCACATTATAAATTCACGGGCCGGGCCAGGCCCGGGCTAAAACTTCCGGCCCGTACATACCTCTAGCACAAGTTTCACGCTAAAGTAAATTACCAATAATTGCCATGTGTTCTTAGCTTGGTATAATCCGGTTTTAAAGATTCTAAGAACTGTTCCGATTTCAGGTTCAGCAAATACGTTAGCTATAATCTACAAATTAGTATAAGAATCATTCAGGTCTTACGTTCTTGTTTGTGTGGGTAAAATATACTGTGTGTGAATCACACTATGAAAAATACATTATTGATAATCTTTGCATGTTTTGGAATATTGATAATTTATTTAATTAGATTTCTGGCATGACAAAAAGTATATTTTTTTTTTACTTCCCTTCAGCTTGTCGTCAAAGATAAAAAAAAAAATAAATAAAGCTTACGGCTAGGATTGGCATTATTGTCAAGCTTCTTTGTTCTTTTTTTCATAATAAGTGGAAACATATCGCTGTCATTTTCCCCATAACTTACCAATATGATCAAAAGCATGCATGCTAAAGCATTACTTTGAACATACATCAATATACAAGTAGGCCTCTGATTACATTGACTGAAATTGATGCATACATGTATAAATTTTTTTTTTTTTTTTTTTTTTTGTTTTGACCATAGATTTATGAACAAATTGCAATGCTCTGTGTGCAATATTCGTTTATATGTGATTTGTATTCCCTGGGAACATACAAATCCAATATCTCAATGTCCACTCTCACTTCTCAGCCCCCCTCCTTCGCCTCCCCCCCAACGCATCTCCGCTGCAGCACATAAACCTCTCTCTCCCTTAACATCCCTCAACAACGCCTGAGGTCACAATATTTCATCAGACTTCCATTGCACTCATTTAGTACAAAGTCTATCCATTAAAAAAAAAAAAAATCTGGTTCACATTGTTGCCTCTTTTTAAATTTTTGGAGGACTGGGTATAATTGTTAATCTTATCATTGATAAACGTTACATTTATCTCTCTCATTTGAGAGGTTTTGTTTAAAATCCAGATATATATATATATATACTTCGAAAATTTTAATTGTTAGTGATTTTTACGTTCTAAAATATTAGTAACTAGTATTTTTAATTTATCTCAGCAATATAATGTGCATAGTTCCATTTCGATAACACTGGTATACAAAATTTTGCTTATTATTATTTCTTGATGAATTTTTATGTATTTTGACCCCCTGAACACGAATCTGGCATTTATTTTTATGTAGTGTCAATATTTTCAATGATATAAGCATGTTTTATTTTTCTCCTATACTGATTTATGCAGAGTAATTTGCGTCCTTTTACTTCGATACTCGCTAGGTGGTATCGCATTTGTTATTAAAGATAATTGTTCGGAGTACTAAACAGAGAATATAGATTCTAAAGATACATAGCAGAATTGTAAATTGATTAAATAGAGTTATTCAAGTGTGAAGCTGATTTTGGAGAAAACAAAATATAAGGGACATCAATGGGACTGTGTGGGGATTTCAAAATTATTGGTTTTCTTCTTGGGTTGCAAAGTGGTTATACTAAATATTCCTGCTTTTCTATGTCTGTGGGACAGTCGGACAACTAACCAGCATTATGATCAAACCACGTGGCCTGAAAGAACGGAGCTTATTCCAGGAACACATAATGTGATAAATGAAGCATTAGTGCCCAGGGAGAAGATTCTCATGCCAACATTACATATTAAGCTGGGATTGGCAAAATAATTTGTGAAAGCTCTGGGTCGCAATTCACCTGCCCTACAATGTATCAAACAAATGTTTCCAGCTTTATCAGAGGCAAAAGTTCTGGCTGGCATTTTCACAGGGCCTCAGATTCATGTCATGCTTAATAGTGGTCCACTTAAACAAAAAATGACGGAGTTGGAAAGAAACGCTTGGGGGGGGCTTTCATAAATTGGTGACGGGATTTCTTGTGCAGAACCGAAGTGAAGCGTTTGAACACCAAGTTAAGACACTCATTGATCAATATCGAGCATTGGGATGTAGAATGTCTTTAAAATTACATATGCTACATTCGTACTTGGATTTCTTTAGGAAGAATTAAGGAGATGTTAGCGAAGAGCAGGGGAACGTTTCCATAAGGGCATTGAGGTAATGGAAAGCAGATACAAAGAAAGGTGGGACTGTGCAATGATGGGTGATTATATTTGGGGGTTAGTCCATGACGAAGTAAACGTTTTCCACAAAAGAAAAAGAACCACTAACTTTCACTTTTGACTACGGAATTCCAGTACTTGATGAACACTTTCCTCCAATCTCAGTACTTTTGTATATAATTTTTATAAGAAATGTAATATTCATATATTTTAGTATTTATGTATTGTTATGTAGATTTTTGTTACCCAGAAAGTTGATGTCCAAAATATGTTATGTTTGTAATTCCATGTTCCTATAAGACACAATTGTATAATATATTACTGTTTGAGTAAAATCTAATATGCTTATAGCATTACAAATTTTGACATTACGAGAAAGTAACTGTCATACTCGTGTTCAGCGGGTGCAAATCATTAAGAAACCAATGAAAAATCAACAGAAGCACGGTTACAATGTTTGTGTTATGCTTGTAATTCAATGTTCCTGTAAGACACAATTGTATAATATATTACTGTTTGAGTAAAATCTAATATGCTTATAGCATTACAAATTTTGGCATTACGAGAAACTAACTGTCATACTCGTGTTCAGCGGGTGCAAATCATTAAGAAACCAATGAAAAATCAACAGAAGCACTACTAAAATGTTTGTGTTATGCTTGTAGTTCAATGTTCTCGTAATATACAATTGTATATGTTACTGTTTTAATAAAATCTGATATGCTTATATTATCACAAATTTTGACATTACGGGAAAATAACTACCATACTCGTGTTCAGCGGGTGCAAATCATTAAGAAACCGACGAAAGACCAACATAAGCACAACCTTGATCAAAATTTGTATACCAGTGTAATATTTCACGAAAAAAAAGTATAAGAAATTTCTCAATATATATTTCAATTTTTTCTTTCAAATCTTTTCTGTTTTTTGATGCAGTAAACATTTTCTATTAATTATAATTATTGCTACATATGGTATTGGCATTCTACAGAATTCAGCATAATGATTATACCCTTTCTGAATTCGCCACAATGCACGTTCCATTCACAGAAGGCGTTTGACTGTATGTCGTTGAGTACAACTAGCTGTGTAATTATAATTGTGATTATGGTATAGAGCAGTGAACACAATATTTGTGTGGGAAAGCATTTTCAAGAGTTGCGATCGTTCCGTAGCGAGTCAATTACCAAGACCTGCTATAATGTCTTTCCTTGGAGAACTCTGAAGATGAAGTCTTAATACACAAGTTGCAGATGACATAAGGAATTGATAGCATTACAAACTTACCTCGAATTTCGAAGTATCATGTAAATATACAGTAGCAGTTGATGGTCTGTATTTTACAGTAGACAGCTAGAGCAATTGACCCGACTCAGTTTGTTACTGATTTCAATATGTTAACATTTTAACATGAAACGATTACTTATTGTTGCTTAGGGATGCGCACGAGACGATACAGAATTTTTCTGACAACATTCGAATTGAGATACATCTCTTCCAATAGAGATATATACAATTTTCGAGTCGAGACACCACTTTTACGCCACATTTCCGAGACGAGACAGCCTGAAATCTTGTTTCGTGCGCATCCCAACTGGTGCTAGTTCACATGATAGTTATTGAACGAAAGTGATTTCTTGAATTCTATTTTTATTTCTTGTAACGTATAACTAGAGCTATTATCTCAGCTCAGTTCGTTAATAGAGTAAACATTTTCAAATTTTAACGTCCGTCCGTCCGTTACTCCATAGAATCATTTGAACGAAAACTATTTTTGAATTAAGTTTTTGGTGCTATACACTGGTGAAGAAAACGTCATTTCCGCTTCCTGTTCAGCTAGCTGGTTACAAACAAACCAACTCTGAGTGGGTTATATGAACAAGCTTACATGGTACTCGCTTTTGAAAATCATTTGTTTCGTTTCCGGATATAATCTTAACAGTTTAAGAGGTACATTTAATGTTTGTTTTCCCAAGAATGAAATTAGAAATATTGTACTATATAGTATATTATAGAGAAACAATAACAAAACTACACTGTGCAACAAGCGATATAATGATTAATTATTTGTTGGACGAACAAATATACCTTGATCTTTTTGAAGGACACTTTCTCTCCTACCATATTCTGTCAGAAAGAAATTACACATACACATATTTTTAGCAAAAGCTCCCTTGCTCTATTTTTTCGTTTGTTTGTTTGTGACATTTTAAGGCTAATTTCGCTAACTGTTTAATATATATTAATACTCAGAACACTGTAGAATCGTTCCTTAGTAAACTGATAATTGAATCACATAAAGGCATATAATCTTCGAACTGTGCCTGCCCCAACACGGAGTTTAATTCTCGCCTACCTCTGCTCTTTCCGATCCTTACCAGCGTAAGTTCGATAACAATTTTACCTTTGTGGTTACATATATGTAAAAATTTGAAACTCTTGATACCATTGAGATTTGCAGGCAATGGATGGTTTTAAAATTGGTAAATCGGCATTACCCATATATGTAAGACAACCGCATTTAAGTAATCACAACCTAACCTAATCGTACCTTACAGCATATGAAGTTTGGTAAAAGTATAGTACAGGCAATATAGTGAAGTTTAAACCGGACTCATCTCGTTTGACATAAACTATAATTGCTCCATCCTATCGATCTACGCTAAGTATGCATGAAAAATACGGGATCATTTTTTTTTTTAAATATGTCTGATCTACGAAAACAGTTCTGTACAATAAAATTATTTATGGAGAGGGAGAACATAGAAACAGCGTTAAAAATGTGCCATGGTTACTAAGAAATTGAAATGCAAACCCACTTGTAGTAATTACTAGCCCAGGCTAGTGTACGCTTTTCGTACTTGTCTTTCTTTCCACGCATACCCAACTTCACTGATCCGCCTTCTCCCTACAGATGCATCCTTACATGCGCTCAAACTTCAAGCTGCTTTTAATCATCATAGATGTAGTGTTACGTGAAGTGACCACCGAGCATAAGTTGGTACGTATTTTCAATATGAATTTTAATACATGTATATGCTGGCATGTTACAAATCTGTACGTCATTTATGGTAGACGCAAAGAAAATAATTGAGATGACATTAGGACATTAGATAGGACAGTTAGAGTGTTACATCTTTTAAATAATTATTTCTGGTGGCGCATTTCAACTTTACCAGTGCCAAGCAGGGATTGAACTCCCGCTAACAAAAGAAAGAAGAATAAATTAGGAAATTATTTCCATGAAGAGATGATAAGTTTCTAAGATCTAGTATTCGTAATTGTATGTTCTAAAATGCATTCGTTACTTTAACGCTGTACTACTTTGCTCCGATTATCTGATTACTAAAAATTAAAAAAAAAAATCAAGTTCTTTTTCCATAATAAACATTTTCACTGAAGCTTAAAAAAAAATCAGAAATACAAAGATATTACTAAGGGGCGCTCATGTACGTGCATTCTCTGTCACTTGTTGCTCAGCAAGTTATTGACGATTGCAGTAATTAAAATGGAGAGTAATTTTCTTGCATATTATGATAAATATAGGCTTCCTATAGCTACGCATAGAGTAAATATATTCACTGCTGTTCGTGAAAAATGTCGCCCTTTTTTCATAATTTTAAGTTCCTCTTTTCACAAAACACACAGGTACTATATACAACGTCATTGTAACTGCCTTAACAACCACCCTAGCAACAGATTGTTTGTAACCAATATGGCTGCGCCCAGTAAAATTCACAGCAGACGACTTCAGCAGCGTATAGATAGATAGAATGATTATCTCGACTAGGCTCGTTAATGATGTCAATCCGTTTATCTTCTTCACAGCTTAAACTTTTCATATGTTATTTTCCATTAATTAAAGGTAGTATGAGTTACAGACCTTGCCGATAGATGCCAGGGATTCACATCTACCAGATGAAATTGAAACTTCTAGTGAATGTTTCTTTTTGCTGTCTACCAGTTTATTTTATATGAATTCTTCAGAGATGCATTAATATTGAAAAGCAAAGATTTATTTTTTTTACTCAAACACTACTCAAACCTTCAAGAACATTTTTGAGATTAAAGATTAGGCGATTGCACAATCATGCGACTTACGGCTTCAGCCGCGCCTAGGAACTTATGTTCCTTATAATGGCTTGAAAAAATGTTTCCACATAACGGTGCACGTTAAAGTCAACGTAATAAGTCACCAACCACATTTTTTTCTATCTTCTCAGTGTATTATTTAGAGACTGCAAATAATAGTTTTAAAAGGCATTTAATTTCAATTTCTAAAGCTGAGAAAATATTCACAAAACTATCGAGGATTTTATTTTTTAGTCTGTTATATCGCACACGATAACGTCGTCCCTTCGGGAGTGATATAGATTGTAAACTTTGGTTATGCTGCATGTTACAAGATTCCATCGACGATTTGTACCAAATTTCACAAAATTAAATCCCCACGTTAAGCTGGTTTACATATCCAGGCTCCTAACTATGAAAACATTTACGCTCAGTCCAACATCAAACATTTCACGAATTCAACCTGTTTTACGTATGTTATTAGGACATAATATCGATTGTGATTTATTCTAAAAACACTTTAATACATTGCAAGAGCTGTAACGTCCAAATATTTACTGAGAACTCATAGTCGTATCGGAATAAACAAAAGCGAGTATGGAACAGTAAACTGCTATAACAAAAGGCAAAAGAAGATGTACAAAGGCATACAAAACGGTCGAGTGGTTTGGGTCGATTCACTATCAATCACATGTTTGTGTGTTCAAACCCGGTAGCAAGTTGTTTCTTTTTAAAGTGTCTTCCTATTTTCATCCGGAGGCTGAAAATATTTCTTTGAGTAACTCATTGAAAACTTCTTTTGTTTCAAATTCGATTAGAACGGAACATTATATAAATTGCGAATCTTAAATCCATAGCTAAAAAAATGAAGTATACTCGCTACTCTATTATCCTCTGATTTGTAACGAAAAACTATTTATAAACAGTGGTGACTTCAGAAAATTATCCTCGGGGGGAATTTCAATATGCGGGTGGAGGGCAACCATTGGTAGTCCACATTGAGCACGATCGAATACATGGTCCTGAAGGCGGAAATTTCTTAGCTCGAGAGGGGTCTCAAATTCTCCCTCAAATCACGTCCTGAAAGCATCATTGCTTAAAAGCTTTTCGTAACAAATATAATATTACACTTGTTTCTCGTTCTACATTTAGAATGGGTAAAATCATAACTTATAGAGGATTATAATAAAAGTATAAAAACTACAATACCAATCATGTATAAATTATCTTGTAAGTTACCAACTTTGGGTCAGATTAAAACTCAAATATTTGTTTTCGGATTGCACTTAGAAGTAAGTCCTCTCTATATAATTCTGATTGGAAAGCCATGTTTCACACTAATTAATTAATCAATATTTATACGAATATTTTTTTATTTTACTATTTTTACTATTCAATATTATATACACTTCATTTCCAAAATCAAAATCTCGAAAATGTATATTGCACGAGTGCAGACTCGCAAATAAATGATTATTTATCATATATATTGGTCTCTATTCGAAATTCTATTTAATCAAATCCGACAAGAACACAGACAGAAACAGGTGAAAGAAAGAGAGAAAAAGGCGTTGTAGCCGGCGGGGACTCGAAGTAAGTTCGAATGGTGCTTTACAAGCCGAACGCCTTAGACCACTCGGCTATGGTAACCACTAGTGATTGTAGCAAAGGCTTCGAGCAGTAGTTCTTATTACAGAATAACATTTTCTATTGCCTAAAATTTAAACCTAATTTACTTTGATATAATATATCTATTAATTTGTTACATGAACACGTTTTCGTTACTTTGATGAATGATGTATGTTGTTGATATAGATTCTATTACACGTTCTTTCGTAAATATTATAGAAAGTATCAGTGTTATTTATGATCTTTCATGGAAATTGACTGGCGCATGCGCAGTACACAGACAGTTCAATTGGAAGGTGAAGAAGGAAACGCTAACACACTGTTAGAATGTTTCCCTCGCAAGCAGTAGTTCCCAACCGAAGGACGGCGGGACGCACTTCGTCCTCCTGGGGTGGCGTGAAGGGTTTACGAAGTCCCTTCCTTGTCTTATTTTCTTGAATGATTATACACAATATCCAGTCACATCTTCTACACATTTGGAAGTGATAAATCGTAGTATAAATAAACCGTCCTCCACATACAGTGATTGTTGCTTTTCCAAGATTATAAACTGAAACACTTTTTATTTCAATAGAATATAAAAGTTTCAATGGGAGGGGTTACAACCCCCTCAACCCCCTGGGTCTTCGATATGTCACCGCTTAAACTGTAACTTTCAAGTTAGGACCGAAAAATTGAGACATGTGACCTACTAAATATATTTTATTTCATTATACATTTCCATAAATAAAATATCCACAATTACAATGATAGTAAATGCTAAGTAATTATTGTAAATCTTTGTACTTTCATTTTCCCTCTTTCTTCTCAATTGAGCTCGAAAAATGTAAAAATGGAAGGTTACGAACTTCAAATATTACGTATATTTTAGCGTATTACGGAATTATATTTAATAGAATCCGGCAGGATCACAAACAGAAACGTCAAGAAGAGGTAAAACTAAATTGTACTGTGGTGGGATTCGAACTACTCTTGAATGGTGCCTCAGAATCTCTAGCCGAATGCCTTAGTCCACTCGGCTAATGTGACAAGTTAAAAATATAGTAAGCGTGTTTCATGTTCAATCTTTTGTTACAGTATGAAATTTATTTTGTATTCTCGGAAGTTTAAGCCTATTTTGGCCTGATGTAATAGTCTGTTGAAATTGTTTTATGTTTACGGTATTCTTTTCTTTGACGAATGATGTTGTTAATATAGGTTCTATTGCGTATTCGTTCATAAATATTACAGCAATTGTCAGGATTATTTATGATCTTTCATGAAAATTGACTGGTGCCTGCGCAGTAGAAACAGAAAGATGCACTTTACCGACATTTGTCATACACGCCAGAACGCAAATTTCTAACAGGTTCTCAAAATGCCTCGTTCTAAAGGTTGTGGAGAACTGTCTGTTGCTCTGAGAGGAGAAATCATAGGCCGAGCAAAAATGGGACAAACTGTGCCTCAGATTGCTAGAGATCTGGGATGTGACAAGAAAACGGTCAAGAAATGGGTTCAGCGACATGAAGAAGGAGGTGAATAGTTCAGGTCTCGGTCAAGAAATGGAAGGCCAAAAGTGACAACTGCAGCTCAAGATCAAGCTTTAGTTACAGAAGTAATCAACAGACCTCTACGCCACACGTCAATCCTCTTGGACAAAGCCAGAGAATATAATTGTTCTCACAAAACAATAAGGAGAAGATTATTGGGGGCTGGTCTACACTGATCAAGACCCGCTAGGAAGACTCTTCTGACTCACAAGGCCAGACGAATGGGATGGGCACAGAATAACATAACCCAACCTCAGTCATATTGGGACTTAGCCATCTGGACCGACGAGAAGGTTTTCAAGTCTAACCAACAAGGCAGAGTTATATTGTATAGACCGCGCGGAACCAGGTATGCTGAACAAAATATTATCAGAACTTCTTGTTCAGGACGAATATCAGCACACTTTTGGGGATAAATGACGGCTGCTGGTCCTGGAGATTTGGTTGCGGTGCCTGAGAGAATGAACAGCAGTGTTTACATTAATATCCTCGAAAATACGTTGTTACCGTCCTTAGAAAGAAACTTCCCCGAACAGGAAGAATATATATTTATGTATGACAACAGTACTGTTCACACTTCCCGGCAAACACGAGAGTGGCTAAGTGAACATCCAGAGTTAATTTGTATTGAGTGGCCCCCTCTATCCCCAGATTTGAACCCAATTGAACATCTGTGGGCCTACATGGTGCAAGAATGGAAAGAGAGGCGTGAAGACAGAGACCAAACGTTTCTTCAAAATCATGTTATGGAACTGTGGCAACATTTTCGTGACACACCGTCGTATTGCTCGAGACTTGTATCTAGTATCCCCTCCAGACTTCAAGAAGTTACTGACTCTGGAGGTGACTACACGAAGTACTAGTGTGTTATTTTTTGTGTAAACATTTATTTAAGTTTCATTTATTTATTATATTTTTCAAGAGCAATACTTTCGTTTTTCATTCTTTTCCTTTGCTTGTTTACTTATTAGTTCGTTAAAACGTAAAGGAAGAGTAGTATTTGTGAATTTACTTTGAACGTTTCTAAGAATACATTTACTTTTTTTTCTTACTCTATATCATGCCCAATATTGCTTTCATTTCAGTTAATTAATAACTTTATTTCACATCTCGGATAAAAGTATTATTGTCTTTTTAACGATATTTTTCCTTTTGATTGTGTAATTTCTAGTTTCATTGAATTATCTCAATTCGAATGAATAAGTCACATTTTGTTTATTGTCCCTTCCTTAGCTAAGTTCGAATTCGAGAACAATGTGGTGTAATATACGTTCTTTATTCTTCATACTGTGCAGTAATGACAATATTAATTATTTTTCATGAGTCCAGTTGATTAGTAAGAACTTGGACAAACATTAACCTGGTGATTCTTTACGCAATGACAAGCGTAAAATACATTTTAGCTGTTCTTTATACTTCACAGCGATGAAACATTCTAACAGTGTGTTAGCGTTTCCTTCCTCGCCTTCGAATTGAACTGTCTGTGTACTGCGCATGCGCCAGTCAATTTCCATGAAAGATCATAAATAACACTGATACTTTCTATAATATTTACGAAAGAACGTGTAATAGAATCTATATCAACAACATACATCATTCATCAAAGTAACGAAAACGTGTTCATGTAACAAATTAATAGATATATTATATCAAAGTAAATTAGGTTTAAATTTTAGGCAATAGAAAATGTTATTCTGTAATAAGAACTACTGCTCGAAGCCTTTGCTACAATCACTAGTTGTTACCATAGCCGAGTGGTCTAAGGCGTTCGGCTTGTAAAGCACCATTCGAACTTACTTCGAGTCCCCGCCGGCTACAACGCCTTTTTCTCTGTTTCTTTCACCTGTTTCTGTCTGTGTTCTTGTCGGATTCGATTAAATAGAATTTCGAATAGAGACCAATATATATGATAAATAATCATTTATTTGCGAGTCTGCACTCGTGCAATATACATTTTCGAGATTTTGATTTTGGAAATGAAGTGTATATAATATTGAATAGTAAAAATAGTAAAATAAAAAAATATTCGTATAAATATTGATTAATTAATTAGTGTTAAACATGGCTTTCCAATCAGAATTATATAGAGAGGACTTACTTCTAAGTGCAATCCGAAAACAAATATTTGAGTTTTAATCTGACCCAAAGTTGGTAACTTACAAGATAATTTATACATGATTGGTATTGTAGTTTTTATACTTTTATTATAATCCTCTATAAGTTATGATTTTACCCATTCTAAATGTAGAACGAGAAACAAGTGTAATATTATATTTGTTACGAAAAGCTTTTAAGCAATGATGCTTTCAGGACGTGATTTGAGGGAGAATTTGAGACCCCTCTCGAGCTAAGAAATTTCCGCCTTCAGGACCATATATTCGATCGTGCTCAATGTGGACTACCAATGGTTGCCCTCCACCCGCATATTGAAATTCCCCCCGAGGATAATTTTCTGAAGTCACCACTGTTTATAAATAGTTTTTCGTTACAAATCAGAGGATAATAGAGTAGCGAGTATACTTCATTTTTTTAGCTATGGATTTAAGATTCGCAATTTATATAATGTTCCGTTCTAATCGAATTTGAAACAAAAGAAGTTTTCAATGAGTTACTCAAAGAAATATTTTCAGCCTCCGGATGAAAATAGGAAGACACTTTAAAAATAAACAACTTGCTACCGGGTTTGAACACACAAACATGTGATTGATAGTGAATCGACCCAAACCACTCGACCGTTTTGTATGCCTTTGTACATCTTCTTTTGCCTTTTGTTATAGCAGTTTACTGTTCCATACTCGCTTTTGTTTATTCCGATACGACTATGAGTTCTCAGTAAATATTTGGACGTTACAGCTCTTGCAATGTATTAAAGTGTTTTTAGAATAAATCACAATCGATATTATGTCCTAATAACATACGTAAAACAGGTTGAATTCGTGAAATGATTAATGTTGGACTGAGCGTAAATGTTTTCATAGTTAGGAGCCTGGATATGCAAACCCGCTTAACGTGGGGATTTAATTTTGTGAAATTTGGTACGAGTAATATTTATAATAATTTTATTGCAGTTGATACTGTGAGCACTTTAATTGAAACTTCAGTAAAACTCTTTAATATCCTAAACAGTCTGAATAATGAACTAAGCAAAATGCAAATATAATGAAAAATTATATTCAAAAAATTAACCTCTGATCATTGATATCACTAAGCTTAGAAATAACGTCGCGGTTACAGTGAATACTTTTACACTCTATGGACCATATAAAAGACATAAATAAATCTGCTCTGCTTATCTATGATCGGCCGAAGGGTCGTGGTCAAGGGCGCCCATTAGGGGGGCAAGGTGGGGCGATTGCCCCCCCCCCCTTGAAGAATTTGTACTTCGGAATATCGAAAACTCAATTGAATTTTTAGAATAGTTACAGCAAAATTTGAAACTATATTTGAAATGTCGCTTATACTTGCCCCCCTTGGAAACCACAACATGGGCGCCCTTGGTCGTGGTAACTCAGTGGTAGAGCATTCACATCTGGTGCTTGGAGTCCCTGGTTCGATCCCACCTAGCGCCAAGTGAACTTTGTGTTGGACAGACATCCTGTGCGTGGGTTTTCTCGGGGTTCTCCCGTTTTTCCCACTTTCTTCATTCCACCATTTATTCATTATTTCATGATCACTGTCTCCTTAAGCTTAACCGGCATAAGCATGGGACGTAAAACTCAAATATTTCATTTCATTTCTTTGATCGGCGGCCTGCATTTACAGTCACCTTCATATTATTATTAAAGTGCTTAGTTTAGTATCAGAGTTTAGTATTTATTTAGCCTGCACAATCAAGGATCTCACGTATACATAATCAAACATCTTAGAAATCAGCAACTTCTGAAAGCATCATGTCTTACAGTCAAAATATTCACAAAACTTGAATTATTATTTTTAAAAACTAGTTTTATTTTACTTACTGAAACTACAGTAGACTTCAAACTCCTGTATATTAGTAAAGTGGGCAGATGTCTCGCTTTAGCTTTTTTTCAAACTTTGTCCTGTTCTTATCTGATTCTCAAACAGGGCACCTAAAAATCCCGTTTTTGAGGAAATATGTAGGAATACAAACTGTCCCGTAATTGTTATTCAAAATATAAATGATCAGCAAATTCTGCATTCTCTCGTTAAAATGACAGTATATAGACCTAGTTTTGGTATAATTATTCACTGGAAATTTTCAGGCCCTGACTGAAATTGTTTGGAACTGACAATTGTTTGGTATTACTTTAAGGAATGCTGCAGTGCCAATCTTTCTTGTGTATTTTATAACTTAAAAACAATGCTGGTGCTCAAAATGCAATCTGTGAATATTTATACCTCTTATCTACCCTGCGTCTGCGATTCATATGCATCCCGTTTATACGAGTTAAAATTCTGGTCATCTGTATGAGTCCAATACTAAAACCGGAAGTAAAGATCTAGTTCTTTCGGTTTGAATAGAGAGGTAGAGTTGCAGATGAAATCTATTTTAATACGACGCTGAAGCATATCAAGTACTGATTCTATTAATTACCATTTTTTACTCTACGTTGCGCTATTCAAAACCTCTATAGGATTTCAATATTGACATCGGTTTCAAGAGATGAATAACGGCAGACACGGTAAATGTTTTTGAAACGATGAATATAATATCAAAAACTTTGTAATGCCTCACTGCACAGTGCAACATTATGTATTTACATCGTACCAAATATTATACCAAAGATTTATATATATATATATATATATATATATATATATATATATATATATATATATATATATATATATATATATATATATATTGTTTACGTTGTGTTGTCTGTACAGTTTGATTTTGTTCAATTTTGCTTTTCTACACATGTATTCTCATAAAAATTACTTAATTATAATATGTTTAATATAACTACTATTAGTAATAATGACAAGCTAGTATTACTATATTTACATCAGTCTACCTACTCGCTTATAATTATGAGATGTGTACTTTTATAAGTTATTTCAATGTATAAGCTTCAGGATACTAAATTCTACATGTAGCTTACGGTTTTTGCATACCATTTCTACTATAAAACTTGATCATGCCTAATCTAAAGGTTAATATACTGCATGCACACCTTCTACAGCAAAGCTTAACCTACTGTCACTGCTGCATACACATCTACAGCAAAGCTTAATTTACTGACATTGCTACATGTACACTCATGTCCAAAATTATTGTCGCATGTCTATAAATACGGTATGTTGTTGTAGGAATATAATTTGATAACGAATACATCCGGTATTTCTTATAACGTTAGTATTTGTATAATCGGCAAAGACATGTGTGGCAAATTTCATGTCAAAAAAGCATGAAATAATAACAATAAAACGAACATAAACTTTATTGTCCATTTAGCAGTATTTTGTTTCACTCATTCTAATTTTCGTATTTATAATTCTTTTCCTACCAAATTTACCACAAACATACATTTCCCGCTTATACACATAATATCAGTATTAAAAGTACCCTGCAAAATCATTATCAAATTATATTCTTGCAAGAATCATTTTCAACATGAGTGTACATCTTTTACAGCAAATCTTTAATCTGCTATTTTTACTACATGAACATGTTCTACTGTGTTAACTAATGTTAACATCCCTTTACAATTTTTAAAGTATTAAAAATTATATGTGGTAGTATAGTGGTAATATATTTAGTGCAAATCAAGGTTGATTTGTTAAAAAAATAATTAAATTTAAATTGATATACATTTATTGGATTAATAAATTGTTCTTGACAAAACAAAAGCTTACAATTGCAGCTAACATATTCTAAATAACTTCGAAACGAAGAGCCGGCTATATGTTAACTAATGTTAATATCGTTTTACAATTCTTTAAAATATTAAAAGCTTTTATTGAAGTCTTGAAACATATAAAACGTTTGTAAATGCTTCTACTAAAACTCAAAATAATTTCAAGACTTATTAACACCATTTATTTTAAAAAGAAATGGGAACTAGTAAATAGTAAAGAACCTTAAAATACTCTTTATAGGAAGTATAACGTGCTAATTGTTTTTAAATTGCATGCCAGTGAAAGTATTAAAAACTTGCATAAATACTTCCGAAAAATGGCAGTAGAGGAAGGAAAAAAGGGACAAAACGGGACAAGAGAACAACGCAGAAGAGACAGATCACTGATTCTTCAAGAAATTGGAATTTTCGCCGGTTTAAACCTTTCATGTAAGTTAAACTTTTATTATAACTAAATTTGTCTTGTGTAAGAGAATGTATTTTCAATACTTCTCACGCAGGTCTCTCGACAGCCTACCCGTAACAAGTACACTCAAATATTTGTTTCTCTATAAAGTAATTTTCAAATAGTCAATTTAATAATATTGAAATACCAGATTTAAAGTGTGCACTTAATTCATAATCATTTAGAATATGTCTGCTGCAATTGTAAGCTTTTGTTTTGTCAAGAACAATTTATTAATCCAATAAATGTATATCAATTTAAATTTAATTCTTTAACAAATTAACCTCGATTAGCACTAAATATAAGATATTACCACTATACTACCACATATATCAAATCTAAAAATTGATATTCAAAATATTGTTATTTAGGAAATCAACACATAACTCCTAACACTATTTAGTGAATCAATACATAACTTCTATTAATTTGGTGAATCGAAACACTACAGCAAAGCTTAATCTACATCCACTACTTCACGCACACCTTCAGGAAAGCTTAATCTACTGTCACTACTGCATCCACGTCTACAGGAAACTTAATCTACTGTTACTACTACATACACACATCAAAACTTAATGTACTGTTTTTCTGCATATACATATTTTACAGAAAGTTTAATCTATTACTACTACTACTGCAAATTACTATGTTCAAGCTTACTTTACTGTAATGTAATTTTCAAAACACATCAATGTTTATTAAAAAACTTTGTAATTAAAAAGAAAGTAAAGAAGTTTAGTTTTCATACAGAAGTTTACTTTTAAGGAAGGGAAATTAGAAGATGAAAGTAACAATGACCAAAATTAAAAAAAAAGCAACTCATACATGTGAAAAGACAAGAACCAAAAGCATATAAACTAAACAATAAAAAAACAAAGGGTCAGAACGGGCAGAATTGTTAATAGCGTTGTTATAGTTAAGTTAGTTAATCACTAGATTTGAAACCTTTATTAGGATGGACCTCAGCTTGTAAATACCAATTATCCAGTAAGTAACCTTGTTTTATTATGGTAAGAACCGACAGACAAGAAGTTACGTGCATGGAAGTCTTTTCCAAGACAGGCTTAATCTGTTTAAAATTAATAATTTTTGTATTTATTAAATGGTAGCTTCCTTTTTAATTTAATGTAACTTGTATTAATAATAATTGGAATGCATCTAAATTAGTATTTGTTTTTCTACCAAAAATACTAAAAATTATTTCAATTGTTCAGTTATTCTCATAAACTACGGTACGTAGATTATTAAAAATTCTCTAACTCAAAAATAACGTGTGAGCGGAGGACTGTGAGTTTGCATAATATGAATAAATTACTAAAATCATTAATATGTAAAAATGCAAATGTGGGAGGAATCTTAATATTTAAACTGATATTTACTTTAAATTACTGTAACCTCCTGCCACAAAGTTAATTTAGTGAATTTAGTCGGTCGGTAGAGTCTTAGAATGAATAAAAGTTAAAATTTAAAAAAAAAATAAATAAGATTCCTGCTAGGCATGACACTCTAATTTACAGGGTAATATGGTTTTAACACCCATCCTGTATGCGAAAGATACCCACAATATGCTCATCGCAATTACGATCCATTGATAGACCCAGCTTCCGGCCTGAAAAGCAAACAAGATAGACAAAAGGGTAACACATTACCTAGCGGCCAAACTGCAACCAATAAAGAAGTCAACATTCCAGTGGTAATCCTGTTTTAATGCACCACTTCCGTAATTCCAGAGCACACCGAAATTATATTTACAAAAGCACTCGCGCGCGCGGTCTCGCTAAGAGACCTAAAAAAAAATATATATATATATATATTTCTTTTAATATTTCTTTCTCACACTTTGAGCTCGCAATTATTACTGTTTGTGCACTTTTGTATTTATCACGCCGCGCTCTTCTTTCTTGAAGTGTCTCTAGTTTCACGATTGAATGCACTTCCGGGTCGAGTTTCTTCCAAAGTTGTGGACCATCCTCTTCCTAGGTTCTGCTAACCGTCAGGTTTCCTCTGCCATGGAATTTCAGTAAACACCAGAGGCGGTTCAACTGGGTAGTCCTTGGTGTGATACAACTATGAAATACATTTGTTATTTGACGAAAGATCTCATGACGTTCTCTTGCACAAAACCCGCCTACTTAATACAAGCAAAAATAGCTCAGTTCTTGTATTTAATGGATTTTAATTAAACTATACTATACGATAGCATTGGAGATTTCCTACAGAACACGGCAATGCGTTTTCTTCACTAAGAATGTTACTCGCGTTCGATTTCACTGTTAGTAGCGTGAACAAGTGATATAGCGTGTGACGTAAACATGGCACAAAATTGGTACTGGTGCGAAGCACTTTACGAAATATGATGTAAAGCTTTGTCTCTTCCCACTAGTAAATGGTAAACACACTTTTATATATATATATAATCGGTATCTCCTACTCTCCCATTCCACCACGAGAATGTTAGTCCGGAGAAAACGAGGAAATACTGAAAGTAAACTAGCTATGATTGCCCATTCTACAGCACACACGCACAGAATATCAGTGTGTAACTAACGCACTATTCTTGTACACACATCTCTGAATGGTAAGAGTTCCAAATAGCTGACGGTCAACACGATTACGACTTGCAGTGCTTGATATGCACTGTCTCGCGATTTAGGAATAACTAACTCTCTGGTTGTCCCGAGTACTGTTATCTTCCTTTGCAGTTTCATTGTTTCTTTCAACTGCTGGGTTGGGCCGAACCAAAGTAGCCCGCTCCACTGGAATAGGGGTGAAGGTGCATCCCTCACCTGCGAATTTCCAGTGACCTAAATAACTTAAAAAAAACACACTTGTTCATGTTCTTTTCCACTTTGCCGATCACTTCAATGGCATCGTTGTCTGTCACTATGTTTGTTAACTTGCTTAATAATCAAGCTTCAATTTAGTATCTGTTACGCACACACACTGTGCCGTAATTACGAGAAATATTAACACAAACACCAACATTATTTAAACTCTGTCACTTGACATGTTTACTTAAACACCTTTGTCAGGTGACACCACCTATCGGCGACACCAGGAACTGCTTGAACAAGTGACATTGAATATGATGAATTACAGAAACGGATGCATTGAAGGATTTGGTTTCTGAACAAATTAATGATGTTAATTAAACAAATTAAATGAACTATGCAAAATGCAAACAAATTAAAATGACTCTAGATAAGGCTGATGTAGCCTGACACATGATAAACGACATAATATTACTGATTGGAAGGTCGCTTTTCTTTTGCAACAGTATTGCCTTCTCGGTTATATATATAAAAAAAAAACAAAGGTATGTGTTAGTCTCCCTACATACCTTCCACAACCACAAACTAGGCCTAAACTGGTATTAGTACAAGCCAATTTGACAAAACAAAAAATATATATCGAACTACATATGTCTAATACTACGGGAACACCCAGAAAGTTTATTTACATAACGTAACACATATTATCATTCAAATCATATCAGCGGTGCAGACGCTAACTATATTTTTACAGAGACATCTAGCGGATGTCATGGAACCATTACAAACAACGTTCTAGACAGCTTCCCCTCTAGTTCAAGTAGACTCGTCAATAATTTTAAAATAGTCAACTTCTCTTTCTCTGAGAATGTTCCGTTGGCAAAACGACGCTTTAAAAGTCGAACACGCTAAAAATGGGCGTGTTTAAAAAAAATAACACCTCTTTGTATTCGGATTTCTCTCATAGACATGCTAAAAATTTTATGATTTTTAAGGTATTGTCTTCGTAGGAACTGTGTCTCGGTAGTGATAGTGTATGCAACTTCCTATAACAACACTAGGAAATTCAACTAGCAATACATCTAAGCAAAATCTGAATCTCATAGGTTTTCTATCCTTATTCAGATGGTTATATTGATTTCAAAAATCTTCTACAACGTGGGAGGCCAACGCTCCGTTAAGCACGCATGCTTTCTTTAAGTTTTTTTTTTTCTGGGAAGCTTTCTCTGCCTCTATCCATGCAAACTAGCATATCAAAATACAAAATTCGCTATCTTCTTAGACGATAATCTTAATTAATATCAAATTCTCATTGCTTCTCGCTTAAGTCCTGCCCTGTTGTTCATTACTATTCATTTACATAACACCATAAACCATAAATATACATAGAAATATTAATAAAAGTTATATGCTCCCGCTGGTAATTATTTAAATCTCAAAATTCTTTATATGCAAATTCCTAATTAAATTGAAATATTATTCATAATTTCACGAAAAATTTAAATATGCAAATCATCTTACAACACAGATCATGTGACGTTCACATTTATTCCCCTCCTAAGGAAATGCAACCGTTAATCGCTTAATCGTTGCATTTTCTCAGAAGAGTTACTAATATACTTTACATAAATCACATACATATCCCGTATATCTTAACTTTACACAAGAAATTTCCCAAAATACATCAATATATCATAATAATAATAAAATGGTAAACTAAGCACTAATAACAAACAAATAATAATTCCTAACATGTCATAATCACTTTATACTCATCATTCTATACTAAATTCATCTCTTTTGTAATATCCTGATTCAGCTGTTGTATTACACTCCGCGCAACTACTCTCTTGAAGGCCAGACGTAAAGAGGTGCGTCTGGGAGTGTTTCTATCTTCTTCAGCTCTCCATCCTGTATGACGTGCTGTGTTTATTTCCTGCCTTTCCTACGTCATCAGGTCAGCTGTGTCCTGAGGAGGCGTGGCTTCACGCTGAACGTATTTTTTCAGGTGGAACACGTTTCTCTTCATCAATGCTTCTCTAGTCTCAGGATCATTCTTTGTTTTGTGGCAATGCTATTTCGAATACTGCGTACTGAACTTTGCTCATAACCGACGAAAATGCGTTCTTGATATTCATTCGTGAGAGGCTACAATGATTTAATTTCCCAATATACGTTATTGACACTTTCTTTACTCATCAACCCTAGTGGTTGAGAGGCACCCACACTAGCGAAGCACACCACGGCTTCAAGCTTTTAAATGATTTCTTCATCTTTTCTACGTTATACTATCGTGTAGGAAACTTAATTATTACTGGCTAATTGTTTCTAATAAGTTTGCGCAATGATCTGTGCTTCTCTTGCACTCAACAAGCGGACTCTTACACGAAGTGGTATTCTACTGTACGAATCCCCACGTCATCCATCGACTAAAGGTATTCTCCAAAGCAGTTCTGGCTCGAGGAGCGTAAAGATACATCCTTGTCTTTATGGGTCGATCATCGGTCACCTCCATGGAATGCTGGTAATCCCTAATGGTACCGGGCTTCTCGTCAAATATGCTTCGATGTTTGTAGAGCACGTCGTACAACTTTTGCTTTTCCTCCCCACTCAAATCAGTATACTTTTCGACATGATCTCTAATTTCTTCTGGGGTAGCCTGGGTTCGAACCTTCGCCCATTCCTGTGGCGAGTAAACGACGTTTCCAAGTTCGGCTGCAGTTGGGAACTTCCCATCGTCCAACTGGCTGCGCAGGGTAGCCAACTCTCCCTGGTGGCCTCCGCCTGCTGACGCTCGCTCGAACTGCTCTGTAGTCAGCGGTCCTCTCCTCGACACGCACATACTACTAAGTGTGGGATTCTCACAATCGACCACATCCTCTTCGAACTCCCAGGATAATTTTCTTATGAAAAGGTCTTCTTCCTCTATTTCGATGTCTCGAAAAGAAACTTCTATATGGTGGGGATGGTTAAGCGAAAGGACGTTTCTCTCATAATCTAGGATCGCTCTACTTTCTACAAAGAACTGTGAACCCAAAATGAGTTCACGGTTCAGCCCTTTCACTACTATAGCCGAAGTATAGTACTCCTTTTCTGCAATCACAAGTTCTAACAATACTTGGCCGATGATCGAAGCGACGCCGCGACCGAACGCTGAACTGACTCTAATGTTCGCTGACTTAATGAACGCTGGTGGGGGATCTCGCTTACGTATTTCTTCCCAACATTGCAGTGAGATAGCCGAGATGCTCGCGCCACTGTCCAATAATGCCAGAATTTTGCTATTAAATAGACCTACTTCTACCTCCGGAAGTGTTACTAAATTGTTATTGGGTAGCTTTTCGGTCGAACTATCTAAAAGGTTCCTAAAGATCGCATTCGTCTCGTCAAACAACTTTTTGTTTATTTTAATTTTGTCCCCATTTCTCTGTAAAAGCATAATTTCGGGATGACGAATGTCGTTATTTCCTTCACGATCGAAATGTGTCGTGCTAATTATACGTCTACAGGTTTCACAATCCCCATTCTCAAGTGTCTCTAAAGTCTTTACAAATGTCTCACTACTTTCTTCTTCTACAACATTGTTGCATGCAATAACACAATTACGCATATCCTCAGAAATACATTTCGCCGGTTTATCCTGAATATTCAGTACTCCAGTATTCAAGTCACCGCTCTGAGAACATGCGGACAGTTCTCAGTGGCGTTGACTAGTTCCAGGGCTATTCGCACGTGAATTCCCACGAGACGAGACTTGTCTCGGGGACTGTTCAGTCCTATCGTTATGAACTCGGAGCTCATTAACCTCCGCAGCATAGTCACTATTTCTATTATTATTGCGAGCTTGTGCACGACCCCTATTCCTTCCACGTCGTTGTCCTCGATTGTTTTGATTTCTCGTTCGAGAATCTCCAGTGTCACGCTCCTGACCACTGGAATTTCTCGAACGCCAATTGCCATTATTATTTCCATTTCTGTTTACATTGCCTCTTCGTGAACCCCTATTGTAATAAGGCCCATTGTCCCTGTGGAACCTCCTGTCTCTGGTGGGGTTACTCGGCCTACTGTTTCGTGGGGGGGGGGAAGATCGTCCTACATCTTCTTCTTCTTCTTCTACCGTAATTGTATTTATTCCCCTCCTACTGTTGTTGTTACTTGGTGGCTGATAGGTGGACTGCAGCTCACCAACAATATTCAATAATTCATCTATAGATCGAGGTTTAGATGACACAATACATCTATAGATTGAGAATGGCAATTGCCGTGGAAGAACTCGCAACAGTACCTGGGGCGGTAACGGGGGGTCGAGAATACTGTTGGTATGCAGTAATTCCAACAAGTATTCTGTCGGCTTCTTGCTTCCCCGTGTCTCGAAGCGTGACGTCAAAATAGAGGCACGGAGATTAGCAAGTTTCTCCTCGCTAAGATAGGCGTTCTTGAAATGTCTAACAAGATCTTGGTAATTAGCGCATTTCTTCAAAGTCACCTGCATCCACTGGCGTGAGATGCCACGGAAGCAGTGGGAGGAAAAGGCCAACCGTCTCTCTTCTGGTACTCCCGTTAAATCGAAATAGTTATCTAGCTCTACTAGAAAATTATGGGCCTGTATTTCTGATTCAACTCCTGTAAAAACAGGAAGTGACAGATCTCGATGTAATAGCCCTAAGGCAGACGCTACCTGGCAATTCGCAACACTACTATTGCTACTGCTGACGTTGTTTATGTTTTGAGGGGGAGGGGCAGCCTGCTCGTCTGAGTTCTCACGCCTGGGAAGCTCAGGGAACTGTCCCGCATGGCTCGGTCCAGCGACCGGCGTTTCGATTCTCTCAGGCGAGACAGAGGCTGTGTTTTGACAACTGGAACTGTTTTCTCGCACCGACTCCTTTAACAGTTCCAGCTGTTCCTCCCATCTCAGTTCCGCTCTACGCAACTTAGATTGTAAGTGGCCCACTGAACTATCTACTGTAGCTTTTACTCTATCTATTTCAGTAGAAACGGCGGCTACATTTTCCCCCACTCTCTCCATGTCACCACGTAGATGGTTGACATCACGAGAGACCTGAGCGAGATCCGAACCAAGGACCTCAGATATCTCGCCTATCCTGCTTTCAGTGTGAGCCTCTAATTCACTAATTTTATTCTCTGTTGCCTCAACTGATGATTTTAGTTCCTGGCAGGATGCTGTTATCTTGGATTCCAGAGCTTCCGCTGAGGAATCGATCCTTGCTTCTAGCTCTGTCACGTTTTGGAGCATCTCATGCCGGAAACTGGCAGTGATCTGCTCTTGAACAGCCTCTAACCTATCTAGCATGGTTCTGCTGGCGTTCTCCTGCCTACTTGCTAATTCCGAAAAGGTTCTCTGATGCGTCTTTTCTTGGGTTTCTAATTTACTTGAAATTTCTAATAACGTTCTTTCTTGCTTCTTTTCCTGCTTTTCTAACTTGCCAGAAATCTCAGTTAGTGATTTCTCTTGACGCTCAGCCATCTCTCTAATCATGTGAAAAAGTGACGCGAGACACGGGTCAGTTACAGATGTGACTTGCGTTGAGGTGCTAGGAACCGGTTCCCTAACCTGCTCCGATTCATTAGCCCTCTCATTACTAACGGTACCTTCTCCAGGCGGAACTACTTCCTGGAGAGAGGTGTTTACATTTCCTACCGCATCGCTCCCGGTGTCCTGAGACTCCGATGGAAATTCCATTACTTGCGCAAATTGTTCGTCAATGCTATTGTCGCCTACAAAGCCTTCCATCGCTCTAGCTTGTCTCCGCGTTAATACCATCAAGAGATTATGAACTCTAAATAAACACCTATGTGCTCTAATATGCCTAATCTGAGTTCGCTAAATATTATTCCCCTCCAAAAAGGTTTAAAATTTTGCAACACACTTCAACAAAATAAATGCATATGACACAAAAATAATACACACATAAATCATAAACTTTCTGGATGGCAGCGCGACAACCTGAAAGAAAAAACACATCTACTGCTACCCGCGTCTGGCTTGCACTAAATATCGTAAAAACGTTGGGTATCTTTCATTTCTTGTGGCACCATTCTTCCCTGAACAGAAAATTACAAAAAGCAAACAAGACTATACTTTAATTCTCTTGCCACACATTTAATATTAAAAGCAAAATTTAGCAAGGGACATTTCTAAAAACCAAAACATACATCCAGGATGGTGTGTGTGTCGGGCCCCACGCGCAAGGCAGCCAAGTTCTTTGTGAGCGGAGGACTGTGAGTTTGCATAATATGAATAAATTACTAAAATCATTAATATGTAAAAATGCAAATGTGGGAGGAATCTTAATATTTAAACTGATATTTACTTTAAATTACTGTAACCTCCTGCCACAAAGTTAATTTAGTGAATTTAGTCGGTCGGTAGAGTCTTAGAATGAATAAAAGTTAAAATTTAAAAAAAAAAATAAATAAGATTCCTGCTAGGCATGACACTCTAATTTACAGGGTAATATGGTTTTAACACCCATCCTGTATGCGAAAGATACCCACAATATGCTCATCGCAATTACGATCCATTGATAGACCCAGCTTCCGGCCTGAAAAGCAAACAAGATAGACAAAAGGGTAACACATTACCTAGCGGCCAAACTGCAACCAATAAAGAAGTCAACATTCCAGTGGTAATCCTGTTTTAATGCACCACTTCCGTAATTCCAGAGCACACCGAAATTATATTTACAAAAGCACTCGCGCGCGCGGTCTCGCTAAGAGACCTAAAAAAAAAAATATATATATATATTTCTTTTAATATTTCTTTCTCACACTTTGAGCTCGCAATTATTACTGTTTGTGCACTTTTGTATTTATCACGCCGCGCTCTTCTTTCTTGAAGTGTCTCTAGTTTCACGATTGAATGCACTTCCGGGTCGAGTTTCTTCCAAAGTTGTGGACCATCCTCTTCCTAGGTTCTGCTAACCGTCAGGTTTCCTCTGCCATGGAATTTCAGTAAACACCAGAGGCGGTTCAACTGGGTAGTCCTTGGTGTGATACAACTATGAAATACATTTGTTATTTGACGAAAGATCTCATGACGTTCTCTTGCACAAAACCCGCCTACTTAATACAAGCAAAAATAGCTCAGTTCTTGTATTTAATGGATTTTAATTAAACTATACTATACGATAGCATTGGAGATTTCCTACAGAACACGGCAATGCGTTTTCTTCACTAAGAATGTTACTCGCGTTCGATTTCACTGTTAGTAGCGTGAACAAGTGATATAGCGTGTGACGTAAACATGGCACAAAATTGGTACTGGTGCGAAGCACTTTACGAAATATGATGTAAAGCTTTGTCTCTTCCCACTAGTAAATGGTAAACACACTTTTATATATATATATAATCGGTATCTCCTACTCTCCCATTCCACCACGAGAATGTTAGTCCGGAGAAAACGAGGAAATACTGAAAGTAAACTAGCTATGATTGCCCATTCTACAGCACACACGCACAGAATATCAGTGTGTAACTAACGCACTATTCTTGTACACACATCTCTGAATGGTAAGAGTTCCAAATAGCTGACGGTCAACACGATTACGACTTGCAGTGCTTGATATGCACTGTCTCGCGATTTAGGAATAACTAACTCTCTGGTTGTCCCGAGTACTGTTATCTTCCTTTGCAGTTTCATTGTTTCTTTCAACTGCTGGGTTGGGCCGAACCAAAGTAGCCCGCTCCACTGGAATAGGGGTGAAGGTGCATCCCTCACCTGCGAATTTCCAGTGACCTAAATAACTTAAAAAAAACACACTTGTTCATGTTCTTTTCCACTTTGCCGATCACTTCAATGGCATCGTTGTCTGTCACTATGTTTGTTAACTTGCTTAATAATCAAGCTTCAATTTAGTATCTGTTACGCACACACACTGTGCCGTAATTACGAGAAATATTAACACAAACACCAACATTATTTAAACTCTGTCACTTGACATGTTTACTTAAACACCTTTGTCAGGTGACACCACCTATCGGCGACACCAGGAACTGCTTGAACAAGTGACATTGAATATGATGAATTACAGAAACGGATGCATTGAAGGATTTGGTTTCTGAACAAATTAATGATGTTAATTAAACAAATTAAATGAACTATGCAAAATGCAAACAAATTAAAATGACTCTAGATAAGGCTGAAGTAGCCTGACACATGATAAACGACATAATATTACTGATTGGAAGGTCGCTTTTCTTTTGCAACAGTATTGCCTTCTCGGTTATATATATATATAAAAAAAACAAAGGTATGTGTTAGTCTCCCTGCATACCTTCCACAACCACAAACTAGGCCTAAACTGGTATTAGTACAAGCCAATTTGACAAAACATAAAATATATATCGAACTACATATGTCTAATACTACGGGAACACCCAGAAAGTTTATTTACATAACGTAACACATATTATCATTCAAATCATATCAGCGGTGCAGACGCTAACTATATTTTTACAGAGACATCTAGCGGATGTCATGGAACCATTACAAACAACGTTCTAGACAGCTTCCCCTCTAGTTCAAGTAGACTCGTCAATAATTTTAAAATAGTCAACTTCTCTTTCTCTGAGAATGTTCCGTTGGCAAAACGACGCTTTAAAAGTCGAACACGCTAAAAATGGGCGTGTTTAAAAAAAATAACACCTCTTTGTATTCGGATTTCTCTCATAGACATGCTAAAAATTTTATGATTTTTAAGGTATTGTCTTCGTAGGAACTGTGTCTCGGTAGTGATAGTGTATGCAACTTCCTATAACAACACTAGGAAATTCAACTAGCAATACATCTAAGCAAAATCTGAATCTCATAGGTTTTCTATCCTTATTCAGATGGTTATATTGATTTCAAAAATCTTCTACAACGTGGGAGGCCAACGCTCCGTTAAGCACGCATGCTTTCTTTAAGTTTTTTTTTTTTCTGGGAAGCTTTCTCTGCCTCTATCCATGCAAACTAGCATATCAAAATACAAAATTCGCTATCTTCTTAGACGATAATCTTAATTAATATCAAATTCTCATTGCTTCTCGCTTAAGTCCTGCCCTGTTGTTCATTACTATTCATTTACATAACACCATAAACCATAAATATACATAGAAATATTAATAAAAGTTATATGCTCCCGCTGGTAATTATTTAAATCTCAAAATTCTTTATATGCAAATTCCTAATTAAATTGAAATATTATTCATAATTTCACGAAAAATTTAAATATGCAAATCATCTTACAACACAGATCATGTGACGTTCACAAACGGTAACTCACATCTAATTATAAACAATAAATAAGCAATATCCTTCACTCATATATTCATCTTAGTAACAAATCTCTCTATTTTAAAGTTACGAAACACTACTGTTACTACGAGATTGTATTAATATCTATTGACATTAATGCATGTTAATAATGTGAACCTAGAGAGAAACAAAGAAATATTAGTATATGAAGGGTGTGAGGCAAGAACATGGTAACTCACAATTTTACTATTTTAAGAAGTTAGAGATTTTCTGCTGCACAATGCATTTTAAAAGTTAGAAAGCGGATTTTTCACATAAGACTAATATACATGAAGGATTAAAATAATTGTATCAAATCAATATAGCGAATTTCTAATTTTGTAAGCTGCTGTATAGGTTACCATGTTTTAACATTTAAGCCATAATTGATACAAACATTATTTTCTGAAGCTTGTGTGTTTCCTTTGCTCAATGGCTTACATTTTGTATTGGTTTTTCATATCAGGAAGCAATATTTGTTAAATCATTAATACAAAACATGAGTATTACAGAAAGGTACATAAAACTGGAAAGACTAATTTAGATTCAGGTTTAGATTCAGCTAATGCAAATATTACAAACTTTGTGAAAAATCTTATTATCTAAAGATATCGATTCTAAATTATGAAGAAACTCTAATATAAAAATGAATAGTTTTCCCAATATCTAAAAAAGAAGTATACACGAAAATGAGTCTTGGAAATCTTTATGTTTTACGTCCTATGATTATGGCGGCGAGGCTAAAGGAGACAGAAATGAATCTTGGAGTATATTGCTTTTACTGCATGACGTGTTGGCCCTTCTCTGTATGATCAACTTCTCCTATGTCAATTTGATTCGTTAGAATATTAATATTAGCACTATTTTCGTTTGTTTTCTTTTACCCCAAGGAGCCATTTCTAACCTAACCTAACCCAACCCTATCGGTAGTCCACTTCCACTTCGCCAGCCTTGAGTATTTGTCACAATTAGGCTTGTTTTCTACATCAAACGCAAACTATAGTTACTTAGGATTCGAAAAGTGGGATGTAGACCCTTGTACTTCACCAAAGTAAAGCAATATAAAAAAAAATCACGTCAGGCGATTTTACAATAATAGTTCTTTCGGTTTTTGAAGTACAAGGGCCACGTTCGCTTGTTTGCTCAACTTACAAAATGTTGCTGGACCAGCCACAATCCGGCATGAACTCCTGGCAGCGCAGTGCGGATTCTGGAAGCATGTTTGCGAATACATAACGTTCCATTCATTTCTCATCATTACGGTTTCCTTTAGCCTAGCCGGCATAAGCGCGGGGCGTAAAACTTTAAAAAATTCATTTTCATTTCAGATAAGAGCTGAGCGAATTGAAACAGATAAACTTGCTGCTATGTGTGAAATTTGGGATTCATTCATTCACAATTGTTTGCAATATTTTACGTGACATTACATATGTAGGAACATAACAGGGAGATGAATTGTTTTCATGCGGTGTTGAACTTGAAATATTTTTCCTGCAAGATTCAATTTTGAACGTAGACTGCTTGGTATTCAAAGTGCTCTATACAGTGGCGAATCTATCCCTTGGCCTGAGGGGAAGAGGGGCTAGGTACCTCCAATTTTTAGTAACAAAAAATAATTAAAATATTATTTTTACATTTTTGAAAGTTTTTAGTAAGCATTGCTTCTTATTCTTTACTGGATTTTTTTTTTTTTTTGAAAAATGAGATATTCTTAGTTCCTGTTATACAAAGTGAATAAATAGATGTCGAATTAAAATGATTTGCATACTCTCATGGTGTACCTATCATTGTATGCGTTCTGGCTGTCCTCCCCCCAGTTTACCTTCTAGATCCGCCATTACTCATATAGTTTCAAATAAGGGATATAAATAATAACAGATATGGTCGCTTTACCACTAAACTACTTTGTACTTCTCCACTTCTCTTTTATATACCAAGAGACTCATTCCAACTTATTTATGCAGTGCACTTTGTGTAGAAAGAGTCATAGCGTTAGTTTCTACCATAAAGCACTATTTCATTTCAGCAGACAAGGAAAAATATACAACTTGCATTCAAACTCCTTTTCTCTGATTTTAAAACATTATAAAACTTTCTAGTTAACGTACATTACATTTTTCTATTTACTTACATTACCTAAAGAGACATTCAAGGAATAAAAAGGTAACTTAAATTTCTTTTACTATGAGGACAGTTACTAAAAGGAAATTTCTTGTGTTACCATAGAGTTTTTTTTTTTTTAACCTTGTTGAGTTGGAATTCGAAACATGTTCTCTTTACAATAAATAAATAAATAAAAGGAAATAGTGCTGGTTTCAACATAGTTCTATGTTTTGAGGTTGCCTCTGCGTCACTACTGTAGACTTTGCAGAATTCTAGCTATGAACGTATTCTTTTACCAAAGTACTAACGACCATCCAACTTACCAAGATTGTAAACTTTATAGCGAGCTTCTAAAACGAAGCAAACATACATACTAATTTACGCATATATTAAGTATTTTTTTAAGAGGAAAATTCAAACTAGTTTTTATGAGACTTCTGCTAAGAGATGTTTGTGAAAATTAAAGTACGAAAGTAGTGGTAGTGCTGGCTAAAGAGATATTGAAACTTTAAACCTACCAAATGCTTGTTCATTTACTTTCGTGGTTACATCAAAATTGTCAGAACAGAATTCAGATTCTGAGAACTTGTAACATTTGTGTGTAAACTTTCTGTATAAACAACCACAATGTTTTTTCACGTTTACTTAGGAAAGAATATTATATATCAGACTGGTTTTAAATGTCAAAACTTCTGAGTAAGTTTCAGTATGTTTTCTATATGTTTCTTAAAAGGACTCTAACGTTTCGTTGTTTTTTTTCTTTCTTTATCAGTAACCAAAGTAAACCCTTTCTCACTACAAAACAAAAGACATAAAAACATGTTTTGGTGTTGGGTTTCCAAAAGATACCTGTAATTTTATCTTCAAATTTTAGCTGTTTTCAACTTTACACCTGTTAGCACTTTTTTTTTTGTAAAAATTGCGACTTTGGAGGGAAGTCACAGTGGTAAACATTAAATTTTATCGCGTCGAAGTAAGGGACGAAGAGTTACCTAATTTTTGAAATTTAGGACCTCAACTAAAGAACATCTCAAGTTCACCGTGTTTGTATTCTTATTCTTATTCTTATTCTTATTCTTATTCTTATTCTTATTCTTATTCTTCTTATTATTATTTGTCGACATTTATATTCAAGGGGAACGGTGGCTCAGTGGTAGAGCGCTTACCTCTGGTGTATGGGGTCCATGGTACGATTCCCGGCCAAGTAAGTTTGTGGTGGACTACACCGTGTCAGTGGGTTTTCTCATGGTACTTGCGTTCCCTCCCACATTATAATTCCACCAATTCTTCCATCATCATTCACTTGTCTTAATCATCATCTCTCTTAGCCTAATAAGCATAATCATAGGACGTTAAACTGAAAGATTTTTCTCATTTCATTCACATCCATATTTCAAGGGCTATTCACTTTGGGATGTTAAACTGAAAGATTTTTTTCATTTCATTCACATCTTTATTTCAAGGGCTATTCACTTCGGGACATTAAACTGAAAGATTGTTCTCATTTCATTCACATCTATATTTCAAGGGCTATTCATTTCGGGACGTTAAACTGAAAGATTTTTTTTTCATTTCATTCACATCTATATTTCAAGGGCTATTCACTTCGGGAAGTTAAACTGAAAGATTTTCTCATTTCATTCACATCTATATTTCAAGGGCTATTCACTTCGGGAAGTTAAACTGAAAGATTTTTCTCATTTCATTCACATCTATATTTCAAGGGCTATTCACTTCGGGAAGTTAAACTGAAAGATTGTTCTCATTTCATTCACATCTATATTTCAAGGGCTATTCACTTCGGAAAGTTAAACTGAAAGATTTTTTCATTTCATTCACATCTATATTTCAAGGGCTATTCACTTCGGGAAGTTAAACTGAAAGATTTTTTTCATTTCATTCACATCTATATTACAAGGGCTATTCACTTCGGGAAGTTAAACTGAAAGATTTTTCTCATTTCATTCACATCTATATTTCAAGGGCTATTCACTTCGGGAAGTTAAACTGAAAAAGATTTTTCTCATTTCATTCACATCTATATTTCAAGGGCTATTCACTTCGGGACGTTAAACTGAAAGATTTCTCTAATTTCATTCACATCTATATTTCAAGGGCTATTCACTTCGGGACGTTAAACTGAAAGATTTTTCTCATTTCATTCACATCTTTATTTCAAGGGCTATTTACTTCCATAATATTACAGCCTCAGTCCAACTCAGAAAATTATTTCTAATACAAAATCAATTCTGCTAAATAGAATAACATTCTAAACAAAGCATTTAGGACATCTAGCATTTAAGCGAATCCCATCGCTGCAATAGAAAACTTTAATGAATAAGAAAATTTTATTCGGCTATAATGTTTTTATTTGATTTTAGTCGCAAACAAGGAGAAACCAAAGTTAGTGCCTCTTAGATATTTGATAATATTATTGAACTATTTTTGCTCGACTTTTGAAGTTAGCTTGGCAATACTTTATCTGTTTGATTTTGGTACATGTTTAAACGTAATATCACAGCAATCGCAACGATACGTAATTGAAGCATTTATTAAGCATACTTATTTTTGTTTTGGTTGAGTCGGCACATGTATTTTTTGTAGTCTCCCATTAATAATACAACATATTTAAAAAAGAAAAGCAAATATGATTGGCGATATAATGCATAAAATACACAAATAATGCACATGCACGAAATATACTTTAAAAATGTCTTACCAGCTCCTCTGGGGCCGTTAACCCTTTGACTACCAACGGGACACATGTGTCCTATGCAAAGAATTCAACATTATTGGGATTTTTTCCCCCAGAAAATTATAGTAAAAGTACGCTATTCTCTCATCGGGTCAGATGTGACCAGGAGACTGGGTTTAATTTCCAAAACTGTGTACAGATGTCAGTAATATCTCTCATTAAAGGAGTCGTACCAGTACATATAAAAGAATATTCACATTTAAAAAATTGGTAGTCAAAGGGTTAATGTCTCATAATGCCTACATCCTTTACTGGATCTGTATGCATTCTTTAATTGGAAGATGTAGCAGAGGATGAAGTAGTGCTAGCTGCTGCGCTCTTGAATTACCTTTTGCAGTTTTGATAAGTTTCTGCCTTCAACTTTTGAGCAAACTCCTCGCACGTCAGACCAATATCAAAGCGATTTATAAGCTATGCTTTAACCATGTTCATGGGCAAACGATTCCTTTCGTCACTTCAAAATAATCTGAGTAGAACAGAGAATGTACTTGGAAGAGGAAAAATTATCGGTCTGGTTTTGAGATCGTACCGGACCAAGAGGTCGAAACCCTAACTCTCCGGTAAAATACATCGAATAAACATAGGTATCTACAAAATAAAGTTGGGATGTGGGTAACCTCACTCAAATCTCTCATCTACAAAATAAGGTTGGGATGTGGGCAACTTCTTTTGAATCAAACGATAAAACAATCATTTTGTTATTGGTTGTTTTAAGAGAACAACATAAAGAAATATTTACAAACTAAACTTGAGCGGTAATTTAACATTGGTCCTAAATTTCAACTTCCAACTCAAAACAAATGGGAATCGTTGGTTTCTCGCTTGTTATTGATTGTTTAAAAGAACAAAAGATTTGTTTCCAAAAACATAAAGAGAAACAGTACATACAAAATTAAGTTGGGGCAACTTCACATTAGCCTGGACTTTTAAATTCTGATTCAAAGCCCACAATCCAATCGTACGTTTTTGCTTCTTATTGACTGTATTGAAGAAAAGATCGATTATTTCGAGGAAAGAAAACACATACTTATTTATAAAATTCAGTTAGGGTATGTCTAACTTCACCTTGGTTTCTTTAATTTTCATATTTCGATTCAAAACTAAAGCCAGTCGTTTGTTATTGATTACTTCGGAGGGAAAAGAATCGTTTGATTTGAAAAATATAGATATTTACAAGATACAGTTTGTTCGGGATAACATCATGTCTGTGGGTTTTCTTAGGGAGTTCTCGTTTCCTCCCACATCTTCATTCCAACGATTCTTCCATCATCATTCACTTGCCTTAATCATCCGTCTCCCTTAGTCTAATGGACATAATTGACGGACGTTAAAGTGAAAGATTTCATTTAATTTCAAACATAAAAATTAAAGTTTAAACAGCAATACCCATTTTGGTCTATACCTCATTAAAATAATACTGTCTACTGTCGTAGTGAGAGTGTTTTAATAAGTAGCTTGGTAATATTACACGTCAGTATCGCTTTTGTCTTAATATATACTGTGACTATCGTAAAGCACCAATGTTTAGATTGACTGAAAAATTCGTTTTCCTGGTTCTTTCGAAAAGTTCTCAAGAGGGTTTACAAGCAACCATATAATTTTGTTCTGCCAAATAAGATTTATCATTTGAAATATACCCCATCTCTGGTATTTTTTTAAAGTTTTATACATAAAGTGGCACAGTGGTTCAAGACTAGAGCGCTTTCTGCTGGTACAAGAAGTCTCCGGTTCTTTCCTCGTCGACACGAGTTTGTAGTGGATAATTTTGTATCCGTTGTTCTTCTTTTCTAGTATCTGCTAATTTATTTCCACTGACATTCTCATTGCAGCGAGGAGGCACGGTGGGTCAGTGGTAGAGCGCTTACCTCTGGTGCGTGAGGTACCTGGTTCGAACTCCGGTCAAGTAAGTTTGTGGTAAACAACATCGTGGCTGTGGGTTTTCTCGTGGCACTCCCGTTTCCTCCAACTATGTCATTCCACCAATTCTTCAATTGCCGTCCACTTACCTTAATCCACGTCTCAATTAATGCTTAAAGGGCATAGTCGTGGTACGTTAAACTGTCATATTTCATTTCATTTTCTCATTGCAAGAATTATTCTATAACCATTAACTTTATCAGTTAACCATTTTTACTTTCAAGGGCAAAACCATGAAACGTAAAAATTTCAAATCTCATTTCATTTTCAATTTATACATGAAATTATGAGTAACATCTCGTACTTTAATTTTACTGGTAGCATTCAAATATTGTGCGTGTGAGAATTAATATCTACATAGAAATTTATACGTTGTTGCTTTCCGGCTTTCCAAAGATGCTATTTCCGTGCGATATTGACTCGCAAGCACCAGAAGCTTCACACTGGAGACAGAAACTCAATTACGAAAGTGAAGAAAGTGAATTAGAAACCTTGTTGAGGTTTCATTGAGCCGGCGACTGAATTACATTTACTTTCCTATTATATGCCAACCCACAAACTACAAGAGGTTGACACAGAGACTTGTTTTGCTTTCTCTTTCTTTTCTGCATTCCCCCCCACACCCTCTCTTTTCGTTGCCTCTGCTATAATTTAGTTTTATGCTCACAGATATTGATCTACAGCTAAATATGTTTACCTTTAACGTAATGAAAGACAACTAACAGAAAAAAAGAAAATCACGTACTAAAAATTTTAATATATATACTAACTGAACCTGCGCTCTGTACACAGCACATCATTCACATATGACCATGGATCTCCTTGTCATTTCTCACAATATATGTACATGTATTTATAGACACAAGTGAAATATGTCTTCATTTAAAAAAAAATCAGCAAGGGGTTACCAAAAAGTAGAGATTTTTTCAATATCTCGCACCGTTTGCAAGATTTGAGCCTACTTTCGGTTGGAGTTTCTAATTCATGCATGCAGTATGTAATAAGCGAATACATTACACACACACAATTAATAATAATGTTAGTGATACATATGGTGTTCATAGATTCAGCTTAGACTGAAGAAACGGTTATCCTTCGTTTTCCATTATCATTTGGGCATGAAACAAATGCCGAACAGATATATTAAACCCGTATATATATGTGCGTGTGATGTTGGAATGAATAACTCACAGGATATAATGCTTTATTTTTTTTAAAAAAAAAAAAGATCAACACTTCCAGTGTACCCCTAAATATGTAATAAAGAAATAACGGCTAATTGTTTTAATTAATCAATTACAACTGAACAATCGATACAAAATTTGCAATCGATCAGTGAAAATGACATCTTTCTAGAGTCTACGGTTCCCGAGAACTCTCTGTCGAAAGAATTGACCATAAACAGATTAATTTTTCTTGCCCACAAACATATAAGCCTAGCATTTTAATATACACATAAATATACGAGATGCAAGAAAGACCAAGAGGTATTTATTATAGGGTCGATAAAAATACTATTGGCTAATGTAACACGCAGTCCTTATTATTAGTATTAATAATTTTTATTTTATATTATATTTATATTTTTCTTTAATTTGGATATCATAATGGAAATATTTTTTTTATTTTCATATATTATTTTATATTATTGATTAACTTAGAATCGAATTTATTTCATTTCATAAGGATTTCATAATATTCATGTTTATATCGAGAAACTAATTGCAGATAGTGGATTTCATATATGGAAAGATTCTAGTGAGTTCGAGTTTTTTTTTTTTAAGTCAGGCTTGTAGGAAACAACGACGCTCAAAAGGTCAGTAATCTATACTTGGTCAGCCTTGCTAACTATTTATTGTGAGTTGAAACTAAAAATTACTGTTTTATTTTTTAAAAAAGCTACCATAAGGGTACTATATAGAACTGAGAAATTATAAAACAATCCGAGTTGTAACACTACCGAAAAGGAGACAGAGAGACGGATGTTTATCAATTGTCTAAATTTAACACCTAGATATTAAAACGGAAGGGCAAAGACGTGTTGAAACCAATGGATAGCCACCGATTTCACAAGAATTCTGCTAGCGTATCGAAGCTATCAAAACAGGTTGTAAATTCCTCCCGGGTTAACCAGATGAAGCAGAGAGTAATATCAAATAATAATCATAATTAAAATAAGTAATAATTATTGGGCTTTATGCACAGTCGTTCTGATGCGTGATTAGTGCCATTCTAAAGAGGTTGACTAACATATATTTCCTGTAGTAGTGAGGCCTTTAGTAATCATACTTCAAAACGACTCTGCATAAGGCTGAATGTGTTTAAGAGTCCGCGTATTCTTAGTGTTTGTTTACCTTTTCTGTCCTCCCGTATATTGTACCATAAAACTTACTTTCATACGCGAAAAAGAAAGAAAAAAAGAGAGCAAGTACTCTCTGGTATTGGAGTTAGTTGAGTTTTTGCTGTCTGCCTCACTGGTAGAGGATGACAACTCCATACCACACAAGTATATGGTAGCAAAGATATGTATATACTTGCAAGTAAAGTAGAGATATGTTTAATTTCATTCTGTAATTAATAATTTATAAAATTGTCACCCGCAAGCAGAAAACGCCGAAATGTTATGGATGTCAGAAACGTTTTGAATTCTATCCGCTAGAGGGAACCGACAACTAGACAAATAAGAAAAGAAAAGTTGGGTTGATTTCGAGTTTAACGTCACGTTCAGCAGCGAGGCTAAATAAGACGTGAACCTACTGATTAACATGGAATCCGAACAAGGGTGTCCCACGCCATATAAGAAAAGAAAAGACAGATGGTGAAAAACATATTTACCAGCCTATTTTAAATGTAAAAATTAAAGGTTAAATGAGAATGGGACTATAACACATTTAGTATCTAACGAAAGGCCAAAGTATGCAGATTTTAGTGCTTGATCCGAAATGTGGTGACCGTCGACAATAAGTGAATTATTAGATCGTAAAGTCAATGTAAATAAAAATAGAGGAAATATATCTATTTTCGTTCCCAAGTTCCGTTAGCAGGTAGATACACAATAGAAAAGGTTATCTCAACAGAAAAGCCAGTAGCCTTGATGAGAGACACGACTCTTGTGCGTCGTACCAATTTAATAAAACCGAAAATCTGGAGAAGAACAAGGCAGTTGGTGGTTAGATCGAGTGAACCTCAGGTGCTGCAACGATTCCTGAGTTTGTGGCTTGTGTGCAGACAAGGGTTGCCATAGTGCAAAATTACATTTTTATCTTTGCAAGTGCTTTGCAATATGGTCCACAGTCGGATTAGGGAATCTACGTAGCGATCTGAGCTTGTTGCCGGACCGTTTTGCAAAAATTCAGAATGCACGACACCTCACCAATCTCAAAAGAGGTTCAGCAACACTTTGCCATTACACAGAACAACATTGACTTTTTGACGGAGTAGAGGGCATGTGGGGATAACCATCCTTGCCCACCACGCATAGTGCTGACATTAAGACAGGCATCCCATTGAACTGTAGTCATACGGCAATGAATGTTCTTGACGAACAACTTCCGCAGTCAAAAACTCGGCCGGAGTCACCACTGGATGCCATAAATTGCTCCATTACTTTGGAACGAGAAGAGATAGGATTGTGAAACAAGTGACATTCTATAGCTCAAACATTAGTGTTTTAATGTTAACAGTTCAGAATGTTTGCAGTACTATTGGCCAAGTATTGAGTTTGGAGGCATTATTTTCGGAATGTTCCTTGTACAAGAAGGACAAGAAAAGATACAAACTTTCGTAACGTATATGTAAAAGAACAAAAGACTTTAACAGATCAAACAATAAACCAAGGATGAAATATTAAAAGTGGTGGTAGAAGATAACAAAATTGAAAAATAAATAAAATTCAAACAGAAAATAAACTATTGACTATTATATTTAAGAAGAAATTACATGAATTAAGAAGTTACATGAATAAATGATAAAAAGGTGAAAGAGAAATTAGTATTATTGAAACTGGTAAATCCTACAGCAGAGGAAAGAAGTCCCTCGTGTATACATGATAGCCATACGCATATTCTGCGTATGAGACTGCATTTGATTCTCATGAAGAATGTGTCTTCGATTGGGAATTCATTGCATGGAATTCAGTTATTAAAAAAAAGAGAGAGATTTATCACTTTGCGGTTATTTTCAGCTGAAAAATTTTAACATTTTAACTTGTAACATTATTTTCAGTTGACAAATAAGACGTGGTAACTTTATAACGTTATTTTCAGTTGACAAATAAACATAATGGTTTATAACCTATGGCCCTATTATCAGCTTAAGAAATAAGACAAAATAACTTTATGCGACTATTTTCAATTGAGAAATACAGTATAATAACATGACTTGTTTTAAGCTGAAAATTAGATAAGCAACGCCTTATTTACAGGTGAAAAATTAGACACAATAAATTTCTGTCTTTATTTACAGTTCAAAAATAAGACAGGTTACTTTATAGCTAATGTTATTTTCAGTTGAAGTATGATAGCAAGAAGATAGGTGTTGTTCTCCAAGTGAGATCTATAGATCAATGTGAATGTGATTATGTGATTAATTCAAGAAGTCCCCAAGACATTTTCAATTTAGATAAAACTATTTGTAAATTAAAATCTGTAGGTGTTGAGTCAAAGAACGTTTTCTTTCATGAGTAAACAAATAAATTGTCTGTTTACTTTAAGTGGGGGCATAGTGGTAAAGCACTTAGCTCTGATAGTAGGATCTTGTTCGATCCCTGGCTGAGTAAGTTTGTGGCGGACAACATCGTGTTCATATGTATTCTCGGGATATTCCCGTTTCTCCCACATTATCATTCCACCAATTATTGAATATTATCATTCACTTGTCTAAATTATCCGTCTTCCTTATAATAATAGGCATAATCGTGGAACGTTAAACTTAAAGATTTTATTTCATTTTCAATTCTGCTACTTTCAGCTCTCTTTTAGAACGTGACAATATCATGTTCTATAATCACCAGTGTTACGTACTAATTACTTTGGCTTTTTTTTTTCTTTTTAAGAAGTTACAACTTTCAAACAGCAAGGGCTCTTCCTTACTAGAGTCGTGCGTTTTTTAAACGTTAATGTGGCGCATTTAGTGCACAAGAAATTGAGATTCATTTTTTGGTCATTTTTGACATACGTTATCTTTACGATCTCTATTCAAAGCTTCTTTCAGAGCAGATTCATTTTCAAATTGTTGTAAAGAACTCGTGTAATGCGAACAAACAAACAAAAATGATGTTAACTTTTGTATGTACTTGAGCGTACCAGACAAACTGGATCTTGATTGATTTCATGAATTACATTTACAAATGTTTGATTATAGAAAAACTGTTACTACGTGTCTATTTTACGGTAAAAGTAAATAAAAAATAACCATATATGTGTAAGTTATTCCTGAAACGTGCTTGAGATTTATTCAACTACGACGTCTTTTAAAACATGTAGACCTACAGCCGACAGATGGATGACTAAATGAGCAAACCTTTGAGGTTATAGCACCGTAGGAGAAACATCCCTTTGTAGTCTGAAATCCTTTGTTATTGACGATATTTTTAATATATTTAAACTATACTACGAATAAGTATGGAAAATCCTATAAAAGGTTTCCCACTGTCTGTTCGTTCATAGAATTCAAAGTCAAAGTGGAAAGAGGTGTGATAAGTGTTTCAGTAACAATCTGTGAATAATGGACAGCGATAACACATAATTATTTTGTACTTAAATGAAATATCTGTTACATTTTTTCTTTTGTACAGAACGCTGTGAATACCTCATGAAAAGTGGAAAAGTTCACAAACCAACTTTCAGAAACATTTTACTTAGCTCCTTTCTGCAATTATCTATTCAACATTGTTTTATATATAATTTCTAAGAATAACACAAAATGGCACAAAAAGTTACAGTTTTCAGTAAGTTTTTCAAAGTGTAATGCGGTATCTGCTAATGTAAACTATTAGGAATATTCTGATATATTATAGGAACACAATGTAGTGCAAAAAAAAAAAAAAAAAAAAAAAAAAGATAAAAAGGTTAATCGTCTTTCCTTTGTACATAAGACGTGCTTCTTCGGATAATTTCAGTAGTACATAGTCGAAAAGAAATGAAGCGAAGATAAATCTTAAATATCTATTTATCCTGAGACACTTTATCACACCAGCACAGCATCCTTCATTACTTAAAAATCTTTAACCATTACTTCCTTTTGCTAACATTTTGGTTTTTAGTTTAAAAAAAATAAAGTAAAAAGATCTGAAAACTTTTCATTCCGTTCAGCTGTTTGCCGCTATTATATTTGACGGATGGGCGGTTTCCCTCTGAAAAATGGGAGAAATTAAATCCCAAATGAATTTCCCTCTTCTTTCTTTTTTTTCGAAAAAAAAAACATCCTCGAGAGGGGTGGAAAAAGAGGCAGACGACGAGACGAAGCGATGTCATTAAGCAGCTGTTATTTTTCATCCCTCCTCTGAACGTACCCCTGCCCCCCCCCAGAACCCCACTTTCTGCCAAAAAATAAAAAAAATATAGAAGTAAAATAAAAAGAAATATGGTGCCAAGAAAAAAATGTGGTTTATAGGTTTTTGTGTGTGTTGGGTTAAAATCATGTTGTGTGAATGAGGGAATGCAAAAGGTTGGTTCAGATCTGAATTATCTTTTTTTCTTTTTTCTTTTTTTTTTTTTTTTTTTTTTTTTTTTGTGCATAAACTTCATTTAAAAAGAAGGGAAAAGCATACATTTTAGGCATATCGATTAGCAGAATATTTTCAATACAAATGCTTCTCATTCACTATTTTTTTTAAATAAAAATATCCTTTTCCTATCTTGCAAGCTAGTCTTTATTGCTCTTTTTTCTTCAGAATTTTCCATAACTAATATTTTGTATTATTTACCATGAGAATTAAACATCAAAGATTTAATTTGTCGTACCATATTTAAAATTACCAAGAGTTTCTCACACTTCTGTACTTAAAATCTTTAATATCTGCTTTAATAAACTCTAATGCAAGTACAGTATATTATTCATAATACTTTAACTTTTTTACTAACAGTTAAAGTAATTTGATTAACATGTTTGCATAAGAGTTTATTAAAGCAGATATTAAAGATTTTAAGTACAGAAGTGTGAGAAACTCTTGGTTATTTTAAATATGGTACGATAAATTAAGTCTTTGGTGTTTAATTCTCATGGTAAGTAATACAAAATGTTAGCTTTGGTAAATTACTTATTACTTATTTTACTAATAAGTAAACTCTACAATTTATCATAAAATATGGATTTTTATTTCTTTCCCTATTAACTATACGGTGAAGAATCTAACAGTACCACCTGAAAGAGCAAAGAAATAAGAACCTCTTGCGATATACGGTTTGCGGTAATCATTAATATCAAATGCGTCTCGGAAAAGAAGAAATGGTATGGAACGAAGAATATCTACCAATGGGGCATCAGAAGCGAAGTGAATCTTTTGTAATGGAACAACAGGCAAAAAACATGAATAACAAGGAAGTGCACACACTGAGTACAACGCCGTCTTTCTGGTATTTCTACTGTACATAGTAACGGAGATATGACCATGGGAATAGTTGTAAACAGAAGGACGAATGACCCACTGACCGCCACTACTTAGGTATATATATGCCGTTTTAATTGGCTGACTGAGTAGTCCTTGACGCGGAACAAGTTGTAATTATATAGCCACGATATCGTGCTAGTTTGTAGCAGGCAGTCGTAGTGGTAAAAATGAAGACGATGGTGTTTAGAAACGCAGAAAAAGCCGACATGATCCTGATCTATGGAGAATGAATCAGAAAGAAGTCTGTCTTGTGTATACAGAGAGATATCCGGACAGACGACAGCCATCCCAACGTCTTTTTGGTAAGCTCTTTGTGAAATTAAGGGACACCGGTAGCTTAAAACCGCAAAAACGTGTGAGGAACTAGCCAATTTTTAGGTAAGGTAGGTGCAAGAAAATATAGGTTCTAGCTGCAAACTAGAGAGGTAGATTCTAGATGCTGTTGCTGTGAATTCCCACATTATTGCCAGTGATGGTATCATGAGACAGCGAAGTGTATTACGCATTCTACATACACATATATTTCAATCATATCATATTTAGATCCATCAGGAACTACATGGGAAGATTTTGTGAACTGTTTCGGTTTTGCGCATGATGTTACGACATGATTTGTCGCATATCCTATTCACCGATGAGGCAACCTTCACCAATCATGGAAACCTAACCTGAAGAACATACACTACACAGGCCTACAGGAAAAAAAATTTTTCTTGGTGCCTAAAATTTTAGAGCTGATTTTAACTATGTGTGGGGCGCTGAATCCAATAATGTAAGCAGTTTTTTTCTATCAGCTCTACTTTGGTAGATACAGGCTACTGTACCAGTAGTGTTATTTACGTTACAATGTATGTGGAAGAAATATTACAATCCAAAATAAATATGTAAATTATAAATGATGTAACCACTATTTCTGCATGCTTCTTGCAATAGTATACAAAATAAGCAAAAGAAATACAAATATTCTCGTAATAACAAGTTTGAATATGATCTTATAAACTCTGCAACTCAAATAAATCCTACTGTGCTCTATAGAGATTTCTATTTGGAAGAACGGCGCTCTTTTCTCATTAGTGCTGCTATCTGTCGGTACTAAACGGAAACTAGTCATATAGTAGTTCCAGGAACGTCCACTAGATTGCATTGGTATTCTACTTGGCTAGTGGATCGTAGTTGTTGTCTTGCAGGTGGAGTGACATGTTGGAACATGTGAGTTTTGTTCTGAAATCATAACTTGTATCGCGTATACTAAGGCTTTATATTTAACATCCGTGTTAGTGGCCTGAACATAAAATGAGTTCAAGTCGAAGAAGTTGTGTTAACCATCCTGATGTGTTTTGCTACATATGTGGTGAGTACACATTTAAAGACAATAGAAAACATATCAGTGACTTTGTAAAAAAAAGCATATCATGCATATTTTGGTGTACGCCTAGGGGACCAAGATAAAACGTGGGCTCCACATATTGTGTGTAAAATGTGTACTGAACACTTGCGACAGTGGACAACTGGAAAAAGAAAAAGTCTTAAGTTTGGTGTTCCAATGGTTTGGAGGGAACCCACAAACCATGTTGATGACTGTTATTTCTGCCTGGTAAATGTTACGGGTATGAATAGAAATAACCGGAGCAAGTGGACATATCCTGATCTGCCTTCAGCAAGACGTCCAGTTGTTCATTCCGATGAAATACCAATCCCAACGTTTCACCACTTGCCAGAGCTTTGTGAGACTGAAAACGAACGTAGTGAACATTCTTGTGACATGGATGATGGAAGTGACAGTGATTATGAGGGAATGTCAACAATTCCTCAACAGTTTAATCAAGATGAGCTAAATGATCTAGTTAGGGACCTTAATCTTTCAAAAGAATCGTCTGAATTACTTGCTTCCAGATTGAAGGAGAAAAACGTACTAGAACAAGGAACTAAAATCACATTCTACCGAACAAGGGAAAAGGAGTTTTTACCATTTTTCACTGAAGACACAAATCTCGTATTCTGTCACGATGTTAGAGGTCTCCTAGAACACATGGGTCTTCCAGAATACAATCCAGATGATTGGCGCCTGTTTATTGATAGCTCCAAGCGAAGTTTAAAATGCGTCCTTCTACACAATGGCAATAAATATGGCTCAATTCCAATCGCTCATTCAACACGACTGAAAGAAGAATATGAAGCAATTGCTTTGGTTATGGAAAAAATTAAATATCAGGACCATCAGTGGGTGATTTGTGTGGATTTAAAGATGGTGAACTTTCTTCTTGGACATCAAAGTGGCTACACAAAATATCCTTGTTTTCTATGTCTGTGGGATAGCAGAGACAAAGCAAACCATTGGTCAAAAAAAGAGTGGCCGCAGAGAGACGACATGGTTGTTGGTAAGAAAAATATTATTAACATGCCTATTGTTGAGTGTGACAAAATCATTTTGCCACCTCTACATCTCAAGCTCGGTTTGATGAAGCAGTTTGTAAAGGCGCTAAATAAGGACGGGCCGTGCTTTGCTTACATGGGAAACAAGCTACCTCAGATCAGCACAGAAAAATTAAAAGCTGGAATATTTGATGGTCCCCAAATAAGACAACTCATGAAAGATCCGGCTTTCGTGGAGTCCATGAATGAGACTGAACGTAGAGCTTGGACCTCATTTGTAGAAGTTATCAAGAATTTCCTTGGCAATAATAAAGCTGATAACTATGTTGAGCTAGTGAACCAGATGCTTAATGCATTCCAAAAACTTGGATGTAATATGAGTATCAAAATTCATTACCTGCACAGCCATTTGGACCGTTTCCCAGACAACGTAGGCAGTCTGAGTGAAGAACAAAGTGAAAGATTTCACCAAGATATTAAAACAATGGAGGACCGCTACCAAGGAAGATGGGATGCCCATATGATGGCAGATTACTGCTGGAACCTAAAAAGAGACTGTGCAAAGAAACATTCAAGGATGTCACGAAAACGAAGCTTCCGAAGTGTTGAATAGATCGTTTTGAACAAATTATTTGATTTTTTATTCATAAAAACTATTATAAAATGTAGTTACAGAGTTATTATGTACTTGATGTTTGTGTTTATATGGTTTTCATTATTTTCAAAGTGTTCCAAATAACAGATTTAAATGTCATAGTTTTCTTTTCACTTACAGTAAAACAGCACCTATGCAATTTTCAACGTTGTAGCAGGTCAGTCTTGCAATTCCTATATCTCGAAAACTAAAGCTGTTAGGGGAAAACTAACGCCATATTTGGATTCAGCGTCCCAATTCTACTTCAAATCAGCTAAGAAACACCCGGCACCAAAACCACTGTAAGCCAGTGTGGTCTGTCTGTAACAAATTCACATTAGTTTCGCCAAGTAGAACGCCATGGGTGTTCATCTCCTTGTGTCTTTTTTTTATTATTATTATTATTACATACATCGGACACCGAATCCTAACCGGTACATACACTTTCTAGAACATGAACAGCCAAAACTGGACATACCGCTTCAGACAAGAAAGTAAATGTGGTATCAGCAAGACGGATGTCCAGCTCACATTGCACACCTCACTACAGTATGTTTGAATAATATGCTTGAAGTTCGGTGAAAGAACGGGGAGGACCTGTGTAATGGCCGGCTTGTTTTTTAGAGTAATCTCCGTACATTTTTCTAAAGGGAAATCTGAAGGATATTGTATACAAGAATATGCCAACAACACTATAAGATACGCAACAATACATTACTGAGGCATGTAGTGTAATTCCACATGCGGTTCTAAATTCTGTGGAATGATCTTTTCGTGCGTCTCAATGCTTATATTGCAGCGGACGACCACTATTTTGAACATACGCTTTGACAGACTAGGTTTGCGCTCATTGCGTATGTCAGTCTCTATGATTCTTTGACATAATGTCATGTTAACTGTAATTACATTCTATACATTGTCAAATAAATGCTGATTATGTATCAAACCTTTCTCTTCCCTCTCGAACGCCATAAGTTTGTGTTTCTTTGTGTCTTCTCATGATTTCTGACGGTTCATACGTACCGCAGTATTGACGGTCTTTTTGTTTACATTCCCATGGTCATTTCGCCATTGCTATATGCAGTAGAAGCACGAGACAAACGGAATTGTATTTCTCTGCATGTACCATCTCGTGTTATTCATGATTTTGTCTGTCGTTCCAATACAAAACATTCACTTCGTTCCTGATGGCCCATTTGTCGATATTTCTCCCACCACACCCATACCTACATTTGACGAAAACCATTTGATATTGCTGTTTACCGAAAACCGTATATCGCCAGTATTTCTCGTATCTTCGGTATTTCAGGTTGTACTTTTAGATGCCTCACCTTGTATCTACAGATGCGTCAAGTATCTGTAGATTAACCATATCATTCTACCATATTTAATCTAACCAAAAGCTTCGGTGACGTAGTTAAAAGCTAAAATTTATGTTTGCAAAATTACTTTAGTACAATAAATTAACAAAATTGAATCGCTTTCTGTTGAAAGGGCGTATGTAACATTTTTCACAATTTTAACTTATTTAAAGAAATGAATACTTTAAAGGTGGATGTAACAATTTGTGAAAAGGACGTGTGTTTCTTGAAACGTGTTATAAATATTAGGTATTTTTTTCTTTTTTCATAAACATTTTTGTTATTGCACATATGTCCTTTTAACAAAAAACGATTCAAATTATCTACTTGTTAAACCCTACCATTCAGCATAAAACATAATATTGTTTTTCTATAAACTATCAAACATTACGTGTTTTAACTGTAACGAATTTTCTAAGTTTAGTGTGTAAATCACCTAGAGAATGAAGGATAATCTCCGTGTGTACTTAATAACAACGATTTCTATTATACTGTATTTAGTCCCCATAGTTCTACGAATTAACGTTTCTGCCTTTAAGCAATAATTACTTTTTGTTTAGGAAGTGAATCTCATCGCTGAAATATGTGCAAGTAAGTACAAAAATTTTAATGTATTTATTTGTGTATTAAATTATTGTGAATACCGAGAAAAAATATTGATGCACGTTAACGAAACCAAATCAGTATTTTACCATCTAGGCTGTCGTCAAAAATAAAGTTCATACGGGAGCTTATGAAGGAGAGACTCCTCCGATTTGATCGATTGTAAGCATTAAGATGCCTTATCACTGTGAAATTAAAATACCACTAATTTTTCAGTTATTTTGTGATATTTTCAAACCTAAAAAGATAATAAAAAATGTGGAACAAGATCGCTCTAGACAATATTATTTTGTATGAGGTACCCTTATCACGAGTCACCTAGTAGCATTCTGTTTGCAGCCATTTAGAAACGCGAAAATAATTGCCGATTTTCTAAATGGCCCGAAATTGAAAGCAGATAAGTGAGTCGCGATAACGGTATCTCATACAAAATAATATTGTCTAGGGCGATCTTCTTCCACTTTTTGGTTATCTTTTATCTATTTGAAGATATGACATACTTACCGTAAAATTCGCGGTATTTTAATTTCGCCGTGATGCGGCCTCTTAATGACAACTTTCATAAGGAAAAATGGATGGTCTTTAACTACTAGTTTGACTAATGAATATACATCTGTTTCAGGAAACAAACTATTAAGTGTATGGTCATTTAGAATTTAAAAAAAATAAACTGCTGATGTTTCTCAAAACATTAATTAGAACTTTTGTGTTCAAATTCCTAATCAAACGAGAATTATGAAATATTTCTTTCTTTCTTTCTTTATCACATAGAATCAGTGATGATTTCAGGTTTCAACTGGAGAGGAATTAGTGGAATAAATAGATGATGAAACTAGTACTGCGAAAATACAGGTGACCTTGTAGAGCCCGAAATGAGAATTACGATTTGGGTACAAAACCTCGCGGCCAAAACCTCGCGGACCAAAACCTCGCCTGGCCAAAACCTCGCCGCCCAAAACCTCGCGGGACAAAATCTCGCCTGGCCAAAACCCCGCCTGGCCAAAACCTCGCCTGGCCAAAATCTCGCCACCCAAAATATCATCATACCCAAAATCTCGCCTGACCAAACTGTAAATGTTCCAACAGATGATAAGGATGACGGTATAAAAGACGCTGTTTCAGAAGAAGTATCACGGGTATTTGACTAAGTCCCGCGATACAATATGAAAATTCTATTTCTGTATTAGAGGATTTCAATGTGAAGATAGGGCGACATGATGTTTTAAACTGGTTATAGGGAAAGAAAATCTGCATAAGGATAGTAATGACAACTAACGGGGTTAGTTTCGTGAACTTTGGAACATCCAAAAACTTAAAATTTTAACAAAAATCTAATAATATTTATGAAACTTTGAAATAATATATGAGTTTTTACGACGTCCCTTGATTATGTTCTGTAGGTTAAAGGAGACGTAGATGACCAGGATGAAGGAAATGATCGAATAAAGAAAGTGGGAGGAAACGGGAATAATCCGAGAAAGCCCACGCACACGATGTTTTGTATCTTCTTCTTCTTCTTCTTCTTCTTCTTATTATTATTATTATTATTATTATTATTATTATTATTATTATTATTATTATTATTATTATTTGTAATGTGGAATTGCATATTAAGAAACTCATTGGGTAAATTTTAAAGAAAAGTTTCATTCGTGGCGATGTTTTGGGTGACGAGGTTTTGGCCCGGCTAGATTTTGGGCGGCGAGGTTTTGGCAACGCGAGGTTTTGGCCCGGCGAGATTTTGGCCACGCGAGGTTTTGGGCGGCGAGGGTTTGGCCCGGCGAGATTTTGGCCCGCGAGGTTTTGGCCGGCGAGGTTTGGGCCAGGCGAGGTTTTGGGCGGCGATGTTTTGGCCGCGCGAGGTTTTGGCCCGGCGAGATTTTGTCCCGCGAGGTTTTGGCCGGCGAGATTTTGGGCGGCGATGTTTCGGCCGCGAGATTTTGTCCGTATCCCGAGAATTACACAGGGACACCCTCTGAAATCATTCCTGTTTAGGATTTTTCCTTTACATGATGTAGTTTAAATAAATGGGTGATCCGTAATTGGATATTAGGTTTAAAGGCTACATTTTCACTTGAAAGAAATTAACGTCGAGATCATTATTGTTAACAGACATCCAACCAATCTGTAAATACACTTTTGACTTCAGTGACAGCTTACTTGAGTAAAATCAAGAATTAATACACTCAAAACGTTTCACAAGATACCAACTGCATTAAAGCATTCATGGTACTTTGATATATTCAACTTTGAGGTCAAAGATTGACATTTAATTACAATTGAATTTCAGTTTAAGATTCGTCTCAGTAGCAAGGCTATATAAGAAGTCAATCTACTGCTAAACGTGAGATTCGAACCATATGCGCTCTTACCAGGAATCGAACCTATGTCTCTCGTGCCAAAGACGCATATGCTAACCACATAGCTAGGAGAGAGCTCTGCGTTTGGTTACAATTTTAGTCCATGATGGAGTGCTTACCTCTAATACAAAAACATGTAGTGGTTCGCATTTCACTGCAGCAAATTGGCTCGTCTCATATGGCATTGGAGTTGAAAAAAGTCGAAGTCCAATTTATCAATCAACTGTTTGTTGATTAGAAACACTGTTTGATGTATAATTTTAGCGCGTATTATTTTATGCAGCATAATTAATGTATAGCCATATTTTAGTTATATAGTAGTACACTTTAATAAAATCTTGTGCTACTTCTTGGTTGAATCTAGACCAACTAGAGTAAAATAGAAAATGACAGCAAGGTTTCAACTATACCACATCAATGCGTCATGTTATGGTTTCAATCACTTTATAATGTCGTGCGATTTTTTTAATGCACTTAATGCTTAATTAATAATAAGCAATGATCGCTGTTTTAAACATATTTATTCCTTTCTGCAGCCATACATTCAACTTGTTGCCTTTCTTACATTTTCTGTCAGGTTAATGTGACTACACTCACCAGGAACGTACATAGTAATTTATTTCGGTAGGTCTAAAGCTTTTCAGGAGGTCCAAATTCAATATGAAGATAAATTATATTAAAATTTATATGATTACTCCTGAAATTAGGATTAGCATTAGGAATTAGATTTCTGAGATTTCGGTTTCTATGGCCATGCTATCCCATTACGTATGAGGGATGACACACTATCCGAGGAAAGGTAAGAAACAAAGGATTTGGGAAGGAAGCGGCCTGGGGAAGGAAGCGGCCTGGGTTAGGTACTATCTCGGCATTTGCCTGGTGTGAATGAGGAAAAACCCAGGAAAACCTCATTCAGGGTGGCTGATCTGAAAAAGCTTTTACACTTTCTCAAGCGAGTGTCCTCACCAGGAATAGAACCCGGGACCGTTCACACCAAAGGCGAGAGAGTTAGCGACTACGCTACACGAGACTACATGACTCTGGAATAGACTAATATGGTGTAGATTCAATTGCTGACTAGACTTTAGCTACTTGAATAATAATATTAATATTATTATTATTATTATTATTAATAATAATAATAATAATAATAATAATAATAATAATAATAATAATAATAATAATAATAATAACTTCATTCGCAATGTTTTCAATGCAATTGTGAGATTTTGTTTACTTAAATCCGGAAGGTGATACAGTTATATCACTTGACTAACTCCAACCACTAACCCTGGGAAAGTGCTAATGATGCAGACGGGGCAACTCGAGGGGTGCTATGTTTACATTGCACTTTCGATGTGAGGCTACCAGCACTGACGGAGAGAGCGAGTTTGAATAGATATAGCAGAAATACCTTTTCCAATGTTTATATACCTATACCTTCTCTAAGAATAGGGTGTTCAAAGAACGCAGGGGGGAAGTAAGTTAAAATGGATAGAAGAGAAGAGAAATTTCAGTTGAAGGGGACGAAACGAAGCATAAAATTACTCCATTAACCCCCTGATTTCTGTTTACATGTTGAGACGAGATTCCCTTCCAATTGCCGTGAGAACAAACAGAATGTAACGCATTTTGCTGGCTGTTATTGATCCCGAGACAGACGAAAAGTTAGACATGAGCAAAGTTAAAAAAAAAAAAAAAAAAATCTTATCTGAAACCTTATACTAGTAGAGCATATGTAACATTCTACGGTTGATGATAATGTCTGTATGAATATTTGGCTTTAATTTAGCTAAAAATGTTGCATTGAAATATTCATTGAAGACTTGACTGCTATTTCCGGGATAAATTTAGGCTGTCTACCATCTCAACTAGGTTGATGAAACTGACAAATTGTGTAACAAATACTATTTTGGAAAGTTGAGCTTGGCAGAAAATTAGGCTATTGTTTAGGTTTGTAGAAGGGGGGTGGGGGTATTTTTCACCAACTTTTTTTTTTTTTTTTTTTTTTGCGATATTCTATTCCGATTCGGTCATTTTAAGGTTTCATACGTTAAATTAGGATCTATATTATAGGATCTAAATAGCAGTAGTAGTAGGAGGAGTAATAGTAGTAGTAGTGGCATTATTCGAGCAGACGTTTCTACCAAATATTAACACATTTATTTCATTTTCAGGTTAGGTCAGAGCTTTGCATTTCTTTTAGCAGAACAAGCACTAAATGAGAAGCTCCATTGCTACTTGCAGGTTGACTTCAGGAGGGCTAAGCATAAATACTGTGTGGACATATGGTATAAAAATTTCAGTGCATAAAGCACAAACCAACTTTCGCTAAATGGCCACTAAACAGCACGGATACTACCCACGGGCAAATCCAGGACGGGACGGAGGGGCGGTGGGTTGTAATACTTCTACTTCGAGCTACTTTTAAGAGCTCCAAACTTAAGGATGGGTTTTATTAACATATATAAAAACAAGAAAGTTTCGTCAACTTAGGGGGGGGGGCGATCGTTCCCCCTGGATCTGCCATTGATAGTACCTAACCGAGTAAAGGTAGGAGCGCAGAACGAGGCCCCAACGACAGCGAGGGGAGCGTTCGTAGGGAGCAGTGGCGTCAGCAACGGGGGGTATACCGATAAACAAGGATAGTCGAAAAGCATACTTATAGGAGCAGTTCGACTTAAAAACAAGTTTGGTGCAATAGAGAGAGAAACAAAAAATAAGAGACCCGTATTTTTTTATATCTTGATAGGCCGTCTCGTTCAGCTTCTACAGGCATTTGTTTTTGATGAATCGTAAATCGTGACGTCATTGGTGGGATACGTGAGAAACTCAATGTGAGTCAGCAACCACTCCCTTGTACGCAGCTGATAAACCTTTAATAGTGCATTGGATTTAATAGATTGTGTTTTGGATTTGTTAGCAGTCTTGCTGTATGTTGAATTCTTGAAGGAAGTCTTTGTTAGTTGTTTTTCCTATAGCATTAGTATAAGAAAACAGTAGAGAGCAGTAATTACGTTTGTTGTGCGAAACAATGTTTCTTCCAGACATGTTTTTAGAGTGGCACTGTCTCCCGGAGCTCTGAGAGATTCCCCCGGAGGAGACCAAAATAATACGTCTATAATGTAATAAATATAATAATACTGTGTAAAAATAATGTGCCTCTCCGAATACTAAATGTCCCTTCCCCCCCCCCCCTCCGGATTTTTTTTCTGAAAGAAACACTAGTGTGAAGTAGAAAACACGTGTTACTACAGCGCGTGCTGTGTCTGTAAAATGAAGTAGAAATGCCTAACACCTGCTGTGTTTTCGGTTGTAATTCTTGTGCAATTGAAGCTGAGAAACAATAAAGTATCTTTTCTTACGTTTCTAAGTCGTGAGAAATCATCAGATCGATATAAATTATGGCCCAAGAAAATCAATGGGAAAAAAATGTACCAAATAAAATCACCCGTGTTCCAAATATCTTGAAGAACCGGCCTTCGAGAAGTCAAGTTTACTGAAAGAAAAGTTAATGCCAGTGGCGGATCTAGGCTGGGGCCGGGGACCTAGGCACCCCAGTTTTTGAGTGACAAAATTGATTTAAGCTATTATTTAGATATTTTTGAAAGTTTTTAGTAAACATGATATACATATCATAGTCTGGGTTCTGACTCCCCCCCCCCCTGAGTTTTTAGCGTCTAGATGCACTTCTGGCTAATGCCAGGAGAATTATTTAAACGCAAACTGAGAAAGAATGCTGTTCCAAGTATATTATTGAAAGGTTTAAAATCCGAGCCATTGAACAAGCACTGATCTATGTCCAGTTACCAACGTACAAATATCGTACAAGACCCAATTGATGGTTGTAGTCAAGACGAGGCATTAGAGGGTAATAGAGACGATGTCACTTATGATTCTAAAGATACTGCTTTAGAAATAAGCTATACAATGTGAATTAGGGAGTGAAATATACCGGCCTGTAGAAGGAATCAGTGACGATGACTGTTCCTCAAGACATTGAACCATCGTTTAATTTCTCTGTATCATGTGACAATGATGATGAAACGGGTGATGAGAGTTGTTCCGCGGACAGCTATGAGAATAAAAGAAATTTAACCGGTGAAGTGTTTTTCGTATTCTGGCAAACTTTACAGATGTTATTTCATTTTTCCTCATATATTACGCTCCTGTACATACCTTGAACCACAAAATTATAGGGTCAGCGTTAAAAATTGCAACAAAACGTGAAAATGAACATACTTATGTTTTAGAATCGGAAGAATGATTAAAGAAAAGGTACTTAGGTGTTGAAGCAATCTCGTCCGCCATCTATTTACATATTGGTTTCGGTTTTTTTTTTTTTTTTTTTTTTAACGCTGAACTCATGCTTTATAGGATACGTTTTATAATATTATAAAAAAGTTTGTACAGCCCACCATCAGATATCATTTTCTACACGCAGATGATATTTGTAAGTCTTTGCAATCAGTTCTGAAAAAGGAAACCGCACTTAGGACGTGCCACCGCACCTCTCACAAACGAAATGCTTGGCACTGTGAAGTATGTAAGCCTGCTCTCGCTTCTTGCCCACCTATGACGTCATTACAAAATCTTTCTTCCTCTGTTACTCGCTAACGACTGAACGTATCGCGATCAAACAAACACCATTCCTTTTAGAATTTTCAACTCTACAAATGGAAATAAATTGTAAAAAAATGCATTTCTAAGTCGAACTGCTCCTTTAAACATACAGTACTTTCACTATCACTGAAAATTCATTTCAATATGCTGTGCACTGACATATTATATCTTATATTCAAACTCTCATTCCTTCACGAGAAAGTTTAACATCATATTTTTTCTATAAATTTTATATTTGGTAGAACCGTCTGCTCGAATGAATTCGTGGTAGTAATAGTAGTAGTAAGAACTTTTTAGAAGCCCCACACTGAATCGTTGGGTTCTGTTCTCGACATAAAATGGACAAGCACTTCCACTAACCGTTACGGTTTGTACAGGTCAGCTACTGCCTTCAAAAAATTGTGTACGATACTTTCTTGACTACTTGAGCATCACTATCAACTCATTTTTTCCTATAAAATATCGTGTTTTCTTTTTGTCCCTTTGTCCCCCCAATACTAAACAGTTACGGTACCGAACATTATTATAAATCCAGCACACACTTAGTTAACCGTGAATAAACGCAACTTTCTTCCAGTATAGTGTGTACAGGCTGAAAAATTGGTAACTTTTCTATAGCTTATTGAGAAAGGACCCCTTAAGTCAATTGCATCAGTGTTGTTGATGTAGATCTTCTGAAGTTTGTGGAATAGAGTTACCGGTGTTGTTTAAATCTGTGTGATACGGGGATTTACTTGTAAGCCCAAAATACATATAGATATAAGGTAGTGAATCTCAATAGAACAAATACATCGATACTCACATATTTATATTAGGATTCAATTCTACTTTTGTTAACTCATGCGTTAAACTTCTGACAATTATTTTGCATAGTTCAGATCTTAATACCATCTGCATCAATAAATGAGTTTTGTACCAGAAAATGAAACCAGTGTTGGGCAAAATCAATTGAAATCAATTGCAACTGATCAATCAATTGAAAGTAATTGCACTGAAAATCAATTGCAATTGATTTCAATTTGTAATTGGCAATTAATTTCAATTGCAATTGAATTCAATCATGAAATTTGCAATTAAATTTTCGTCAATTGTTAATTGTTAATTGGTCACCAGGCAATTGAAACTTTTAATTGTTAATTGTCAATTGCAAAGGGTGCAATTGAAACATTCAATTGATAATTGCAATTGACAATTGAAACTTGTAATTGTTAATTGTAATTGTTAATTGCAATTGAAATCAGCAATTAAAACTGAAGATAAGAAGATGTGTGTATATTGTATTGTCCACTTGTTACATCCCTTTCCCCCCCCCCTGGGAAGAAAGCCGTGAAACTAAGTATTTTTTAAATATATTATGTTTATGGTTCTATTCCCCTCGAAAGAACTCTATATGCCCGTTATGCATACAATAGGAATGAGCACGAGCGAGTTCGAGTGAGTTTTCTTTAAAACTCGACTCGACTCGAAGCAGACATCTTTGAGTTCGACTCGAGATCTCGACTCGAAAAAATTCCCCCAACTCGACTCGAATTCGGATCGAGTTTCCAGTCGAGTCGAGCCAATTCGAGCTAAATCCTTTGTGTAGTTCCAAGTGCTACTATCTTCAAGTATCCTACATAGACAATATAATTATCAATGATACTACTACTACTACTATAACTAATTATTATTATAACACCGTGTACCTGTATAAATATGGAATATAGGCGGTTTGTATCGGAATACTAAAAATTAGTTAACTGTCGATCTCGGTAGTCAAGAAATCTTCAGGAGGCAAGGACATCGGTCACGAGGTTCTTGGTTTGAGTTCAGGTGGAGCAAGTATTCGGGCTCGAGCCAAAAATTGTTAGAAGTTATGGGGCTCCAGCCAAACATGTTTAAAACTGCTCGACCCGAGTTTTGGGTTGTCAACGACTCAAGCGGCTCGCTCATAGCTCATTCACTTATCGAGCCGAACCGAGAATTGAGCCGAGCCAACAGCTCATCCAACCGAGCCAACTCGAGCCGAAGGCTTACACGAGCCGAACCGAACCGAGCTGATTGCTTACCCCAACCGAGCCGGTTCGAGCCATTGGCTCAGTTAAGCTAACTCGAACCCAGCCTATGGACTCGTTTCAACGGAGCTGGTTCAAGCCATTGGCTCAATTGAGCCCAGTCGATGGGTAATCCCAACCAAGCCAGCTCAAGCTTTACGCTCAGTTGAACCGAGCCGGGCCGGTTGACATCACTATTCCGGTTGGGCTTCTACTTTGGCTAAAAAAATTGGACCGTGCAGTTCTCAGCCTTGATGGTAAGAACTACAAAAAATGATATGAAATCTTTAGTTTTACGTCCCACGTTTATGCCGGTTAGACTAAAGGAGACGGTGATGATGGGAAATGAATGAAATGAAGAAAGTGAGAGGAAACGGGAGAACCCCGAGAAAATCCACGAGCACGGTGTTTGTCCACTACAAAGTCCAAACTGCGCGAGCTGAGATCGAACCAGGGACCTCAAGCATCGGAGGTGAACGCTCTACCACTGACCCACCGCGCCCCCTGGTAAGAACTACAGTATATACTTATATTGGTGCTCACGGCGTCATTAACTTGTTCCACCACCAACGAATTTCGAGGTACTTTGTTTTGCATCTTTTGTGCGTGTTTTGTGTCGTTTTGTGCGCCTATTCCCACATTTTGTGCATCACCGGAAGTGGATCAAAATGGGCCTACAAATATGGCGGAGCAAATTATTGCACTTCCGCCACCAATGAATTTCGAGGTAGTTTCCTTCACATCGTTTTGTGTCGTTTTGTGCGTCTACTTCCGTTTTGTGCGTCATAGGAAATGGGCTAAAATGAGTCCCCAAGGTGGGACGAAAATGACCAAGAGTTCCGCCACTATTGAATCTCGAGGTCGTTAATTTCACATCGCGTACCCTTTTGTGCGTCTATTTCGACGTTTTGTGCGTCACTGGAAGACGGTCAAAATGGGCCTCAAAGGTGGGACGAAATTGACCCACTGCTCCGCCACTACCGAATTTTGAGGTTCTTCCTTTCGCATCGACTAGTGAATGTTTCGAGCCGTTTTGTGCCCTTATTTCCACGTTTTGCGCGTCACCAGAACTGTGTCAAAATGGGCCTCCAAAGTGTGACCAAAATGACACATTGTTCCGACACTATCGAATTTCTAGGTCATTTCTTTTGCATCGTTTAGTGCCTATTTTTTTTAAAAAGTTTTCTGTACCTACTTCCTCGTCTTGTGCGTCACCCGAGGTGAGTTAAACGGGGCTTTAAAGTGGGAGTTAAATGGCTCACTGTTCCGCCACTATCGAATTTCGGGGTTGGTTCTTTCGCATCGTTTACTGTGTATTTTGTACCGTTCTGTTCGCCTACTTCCACGTTTTGAGCATCGCCAGAAATGCGTAAAAATGGTCCATCAATGTGTGAGGAAATAGAGCCATTGTTCCGCCACTATCGAATTTGGAGGTCGTTTCTTTCGCATCGTATAGTGCCTGCTTTGTACTGTTTTGTGCTCCTATTTCCACTTTAGTGCGACAACGAAAATGGGTCAAAATGGCCTACAAGTATAGCGGAATAACTTAATGCTGTTCCGTCACCATCGAATGTCGAGGTCGTTTCCTTTACATTTTTTATGCATGATTTGTGTCACTTTGTGCATCAGTGGGAGAGGGTCAAAATGGACCTTGAAAGTGGAATGAATATGTCTTTTTCTGCCATATTTGTAGGTCGTCTTTGACCCACTTTCGTTGGCCTACAAAACGTGAAAATATGCGCAGAAACGGTAAAAACATGCACTAAACAATGCGAAAAAGCGACCTTGAAATTCGATACTGGTGGGAGAGTGGATCATTTTTCTTCCCACATTGAATGCCCATTTTGACCCACTACCATTGATTCACAAAACGTGGAAATAGGCTTACAAAACGGTAGAAAACACGCACAAGATGATGTGAAGGAAACGATCTCGAAATCGTTCCTGACGGAACAGCATTTACTTGTTCCGCCATATTTGTAGGATAACATTGACCCATTTCCGGTGACGCAGAAAACGAGGAAATAGCGCACAAAACGACACAACAAATTTCTATGTAATTAAGCTAAATTTCCATTTAAGTTTGTAAACTTAATTATATGGAAAATTTTATACATTTTTCCTTTACGTTGGTCTACTTTACGTTGATTTGGAACTTCTAAATTTTATTCAGTTTTCCACTGAAAAGTATCTATAATTCAACAAGGAAATAATTATTAATTATAATTCTTATCTATATAATTGAATGCATTGTAATTTGTTCCATAACAAACACTTTACCATTTCGTACTAGCTGTTATGCCCGTTCTTCGCATGGATCAGATAAAATATCAATGTAAACGAAATAAACAACGGGAGAACAATTAAGAAACATTTCTAAAATTGGATATATTTTGTGTGAATATATATCCAACAACGTACATTTGTTTTCATTGGGAAGGCCGATGGGGGCTGAATTTGAACGTATACACTATCGGGAGTGTCACTATACATCTGGGTGGTCCCCACCAACCCCCAACCAATACCGTGAAAACTATGAATGTGACAATTACATCTGCCATTTTCTACTACTTTTTACATATGCCGGTAAAAGTCCCTATAATCCTCTGGTTCCAATTTTGAAAAAAACAATGCCTCTGGCGCACAGCCGATGGGGGCTGTATTTGGAAGTCAACGCCTGTGGAAGTATCACCTTTCATCTCAGCGACAGCAAAAACTATGGATTTGACACTAATATCGGTCATTTTCGATTATTTTTACATGTCTCGGAATTCCACCCTCTGGTGACGCAAGGCCCGCATACAACGGTGGATGAATTTGAAAGTCATCGCTAATGGTAGTGTCGCCATTGATATCAGCAACCGCGAAAACTATGGATTTGACACTAATATCGGTCATTTTGGATTACTTTTACGTTTCTGTATCCCCCCCCCCGTTGACCCACGGCCCGTAGCCGAATACGGTGAATTTGGAAGTTAATGCGATCGGAGTTTCACCATTGATCTCAGCGACCGCGAAAACTATGAAATCGACACTGATATCGTTCTACTTTTACATGTCCCAGTAAACGCCCCCCTGAGACCCCTTGGTTCGAATTTTGTAGAAAACTCTTTGCCTTGGTGTGGGACCTGGATCAAGGTATCTCTCACCAAAATTTGGTAACTCTCGGTCGACTTTTCTGGTCTCCAGGCCGGTCCCAGCAAACGTCCCATGGAGACCTTCTAGTAAGGAATTAAAAAAAAAAAAATGTTCGTCTTGGTCTGGGGCCTAGACCAAGCTACCCGTGACCAAATTTTGAAAATTTTCGGTCCACTCGTCTCGTCCACAGGCCGCACAAAGATAGACAGACAGACACACGAACAAACTCTATTTTATTTATATTAGAAAGGTCAGATCCGCCGTTATTGTATTAGTGCGCTGCTTGAGCGATTGATCGTAGAAATTCAAACTCCGATGAGTGATAATTTTATAGGCTTGTTTTATTACAAGTTTAAACTCTTTAGTCAGTAGAGAAGAGGGCGTGAATCATGGGTCAGAGTTGATGATAATGGGTTTTGGTGGGTCTGTGTGTCACAGTGGGTAAGAGTGGTTTATTGTGGGTGGTGGGTCAGAGTGGGTCACGGTGGGTCGTGGGCCACGACGGGTTCTGAGTCAATTGGTCGTGACTAAAGTTTTCATTGCCCCATGCCCTCTCTGAACTACAATGTTGAAAATTAATCAGTGAAAATCAATTGCAATTGATCAATCAATTGAAAGTAATTGCTGTGAAAATCAATTGCAATTGAATCAATTGCCAATTAATTTCAATTGCAATTGAATTACAGAATTCAATTGCAATTACTTTCCACTGCAATTACTTTCAATCAATTGATCAATTGCAATTGATTCTCCTTTTTTAATGGCCAACTGCAATTAACAATTAACCATTACTTATTTCAATTGTTAATTGCAATTAACAATTAAATTTACAGATTAATTGTTAATTGTTAATTCAATTGAAATTTGACCAACACTGAATGAAACTACGGTGGACTTTGAAACTATTATAGCAATTCAATACTCAAACTTTTAAATAGCACATCTATAACTACTGGTTGTAATAGATTAATAAGATCAAAAATAGAATCTGTTGGACGCTAAACCTATATCAAAAAAGGCCATTATGGCTACTCTCTATCCTGTATTGCTTTTGTTCAATGCCAAGAGTTATTCAAATTGGAAATTGTTAATTTGAACCGCTTCGTGTTTCAATAGATGACTAAGCAAAGAGATAGAATATACTATTGGGAAGTTGAGAGAAGACTTCAAAATTTATGCAAATATAGAAAGATCTTTGAGTTTTACGTCCCACGTTTATGCCGGCTAGGCTAAAGGAAACGGTGATGATGAGAAATGAATGAGATGGTGGAATGAAGAAACTGAGAGAATTCCGAGAAAACCCACGCACACGGTGTTTGCCCACCACAAAGTTCACTTAGCGCGAGCTGAGATCGTGCCAGAAGTGAACGCTCTACCACTGAGCCACCGCGGAAATATAGAGTATCTCACGTGTCTGTCAAGGTAGAAAGATGAAACTCTAAAACGTTAAAAATATGTGGACAGTCATACAAGTATTTTTGAAAATTCCGCTCTTAAGGAGGGACAAGTGGAAATTTCTGTTTAATTATTTTTGACACATTGAAAATGAGGTGGTGAATTTGTGATCACATCACGGGAAAGTTGCTCACCCCCATTAAAAATTAATTTTGAAGCATAGTACCTGGCCTTAAGACTCCCTATCACTGCGAAATTAAAATACCGCTAATTTTACAGTGATATCTTCAAATAGATAAAAAATCGAAAAGTGGATCAAGACCTCCCTAGGTGACGTTATTTTGTATGAGGTAGCGTTATCACGAGTCACCTAAAAAAAAAAAATAGTAGCTTTGCGTATGCAGTTATTTAGAAACGCGAAAATAAATGCCGATTTTCTAAATGGCTGGAAATCGAAAGCAGATAAGTGAGTCTTGATAACTGTATCTCACGCAAGATAATATTTTCTAGGGAGGTCTTGTTCCACTTTTCGATTATCTTTTTTCTATTTGAAGATATCACATAATTACTGTACAATTAGCGGTATTTTAATTTCGCAGTGATGACGCCTCTTAAGCTGGGTTTTATCATGCCACTTTCATTAAAATGAATACTGGTATCCTAAAGGGAACAGGAAGGTTCAAAATTTGTTAATATGGAGAATCTTATGGGTTTCTATCATTAAAAGTTCATTGAATGCGTATCATAATGTGGGAAGGAGCATTCAATATTTTCCATAATTCTATTCTATTCATGCCCAGAACGGGTATTTCAAATAGTATATTAATGTTTGTACCATTTACCAAACATTGTAGGGTCATCAAATCTAGGAGGCTCAGGTGGGCAGGTCATGCAGCCAGGCTGGAAGCTAACCTTAAAATGTAGGGGGGCTAGAAGTTAGGAGGGCCTGACCGCACTATATTATAGTTCATTACCATATAGTTCATCTCCAAACCTACCGTGAAAAATTTAGAGGTCCCGTAAAAATGTAGTGGGGCCCGGCCCTCCTAGATCCCCCTGGATAGGGCCTGCATGTAGCCAGAATGGAAGAAATTAGAAACACTTTCAAAGTTTTAATTGTAAATCCAATCGGAAAACGACTATTAGGAAGATGTAGGCACAGATGGTAGGAGGCTATTAAGATGGATTTCGCAGAAGCAGGAATATAAAGTAGAAACTGGATTCAGTTAGCTAAGTATGGAATCAATGGAGGGCATTTGTGAATGCGGCATTGAACCTGTGGGTTCCATTGGCCATAGAACTACTTAGTAGTATTATATAATTTATTAATTATTAATTATATAGCCCAGTTCTCCTGTAAACAGGATAATCGTGTTATAAGTTTAATATACAAGTAACTATGTTACAGCTAGTATCAGTAATCTGTTTTTAGAACTTTTGGCAAATATACCTTTGCCCGATTAAAAACGGAAGTGTATCGCCATTCTTATACTCTCGAATACATCGATCATTTAAAGTGAGTATACTTTGAATCACTGATGAGAGCAGGGGCTCACTCTAAGGGGAGAAATATCCTCCCCAAGCCACGAAATCCCCCCTTAGGGACCATATATCCTAACGTGCTTAATGTATATTCTCAGGGGATACAGACAAAATCTCGCGGACGAAACATCGCGTCACAAATCTCGCCTGGTCTAAGCCTCGCCGTCCAGAACCAAGCGGACCAAAATCTCGCTTGGCTAAAAGCTTACGGAATGAAATTTTTCCTTAAAATTTACCGAATGAGTTTCTTAATATGCAATTCCATATTACAAATAATAATAATAATAATAATAATAATAATAATAATAATAATAATAATAATAATAATAATAATAATAATAATAATAATAATAATAATAATAATAATAATAATAATAATAATAATAATAATAATAATAATAATAATAATAATAGAAGAAGAAGAAGAAGACTCAAAACATCGTCTGTGTGGGCTTTCTTGGGTTATTCCCGTTTCCTCCCACTTTGTTCATTCCACCATTTCCTTCACTGTACTCATCTACGTCTCCTTTAACCTACAGTAGATAATTGAGGGATGAAAAAAGTCAGATATTATTTCATACCTTAATAAATATTATTCGATTTTGTTAGAATTTCTCAAGGTCACCGTCAAAGTGAAATAAAAAAAAAAAACACCCCAGGCTTAAACCCCAACTATGTTGAAAATTTGATAAAGACCAGTCGGTTGGTTCATGAGTTACTAAGTCACAAATGCAGCACTTTCATTTTTATAGATTTCTGTATGTCTTCCCCTTCCCGTCAAAGTGAAATAATAAATACCATCCCAGACGGTAACCTGATCTGTGTGGCAAATTCGATGGAGATTGGTCCCGTGGTTCAAGAGTTATTACGTTATATATATATATATATATATATATATATATATATATATATATATATATAGGGTTCATTATGAAAGTAATGACCATTGTTTTAGAAAAACTGTGTAATTGTTCCGATTGTTACAAATCTTTAAAATTCCTCAAAATATGCTCCTTCTGCATCGATACACTTCTGGAGACGTGTTTTCCACGCCTGGAAAGCATGTTTAAAGTCCTCGGCTGGAATGGCTTCTAAAACCTTGTAACATGGGCTTGAATGTTTTGCACGGAGTCCCAATGTTTTCCTTTAAGGTGTCTCTTCAAACAGCGAAACAAAAAAAGTCACTAGGGGCCAGGTCAGGACTATAGGGAGGGTGGGGGACCACTGGGGTTCTGCTCCGGGCCAGGAAGTCGACAACGGTGAAGGCGGTGTGACTTGGTACATTGTCGTGGTGGAGTTTCATTGAGACTTTGATGTCACTTCCAACGCGAGCGACCCTGCATTTCAGTCTCTTGAGCACTTCTAGATAAAATCCTGCGTTGACAGGTTGTCCTGGTGGCACAAACTCGAAATGGATGATTCCTCGAACGTCGAAGAAGACAATGAGCATGGTTTTGATTCGAGATTTGCTCATGCGCGCCTTTTTGGGGCGGGGAGAGGATGAAGTGTGCCACTCCGCACTCTGCCTTTTGGATTCTGGATTGTATTCGAACATCCAGGATTCGTCTCCAGTTACGACCGAGTCTAAAAAGTCTGGATCACTTTCACACAATGCCAACAACTCCTTGCAGCGCAAAACTCGTTCTTTTTGTTCGTTCGTCACACCTTCGGCACAAGCTTCGTCCAGACCTTTCGCATTTGCAGGTCCTCGGTCACTATCCCATGTACCGTAAATGTTGACATGTTTAGGGGGTCCGCGATTTGTTGATTGCTCACTCGCCGGTCTGAGCGCAACACTTCACGCACACGGTTAACGTTGTCGTCGGTCCTGGCCGTTGTTGGGCGTCCAGAACGGGGCTCGTCGGCGACCTTCTCCCGACCCTCTTTGAACGACTTGTGCCATTTTCCGACCTGGGATCTTGAGAAACACTCCTGCTTGTAGGCCTCTTTCAGCATCTGATAAGTTTCCGTAGCATTCTTACCCAACTTGACGCAAAATTTTATGGCGTAGCGTTGTTCGAGCGAACCCTCCATCGTGCCGTGTTACAACTTGTAAAAACGTGCTTCACGCGGAACGACATATACACGCTGTCACTGCTCGCAGCAGACCACCTACTACTTTTTCCGCGCCGGCAGCGCGCGCTGCGGTGGATTGTTGAGTCAGGGTAGCATCATGCTCATTACTTTCATAATTACCCTGTATATATATATATCCCTCCTCTTCGTTGTGCCGTCAAAGTGAAACAACAAAAGACATCCCAGGCCCGAGCCTCATCTCTGTTGAAAATTTGATCGAGATCGGTCGGGTGACTCAAGAGATATGATGTCACAAACATAGTCATTTTCATCTTTATATATACAGATTTTCAAAGCACGCCTTGGAATATTTTCTTGTCATTATTTTAATGCAATTATGTGTTATTTCAGAATATAATATACATATAGCAATATATAAAGCATTCGGCATCGAAGAAATCGTCGTGACGAGGTTTTATACTGATGACATTTCTCCCCAGGCGAGATTACGTTCCGCTTAGTTTAGATCAGGCAAGATTCTGTGTCCAGAGATCAGGACTACATAGGTTTAGGCGAGGCGAGATTTTGGGACGCGAGGTTTTGGGCGGCGACGTTTTGGCCAGGTGAGGTTTTGTACCCAAACCTATTCTCAGTAGTTTCGTTACAAAACTCCAACCCCCCAAAATGTATTGAAATTCCTGCCGGAGAAAATCTGAAACCATCGCTGCTCTGAACTATAAAATATTAATGAGCTATACGTCGAATACATCCTATACTGATTACTGCATTCTTTGTTACCATAGAACAAATACAGTTAGTTTCCACAAGAATAACTCAATTTCAAATAGTTATATTTAATAATGGAAATTTGTTATAACTTCAAAACACATTACAAACTATTAAGTAAGTGCTAAAGTTCCACTCAAAATAGTTGAGAATACTCTATATGCATATCTTCTGCTACTCAGTCAACTTTAAGGTGATCACTGACTTCATTTCAAACGCCTTTGAGAATTTCTCTTTCCATGAAATTTACCTTAGTGGTGATTCTGTTTCAGTGCTCCTCCAAACTAACGGACAATTATGCAAAATACCCAACATTCTTTTATAATATATCCCCACAATAAAACATTTACACAGTATTATGTGGAGATTTCAGACTTCGTCGAAAAACCACTTTAATTCGTTGCACATTTCTCCCTGAAGTGTGTGGTCACTCTTGATCCTTTTTCTATACACAAACCATAAGATTATTGATACCGACGACAAATTTTCGTTGTCCCTGTCAGATAAACGCACATTGTCGAAACACACGCTGCACCGTATTCAAGGATGCAATCTTGATCAATTCTAGAACGTAAACAAACGGCCTATCTTGATGCATAGACGTTACCTTGAGAATGCCTAACATGAATGTATAGTTTGGCGCTAGTTGCGGAAACTAGTGGAAATAATTTAAAGCAAAGCATCGGACGTCAAATTGTGGAACCATGTATAAGATTTTCTCAAAAAAAAAAAAAAAGGTCATTCTTTGTGGAACATCCTGTTATATTCTGAGTTCAAATGTTTATGACCTGTTATCGAGATGCCTAAGCCTGTTCTCTGGAACTAGCTCCTAGATTTGTGGTTAAATCTTTGTTAATGCTGGCACTATTGGTGACTCTGGATTCAAGCGATTTCTGCAAGTTGTTCTCAAACAAACAATTAAAACAATCATAAGCAATTGAAATTCTTGGATTGAAAAAGGTAATACAAATTCTATCTGGCAGAAATGTTTTTTTGTTATCATTCACGAAAGATATATATACGAGAATCAGAGGAGCCAGCGTAGACAATATTTCACTTCCGGACACCAGTATCATACTTCGCACAGTGCTTATGTACATATCAAAAGATTATTTAAAAACTGTTGGAAGACAATTTATCAGATATCATGAACTCTCAGTGGTGACACCAAAATATCCACCGTATTGAGAGATTTAGGTTAGGTTTGTTTAAATGATCGTATCTTCATTATCAGTCATTATGTTGTGATGTTTCATTACACCATTTGAAATACCTTAAATTAAGCTATAAAAAAAGGTTCAGGAGCTGGTTTTAGTTACAGAACGTTGAAGAAGTTATAGAGGCGAAAATTTGGAAGTAAGAGAAACAGTGGTAAACTTCTCAGGAAAACGCTTTGTGAAAGGATTTTAAGGACATTTTTTTTTGCGACGTTTGGGTAACGCGTACTTTTAGAGATAATGAGATCCTACTGGATGTTTCCAAGTCGAATCTTTCTTCCTTATGGCCAAAATCCAAGATGGCGTCCAAAATAGATGCTCCACAAAATTGATACAAAATATTGTTGTGTGATGTATAATTTACTAAGAAATCTATTTGTGAGCTCTGAATTACAACCTAACCACCTAACTAACTAACTAACTCTATGGCCTGAACCTGGAGGTTCAATGTCGTGTGCACAAAAGCTCTCCAGTGACTTCTATCCCTAACCAACTGGATCAAGTTTCTACTTTGTATTCCTATTTCTGTGAGAACCATCTTAATATTGTTCTCCCATCTGCGTCTAGGTCTTCCTAATGGTTGTTTTTCCATTGGATCTCCAGTTAAAATTCCACGTGAGCTTCCTAGACTTGATGAACCAACAATGTTTGCTAAACGTTATAAGTTACGCAATTCCTCATTATGAAGTTTCTGCCATTTCCCATTCCCATTTCTGTTCCTTTTCAGTTCGAATATTCGTCTCAGAATTCTGTTCTCAAATACTTCCAGTCTATGTTCTTCCTTCTGAGTAAGTAACCATGCTTCGCAACCATACAGAACAACAGGCATAATTATCGTTTGTATATTTCAAACTAACTACCTAAAGTGACTCAAATTACCATGACAGTCAAGATAGTGACAGAAGTTGAATAATAAAGGTGCTTCGTACGAAAGTGTATGATGTCGTTTCAAATATTTTCAGGGTCAAGGGAACTTAGTGTTGTCCCTGAGTTCTGAATTTCACACCGGAAGTGCTAAAAAAAAAAAGACTTAAGATACTTGTCAATAGAGGGCTCAATTTATGGAAAAATTTGCAATCGAAAGTAATAATTACACAGCTTCCTTCCTGGTATGAGCTGAGTACATCATTGATGGTGCATGTTATTTCCTGCAGACTCCTATTCCCTTATACAAGTATGAATTCACCCTAGTTCAAATTTCCAGAATTTACCTTAAGAAACGAAAGAAATCTTGTAAACACTTTCATAAATCATCTGAGAAATCTTGAATCCCTGGAAGCTACAGGGATCACCCTCCACTCAGCTAATGGACCGATAATAATAATAGCAGCCTACAAGCCTCACAACAACAACCTCAACGCAACAGATCTGCAAGCCCTGCGACAGCTAGGACACCGGATTCTACTAGGGGGAGACCTCAACAGTAAACATCCGGCGTGGAACTCCAATGTGTCAAACGCAAACGGAAGGATCCTCCACCACGCTCTCACCACCATAGACTTCACTCCCACGGCTCCAACGGAACCCACGCATTATCCAAGAAACGGCGGGATGCCTGATGTACTGGACATGGTACTGACAGCGAACCTGGCAATCCTAGGTGTACCTCAGGTTATCCACGGCCTCGACTCGGATCATCTACCCGTTCTACAAACGATCGCAATCAGCTACCACTTCACAACTCGAACCCTTCCAACTCTGCGCACAACAGACTGGGACCACTACAGATCCTTGCTCAGCGACATGTTAGATCCACGCCGGATAATTGAAACAACGGAAGACATAGAGGCCACCACTGCGTCCCTGACCGCAGCCATCAACTCAGCCATAGCCATCGCCTCAACCACCTCAACAACGACTCATCCATCACACCAGACCACTCCAGAAGAACGACGCACCTCAGCCTTGATCCACTTGAAGCGTTGGGCCCGGAAGCAGTGGCAACGTACCAGAATTCCCCAGTTCAAAACACTTTGGAACCACCTAGTATCCAGAGTCAGGAAAAGGCTCCTTCGAATCAAAATCAGAAACTGGAACCTCCACCTCCAGGAGCTAGATGCACCCAGCAGGCAATTCTGGAAGTTAGTGAAAAACATCACAAGACCAGAAGCAAACTCCAGAACACTCACACTTCAAACTCCACAAGGAACAATACACGAACCGGAAGAACAGGCAGAACTTTTCGCCCAGACCCTGGAAACCACCTTCCAGATCAACGCTACCAACACGCCAGCAACCACCACTGCAGCAGTACATAGATCCTACCACCACTCCCGAATAGAAGACCCACCTCCTCCAGAAGCCCTCATAACACCGCGGGAGATACAAGCAATCATCAAGAGGATCAATGCACACCGGGCTCCAGGTCAAGACCGAGTGACGCCGCAAGCACTGAAGCACCTCCCGAGAAAGGCCCTGGTCCTACTCTGTAAGTTGTGCAACGCCATTATGAGAACCGGACACTACCCAGAAGCCTGGAAAGAAGCAAAAGTCATAATGCTGGCCAAACCAGGAAAGAAAAGATCAAACCCGGCCAACTACCGCCCTATCAGCCTGCTCTCGCATACCAGCAAGGTGTTTGAAAGAGTACTGCAGAGCAGACTTCAGCAATTCATAGAAGATCATGACATCATCCCGGACCACCAGTTCGGCTTCAGGAAAGGACACTGCGCGGATCAGCAGCTGGTACGGGTGGTAGAGAAGATATGTGACAGATTCAACGAGGGAGGCCACACCTTGTTGCTTTTTCTCGACATAGAAAAAGCATTCGACAAGGTGTGGCACGAAGGCCTCTTTCACAAGATGATGCTCCAGGGCACTCCGCACTACCTTCTGAGAATCATCAAATCCTTTCTTCAAGGAAGAACCTTTCGTGTTGCCAATGCAGGACACCTAACACCCTCCAGACCTATCCTAGCAGGAGTCCCCCAAGGATCCTGCCTATCCCAAACCCTCTACGCCATGTACACGGCGGACATTCCCACAACCCCCAACACAGCGGTAGCAACATTCGCAGACGACACGGCAATCTTTGCCAGCCATGGAAACATCAGATACGCTGAACTATACCTCAGACGACACGCCGAACTTCTCCACCGATGGTCTGAAGAGTGGAAGATCAAAGTCAGCGAACAGAAGACCTCAGTAGTAAACTTCACAAGAAACAGAAGAAGGGTTCACGTCAGGATCACCATGGCTGGAACACCCCTCCAGAACCGAGATGATGCCAAATACCTCGGAATAATACTGGACAGAAAACTTACATTTGCTCACCACATACATTCCATCGCCAAGAAAGCCAGTCAACGCCATCAAGCCTTGCTACCGCTACTCCTCTCCCCATCCCTCACCCTGAAAACCAAACGCCATATATATCAGATGAGCATTCGTCCCATCCTGATGTATGCCCACCCTGCATGGCAACACGCAGCAAAAACGCACCTCAGCCAACTACAAGTCATCCAGAACAGAGTAGCCAGGGCCATCACTGGACACCCGAGAGACACTCGCCTCGAGCAAATACATGAAGATTTGGAACTCCCATTTCTACATGACTACAGAATTCACAGATCAGCCAACTTCTGGAGGACGATCAGAGCCTCGCCACACCAACACATAGCCACCATAGGAACTGCCAACCCAAGAAGACGAACTTACAAGATGCCGCACCCCTAAAACGCACACCCACTAAACTGACATAGGAACAGCAAAAGAGGAGCGCGACAGTTGCGTCCTCTCTCACAACAAATACGCACGCAAAACAAACGACAGTCAACAACACAAATGGAAGGCAAGGGCCCAAGCCCGGTACTTAAATCAACCACAAAAAAAACCGTCAAGAAATCTCTGCTCTGCTCTGAATTAAGCATAGACAAGGTCATCTGATGTTTTTCTGTCAGCCAAACGGCTTAGAAGTTATTGCGCAGCCATTTGAAGGGGAAAGAAAAAAATATAAAATATACTTTCTATGGTTGTGCTTTAATCTGTACACTGAGCCTTACAGCTAGAAAGCAAAGTACAATTCAAATTAGATTTTACGCATCGACAACTATTGTAACTCTGTTTGATTTGCATGACATTAGATCTTCTAGCTTGTCATAGTAATCTAGGCTTTGATCAGAGGGATTTGTAGTTATCTCCGACTATTTTCCATTCCCTCCAAACATCTCCAAATATATTTATATCGACTTATTGCAGGACAAAGTTTCACAAGAAGTACCAGACATTTTTCCTTCTTTCCATATCGTTATAGGAGCTGACACGGTGTCTGCTTTTGCAAATGTTGGTAAAGCTACTTAATGAAAAACGTGAATGACTTCTCGAGATTGTAGACTATTAAGGGCTACTTGAGAAATATTGTCGAGAATTTTTCCGAGCTATTCCAAAGTTCTCAAGATAATGAACTATTGTTATTCATTCAGCGTTTCGTCATTCCAATGTACTATTCCTCAACTTCAGTGGAGTCTTGAAAGAAGCCATTGAAGCCACACATCATAACAAGTCATTGAAAGTATTCCGACAACATGGAATGTTCTGCTACATCACCTGAAGAGAGATATCCTTAAGTGTTCTATGTGAACAAGTATCCAAAGAATTTTTTATCCTCTCAATCCGATGGGTTGGGATGGAAAAATCAGAGATGATTACCAGCCCTTTTGGTCAGCTAACGCCGTTATTATTATGGACAAGTTAGAAGACGTAACATCATCCATATCAAGAGATGCCCAATTGTTGTCGATGCGTAAAATCGATGCTTTGAAATTGTAAGGCTCAATATGTACAGAATAAAATACAAATATAGAAGGTATGTTTCCTGTTTTTCACTCCCTTTGAAACTGCTACTGCAATAACTCCTAAGCCGTTGGTCTGACAAAAATGTTAGATGATTTTCTTCGTTGCTTAAATCAGGACGTTTCGAATGGAGCATGAAAACATTACATTATTCTATATGCAGTGGCGTATTTACGATTTTGTTTCGGGAGGGGCTTTGCTAACTTTCGGGGGGGGGCTTTGTCTGAAAATGTGAAAATTCTGCAAGATAGTCCATATACTTTACTATAGTAAGTAAGATTTCTGGGAGGGCTTAAGCCCGGAAGCCCCCCCTAAATACGCCACTGTCTATATGTAACTTAAGAAAAATGTTTTGAAATTTGACTGGGATAAATTCGCCCTTTCCCGGAGGGAAAGTAAGCGGAATCCGGGTGTATTAACAATGATATATTCAGCCCATTTCCATGCTATTATTGCTTTTAATTGCACATTTTTCCATAAATTGAACAACTTTGATAGGCACTTCTTGAGTTTTTCAGTTCCGGTACTTCTGATGTCAAAAGCAGAATTTACGCAACAGCAATGAGATTGTTGACCCGAACATGTAGAAAACGATGTTTCACCTATAATATTCACCACTCTTATTTCTCGTCGAATTTGACTACCACTTTCATGGTGATTTGAGTCACTTCCGGAGGTCGGGTTGTAATTCGAGATCACAAATGGATTTCTTAACCCCGGAAACTTAGTAAATTATATATCACACGGCATAATATTTGTAGTTTATTTTAGAGAGAAATACATGCTTAAGCCATTTAAGCCACCATCTTGTATTTCGGCCTTAAGGAAGATAAATTCGACTTGTAAATATTCAGATTCATGTTCAGCAGAATCTCATTATTCCTAAAAGTATTCGTTACCCAAACGTGGCAAAACAAATGGGCTAAAATCGTTTTAGAGAGCGTTTTAAAGAATTGATCGTCAGTAAACAACCCACTCCTATATTATTTTCCTTACAACTTCTTAACCATTCGTGTTACAAAAACATTTTTTTATAGCTGAATTCAAGATCTTTTAAATGATATACTAAAATATCACAATATCATGATTGGTAATAAGATATGATCATTTAAATGGGCCTAGGTCTGTTGACACGGCGGTCATTTTGATGGCGACACCACAGGGATTTAAGAACTCTGATTAAGTGCCTCCCAGCGTTTTCCCCATTTATTTATACATGACTGTTGTGCAAAATAGCTCACTGCGTCCAGATGTGAATCATGTTAGTGATATTTGCATTATCTTCACCGACTAATAATATGTATTAATCTTACATTAAAATTTACATACGCCCTAAGATTTCGTTTCATAATTCTGGGCGTAAGCGTCCCTCAGGTTGAATAAGACTGGTGTACACAGTCGCTGGATTTACATTGGAGGTATGACATCATTTCATTAAGGCAGAGGGTTCGCGGAATTGCTAACTGTGTGTTTGTGTAAACCTTCTGCTAAAGTTTCTCCATTATTGATTACGTCACGAACCTTTCTCAACAAGCTACATATTAAATTTCAGTCGGGACTACAAAAGACGAAAAGTAAAAATTTTTCGAATCCAAATAACATGAAGGGAAGTGAAGGAAAACATGGAGCGAAAATTTGCTTTAACGAGTTAACGGAACAGACAAGATGTGATGCGATATTTCTTCTAACGTGTTTTTCCCCTTCTCCCCATTTCTCCCTTTGACTCAAACAGTTTTCCTCATTCTCCTGTTTCTTGCTTTATTTCTTTTGTTTTCCTCTCTAGTAACAAATTGAGAGAAATTTTCCTTCGGCAAAAATTTGTCTCTACTTTTTCCTCTTTTTTTATCATCATCTTCTGTTTCTTTTCTAATTCTGTCCTCATTTTACATCTTCCGAAAATTATATTAGAAAAGAAATCACAGAGAATGTCGTCTCTCTTTTCTATATAAATGTATATCTATATACGTTTAAATTGGTTCATATTTATTTATGAAATAGATGCAAATTGCCTCTAGAGATATTCCACGGTACCTGTACTGTGTCATTTTAAAGCTTTCTTGTAACTTTTAAAATCATTTAATTTGTAGATCGAATAACCAAATTAAATGCAATATGTTTGAGAAAATGGTCGCATTATTATATTCGAGTAATATTTATTTGTGAAATGGTCGTCTCGTCTTGTCTGAATGTTCTGATGACTATTTTATTCTTCAAGAGACGAACTACAACTGCAAAATCAGTGAAGCTAGGGAGAACCGGTTTCTTTGTCCTGTGGAACGATAAAGTACCAGTATGTTTGTAAATAATGTTTTCTACGAGACGTGTTTTCACCCCTTATCCAGTGTTGTAAATTTAGATAATCTTGTTTCGTCTTGAAAATTTATGTATTTGGACTTTGCAGCTAGTTTTGAAAGAATATTGTACGTAATAATGGAAAATTCAAATATTATATAGAGACAAGTGTATTGAATAAATTAAATTTTTAAGTTTTACGTCCCATGGTTATGCTGGCTAGGCTAAAGTAGATGGTGATGATGAGAAATGAATGAAATGGTAGAATGAAGAAAGTGGGAGGAAAGGGGAGAACTCTGTGGAAACCCACGCACACAGTGTTTGTCCACCAGAAAGCTCACTTGGCGTGAGATGGGATTGAACCAAGGACCGCATGCACCAGAGATGAACGCTATACCATTGAGCCACCACGGCCCATATATTGAATAATGAGCATCAGTTAAATAGAGAATAATAATTTCAATGGGTTTCCTTAATCAATGTCTATACCTAATAAAATATGTTAATAGTACAAAATTATTAACAAGTAATTTTTAGAAAACAAAATTTTAGAGAATTCATTATACAAAATTGGATAAAATGACTGGTGAGAACGGGTCATCAATAAATCGCGGGATTCCTCAAGATTCCTATTAAGAGCACCTGTCATTCCTTTTGTGTAAAATACATTTTCATCGAACTTGCTAGTTGCATCAACTGAAGGGAAGTCTAAACATTCAGAATTTATATTAATAATAGGATCTGTGGAAAAGAACATGTGTAGCATGTAGCTAATATTTCTTATTGTTTTGCCATCGTTGCAGACTGAAAACAGATAAAGCATTGAAAACAGAAACCAACAGAACACCTAACAGCAAATGTGAAGTGAAGCGGGTCTTTGTAATTTCAGAAAGCCGTTAGGCAGGGCGACCGCGAATTCACATGGATACCATTGTTATTGTGGTGTGTATATAATAATCCCTTGTTTCACCTGACTTCTCTGACCTAAGAGGCTTCATCCCGGCGAAATTGAAATACCGCTAATTTTACAGTAATTATATGATATCTTCAAATAGATAAAAGATAATCGAAATGTGGAACAAGAACACCCTAGACAATATCATTTTACATGAGATACCATTATCACGACTCACGTATCTGCTTTCGATTTCGGGCCATTTTGAAAATCGGCATTTGTTTTCGCGTTTTTAAACGGCTGAAGACAGAAAGCCGCTAGGTTACTTGTGATAACGATACCTCACGCAAAATAATATAGACTAGAGAGCTCTTGTTCCCCATTTCAATTATCTTTTATCTATTTGAAGATATCACATAATTACTGTAAAATTAGCGGTATTTTAACTTCGCCAGGATGAGGCCTCTTAAAACTTTTACAGAGCTCAGACGATTTAAGCCTCACAACTTTTATTTCTACATCCGAATTTGACTTTGGGAGCCTCGCAGACCCCCTAATCCTTTTTGTATTTTAAATGATAATGAACATCAAATTATGAATAAAAATTAGTCTACTTGTAGGTTCTAACGTGCCTATTATAATTAAATTTTAGAATACATTTTATTATATCAGTAGCGTACCCAAATGGGGTTACCATATTCTAACACTCCTCTTTTATATAATACTAGCATCAATTGCCCGCTTTGCTGGGTTAAATTAAGAAAAAATAGTGATATGTTTCGTTAATCAGTCACTTTTTACTATTACTAAACCGTTCCTTGATATTGGTCATTTTCGATGATTTTTAAAAATTCCCTTCTTCTCTTCATGCTGTGAGCCACGGCATCAAAAGTGTCACTGTTCATTTCAGCGACCTCAAAAACGATAGAATCGACACTAATATCGGTCATTTTCGATCATTTGTAAATGTCCTTTCCCTTCCTTTAAGTTACATTGTCAAAGTGATATGACAAAAATCATCTCCTGTTTGAACTTCATCTACGTTGAAAATTAGATCGAGATCGGTCCGGTGGTTCAAGAGTTATTAAGTTTTATTTATTTTTATATATCTCCCCATTCTACTTCCTCCCCTAAGTTCTATCGTAAAAGTGAATAGATTAGTATAATCCCTGGCCCAAACCTCATCTATGTTGGAAATTTGATCGAGATCGGTCAGGTGGTTCAAGAGTGAAGTCACATAGACAGTCACTTTTATTTTTAATTTTTACATATATCTCCCCGTCCCCCTACCCTACGTTGCACCGTCAAAGTTAAATGATAAAAATTATCCCAAGCCCGAACGTCATGTACGTTGAAAATTTTGATCGAGATCGGTTGGGTGGTTCAAGAGTAATTAAGTTTTATTTATTTATATATATCTGTCCCCACCCTTCCCCCTAAGCATAAGGTCTACCGTGAAAGTGATATGATAATAACCAACCCAGGTCGGAACTTCATCCTTATTGAAAACTTGATTAAGATCGGTCCTGTGGTTAAAGCGTGATGAAGACACAAAGAGAATCACTTTTATTTTTATTCTTTTTACATATATATATATCTCCCTCTACCCCTACCCTAGGTTACACAGTAAAAGTGAAATAACGAAAACATCCCAGGCTCGAACCTTATCTATGTTGAAAGTTTGATCAAGATAGGTCTGGTGGTTCAAAGGTTATTAAGTTTTATTTATTTTTATAGATTTCTCCCCTCCCCTCCAGCTCCCCGTAGTTCTATCGTTAAAGTGATATGATAAAAACCACCTCAGGTCCGAACCTCATTTATGTTGAATTTGTTTTAAAGATCGGTCGGGTGGTTTAAGCGTGATGAAAAAACAAGGACAGTCACTTTTATTTTTACTTCTTTTCCATATATCTACCCCTCCTCCTCCCCTTCGTTGCACTGTAAACATACCAGAAATGAAGGAAACATACCAGGTCCGAACCTTACCTATGTTGAAAGTTTGATCGAGATCGGGTGATTCAAGAGCTAAGTTTTATTATTTTTCATATATTTCCCCTCCTCTCCTCCCCCAGCCCTAAGATCTACTCTCAAAATGAAATGATAAAAAAAACTTCCCAGGTTTGAACTTCATATATGTTGAAAATGTGATTGAGGTTGATCGGGTGGTTCAAAAGTAATTAATTCACGAACATAGCCACTTTTATTTTTATATTTATTAATTTTTGTATGTCTTCCTCTCCTCCTCCCCTACGTTGCTCCGTCAAAGTGAAATGACAAAAATCATCCCAGTCCCGAACCTCATCTACATTGGAAATCTGATCAAGATCGGTCTAGTGGTTCAAGAGTTATTTTTATTTATTTTTTCTACGTCCCTCTCCTCCCCCTCCCCTAAGTTGTACTGTCAAAGTAAATAGCTAAAAACATTTGTCTCATCTCTATATAAAATATATTACCTAGGTATTGCTCTATTGTAGTATAAGCAACGAATATATTAAATGTATTCATAAGTTACATATATGGAATTCCAGTTGTGCAAAATGTATGTAAAGAATGCACTTTTCTAGGATAGTGAAAGTTCAAAATTGAAAGAAAAAACACATTTGTGAGTGATATAATTCGTTTCTCTTAAACTTTAGTGCGTCGGAGCCTCAAGAATAAAATGCAATACAAATAGAAATAGCTTGACAAGGAAGCCCTGTATGCTATAGCTAAATAATAACATAAGGTCAGTGCCGGATTTACATATAAGCTAAAAAACTATAGTTTAGGGACCCACTCTCTTGGCGGCCACAATAAACTAAAGGGAAAAACTGGATATATATTTTCACAGTATACGAAACACAATAAATAAAATAACATACGTAGCAATAGTGCATTCCGTTGTGTAAGCTACTATGATGTAAGTAATGGGGTCCCTTCTGGTATTCTGCTTCCTAAAATATCACTAGTTTCTTCATTTCTGTATATCGGGTGCCTACATTCATCTGGGTACATAAAGGGCCCCATTACCTTCAACAGCTTAGGGCCCAACTAAACCTAAATCCGACTCTGTATACAGTGCATTTATTTAGTGCATTTTGTAATATTATAGAGTGAGAAGCAAATTCTGTATTACATAGCTAAATTATAACAAATATCTTGTAATCTGATTTAAACTACTCGCTGGACAAAAGAATAGTTCATTGTAGAAAAATATATGAACGTATAACGGTTTCGCGAACTATCCACTTTGACTTCATCAGACACTATAAATACCCAGGTTCCGACAGATTTAATATAAGAGACAGCGAAAAAAATCCCTTATTTCCTGATTCAGAAAGTAGATTGCCCACAGAAGAAACAGTTAATAAAAATATATGTACACATCAAAAACTTCGTTTCTAATATTGCTGTATGCTTAGGGGCACGAGTTTTTCGCACTAAGAATTTGGAAACTTCGTTTTTGGTACCTCATATTTCGCGTTTTGTCACATTTTGCAAATAAAATTTCGCATTTTGTAGCTCATATCGGATAGATATTCCCTGAAATTTCTACAATTGTTCCTTTTATTCATAGATCACTACAGAAATAAACCTTTAATAACCTAAAAACAAAATATACTAAATATTTCACTTGACACTGTCTTCTGAAAACATAGGCACAAGTTACACATAAGCATTAAACATAAGCATTTACACCAGCGTTTCCTAACCTTTTTCAACTTGCGGCACACTACGGGTCTAACTTGAATTCTCACGGCACACTCATAGGTATTATTATTATTATTATTATTATTATTATTATTATTATTATTATTTGTAAATAGAAAATACCGTCGTATTTGTTTTCTTTGATTACTGATCTCCTTCTCACAAAGAATAAAGCTTGATCACTGGTTTTCCTCCATCGTAAATCATTATACTTAATTTTCATTCAAATTAAAAAATAGAAAACAATTCCAATGAAATATAGAACTCAGTCTTTTAAAAAATACACTTTCTTTTTCGAAGAATGTATCCAACCTGTCACAAGGAAGATCACTAAATTACGAACAAACAAATCTCTTGTACTTTTAAAACAGAATTGCGGTAATTTGTATGAGTGTTTGCTTTGTCGAAAGGATATAATGAGATTTTAAAATTTCAAGTTACGAAATAATCTGTAACAATAAAGAAACAATAATGGTCATAACAGTGATAATTAATACTTTTTCAACATTAAAAATGAACAGATAAGTAACACAGTGTGAAACCTATAATTTATTAACATGGTTAATATACGTCACAATTTTAAATATTAATAAAACTCTGTTTTCGAAATACAATCTATGTAGTAATAATGTATGTAAAATAATATATTACAATTACAGTATTTTTTCATTGTAGAGGTTCATAGTAATGTGAAATTTAAATACACATATTTCCTTTCTTGCAATTAGGTTCCTATAAAATTAATAATTTTGTTTTCATTTCCTCGCGGCACACCGGTTGGGAAACGCTGATTTACACGATAGCAAACGCGCAACATGTTCTCTATAGCCGTGCCCAAGTCACCCAAAATGCACGTTCTACCGTTCCGCCAGCGGAAAACTGGCGATTTTTAAATTAATGAAAACTCATTTTTAAAATTTTGCGTATTGTTAGAAATTTCGCGCTAAACTGCCAATTTCGCGTTTTATCGCGCAAAGGAAATCAACGAAAATACACACAGAATATCATAAAACGTCAAGAAACTGAAAAATTACTTGATTCTGACGCATTTCGTTTTATCGCACATTGGGAAAAATTCGTGCTTCTATATTTCCCATTGCTGACAGTTTCGAAATTTTAGCTAGTTGCTAATTGAGAGGTGTTATGGAACAACCATGTCAACCACAACTAGTTAGTTTTGGGGAAATCGCAGTTATAGGTTATTTTATGTGTCAAACTTTACAGTTTTCCTTTAGAAGGATGTAAAAATGCATATTAATAGGTTTTTCACATAGTAACTCATTTCTTGCGTTATAATTGCCAGAAAACCCCATTTACCCCCAAAATTTCAGAAATTTATAATTTAATTGATTGTGCGGAACAATAAACAATCTGCAACAATCGTTTAAACTTCAGATCGTAGTTTAGTTGATTGCAAATTTGAAGTTTTATTCAGATCTAGAATAGGCATTTAAACATTAAAATGTGTCTTAACAGGTTGTTCCAAATTTGCAATGTTGGGAATTTTATGTTATAAGCCCTGAATAATAATAATAATAATAATAATAATAATAATAATAATAATAATAATAATAATAATAATAATAATAATAATAATATCTTTGTTTTATGTTATTTCAATAGATTTACACACTGCTTAGTCGTCTTCATTTTATTTGGCTTCACTGTGACAACTTAGAAGGAAAGAATCCCAACCGTGAGAGCTGGATTTAGCTTAAACTTTTCGTTATAGGTATTTCAACATCGTTGCTAATGGTGGTGATAGTCGGGTACACTTTTACTTTGTTATGAATTTAGGGGACGGGGATTCAGAAGTTATTTTTTTTTTTCAGGAATTTATTATATAGTAAAAATTGAATTTAAATTTAATATGGATCACTTTAATAAAACAATTGAAGTGATCGAAACGAAACTTACCCAACGAAACTGAAGGCAGTATGGACAACCGTAACCAGTGTTGTCATCTATCAATCAGTATATACAACTCAGCATACAAGTTAGAAACTTTAAGTGGCACTATATGCATTTTACAAAACATAGGCAAATCAGTCTTGGGAAGTAACGTAACGAAAGTAACGCGAAAGTTTCCTAGTAACTCGTTATATTTTATCTAAAGCAACTGTAACTGTGACGCGTTACACATTTTTAAGTAACGTACAGCTCACAGATGACGAGAAGAACCCTAAAACAGGTTAGCGGGGAAAGGTCAACGACACGGTTACGTCCATTTTCGGTTTTTGAGGTGTGGCCTATACTTAGATGTCGTCTGCTATTCCGGGTAGTTATCTGTGTGCTATTCCGTGGTGCCATTTGAAACCCCTGTGCGAAAAGTGGGCGAGCCCATACCTACATTACGCTACTTCAACTAGGGTTCTTCTCGTCATCTGTGAGCTGTACCTAGTTTGCGTTACATTTCGGATGAGTAACTACAATATATGTATATATTTTTCGGAAACAAATGTTTCCTTCCTGTAAGTGAATTTCTCAGAATGGAACAATGGAGCATGAACTACGTATGTCAGTGACCGGCAGTCATTCACAGATACAGAGAAACAGATAAGCTCTTAGTGCCATTTGCTGTTTTTGTAAGATGAGTACAGCCTCATGGAGATCACATGTATTGATTGCAAGCACCTGGAAGATTTTGTCATAGATTTAGACAGCTCATAATAAATACGTTCAATGAGTGAACTACGATAGCAATGGTAGTCTATTTTACTTTGATTAATTTTGTTTTATAAAGACGGAAAAGGAAAATATTTTACCAATCGAACATTTGAAAGAAAACTTTTTTCTCAAAATCTGAGGACGATGGTGGACTGAATTTTAACGTAAAGTGTCTGAAGTGAACCGACAGGAAATATTTATCAACAGGTAGACAGCTAGGATGCCATAATTAAAGATATACAGTAAGGGGTTAATATGAATTTTAAACATTGTTCTGATGAGCAGGCCTACTTTATTACTAGAAAAATAGTTCGTTGATGAGATGTAATATTGGAGTTCTTTCAGATCAGTTTGCTTATCCAAGAGTCAAGTTGATTATAGACTTTAGAAAAACTAACTTTAAAAAGCACGTATTGATTTTGGAGGTACTGGCAAGTTTCGAATCACCCCTCGTTCATGTGTTCTCATTTTAATAGTTGTAGTGTAATGCTTCTCTATATTGTTTTTTCTTTAATTTTACATAATAACATTGTTATTATTACATAATTTGTTTAGCAGAATAATAATAAGCAGCCATTTTTTCTAACGCAGTATGGCATTCTGGTCAGTGTTAGATTTTATGAAAATGTTCATGTAACTGTCAAGTAAGAATTTGTTCTTGCATCTACATAAAGCGATTCTGAACGTGCAATATTGCGTTTATAAAGTCAGCGAAACATCAAATTTCCAATAAAGTAACTGTCCACATGAAAGGATATAGCAGCGCTTCTATTATCAACCTACAGCTCTAATCATTATAACAAAATACTTTGGATTGAGTAATAATTACCTGTACCTTGGGCAGAAAGTGCTCATACATGTGCACTATACTTAGTAGAATGTTAATTTCATATTAACAAAAGAAGAATGTTTTTAAGATATGTAAAGTATTATTATGGGATAGTTGTTGCTATGTACATGTTTATGGATACCTAGTCAGCAAGTTTGTGTGCTTGACAGTTTTAAGGAAAAGATATTATAAAGTATATCAACTAATAAACCATTTTTAACACCGTTCACCGACTTTATGATTCTAATAGTAAAGGTGAGAATAATCGTATATAATTATTGAAGCTAATTTTTACATGCAAAGAAATACTACCACTCGAAATTTGTATATCTTACTTAGCCGAACCAGGTTAACGACTATTCTCGATAAGTCGTTGTAAAAATTTTGGTTTACCTCACCCGGGATATACTGTAAATTCATCCCGAAGCATAGTAGGAGTGAATTTATTTTTGTAATTTAGTTAATGAATACAAATTTGACCATATTGCGAAGTGGTAGAACAATTATAAGAAAAATGGACAACGAAACAATGGAGAATGAATCCCATAATAGTGACAACGGTGAAACCAGTGTAACACCAGGATTGACATCGGAAGACCGAATCCTGCTAGTCTTACAGCGGCAATTGATGCAGATGTCTACCGAGTTAAAGCAGACGATGAAGCATAACTCTGAAGAATCCAACAAGCAATATGAAGAATTAAGTAGACGAATGGAACAGAAGTTTGACGAATCTAACAAGCAATATGAAGAATTAAGTAGACGAATGGAACAGAAGTTTGACGAATCTAACAAGCAATATGAAGAATTAAGTAGACGGATAGAACAGAAGTCAGATGAAACGAGACAGACAATTGTCCAGGTGGTGAATGACATCTCCTCACAGTTCGAGGAAAAGTTAAAAAGAATATCCGATGATTGTCAGGAGAAGCACAATCACCAAAACCAAGAAATCTGTGCTGTAAAAAAAGATTTAGAAGTAATAGAATCTTCCGTTCAACAGCAAAAGATCCAGGTCATCAACAATTCTAACAACATACGTGTAAATACGCAATTGTTAGCTACTATACAGGAAGAGATTAGAACGCTACAGGTTAAGGACAACACATACCGTAATAACTTGGGTAGTGATCGCTTGGAGTTTCCACACACACCAGTGATGAACTCACCTTCGCCGGTGTCTGATGAGGATATTATATTGGAAGAAATACATCTGAAGAGTACAGATGGGCGAAACATAGATGGTGTAACAACACATCACGTAATGGATAGGAACTATCACTCAACAAGTACACGGAATGATAAAAGGAAGGTAAAGTTAAGTGTTAAGATGAGTGAAATACGAGCTATGAGCAAATTCAGTGGTAAGTGTAACGAGAATGCTACTTCTTTCTTAGAAAAATTCCAGGACGAGTGCAATATTATGTGTATAGATAGATCACAATATATGAAATTAATCCCTCATGTATTACTCCCACCTTGTTCATTATGGTTTAAAGCAGTACGTGATCACATCAGTACTTATGAAGAATTCAAAGCGGCACTAATCGCAAATTATGAAAATGACTTTTTGCTGGCAAATAGAGATGCCACCATTAGAAATCAACACTTCAATCCTCGATTGCATAAATCTGTTGTAGAGTTTGTTGTAAATACATACAACGAATTAAAGGTCGTTAATCCATTGCAATCGGAATCGAGAATAATAGCATCGATTCGAAATTTGCTTCCATTTAAGTTACAACAGATCTTATTTTCCACCCAGTGTATGAGTTTCAACCATTTATTAATGCTTGTCCAATGCTATGAAACTCAATACCATGCCCTGAATCAACAAACAGGAATGGGTAAAAATAAGAATAATTCTGATCATTTGGTGCCTGTTCGGAATTTAGATATCCGAAGTGTGAATAATACGAAACCTAACCTAAGCCGAGTATATTCTAGCAATCAAAATGAGCAAAATAGACAAAGTTATGTAGGGAATCCGCCTAACCTAACTAATCATGGTAATCATGATATCAGATCACCCAACAGCAGTAGATATAAAAACAATCGAAGTACTGAGCGAAATTACAGGAATACAACGAACTACGTGGATAGACGTAATTGGAGAACAAGAGATGGCATTTCATATCAAAATCAGAATCACGAAGAATTCCATGTACAAAATAGTACAGAACCTAATCATGATTGCGCAGTACAATGTACTTTATTAGAATCGTATGCAAGTACGAATGTAACCTGATTACCGTTAATGAAATTTGGTTAAACCCATATCAGCTATAGATTTTCATGAACATTTATTTTATTTTTATTCAATTTAATTCTCTTTAATTCTCATTAATCAATGATAATTCGCAAATGTTTTTAATATATGTAAGAATTATAACTTAATTCATAATTCTCAAAAGCAAAGATTATTTATATTAGATTGATTTGTGTTGAAAACTTAATTGTCAAAGATTATGTTAAGAATAAGATCCATTCTATAAAACTAATTATTCAACGACTATCTTGAATGAGATTCTTCTATGTTTTGATACCTTAGGAATCCAATGTTTATTTTAAAACATCTAACTTATTTATTATATAATGCGCCCTGACTATTTGTAACCCATGTTTGTCCTTTACGATTTTTTTTTGAATTCGCACCCTTCAACGATTAATTAAATGAGCGACGATATTTTTAATAAGAAAATATAATAATAATATAGTGAATAATAATGAAATAAATATAATTATTGTAATAAAAGATAAGTATTGATGAAGTGTAAGATTTGTTAAAAATATATATATGTGAAATGTAATGAAGAGATATACGAGTTGCGATCAAAATGTGATTGACATATGCAATGTAAAAACACTATTGTAAACGGACCAGTGGTTCTTGAAGATAAAAGCCAAGCTTACTCATGACTTTTATATTCAGTCCAATTGTCGGGCGACATTTTATATAACAAAATACTTTGGATTGAGTAATAATTACCTGTACCTTGGGCAGAAAGTGCTCATACATGTGCACTATACTTAGTAGAATGTTAATTTCATATTAACAAAAGAAGAATGTTTTTAAGATATGTAAAGTATTATTATGGGATAGTTGTTGCTATGTACATGTTTATGGATACCTAGTCAGCAAGTTTGTGTGCTTGACAGTTTTAAGGAAAAGATATTATAAAGTATATCAACTAATAAACCATTTTTAACACCGTTCACCGACTTTATGATTCTAATAGTAAAGGTGAGAATAATCGTATATAATTATTGAAGCTAATTTTTACATGCAAAGAAATACTACCACTCGAAATTTGTATATCTTACTTAGCCGAACCAGGTTAACGACTATTCTCGATAAGTCGTTGTATCATTTACGATGATTTGGGAAAATCAGAATATGCAATAATACTAATAGTGGTAGAGTATTAGTACGAAATATTGAAGAAATAAGATTTTTTTACACATTCAGGGCCTTATGTAGAGTCGTTCTGACCGGTGATTAGTGTAATATTAAAGAGTTCGACTAACATATGTTTCCTGCAGTAGTCAGGTATTTAGTATGACACTAATGATACGTCAAAACGACTCTGCATAAGGTCCTCAAAGTTTAAGATCTAAAAGTAACGCGTTTCTTTCGAAGCACGGTAACAGTTACTTTATGGGGGCAAGTAACGCGCTACATTTTAATGAAAAGTAAAGTAACTTGTAACGCGTTACATTTTTACAAGTAACTTACGCAACACTGGATCAAATACTGCAATTTGAGGATATATTATTATTTAGAAGTTTAAACTTACGTACTGAGTTGGCAACACTGATTAATAGAATCCAACACTAGTTGCAGTTTTCCATACTTGACTTTCTTGGGTATTAACTTGGGTAAGTTTCGTTTCGATTACTTATCTTTTTTTAAGACATTAAAGTCAATGTTACCCTAAATAGTAATTCCTGTGAAAATTTAGCTTCCGAAGCTCCTAAATCCACAACAAAGCAAAAGCGAATTGTACGACTATGATCACCACCATTCTTAGTGAGTCGGAATACCTATATTGCAAAGATTGAGGTAAATCCAGCTACCATGATTGTTTAATTGTTAGTACTATCTTATCAACAATGTTGAAACCAAATATTTAGTGAATAGTACTGTGAACAAACAAAATAACGGCATCTATTATAGTTTGTTAATGTTACTACTTCCACATAATTGGGAACAATAATAAATCACGTCAGGCTAAAAGAATATAAAAGAAATTAACCATAAATGAAAAAAGTAATACTTACATTAGATACTTCTCCCATATAGCACCACCTATGGGTGCAAATCAGTGTTTTTAGTTACTAGTAATGGCCAGAATTTAAACATGAGGTTCAAACATCTTCAAATGGACTTGGAGGATCCTTTCTCTTCCTAAAGGTGGGCAAAAGACACGTCTGGTGTTTCTATTGTGTGTCTTCAACACGGAACAGGGGATCTTGCTCCAATTTATTTATGTTTGGACCCATGTTTACGATTGTGGACTTTACTAGTAAATAAGAAGCATTGTCACCGTAGAAAACGCTGTTAAGTATGAGAGAGGGTTGCTAGTGAGAATTACGAAAAAGCTACAACTTGGTCACTCTGAAGACTCTAACATGTCATTTTGAAAACTATTTTTCACCATCAAAATCTACACTGAGTCCAAAACCATCAACATCATCTATGAAATCCTCAACAGAAATGTTCTTCAGAATGTTGTAAAATGATCTGGCATTCTTTGGTATTAAAGGCATCATGTCATTTAAATCTTTTTCCTTTTCCTTAGAGATTGGTTTTCCGTTCGGCTAAAGTTGGCCCAACTGTGTATTTTTTAATGATGGCCGCCTTCCTTTCCCACGTTTTTCTATATTCAACTCACAGTACACTTGATCGCTGCCTTTCTGTTTCATGTACAGGGTGGTGGGGTTGTCTTTCTTCAGCAAAATTTCGTGTGTTAACAACCAGTTGGTTTTGTCTACTCTTCTATTCGTAATAGAGTTTTCAAGAGACTTGACTTAGAAGAAGTCGTCTCTGTTCATACGATGCACTGAAAATTTCTTTTTCTTTCTGCAGTTACCCATAACATTCATGTAATTGTCATCCGTGTACAGACGTTGTTGTATTTTCAGCGCGCATTCAACTTTGACAAATTCAGAATCGTGCGGCAGGAAGCTGTGTTCTGACAGCAAGTACTTAATGGTAATGGACTCGAGGAAACAATGGTTCTGAAGGACATTGACCAACATCCACAAGAGTCTGACCATAAAATCAACTGCTTCACAGGATCTTTAATATTTTCAGCAATGTACTTTCACAGTCCACTTCCTGTGATCATCTACCAGCCTCATGTTCTAACCAAATGTTGAATACGGTCTCCCCCTGTGCTGTCAACATGGGTACCCACATTGTAAAGATTGAGCTGACATTTATTGTAAACTACACTGGTCGAAATTTTAAGTAATAGATGCGTTTTCTGAAGATCAAAAGTAAGACTCTCAACTGTTTTGTCAGCTGATACACCATGCAAATCGTTTTTCATTTGCCCACGTAACTCAAATGCAGTTTCCAAATGATCCTCATTTATACAAGTACATTCCGCAGCTATCAATTCATCGCCTTGTAAGCCTGCTTTCCTCGATTGAAAGATGTCACATTTTAGGCACGTATCTTTCTGTGGTTTTTTGAACCGAAGATTAAATTTCTAATAAAATATTTTCTTATAAGTTGCTCAGCTAACAGCATTTTCTTTCACTTGCTCCTTGTACAGCTCATACCTGGAAGGCAAATTCAGGTCTATATTTAAAAATTTTGCATCTGTACGACTGTGGCTGTAATGGGAGCAATACGTTGGAAACGATTAAATATGATCCCTCACAGAAGTTAGCTTGTCTTGAGGCACTTTATTCCAGCCAACACTAGCTTCACCACGGTTGTCTTTGATTTCGTTTCTTTTTAAGGCAATATCCACACGACGTTGGTTAATTTCCAGTGTCTTCAAGAGAGTTTGTTTGCAAATTTCTGTACCCTGAATGTAATACTTCCAAGTATAATTCTTTTAGAAGGATGTTTCGTGTAAGTTCTTTTTCTTTTTTTTTTCTACGACACAAGCATTAAGAAATGCACATCTACCTTCGAATGTTCCTATATTCTAGTACTGAGTAAACACTTTCTTTCGGAGATCTAGTGGCACTGCATTGGTACATTTTCTTGAACAAGTGCAAGTAAAATTTTCATTGAATACTTTTGGAGCAACCTGCTTTCCTCTTCTACTGACATACGATTTGTTTGTATTACAAAAGCGTTTACGGTCCTCATGAGATTGAACTGAGACTTTGCGTTTTCGGTCACAACGAGCCTTCCAACCTTAAATTCGTCAGAATTGGAACGAATAATATTTAGTTCCAAATTCCTACCTTCTGAAGCATTGTTCTGCAACTCAATACATACGCAGTGAAAATTCTTAAGGGCCTCATTCCCAGTGTTTGTTAATGACAGTCGCATGTTCTCGGAAAAATTTATTTCATTTTGTGAATTTATAGGATTCATAGTCATATCTTCCTGTAACTCACGCGATGGTTGGTATTCACTTCCAGATGACATGGATATATCTGAGATAGCAGAGCAACATTCTACCCTTCCTCCTGAATTCTTGTGAGACCTTGAGGGCAGATTACTACAAGATGTTAACTCAAGGCTATTATATGACACTGGATTGGAAAGTACTGATAGGTCCATTTGCCCTTTTTGGATGAGGAAGCATCAGCGACACTCACCTCTGCTGCAATAGACAGTTGAATTAGAGAAGCCACATTGTATAGTAAAACCGGTGCCCCTTCATCTACAGGCGATCTTGGGTCATGAATGTTTGCGAGATATTGTATTCAGGTGCTATTTCCTTGTAAGGTTCACTACGTGTTACCCAACTGTCACTCATGCAAGGTGCCGTGTTATTTAATATACTCAGTCCTGAACTGCACTTAACTTGTAAAGGTTGGGGCATATCAAGCATTTGTGTTGACTGAGTTCATGGCTCATTCACTGCTAGCAAGTTGTTCTGCAGGAACGGTGGTGAAGAAAGAGACCGCAGTTCTGATATAATTGGCTATCCATCTACTGTTCATGGATGGTGATAACGAAAGATACTCCAATTCCGACGTAGTTGGCGGGTCACCCACGGACATCACACATGACCCATGGATGTGATGAAGAGATACGGCAGTTCTGTGGTTGGTGGGTCACTCGCGGACATCAAACTGACATGACTCATGGATGAAGAGGAGGCAGTTCTGCTGATGTGTTCGGGACGCCCACATAAATTGCACCCTCGTATCTAAAAATTACACGAACTGTGGGCTGGAATGTAAAATATGTTACAGGACCAAACAGTATAAAATTCTGAACTAGTTAAGATGAACCTTCTTCACTTTTTTCTGCTTGGTACAAACAAAATAGGGCTCCCAAATTTATTCCTTCGGTTATTTGAATAGTACAATATGGTAAAGAAATACTCAGCTAATGAAAATGGTCCATCTTTTCTTTCTCTTGTTTGCACAAAAATAAATAGGACACACAAATTTATTTCTTCGTTTATTTGGATAGCACAAAAAGGTATAAAATTCTCAGCAAGTTAAAATGGACGTTATTTGCTTTTTTCTGATTGGTACAAAATTAAATAAACCACTCAAATTTATTGTTTCGTTTATTTAAAGAGCACAATCAGGTATAAAATGCTGAGCTAGTTAAAATGGAGCTTCTTCACTTATTCTGGTTCGTATAAAATTATATAGGCCTCCCAAATTTATTCCTTCGTTTATTTGAATATTACCAAATGATAAAAAAATTCTGAGTTAGTTAAGATGGACTTTTACCTTTTTATCTGCTTGGTACAAAATTGAATATATCACTCAAATTTATTCATTTTTCACTTTTTCTTTTTAGTACAAAACTGAATAGGTTACTCGAATTTATTCCTTCATTTATTTGAATAGTACAAAAGTTATAAAATCCTACGTTAGTTGAAAATGGTATTTTTTTCTCTTATTTAAATAATACATTTTTTTCTGATTGGTACGAAGACTTAATAGGTCACTCAAATTATAATCAGTTTATTTAAATAGTACAATATTTTGAGCTAGCTAAATTTGGAAATGTTGCAATACAAATAATTAAAGTTGCCTAATTTTTAAAATGGCTCTCATTTGTTCTTAAGTAGTACAAAAGAGGTATAAATATAAAGCAAACTTTCAAACTAGCTAAATGTGCACCATAAAATTGAGTTTGTTCTGGTTGGTACAAAATGTACAAAATAGAACTTCTCAGGAACTTCCAACTAGAGGATGTTAGGAAACATAATCGCATTTCGGTTCGTAGTCACTTCTTTGTAATAACCATTAGAAAGTTGCTTATTGTGTGGGTTACATAAAATATAGAAGGTCATCACTTTTCAATACCCCCATATGAAATATAAAAATAGCATCCTTATGTATTGTGTTGTTTACGAGAATATATTTTGTAGGACTTAAAAAAGTGGGCATATAGTGTTTTAAATTGGATATATAATTTTTTGGTATGTTACATAGGAGTCGTTTGAAGGGTCATATTCTTTCTCGTTGAGAACTGCATATGGTGTAACGAAACTCGAACTATCACATAACTCAGTATGATGTGCTTACTCCGTAAAAGATACGTAAACTTGATTTAGGAACCATTCAAGAACATTGTGGTTCCTGATCCAAAAACTCCAATACTTTCATTCAATCAAACATTTTCTTGTTTTCCCCATATTTGGAGAACTACGTGTTGTGTAGCCAGAATCAGATTAGCACTTAACTTAGTATGATGTGTTTATTCCATAAAAGATACTAAAACATGATTTAAGGGTCGTTCAAAAATTTGTGGCCCCTGATCCAAAAAATTCGATATATTTCATTCAATCAAGAATTTAAAGGTATGCCTTATATCTGAAGAACTACATGTACTGTAGCCAAACCGAAACTATCACTTAACTCAATATAATGTGCTTATTACGTAAAATATACGAAAACTTGATTTAGGAGTCGTTCACTAATATTCTGGCCCCTGATCTAAAAAATTCAATATATTTCATTTAATCAAAAAATTTCTTGTTACCCCACATCTGTAGAACTACATGTTGTGTAGCCAAACTCAAACTATCACTAAACTCAGCATGATGTGTTTATTCCATAACAAATACGAAATCTCGATTTAGGGGCCGTTCAAAAATGTTGTGGCTACTGATTCAAAATTAATTAGTGGCCAAGATCGCAATCTGTTGATTCATTTTTTGGACCTTTCCTAAAATTCTTTTTGATTATGTGGACGTGAATTAAAATTCCTTAAAGAAAGTAAATTCTTTGTATCACTCTTAGCTATTATCATAAGGATCAGGTAGACAGGCTTATAATATTATCTTAGTCCGTCTGTCTGTTACTTTGCATATTAACTCATAAACGACTACTAATTTTAAATTTTGTTTCTAACAATAGATAGCTAAGGCAACTAGCTGTTTACCTGTAAGGCAATTACCACAATGAGTTAATTAGTGAAGTTAACCTGTTTATAGCTTCACTGGTAAAGGCGGCTATCTATAGAACCTAATCCGTTTATAACTTAACGGGTAACTGTGGATATCTATAGGAGTTAATCTGGTTTTAACTTAACTGATAATGGTGGCTATCTATAAAACTTAAACCGTTTATAACTTAACGGTTAACGGTTTCTATCTATAGGAGTTAATCTGGTTATAACTAAACTGATAACGGTGGCTATCTATAGAACTTAATCCGTTCATAACTTAACGGATGATGGTGGCTACCTATAGTTAATCTGTATATAACTGATAACGGTGGTTATGTATAGTCCATATCGCCTACATATGAGCAATTTTTTATTTACCTTCTTCACAACAGATAGGTAGAGCGATTATCTTGGCCGAAATGGTTAATAGAATCAAATTGTTAACACCTTAACGAGTAACGGTGATTTTAAGGGTGGATATCCATATTCCATTCATATATGTATTTCGCGTGATTCTCTATACATACTTTATCCAAATTTATTTATTTGGTATTTCAGAACAACATAAGGTGACAGTAGAAGGAATGTATCCTTGGATCAGCTACAACAATATAATGAAACTCTAGAATTAATTTGGTGCTTTCGACTGAAGAACGGTCTCAGTTTTAATTAAATATGGGTCTATACTTGGAAATGTCGTAGTTTAAATATGATTGTTGGATCTGAGCATTGAATTTCATTTCTACACTGGACTTGTCCAAGTCTGAAGGATTGGTTTGAAATGCACTTGAAACCCGAGAATTTCGATACTTGGATTAGGCAAATATAGACTTAGAGACCTTAACCGGCAAACTTATCGTAAGTCTGGTAGCTCTACCTTGAAAGCTTGGGTCAGATGTACTTTCGGTCGATGATGTTAGGGGACCCAGGGTCAACACAAAAAGCTCTCAACTTTAACTAAAAAAACTAATTCTTTATTAGGCACCCAAAGATACACTTGCCACTAAGACACACTGTTGCACCAGTATTTATTATTATTATTATTATTATTATTATTATTATTATTATTATTATTATTATTATTATTATTATTATTATTACTAAGTTTAGCAAGCAAAGGTTTCGTATAATATCTTTATGTTCGTTATTCATTTATAAATAAGAGTAGCTGCTCTATAAATTACGAAATTTTTTCAGTGGCATTAATGACGTTGAATCTCTAGGGAGACATAGACACACACACTTGCATGACCAACTTACATAAAAGATTTGTTTCATCATGCATTTTGGAAGAATTTTTTGCCCACACACGTACCAACTTGCTGTCTAACTTACTACAAGAATGACCTTGGAATTACGGAGCAAAGAGTCACGTTATTTCTTCCGCTGTTGTGATTGGCGAACCTAAATATAAAACTATCAACTTGCATGAACGAGCCCATACACGATAAAAATGCATGAAGAACGGCAAAACCATCATGCATGTTTACAGAAGATTTTGAAAACTTTCAACATGCACAAACGATACCATACACGATCAACTTGATTGTGCCTTTGTCATTTTTCATGCATGTTGGAAGGTTTGTTCATGCATGTGTCTGTGTGTATGGACTCCTTAAATTTTAGGATGGGGTAACGGATTATCGGTTAAGAATGCTCAACAAAAAGCTACAATATACTTTAATTTTTTATTGTGTGTCAATGTTTCTTCACATTTTGTTAGAGCGTGAAGGTTATATATTCATAGCAGAAAGTAACATTAGAAATATTGACCAACCAGAGCTCATTTTGACACTGATCTAAGTTGCACGAACTTGTGGTAGAAATATTCAAGACAAGCCCTATTCTCAGATCCAACTTATAATCAACATTGCCTATTAAAAATAAATGCCCACTCTGTGTAAGTTCATAAATACAAGACATACGCCCCTTGACAAAGACTTCCATTGAAATCAACAAAAAAAAGTTGATTTTACTTTCAGATATTGAGGAGCAGGAATGCCTTCAGGATTTTTGTTTCCAAAGATGAGCAAGAGACCAATTCCAATGAGCAAACGACTGATACACAAGCACGGTTGCGATACTCCCATGCGTTTTGATACGCATCATAGAAAACAAGAATTATTTAGGCACATGTCCTTATCAATTACACTAGTGTAGCAAAATTAGTTTGTTTTGACAAGTATTTCTAAGAACTGAAAATCCTTCGAAAATCCAGGAGTCAATTACAATGTTTTTTTTTTCTTTGGTGATATTCGACAATTACATTCAGTAAAAGATTCGACTCCTTATGGTAATTCAAAGGAACTGAATATATAAATGGGCAAGAAATTATTCCGATATTTTGACAAAACGTTCGAACTCAAAATGTGTCATCGACAAAGTGGAAGTACTGAACCACAAAAGAATTTCAGATATCTTAGATAGTCTGTCGCACGGCATAACCATTGTTGAATACTATAATATTTTGGCGATACGTAGCATATCATCTCTCAGTTAGGAGAAAATAACATTTTCGAACGCTGTTCTTTTTTTATCATTGCGAAAGCGTGAAATCATATAATCAGCACAGGATGAGGGAACTCGTTAAACCCGTTGCACTGATTGAAGCTACCAACGTGCCATTCAGCAGTAAGGATGCAATGGAAGAAAATGTCAGGTACTTGTACCAGAAACCGGAGCTGTCTGTCGGCACCCGTGTCATGATACGAACAAATTTATGGGTGGAAGGTGGTCTTGTTAATAGATTGCTAGGTACTGTAACAGCGATCGTTTATAAATGTGGAGAAAGTCCTCTTGCACATCAGCCATTAGTCGTCATGATTTGCTTTGATAACTATAAAGGACCGACTTTGAACGAACGTGAGAAATCAGTATATGTGCTACCTGTTACTAAGAATTAGGAAAATAAAGGATCATTCTCAAGCACCCAGATTCCTCTAGAACCACCTTACACTTTCATAATCCACAAACCATAAGATATAACACTTGAGCTGTAATAGACACTGGTAACAGAATAGCTAGCCTGAGATTAATATATGTTGCGATAAGCAGATGCAAAATATTATCCGGCATCATATTCGACCCAATGTTCACTGAACTCCGATGGAAAAATAAGATATGCCTGCACTTCAAAAGCGTCGAAAATATGAAGATAGTTTAGGATTTTTAATCCCTTATACCCACCCGACTGATAGATATTAGTTCTGGTGCAAACATCGTAACAAATACACTCAAAACCAAGAAAAATACAGACAAAACATTCGCTAAGATCCGTAAAAAAATAAAAGCACACACATTAGTACAAGATCTCTAATTTTATCTAGGAAAAGCTGGCATCTGCACAACACGCCGGACAACTGCTCAATAATACTCAATCCTCACAGCATTTACATCTGCCAGAGAATTCAACTTTTATAATGACGTAAAAGTGGCTCCTTGAATTTCAGAGCTTTTTATCTTTCCTGGATTCAACCCGGGACGTGTCAGCTTCTGTAATTGATATTTATTTTTATATGTTGAACTTAAACATAAACGATAACCGACATTCGAATAATTGGCCGACCGTTTTCACTCTCTGTCCTATAATATTTATTCTGTCTTCGACAAAGGTTTGCTAATGTAGCTACACAATATTTCGACATTCGAGTACGGTGGCATACATCAATATTGTGAGTATAGATCTTGGAGATCATTGACGTGATAGAGTTGGAATAATCGACTCGTATGGAAAGGCAGATAACACATACATCGAAAGATTGAAGCAACTAATTCAGAAATTGTATCACAGAGTAAGATCTGGAGTACCTGTCCCTCAACTCAGTGAGCTCTTATACAAATGTAGATGGCAATATAACGCAATAGAGCAATAGATTGTTGGATATATTCTGTCTTTTTGCAACTTTTTTTTTAGCTACTAGTTGCGAAATACCTTTCTCACTAAATGATAACCAGATACGCTTATATCAGTATCGTCCCCAAACAATGACAATTTTTTAATGGCACTGTATAACTCTTCGCGTGATGCTTTTATGTTCCTTAGTGAATTGTTACCTTGAAAATCATCCGTTGTCTTTATGTTATTGTAAAGCGTTAGTAATATTTGGCACTAAATAAAATATTTTGAAGCACAAGTAGTGATATCCTAGAAAATTAATTTTCCATGGGTGTTTGTATTTTGTGCAGCTACGTGTGCGTCATCTGCTTCACATATCTTTGTACGGTCACTATAATGTACAGGTCCCTTTTTATATGTTTTAGAAACTTTTGACCTTAAGGGTTGCCCCTAGATGGCTGGTTTGGTTATTAGATCTTGGTATAGACCCAAGGTCAGGGCCGTATTTAGCATTTTGGCGCCTCTAGGCCCAATAATTTTTTCCGCCCCCTAGTCTCGTTAAAGTTACTTTCCTAAAAGAATCTTGATTAAAAAATTATATCAGGCCTACATGTTAATTGCTTAAACAACACTCCACGATGCAATTTTATCATTGCAAGTTTTTCGAGGAATTTACTTGGTTCTGGGCGTAACAAAATACCGTTAATGTATTAACAAAAGATTGGTGAATAACTTTGGTTTTGTTCAATTTAGCCATTTGGGCAAATAAATAAAAAAACTCTGTAATACATTATAAAATAGTTTTAATCTCAGAAACACAGCTTACATGAAGTATTTTGATAACGTGACACAAAAACTGTGTTTTAAAGTAAAACTAGATATTTTGTATGTACAAATAGTAAATTGTATTACCGTAGTATAAAAAATGACATTTTTCCGTTCGATTACGAGATTGCCGCTCAACGACATCCCTACAGCAAGTTCTCCCGTGTTTGAGATCAATGTTGTAACGAAGTTGATGCATAATGTTGAATAATAGTTTAACTTTACCAACAATTATTTGTTCCAATGAACTTTAAAATCAGAATGCTTTATTAGCCTGATTTTTTAAATCAATTCAAAAAATATGTTGAGTTATGGCTATTTATTTTTATTTCTAGATATTTTTTTAATTTTTTCTCTCGGTCGTGCGCCCCCTGGGAGCTTGCGCACATAGATCCGGGCCTACCAGGCCTATTGGGAAATCCAGCTCTGCCCAAGGTACCTATATACCAAATTTGAGCCCCCTAGCTGTTATAGGTTAAAGGTTATCTTGTTTACAGAGAAACGTATTTCACCCCATTTGCTAACTTGAATAGCTCGCACCTCGCCATATTATTGTATATTACAAAAAAGTATGGTATATTACTTATGCACGTTATAATTGCAGCAACAAATACAATACTACCAATAATAACTAGAGTATATAATAAACTTATCTAATCTTCAGTTTTAACTCCAAATCGGTGTCACTATCCTCACTATTTTTCTAAAATCCTCATTGACACTAATCTGAACAATAATAATATTTCCACCTACTCGTAAAGGTAAACGAATTTAAAAAATGGTTGCCATTTTCCAATTTTCAAAATCGTTATTGATTTATTTTAAGTGAAATGACTGCTAAAAACCCCAGTGTGTGTGTTTTATAATTATTAAATGCACGTCTACAACTTATTTGCACATTCAAAAACTGCAAAACGGCGTGCGTTCTAAAATTATCGTATATTCACCCATTATAAGAATTCATTACCGTATTATTAGTTCTAAGGCTTAAATTACCATACATCACGATAAATTATCGTATAGTTAGCAAACCTGAGCCCGAAAGCTAATCAATTGAATGAATGGAATAAATGAAGATGGTTAGGTTAGGTTAGGTATGTTTCTTCAGTGTTGTAAACTCAACTAGCTCAATTATGGATTTGATCGGAGATAAACATGTCTTAGTTATCACTCTTACTACAACCACTACTGATCTACTGCCAAGAATCGAACACGTTCTCCCGCGAACCAAAGGTGCGAGCGGTAGCCACTAGATCAACGGCCAGGGCTTGTCTATTTAAGTCTCCCAAATTGCCTCAGAATGTAGTACTACGTCGAATGTATTATGGTATATTGTGAATGAAACCAGGTACTTCCATACTAGCTCTTTCAATATGTCAGAACTAAACCTTAATACTATTATAATTAAATAAGATTTCATTTTTAGTTTAGCGTTCCTTTCAGCAGCGAGGCTCTATGAGAGGTGGACCTACAGCTTAATGTGGAATCGGAACCACGTGAGGTCCCTTTAGGAATCGAGCCCGGATCTCCCACGCCAGAGCTTAGCCAGATTGAGCTCTATAATTTAATCAGAGATAAGAGTTGTATATCCAATTTTGTAGATCCAACGCTTTTTACTTAATTTAATGTCTCTCTCTCCCTCTCGCTATATAATATATATATATATATATATATATATATATATATATATATATATATATATATATATATATATATATATATATATATATATATATATATGTATATACAGTAGAGCGTCGATTATCCGAACGTCGGTCAACCGAACGATCGCTTAACCGAACTGTGTACTCGCTCGCACCTGTTACTCTCCCACCCTACCGTCCATCATCCCCCTCACTTCCAAACCAAGTTTCCCACAGTAGTCGCCGCACTGAGCCACCGCTGGCGGAACATTGCTTGTAATGGGGCCTTCATAAGGCGTTGCCTTTGTACGTTACTTTGTAATACTTAAAGAGATCCCTGTTTTTATGAATAAATTTACTGTACAGTACTTGTTTTTGGCAAATAAACATGTACAGTTCGATTATCCGAACAAACCAGTTTTCCAAACACCCATGTCCTTCAATCGACGTCGGATAATCGACGTTCTACTGTATATATATATATATATATATATATATATATATATATATATATATATATATATTCCCTTCTTTTTCTTTCTCGAGCTTTCACTAAGGGAACATATATATCTTCGGGGTGGAAATGAGAGAGATCGCCAAGGGACGATGTTCCCTTAGTGAAAGCTCGAGAAAAAAAGAAGGAGCAAATAATTAAAAACACATGAACTTTTCGTTGTATTATTTGTTTCGTCCCCTCTTAGAGCGTAGGGATGCCGGTTCTCAAGATCACAAACAACCTGAATCGAGGTCAAAATATTTGTCGAACACTGTTGAAATGAAATAATTCTACGAAACCTCGGTTAAGAGCGGCGTTCCATACCAGTGTTAGCAAAAAAACTGCAGTGCGTAATGTACCCCAAAACACGTAAGAGTCAACTATATTTCCTTTGCCTAATATCGCAAACAAAAACGCAGTTTTTTGTGTTGCGTAGACGCAAGCTGTTACCGAATGGGACCCAATGACTCGCTACTTTAGTGAGTTTTTAAAAAAGAAACGTCTGTATAGTAATACAAAATTGGCCCGTGAGTCGGTTTGCCGATGCCTGGTCTAGATCTTTATATTGAGGTATCATTAGTAGAACTTATAAACCCTACATATTAACGTATATTAACAAGAATTTTAGGAATGATCCAAAAATGAATCAAAAGATTGCGATCTTGATCAATACTTAGTTTTTGGAACAGGGGACACAAAATTTTTGAACGGCCTCTAAATCGCGTTTTCGTATTTTGTACGGAATAAGCACATCATACTGAGTTAAGTGATATTTGGCTTTGGCAACACAATATGTAGTTCTCCAGATATAAGGCATAAAAGAAAATTTTTGATTGATCTTCTGATTCAAAAAAGTATTTCAGATATGGTATTTGCAGCAATTTGGGATCTTAATTTTGATTGGTTGTTTCTTCTGCTTCCAATGCTATCGCTTTAGTCGGTCGCCCACGAAAATTTCCTTGCACTTCCCCTTGGGTTTGTGTTCTCGTAACGTAAGCTCGATCCGACTGCATCTCTTAATGACCATATCCTTAGTTCTGGATTTCCATTACCAAACCTGCTTATCTCTCAAAATCATGTTTAAAACCAGGATTGTGTAGCCTTTTTTTTTCCCTTTCCTACAGTCTCAAGCACCAAAACACGGACTAAGGTAGATGAATAAATAGACACACAGAGAGCGACTGAGAGAAACAATCGCATTGGTACTGACAGAACCTGTCACTTCCAGAGATTGGAGTCAATTAGTGAGCCATGGTGCTTCCTTGCGTCTATTTAATGAGAGAAAAAGGTTTGGGAAATCCCACTGAGTTGTTTGCGTTTACAACACAGAAAAAATACCTAAAAAAATAATAATAACATGGAAAAAGATAGACTTGCAATTACAGAAATTTCCCCATGAGAATCAAGAAGTAATGATAAAATGTACTACAAAAACCGAGAGATACTAATATACTATATAAATGTGTATCCGTTACTTCCTGGTAGCCTTTTTTGAAAATAAAAGGATTAAAATAACGAACTAAATATCATAGTAGGCTAACGTTACATTTAAGTTAATTAACGTGATATTTATTTTCTGAGAGCTTTATTTTATTTGTTTCTCATGGGCTGCAAAATTGTTTTGAAACTAGTGTGTTATATTTAGCCATCTCGTGACGCTAGCGGCAATAAAAGTTTTAAAATATGAAACTGTTGAGTTTTTCTTTTCCAATTGTAACTGTTTTCATTTCTATTCTTTTATTTGGATGAAAATAAAAATAAAAATGTGGTAATGCCTGGAAGAATTATATCTGAGATTGAATATATATATATATATATATATATATATATATATATATATATATATATATATATATATATATATATATATATATATATATATATATATATATATGTGTGTGTGTGTGTGTTTGTGTGTGTGTGTATGTATATGTATATGTATATAGACAGTTATCAAAATTCTGGAAACACATATACAATATGCAACTATGATTAATCTGACATTGAGCCATACTTAGCCTGTAGGCCTAGTATGTATAACGTGTATTCGTCGCGCAATCGAGAAAATACTTGTATACCACGGAAATCATTTTAGGAGTAATAATGGATCATTCTTCTTGCAGTTCAATACGGAGATGGATTTTGTCAGTGGGTTGTGGGTTAAGTGGGTCAACAGGACGTGACCCCACTGTGATCCACCACTCACCGTGACCCACTCTCAGGTCCGAGTTAAGGACGGGGACTATAGCCGGGGTTCAGGTGGGCTGGGGCCTCCACTCTGATCAAAATCACAACTCGCTCTCTAAAAAGAATCATGAAGATAGAATCATCATCATGAAATAAAATATGACCAAAAATGTAAAACAGATTCCCTTAACTTTCCAACTGTACTTTCAGAGAAATGTATTAGGTGAAGTCAAAAGGAACCACATATTTTTTCTAGCCCAGAGTCTCCTAATGGGTTAATTCAGCCCTGCCAAATCTGACCCACTGATCCACCATCACCCACTCTGACCCACCGACCCACTCTACTCAGTGCATTGTAGATAGAATCTTCTGAAATCTGGCGAATTTCTCCACATTTTACTTTCAAGATCTTAATTTTTCCTCGGTTTTCGTTTATTAATATTTAATTACCTTAGATAAGTATATCTAAATGCAAGAAGAACTTCAGGTACTATTGAATATTGATATTTGTAATTGTAATAATAGCAATAGGACTCACTATTTGTCTTTTGAGACACAGTCGAATTTTACAGTTTTTGTTTTTTCCTTTTACGTTAGCATACTTAACATTGATTTGAGACTTTCAAATTTCACCCTATTTTTCCACTGAAAAGTGTCTAATTCTAAGATTATTAAATTAAAATCTGTCGTAATGTGGCACATGACAAACTGGAAAGTTCAGATCCAATGGTATTGTAACAGAGCGTAGATATTCAAACTCCGATTAGTGATAATTTCACAGCTTTGTTTTATTATAAGTGTTAACTCTTTAATCAGTGGGGAGGAGGGCGTGAATCACGAGTCAGAGGTGATGACAATTTGTTTTGATGGGTGGTGGGTCCAGTGTGTTCTCTGTCACGGTGAGTGGTGAGTCAGTAGATTATGGGTCAGGTTTTCATTGACCCACGCCATTCTGCACTCATTCGCGAAAGTGATGATGGAAAAAATCTAAGTCAAATTCACTGCTCTAAAACTGCCCATAAATGTTCAATCCTGTTCTATCGAAAGAATTGAACGGTCAGGGCAGGTGTTGAGTTTCATCTTGGTCAGGGCCGGATTTCCCAATAGGCCCGGTAGGCCCGGGCCTATGGGCGCAAGCTCCCAGGGGACGCACGGCCGAGAGAAAAAAAATATAAAAAATCTAGAAACAAAAATAAATAGCCATAACTTAACATATTTTTTAAATTGATTTTAAAAAATCAGGCTAATAAAGCATTCTGATTCATTGGAACAAATAATTGTTGGTAAAGTTAAACTATTTTTCAACATTATGCATAAACTTCGTTACAAAATTGATCTCAAACACGGGAGAACTGGCTGTAATTTTTTTAATAAATGTTTTTAGGAAAGTAACTTTAACCAGACTAGGGGGCAGAAAAAATTATTGGGCCTAGGGGCGCCAAAATGCTAAATCCGGCCCTGATCTTGGTGTTTGACTAACTACGACTGAAAAGGCATGTGTGTGTTTATTAATGCAGTGTCATCTAGAAAGACTTCTTTCGTTCTTACAAGGAAAGGTCACAAAGTGGCTCCGCTGGGATCCGAACGAGTGTCGTAGACAGTCGAGACTTACTCCATTTTCTTTCATTTAACAACAGCTTTCAAATGATGTGCTGATTAATCCCCCTTGCCATTTGAAACTTTTGAGTTGGACCCCGTCTGGGAACCTTCGGGGGACCATGAGGCAAACTTTTTTAGCCCCGAAAGTGTACCGTTGAAAGTGATTAGATACGTATTCGCCGAATTTTCCATACATCCATTCCGAACAAATGACACACTTCAAACTATTCTGCCAGGTAATTTTTCCTAGATCTTTTACATTACAAAGTATGTTGTAACTCACGATATCCCTCCCAGTGGCACATATAACTTTGGGATTCGTCTAGTTATAACATATCAAATGCAAACACAATTGTCTCGTTCGGATCTCAGCGGAGCCACTTCATGACCCTCCCTTGATAGGAACAACACCCATTCCGTAGGTCAGTGAATCTCAACATTAGTGTTAACGCTCTTTAAGGGCTTTTTCGATACCAAAGGGGGCGCTAGAACAAAATGAGGATTTACGGGGTGATAGACATCTAGGGGGAGATTCAGATTTTTTAAAAAAGAATGGAGCTTCTTTACAATAAACTGCTAAATGTTTAAGACTCAAAAATTGTGAACGGTGGTTTCTGCTTTTTCAGTGCCTATTTGTTTCTATCAGCCAAAGTATTGCTGCCTTACGTATCATGTGTTTTATATCAATTTTGTAATGATGACAAATATCTAACCGACATAAAAATCTGGTTGTTATAGCTTTAAAAAGGTCGATCAAAGAAATAAAAGTAAGGAGGGAAACCCAATGTTCGAAAATAAAATTATAGATATCATTAACTTCGGTCCATCCATCCATTCCAGAATTATAGAGATACAATTATAGAGATACAAATATATATATGCGTGACTTACATTATACTGATAAGGACCACCATTCCATGATTTCTCGACTTCGAAATAGGGCCTCTTGAAATTTGGCTTTTTCACGATTTTGGACTGCCCTAGATCTGAAACTATGCACTTTTCCCTACAAATCCATAGGATCCTTTTGACCTATTTTAGTGTGAGGAATCACCTCTTACAGTTTGTCGGTATAGCTCATTAACACCCTGTATATATAAACCCACGGACACGATGTTGTCCACCACAAACTTACTTGGCCAGGAATCGAACCAAAGACCTTACACACCAGAGGTAAGCGCTCTACAACTGATCCACCGTGACTCCCGATTTATTTACGACTAGATAATGAAAGGAAAAGGAATAAGATATATACAAGAATATTAAACATTTCTCTTTCTACATTAACATACATTTGTTATATGGTGCATATATCCCACCAATTAAGTCATCTGAGAATGCTATATTATAGAAGATTCACATTTTATGTTATCGATAACACATTCTCTGCGCTATTCTGCTGATGATCATATGCAGATGCTTGGAAACCGCAGTTATCCAGCAGATGTTAATGTTACGCAAAACTCGTTGGATCGTTATGGATAAAACAGGTCATTTCAAACGCTGAACAAAATCTGAAGTCAATAATGCCATATTACTTTTTAGCAGTTTTCTTAAAACTTAAATCTATATTTGAGAACTCCGTCTGACCAAAAATTTCTCTCAGCCCAGTCGAAAATCTCCCTGTTTCTCTTCTCTCATGACACCTTGTGAAGAAGAATGAATAATAAAGCTAAAAATCAACAATACTTAATAATGTATAATCAGTGCCGTGCCGTAGAAAATCAGTGCCCGGGGCGCGAGTATACGACATCGCGCCCGTACATATGCGCAGTGTTTCTTCCAGACATGTTTTTGGAGGGCACTGTCCCCCCGGAGCTCTGAGAGTGCCCCTCGGGAAAAGACCAAAATAATACAATTATAATATAATGATAAATAGAATAGTACCAGCAGTGCCCCCCCCCCCGGAATATGTACTAAGTGTGGCACCCTGGAACATTATGTCTGAAAGAAACACTGCATATGCATGAGGTCGACAGACCAGTCGCGAAGCGTAAGACATGGTTGGCGTGAAGGATAAGAAAATTTTTAAAAATAAACTTTGCTTTTCCTTGATTTTGAGTACTTTTATCACTGTCGTTATATATATATTCTTGTTTCCTCCCGAACTTTGCGCCCCCTTACTATACAAACTAATTTCTCTGTGAAACGTCAAACAATGTTTACAGAAAGTAATGATTAAAGTTTATTTCTGAAAGAAAGTTTTATTAAAGAATGGCGAAAGAAAAACCACAAGGTATCATTTTAAGCAATTTACGGACATCAGCACATGTAATTTCTGAACAACCCAGCCCACCTACCTTACTAATAAGTCTATGAACACGCATTACAGTATTTCATTGTCAAATTATGTTCTATTAACAGTTCATAATAGATGTCTCGAAATACATGCAGTGCTAGTGAATATTGTTGCGATAATAATTAACTGAAATATTCATAGTTTGCAGAGCATTAATTCTGATTGGATTTGCCGGAACGTTATGCAACCACAATAATTCTTCAGTTGTGTGTGTTGAGTACATTCCAGGCTCATTAAAAATCAAAAATTAATCTCACAATGTCCAATTAGCAGTACGGATTCCCAGAATATTAGGAGTATTTTTTTATTTTTTATTAATATTTCGTAATTAATTTATTTTTTGATCTCATTTGTGAGGATTTCAGACCTTCGTAGGTGTTCAATTTATTAGCACATAAAAATGTACATTTTTTATAGGTTTTCACATGAGTTACATTTATTCAGGTATTCATAATAAGCACGTTTAGTGCACAAGGAAATCAAATGAAATGAAATGAAATCTTTGAGTTTTACGTCCCAAGGTTATGCCGGTTAGGCTAAAGGAGATGGTGATTATGAGAAATGAAGAAAGTGGGATGAAACGGCAGAACCCCGAGAAAACCCACCCACACGGTGTTTGTCCACCACAAAGCTCACTTGCCGGGAACAGGGTTTGAAGCCCGTACCCTATGCACCAGATGTGAACACTTTACCATTGAGCCACCGCGGCCCCCACAAGGAAATCAATTCACATATATCTTTTTTATCTTTAGTTCCTTTTAGAGCTTAAAAAATTTTTGTTCATATATCGTAAATGACTTTTTTAAATAATGTAAAAACAGTGTTAACTTTTCCTTAAGAATATCTTGGAAACTGTATATCTCTTTATTCCCATAACATTGGTAAATGGATTTGATTACCTTGGACTCTGAATGGCTCACATAATTTTCCAGCCACTTCTCTATTTGCATATAGAAGTGAAAATGACATGAAATGCTTCAGTTTTAGGTACCACGATTATGCCGGCTAGGCTAAAGGAGACGGTGATGATGAGAAATGAAAATTTGATGGAATGAATAAAGTGGGAGGAAGCAGGAAGCAGGAGAACCCCGAGAAAATTCACGAACACGGTGTTTGTCCACCACAAAGCTCACTTAGCGCGAGCTGGGATTGAACCAGGGACCTCACGCACCAGAAGTGTATGCTCTATCATTGACCCATCGTACCTTTCTTGCATATAGAAGTATGCGTGTCTAAGTGTTTAGATAACGATAAAAGTTAATATCCAACTTATCTCTGAAATTTCTTTAGCGGAACACGTCTAAGTTGATACATTTGTTTCAGTACAATTGTTTATAAGTTAAGTTAAGAACATGCTTTTCTCTAAGTCGGTGTTTCTGAACGTGAAGGTTTGCAAGAGAAATGCATAGGGTTGTAAAGTGAGTTAAGAAAAATAAATTAAATCAGGACCTGTTACCGGTTGTTTTAATTTTCTTATTTTGAAAGACATATACTTGTTTAGAAACTTATTAGAATGAATCATCATCTTTATCATAGTTATTCTGCCATTATTGGCAGGGCATTATTGGTCTGCAATTATTACCCACTTGCTGCAGCTGAGAAGCTTCCATGCTCCACGGTTTCTCGCTAATCTCTTCGTCTTCAGGGGGATTTTTCTGTTTTGATATCATCCATTAATTGTAGTCTCCTTCGCCCCTCCCTGTCTTTCCCGCCACCAAACCCTCTAACCATAGGCGAAGCTATGGTGGGTATAGGGAGTATTGCCTCCAACTTTTTTTAAAATAAAAATGCCACCTATAAGATTGCCACCTACCAAGACCTGCCAAGACATCCAAGACCGACCGAAACGTCTGCCCCCCAGCAGACATTCCTAACTCCGCTCATGCCTCTAACACGTCCCTCATGATACTGTTCCTTCTTAAGCAATGTCCCGACCATTTTCTTCTCTTTTTAATAATTTCTAAAATTGTTCTTTTTTCCCCGATCATTCCTAACATCCTCTCATTTGTTTGCCGCTCGACCCAGTTAATTCATTGTATTCTTCTTCACGCCCACATTTTGAAAGCTTTCAGTCATTTTTCATCATTTTTGAGTAATGTTCATGTTTCTGACCCATGCAGTACAAACATATATTTATTTACATACTTATTGTCGAACGCACCAAAAATAATAATAATAATAATAAACTAACTTTCAAATAATTAGAGAATCGTTTAAAAAACAATGTGAACAAAAGAGAAAAACTGATGAAAAATAGAATATTAAAATATCCGAAAAATACAAATAAGACTATTAGCGATAGGCTGCTAGAAAAAGAGAACTTCTTGCAAACCATACATTACGTCTTAGAGGTCGCTAGCAACAGGATATAATAAAATAGAAGTCTTGGTTTGACAGAACCTGCTCTTACAAGGAACCCCTTGACTGCGAGGTCGCAGATTCAATCTCTAGAAAGGCTCATTTGAAAGTGTATTGTGAACAATGACGACAGAAAAAATATTAGCTGCTAATGAATCATCATGTGCATCAGCCGGACGACAGAAAATACGTGTCCAGGAGATGCAGAGATCAACCTTCTATGGTATGTATGTATTACACTTCAGAAAATGGTCATCGTCGACATTCACGAAATGTTCAAAACAAACCATTAACTTGCACCATGAACACCAAATGAAAAATGACGCGCCACAGTGATCAGAAACATCGCGCCATCAAGATCGAAGGCGAACTTCTTGGTAGTTCCAAACCGTTCAGTACGTTCAGCTAGGTATCCGCTTTTAAAGAATGCATATACTGTAGAATCATATTGCTATAACGGGGAAATGAGAACTGATGGAATGTGATAGCACCCGTTACATCAATATGATTCTATATGCATTCTTTAAGAATTGATACCTAGGTGAATACCCTGAACGGCTTGTAACTCCCAAGGAGTTCGCCTTTGCTTTAGATGGTGCGAAAGTTTCTGTTCCGTTCCAACTGTCAGGATTGGATTTTCGATTCCACGTTGGCACCCATATCACTCTTACACGAAGCGGAATTCGTTAACATGCAACATGACTTTCTTTTACCTTCTTTTAATGCCAAGAATCACCTCCCGAAGTTTGTGCATATATTTCAGGTTTCTCTATATACAGGGTGTCCGAAAAGTAATGGTAAAAGTGAAACCACAGATTGCTGGCACCAAAACAAGATAAATAGTTTATATGACCTATAGTCCGGACGTGGACAGGGACGGAGCCAGACAGCTTCGAAAATGAAGGGGAAAGGAACTTCACATCTGCCAGTGGAATAATGGTAGGAGCTAGGAAGGCGGTTCATAAATACATAAAGATCATCTTGACTTGACATGTCAAACGCATGTTACATAACTGCACCAGAGATTTTCCATACCTCATTTAAGGATTCTTCGAATGTCTGTACGGCAGGGGTATTGAAACCATACGGCATAGGTCGAGGAAAGATGGAAACCATACAGAAAAAGTTTGTTATCCGTGGCACGTTTGCACGCACATGTACAATGGGAGTCACGCAAAGATCACTTAGGATGGATGCATAATATCAGGGGGCAATGGAAAGTGGTATAGCCTACTGATAGAAACTTGTAGATAAATGATAGAAATAAGAACAAGTATAACAACAGTAGAAGTAAGAAGTAGTCGTATAGTGTAATGAAATTAGAGGCAGAATATACAACGACATACTTTATTTGTACCGTAGTATGTTACAGAGAGTAGCACTGCTAACTACTATGTCATAAGTGCTAACAATAAACGTATCTACAGAAGATGTTCAAAGTGCTGTCCTCCCACGTCCATGCAACGTGCTGATCATGAATTTCGAATGCATTCCATCACTCCCAGTGTGTTCCGTAACTGTTCACAAGCATCTTCAATGTGTTTTTTTTTTTTTTTTAAGTCGGCAAGTTCCTTTTCCACCCACATTCGGAGCTGTCTAAATCCACTGCAGTCCACTTCCGGACTATAGGTCATATAAACTTTTCTCTTGTTTTGGTGCCAGGAATCTGTGGTTTTATTTTTACCATTACTTTTCGGACACCCTGTATATAGGTGAACCTGAAATATATGTAACCTTTCTTAATCTTGTATATATATATATATATATATATATATATATATATATATATATATATATATATATATATATATATATATAGAGAGAGAGAGAGAGAGAGAGAGAGAGAGAGAGAGAGTTCAACAAGCTTGAAATCAGTATTAATTGTCAAATTTGGTCACCAAAAAAGTGCATGCTAGTACGGAAATTATTTTGTGCATTGATTTGGTTTTCTCGAATAATAAGCACCAAGGAACGCAAATTGTACTCTGGTATTTTGTTAGAAAAAAGGTAAAGAAACAAAAAGGAAATAAGTAAAATACCAAATGAGAAACAACGCATTTCGGAAACGTCCCAAATAAAATGACTGGAGATTCTCCAGTGAAGCAAAGCGTTTCTATTATCACTTTCAACTCTTTCTTTTAAGTAAGGAACTTTCTCATTCCTAAATTGTTCCTAAGGGTATATATATAAGATCGAAGCTGACGGATAATCATTCATACGAGGGTGATTCAGAAAGTAATGAATCCAAGCTCACTTAGCTAATAGTACTGCAAACATTCTGAATTATTTATCAATAATGCACTGATGTTTAAGGTAGAGACTGTTACTTGTTACACCTTCCTATGTCCTCTCGTTCCAGAGTAATAGTGTAATCCATGGCATTCAGTCGTGACGTCAAGGTTGAAACAGCAGGTTGTCATTGAATTTCAGACTGCGGAAGGTTTGTGCGCAGGAACATTCATCGCCGGTGACGAGTTGTAGATACAGCATTACGACCACGAAACGAAGCATCAGTCAATGGAGTACCATCACACATCCTCTCCTCCGCCAAAAAATTCAAAAGTCGTCCCGTCTGCTGGCAAAGTATTTGTTGATTTATTCTGCTTCATCTTCCTAAAGACCAGACCTTACGCTCTGCAACATTTGCTCTTCCCCAAACTTAAGGATCACGTTCAGAACCAACACTACGGTCCTGACGCGGAGGTGGAGCCAGCAGTTTGGCCAACGATGTCGCTATCAGTTAACCGAGGTATGGAAAACCTTGTTTCATGTTGGCGCAAGTATGTTACTCGTAATTAGGACTATGTTGAAATTGATGCCACCATTTGTAGCTGACATGCTAAGCTTTCCATTGATACCTGTATCGATACTATCTGTCAAGCACAAATAAAGGTATTATCTTGGAATTTCTAAATCATCCTCGTATATTGAAGAAATTAGTGTCATAGAATAGTTTCATTTTCCATCTCTGTAAGTTTTTAATTGTGGAAAATTCAAGACCAAAATGGGAATTTCTGCCCATCAAGATGGCATTTTAAAAAGTTTCAGGTTAGTATCACTGGTATGACGCTGTTGACGGTAACAATTGATATTTCATTTTGCTTGAATAAATTGTAATTTCTTTTTGTAGTGTATATACTCTTAACTAGAAGGTTGTGTATATTGTTTATTTACTGCCTTTTCCTGACTGTGACACACACATATACTCTTTACGGGGAATTTCTGCCCATCAAGATGAAATTTTAAAAAGTTTCAGGTTGGTATCACTGGTATGACGCTGTTGCCTGTAACAATTGATATTTTATTTTGCTTGAAAAAATTGTAATTTCTTTTTGTAGTGTATATGTAGCAAAATATACTCGTAATTAGCAGGTTGTGTCTATTGTTTATTTACTGCCTTTTCCTGACTGTAACACACGCATATACTCCTTACGCACATACTGCTTGTTAAAAACTTTTCGAGAGCGAAAAAAATAGGTAAGTGAGAACTTCTATGATATTATGCCTAAAGCAGGACGGGAAAGAGTGTGTGTGATGAGAAGAAAAGGAGAGAAGAAGTGTTATGTTAGTGCAGAAAAGTGTCCGTATCCATTGTTTTAAAGCGGTTAGCTCTCATTTCTTTGAAGCCGTATATTGCTTTTAGAGTTTTTAATTAGACGTCGTTATCTTAGTAATTTCAGACCGCCATTTCATTACAGCCAGCCGAATTTAATGAGAAAAGTAGTGGCTTGGTCGGCCTTCACGTTTTTTTTCTGTTCTTTTCCTTTTATTTTTTTCTTGTGGAAGAAGAAGACGAAGATGTAGAAGATCTAAGGAAGCAACGTGTGTCTCTAATATCGAGGGAAATGGCGGAGAATTTAAGTCGGAAGAGTTTAAAGCGAGGTATCCGAAGGAGGGACTGCTACTTACAACCCCTTCCTCTTCGTTATAGAATATTTTCTCCCTCACGTCTCTTTAGTTAGAACGTCATCAGTGGTTAACGACAATTTTATCTGCACACCGTCTTTCAAAATTTCTCGCATGTTTTTAAAGGCTCTTCTTTTTCCCCTATGTTTTAAAACGAAGTTTTCAAAAAAAATGGCAAAGTGGAGGAGACAACTGGAACGAAACAAATTCAGAAAACGTAAGTATTTCGTAAGTTTTGGAACAATTCCGTTGTGCGTTTTTATAATACTTCTTTTTTACTTGCTTTAATTGGGTCTCTTTACGTAATGTTGTCTTGTCAGAAGCGTTTGACAGCATTTTATCATCAGGAAGAACGGTATGTTCAATGCTGCTTTAACAAACCTTATGAAACTTAGTGTTAGTACTTTTGTCATTTTACGATTGTCATGATTGAAATTAGAAAGAAAATTACCAAGGCTTAAACTTGAAACTCTCTTTTATATAGTTTCAATTTTATTTCTATGAAGTCCCTTAATACTAAATATGTTAGGTTCAGAATTGACTCCTCAAGGACATTCTACGATCATTAAAAAACGCGAAATATATTTATTTATTGTCAACACAACAGGTTATAGCCCAATTACAGTGTTCATAATTACGTATTCATAACGACATTTCTAAATTTCTTAGGTGACATATCACATATCTGGGCCTGAGAAGTAAAGTAGTGTAAGTAATAAAATATTAATTTCAGGACTAGCTGAGGAGAGTAATGCTCCCGGAAGTAGGAACGAAAGACACAGTTCTGATTGGTTGGCGTTATCCATTTCTTGCCATGTTATTTTCAAATAGCAAAAATCAAACAATTGTTGCTGTTGGTCTTCGTGGCTGAGTGGGCTAGCGTTATATGCTAGTAACAAAAATTTCTTTCGGCGTGAGTTCAAACCCGGCCCGAGGAAAGTTTTTTTTTTTTTTTTACATTTTTATAACACTTTTTAAATTAAAATAATATGAAAATAATACTAAAAAAAGTGATTTACTTAATTTTGTGCAGATAAGTAGTAGTAGTAAGAATGGGTTAGAAGCCCCGCAGCGCTCGTTTTGTTCCCCTTGTACTCAATGATATAGGGCTCGTTTTGTTACCCTTGTACTCCATGATATAAATTTTGTGACCAACTTAAAACAACTGGCTAGGATAGCGCGTAAAACAGCTGACTAGAGTAGCGCGAGAAAAATGTACTTCCGGGAGCATCACTCTTCCGAGTGGGTCGTTTAATTTCACAGGAGAAGCGAAAAAGTGGTTTCAAGACAATATTTTGTTAAATTGCATGGATTGTTTATTGACGAAAAAAATGTTCACTTTCTATGTTCCACAGTTGTCCACATCTCAAAACTTTCAAAGTGTGCCTCATACTAATGCAAGTAATAAAAAAAATATGATAACTCAGTTTCGGCCAAAAAGTGTTTTGGCATAGTTTACCTCTCAGCCCCAGATATATCTAATTCATTGTTATTTACATACATACAAAGCTGTTGTTCTGCAGATTGATGATTTCACCAATATATTAGTTTTTTTTATTTTTTACAGTAGTAGAAGTCAGTGTTTTTATGGGTTCGTAATAAAGAAACATGAAAATTCCATGAAGTCAGGAGTGTCCAAAATATTTTGAGTAACTTTTTAAATAAATAATACATCAATCATATGACATTTTCACTGCATTAATAGTGAAATTAGTGTAAATCAGCCACTTTCTTCAATATCTGAATGAATTATCAAAAATATCCGATCGTCTACTCGTATCAAACAGCTTATGAATACATACGTATTTTCCTTAATTGAAAGAGACAATTAAAAATGCTGATGAAAATAAGTTCATTTGTTATGAGGTTGTGCCATGATCTTCCATTGAGTGTAATAAAACTATTTGGTCTAGGAATTAATTCGTGCGGGTGGACAAGAGATGGCGCAACGAACGGAGCGTCCCACAGTTCCGTGTATCCACACATGTGTTGCAAACCCCTGTCATCGCGTATCGTTCGTAGTATAGGGCAGTGGATTAAAGCGTCAACAACACCAGTTTGTAGTTAAGTGAACATGGCGCAATTTGTGCCTGATAAATTGTTTTTGCGGGGTGTCCTGCTGCATTACTTTAACATGCAGAAAAGTGCGACTGAAAGTCATCGTATTTTGGTGGAAGTGTATGGTGACCATGCTCTAGCTGAGCGAACGTGTCAGAAGTGGTTTGCACGGTTTAGAAGTGGTGATTTCGGCTTGGCAGACCAAGAGCGAGCTGGACAGCCAAAAAAATTTCAAGACGAAGAATTGACAGCATTGCTCGAGCAGGATTCGTGTCAAACGCAGGAACAACTTGCAGCAGCATTAGGCGTTGATCAAACAACAGTCTCCAAACGCTTGAAAGCCATGGGAATGATTCAAAAGATGTCACATTGGGTTCCACATGAATTGAAAAACAGAGACGTTGAAAGACGAAAAAACATTTGCGAATTGCTGCTTCAACGACAGAGCAGAAAGGGGTTTCTGCATCGAATTATTACGGGTGATGAGAAGTGGATCCATTACGAGAACCCTAAACGAAAAAAGGCCTGGGTGAAACCAGGTGAACCAGGTCCATCACAACCAAAACGAGATATTCACTGTGCAAAGGTTATGCTGTGCATATGGTGGGATATGAAAGGTGTGGTGTACTATGAGCTGCTGCAACCGGGTGAAACTATGAATGGAGAACGTTATCGACGACAATTAATGCGTTTGAAGCAAGCTCTGGCCAGAACACGACCAGAATGGGAGAACAGACATGATAAACTTATTGTTCAACATGATAACGCTCGCCCACATGTCGCAAAACCGGTCAAAACCTATTTAGAAAATGTCGGATGGGAAGTTTTACCCCACCCGCCGTATTCACCAGACGTTGCTCCTTCGGACTACTACTTGTTCGATTGCATGAACAACGATTTGATTGGACAGCGGTTTACTTCTTCAGAAGATATCGAAACATGGGTCTCTGACTGGATCGCTTCCAAGGATGAGGACTTCTTTCGCCACGGAATCCGTACATTGCCTGACAGATGGGCGAAAGTGGTGGCTAGCGATGGACAATATTTTTCTTAAGGTATTTATGTATTTTGTGTTTGTACTACAGCTTCAATGTGTGCGTACCAACCGCACGAATTAATTCCTAGACCAAATAGATAAAACTTTATTTTTCAGTAATTTCGTATGTAATGCCTCTCGTTTTACTTTCTTCCGTTAATTTTGTTCTTTCTTTCATTTTTCATTTTTTTCATATCAGAATACAATTAACATTAGATATGCATGTATTTTATAGTAACAAAATTTGACAATTAGCATTATTTTCAGGTTTTTTGCAGATTCATTCGTCTACTCGCACAAAGACAATTTTGTTGGCATCAGTGGAATAAATATATATGAATAATTTCATAAATCCTTCCAATTTTTAAGAAAATTCCCTTTATTCCATTTCGAGAAATCATTGTCAAAAAATCCGATATCATGAGATTTCTTTCCATGGGTTGGCTTTACTGCCAGTGGTTGAAGTGAGACGGTATGTGGTGGTATGGCATACCGCCTCTGGTTTTTCAGTGATGAAGGCATACCGCCTCTGGTTTTTCAGTGATGAAGGCATACCGCCTCTGGTTTTTCAGTGATCAAGACATACCGTCGCTGGAGAGTAGATGCTAAATGCCTTTAATAATCCATTTTTATATAAAGTAATTGACAAATAGCTTTGCACGTAATAAGATTTTATTTCTTATGTAGAAATAATTTCTAAGTTGACAACACCGACATTTTTGTCACCTTTCTCCTACTTTTTGTTTTTAAAATTAAATGTCTTCAAAGAAGTTCACCTAGTTTATATTTTGATGTGCCATGTTGAATTGTTTCTTTATTATATATGTGTGTGTCTTCTTGCCTTAATGCATATAAATGTCGTGGTTTGAGTATGAACGGATCTAGGGATTGTCTGCTGTGGGCGCAGATCATCCGGGGGTTGGGAACACACCTAAGTCGAGTGGGGGTCCGGGAGTTTTTCCGCAGAAAATTTTTAATATAAAAACTCGGTTTCTGAGAATTTTCGTGTATAATTCTCTATAATACAACATAGGGGAATATTTTTGAAATTTATTTTTCCGAAAGTTGTTGGCGGGGGTTTAAAATCTCTCCATGTCCTCCCCCCGTAACTACACGGAAGCTCTTCAATATTTTTCACTCTTTATGTAAATAGAAATGCAATCTTTTAGACAAAATACCCTCACTGTATTTCAACATATAGCTAGCCAGTATGTCGAGTCAAATTAGTAATAAAACATACTGCCACTGTTTTCTCTCCACTTCGAACACTAATTAGTGCCTCTGGCAATACTCTCATATGACTAACGTCACTTGGCCAAATTAGTTCGCAATGTTGCTGTTCGCGTGAATATATCATACAGGTATTATTTAAGCGCACACCTTTAACAATGATAAAATATGTATGGGAGTTTCTGTCATCCATTTTTCGCATGATAATAAATCATTTAGGTCCACTAAATTTTCTATACCCATTGATCTTCCCGACATGTGATCATTTATGAGGCCGATTTTTCGATTTTCAACTCGAAAGCTGACTTATTGGGGAGTAAGATTAATGCAAAAATGTATCCATGTTTCTAAAGAAGAAAACTCACGTATATTTATGGAATCTGCATTAAATTTTGTTTATTTCTCATCAACACAACAGGCATAAACCCAATTATAGAATTCTGTATAGTGTTGGTGTATTACAAAATAAATTTACAATAAATTTCTCAAACATATAGCACGTATTACATATGTCAATTTCTTTGTGTTCGACACTGTTAGATTAATATAGAGACTAGGCCAAATTTTTTTAGTGTGTTATTAAACAAATTAATTTTAAGTGTCTAGAAAGTGAATTCACGAATACTATATGGATATAAACCACTTTTAGAAACAAAACAAGTTGATATGAAAGGGAAAAGAAAAACTATTTGTGAAACAACCTTTGTCAAAATATTTATGAAGTTAGTAACAAGGACCTCCGTATTGACGTCACAGAAAACAACCTTTTGTGATTAGGATAGTCCAGAAATAGAAAACAGAAAGATATAAAGTGAAAAAACAAACTGTGTATATAAACTCTGGTAAATTTGACCACAGAGGAGACGTTGCTTTTAATCGACGAGAACTTGCTAGTCGCGTTAACCGAGTCGTTAGTCGCGGGTCAATTATTTGTCTTGTTATACTATTATTGGATTGCTGTAAGGATACAATCATGGAAATTGGAATAATTCTTTATTGTTTTCTAATAAGCATGAAATGATTACCAGAGGTAGCATTAGTCCAATTTGTATTTCTCACGCACCTTAGGCCTTTGTGGCAGGACTTATGTTTATTGAGATTTATATTTGTTGCCTCAAATTTACTCTTGGTTTAATTACACTAGCCAACAATGAAAATGTAACTGGAATGAAATAAATGTTTTTAACTATATCGACCACCCTGATAACGAAAACGACAATGAAAAGCTCGGATTAGCTCTCGTTTCCAAGTTAAAGCGGTTGTGCATTTAATTATAAGTATTGTATTTTATTAACATTCGTTGTAAATCCCTTCCCATATAAACTTCGAAATCCCGTTGCTGGTAGACATAGTTTCCTACAGGCACCATAGCTATGTGTATTTTGTTTCTATTTTTAGACTGGGCTTGTAGCAACAAGGGGGAGTGGAAAGGAAATAGGCAGGGAGGAGCGGAGCATGTTTCGTTTAAGCGTAGTTTCAGTCTGTTACAAGTTGTGTTCTGTTCTTGTGCTGGAAGCACGTGTTATTGAAGTGTTGTTAGTGCATGTAGTCATTGTAATTCTTGTGATTCAATATGCCTCGCAAATGCGTAAACGGTGCTGGCAATTTTTGCTACATTTACGGACAGGCTACATTGAAATCGCGAACTAGGCCAATAGCGCCATAATATATGTCAAAAAAGGCGTACAGACTGTACTTTGGATGTGAAATCAGGGACCACTACAAGCCCTGGGCTCCTCATGTATGTTGCGTATCTTGGGTCTCGAGTCTTCATTCGTGATGGAAATGTAAAGGATCTTCCATGGACTTTGCTATACCAATGATCTGGCGAAAACTATCAAATCATGTGCATGATTGTTACTTTTGCATGACAACTCCATTAAATCATGGTATTTCCAAGACGAAAAAGTCTTCCTTGACATACCGTAACATATCGTTGGCCATCTGACTAGTGCCTCACGGAGACGGACCGCCTGTTCCCGTCCCATCTGTCTTTGCTCAAGTGTCAAAAAACTTTATATGAAATAAGAGGACAGAAAACTACAAGGATTTTGTAGCAAATCTTCTGCATTGCTACGATAGATTACGGTGCAACATGTCCTTAAAGTTACATTTCTTAGATTCCCACTTTTGATTCTTTTTTGGCAACTGTGGTGTTGTAAGCGTCGAGCACGGGGAACTCTTCTACCAGCAAATTTCGGACATGAAAATGAAATACCAGGGAAAGTGGTGTGCATCAATGTTAGCCGATTACTGTTGGACATTAATCAGGGAATCACTAGCAGTAAACTACAAACGCCAGGCAAAGAGGTTGCGCCTTCAATGACCTTTCTCCGAGGGAAAACAAGAAAATAAATACATGCAGAAGAAGCTTATATATGCAGTAAAGTAAAGTTGTCATAACGTCAAAACGAGAGCTAATATTGCATTTCATTAACATGTTTGTTTTCAGCATACCCAAAAACATAAGGATTAGCTGTTTTCATGCCAGTTACAGAAAAAAAGTAAAATTTTGTTGGTTAGTGTTATTAGATCATTTGAATCAATATAATTTTATTGAGAATGACCGGAGTTGATTAATAACTTTGATTTCTAATTGCTTTATGTAAATGTTCATGTAATTACGTGAGCTGATTGGTTCAGTTCTCAGGTAGACTTTCATGTCTTGCATTCATGTAGATATTCTAATTTAGTTGTAAGAACCAATCCAGCCCACCCTGTCTAATTTATTTTGTTGTTCAAACGATTAATAGACTAGTATTATAATGCGATTATTTCACTAATTTTACACGTGCTAAAATGTATTTTGTTATAAGAAGAGCATATTCTCGAGATAGGTTCACTTCAGTAATACGTTGTCCCTTGCTTTTTTAAAAAAAACAATAGAACAAACTAGAGTTATCGCCGCGAGTTTTAAGTGTCGGGACATGAAAATTTAGTGTCGGTATTAGATCCGTACAATCAAACTCTTTTTATACTAGAGCTCCCTCGTGGCTAAGCGGTTAGCGTACGCGCCTTTGGCGTGGGAGACCCGGGTTCGATTCTCGGCGGGAGCTCATGTGGTTCGGATTCCACGTTAATCAGTAGGTCCAAGTCTCATATAGCCTCGCTGCTGAAAGGGACGCTAAACTAAAATCAACTCAACTCTTTTTATACTATTTGGTGAATGAAAATCAGATCTATCATTTTTGGCCTTTGTTCAAGTGTAGAGATACAGAAGTTGTCTATTAATGTTAGATAGTTTTCATAAGATGGTTAGATTCTAGTTCTCTTGTATGCCAAATATTTGATAAATTTAGATTAGACTTATTCCAGTTCCTGTCGATATTGCTGTTGCTATGGATTCCAGATCACAGCAGCATATACCAGTTTTGATCGAACATAGGAATAATACATTTTTGTTAGTATGGTAATATTGTTAAAATCCTTTCCAGTTCTAATTATGAACCCTATGGTTATTAAATGTTAGTTTCGTATCTAATGTAATTTCGAGATCTTTGACTGAATATAATTTATTTAGTAAGATCTGATTAAACGAATAATTATGCTAAACCATAAAATATTATATTTATGTTTATACTAAGTTCATTAAGAGAACACCAGTTAGCAATATTTCCCATGTTACGTTGTAAATTGAGATAGTCATTTATTAGGACAATCTTTATCCTACCGTAGGATTTTGAGGGCATCTGTAAAAAGCAAATTGTCACTTATCGCATATTCTGATTACACGGAGTTGCGTAAAAGCAGAGGATAAAATATATGGAAGATGGAATATAATGGTATTATTTTTCCTCTCGTTTTTTCCAGATCCTGAATTACCTGTAATACTGGGAAATATGCCTTCAACATTGTGCGGGGGGGGGGGGGGACCGTTTCAATTTTTTTGTGTGTGTGACGTTAAAATATTTATGAAGTTCAGAAACAATGCTGTACAGGATTAAAAATTTAGATTTCTGGGATTTTGGTTTTCTATGGCCATTTAGCCGGTCACATATGAAGGATGACGTCCTTCGGTGAGCACACTATCCGGGGAAAGGGAAGGAAGGAATTGGCCTGGGACCTATAAGTTAGGTATCTCCCCGGCGTTTGCCAAGTGTGAATGACAAACACCCAGGCAAATCTCATTTAGGGTGGTTGGCCTGAAAAAGCGTTTTACATTTTTTTTTTCGACCGAGTGCTCCCACCGGGAATCGAACCCGGGACCTCTTGCACCGAGGGTGCAATGCTATGGAGGTTCAGGAGAGCAGAGCTATCTTCAACATTGGAAGGCGGCCAGATTTGAGGCATATTCTGAGGGAATATCAATTTCATCTCACTTTCCTTCTTGGCAATCGGACACAAATCATCACATTTCTCCCCTCAAAACACATTTCAATTCGGATTACTGGAAGAGCAGTGCTCCCAGTTCCAAGATTAGAAGAAAAATGTCCTCTCGTCTCTCCAGAATTTGCGCCAGTGCTGGGAAATGACCGATCAATACAGGTAATATATCAATAATCATGTTAATGCAAACATCATATACAAACTTTGAACGTTTCCATACTAAGTTCTGTTATTTTTTATTTCAATCTGAAATGCATAGTTTTGCTTTGGTCATCAGCCCTTTTAAGTAGGAGCTTCCATTTTGAGCGTTCCTTTCATTTTCTTCCCCTGTTCTTCCTCACTAGATGTCTCCAAATGAAACTTCACAGAATGTCTATTACAAAAGTTGAAACTAATTGCTCAACTTTCCACTTCTCCCTCCTTTTTTTTTAACTTTCTTTCTTTGCTGATGGGGCGGTTAAAAGTTTCAAGAAAGAAAATAAGGAAAAGAGGGGGGGAAATCTTCAAGAAGACAGTTGCAAACAGAGAGTAGATGAAAAGCAGGAGAAGAAAAAAAGAAAGACGAAATACGTTCGGAACGAATTTCAGTTACTCCCCCCCCCCTATCTGAATCTTTTCTTCCTTTCATAGCTTCGAGCATTTTAAGTACTTACACGCCACGGTGGCAGTGTTGAAAAGAAGATAAACCAATTCAAAGGCCACTGTTCCCTTCTTTGACTATACTAGGTATGCGCTACTTTCTTTTCTGGTCTATTTCTTTTAGGAGGGGGGGTTAAAAGTTGATAATTAGAGGGAACAAGTAGCGGTAAGATTACGAATTAGCAAAGACCTAAGTCTTCGAGAAACCATTGTCTTTATTATTTACCCACCTCCTCCAGCCAATTCAAGAAGCGACTAACGGTCTCATTAAGCCACAGTCGCGACCCAACGTCGAGATTACGAATACCACCTATTTATAAAAAGGAAGACTTGTATTCCACAATTAGATTTGTAACAAACCAAAAAAAGAAGAAAAAGCTCTAATTAAAAATAAGGCATAAATAAGCACGTGTTAGGAAGATTTTCTTTCTCTTTTCTTTACTTTTTTTAAAAGTAAGATGTACTGATTGAATTTTGTTTTGGTCTGTATAAATTGTATAAAGTTTATTAGCATCATTACTGGAATCTAATGCGCTCACAATTTTAAGTTCCAACTGGATTTTTTTACTGGCCACGTAAAGCGCACCTGAAACACAACTAGTTCATCTTTTACTGCACAGAATGGCCCATAATTATGTATATCATGTTTCAAAGCCTGAATAAGGAAACCAGCAATATAAACACATTATTCTCATACCATTCCGCACAAGAATTTTGATCTCTGTTCGCCATGACATGGTTGAACAATGGAACATCCAAAACGATACATGTCTGGAGACGAAAAGCAACATTCTCACAAGCAGCTTGACAGACACGTACTGGTATCCTGTGGAACTCATTTGTGATAGCTTCCCGTAGTTCGGCCAAATTGTGTACGTGATGTTGATGCACTTTGTGCTTTAAAACACCTTATAAGAAAAAGTCGTAGCAACGTTCTTACAACCAGCTTGACAGACATGTGCTGGTATCCTGTGGAACTCATTTGTGATAGCTTCCCGTAGTTCGGCCAAATTGTGTACGTGATGTTGATGTACTTTGTGCTTAAAAACATCTCATAAGTAAAGGTCGTAGCAACGTTCTCACAAGCAGCTTGACAGACACGTACTGGTATCCTGTGGAACTCATTTGTGATAGCTTCCCGTGGTTCGGCCAAATTGTGTACGTGATGTTGATGCACTTTGTGCTTTAAAACACCTCATAACAAAAAGTCGTAGCAACGTTCTCACAAGCAGCTTGACAGACACGTACTGGTATCCTGTGGAATTCATTTGTGATAGCTTCCCCTAGTTCGGCCAAATTGTGTACGTGATGTTGATGTACTTTGTGCTTAAAAACATCTCATAAGTAAAAGTCGTAGCAACGTTCTCACAAGCAGCTTGACAGACACGTACTGGTATCCTGTGGAACTCATTTGTGATAGCTTCCCGTAGTTCGCCAAATTGTGTATGCGATGTTGATGCACTTTGTGCTTTATAACACCTCATAAGAAAAAGTCGTAGCAACGTTCTCACAAGCAGCTTGACAGACACGTACTGGTATCCTGTGGAACTCATTTGTGATAGCTTCCGCCAAATTGTGTACGTGATATTGATGCACTTTGTGCTTTAAAACACCTCATAATAAAAAGTCGTAGCAACGTTCTCACAAGCAGCTTGACAGACACGTACTGGTATCCTGTGGAACTCATTTGTGATAGCTTCCCGTACTTCGGCCAAATTGTGTACGTGATGTTGATGCACTTTGTGCTTTAAAACACCTTATAAGAAAAAGTCGTAGCATCGTTCTCACAAGCAGCTTGACAGACATGTACTGGTATCCTGTGGAACTCATTTGTGATAGCTTCCCGTAGTTCGGCCAAATTGTGTACGTGATCTTGATGTACTTTGTGCTTTAAAACACCTCATAAGAAAAAGCCGTAGAAACGTTCTCACAAGCAGCTTGACAGACACGTACTGGTATCCTGTGGAACTCATTTGTGATAGCTTCCCGTAGTTCGCCAAATTGTGTATGCGATGTTGATGCACTTTGTGCTTTATAACACCTCATAAGAAAAAGTCGTAGCAACGTTCTCACAAGCAGCTTGACAGACACGTACTGGTATCCTGTGGAACTCATTTGTGATAGCTTCCGCCAAATTGTGTACGTGATATTGATGCACTTTGTGCTTTAAAACACCTCATAAGAAAAAGTCGTAGCAACGTTCTTACAAGCAGCTTGACAGACACGTACTGGTATCCTGTGGAACTCATTTGTAATAGCTTCCCGTAGTTCGGCCAAATTGTGTACGTGATGTTGATGCACTTTGTGCTTTAAAACACCTTATAAGAAAAAGTCGTAGCATCGTTCTCACAAGCAGCTTGACAGACATGTACTGGTATCCTGTGGAACTCATTTGTGATAGCTTCCCGTAGTTCGGCCAAATTGTGTACGTGATGTTGATGTACTTTGTGCTTTAAAACACCTCATAAGAAAAAGCCGTAGCAACGTTCTCACAAGCAGCTTGACAGACATGTACTGGTATCCTGTGGTACTCATTTGTGGTAGCTTCCTGTAGTTCGGCCAAATTGTGTACGTGATCTTGATGTACTTTGTGCTTTAAAACACCTCATAAGTAAAAGTCATAGCAACGTTCTCACAAGTAGCTTGACAGACATGTACTGGTATCCTGTGGAACTGATTTGTGATAGCTTCTTCTAGTTCGGCCAAATTGTGTAGGTGATGTTGATGCAGTTTGTGCTTTAAAACACCCCATAAGAAAAATTCATCTTGAGGCAAATCGGGAGATCTAGCTGGCAACTCCAGAACCCATGGCGACCGATCCAGCAGTTTGGGAATGTTTCGTTCAGCCACTCTTGCATAGTGCGGCGGTGTTCCATCTCTATCGTTATTTGTAGTCTCATTGTTCACAGTGTTGCCATATTGAAACTTTTTTCTCTAGTTACAAATACTACAATTAGTCAAACATTATATACATAATTACGGACCACTTTGTATTATACATTTGTAGTTCGTACATAGGACATTTAGTTTACATACCTCGTTTATCAAACATAGTGAATGTGTTATGTGCCCATAGAACATTTATCTCATGCAAGTTCAACTTATACACATGGTTATATAATGTATATGTATTCGCACAAATCTGTCTTCATCATTGGTGGGGCGAGGGATAAGACTGTTCCCATATTTTTTTTTAAGGAATCTTCAAAATATTTATGAAGCTGCAAAACAATGCTGTGGAGGATCAGGGGAGCTGAGTTTGTCTTCAACATTGGGAGTCAGGCAGTTTTGAGGCTTATTCTAGAGGGGGAGGGGAGATGAGACTCATATTACGGTAGATGAATCTGATTTCCGAGGTGAACCTGTTGTATCTTATATATCAGGCGATGTAGATGAAGTAGTGATACAAATCAGTATTACAAATCAGTGCCGTGAACACTTTCTGAAATCTAAATACATACATATTCATAATTGGTATGTTTCTACTTAGGCATCCAGAATGATACACATTAAAATTTTAGGACACTTGTTTTACAATAATATAAATAATGACTTCTTCAAAACTATGAAGAAATAAAATCAATTATGCAAGACACAACAATACTCTTATTTGAGCAAAATGATGTTAATCTCAACAGCATTATAGAAATCGTTGCAGAAAATAGTTGAAAATAGACGAACAATAATTAATGACAAATTTATTGCAATGAAGTTTCAAACCTTTACATCATTAAAGTGAATATTTAACAGATACTACGAAGTCATAGGCATAGGTGCAGTCCTAACTGAAAATGAAGTTTACTACGAACAATGCAAAGAATAATTTCACCACACAGTAGGGCTACAGTACTATTCACTATTGCCTGTTACAGAATTAGGTAAACATACAGCATGTGTTACAAGGTATTAAACTAATACAGAAGGAAAACTCCTATTAATTATTTTTAATTTTTTATTTTAATTTATTTTATGTTTAATTTGTTTTTTTTTATTTATTTACTTTTACAAATGCTCTCATTACATCTTTCAAGTTCAGTACATCCAGGATTGTTCTATGCGCATGACACACTGCCAGGTTGTTCAGTCTTTATTGTATTCAGTCGGAGACAAATCACCACATTTCTTCCAAAATACACATTTCAAATCGGATTATTGGGAGGACAGTCCCCCCAGTTCCAAGATTGAGGGACATGTCCTCCTTGTCCTCCCCGTGGGATTTGCGCCAGTGCATATTTGAGACGTTTGTTTCACATAATTAGTCTCATTAATAGAATGAGTTTCTAACGTGCATAGGGAACAAGTTTATCTCTTATTTTGGATTTAAAATATTTTTACACAACTAGTTTATCTTATACATTGAGGTTGAAATGTGCACACAATACGTTCAGTATTTTATATACAGTTGCCTACAAAGCAAAAGGTTATTTCTTGTCAAAAAGGTGTCAGGAAAGTTATGAATTGTTGCATAAAGTCTATTAATTTCTATTCGAAGACCTTTGTTACATTCCTATCAAATCTCGTCACGACGTCTGTCTCTTTTCAACTTATGAGTAACCATAATTTCGTTCGAATGTGGCGATGTACATATTTAAAATGCTTCAACACCAGTCTCTCAATTTCACATCCCACACAGGAAATAAATACAGCTTCACATGTGAAAGAGATTATATTTACTAAGTAACGAAGCCGATCAGTTATGACTTAGAAGCAGGCATAACACAAATAACCATATCAGTTTCCATCGACAAAAGTAAGTGAAAACATTTTCAGACAGAGAGAAGGAAGTGTATATTGTAAAACTTTGTCCCATATAGATATAGGCAGAGCGTTAATAAAAAGTGTCCGGAATCGACTCCCACTTCCGGTTTTTATTATAAAACTTTTCCACTATAAAAGTACTTTTACAAAATACAGTACAAATAATCTCTCTAGTATAGAAGGTTAGTTATAGGTAGTCTTTGACCGTAAGGTCGCAGACAGGATTTCTACAGAGGCCCGTAGCCGGCTAAGCAGAGAGGAGATAAAGAACCAATGCTCCGTAGCAAGCAGAGTAAGGTTAAGTGGACAACAGAGCCCTGTAGCAGGCTGAGCGGCTGAAGTTAGGATTCCCAGACAGAGCTCCGTAGCAGGCTAAGCCAGGAGATAGGATAGGCGTAGTCCCGTAGCAGACTAGAGGCCTGGGGTTAGGTTACTCCTAATATTCCGTGGCAAACAGTAGGAGGGTCACCAGAAAACTGGTACAGTGTTAACAGAAACAGAAAAGTTAGAATAAAGGACGCCCCTCAGGAAAGCCCGCGTCCTGACAGAGAGTAAGGCATCAACCATCTGTCTACATGCCTCTCCTCACATGCAATTAGTACACTAAAGCCATTGTAGATGTAAGCCGCGGTTTCTATCTTAAACGTAAGACATTTACTCGCGAGTCTGTAGTTGTGTGAGATAGAAGGAAAGAAGGGTAAATAAGAAGATAGGAAAGCGCGATATAAAATTATTTGTTTTGGTACAGGGATAAAAAACCTGGGAACCAGCAAAAAAAACCTTTGTCCGTCATGCTGCATGCATAAGTATTTACATGGCAAAACCACATGCGAATGGTGGGTAAAATCCATGTAAACTAGTCTGTAGTAATAAATTAATAAATTATCTGTTATTTTGTAATATTCTAACTTAAAATCTGTTGATTATTATACTAATCTGTGTTGTCTGTAGTTGGGGGGATATATTGTTAATGGGACATCTGTTATTTTTTTAAAGCATGCAAGTCGGTTCATTGTTCATGGCAACGCATGGTCGTCATCTGTTTTCTTCCGTCACAGCTGCTTCATCCCCTGTCTTCCTTCTCAGCTTGCTGTTCCTTCGGTTTTGGTTTCGTATGGTCTGTGCTGGTTATCAGTTTTACTGTTTCAGCGAAAGTTCTTGTGATGTAAAGGTGCCCTGTTGTGGTTTGTAGGGTATTTACGGTATTGTCAAAAATCTTCTTGGAGGCGGTTTGTGAGGCTATTGTAAGATTTTTCTGCTGTTGTTGTGATGTGGTGGTTAGCACGTATGTCATCCAGGTTATGATTCTGTTTGTTGCTTCTTCTATTTCTTGCTTGATCCATCTTTGTAATTCCTCGTTGGGTGTTTCCGAGTTACTGGTTTCTTCATGGTGAGTCGCCTGTTGGTCCTGATAAGAGCCGTTGGTTGTGATTGCTGTTACATCTGTGTGCGTTAGAAGTAGTGGTGGTCTGGTTGATTGAGTGGCTCTTGGTCTCTTGGGACAGTTTCCTCAACCAGTACGGTGTGTGTCGCTAATACCTGTAGCGCAGATGTTTCTTTTTCTGGGTGCTTTGCAGTCCTCTCTATGTGGTTTCCCACATCTGTTGCAGATTCTTTCGACTTGACACCGGTTCTTGAAATGCCCGTATTGGTAGCAATTATGGCAGGGCAATGGTCTTGGTACTGTTCTTGAAGTTTCTACTTTGTAGTGGATATGCTGAATTTTCACTCCAGTTGACAGTAATCTGCTAATTTGTTCCGGGTTCTCGGAGAAGATTCTAAGTAATGGTATGAGTCCTTTGTCAGATTTTATGCGAGTTATGCCTCTGAGGTCAATCTTCTGTCTTCTTAGTTCATCCTTTACTTCCTGCACTTCTATGTTGGTAGGGACATCTTTGACAACACATGTAAACGTTGTTTCTTTTCTTTCTTTTGGTTTCTGCGTGGATCTGCTTGGTTCTGGGTCTTCAGGTGATTTATTTTTCTTACATCTATTGGTTTGCAGGGGAGTACGGGTCGCTGACTCTTGCTGCTTTCTGTCTGGGTCTGTTGTTGCTCTGGATTTGAGGTCCTGAGAAGGGCCGGGTCCTTGTTTCGTGTCTTCTTTCTTCTGTTTTCTCGACTTCACTACGGTGAAATCATCCTCTTTCTTGTGTTTGTCAGGCGTGTCACCGTCTTGAGGAGATGCTTTGTGGTCCTGATAAGGGTCGGTCTTCTCACCAGTGTGTGGTTTCTGCATCTGGGTTTTCTGGTTTTTCACCTGTATGTGGCTGTGGCCCTTTGCAGCGCCGGAGCATGGTTTTTCCTCCTGGGCGTGGTTAGTTTTCCCTGCCTGTGATGGGGTGTCTTGTTTTGGATTTGACGATTTGACCTCTTCTCTAGCTTGGGTTTCGGTTTGCTTCTCTAAGATCTTGGCCCTCGAGCCGAAGTCAGCATCTTGGAAAACTTTCAGGAATCTGTCCCTCGTAGTTTCTGATTTGAAGAGCACTTTGTAGGTAGTGTCTTCCACGTATACAACATGGAATTCTTCTTTTAGTATCCTCAGGCTGATCACTCTGTTTAGATATACTACTGTTGCTCCTAGGAAGGTCTTCTCTATTGTAACCGGGGCAACTTCCGAGAACGAATCCTCAGGGTGAGTTGCTTCAGTGACTGTGACCACATCGATGAATTCTTCATCTTCCTCCTTCTCTGGCGGTCTTCTCGTCGGCGTCTTCTTCCTGGGTCTGGGCATGGCTCTGATGTGTATTCACCTGGTCCTGAAAAGGGCCTTACTGTTGTTCTTAGCACTTGGTGAAATCACTGCACTTGATTAGGGTTTTGGTCCTAAGAAGGGATACACTGTTATCGGAGCACTCTATGCACTACACTAAGTTTGAGGGATTATGCCCCTTGAAAGGAACTTTCTGTCTCTAATTAGAGTGTTTTTGCTGCTCTAATGCTCTCCCGGGGAGATAGTACTGTGTTCCCGTCAGCCGACTGTCGCCAAAGGCTGTACAACCTATATGGCCAGCGCGAAGCTTGACGCACAGTAGGGGGTCCACCCGACGGAAAACAATGCCTATTTTCACAGGAAGCGGTGTGCGTTTGATGTGTTGAAAATGGTAATCTTTATTCAAACACAGGAAACGCTCTTTCTCTTTAATACACTGACTCGTAAAGAGTCACGTTAGTTTCGTAGTACAGAGAGCAATCTCTGTGGGTAACCGCACCTCAGTTAACACCGCAAGGTTTACTGGTGGGAACCCGACGATAACTCTTCTCTCAGCTTCGGACATCTTCACTCTCTTCAGCCAGGAAAAATTTGCCAGATCTCTCTGGTACAGAATTGCCGTCGTCCAGCCAATTTAAAGAGTTTCTTGGATGGTGGTGGCGCTGCTGCTCCGTAGGAGGGGCTAGAAGCCGTCGTCTGCAAGTGATTGTAGATCCATCTGGTGTGAAATCCTCTTGCCAAACCACGTGATGGTGTTTGTAAACACTGGCGTGTGGAATTGTTTATACACTACATCACGTGGGACATTACAATATAGTATTCATTGATTTAGAAACTTCCTTAAATTATTTGAATTGGGTGATCGGGTATATAGTACTTGGGATGTAACGAAAGATCAGACTAGGAAGAAACTTACATATGAATTAACCTCATATGTAAGTTAAAACATTACGTTAAAAGTTGGGATACAAGGAATGCTATACTACCTAGAAGAGTAGCAAAGAAGAGTTTGATTAGGGAACAAGTTACTTTGACATGAATTAGAAGGAGGGAAGGATAGGAGTAGTTGCTGAGAACTTCAAATTATATTCCCGTGGCCAAACTCCCTCTATAAAAATTGTTGCGTATATACCGCGGGATTCTAAAACATGTATTTTTGGATAGGACACATTAGTTCCTAAGTGAAGTCTTGACCCAACTATGGTAGGTTCCATAGTATTGGATCTAGGGGCATTTAAATCCATTTTTCATGTTTCCGGCAGCCTATAACTCCGAAACGAAGCATTTGCGTACCCAGGTTGTTATATTTCTTTTTGTCTTATCTTGATGTCAGGAATCACCTCCCAAACGTTGAGCGTGTTGTTTTGAAACACCCTGTATAATGGTAACCGGAAAATTTGTTTTCCAATTGCAACAAGAAAAACGTTTTGTCATAACGTTTGGAAGGTGATTGCGTTTGTACTAAATTGTCATAAAAAAAGAAAAAGAGTTTGTACTAAAAAATAATGTCTTATCAAAGCAATTATATTATTACACATTCGATAAGTGTTGCAAAACTAACTTTAAATTTTTAGCACAAGCCTATTTTTGTACTGAAATCTAATACCTTTTTGATTCTTATGCCCATCCTTATTTTGGTATCAAAATATAACCAAAAAAGACTAAGTATTGATAGGTCTATCTGTTGTTATGGCCTTTGATTTCGTGTACACTGTATTTAACATATTTCGATATTTTGACAAATAAGTACATGTTATATCTTTTACGTTTACGTATTATCTATTGTTCTCAATTTAATAATAACGGAAAAATAAGGGTGTATTATTACATTTGAAACTGGGTAGGCCTATAGTTACTCAGTAGTTCGACGTTCACCTCTAGTGTACAGGGTCCCATGTTTGCTGTATATCTGTATGGTAAATTTCTTGTTTGAATTTTTGTCTTTCAGAGTTGTATTTTTTGTCCTACGTCAATATTGCCAATTCGTCCATTATCACTTTCTGCCAATTACCACCTTCCTTTAAACTACAGATCGTAACCTTAGGACGTAAAACTAAAGATATTTTTGTATTAAAATATTTGAATAATACAACTCATATAGTGACTTCTGTAATTCATCCATCATAGGCAGGGCCATAGATTTACAATTCCAAGCACCAAAATTGTGAGGAAAAGAGACATGAATTTTGTACGCTTTGCTTAAGTACCTGCAAAAGTAAACACTACATTATACGTTATAAGGGCTACTTACAATGTCTGAACATGAGTCCTTTAAGCACTGAAAAGAACTTCAGATCCAGATCTTAAATACGTTAAATTGACCAAAAATGGACTTCTACTCAGGCGTGTAGACAGCCCAAAAATTTAGGGGGGGGGCGATCCAGCAATATTATAGTTAATCACCATATTATAGTTCATTTGCAAGCCTACCGTGAAAATTTTAGAGGGGGCAGCAAAAATTTAGGGGGGGCGGGCCCCTAGACCCCCTGGATACGGGCCTGCTTCTATTCCTTTTAATCTGAGCGTCTCATATGTTCGTTGATTTCATATCTTCCGTTCCTACGAATGCTTAAAAGTTGAAAGTTACCTCATTATCGTCTCTAGTTCACTAAATCGAACCAGCTGTGGTCGTGGTTCGTTGTGACTCCTTTTATTAAAGTAATGCAGTGACTTTAATCTAATACGATTATCCTTCTTTCTTGGTCCCAGCTAGTCACAAAAACCCACCCACAAGGCGCTCAACCTAGCCTCTATCGCAGCTAGGAAGTGACAGATTTTAGACATGAGCGCCGTAGGCTAATGTAAGCGAAAAAAATTAAATGAAACCTTTGACGGTGATGATGAGAGGTGAGTCAAATGGTGGAATGAAGAAAGTGGGAGGAAACGGGAGAAGCCCTCGAAAACCCACGAGCACGATATTTGTTCACCACAAAGTCCACAATGCGCAAGCTGGGATCGAACCAGGGACCCCAAGCAGCGGAGGGGAACGCTCTACCACTGACCAATCGAGTGTATAATACAAAAAATAGCAATGATGTATTTTTAATTTTAATTAAAATTATTCAAGAAAAAGAAAAATACATGGAAGTACAAATATTACATATATAGGCCTATATGTATGAAACTAATTTTTAAGATTTACGTGCATGCACGAATCAACATTGCTATTTAGCGCATATTATATAAATTTAAAAATTCTACTAATAAAGGTGACTGTGTCGACAATCACTAAGTAGTATTTTTAATAGTTATCACAAATTTGTTCACAGAGTTGACGACTGTCCTGCGTTGCCACGGACGCGAAGGTCCGTTAAACTTGGATTTCAATACATGAATTGTGAAACTTTACTAACTAAAATGCTACTGATAAGCGAGTAAACTCAATTTAATTTTTAAGTATACACTTTTAATTTTTGAAATTGACATTTCGTCTTTACATACTCAACCCAAGCAATGGGGAGTTTATTTAACACAAAATTGTAAAATAAAACTTGGAACAGCACGGACGCCAAAGGTCCGGCTCCCATTCGCACAAGCGCGCGAATAATCTTGTTTGTTCAAAGGGCTTTTACATACAGTAAAGAGTGGGCGAAAGGTAAGAGTCCCGAAAGTTTGGACTTAAGGGGCAGACACAAAGAATGCAAGCATTATGCGAACAGCATTTTTGTTTCTTAACCATATATGGTCACAGGATTGGAACTACACGCACCAACACATACATAGGCATATTAAACTTAACGAGAGAGGGCTTTGAGATTTTTTATATACGAGGTTTTGTCAATTAAATTTAAAATTAACACTGTTTTCTTCATTTTGATTTAAATACGATAACTAGGCTTGGGGGGCCGGTGACACAGCCTTCTCTTTAATGTCTATCCAGACGTTTTCCTGAAATGTCTTGATTACGACTTTTGACTTGTGATTCTTCACAGGACAACGGGATAACAGATCCAAATAAATGAGAAGCACTGTACCTCGCATAACGATGAAAATTGTTGTTTCTTCGTGCCGCGCGTCTATCGAAAAGATATTACTACTCTTTCTTTCGGTGACGGCGACATAAGACTTGCAGTCGCCATCGAAGGAATGTTTCCGGAAATAAACGTGAAGTGATGAGGAACGCTATCCAAATTCGATGCAACGAGAGACGCTCTTAAATTATTGATGTAGTCAAGGCAGGAAGTGTACCGATTCGCGTGAATTCAGTTGAGTTTGGGGTTTAATGTTCCGTTCAGCAGCGAGGCTACATGGGGCAAGGACACCAGCAGGATTTTTTTTCCAAGGAGAGGGCAAAACAAAATATAAACGAGCTGAAACAAAATATAACATTATGTAACTCAAATAGAAGAATAACAGAATTAAACTGAAATAGACCATAGTGATCCTTAACCCCTTAGCGCCCAGCTTTGCATACATGCAAAGCTTACTTTGAAATTGTATTGCACCATGTAATTTCAAGTTCGGACATAGAAAAGTAGCTTTGCATATCAGCTAAAATGGCCTTTCACTAATGAAGTTCTGAATTTCCCGCTAGATGTCATAGTAAGCCAGCGTTGGTTTCTTTGTATTACTTGCTCCACGCGGAGTTGTCATCTTGTCATCTTTGAGCTTTCTTTATTCGCTCAGGTAGGCATGCTTTGAACTGTTGATTTTTTCTATGTTGGATAAAAGTGTAACGAGTACAAAAGTGCAAGTACGCTGACATTCGTCGCGTTTTATTGTTTCTATTTGGTTTTATTGCTCGCAAATGTCAACGCGCAACTTTGCATAGACCCTATATGCAAACACCATCCCATAGACCACATATTATTTGCATTATTGTTTTTTTTTTTTTTTAAAAAATCCCGTTTCCTAAACAAAGAACACTCCGTTTTTTTTTAAAAAAATCAGTTTGATCTGAAATAATGGTGTGTTAAAGGATTAAATCAAACAAATTACAGTATGTCACATTTACAACAACAAAATTAGGATCTAGATAAGACTTAACATTGATTATAATTGTATTTTCTTTCTTACAAGTTACGTGTCAGTTGATTTTCATACCATCTTTAGGTAAAGAAGACTTCGTTTTTCATGTAAGCTCCCGTAATTTAGACATTAACATTGACTAATGATTAAAAAGTAATATGTAGTTTAATGGGTAGTATTAGAGCATATTGTATCAGTAATTTATCACTGGAATCGGCTTAAGTTTAGTTACTCCTCCAATTTCCAACCTACAAAAATGCAGTTAAAACACTAAAAATTCTTAGGTTAGGCTAGTTTATGCTAGGTTAGGTCAGGTTAGTTTAAGTAAAGTTTGGTTAGTTTAGGTTCGGTTAGGTTACGTGGTAAGACTTTAGACTACAACAGTGACTGGAAGAGGTTCTCATATAAACTTCAAATATCACTTAATTTCAGTAATCCATGGTTCTCATGAAAAGTTAATAGACTTTCTTCATTATTCTTATATAATTCTGTAAACCTCAATGCGGAAATATCATATTCAACACACCGATTCCCCTTCTATACGATTACCATGCTGTTCAGTCATCGAAACCTTCCGCATCTTGCAAATAGTCCCCACTTCCACATATCTTTTCTCATATTAAACATAACTTTACTGCCAAACTTTGACACTTCAACATCACATAAGAACTTCAAATCATCATTTCTTACCCTATTTTTCCTGTACATTTTCCAGTTTTATAAAAAACGGAGGGGTAACTCTAAACGTAACTCCTGGAACGCCTACAAGGTGTCACTTTGACACGATGCCCCTTAAAACCAAACACAAAATATTTAATTCTTAAGCTAGAGGTTTCAAACTTACTGACTTTTTAGAGTAATATTTCCAACACGTAAAAAGAATAATTGTCCAATCAATTTATTCATGTATAAGCGTATAATGTGTTTGTAGAAAATACCCGAAGTTGCCAAATTGATACCTGGGCTTAAATTAAGGGAAAGTAAGTCTGCGTTGTGTTTACTGTGATGGATACTGAATTGCGAAATAATTTGTATTGCAAGAACAATTGAAAGTTCAGTTTATATGAGATATTAGAGTTAAAAGTGAGGGGAAACGCTGTTCTCCACCTTCAAAAACATGTATGGCCAATCCTCAGTTCTTAAAAAATTACAATGGGCAAAGACATAGGGAGACGGCGCGATGTCACGCCCTACCTACCGTCCCCATACCTTTTCAGGTCCACTTTCACAGTTATTAGATATCGACTTTTGTTCCATTACGTGCTCAAGGTGCTGTATATGCTTAGTCTTAAGGTTATGTAAACAAGACAAGATTCTTTTGAAAGGGAGTAATTTTTATTGAATATTCTTTGTTCCACGACAGTGTCTCATTGAAACAAACTTGAATAGTGATTGAACCAATCAGTCAGCTGCTTTTCCAAGCACCAGTGTGGGTATTAATAAAAAGAAAGGGACTGCAAGAATCGGGAGAACAACAAAGGTTGTTGTACAGACAACAGTTCACCATATATTGTTATCGGTCATGACGGTACCCAGTGAAAGGAGATAAAAAAAAAGGATAAAATAAACTGGAATGCGATCAACTCAAAATATGCTCACCAGTCAGAGAAGTACCTGGACCAAGTTGCGAAAACAGTAATGCTGTGGAGGACAGAACCTGCCAGTGCTTCGTTTCTCTTTCTGTATAAACCAGTTATGGATCTTTTCATCATTGCACTGAAGATGAAGCTAATAGAATCTTGAAAACTGATAATTGGTCAGTGAGAAGGGATGAATTTCATGCACTTGTTTCCATCTTTTTTGCTCGAAGAGTAAGTGGATGCAAACGTTTTGATGTACGTTCTTTTTAGGAAGACAAATTGGGATTAAAATTTGCCATGTACACCATGCCGAGAGAGCACTTCTGCAATATAATGCGGTTCCTGAGGTTTGACTTTAAATAGACCCGGTATAACCACCTCAAAATTAATCGCTATGCTCTTTTTTTCTTGCGTATGGAACCGATTCATAGATAATTGCGTCGCTTGTTACAAGACAGGAGATAGTCTTTCAATAATCGACAATTGTTTTCGATTTTCAATTGACTTTCAACAATTATTTCTCAGCAAAGCTAGATATTCTTTCATCCAATTCATATAATCAAATCCAGACAAATATGGCCAGAAGTTTTGGATGTTTGTGGTTGTAAAGTCAAATTATATGGTAAACGCATCTCCATACTTGTGCAAGGATGAGCAGAGACCACAAACCAATTGTTTCCAGATTACGTTATGAAACTAGTACAGCTTCTCTTCAACACTGGACGTATTTTCGTCTGAGAATTTTTGAACTTGCAAAAACTCCTGGAGAAGAAAATAAGCATAGTTGGCAGTTTGAACAAGGCGACAAGTACCTAATGTCATTATAACCTTTTGCCAGCCTTGTTACGAATCTAGAATTTATAATCACGAGAGAACAACTCTTACGGTTTATCAGTGCAACGAAACAAAGATCGTTCTGCTTCTGTCTTCGTCCCATTCTGGTGGAGTCCAACTAAGCATCAATAGTAAGATAACTAGAGAAAGTGTTTTCTACTGCAGTAATACAAAGTATGGGGTTGATATTATTGATCAGATTGCTAAGAAGTATTCAGTCAAAGTAGTATTTCAACGTTGGCCTGTCCACACCTTCTATAACATTCTCGACTTGGAATCTATCAATGCCTGCATTGTATACAGGGGGGTACTAGAAAAGAAAATATCCCGAAGGAAATTCATTGTCGGAAGTATTAAGACAAGCCTATGCAGAGATGAGGAAGCGTAGAACCCCACCCATTACTAACAATGAAGCAATGGTCTTAGCAAATCCGGCCCTCGAAGATACTGGGAAGCGGATGAAATGTCCAGTCAAAAAATGCAACGGAAATACTTATACAAAAAAAAAAAAAAAAAAAAATGCTCTGCCTGCTTGAAGCTGGTGTGTGGAAAATGTACTACTCAGGATCGCTACACTTGCATCAACTGCGACTAAAACTGACTGGTAGTAATTGCAGAACTCTCCATGTCTAGCGTTGTTTTCATTTTATTTCTGGTGTACAAAAGTGTATTAAAATATATGCACACATTGTATTCACAGATTAGTATTAAAAACAGAAAAAAATCTTTTATGTCTGGTGTATTATCAAACTTCTAACGTAAGATTTAAAACAGATACAGCAGCACGAATATTAAATAATATATATATATATATATATATATATATATATATATATATATATATATATATATATATATATATATATTAGGGGGCGCGGTGGCTCAGTGGTAGAGCTTCACCTCTGGTGCTTGGGGTCCTGGGTTCGATCGCAGCCTCCGCCAAGTGAACTTTGTGGTGGACAAACACCGTGCTCGTGGGTTTTCTCGGGGTTCTCCCGTTTCCTCCCACTTTCTTCATTCCACCATTTCACTCATCTCTCATAATCACCGTCTCCTTTAGCCTAACCGGCATAACAGTGGGACGTAAAACTCAGATTTCATTTCATTTCATATTTTTTTTTTTGTTTTTAAGAAGAATGCTCATTCATAATCAACTACAACGAACTTTATACCCTATCCCAGGTGAAGTCAGAGAAACTGGTTAGTAAACAGTTTTTTTTTCTCACAGAAAAATATGCATTAAACGAACAGTGCATCAATTTGTGTTTAATTTTATTTTCAGTATGTATAATAAGTGACTCTTTTTGCTCAGTGAAAGTAACGCTATGTTTGCTTAAAAAAAGGCACACAAACGAAAAAAAAATTAGTGATCACAACATACATTGAAAAGTAATGTGTGATGAATTTACCCTAGGAGGGGTAATGTGGTAAAAATCACAGTCTGTGGGCCCGCGTGGTAGGGCAGAGGTGTGTTTGAAGACGTGTCAGCGATGGTGGGTATACGCGCAAGGGAAGATAGTGGGAAAAAGTGTGTTTTGGCATTGATATGAGTTTCAATAACCTTGTCATGCTTTCATGCCAGTAACGCTCCAGTTGTAAACATAAAATCAGATTCTGTACACTGTGCTGAAATATGCCGGCGGTGGAAAATAGTATCTAATAGAGCTATCTTTCATATTCACTCACTTATTTTATCAATTATAAAGCACTTGTAATGATTTTACACTAATAACCCTACACTTGTAAACCTAAAATACAGTAGTATTACTTTGTATTTAATTCTGTCGCCGGCGGAAATTTGTTCCTTATAAACATGTCTTTTCATGAAAGTATTGAATTTTACCAGTAACTCTTCCAAAATGTGGTGCGCCAAAACTACACCTGCACCAACTTCATGGTAAGAATGAAGAACGGTATATCCCAGCAGTTGAAAATAGTGTTAGCAATCATAATCAATAACTTGATTTTATCTGTTCATTATTTTCCTTCCGCAGTATCATGATTTTAATTATTTATATTCGTATTATACATTGTTTTCTATAATTAATATATTTATATTATTCTAGCATATATTATAGTGTTATTAGTTATTATTATTAAATTAGTCGATGTTATATCAATGGATGTATTGGTTTCTTTGTGCCGTAAATAATTACATGGTTGTATATTATATACATGGTTGTCTCAATAATTTCATTTATACGTTATTCTTTGTTCCTATTATATAGTAACAGAGTGGCAAGCTACGTCAAGACTTCTGGCTGATGTTTCCAACATTTCAGATATTAATGCGAGTTACTGGCGGATCTGTGGTGTTGATCTAGTCCGGGACCAGGAAATCAGAAGCTCCCCAGTTTTTTGAGTGACAAAAGTAATTTAAGCTATTATTTTTATATTTTTTAAAGTAAACTCATGACGTACCTATCATAGTCTGAATTTTGATAGTCTGACCCCCCAGTTTTTACCTTGTAGACCCGCCCCTGATGCAAGTCTTGAAAATATAGGGTACATCCTAGTTCGATTCTTTGTCTTAGAAATTCATGCTTTCAGAATTCAACGTCATCCCAACAAATATTATAATATTACTTAAGTTGCAATCTTCGAGTACCCTATAATTTCTTAGTTGGTCGACAATATGTTTATCTCCTTGGCTAGTTTAATGAAAATTAAGACTTTCGGTTATGTAGTGAGTAGAAAGTAGAACAGAGTAGTTTCGCAATTTCTAGAAATATTTTGTTCTATAGTGGATTAGGGGACACGGTGGCTCTGTGGTCGAGTGCTTATCTCTTATGTATGGGGTCGCTGGTTCGATCACTGCCTTAGTAAGTTTATGGGAATAACATCGTGTACGTTTGATTCTTGAAATTTTGAAACAGGAAATCCTTAATTTGAATTACTTTCAAATTGAATATATAATTAAGGGAAGAGATAGAACCTATTTTGGGGAAGATGAATCGATTTGCAAAAAAACTGCATCTCAATGTTAACGACCGTTTTCGCTGTATGGAAATCAGGTTTGAAGTCGGAAATAGTAGTAAATTCCATCCACTTCCTTTTTTAGTAGGGAGTTGTGAGTTACAGTGTCATGTACTCTTTAGACTCTGAAGCGATTGCACAGAACTGCTTGTCGCTATCTATTACAATTTATGTTTTCTGGCGATACACTTGAAGCTGAAAATGGTTAATTTAAATTCCTTTTTGTTTGCATAGAGTTTTAACGGAGAAGATAGTACCTATTCTTGGACACTGAATAAACTGTAAGAAATTGCATATCAATATATTTTACCGTTTTGGTCTATGACGGTATTAAAATCAAAAGTAGTAGTAGCCTAAGCACTGGAGAACAAGGAACCTTTTCTTATGATGGTGGATCAACTGCAAGAAACTCCATCTCGATTTCTCTTACTACTTGGTCTACGAAAATCAGCATTAAAACCCGAAGTAGTAGTAAATTTCAACAACTTCAGGTTTTGGTAGAGTGTTGTGAGTTTAGACAATATGCTCTTTTGATACACTGAATCTACTGGAGAAAATTGATTGCCACTATCTATTACCATTTTTAGTCTGTGTTAGTGTTAAAAACTGAAATGGCTAAATTGAACCAATTTGAATGGAAAGTTAATGAAAAGAAAGTGGAACATATTCTTGAGACAGTGAATCGCTTTCAGAAAACTGCATCTTTACAATTCTCTTATCGTTCTTGCTCTGTGAAAATCCGTATTGAAATCGGAAGTATTATCAAATTTGAACCACTTCTGGTCTTAATAGAGTGTTCGAGGTAGTCATGGTACGTTGTCTTGAGACGCTGATTTTTTTTTCTTCAGAAAACCACTTCTCGTTATCCGTTACCGTTTTCAGTTTATGACGATAAACGTTGTAACCTGAAATGTCTAATTTGAACCACTTCCGATTTGTATAGAAGGTTAGAAAAGAAGGATGTTTCTATTCTCAGGACGGTAAATCGATTCTAAACGGCGGTTCTTGCGATCTCTTTTCGTTTCCACTCTTTGTAGACCAATATTGAAACCGGAAGTTGTAGTGGTCTTCTATGACTTCCGGTTTCAGTAAGGACTTAAGATTGTATTCTTAATATATTCTTGGGGCGTATAAATCGATTGCAGGAAACTGCTTGTCACTAACTATTACCAATTTTGGTCTATATGGAAATGGTTTATTTTTGCCACTTCCGGTGGAAAAGTAACCTCCATCAGCGAACTTGGTTTCCAACTTTTGGTCCTGTACATCCAGTGGCGGATCTATCGCGGGGTCGGGGCGCCTAGACCCACTAGCTTTTAGACTAACATAAATAATTTAAGCTATTATTTATATATTTTTGAAAGTTCATAGTAAACTCATTAAATACCTATCAAAGTCCGGGTTCTGGCTGGCTCCCCAGATTTTACCCTCTAGACCCGCCACTGTACACATCCTGGCCAAAATTTATGGAAACACGTAAAGTAGTTCTTGAGATTTTGCGCCTCACGATCGGACACACGGACAGACAGAGTAAACATATAAAGGAGTTCTTCGCAAATAAAATTCCTTAATATAAATTCTGCCTTTGCCAGGGATCGAACTCGACCTGTCTCATTGGTCAGTAACTGCCTTATCAACTGCATCACCACGTCTATATGTTATTTAGTCTATACATAACTTATTGTATCATAAAAATTCAATTACATTTCAAACATTTTGTAACGGATATGATTTATAAGTACAACGATGGAAGAAAAGTAAATAAGTTTAAACCGACGAATGAAGTTCTAATTTAGTGCAACTTTGAATAGCATTCCATAATTAGTTATTTCTTTGATCATTCTAATTAACGTTCATGTAAATAGAAATACAAATGGATAGAAAAAGAAAACAAATTCTATTAACTGCATACCGGTTACCCCTATAACTATTTTATCCGCGATTAATTAGAATTCGTACTAGAATATTTGGTGAAAAATATCCCGGAATTTTTCTTTTTATTTCCAAACGAACCATTCTTCCGTCTGGAAAATTGAATGTATTATCAATTAACAGTACTGTTTGAAGTACAAACAAACACCTTTCTATACATGGACAAATCTGATTTGCGATTCCAAAACTACCACGTTTGAAAATACCAGTGGTATACCCTTATAATGTGGTAATATTTTCATTACGTCCTACAATGTGGAACAATTTACACAGTACAACAGACAGGCAAACTCAAACAAAAAAGGGAAGGATAGATTTAAAAGATGAAACCGTAGCAATTTGCAACAGAACCTAAATGCTCTCAATCGTCGGCATTGTCCGACGGGAATGTTGTCATAGCTACAAGCCTCAATCATGCAAATACACAAACAAAATAGTATTCACAAAACGAGCCTATTGAATGCTACCGCTTCACTGCTGCCACCTATTGTGTTTAGGTAGAAAGTAATTTTCCACAGCAACAAAACGTGTTCTTAGTTTCTCGTTCACAAAGGTCTTTAAACGAAATGTAAAACGTTCTATGAAATATTCAATAAGTTCTGATTATTTTCCCGCTGTTTTTTTTTAAATTTGAATATAAATATAGTACTGTATAATTACATGTGCCAGTTGGTTATTGATGTTAATTCATTTTATTCAAGAATTGCTCACTTTATAATGTGTAGAAGGGAAATCGTTCTCACTACTCAATAGAACACAGCATAAATAAACCTTAGCAAATGCAGTTTTTATTTATTCATGTTAAAATAAATATATTTATTCTTTGGCAAAAAATTTAAAGAAATTTATCTAGGTATAAACAGAACTGCGATTTGTATCAAAGATTCTCAAACTCAGAACATGTCCCGCCATCTAGACAGTATGAAACAACTGTATATCATCATCATTGATAAGTATTCTGCCATTTTTGGCAGAGATCACTTACCGCAGCAGACAAGCATCCATGTTCTATGGTTTTCAGTTAATCTCACAGTTTTCTATGTACTGTAACCTTCTTGTCCTCCTCATCTCTTTCTTGCTACCATACCATAATTGTTGCATAAACGCCGAATACGTGAGTGCTCCGCGCTGGATGTAGGCTATTTAATGAGTTGCTGAGCTCCCATTGAAGTTTTACGCTGGAATTAACTTTGAAATTAAACTTACATGTAGTGAATGTAGTGCATATAAAAGAAACTATATTGCATATGATCTCATATTAAAGTTTAGATAGGGATATATACAGAGTGTTTCAAAACAATACCGATAACGTTTCGCAGATAATTCCTAATACTAAGAGAAGATAAAAAGTATAGACCAACCTCAGTGCACAAATGCTTCCTTTCGCAGTTATAGGCTGCCGAAAACATGAAAAAATGAACTATAAAAGTCTCTAGCTACAAAACTATGAGACCTATCATAATCCTAAGGTACTCACGCAAAAATATATATCTTATATATATATATATATATATATATATATATATATATATATATATATATATGTGTGTGTGTGTGTGTGTGACGGGATTATAATTTGAAGCACTCATCAACTACCTCTGTAAAAATTGTTGGGGAAGTGCAGTAGGATTCTGAAAGATGGATATTTGGATGGGACATATGCTGCTTCCTAAGTAAACTCTTGACCCCACTACCGTAGGTCTCATAGTTTTAGAGCTGTGGACATTTACACTTCATTTATTCATGTTTTCAGCAGCCTATAACTCCGAAAATAAGCATTTGTGCATCCAGGTTGGTATATACTTCTGTCTTATCTTGTCGGTGGAGTCACCTCACAAACGTTGTAACATTGTTTTTGTTGTTTTGAAACACCCTATATATATATATATATATATATATATATATATATATATATATATATATATATATATATATATATATAGGCCTATAGGTTGTTAATGAACTATACCGACAAACTGTAAGAGGTGATTCTTCACATGAAAATAAGAAAAAAAGTTCATATGGACCTATGACGAAAAGTGCATAGTTTCAGAGCTAGGGGTGTCCAAAATCGCAAAGAAAATTTCAAGAGGCCCTATTTCGAATTCAAAAGACTGTGGATGGTGGCCCTTATCAGCGTAAAGGAAGTCACGCATACGCAATCCAAAAATGCATATTTCATTAACGTTAAATGGGTGTACAGATTATTTCCTGTACGGTGAGATTCCCAGACACGCCATCAGCCGAATTTTGAGATATCCTCTGATTTTATGATTGGTCCAAAGTAGGCAAACGATAAGTCTTGATAGTAGTGAACACGGAATCCTTCGGCAGGATGTCGAAAGTATTAAGGATCGTCAGCAGCACGGTCTCCTACTCGGAAAGACGCATGGTGCTATGTTTTCTTTCACGCTTATAAGTGAAGAAAACGTGAAATATTCCGTGACGAAATACATATCATCATACGTTATTCCGAACACAAAGAAACATGGAGCTGCCGGTTTCTTACACTTCTGCCTTCCCTCCGAAGCATTGGATGTCCATTGTCAATTTTTACCTCCTGCCTTCGTTGGACCCTCCTTGAAATCAGGGTATAATTGAGAACTCTCTTAAAAACATATCTGAGAATTACACTCTGTAGGGAATACCCTCTACACCTATTGACAATTGACGAAATATATACTTTTGGATTGTATATGCGTGGCTTTCTTTACGCTGATAAGAACCACCATCCACAATTTCTGGAATTCGAAATAGGGCCTATTGAAATTTGGATTTTTCGCGATTTTGGACAAATCTAGCTCTGAAACTATGGACTTTTCGCCATAGGTCCATATGAACTTTTTCTCTTATTTTGATGTGAGGAATCACCTCTTACAGTTTGTCGGTATAGTTCATTACCACACTGTATATTGTAATGTCCCACGTTGTACAAACAACTCTTCACGCTTATGTTCTTTTGACTTTTATGTGCATATATTCAGGTTTTTAATAACTTAGAAAAACGTATTAGCCATGTAAGATTTCTGTATCAATTACTTTCGTATTACTTATCCCACTAAAAGCATAAATGTGAAGAATAAAGGAAGGTTATCGTACATTTATCAGTTCTTTCGTCCAGAAAAAATAATAGAGATCTGAAGCGAGGTTAATTTCTATTGAAATCTAAAAATTGAAGATGAAATTTTCCCCCTTTGGTCCTGAGAACAACTTGTAGAGAAAAAACCTCTCGAGTCAATATTTTATAAAATTTGTTCTCAGCAGTAAAGTTGGAAAATTTTATTTTGCAATTTTCGAATTTCAATAAAACTTAGCATCGTTTTATATTTACAGAATCAAACACAACTATGCTACTATTTGACAGGGAGACTGTTTGACATACGCTGTAATACCATCAAATTAATAATGTTTCCAGTCCATCATAGAATTATATATTTCAAATGATACTTAGATTTATTACATATTTCAAATATATAACATAAACGAAAACTTTAAATTCTACACATATCTTTCAGTGATGCAAATTCATGCACTTAGCATTATACCCCTATTCAGTGTCTTCAGTATTCTTAGATAAGGTAGAGAAAAACGATTTTTTTTAAACAAATGACACAAAAAATAAAAGTGAGTTCTGTTTCATAATTGTGAAGTGGCCCCGCGTAGCGTAATCCCTAACGCTCTCGCCTTCGGTGCGAGTGGTCCCGCGTTCGATTCCCGGTGAGGGCACTAGGTCGAAAAATTGTAAGAACTTCTGTTTAGGTCAACGATCCTGAATGAGATGTTCCTAATTCACACCAGACAAATGCCGTGATGGTACGTAGCATAATAGTCCCAGGTCGGTTCCTTCCTTTCCCATTCCTTTCTTTCTCGCAGATTCCTGGAGGGTGTGTGTCCAATCCCTCAAACGTAACATTGTCATAGCTGTCCAAAGCCCAAAACTCTAATTTCAAATAGTAATCACAGCCGTGAAACTACGAAAGACTTCCGAACTATGCGAATTTAATATTGAGACCGGTCCATAAAGTCCGGCTGCAACAGAGGAAAAGCGAAATGATGAAACCTTTAAGAAGTAAATGTCTATCACTTCTATAAATATACCACATTGACTTGACACCCAGTCTTCCGTTTCAGGCGCTGCTATCGGCTGAAGGAATTCCACTTTCTTTCGCTAAGGCTCTCTCGCTTAGCAGCTGCTAAATCCTTATTGGCTCAATGCGTTTGTGTGTCGGGGTGTGAGCTTTAGTTCGCATTTTTGCCACGGCTCAAGACATTTTGGCAGCACAATAGTCTTAATAGAAGGATGCAAGAGAAGATAGAATTTTCTCTTAAGACCTTGAATCGAACGCACACACAAAAAAAATCGTTTGTCGTTACTTGTTGCTCTTTTCGTTCTATGGCAGTAAAGGCTAAAATTGGAAAATTATCATTGCTACCACTTCTGGTTCCAATAGCGAGTTAATGGAGGTGATGGTACCTATTCTTTATACGGTGAATCTATTCTAAAAACAGTTTTTCCAGTGGAGATCAACATTTTAAAATCACCATAATAAGGTAATAGTTACAACAATTTAGCACACGGGATTCGGTTATCGCTCACAAGGTTTTATTATAAAAGTCTTGTTAAATAAAAATATAACACACAAACTTTACTTTAATTGAGGTCCGTAAACCAATACAAAGTTCTCTATGTAGTTTGTTTTGGTAAATAGATGTCTGAAACCCCACACAGCCAAGGGAAGGATACCACATAGCTCCAGACAAGCTGACTGGTATTAGTCTAGGAATTCTCAGTGCTAAAGGCAAGCAAAGAGCGATTGATGTCCCGCAGAGCTCCAGGCACGCTAAACGGGTAATGAAAGCACAGAGATCCAGAAAATCCAGGTGTTTCCAGTTAGGACCTCTCAGAGCTCCAGACAAGCTAAGAGAGCAGGTGTCCTAAGAGATCCAGGCAAGCTATGTGGCTTGGGTAAGGTTAGACTTCTCAGAGATCGGAACAAGCTGAGATATGATCAACCAAAACTGAAGCCTATCTATCTGAAAATCTTACAGATTTTTATACCCTCTTCTGGACAGCACTGGCGCTAGCGCTCCTCTTCTGTCACATGGCCTGATATGAGAATTCGAGTCGTTTACTTGCTTCTAGTAATGTAGTAAGAGAGCACGTTCTTTGTTTGTAAATAAGAAGCACGTATTGGTATTTACAAGTATAGACCATGTCTAGAATATTACAATATTTACACTGGAAGTACTATCAACTTGGTCGAGATTTATGACGTTAAAAATATATCGCTCATTACACTCAAATGCAGTTGATAGCTTTTCTTTTTAATTCTGGTGGGACAGATTGCTTATTTAGGTATTTGTATACTGTATACGAAAACACTTTTAATTTGTCTTAGTAGTAAAACTTTTACAGAGACGTACAAATTTAATGGAAAGATCTTGGGTAGGGAACACGTTAGATGTTTGCGTTGTTAATGGTCAAGAGACGAGTGCAGCGCTAGGTTGTTAATGATATTGTGTTAGGACAGCGTGAGAAGTAGTACAACAGAAGTGTACATTGAACTTATCAGACGATGATAGTGGACGACTTCTTTGATCTCAAAAGAGGGCAAACTTATATGTGTTCGGTTATATGTGGGTGCAAGCATGAAGAAAGTGGCAAGTGTGTTTGTTTTTTTAAGGGACACTATCGAAGATAATGGCGGCCTACAAAACTGACAGTATAAACACATTAGGGAGAAGGAATAGTGATAAGAACAAAGCTATTAGTATTAAATCGAACTATCACTCAGAACCGCGATGCTACTCTGATGCAAGTGATGAAGGAACTCAGCGCTTCGCACAACATGTATATCGACAATCACAGTCCGCCGCGAGTTACATGACATGGACATGGGATTTGAGTTGCATGAGCTAAACAACTAATAAGGAATCAATACGGCTTAGCATGATGCCAATGTTGCTGCCGTTAACATGACACATGGACCGCTTATAAGTGGAAACGTATGGTATGGTCTAATGAGTATTTGTTCAACTTATTTCACACAACGATCCGTGTTATTTGGGGGGGGGGGTGACTCCCAAAACAGCGTATGATCCGCAATGTCTTACTGTGAACATGGCGGTAACTGTATTCCGGAGCACAATAACCTGCTTTTCAGTTGGTCCTCTGTCAACGCTAACCGGTCGGGTCATTGCCTTTGAATATGTCGCCATTTTATGTGGCCACGTACAACCTATAGTCCAGATGTAGTTTCTCCACAATGAGGCTATATCTCATGATGATAATGCCCCATTTATACAGCAGGAGCTGTTGCAATGTGGCATAAAATAGCGGGATGAAGATGCACATCTCTTCTGGCTCGTCAAATTCCCAGACCTGTTTATAATTTAACATTTGAGGTCCGTTTTTGAATCACGAACCTGCCACAATTTTCGTTTCCATCCTGTTAGAGAACTAATTCATGCACTGCACGCAGAGCCGTAGCTAGGGGGGTCGAGCGGGGCGTTTGGAAATGAGTAAATGTCGCGGCACCCCATTAAAAATTATTGGCGCCCTATTAAATCAATATTGTTGTCTGTTTGCGAAGAAATAGGTTTGTTAAAAATTTTCCTGCTCGCTATGCTAACAATCCAAACGTTTTAATAAGGGTCACAACAACTTTTTACTTATTACTTAAAGAAATCTATTATAAATAATTTCTTAATGACTATGTGATATACTTAATACATGCTGCCAAGTAATGACTAATGTCCGGATATGTACGTAATTACATATTTTCCTTCATATGTAGGTTCGTCAAATCCTTAAATGTTTGTGATTCACGGAAGCAGGAAAATTCGGTGTAGGAAATTTCGGTGTAAGAAAATTCGGTGTACAGAAAATTCAGTGTACGGAAAACTCGGTGTGGGGAATGTTAGGTGTAAAAAAAGATTCGTTGCAGTAGGCCGTAGGATATATTAAAAACTCAACTTTGAGGATAAATGAGTGTATTAGTTTGAAGTTCAAATTTTGTTTAGAACGTACTTTTACTGTCTACTATCATTTTTACTGTTTACTGTCTACTTTATATTGCTTTATACTGAATTGTGTTCCTGAAATTATTGGAATTCTAGATTTCGAGGGATTTTAACATTTTATGGCCCTTACATGACGAGAAATTTGTCCTCCAACCAGACACTTTAGTCCTCAAAGTCCTCCAATCAGACACTTTAGTCCTCAAGGTCCTCCAATTAGAAACTTTAGTTTGTTTACCTTAAGGCAAACAAACTAAAGTGTCTGATTGGAGGACAAGTCATCTATTTGTACAACTAGTATCTGATAAAACCATACTGCTTTAGATTGCCCTTTCTACTAAGACTTTTTTGATCAATACATTTTTGCATATGTATATACAGAGTTATTCTTTGAAAACTCACGGATTTCATTTGGCTCTAGAATTTCTAACTGAAGTCCGATTTTCATGCGGTTTGCTGCAAATCATCAAGGGAGGATGGGAGATTTACGGGACTATGTTTACTGGTTTAAATTCATTCGGAGTAATATAGAGCAGGCCGCAAGAAAAACAGCAAATATTCGCCATTGTACGTTACAGTTCGAATGAGATTGGATATTTGAAGCGGAATCACATGTTGAATAGAGATTTCTTGGGTGACTTAGAGTCGGTACCTGACATCTTTCACAACATACGCCAGCGAGGTCGGATGCTTCCCTGTCTTCCTCAGAAGCGATCCTGTTTTCTGCAATTTATTCACTAACGACCATATTATGTTCCTGTCTGGGGCAGAACGTGAGGCAAAGTTGCGTGTAAATGTCCTTTGCGTAGCAACAACAGATCCCGTTCTCCAAAAACTTTTTAACGATAAAATCACGTTGCTCCAAAGAGTACATTATTGTAACTGTGTCCTGATCATATTGATACAGAAGCACAACATAATTCTCAATACAACGGCCCAGTTTCTTGTTTATTATTGACCGTCGCGAGGTTACCATCTAACGAAGAAACTCAAATCTCCACACCGCACTTCACCTAATTCCAATTCGATATAGTGGCGAATATTTGCTGTTTTTCTACAGGCGTGGCCGATATTTGCTGTTTTTCTAGAGGCGTGGCCGATATTACCCCAAATGAATTTAAACCAGTAAACATAGTTCCATAAATCTCCCAACGTTCCTTGATCATTTGCCACAAACCGCATGAAAATCGGACTTCAATTAGAAATTATAGACCCAAATGAAATCCGTGAGTTTTAAAAGAATCACCTTGTATATGTTCTATGATGTACTATAGGAAAGGTGTTTTTAGTTGTTCCTATAACTATTATCTGAACTTATAATTGTTTTATTTCTGACAAAAAGTGTCAGCTTGATTGTATGATGAAAAGTAGTTTATAGTAATACCCCGCGAAAGACATGCAAGAGGTAGTGGACTGAAGGAAAAAAAATTGCTTTTCTTGCAATAGGAAATAACATTTCATTCGTTACATTTTATGGTTTTCGTTTTCACAATATGAAGTGTCGTAAATTATCGTAAGTGGTAATATTCAATATGTATTACACCGAATCTACCTTACACCTAAATTTCCCCACACCGAGTTTTCCGTACACCGAATTTTCTCAGAATTTTCCCACACCGAGTTTTCTTACACCGAATTTTCCTACACCGAAATTTCCTACACCGAATTTTCCTAGACCCGTGATTCACAACTGTAGGGGGCTTCAACTCAAGTTTCATATTACATATTTTTACCATTTTGACCAATATTACATATTTCTATGGTTTCTACATATTCTTTTTACATAAAATTGTCTTAAAATTTTACGTTTCCTGAAATTTTAATTTACAATAAAAAAATAAACACTCCACCTGTGCAAGGATTGCATCTAGATTCAATTTTGTTATGACTATCTTTTCGTTTCTTTATCGAAAGAGAAATATCTCTCTTTTTTTATTTGTTAAACCATCTTTCGCAGAATTTTCGCCGATAACAAAAGAGATATAAGAAGAAACAAGTAAAAATCCTCCCTCCGGGGTACATTAGCAGCGCCCTTTATTCTCAACTCTGGAGGAAGACAGATCACGTGCCTGACAGGCGACTGGCCAGGAAATTCCTAAAATGAAGTCTATTTGATTGTTATCGGAGGTCGGACGGGAAAAAAAGATGAAAGCAAATCCTGCAATTCAAGTTAAAACTGTATGCTAGTGTGCTTCTAAGAATTTACTGCGAGAGTTCGTTCCAAGAAGCTGGCGACAATGGCAATATCATAGCAGGTAACCTAAGCTTTCAAAGAACTTCGCTTGTTCAGCTGAATGACAGGAGGACAGTACTCTAGTATTGCAGTTGCAAACCGCACGTGTTCTGTATTGACCATCGAAGTTAGAAATGGCTCCGGTTGCCTCAACTTTGTCCGCGAAATTGCGGTCGTGGGTAACTATCCATGATGCGTTTACTACGGACGGTAAAGTGGTGTTGTTCCAAGTATGTGTTAAAAAAAAAATCGGATGTTCAATGGAATCTCAGTTAGAACAACGTGTATGAAGTGCACTCCATAAAAGAAATAAAAATTTGCGAACTGCAAAAAAAACAAGTACTCTTGACAACTGCATCAAGATACTGCAGTGAGTGAGATTTTCAAAGACTTGTGCCAAGCAATGATAGCAGCAAACATTCCTTGGAACAAAGTTCAAGTGCCAAAATACCGTGCTTTTCTGAAGAAGTACTGCAGGCGTCGAATTCCTGACGAATCCACTCTTCGAAAGTGTTATCTCGAAGTTTGTTACAGAGAAGCTACAAATACCATTAGGGGAGAAATAGGTAGTTCATATAGGGAGTTCTGTCGACGAAAAAACAGACGTTTTGGGACGTTATGTAGCAAATTTAGTGACTGGAAAGTTAAGTAAAGATGCTCCATCTATATCCTATTGTGAAGATATGTGTATTTGGATACATGGCAAAGTTTCTTATTTTGAACAACGGGACATTTTATTTTAAAAGAGCATTACAGTGAAAAGAATAACCATTCATTTTAAGTTAAATCACCTTTCGACTTTTTTTTCTAAGTTCATTAGCCTTTGCTGTCTGTCATTTACTTCTTACGTTTGTAATTTCTCAATTAATAAAATAACAGATTGCTTACCCGCCTGCATTCCTATCATCACCTTACCTTGGTTAATCTACAAGCATGCACTTTTTTCATCTAGACGCAAATCAGAGTGAATAACCGAGGATATGAACCCGGAAGGAACGATATACAAGATCGATTGAAAGACTTTTGGAAGGGACAGTCGACATGGAGCGAGGGACGAGTTAGAATGTAAACCGCGAGCTTCATTTTGAAATTTACAATTGAAAGCCTTGCTCTGTCTTATAGAGCACCTTTGTTTCGGCTAACGCCAGATAGCCATCTACGACGATGTATTGCTTTTTAAGAAGAAGTTTTAAGTTTAGCTAGAATCGCGGTCTTCATAAAGTTGGTTTCTCAGTCCGGGTTCCGCCAACCCTTAACCTTGGTTACTTGGATGAACGGCCAGCCAAACAGAGAGATGGGCGGACATCAGCCCGCTGGAGGAATCGTCGAGAAGGCAACAATCAGACCTGCAAGTAAGTGCGAGTAGATTAACCTATCCTGCTTGTTACTCCCTTCTTGCCCCTTTTCACCCCCTTTGACATCACAGTCTGTTTCTTTTGTATCTCTTGGATTTTATTTAAATGCAACCCAGGTTGGATCCCGTACCTCACATTTTGTTAAGTTGTATATTTGCAAATCCTGGGCGCAACTTGTCGGTTCTGTCATCCCCAGTCACGTCAGTTATGAGCACATTATCTGAGCTGTCAGACCGACAAGGGGCGACTGCACACTATATTATTGCGAGTAAAGTGTTGGAACGCACGAATCATTCCACGATTGCTCGCTTTGTAAGCGATGGTCTTAAAGTGTTGTGGCCGGGAGAAGTTCAGGAAGAAAAAGTCCTTGTTATCTATACAGACAGTGCAGCGTACATGTTAAAAGCGGTTAGAGCCCTTACAGTTTTTTACCCTCACTTAATTGATTTCACCTGTATGGCCCATGCTCTTCAGCGTGTTGCTGAAGAGGTGAGAGACACTTTTGCGAAGTAAATCAACTACTTTCTTCCACGAAAAAATGTTTGTTAAGGCACCACAACGTGTTCAAATTTACAGAGATCAACTGCCAGACGTGCCACTTCCTCCAGGGCCTGTGCTAACGCGATGGGTCACTTGGGTACAGGCAGTACATTTCTACAATGAACATTTTCAAAAAATTAAGCATGTTGTTCATTCATTTCCATCGGAGTCTGCTGTGTCATTTGGCATTGCTCAAAATCTGTTTAATGACTCAAAAGTAGCGTGTGATATCGCATACATAGACAGCAATTTTTGTTGCTACCTACAAGCATTAAAAAGCTAGAGACTGTTGGGAGGCCTCTTCCGGAATTCATGGGAATCATAGAGGATGCAAAAAGACTGCTGCAAGGTGTGTGTGGAGATGTAGGAGAAAAAGTTCGAAAGAAACTAAATGCAGTGCTGGAAAGAAACCCGGGTTACGACAGCCTATTGACAGTGTGTATTGACAGTGTGTGAAATTATCAGTGATCAAACAAGGACCTCCCTGAAGATATTTCCCCCAACTACATCCCCCTGTTGAAATACACCCCTGTTACCTCATGTGATGTGGAGATATCATTCTCGGCATACAATAATATTTTATCCAATCGCTGACAAAATTTTACTTCTAATCATTTGGAAATGTACCTTGTAACACATTGTGCAACAACACACAGTTGAACTGCAGGCACATCTTTTGTAAGTACTTTATTTCAAATTAAAAAAGTTCATTAGTGGAAATATTCTTCAATCTTAGTTCAACTGGTATTGTTTAAAAGATATAGGACTGCTTTTCCCTGCATGAAATAAATATATATAAAACAATACATTTCGTCTTAAGTTGCTTTGAGTATTTAAATTTGTATATTGCGTATAATTCATTTCAAGATTGGGCCGTGGTGGCGGATGCGCATTTAGTGTAAAAGGTTCTAAATTTGAAACGGAACCACACCACACCACATGCGATTTCTGACGTACAAATGCCGTATGCATTGCTTTCCTTGGAGTTTTCCTGTTTCTCTCTAGACGATTCACATCTTCCTTCATTCGCGTCTGATTTTATTATCCTGCAATCAGTCACGTCAGTGGCGTATGGCTGTCTTAGTTGTTCAAGCATTTCATTTCATTGGGCGACTGCATTAAGCAGGATAAAGTGTAGTAGACTTTCCTTTTCATTTTCATAATTCGTTTAAATATTGCATACTCATACGCGTGTTATATTACGTTTCCATAAATATGTTAATGTATGTAATATTACATATTCTTATATAAAATTACATATTTCTTACATTTTTAAGTGATTTTTGTCACATATTTAGGGGATTGATATTATATGAAAATACGGACTCTAGTAATGAGATATGTACGCAGGAGCGTTTTCAAACTCAGAAACGGTCGAAGTCGGAAATACACGTTCGGCGTTTTGATCGTGATGAGCTTGATTAGTTAATCATACTACCCAATCGGATTAATCACGACGGTGAGACGGGGGAGGATTTGAGGATTTAGATTTCTGGACTTTCGGCACCTATGACCATTTAGCCTGTCAGGTATGAGGGATGACGTCCGTCGACCAGCACACTATCCGGGGAAAGGGAAGGAAGAAATAATCGGGGAAGGAAGGAAGCTGCCTGGGACCTATAAGTTAGGCACCACCCCGGCATTTGCCTGGTATGAATGAGGAAAACCCAGGGAAAACTCATTCAGGATTGCTGGCCTGAAAAAGCTTTTTACACTTTTTCGACCGAGTATCCCTACCAGGAATCGAATCCGGGATCACTTGCACCGAAGGCGAGGGCGTTAGTGACTACGCAAAACGAGGCTACTCACGATGGTGAGAATGAAGGTATGAAAAGTAAGAGGAGAAAAGAGACACACATAAACAAACTGCATTTTGCGCGAGAATAGTAAAAATGAAGTAAACAAGGGAATAATAACATTTTGGAATTTGAAACAGTTGTAGAGTAGGGAATTAACTTGTCAGAATTTAACTAAACGAATTTCGTCTTTTTTAAAGACTGATCACTACCAGTGATTATTTTATTCCACTAACAAATGAAATGCTTAGAATTTAAAAGAATTTATTGAAATTATTACTATTAACTACTTGTACCACCAGGGTTTTCTTTGTGCATACGTATCTAGTTGTGTGATATTTTTGTCTAACTACATACATTATATATATATATATATATATATATATATATATATATATATATATATATATATATATAAATATATATATATATAAATATATATATATATATATATATATATATATATATATATATATATATATATATATATATATATATATATATATATATATACGAGGGCCATCCGGAAAGTGGTGCCCGTTTGTGCAATAAAGACACAGTAGTACATATTAACAAATATACACATTTTTATTGGAAAGACCATACTTTATACTACTTCTCTACATAATCACCAAGCAAATTGAGGCATTTGTCATACCGTGTGACGAGTTTTTGTATTCCAGCGTCTTAGTTTTCCGCCGCCAGAGTATTGAGATACGTAGTCACGCCTCGTTTAAGTTCTTCATCGCTGTCAAATCTTTTTCTCGCCAGAAAGTCTTTAAGCTGCGTAAAGAGATGAAAATCCGAAGGGGCAAAGTCCGGGCTATACGGTGGATGGTCGAAGGTTTCCCACTTGAATTGCTGCAGAAGTTGTTTTGTTTTCGCAGCTGCATGGGGCCTGGCATTGTCATGAATGAGAATGATGCCTGTAGACAACAGACCTCGCCGTCGATTTTGTATTGCCCGCCGTAATTTCTTTAATGTTTCACAATACAAATTAGCATTAATTGTATCTCCACGCGCCATAAAATCAATGAGCAGTACACCTCGTCGATCCCAGAATATGGTTACCATGAGTTTCCTGGTGAACGGAACTGTCTTAAATTTTTTTGGTTTGGTTGGTGAATGAGCGTGATGCCACTCCATGGACTGTCGTTTACTCTCAGGTGATGCATAACAAACCCATGTTTCGTCCCTTGTAAGGATGCGATTCAGGAAAGAGTCTCCTTCATCGGAATAACGTCCCAGAAACGTCAGTGCTGCAGCCATAGGCTTGGTTTTGTGCTTATCTGTGAGCATGCGAGGGACCCACCTTTGAATAATGCAGATGGTCTTTGACAACTTCATGAACAATTGTTCGAGACACATTAGGAAAATGTTCACAGAGTTCATCAATTGTGACGCGCCGATCGTTCCTCACGCATTCGTCTACTGACCTCAGCAGTTCGTAAGTAATGACAGATGGTCTCCCTGAACGCTCCTCGTCGTGTGTACTCCCCCTCTCCAGGTTGAAGTTGCGACACCAGCGCTGAACAGACTCCTCCTCCATCACATTGTCTCCATACACCTCCTTTAATTGGCGATGAATTTCACAAGGTCGAACGTTTTGTGCATAAAGAAATTTAATCACGGCCCTCACTTCATAACTGGCGGAGTTCTCAATTCGTTTAATCATTATAAACGAGCACAGACACAACACAGGCACTGCTAGCGTCACGCAACCTCCCACAGAGCAGGCAGACAAGCCACTGACGCGGTCTGACCTTACCAGCGGCTCTCCGAGTCTTCAGCGCTTCATGCGGCGCAAACGGGTACCACTTTCCGGACGGCCCTCGTATATATATATATATATATATATATATATATATATATATATATATGTATAGGGTGTTTCAAAACAACACCGACAACGTTTGGGAGGTGATTCCTGACGCTAAGATAGAGCAAAAAGTGTGTACCGCTACGTAATGTTTGCGACGTAATGGTCAAAATTTTGAACAGATGATGTACGAGTGCATTTGTCTTCAATTTATAATATATGTTGAATAACATTTAGTTAACATCCATTTCACAAACTTTCTTATGTTTCATTATGTTGTACAACAAATAAATAAATAAACAACATCATGGATGTGATTTCAGTACTGTCTGTTTTGCCGCATACTATATTATTATTATTATTATTATTCAACCACTAAGGACAGCAAGTAAAGGGGGAAATACTATATGTTGTTGACAAAACCAAACAACCTCGATGGGATTCCTCGTGGCTAAGCGTTTAGAACTTTGCTGCCTGTGCAAGAAGCCGGATTTAATCCCTGGTGGTGGGTACTCTGGTTTGAATGAAAGCCACGGATCTACATCTAATATAGCGAAGTAGCCTAGGCATATTTCTTGTGTTCTAACAACCCCGTCCCACTACAGAGAAAATACGTGGGTGTTGAAAGGTAAAGAAAACCAAAAAAGAAAGGTGTCGGTGTCTTCTATCAGTTGCTTGGTTTATATTTCCGTTCATGCTAGTGACGCAACTCGGTGGCGCAACTTAGTTACTGTATATGAAAGGGCTATATGACTTTATTCCACAATGTATCATAGCTGTTCTCAGGACGAAAGCTGGTCCAATGCATATTAATCTGGTAAGGTTTACTGTTTTCAGGTGTTTCCATTAAATTGATAAAGTTTTCTCTTTGAATAGTGACAAGCGTAGTTCTAAATGACTCGCTTTCTACTTGTTACGAACAATATTAGTTGCGAGATTTTTCTAGTACAAGGATATTAAGAGTGCATACTAATGGGAGGTATCTGGAGGGTAGGAGGTATATCATACCTAAAGAAAAGTATAAATAGTCAGCAGTCTCTAGCATAGTAAATATTGAATTACAAGTTGTTTTCTGCTTTTCTGATCTACGTAGTAGTTACGTTTGAAATAAATATTTAAAAATTTCATATAATCCTTCAGGAAATTAAACATATATATGTTTCTCTCTTTCCTTCTTTTATTTTTATTTATTTCATATCTGTAATATAACATCTAAGCGATGATACTTCAGTTAAACTTGTACAGCGATGATACTTCAGAAGCGTTGTTAGACTTCAGTTAAAGGATTTTTGTTTCATTTATTTAAAATAAAATTAAAAAGTAGTGATACAGTATTTATTTAGTCCTAAAAGAAAATTAATTCATAATTATGCTAATTACAAGTTTTCGTTTTAGTAAATAATTAATATAATTACTCTTTTTCTCTCTCTAATTAGTTCAATGCAAATTAAAACTTGTGTCAACTGTTGAAGTCAGTATATTTTTTTTTCAAGCTCGATCCACTAAGTTATACAAGTTTGTGAATTAGCGTTGTGTAATAACAAGTCTGCACCTATAATTTTTATGTCAGAAATGTCATGTGTCGTAAGTATTAGAGGCACATCGAACACAAAGTTGAGCTGTACAGAGATACCAGAGATACCGAAACTAATGAGCTCGTGAGAGTACGACCTCTCCAAGCGGATATCGCCAGATTAAGAGGGGCAGTGAGCTCAAACTCCACTGAGACGACCATAAGAGCATAAATAGGCGTTTTGTTAGCTCGTCTCTCCTGAGACGGACTTGCTTATTCGTTACTTTTTCTATAGAGTTAGATGCTATAAGTATCTCTGTTGGATGAAGTCAGTGATTTAATTATGAATTTTCTGTATTTTCGAGTGGTCCCTCATAGCGTACTTGCTAATATTCTTGCCATGGGTATGAGCTGTTCCGGGTTCGATTCCTGGTGTGGACTCTGTTTAAAAGGTGTAACATCATGTTCAGGTCAGCCATCCTGAATAAGGCTCTTCGTGAGTTTCTCTCTTTCACACCAGGCATACATCGGAATGATATTTAACATACAGTTCCCAGGCCGAAACTTTTCTTCCTTCCCTTTTTCGCAAATAATATGCTTACGAAGGGACGTCAATCATCGTGCTTGATGCTCTTAAGGTCATAGATACCAGTAATGACCAAACATATGTAAAAATAAATAAAGGAATAAAAATGAAATGTATTATTTGTTACTTGCAGTTTATTGCAATAGAGATATACACTGTAAAAAAAATCGTTGTGTTATTTCAAAGACATGCCTATGTGTTAACACGATTGTGTTAAAATATAACACAAACAAGTGGTTAGAACAACTCACTCTCCATTTGGAATTGTGTGTCAAATGCCGGTAGTTGAAATGACACACAGCCTGTGTGTTAAATTAACACAAGTGTAGAATCTTCGGCGTTGTTTTCTTCGTCATTGTCAAATATGCTGGGCATCTAATTATAAAGGCTTATGAATTGAAGCTACACACAAACACAGTAGAAAGAAATACTTACACAAATCCAGATATACGCAAAATTTCAAAATACAAACCGCGCGGTGTGTTTTCAATTGTTTTACATACTTTTTCTGAAGAAACCCTAACAGCACAAAATGTGCTGGGCATGTGCCATTTAGGTGTTGTAAATTCATCTCTCACATTTGATGTATTTATTGCTTCTTTTTCTAAGCGATTGTGTACTACAAGCAACAAACGCATCAACTTTATTAGATGGCAATTGGCGCCGATCATTTGAAAGTGAATATGGAAGAACTATAAAATGAAGCAAATAGACAGTTGTCATTTTGTTATAAAATTAGGTCTACACGGCGAGCAGATTTTGTCTTATCCCGAAGGGTTATCGTCGAATATACGCGGCTTAATGGAGCACTCTGATTAGCTAAATTCAAAAGACCTCAACAATTTATCCATCTACAAGAGACGTTTACTTTATCGCCTCCTTGGCTAAGTCGGAAGAGCAAGCGGCTAGTAATTGAAAGGTTGGCGATTCGTGCCCCCTCCCCGCCACTGGAGTATTTTGTTTAAAGTGATTTTTTAAAACTCAGCATAATGTAAACACATTACGCATATAGGCGACTTAACATATTTTGGGGGAGTAATTTTGTGGTTCATTATCGCACGGCTCAACACCGGTTGTGTGTTAAAGACGTAACACACCCCCTGTGTAAAAGGGAACCGGTCAAAACCCCCACAGCCAAAACCTCCACACTCAAGAAATGTCAAAACGCCCACACAAACGGTCATAGCCCCCACACAAATGGACAAATCTCCCAAACACACGAACGGTCATAACCCCCACAGCCAAAACCCCCACACTCAAGAAATGTCAAAACGCCCACACGATCGGTCATAACCCCCACACAAATGGACAAATCTCCCAAATACACGAAGGGTCATAACCCCCACAGCCAAAACCCCCACACTGGTAATCGGTCATAACTCCCTCACAAATGGACAAAACAGGCACACATAGTAACGGTCACAATCTCCACATAAATGATCAAAACCCCCACACAAATGGACAAAACTCCCACATGCAGAAATTGTCACAACTGCCACACAAATGGACAAAACCCCCACACAATCGGTCAAATCTCCCACACTCTGAAATGATCCTGGTTGTATGTCTTGCCCTTGTACTTTTTAATAACATTTTTTATTCAACTTAAACTGATGTTGCAACCATTCTTCTTGCACTGTTTTGTAATGACAGAAACAATAAAGTGGGCGTCATAAAGAGCCGCAACAAAGACGTGCAATCACGACATTTTCAGAGTGTGGGGGATTTGTCCGATTTTGTTGTTTTGTCCATTTGTGAGGCAGTTCTGACAATTTCTGCATGTGGGAGTTTTGTCCATTTGTGTGGGGGTTTTGTCAATTTATGTGGGAATTGTGACCGTTGCTATGTGTGGGAGTTTTGACCGATCGTGTGGGCGTTTTGACATTTCTTGAGTGTGGGGATTTTGGCTGTGGGGGTTTTGACCGTTCGTGCGTTTGGGGGATTTGTCCATTTGTGTGGGAGTTATGACCGTTTGTGTGGGCGTTTTTCATTTCTTGAGTGTGGGGGTTTTGGCTGTGGGGGTTTTGACCGTTCGTGCGTTGGGGGGATTTGTCCATTTGTGTGGGAGTTATGACCGATCGTGTGGGCGTTTTGACATTTCTTGAGTGTGGGGGTTTTCGCTGTGAGGGTTTTGACCTAGACCCGTGTAAAACGCCAACACGCGGAGTATGTGTTGAACTAACACCGCATAGTGGTAGTCACGCAGGAACCACTGCTCTGTGTTAAAATTGAGTTGAATTAACACAACCAGTTTTTACCGTGTAATGGTAAGGCGCCAATCTCTCGCATTTCAGGTCACTGGTTCGATCCCAGCTCCCAACACTATTTTTTCTTATACCTATCGTCCTGTTGTACGTACAAACTATATGCTGTGCCGTATACACATTCTCAAGATTCCGGTCTATTACCTTCTTGTGTCTTCTCCAGATGACTCTTCTCAAATCCTTTTCAAGTATATATTATATCATCAGACCACTTGTTATATGGTAGGTACTTTCGTAATCTACGATCCCCAGCTAAATGCATTGTTTGTAAAGTTACTATTGTTTTGTTAATCATTCTTCAATCATAGTCTTGTTCGTTTTTCTCGCGTATATTCTACCTTACTTGAGAACAATGTGTTACAGGAATAATTAAGATTGGCAACCTAAATAGAAAGCGTGAAACATAATAAGAAAATGGCTAAATTTACTGCTTTTCCAAGAAATAGTTTTATTACATTTTCATCCTGTTTTAAAAAATCATTCGTTTCCATTATGCATTCAACAAACTATAAAATACTACTATAGAAGTATACAAATAGATAACTAGAATAACAGATAATATGAAAACTTTTGAAATTTTCATATTCATATCTGGCAGTGTACTCTATCCGTGAGAAGAGTTAGCATATCTACAATACAGATGTGCATTGGAATATTGTTTTCCGTAAATGATATCTATCCAAGGAGTTATTTTATAATGATTTATTATTATTATTTTCCCCATTTATTTTCTTTCTGAAAACGTCAATATAACAAGGCCAAGAAGTGGGAATAATTTGTTTTTAGTTTTACGCAAGCTCGTAGCCAGCTCAAAAATGTACGGGGGGGACTGTAGAAGTTAAAGGCGCTTGATTCAACCATACTCTAGTAGCAGAGACAAATTGCAAACCGCTTACTGTAAGCTTGCATTGAAAGTCGGCAAGCTTGCATCCGGCTTGATTGCAAAGTGTGCAAGCATGCCGCAAGCTGGAGGCCAGTAACGAAGTAACATGGGGCAACCTTTCATTCAGAGTTCCATTCAAGCTCGACGCAAATGTTTTACAAGTCAAGTCAATAACCAATTAACTGCAAGTGATGCTATAACGCTGTGCGAAGGGTCGCTTGCAAGTACAACAAAAGGCAGATTGTATGAAAGCATGCGTTTCAATTGCAAGCGTAGAAAGACAAAAAATATGCACGCGCCAACTGGCCGAAAGTTTTCTTGCTACTAGGTATATTATAGTTCATTTGCAAGCCTACCATAAACATATTTAGGGGGGCAATAAAAATTTAGTGGGGCCCCGCCCCTTTGATCCCAGTGAATACGAGTCTGGTTTTACGTTCCATGATTCTGCCCTTTAGCTTAAAAAAAGACGGATGATTAGTGGAAATAAACGATTGTTAAATATTTGGTGGAATAGACGTATGGGATAAAACAAGATTACCCGTAGACACGATGTTCTGTTACTCAACTCACACCTAGTGGCGGATCCAGAAGATAAAACTGAAGGGGCAGCCAGATCTCAGATTATGATAGATATATCCTGAGTTTATGAAAATCATTTTAAATTTGAAATCTGTTTATGCACTTTGTTAACAGGAACTAGGAATAAAAAAATGAATAATTCTTTTCAACAGTTGCAGTTAGATCTTTAATTGGCAAGCATTGATAGCATTATTATTAAAATATTTAGTTTGCTTTTATGGTTGAACCATGTGTTCTTGATCATAATTTCGTAATTTTTAAAATATTTTTGTACTTTGGTTACAAAATACAGGATGTTTATTTCAAAGCAACATTGTCATAAAGTAGGTCTTATGTGTTGCTACTGAGCAGCATTGCCTTCTTATGGTCAAATATCCTAAGAATACTCTCAATAATTAGCAACAGTTTTGTTCAAATATTTTCGTACAGAGCAAGAAACCACAAATAAAAAAATAAAGAAAGAACTTTCGCGGAACATAGAAGATAAAGCTTCTACAATGCTAAATTTGACACTCTCTTGTTGACGAAGATTAGAAGTATCTAAAGAAGCGACCCGGAAATCATGTATATGAATATTGTATGAAAGCAATAATATGAATTAAATGATCACTGAAGTTATAATTCGTGCGGATAACCAATAGAATGCGATGTTGCTTTAGAGCAACATTGCCAAATAAACATAGAGTACGAATTATCAATTAATAAATTGTAAGCATTTACAGGTACCTCAGCTAATTACATTAGTCACAAGATATTGCGCTTTATATTGCAGAAAAATTGTAATTTATATTCAAATTAGAAATTTTCGGAGAAAATAAATATTCAATATAAATATACAAATAGCCGCAATTAATGTTATTCTAGAAGTGTACTGTGAACCTCTATTAGTACATCAGTTTAGTCGCTTAAAGAACACAGCGGGGCTTACGCCTCTCCGGGTCTTGGGCTAGGTCCGCCACTGAATTCAGGTGGCCTGAGATCAAACCAGAGACTCCTATTACCAGAGATAAGCGTTTTACCACCGTGCCTAATTTTACAACAAAAAAAAAGAAAGAAAAAGAAAGAAAAAAAAAGTACATAACTTATGCCTTCAAATAAATTCATCACATCTTCGTCCAACTTAGCACCCTGTCAGACCATAACTTCTGTTGCATACGAGACCAAAAAAAAAAAAAAAAAAAAGTCTCGACTCGAAAACAGAATCGAGAAGTACATTTTTAACCCTTTAACCGCCATGAGGCATTAACGCTATGTCTCACTGTTTTTATAAATTTGTGCCGCGTGGCACTTACGGATGCCTCACACTTTGATTTTTGTTTTCAAAGATTATACACATGCAGTATGCAGAATCGGTCCAAATAAAATGAGAAAAATTAAAATAATGTTTTGTCCTTAGGGGTATAGTTTTTGCTAATACATTGTGGCAGTAAAAGGGCTAATATGACGGACACAAGCAACATGACAAATTTTGTCTCGATTTCAAGACGAGGCTTCGCATTTCACTAGACTCGTGGGCACCGCAGAAACTATTAATCGGGAAAATTAGTTTAGAAGCCTGATGAAAAACAATTTTCAACTTTCTAAGATACAGAATTAATTACAGAATATAGTCCAATAATAATTATTGTTAAAATGTTCTTATATCACATCCTTAGTGGACTTCTTATGGCGCGGAAGAGTGATGATCGTTTCTAGTCGAAATTAAGAAACAAAATTCAAGATATAAATTTTGGACATTAATTTACAAACCGAGACGAGGAAACTTTATTTCTCCTTTCGTCCCTTCTTGTGGACAACACTAACCTTAACCTGATTAGTACGTAGGTATAAGAGAAATATTTTCGTGTGCAGACAACTGGTTTCCAAATCAAGGGCTATGAAATGTATGGTGTTTACTAGTCAAAATTTTTGCAAAAACAATTCTCTAATTTTCAGTTCTGCACAAAACTACATTAAACTAACCAACCTTTTAAATATTAAGTTTTGCTGTAAGAAAATGAAATTTGAAACTAGCTAATTAGTTAAAAAATAATATGTACTTTAAAAAATTCAAAGAATTTAATGACGGAGGAATTTTTATTTGCAATGAGTTACTTACCAGTTTAGGACGGAATTCATGCTGCACTAATCGTAATCTAAATGGGAGGAATATTTCCAAAAGCACCACTTTCTGTGTCGCTTCACAACATAGTCCTGATAGAGACGAATCCTAAATTATCTTCGGCAACAATGACATTCTTTTGTCCTACCGTACTGCCCTCTATAAACGTACTATGTACTCTCACGTCTTCGCTTTCTAGGTCTTTGCAATGAGTATATCTAGATAATTGTACACTCTCGAGAAATCTGTATAACCTTATAAGTACTGACAAGAGCGCAGTAAATGGGGGGGGGGGGGACATTGAGATACAGAAGGCATAAATGAGGATTTTAAGACAAATTATGCATTCAAATTGTGTCAAATATTGTATATTTATAAATACAATATGGGGGCCTACATGAGCTTTGAGGGGCCCGCCCCCCTGGAATCGGCGCCGTTGAGTACTGATATGTTGTATATCGTAACTTCACTCTTACTGACGTACTTGTGATAACCTTGGATAATATTGACATCTACTCCTCTGTTGTATAAAGTTATCTCATTCTTACTGACCTGCTTGTGATAACCTTGGGTAAGGTATTGGCAAATACTACTCTTTCAAACAGCGTTGTTATTAGTTTGTTACTACTTCCTGTTACCAACGCCAGCTAAAAGCATTATCTTGATCATATAAGAGAGGTGGCAGAGAAAAACGGTTAATCGTGGCTAACAGGAGCTTCAGAACAAACAACGGGCGACAAAGACTGAAAGCCAAGTGAAAGAGTCAACACAAGTCTGTATTTCCTGAACATTCTCCAACCATATTTATAAAAGACAAATGTCTCAATGCGTCTCAATAACTTCTAATAATAAACAGTCACACTAATAGATGTCACTAGCAGCACTATTACTAACTTTCCTAATACAAATGGATGTCGTTATCCGTACTATCACTACCCTGCCTAACGTTAAAACGTGTCACTATCCGTACTATTATTAGTCTGACAAACGCTTAAACATGTCGCTACCCGCACTATCATTAGCCTACCTAACGCTAAGACATGCCGCTATCAGCACGATCAGTAGTAGGGATAGATGTTACTATCCGTACTATCACAGCCTGTCTAACGCTAATAGATGTTGCTACTCACACTATCCCTAGCCTGTCTAACGCTGTTAAATGTCGTACTCACACTATCACTAGCTTATCTAACGCTAATAGATGTTGCTATCTGTAGATCACTAGCCTGCCTAACACTAATAGATATCGCAGGCGTGCACACAATGTGCGGATTTAAAAACTATTCTTACAATTTAATTCCAACTTTTTGTGTGTTCGTGACTTTGCTTATGTGTCAGTCTTTTGTACTCTCCCTTTGGAAACGGTCTTTTGATCCCATAGAATTGATCTTTTGCCCTCTCCCTTCGGAAACTGTCTTATGTTATTTTTGGAATCTGTCATTTGTCCTCTATCTTTGGAAACGGTCTTATGCTCCCCTTCCAATCGGTCTTTTGTCTCCTCCCTTTGGAAACAGTCTAATGTTTTCCTTGGAATCAGTCTTTCTACTCTCCCTTTGGAAACGGTATTATACTTCCATAGAAACGGTTGCCCTCTTTCTTTGTAAATGGTCTTATACTCCCCTTTGAAAGGGCCTTATACTACTCTTGGAATCGATATTTTGTACTCTTTCCCTTTTGAAACGATCTTATGTTTCGCTTGGAATTAGTCTTATGCTTCCATGGAATCGGTCTTTTGTCCTCTTCCTTTGGAAACTGTTTTATGCTCCCCTTGGAATCGGTCTTTTGCTCTCCCCCTTTGAAAACGGTCTTATACTCTCCTTGGAATCGTTTTTACTGCCTTCTCCCTTTACAAACGGTCTTATGTCCTCTTTCTGAATTGGTTTCTTGCCTTCTCTCTTTGGAAACTGTCTTATGCTACTCTTGAAATCGGTCTTATATTCCCCATGGGATCAATCTGTGGCCCTTTCCATTTTTGAGATGGTCTTGTGATCCCTTGGAATTGGTCTTATGCTCTCATGAAATCGGTCTTTTGCGCTCTCCCTTTGTGCGACTGTCTTATGCTACTCTTGTATCGGAATTTTGTCCTCTCTTGAAAAACTGCTCTGGAGTTCCTGGGTCTAAATATACTTATTGGAAGCATAAACGACGCTTGGCAGCAGGTGTAATTTACATGTCCAGCTAATACAAAATGCGAAATTAGAAATGCATTTTTAACGGGATAACAACTGACATCGAATAGTTTGAACCAACAATTTCCGACCTTGGCGATATGGAAAGAGAATTAGCAAAACGTGACACACTGATCAACAAAATGAAAGAAGAAATCTAAACTTCAGAGAAAACACAGTGTTATCAATGGAACGGTTGTAATCGAATATCATACAAGAACTTAAGTAATTGTCCAAACTGTCTGTTAAAGCACTCACGGTAGGAGGCTTTTCCAGTCAATTACAAAACTTGTTTCAACAGTTCATGATAACTTTTCTTATCACAGTTGATTTCCATGACCCCCTTCCCCAAAAAAAATACTTCGAGTTTGTACCATTATACTGTTCGACAACATTTTATTTTCTGGTACTTGGAAATGTGTGTCTTATGTAATTTGTTAAGCTGAGTCCCGTTAAGACATTAGAAATTAGGTGTCAGGTATGGTTGTCGGATTATGGCAATAAATATCAAACGTCAATAAGGCATCTGGAACGACTGATTTACATTTCTTCATTTTTCTGTCTCCCATGTTACAGGACACACGCGTCAGAATTTTAACTTTAAATTTTGAGGATAGTCTCGCGAGACAAATTTGCTATATAGATTTTTGCACTGATCTGACAAAAAAATTGCAAAATTGTTGATGTTGAAAAACCTCGTATGGTCCCTAATTATTACCCAATTGGAACCAAACTTTGATGTTACATAGACATCAGAAATCGCAGAGAACACCTAGACTATAGCCCTATTAGAATTATAATATATGTTAGGTAAATAATGCATCATGTAATTGAGCGCCTAGGGAATAAAACGCGATAATCCACATTCCGGTCGAAATTGAGTAATCAGAAAATAGTTGTTCTGCATACATTCTGATGATGGCGAATGTTACAAAAAGTTCATTCGTTTGACGAAAGATGGCAGAAATTGCATGGGCTAATCCATGTAACCCACATCATCCTGCAAGTAAAGCATGAGAAGCCACATCAAGATGGCGGAAAGTGTTGTGTCGCAAACTGCATTCAGTGATTTTTTAGAAGACATGGAAGAACATTCTTCGATTGTGGACTTTAGTAACCACACTGACGTTGATCCGAATTAATACCCGATGAAAGTAGCTCATCTAGGGCTGTGCGATATCGAAATTTCGATATCGACATTCGATATTTTTCTGATATCGATATCGACAATATCGAATATCGATATCGACATCAAATATCGATATCGAGAACATCCAATATTGATATCGACAACATCAAATATGAATATTCAACATATTGATTGGTCTTGAATATGCATGTTGATGGGGGCCGCGGTGGCTCGGTGGTAGAGCGTTTACCTCAGGTGCTTAGGGTTCCGGGTTCGATCCCAGCCCCCGCCAAGTGAACTTTGTGGTGGACAAACACCGTGTGCGTGGGTTTTCTCGGGATTCTCCCGTTTCCTCCCACTTTCTTCATTCCACCATTTCATTCATTTCTCATAATCACCGTCTCCTTTAGCCTAACCGGCATAACCGTGGGACGTAAAACTCAAAGATTTAATTTCATTTCATTCATGTTGATATAAACAATCTGGTCTCAAAACGTTTCAACGGGAGATATCTCAGAATACCTGTTAATCACAGAAAACAGACTTCTGTTCCTTCTAATCGAACACTCTTTTCTCCGAAAGAGTTAATAAAAATATTCATTGAATTGTCTTTCTCAGTTATATTGGTCATCATTGCGGAAATAATGAGAGTGAAACACGGTGACAGAATATGCGTGTTTTATTTGTGTGTAGGTGTTTATTTCATGTACATGCATTTGTGAATGTGCACGTGTGGCGGTATGCGTTTGAGAGAGAGAGAGAAGTTCTTTCTATATCATAACACGTGCGTGTGTTGTATTTTAAGCTCACGCATAAACAATACTTGATCCAGATATGGACGATAGAGGCCGTGGTGGCTCATTGGTAGACCGTTCACCTCTGGTGCATGAGGTCCCGGGTTCAAACCCTGCTCTTGCCAAGTGAACTTTGTGGTGGACAAACACCGTTGCGTGAATTTCCTCGGGGATCTCCCGTTTCCTCCCACTTTCTTCATTTCATCATTTTCATTCATTTCTCATTATCACTGTCTCCTTTAGCCTAACCGGCATAATCGTTGGACGTAAAACTCAGAAATTTCATTTCAGATATTGACGAATGACGTACCCGATCAACAAAAGCAAAATCGCGGAATCCCCGTTTCTCTTTTGTGCTAATCATTTGATGCCTCACTGCAACAGGAAATCGATGCATATCTTTCAGTGCCATCTACAGACAGTGGTGCTATTCAGCCGGTTCGCACCGGTTCGCTAAAACCGGTTGTTAATATATTTCGCGTTTGCTAAACCGTTTGTTATACCCAAGCATAACAGTAAATTTTATTCAGTTATACTCAAGAACGAGCAAGTTTCAGTTTGTTTAGCTTTGTTCTTAGAAATTCTTACAGCTACAGGGTTACAGATCTCTCAGAACAAGGTATAAGCGATTTTTTCTTAATTTCAAATGGGCTGGTTAGATATCAAGAATGAAAACTGGGATCACATGAGTGCAGTGGTGAGGGTTATTTACATATGACATACATACCATTATCAATAATTGTTGATCCATTGCTGGGTTAAGGTGTTTCCAATACTTCTTGACAAACATCTATTTTTTATAATTCGTTTCCAAGATATTCGCAGTGCTACCTAATTTCGTCACAACACCTTATATTGGGTCTCTACTTGTCACTTGTGGCATCCAGTGAAAATTTTGCCTTTGTCTATCTTGTATGATTTGCTTCCTAAGAGAGAGGGAGAGAGACAAGGGCGTAAATAAGGTCCCCGCAGACCCCGCATTGCGGGGGGCCCAGGCCATCACGGGGCCCCCAAATTGTGATGTAGGACGTAGAAAAGGGGCCCCATTCCACGTTGTCTGCGGGGTGGCTCCCAAGCCCTTAGTTACGCCACTTTTTCTATGTATCCATCTACTATCTCTCTCTCTCTCATATATATATATATATATATATAACCAGTCACCAAAAATTAGAATAGCACCACTGCCTATAGATATGGAAGAAAACCTCCTTCACTGGAGGAAATCTCATGACAGTGAATTTCCAAAATTAGCTCTTCTGGCTCGTAAGTATTTGTGTAGGTACCAGCGTTCTATCGGAAAGAGTATTTAGTTGTGGATGCAATATCGTAACTGATGCTCATACTTCACTTACAGTTAGTGCAGAACATGCGAAACAATTGATTTTCTTTCCATGAACAAAAGAGCTCGTTCCTAAATAGCAGTGTTATGAACTTCAATGCATCATACATTGCTAGTTGAATACTCAGTGCTAATAGGCATATTTCTAAACAAGACAGTTATTGTTCATTTTTCTCTGTATTTTGTATTAAAGAGCTTCACGCAAAGATGTGACATCTCCCACATGAACTTAAGAGGTTTCTTGTTATTGGTTTTGTGCAAACTCATATCTAAAAGTGTTCATGTTTTTATTAAATTTAGGCTAAACCTTACGTCTTATACCATTGTTCAGTTCTGCTTATGAAATCAATTTAGAAAGGTTCTAAGTCATTCCTAATAACAGTTCACCTAATAATGCATATTCTAATACTTAAGCAAATCCAAAGAAATAGGGAAGTATTAATACTATTATACCTAAACAGAATATGTAGGTCTGTGTAGTGGAATGACAGAATGGAGGCTTTTGTTTGTTTTAGTGGGCTGAGTTATGTGCCTCAACTTACATCTAGTAACCACATACAAATAAACGGAAAATTACTACTTTGCACAAAAAACTAGTAAATTCTCGTTTCCCTGTCTGCTTAGATTTAAGCAAATTTTAGCACAGACATTTGATTTTTCACTCGCAATGGCAATACAGCACAAACATTAATTGTAGTGAGGATATCAAGTTGACTCGGTTAAGGAATGCAGCCATGTTAATGATGAGAAATATTTTGGCGGGCATAGCTCCCTGGCTCTGCACTGGTTTTGGCTTTATCTTCGAAAGGAACATCATTTCTGCCTAATACAATTTTTGCACAAAGCTTGGTTTGATTCGGTGAAGAAGTGTAGCCGATAATATAAGTTAAATACACAATATTTAGGTGGATTAAATAGACGTAGAAACATCCCTACTCCACTGCCGCCAATTTGGACTATCTTCAAAAGGAACCAAATTTTTAACCCATACTAATCCTCTGTAAAGTTGGCTTCATTATGTTAAGAAATGAAGTCAAAAGAGAAAATTAAATATTAACATGGAATGTTGGGAAGCATAGTCCCCAAGCCCTACATTAATTTGACTCATGAAACGGAGCGTTTTTCTGCCTCATACGAGTATTGTGCAATTTGGTTTCATTCGGTTAAGAAATGCAAATGCAGCTACTATTGCGAGCCAAAAAGCGTTATATATGTATATATATATATATATATATATATATATATATATATATATATATATATATATATATATATAAAGCAAAACCCGCCGCAAGTTTTTCGAGGAAGTGTGATACACCAATACCGAATATCGACGATATCGGATATCGATATCGAATATCGACGATATCGGATATCGATATCGAATATCGACAATATCGGATATCGATATCGAATATCGACGATATCGATATATCGACATCGATATTTTTTGCGATATCGATTATCGATATAAGATGATATCGATATCGACGATATTGATATATCGACATATCGCACAGCCCTAAGCTCATCTGAGGAGAATGTAGAGAGCCAGGTAGGTGATTATGAAAATTGTAAACAATAAATCTGAGCTGAATACTTAAGTCTGTTGGTTACATGCACACCATAGGAATGCGAACTAAAAGTTATGCTGGATACTTAGTAGAGGAGTGGCATTGATAAAACGAATGTTAAGAACAAAGAAAAAGCTAAAAACTAATATACACCACTATGTACAGATGCTATTTGTAAGATACATCGTATTTCTCCAGAACCGACTTTGTGGGTTGTCGTGCTGTGAAATTTCTGAACCCGTTTGCAAAGTAGCTAATGCGAGTGCATGTTCGTTACAGGATTCTCCAAGAAAAAATCAAGGAAAAGGAGACGGAGGGGATTCAAGCAGAAGGCAGAAAGAAAGAGGAAATGCAGTGGACTGGAAAATGTTCAGTATAGGGTGAAAGGAATGCAAAGTGTGCACGGGAGTGCGGTCACTGAGGCTGTCCTTTGAAATGTTATTAAAAAATAGAAGAAAAGAAACGAGTTACACTATTTCATTACACTGTAAGTGTAAATGAACAATTTCCAGATAAAAATAGTAATGTCTTCGCTATGGTTGAACATAAAGACATAAACTTAGTGTGGTGTTATACAACATTGATAACACAATATTTTTAGAGGGAAACAATTTTCCATAAAACGCATATTTTTAGAAATATTTAGTTCTAAATTCTAAAATGCCGAAAACTACCGACAAACTGATTTAAAATTTTATTGAACTTAGGAAGTACTTATTAACAAGTTAAAATTTGACATAGATGTTGGTAAAGATTATTTAAATGACATACTAAAATCCCACAACTTCTTCGTTCGCCATATTGGAAAGTGTTCAAATGTCTGAAGTAATTGGAATGTAGTGTTGCCACGAGACGAGACAGAACCCTTTTAGACGAGACACGAGACGAGACAGACTACTTTTCTCGTCTCGTGTCTCGAAAATCAAAACGCTGGCGGGAATGGACAAGATTGAAATTGCCAGTGGTCATATAGATTGCAAAAGGAAAATCCCCTTTGTGAGAAAACATGTTGAAAAGCCTTCATAGAAAAGTGTCCTCTGTCTATTGAATGAAACAATCGTGATACGTGAGCTTCCAGGAATATCATCCTTAATCTCTTGTCCCAAATTCTCCTTGCTGTAAACCAAGGATTTCTCATTTTTTTTTTTTCATTTCTGGCTGGAATGATGACAAACGAAACAAAGACAGGGAAGATTTTTACAAGGTCAAGAAACCGAACTACCACCACCAGCTATTCAATTTGAAAACTGGGTAAGGTCTATACTCATCACAGGCTGTAGTTGAAAGTTCTGGCTGAGGTGGCAAAAAGAAACAGACAACACTTGTCTTTATTCCCTGGTGGCGCGGCGGTATTTTTTTTACTAAATGAACTGAAAACGGCAATTGAAGTACATCTTGCAACTAAAATTTTGTCCTCTCTCTCTCCCTCTCTCCCTCACACACACACACACACACTTAAAAATACACTTTTACCGTTTTACCAATCGCCCGCTTACAGCAGTCATGTTGAAAAATTCACATCTTCGTTTGGAAGCCGGCGAAGGACAAAGAAAGCAAACATATTGTCGACGAACCCTTCAAATTGTTTGCTTTCAGCAAATTTATGGTACCCCTATAGTAACAATAACCCTGGAGCTGAAGAGGTTTTACAGGGGGGCCTTCCTTTTGTTACGCGGAAATGTTTTATCTGACCAGAGTGCGAAATTGCCCTCTGCTTCTATGTTGGGAGGAGAAGAATACTTCCCTTTCCTAGTGAAAAATATTCATTAGGACCTGAATTATCTTCAAAAATGTTTTCTTACAGGCGCATTAAGCCTTTCGAACTTAATAAATGTAAAGAACATTTGGTATGATATTCATGGAACTCCGTTGAAAGCAGAAAATATTATGACAATGATCAAAATTCGAACATTGAAGAACATAATTAACAGAAAAGAAATAGGATACCCAAACCATATTTTTAACCCTGCTATAAAATGTATATCCTATATTTTTACTAATTCCGTACTCCCATGAAAGTAACCTGGCCAGGATATTCTCTCCAAATTTTTCAGACTGAAATCCGTTTATTCCGTACGATTTCGCCCCCTGACACAATACGGGAAAACAAATGCTGTTAAAATCCATACACATGACCCTTCCGGACTCAACCCGTGGCGTTCAAGCCGATGGTCTATCACCGCAGACTGCTCGGTTTGGTATGAAGATGTACGTTGTATGATTACGAATAGATCACGACAATATAAGAAACTTTAATCCAAAATGGCCACCCAAAAATCCTTTTTTTAGACCACAAGCTAATCTGGGTATACTGTCATGAGTTTGTTACACAAACGGGGCAACCACCATATAGGGGCACACACCCCGCGGGTATGGGAAGAGATTTGTACCATGGAGGTGTAGACTGGCCCCAAGCATTCTTTCCTCCGATGTGTCAAATAGAGCTTACTGTGCAGTAACCTATAAAATTTCAATCAAATACTTTCCATTACTCAATAAACTTATTTGGTTCCAAGCCTTTTTAATATATATATATATATACATAATATATATATATATATATATATATATATATATATATATTAGGGATGGCCAATTCCGGAATTTTTACTTTCCGGAATCCGGAAAGTAAAATCGGAAAATTCCGGAATTCGGAAAAATTCCGGATTTCGGAAAAATTCCGGAATTCGGAAAAAATCCGGATTTCGGAAAAATTCCGGAATTCGGAAAAATTCCGGATTTAGGAAAAATTCCTTAATTCGGAAAAAATCCGGATTTCGGAAAAATTCCGGAATTCGGAAAAATCCGGATTTCGGAAAAATTCCGGAATTTGGAAAAAATCCGGAATTCAGAAAAATTCCGGAATTCGGAAAAAATCCGGAATTCGGAAAAATTCCGGAATTCGGAAAAATTCCGGAATTCGGAAAAAATCCGGATTTCGGAAAAATTCCGGAATTCGGAAAAATTATTTTTTCTTTTTGTAATCCTAAGAATTTTGTTCAAATGCAAACGAACAAATTTCCTTTTTGTAATCCTAAGAATGTATGATGCAAGTTAAGCTGAAACTTACATCCTAAAGTATACACTACTCAATCTTCCCATGGTTAATGAGATGTAGTCCAAAAGTACGATGTACTCCTAATATTTAATTTTTGTTTTACTGTGATATTGTCCAGAGGTAAGACATATATCACACTGAGATAAACAACTTGACATAATGAATATGTTATCATACGTAGTTTTCCAGAAAATCGTGAGAAACGATTTTTTATGAAGTTAAAATATGCGTTGCTTGTTGCCAGTGTGATGCAATTGATAACTTTTATGCTGGAATAGTCTTATATTATTATTATTATTATTATTATTATTATTATTATTATTATTATTATTATTATTATTATTATTATTATTATTAATCGTTTATGTACTGTAAAAGAAAAATATGAACCGTTAAGTAGTTGATTTTATCTGTTGTTTTTTGATATCTTCTAACAGTAATAACAAATTGCTTGTAAATACGCAATGATTATCAAGGACAATGGCATATTAATGTAAAAACTACTCTGCAGGCTAGCAATAAACAATAAACAATAACAGATAAACAATAGTCCCCCCCCCCAAAAAAAGTAACTAACTTGGGCACGTCAGAATGTTCGCGAGAATATAGGGACGCATTGAGACTAGCAAAAAACGTGGTGTTATTATTACTCAAAGGGCCGTACGATGGAGGCTTTAACGTTAATGTTAATGGCACCAATGAGCCCTTACTTGCTCTAACGGTTAACCTCATTTTTGAGATGATTCTTAGAAGTGGGCGTGTTGGCATGCAGTTGGAGTACTAACGATTTGCGTCACTATCGAACACTAACGTAGCACTAGCGACGTTTAAAGTCGAAATTGGAGTCTGACATAAGTGGCTTGTCAACTTCACGGACATTATATTTTCCTTGAATGCGAGAATTTTGCGCCCGGGAAATTTGCGCCCTACCACAAAAATAGGAAAAAATGCGCTCGCAATATATTTGCACTGGGATGTTTGCGCCCTACCCCAAAAAGAGGGGAAAATGCGCCGGCTATATATTTGCACTGGGATGTTAGCGCCCTACAATTCAACTTATTATTGTATTGTGTAAAGTAACTTCCACTCGCACTTGAACTAGGCTTGCCTCTCATCGTCTCAGTGAGTTACTCCATCCGTTATAATATTCCGAACAAATGAAAAAAACACAATTTTAGTTCACTAAAGGGCAATCCATACAAATACAATTTTTCATTATACTACAAAATTTACAATAAACGTATAAATGACTGATATATAATTATTTATTAATATAATCAAAGAGTATAATTTAATCTACAAAAGGCTGTTTGGCTCTACCCAGATATCTCTGTTCACAATCCTTGCGAGTTGTTTGGCTTTTCAGGACACAAAATATAAAAAAGAAAATGTAAAGTGAATGTAAAATCAGTTCAGTAATATTATCAAGAAAACTATGTACAGTGTGTTTACTTGCTGGAATTACACTTCAAACACACAATTGCGTTCAGTCGTTCTTTCAGGAAAAATGTTCCGGGGGGCACATTTAGTATTCCGGAGGGGGGTCACTGCTGGTACTATTCTATTTATTATTATATTATAGACGTATTATTTTGGTCTCCTCCGAGGGGGCACTCTGAGAGCTCTGGGGAGGCCAGTGTTCCCCCAAAATCATCTCTGGAAGAAGCAGTGATTGCGTTGATCCGTTGTGTTCTTTTGGCTTATATTGAAGTTTATTCTCCCCTTATATAGCCACAATGAAAATAAATCACAAATGGCATGGTTGTGGGGGGAGGATTTTTTATGCTGTAATGTCAGCCCCTCCGAGGAAATGCGTAAGCTCCAATAGGTTCTTTTATTTCGCAGGGCTCAAACTTCCCGGTGGAGGTACATCGCAGGCGCAATTTTCCCTGTTCTTGAGGTAGGGCGCAAATTTCCCAGACGCAAAATTCTCGACACCGTTCGAGTGACCTCGGAAGACGATATCTTTTTCAATACTTTTTTTATATTCTTTTACTCGAGATTTCTTCAAAGCTTCTTATTAAAATACTTACTAATATATCCTCATTTTATTGTCCTAACCAATCAATATGGGTATGTTGTCAGTAAAATATTTAGATTGATCGAGCCTCTGGTGTGTAACCACAGTATTTCATATCATGCCCCCATTAGAAATCTTGGCTAAACGAACCAATATATGTTGCCAATAAAATAGTTTAGAATGATTGAGCCCCTGGTAAAAAACCACAGTATTTCGTGACAGACCCCCCTTCCTATTACCATATTCTAGCTACGTGCCTGACTCAGCTAATTCTCTACATTCTTTACCAAGCACACATTTTCTAAAGCGGAAAATGCTCTCTAAATACCTAAGCTCATTATTTTCAGCAGATGCACAAACTGGGTAACATTCTATCTACATGAATGTTATATATGTCGATTACTGGAAACCGCTTCTCGCTATCTATTACCATATTTACTATATAATGATTAACGTTAAAACCGGAAATGGTTGATTTGTACCGCTTCCGGTTTGAATATTACATTCATCAGGAAACTCGATTCTTAACTATTGACTCTGTACATCACGGCCAAAATTGATTGGTAATCCATCAGATAGTTCTTGAGACTGTTTGTTTCACTGACGGACAGAATGAATATATGGCTATAGAGTTTTTATAAACTAAATTCGTTAATGAGTGATGATGGAACAAATATAAGAAAGGGAACCAAGAGTACCACCGGGAAAATTTTCGAACACAAAATTAGCCATCGAAAACCCACATGTTCTGGGTTAGAATACCATAGATGAAAACTCTACCACTGAGTCATCAATCACCCGCTTATTAGTTTTGTTAACTATTATATTAATATAAATTAATGAATGCCTGCTTATGTTAATTATTGAACAATTACATTGTATACTTCGTAAAGTCAAAAATTATAAATTTGTATTTACTGTACATACAGTGAGCGCAGAGTGTTCGTACACCTATGCTATTGAAACGAGAATGCCTGCGAAAAAGAAACAGAAAATTTAAGAAGTGTAATAACACACACAATATGAATAATGAAAACTAAGCTTTATGAATATATCAATAAAGAACCACAAAGACAAGTTTAATGGTCAGAAAGTAAATAAATTCCGTAGAAAATGTATAGAGTAGACGCAAAAAGTGATCGTACACCTGACGTACGAATACGAAACAAAGATACCACAACTGGGGTTCACTAGTATTCACCTGAGTATACACCTCTGTATAGCATGACGAGTAACAGAATGAGTTTAGTTGTGAATAGGAGTGAAAAAACTGCACGGTGGGCTGTCGAAATGGGAAGCAACCGAACAGAAACAAATGAGGAGACAAGAAAAGTAATTATTAAAGTGCATAAGAAGGGTAAGTCTTTGAGAAAGATAGCAAACCTCAGGGGCAGATCCAGAGGGGGGTGATCGGGGCCATCGCCCCCCCCCCCCACAAGAGGAAACTTTCTTATTTTATATATAAATAAACCCATCCATAACAAGTTTGGAGCTCTTAAAAGTAGCAGTATTACTGCCGACCGCCCCTTCCCCAGAAGTCCGTCCTGGATCCGCCCCTGTATAGAGTAGCCACAATCGAGTATTTTCCGCTGTATGTTTGGAGTCGTTGTCTTGCTGAACAATAAATTGTTTTCAAGAACCATCTTCTGCGCACTAGTATGGAGATATTCCTTTAATATGTTAATATACACTTTGTGGATCATCACTCCATCGATAAGGTGGAGACGACCCACTCCTGAGGCACTCATACAACCCCAGACGAGCACGGACCCTCCTCCGTGTCTTACTTTAGGGACGAGATTTTGAGGATTCATCTCTGTATTCACCTTGCGCCATACCATACGCCTCCCATTGGACTCGATAAAATTAAATTTACTTTCGTCCGAAAATATGACCCTATTCCAGAAAGAAGCCTGATCCCTTATCTTTATACTCTTTTTCAAACTTTAGTCTCTTTATACGATTTTTGTTCACCCAGAACATTTTTCTGGCTATCCGACCATGATACCCTGCAAATATTCCGCACTGAACTGGCTGATACTTTAACACCGCCTGTTTCCAGATCCGTTGCCAATTGCACAGCACTACTTTTTGGAACCTTTTTTCTTTCCCTAATAATGTAACGTTTAACTTGTTCACTCAACACTCTTGGTCTTCCAGTTCTTTTTTTTTTAAATTATTTTTTTTATTATTTTTTTTATGGTTTCGCACAGTGATAGAAACATTATACATCGCAATTATTGTTTGTACTGTTGAACGAGGCCTGTCTGCAAGGTTTGCCAGGGGCGGATCCAGGACGGACTTCTGGGGGGGGGGCGGTCGGCGGTAATACTGCTACTTTTAAGAGCTCCAAACTTGTTACGGATGGGTTTATTTATATATAAAATAAGAGTTTCCTCTTGTGGGTGGGGGGGCGATCGCCCCGATCGCCCCCCTCTGGATCCGCCCCTGTCTCTATAATACCTTGAAACAGCTTCGCACACCTTCCCAATCCCCAGACATGAACCCCATAGAACATCTACGATCTGTTCTGGAGACAAGAATAAGAAGGCACAGCTTGTCTACTAAAGAAGGCCTAAGAAAAGCTATTCAAGAAGAATGGGACATAATCAGTCCCGAAGCTACAGAACTACCAACTACTACAGGTGAAATCAATGCCACGAAGATTACAGACAATCATTAACGCACAGGGTAATCCCACAAAATATTAAATAACTTAATATACTTTATAAGCATTAATTCAAGCATAAGTGTACGGTGACTTTTTGCGTTTACAAAAAAGGAATTCTCTCTTTTCTTCTGAACAAAACAGTGATTGTCTTTGTTTGGCCTTTCTCTTGTGTATAGAAATAAAATGTATAAATGTGTAGTCTTAATTCTGGTTATATATATATTTTCCACCTCCCGTTCTCATGCTAGCTGTTTTCAATATAAAGTATGCACGTTGTACGAACACTTTCTGCGCTCACTGTAGGTATGTTGACATTAAGCGAATGTTATTGGAATGTTTGTTAGAGATTTATTTTCCTTCACTGCCTTTCGCCTGGTTAAAAAGTAGTTTGCAGTGCTTTGGAGCAGCTGCAGGTGGGAACGCGATAATGTTTGAGACATACCGGCGACTTTTTTGTGTGTGAAAATAAGACCTTTCTCATAAAGTAGTAAATAACTGCAGTAGCAATTGTCTACGTAAATGATAAAGACATATCCAACTACAAGAAATTAATACAGTATATATAGCCTATTCATTATTGTTTCTCTTTTAACAGCTACTAGCTAAGGATGGCCAATTCCAGAATTTTTACTTTCCGGAATCCGGAAAGTAAAATCGGAAAAATTCCGGATCTCGGAAAAATTCCGATTTTTTCTAAATTCCGGATTTTTTCCGAATGTCGGAATTTTTCAGAAATCCGGAATTTTTCCGAATTCCAAAATTTTTCCGAATTCCAGAATTTTTCCGAAATCCGGAATTTTTCTGAATTCCGGAATTTTTCCGAAATCCGGATCTTTTCTGAATTCCGGAATTTTTCCGAATTCCGGAATTTTTCTGAATTCCGGAATTTTTCCGAAATCCGGAATTTTTTCCAAATTCCGGAATTTTTCCGAATTCCGGAAAGTAAATTTTCCGATTCCGGAAAACAAAATTTCCGGAATCCGGATTCCGGAAAATTTTGGCCATCCCTAATATATATATATATATATATATATATATATATATATATATATATATATATATATATATAATAATTGCAAGAAATCTAAACATGCTAAAATGGAAAGTAGTTTTTGGATTGGTATGGGTTAACACTGTGAAACCTAAAGGCTGGAATATATGAAATCAAAGTGTACACACACATCTATCTATCTAATATATATATATATACCGACACTATAAAGCAAGTGGGCCTCTATATGGTGGTTGGTAGTATACGGTAGTGTCGGGGATGGTGACACCTTTACATCGGACTTTGCTTGTCGTGAAAACATCATTTGACATTAGTGTCTTCATCTTCCACGTACCTATGAGCAATTTACTATATATTCGTGTATTGAAACTGGTAAAACAAATTTCAATGTTTCAAAATGTTAAAAAAAAAAAAAAAAAAAGGCCAGGGTCGAGAAGCCTCAGACAACTAACAGCAGAGATATATTATCTTGTAAACTATTTGCCCTTACCTTGTCAGCTTATTTGAATTTATTTTTAAGACCTTCAGGCAACTTTGGCCCACTCCGAATAGATGATGATGGGGAAATTAGTGGAATGAAAAAAGTGATAGGATACAAGACAACTTCGAGAAAACACACACACACACACTCCATGTTTGTCCACCACAAAGCTCACATGGCACTAACCGAGATCGAACCGACTACCACACACACCAGAGGTAAATGCTTCACGGTGTAGCTACCGTGACCAGAGATGGAGTGGATCAATAGGTCAAGTGGGTCAAGTTTTCTAAATGGATCAGTGGGTCGTGGGTCAACAGCATGCGACCCACTACCCACCATGACCCACTGTGACCCACCACCCACCGTGACCCACGGCGACCCACCACCCACCATGGCCCACTGTGACCCACCACCCACTGTGACCCACTGCGACCCACCACCCACCATGACCCACTGCGACCCACCACCCACCGTGACCCACTGCGACCTACCGACTCAGTATGATCTACCGACCCTCTCTGCTCACTGCATTGTAGAGAGTATCTTCTGAAGACTGCTAAATTTGTCTCCGTTTTACTTTCAAGACCTTCATTTCCCTTTCTTTTCCACTTGTTTCTGTCTACTTCCCTAAGGTGAGTATATCTAACCAAGTGAAAAAAGAACTTCGGGCACTTTTGGATATTAATATTTTAATAGTAATAATAGCAATAGGACTTACACTACAACTTGGCTTTCAAGACCTGTGGGTTTTTAGAGCTAACTACTGGAAAAAATCACTTTTGAATCACTGTAATATATAAATTATTTATAAAAAAATGAATGTAACTATGTGTGCCTGATCATCACGGTCAAATTGCAAAGTCAAATGAAATTACTTTTGGTATATAGTTAGGCCTTAATCCAAATTAGGATGTTATATTGCTTTTATTATAATGCATAATATCCTAAGGATGTAGTGAGGATCCGAATTTTTGCGAAACAAAATGAGTATCTCGCAAGCCGTTAAACTTACGGAGCTGAAATTAAGTGTATTAACTCTTTATTGAAAATAAACAGAATGTGTCCTAGCATTTTTTTAAATGCTCCTTTATGTGGGGAGGGGGGCGCACTTTCTATACATGGAAAATTGGTAGTGAATTGGTTTGTAAAAAGGATCGAAAACGATCGATGTTATTTCAGAAAAGAAATCAGAAACAAAAAATACAGTGCTTGGCTTCATATATAAATTGCTTTCTGCTATAATAATTGCTGAAGCTTATGTTTATTATATGTAGCGCTCACAGCACAGGGTAATCAACCCATAAAGTTGTGAGAAAAATAGGCATAAAATTTGTAGTGTAAGCTTAATTACACGGAAATTTGAAATTTGGATTGTACGCATAATTGTATGAAAAATTTTACTTTCTTCCCTTTACGTTGGTCTACTTACTTTGATTTGGAACTTCGAAATTTCATCCTTTTTCCACTGAGAAGTATTGATAATTCAACAAGGAAATAATTATACTATGATAATTTAACTGAAACTCATCGTAATTTGGCACATGGCAAACAGCAGTGTGGTAATTGAAGTTGAAGAAGGAGGGAAATTCCCATTCACCTCTGAATACTTTCCAGAAACCTCGTTCCCTTTCGCTTTCTAGACGGGGGAACGAACTTGGTAATGGTATCAAACCTTCATGTGTAATTACAAAAAATAAATTTATAAACAAATAAGAAATCATCAGTTTATCAGGCTTTAATTGATAATTTATTCACAAGATTCCCCATCAAAGGCGTGGTATATGAAGTTTCTGTTCTACATGGGTTGACATTGCCAACTGACATGGTCGATATGGAAAAGATGTTATATGGTGATAGAGAGATGATACTTCTTGCTGAGTATTTCAAATCTTACCAAGAAAAATCGTTATCAGACTTAAGTCTAAAAAGTAGATTGTCGATGAGAAGTTGCAGAAATCGGGTAGAAGTATTATCAATTTCCACAACAGAGTGCGAACGGGGATTTCCCCTTATGAATTTACAGATGACTGATATTAGAAATAGATTAAGTGCTCAAACATTGTCTAACTTGTTGCTCATCAATGTTAATGGCCCACCGCTAGACAAGCTCAAAGTAGACGAGCTAGTTATTTCTTGGCTGAAGGATGAACATCATTCCACTGCGGATGATTTACCGCCAGAAATTTACCAACAGGAAATAAATCCTATTTCAGATTTGTTTTAAGGTGGAAAATTACGAGTTACGGAAAATGTATACTTGTATTACTAATGGCTTATTTGTGTTATTCAACTTTGTACCTACTTTTTAGTAACTCTCTTCTTTGGCTTAGGTAAACTACGTTTCAATAAATATTCATAATAATTGTAATTATGCATATTTGTAACTTAAATTTAACGAATACTCTCTTAGCAAGAATAGCAACAATACTCTCTTAGTACAAGTATATTTTAGGCACACACTAATTTCCCCCCACCTCAAACTGTTTCCTCACTGACAAACACTTTACCTTTTTATATCCTAAAGGTCAGATCCACCGTTATTGTAACAGAGTGGTGCTTGAGCGATTGACTAGAAATTCAAACTCCGATTAGTGACAATGTCAGTCTTGTTTTATTTCAAGTGTAAACTCTTTAGTCAGTTCAGAAGAGGCCGTGGATCGTGTTCAGACTTCATGACGATAGATTTTGGTGAGTCAGACTAGATCAAAGTGGATGAGAGTGGCTCATGGTGGTTGGTGGGTCACGGTGGCTGGTGGGTCAGAGTGGGTCACCGTGGGTGATGGGTCATGGTGGGTCAGAGTGGGTCATGGTGGGTCAGTGGGTCAGTGGGTCATGGGTCACGGTTGGTGGTGGGTCAGTGGGTCGTGGGTCAAGTTTTCATTGACCCACGCCAACTCTGACCGTGACATTTCTTGTCTTGTTTGTTCTGGGTAATAACTTAGTTGTATCTTGATTAGCATGGTGCAGCCTGGTACATTTTACTTTCGTTCCCATGGTATGCTGCTATATTTTTTTACGAGACAAGACGAGACAAAACGAGACAAACGAGACGAGACGAGACGGGACGGGACAGAACCTCTCGAGACGAGACACGAGACGGGACGAGCACGTTTTTTTGAGACGAGACACGAGACGAGACATGCTTTGCACGAGACGAGACGAGACAGCCTGAAGTCTCGTCTCGTCTCGTCTCGTGGCAACACTATTGGAATGTGATATTTTAAGGGAAATACAAACTCTGGACCGGGTTAAATATTTGAGAAACTGTAAATGCAGTCGATCTGGAATCAATTGGGATCAATGTTGGTGTGAGGGGGGAAACATTATGAAGTGTTTAAGGTTGTCGTCCGCCATCTTGGAATCAACTTGCTTATTTTAAATGGCAACATGATCATGTGGCATATTAAACAACATCCTCGTTCGAAGAGAAAGCCAACGGTAAGGTTATTTTTCCAAAATTTGCAAAAGTTTCAAATTGTAAATAGATTTATATGTAATGTGTGAAATGCTGTGAAATGTGCTGTGGAAAGTTTCGAATTGAATCATAAAGACTAAGGAAAGAAAAGAAGCTTTTTAACATCTCATATTACGTATTCTTTAATAACCAGGAAGAGAGAAAGCTAACACACAAGACAATTACAATCACATGACATTTTCAGTATGCCCACAATTCTGTTCTATGCATATCCTTAACCGTGCGACCCAATGCTTGTGCAGTTTGCGAAGCATAGTTGGTGATATTTGTTCACACGCCGTAATGATTCTCCATAGCCAATGTCATTAATTTTACACTTGTAGATAATAGATTTAAAGTGTTCCCAAAGATTGAAATTCAATGGAGTTAGGTCGGGGGACCCTGCTGCCTACTCAACTTGTCCATGCCGACCTTTCCAGCAACCGGAAAAGTATGCATTAAGTCATCGATTACATTACTACCAGAATGTGGCGGTGCCCCATCTTGTTGCCAATATTGATGAAATCATCATCCTCTTTTAGCAAAAGTGGTATAATAGTGTTTTCAAACATATCTCCATTTTCTGCAGCATCCGAGGTCCCATCAGTGAAAACAGGTCGAATTAGTTTTTCGCCGCATATTGCAATTCACCCCATTACCTTACTTGCACCTTGCATCTTTGATGGATCTATCTAATTAAGATTTGTATTAGCCCAGACCGAACATTTTTCCCAGTACCGAGAAATCCTACGGTAAAGCTTTTAAAAAAAATCTGCAACGGTTTTGAAGTTAAGAATGGATTTAGGATAGATTGTGTTATCATTTAGACTTAAATTTTGTTATGTGTGGAACATTGCATAGACGGGAACCGACTGTCTCTTTACTTTTTCCTGTAAGAAGGACAGGATTCTAACTTGAGAGGAAAGAGTCGAAATTATTATTTTGGCTGGAGGATGCAGTTTAGCAATAACAGCCGTCTCCAAAGAGCGACATCCTAATCGCGAAAAGTGACAGACAGTGCTCTACGAAAACTAATCCTCAAATTCAGGGCAACAGGAAATGTTGATGATTTACCTCAATCAGGACGACAACGAAACGCAACTGATCCAGACACATCAGCAGCTGTGTTGGGTTTATTGGTGAAAAGTCCTACGAAGAGTGTGCGACGTCTATGAAATGAACATAAACTTGTTTGACCTGTTTTTATTTATGGGGCCTTGGATGCTGCACAATATGGAGATATCCTTGAAAATACTGTTATGCCACTTTTGTTAAAAGAGGAAGGGTGATTTCATCAATGTTGGGAAGAAGATGGAAAACCACCGCATTATGGTCGTAATGTAATCGATGGCTCAATGAACATTTTCTAGGTTGCTGAATAGGTCGGTATTGACCAGCTGAGTGGGCAGAAGTACCCCGACCTAACTCCATTGAATTTCTATCTTTGGGGACACTTTAAAGTTATTGTATAACAGTGTAAAATTAATGACATTGGCTACCTAAAAAGGAAAATCATTATTTCGTGTGAGCAAATACCAGCAAGTATGCTCCGCAGAGTGTACAAACACTGGATCGCACGGTTAAGGATGTGCATAGAACAGAACGATGAGCATGTTGAACATGTCATGTGATTGTATTTGTCTTGTGTGTGTTAGCTTTCTCTCTTCCTGGTTATTAAAGAATACGTAATGTGAGATGTTACAAAGCTCTTTTTTTTTTTTTTTTACTTTGTCTATATCCTTCATTTCGAAACTTTGCACAGCACATTTCACAGCATTTCACACATTACATATCATAAATCTATTCACAGCTTCAAAACTGTTGCAAATTTTGGAAAAATAACCTTACCGTTGGGTTTCTCTTCGAACGAGGATGTTGTTTAATATGTCACATGATCGTGTTGCCATTTAAAATAAGCACGTTGATTCCAAGATGGCGGACGACAACCTTAAACACTTCATAATGTTTCCCCCGTCGCACCAACATTGATCCTAATTGACTCCGGATCGACTGTATTTACAGTTTCTCAAATATTTAACCTGTTCCAGATTTTGTATTTCACTTAACAAAATAACGTCTTTCAATTACTTCGGACATTTGAACACTTTCAAATATGGCGAACGAAGAAGTTGTGGGGTTTTAGTATTCCATTTAAATAATCCTTACCAACATCTATGTCAAATTTTAACTTGTTAATGAGTACTTACTCCTTAAGTTCTATAAAATTTTAAATCAGTTTGACGGTAGTTTTCGGCATTTTACTATTTAAAACCAAATATTTCTAAAAGAACACGTTTTATGAAAAATTGTTTCTCTATAAAAAATATTGTGTTATCTATGTTCTATAATACGACACTAAGTTTATGTCTTTATGTTCAACCATAGCTAAGACATTATTTTTTTTATCTGGATATTGTTCATTTACACTTCCAGTAGCTATTTTCCAATATGGCGGCGAAAGTCATGTGGGATTTCTGGGGACTTAGAGTATGTTGTTTAGAACGTCATTCCCAACATCTGTGCCAAGTTTCAGCTTGTTACTAATTTGTTCCTTCATTAAAATTTGAGCTTCGTTTACTGCACTAAATTAATACAAACACTAGAAGGTGCATTTATTTCAACTGGAGGATAATTCAATTCACGACGGAGGCGTAAAGTAATCTGTGTTTAATCCGAATCGTTATTACTTATCAAACCCATAGTACTTTGGGGATATAAATCATTGCAGATAAAACATCTTTGTCTATGAGCAATTTAAAAAGTTTTACTATTTTACACTCAACCACAATAAACTATCAATACTTTTGAATTCGCCTTCTAGAAAGCCACGTAGACACTTGACTTGCGACACACCAATCGCTAAACTTGAATGGGTACATAGTTCGGTCAGTGAAGAAAAGGTGTTTGAAAAAAAAAATTTAAGGAATCCTATAGGTGGTTATGAAAATAGCTGATGAAGTCTTGCTGACGTGCCCACTAGTCGCTCTGCCATAAGGCGAGACACCTTGCTTTTCTGCTCGGAAATCGCTGCGAGAAGCGCCGTCGATTGCTGCAACGAGGGTACACTTTTAGGTCCTAGCGCATCTCTATGTAACGCTTTACAGATGGCGCTCTTAGTGCAGGTTGTCCGTGGAAAAGCGCTCGCCTCCTTGTGGTGACTTTAGAACTATCCCCCTACTTGATACTTCCGACGAAGGGGATTACATACATACTAGTGGTGGGTATAAAAACCGATCTTTCTGTTTTCGTTTTTTTTAGAAAATCGAAACCGGTTTTTGAAAAAAAATAAAACCGGTTTTTCACCGAAACCTGTTCGGTGTTTCACGGGTCCGGTTTCGGTTTTCTTCAAAACCGGTTCCGGTTTTCCCCAGAATTGGTTCTATTTCTGAAAGAAGTGTTTTGTTGTTCTCCGGTAAACCGATTCCGTTTCCACAGAAATAGTTTTATGCGTTTTCCAAAAGTTTTCACCGAAATCAGTTTCGGTGAAAACCGAACCGGTTTTGCCCATCCCTAATACATACATAAACACACTCACCCATACCCAACCCCTCCACAAAGAACTTTCAAAGAATCGCAATCACTCTAACTGCAAGGTTTTCAGATAACTGACTAGAATATATATATATATATATATATATATATATATATATATATATATATATATATATATATATATATATATATATATATATATATATATATATATATAAGTGATCTGAAAACCTTGAAGTTAGAATGATTGCGATTCTTTGAAAGTTCTTCTTTCAGCAGTGGGGTTTCCGTGTCCATTGTGACTTTTCATCAAGGGACCAAAATACACAACATACTGGAATACCATCAAATTTAACGGAAACCGGATTTCCATAAGCTCTGAGCAGGGTCTTTCGTCGGTTTACGTTTTCACTTCATAAAGTAGGGTCAACTTTATTTGGTTTTGTTTTTTTTTGTGTTAAAACACCTCTCCTTTATTTGTGATTCAAGTTTTTTTTTTTTAAAAAAAAAAAGAACATTTTGTTTCAGAGTTATTAAACAACCTTCGCAGCATAGAAGAAAAAGAAGGCTGCGGATAATCAAGAGTTTTAGTGTATCGTTAAATACCGAAGAGTGTCGTGTAATGTCTTAAGAAAGAAAAACATTCTTGTAATTTGAATGTTACATCGATACTAGTGAATCAGAGAGTCTACTATACAACTTACCTCGTGTGTCAATAAGATAAAAGCTTTCGTTTAATATTTACCTGGAGGAGGTTACAAATAACGTTCACAAAAGTCTCAGGTTTGTAATGAGATTGGAAAGTGAGTTCAGGAACACTAATGAGATTTAAATTCCGTGTAATGTGTTGTGTGCATATTTACGTCTCACACTAGAATACATATTGATAAACTGCAACCATAGTTCGCAAAATATGTACACCATCTGGAGTCCATTAAGTTTAAATGTATGCCTTATTTAATACACAAGAAAACAGGAATATATTGTTAAGTTCTGTTTGCGCAGAAAAAGGTAGATATTTGGTAGAGTAAATTATAGTTCGGAATCGACTCCCATTTCCTTTTTTTTATTATAAAACTCTTCTATAAACAGTATTTTAGAGTAATACTACAATTATGTAATTTCTCTAATGCAAGGTAGAGAAAGGTCCAAGCAGCCTAGGGCAGGATCTCCATAGAGCTCCGCAGAAAGCTAGGTGAAAGGGATTAGGAATAGCGAATGCTCCGAAGCAAGCAGAGAGAGGGTTAAAAAGTCGCACAGCTCCGAAGCAAGCTAAGCGGAAGGAAGGAAAGCCTAGAGTACTGAAGCAAACAAGAGGCTTGGGTTGGATATCTACAAGAGCTCCGGGCAAGCTAGATTAAAGATTTACCAGCCGAGAATGATAGCTGTTCAGAAGCAAAAACGGAAAAAATAAAAATAAGGATATCCCTCAGGAAAGTCCGCGTCCTGACAGAGAGTAAGGCATCAACCATCTGTCTATATGCCTTTCCTTACAGGCAGTTAGTAAACTAAAGCATCTGTCGGGGCAGTGTGTGTACCGCGGTTTCTACCTTTCCGGAAGACATTTACACGCGAATCTGTAGTTGTGTAGATAGAAAAAAAGAAGGGTAAAATAGAAGATAGGAGGGCGCTTAAGAAGAGATATTTTGATTTTGATAGGCAGATAAAAAAAAATAAATCCCTGGGAACCTGAAAAGAAAATCTTTTTCGGTCATGCTGCATGCAATAGGCGAGTTACATACCATAACCACACAGTAGATGCGGCAAAAATCCATGTAAACATGTCTGGAATAATAAATTAATAAATTATCTGTTATATTGCATAACCTAACTTAATATATGTTAATTATTATGCAAATCTGTGTTATCTGTAGCGAAGGGGTGTATTGTTAGTAGGACATCTGTTATATTTTTAACCATGCAAGTCGGTAATCATTGTCTATGGTCTCGCCTGGTCGTCATCTGTTTGCATCAGTCTCAGCTGCTTTATCCGCTGCCTTCCTTCACTTCAGCGCGCTGTTTCTGCAAAAGCTCGTGTGATGTAAAGATGCCCTGTTGTGGTTTGAATTGTATTAACTGTATTTTTAAATATCTTCTTGGATACGGTTTTGCAAGGCTATTGTTAGGTTTTTTTTATTGTTGTGGCGTTTAGTATGTACACTCATGTCCAAAATTATTGTTGCATATCTATAAATATGTTGTTACAATAATATAATTTGATAACGAATTCTCCCGGTATTTCTTAAAATGTCAGTATGTGTATAATCGGCAAAGACATGTATCCTATGTGAAAATTTCATGCCAAAAGAGCAGTAAGAAGAATAAAACGAAAATAAAACTTTCTTTTCGATTTTGCAACATCTTATTTTACTCACTCTAATTTTCGTATTTATAATTCTTTTCCTATAAAATTTACCATATATATACATTTTCCGATTATACACATAGTATCAATATTGAAGGACACTGCAAAATCATTATCAAATTATATTCTTAAAAGAATACGGTTATAGATATGCTACAATCATTTTGGACATGAGTGTACGTCATCCAGGTTATGATCTTGTCTGCTGCTTCTTCTATTTCTTGCTTGATCCAGTTTTTTATTTCTTTGTTAAGCGCTTCTGCTGTAAATTCTATTTGTTACTGGTGAGTCTCCTGTTGGTTCTAATAAGAGCTGTTTGTTGGGTTTTGGGTTACATCTACAGTGAGTCCATAAATTAGTCGTACACCTCGTAATTTTGTAAAAATTGCGCCATTGAAGCGCTATTTCGTATGAAATGCCTGCAGAAAATAACACTGTTGCTCAGTATGGCCCAGGAATTTATTCCATACAAAAAATCCACAACAAAAGTATAACATTTGCTAGAAAAAAATATAAAACAACAATAAACACTTTTAAGGTCCCAAACAAGTATTCATACACCCAGCATTTCCTTGGAAGTGTGCTTGTTTCTGGGCGAATCTCGGTTCGCTTGCTACGCGGGGAAGGAAAGGGTAGGAGCGAGTGACGGTAGATGTCTCGTCACTCCGGCCACAACGGTCTTGGTGCACTCACTGAACTGCTGAGCGAGTACTACAGTCAACCCTGTCAACATGGGCCGCAAAGGAAAAATGAAATGAAATCTTTAAGTTTTACGTCCCACGGTTATGCCGGTTAGGCTAAAGAAGACGGTGATGGTGAGAGATGAATGAAATGGTGGAATGAATAAAGTGGGAGGAAATGGAAGAACCCCGAGAAACCCCACGAGCACGGTGTTTGTCCACCACAAAGTCCACACGGCACGAGCTGGGATCGAACCAGGGACCCCAAGCACCGGAGGTGAACGCTCTACCACTGAGCCACCGTGCGGGCCGCAAAGGAAACTACTAGCTCAAACTACTAATCTGTGGCTTCTGTACAATTAATCTAAACAACTACATACACCTCCCCTATCTCCTGACATGAAGCCAATTGAACATTTGTGGAGTTATCTTGAGAAGTAGATTAGAAAAAGTGTGATTTCTAATGCATCTGACCTGAAAAGTTCTTTGGCAGAGGAGTGGGATAAAATTCCCTCCTCAGTGACTGTTAAGTGTGTTAAAAACGTTCCCAAGAGACTGCAAGCAGTTATCAAGGCCAAACGACTGTACAAGTACGACTGCAAACAACTGTACAAGTACATGTGATATACTCTGATTTTTTTTAATAAATGCAGTAATGAGACAGGCTCACGGGTCTTTTGAATGTGCTATGGTATTGTTCCATAAGTTGCTCAGATAACATAATCATAATTTTGACAATTATGACACTGTTAGGCGCCAAGTTTTCTAAACACCTCACTATGTATTAAAAAACAATTGTTTATTTTGTTTTCACCCTTAACTCATGTCAATATATTTACTTTGGAACATGACAGTTCCCATTACCTACCAATGAAATCGTTGAGTTGAGTTGATTTTAAGTTTAACGTCCTTTTCAGCATCCAGGCTGCATGAGACGGGACATACTGATTAACGTAGAATCCGAAACACATGAGCTCCCGCCGGGAATCGAACCCGGGTTACAAATGAGATCGTGTCCTTAAATAATTCGGTGGTTAATTTACATGGCTTGATGTAATGTAAGCTTTGAGAATCCGACGTTTCTGACTCATATAACCTCGTATGGTCTTCTGACATGGGAGGGTCACGAAGTGGCTCCGCTGAGATTCGAACGAGACAATTATGTTTGCATTTGATATATTATAAGTAGACGAATCCCAAAGTTATACGTGACACCGGCGGGATATCGTGAGTTACAACATATTTTGTAATGTAAAAGCTACAAAGCTGGCAAAATAGTTTAAACTGGGTCACTTGTTTGGAAACCGTTGGGTAAACGGAACCCATCATTTTCAAGGACACACTTTTTGGGATAAGAAAGTTTGCCTCACGGTCCCCTGCAGGGTCGCAGACGGAGTCCAACTCAAAATTTTTAAACGCCAAGGGGGGGGGGGTGTTAAGTAGCACATCGTTTGAAAGCTGTTGCAAAATGAAAGAAAATGAAGTAAATCTTGACTATCTACGACAATCCTCTGGAAAAAGCGGCAGGTCAAACTGTAAACAACAACTTAGTTGAAGAGTCCATCGCCACCTCTATAAATTGGAAACGGCAAGACAAATGTGAAAACAGAAAAGAAAGTGTGGCATTATTTTCAAAGTACAACGACTTAATTTAAAAAGTTTTTCCAGGGCCCTCACAGGATCCCAGGTGAGGCCCAGCTCAAAAGTTTCAAATGGCAAGAGGGGTTAAGTTTGCCGACTTACAAATGCTTCACTAACAGTAACTGGTATTGCCAACTGTCCCAACTCAACATTTGTATGATTATCACCTTTTGGAAATTTTGTCCAAAAGTCGAAAAAGAAAAAAAAACTTTTTAGAGCCTTCGGTTGCCTTTCATCATCTTCAAGTTTCGTACTTTTCCGATAAAATGCTGCACTTGGTTTCTTATTGTCGGCCATTACTATTACATGAAAAACAAAGTACGTCGTACTAAGTGAAAACACACATCCTTATAAATAAAAGAAAAGCTAAAACAAAATGACTCAGGATAGAAACTAAAATGTTGACGAATGACATTAAAATGTTAATGTCGAATAGACATTAACAAAGGGATCATTAAGCAGTGTTCATCGATTTCTAGGAACTTGGGTTAAAATTTCCCTCAGAAATGACCAAAAATTCCATTCGTACTGTCCGTCTTTTCTTAGTATTCGCCCCCCTCCCGAGACCAATGGACAACAAAACAAACAATGAACAGCAAATAGTAGCTCGAATTTCGATAATGTGCATTTCATTTATACTGACCTTTCTCAACTGAACCGAACCACTATGCGGGGACACTGTTTATGAAAGGCGGAGAACGTTTGAAGACAATTCTTTTTACTGTGATAATGCCACCCCATTCATAAGCAACACGTGCAGTTGATTTCCTTTTGTTTCTGATACATCCCCATTTCAAAGACATATTTAGCAATGACATATTCTAGCAACGTCGCTGAAGGGTTGTTGGGAGAGGTATGAAGAGTATTTTATATTTGTATTTTGTGCATATGGTAGGATTGTGGAAAGTTGCCGCTGTCATTAGTTGTCCTGCCGTAGTGCTTAATATAACATCTATTGAAAAGCTACATTCCCTACATTTTATCTCATATTCGTAAAATCTCACTTTTCTACTCTTTTTTTTTAAAAAAAAAAATATTTCCTAAATCTCGTGCGCCGCACAGTGGGAGATTTCATCAATCTAGGGGAACTTTATTCAATATATGATGCACATTTGAATGGTGCAGGTTTTGACGTTCTATTCGATTGAAATATTCGATTTCTTTGATAAAGAATGTTGTTTGTGTATTATTTACCAAAGAAGTAATACATGTGTGAGAAAGGCAAACACGATAGTGCATTACACTAGGTAGTCAGGACAATAAACAAGAGTCAGCGTGTACGCAAAACTGACGGCAAAGTAAGTTCTTAGTCTTAGTCACTGCTCTTTTCGGAATGATCAGAGGAATCATTCACATAAGGCAATTTTAACAATCGTAGTACCTCGGACATTATGTCTGAACGTTTGGTTTTGGCAGAAGCACGTTTACTACCAATATATGGATCAGAAGTAATGAGCAATCTATGAATTAAATCCGTGTTGGTATTCACTCTAGATAATTTTCTTATAAAGAGTTCCCTATATTTCTTATTGTCCTTGTTTCAAGCTTCCTGTGCTTCTTCGGGAAGCTAGCCTATAGGTAGAATACTCTCCCGTGAAATAGGACTTTGAGTACGCTTACGGAGATATGATACCAAGAATACTCTTGTAAATACAGTTCCAAAATGCAACGAGCGCACTCACTAAATATATTTGTATCAGTCGAAAAACACAATATAAGCATTCTAAAATAATAGGAAATCGCTTAAATAAGTCGACATTTACCCCAGTGATTTCGGACAATTTTTCAGCATTCCGAAAAAACTTGTGTTCTATATTGTCATCATTGGTATTTCCTGCTTGTTGTTTCTAAATATCTAGCAATAGTCCGAGGTCACTACGAAATTTTGCTTGGACACGTTTCTTTTTTTAATGTTCCATTTTCATCCGATTTTCGTTGCCTTGTACATGCCATCCTTTAATGTCTAGGCGATAGGCAATGTGGAGAATGCATTCCATAAGATGTATCAAAGAATAAGCCGGAGAGAGTTCGAAAGTCAAAAAGTTTAGATCTGCAGTTTTATGAGAAGGAATACTAAGATTATTCATTTCTTTCGGTTTCGCTTCAGATACATATCACATTTGCGTAGACGCACATGAGGATACAGAATTACACAGTTTTCCATCAATCATACAAAAAATCATCTTAGGGCGAACGATAAATTCCTCGTCTCCTACAGTGAGTTTCCCGATTTGGTCTTCTATTTTCCGGACTTCGTTTTGTAAAACCTCAACCGTTTCGTTTGCAAACACAAAACTTATGGGATGACAGTATCTAGTAGAGGATGGAGCGGAGTTTTGCCAAATGACACAGTTACGGTTGTTAGTGACACTATACAGTTGAATAGGGACAATAGATACACCAAACAAACGCTCGTCAGTTGAATGCTCATCTAAAAACTTTGGCGATACATACTTTATTATGTACCATCACAGTCTCCCTTAACAACAATGTTAATGTTGCGAACATTGGACAAATTTCGAAACGTATCTTCTGGTGTTTTATTGAGTCTTCTTATAGTATCATCAAGAAGGGATTGCACCGGTTTGTCAGCGGATGTTTCTGTGATTTTTATTCCATCTGGATAAAAATGTTACTTAGCATCTATAACCTTATCATAGGATGGATACATTTTACAGCCTGCTTATTTTGCCTCATCACGCACGACATTTTACTGATTTTTCGAAAGATTCGCATCAAATAGTAACGCTAAAGCTTTATCTTCTGATAATTTCGCCGGAACTGCAGCGCTTGGAAATTTCTTGATTTTCGTTCCCCGTGTGGGCAAGAACAACAAATTGATTCTATGTTCTTTAACCTTTCTACTCTGCACTTTTGAGGTACATTTTCGGTCTACAGCGTTTATTTTCAACAGAAGTATCCGTTGGCAGAACAGGCGCTATGTTGAAGTCCACTTCATTTTCCAACCACGTTGCATTGTCTTCTATCAACCTCTTCTGATGCCGACGGGCTTTGTCCCGTTTAACCAGTACGTATATCATTAATACATTTTCTTATTCTTCCTAGTGAACTAGTGGTAAGTTCTACTACCCCGGTTTCTTCTATTACGTAGTTTGTTAAACCTTCCAACCGCTTTGTTGACGCATGTTGTTCCCACACATCTAATATAGCTCGTCATGTAAACACGGGAGACATTTTTACACTACGTCTTCACATTTTTGCGCAACGTTTCTTGATTGTTTTCACTTCTAACCTCAATAAGCTTTCAGGTGAACTTAATCTGGAGGCTGAACACCACAGAACACCTACTTAAAACCTTGTTTCTAATTCTCACATAACATTTTTTCCACACGTTCACACACACTTTTTTCCACGCTATCCCCCAAGAACCCTAAACTGGAATGCAAAGTTCAAGTGCTCGATCTTCCCTTCGGAAACCCTCAATACTATTACAGCACTGCACTGATCACTCTGTGTAAGCACAGCAGGACACAAGTCAAATGTACTGCTAGTATTAAGCGTACCTGTCGTAGGCTCTACGCGCGTGCACTTCGTTGCCTCTTTTCAGGCCACATTTGCAACCGTTGCACACGACCATCGCCCGAACTCATGACAATTTCATACCAATGGCATATTTAGCTACCTATATCGCAGGTATTCTTTCCTATATTGCATGGTCGCAAAATTGAATAAAGTTCCCTTAGATTGATGAAATCTCCCACTGTGCGCCGCCGGAAATTTTCCTCGAACTAGCATGACTTATGAGTGTGGCATTGGCGTCAATCGATGTATGAGCCTATTTCAATTGTCAAGGGGGTGTTTTATAGCCAACTAGACAAAGAGTCGACTTTATTGTCCTTTTCACATATTTTTTCTGTATCTCAGTCTGTACAATATTTATGTTAAACTATTTGGAAATTTTTCATCATAAAATTTTCTCTAATAAATATTTACATTTACAACACAAAATTCCTTTTGCGGTTTGGCGCCGGAGCCTCCTGCGAACGCGTAGTTCGCAGAATTCAAGATCCGGCCCTGAGTATGCACAAAAGTCAATTTTTCGTTGTTTTTTTTTCATATTTTTAGAACATTTCATTGAATGTGAGATAGAATATTTGAAAATATTTTTCCGGTTACAGCTTTTACTTGGCAAAAGTGTTGACGAATATCTTTACTATTAGCAGTGCAAATATGGTACTATTTTACATAGTATTGTAGTATAATTTTGTAAATGTGTTTGATATTTTTTCAAGAAACGCATTTCGAACTCAATTTATGTTTGAAAATATACCAAAACACTATGTGTTACGTTCCTTGGAAAATAAACCAGATTGATTAAAATTAGATGTGAAAATGTGTACTTCTTAATTGAAGTAAGTTTCATATTTGTGTGTATTTTTAAATCTCGTTTTCGGTGGACATTTTAGCACATAGAATGGACTTAACACTTGCTCTGCATGCGTCATGTTATTTAGCTCTACAGGCCTTAATGCTCAAAACGGGACAAGAGAGAGTGTTTCGGAAATCATTTCTTCGATAGTGGGACATCAATTTGAACTGAGGATTGTCCCGCCTAAAAAAGTTACTTATTTCCAGCTTAAAACTGCATGAATTAAAAAAAACAGCAAAATCCTGTAAAATAATAAAAATCCGATAGTATTTTGTAGCCACTATACAACAGAGATTGAATTAATATATATGTGAGATATTCCTGTTCTGTAGCTCCAAGTTGGCTTTCCAACAGAGGTGAGTGGGCAGATTATATTGATCATGACTGTAGGTTATAAAATTAATAAATATTCTGTTCATATTGTGGGAAGATATTTTATTCTTAGCACTTTCGATACTGTAAGCAAACTAAGTTATGTTATGCTTATACAATAACGTACAATTGGGTAAAATTTATATCTCCACTCAGAGAAAGCTAAGAAAAATTAGATATTTCTGAAAGAGTTCTCAACTCTTCTTTTTCTTTTCTCTATTAAATCAATTGTTTGCAAAATCCTAGGTCTAAGTGGAAATACCGGGTATAATACGTTACAATAGATAAATGATTCAAAGTTTACTTTGCAATTGATCTATGGTTAATGTGACAGTAACCAACACAAAAGTAACAAGTTTCAAAGCAAATGCAACAATATTTTTGTTACGTAACGATATAGGAGTTAAAAGAAGAAGAAGAAGACGAACCGAAGCAGAGTATTACCAAGAGGTAAGGGCTATGTGTTTCTGTGAGCAAATCCTTTCCGCGTTCAATTTGCCAAGGATTCTCCTAGTCCTTTGCCTTAGCAGAAGCCTTCTCTGTCTCGGTCTCTCTCTCTCTCTCTCTCTCTCTATCCATATATATATATATATATATATATATATATATATATACATGCGTTGGCGTGCTGTGAACTGCGACCACAGCCATCAGGAAATAGCAAAAGAGAAGGGGAACCTACTTTGCATAACCAAAAAGCTTTGGCGGTAATCCCAAAGAACAATAGAAAGTAATGACCACCCTGTTTGGACGACCAATGGAAAATCAATAGAAGAAAACAAGCGTACTGAGAGGTGAAGAAGAGGAGGGAGTGTATGAAACGGTAGACACGAACTGGTTTTGAGGACAGAGCAAATTGTATCATACACTAAGGCAGGGGGTAACATCCAACCCCCGTACACACAGAACCCACACACACATAAGTCTAGAATCGATATGTATAATCCGCGTCTTACGTAAGTCAAAATGTAGGTTTTATGTAACAGTCACATGTCAGTCGAGTTCACCCTCATCAGAACTAAATCCACAAGTCACTAGTATCATTATCCGAGTGTTTTTTTACCGTAATTAGAGATTTAATTTTATCCGATTTTATGTAGATATTTTTCTCTATCAAATATTATGAAACGACTATATTTGTACATCAGAGAAGCAAAAGCTTGGCCACCTTGCCTCTACTCTTGAATAATGTTGCTCACGAGGTGAGTATCTTAAATGTCATATCGAAAATGAAAAGAGAACTGTATTTCTAAATTTGAAACGACATCAGAAACAATAATTTCTCTCTCGTTTCCGTCAAGCAGACAACACTATTTGCATCCAAGTCTCGAATTTCCGACACGGTTTTATTGTTATATGCCTAATACGAGGCGCATTTCAAAAGAAAGGACCGATATTTAATTGGAAACAGGTAAGTAAGTTTAGCAACACTGTTTTATTGGGAAAAAGGAAGTACATATCCACTTTATTTTTCAACATAGTCACCATTATTTTCCAAGCACTTTCTGTACCGTGGCACAAGCTTTTTTATACCCTCTGCATAGAAGTTCGCCGCCTGGAAGTTCAGCCACTTCAACACTGCCGTTTTCCATTCAGCAGGTTCTTCAAATCGTTGAGATGAAAGCCACTATTTTAGATACAGAAAAAGGTGATAGTCACTTTGTTTCGTCACCTATAACAATGTGGGTAAAACAATTCATCACCCTCTTTGTCGTAGCGATCCAGAAATGCAACTGCTTCAGTCAGTCAGTTATGTTTGTGGACGCCTGTCAACATTTTTTGGACCCATCTGGCACACAATTTCCGATATCCTGATGCTTCTGTAACAATTCGAAACAATGTTGTTGGTGAAACCTCTGGAAATTCGGTGTGTAGAGCGGTAATTGTGAAGCGACGATTTTCTTTAACTTTTTCATTCACTCGCTGCACTAAGTCGTCATTCTGAATGCTTGGTCTTCCACTCTTCTCTTCGTCGTGCATATTTGTACGGCCTTCTTTGAATGCATGACACCATTGCCGTATCTTTCATTCACTCATTACACTGTCGCCGTACACTGCACACAATTCTCTATGAATTTCAGCAGCACTTTGTCCTTTAGCAAGAAGAAATCTAATTAGAGAGCGGACCTCGTACCTGGCGGGATTGTGTATGCGCGCAGCCATTTTAACACGTTCCAGCACACACGAAAAGAAACAGATGACTAGCGAAACTATGGTTGTTTCATAGCCAATGGACCAAGTGATGTTACTGGGCAAGCGTGATCCGATCACTATTGCCAGTTGGTTATAATATAATATCGGCCCTTTCTTTTGAAATGCGCCTCGCAGTATAAATTGGTAAACCGATTGTAAATACAATGTAAGAGCCTTTATCAACTTTACACATAGGCTATTAGACAATAAATATACTCCAATTGTGTACTTACTTTAAACTAGGATCTTGAAATTTAATGCAATACTAGCTGAATCTCTGCTATTTACCCAGCACATCATTCTAATGTGAGCATGAATTTCCTTCCATTTTCCTCACCAGTGGCGGATCTAGAAGGAAAAACTGGGAAACAGCCAGAATTTATGAATTTCCTTTCATTTTCCTCACCAGTGGCGGTTCTAGAAGAAAAAACTGGGGAACAGCCAGAACTCGGACTATAATAGGTATATCATGAATTCACTATAAATTTTCAAAAAATGTAAATAATATCTTTAATAATTTTGTCATTCAAAAAAGTGGGTGGCCTTGGCCCCCTGCCACTGTTCTGTCACATCCACCACTGTTCCTCACTATATCTGTACATGTCCCTTTACAGACACAAACGCAAGATGTCATAAAGGGAGTGGATAAAACGACAGCGGTATCGTATCTATACATTCCTGCACCCGACGCTCGCTTGAGACTCATGGCAAATAACTAGTAACCTCAGAAAGATATTGGAGATTTGTGATCTCTCTAAGGAAATTCAATATTCTAGGTAAAACATTCCCGCTGATACATTATTCTGAAACAAAAAGATAAAACTCGCCGTGATATAGATTAGCTGATAATGTATGTGATCCAGAATTGGATTGATTTTTCGTGTTTAACATTATGTTTTGAGATATTTGCATAATTTTCGTAATCCGAAGCAGAATGAATCACTTCATTTTTTGAAAGAAAAAGATATGTAATTTTTGTTTAAAAAAAGCCAAAGTTTTCTCTTTTAAACGGGTAATGATAGGCTGATAAAAATTCAAATTTCCGTCTCGGTATTTGTTTACCTTTGTAACGTCCTAACGACAATGTAAATCTTATGGGATCAAAAAGACCTATAAAACATTGGGTAGAAAAATAAGAGTACGATTTTTGAAAATTTTAATAGAACCGGCAAATTTACACAAAATTTGGAACTGACAAACGAAACCAACATGTTTCTAGAGCTTATGGTTTCCGAAATCTCGTTATCTGAGTGATTTGGTCCCAAACATATACACGTAGCATTTTAATACATAGATAATCGTGCCCTCTATCTTACAATATGTTAAGGGCCGCCATAATTTACATCCGTGGGCCGTTAGGAAATTAACCTCTGAATGGTAAAGAAAGAAACACTTGAAGAGAAAAATTTATTAGATTGTGGAAATTATTTCTTTGCTCTCTTTTTCAACATAGTTTCCGTAATCATTCAAGCACTTATCTCTGCACTAGCTTAGGAATTCCATCAGCATATAACCTCCTGCTTGTGCCTTGAGCCTTCCTGTAGCCTAACCTCAGTATCACTACGTCATATAGATACTGAGGTTATCTATATATCCTAGACTGGTCTGTCCAGGAAATGTGTGGAAATTCATCAGTAAGCTCCGAGATTGTGAAACGTCCATTTTTACTAACTTTTCCATCAATTTCTGAACGATTCACCAGTGACTACTGATGGCCTGCCACTCCTCTCTTCGTCATGAATATTTGTTCGTCCACTTTTAAATGAAAGAACCCATTCACAAACAACTCCTTCACTCATAATACTTGGTCCACACTCGGCACAAAGTTTCCGACGAATAGCTGCACTTGGCGGGGTTTTCTATTACAACACACATTTTGAGACGCTACAAAAGTGGAACTAGTGATCAGACAGCCTTCACTGTACCACGGCTGGATGTAGATTGACCTACCGCACACGTCTGTACCAAGATGGTAGCGCTGGCAACTGCACAATGACCAATCGGAGGCTACTTTGCGATACCGCCTCGTAGTCTCCATACAAATTGTATTCTGAATATTTATTTTATTATTGTAAATGGATTGTATAATGAAATAGAAATAATGAACATCCTAGAGACCCGTCACATATCATTACATATTTTAATAGTTTAGGTTTAACTTAACCATGCAGAACATGTTTATGTACTATATACTATGCATATAATAATACAGCTTCTTTATATAAATAACATCCTACATGATTATGTTTTCTAATAGTCGGTTAGTTGTGTAATAATCTTTCCATGAGTTAAGTAACATTTTTTTTTTTTTTTTTTGCAAAATTATGTACTCTATGCTGAATTGACCCTTTTAGTATTAGGATTCACTATGTAAGGGTTATACATGTTAGTGTAAAAAGCAATCCTTGCAACAGATGATATTTTGTTAGTAATTTTGTGTTTTGTCTTAGTTATTATACTTTCATAACAGGAAATTCTCTTCTACATACACTATGTTTTCCATTATCTTTAGTGGTCGTATGATACATGAATGTACCCGTTCAATGTGTACGATTGTTATATTCCAAATATCAAAAAGTTTGATTCCTAACTACCACATTTTATGTATAACTTAATGATAGATTTAATTTCGCTGCATAGTTTAAGTACATGTTGAAGGAATGCCATTTTAACCGATAGTTCTTTTAGATTAAAGATCTTTTCTAGCACCTAATTTTCTCTGTTTGTTTATAATGGTGCAAAGTATTAGGTTAACGTCGATTCACGTTATGCTGCAAGTTCTTCAGCTGTTTTAGCTCGATCCCATTGAATTTTAAGTATTGCGATAATTTTTCTGCCATCGTTAAGTAGTATCGTAGTCATCTTCTGACATCGTTAAATAGTATCATATTCATCGTAGTCATTTTCTGGGATCGTTAAGTAGATATCGTAGTAATTTTAAGGCATCGTTAAAGGCAACTAAGAAATTTTTGTCCCTTTATCATCCACCACCTTTGAACATCGATATGTCACCTAAGATGTAATTCGAAAATAAAAATAGTCCCAACAGCATCGACGACCTTCTGCCAACGTTCTGGAAGACCGTGGTTTCCATCGCGGTAAGACTTGGTGGACCTTGAAGCGAAGAAGGTATCAAGTGCATTTGGCACCTCTACTAGGGATTTGAACTGGCCTCCTCTAAGGTGATTGTCCAAGAGATGGAACAGGTGATAATTGGACAGTGAAATGTCCGGGGGGAATGGCGGATGCAATAGTTCTTCTCATCCAAGAAGAAGAATGGTGACCTGGGTCATCCTAGCCACGTGGAGCTTACTTGTTTGCGTTTTCATGTACAGGAGGTCCCCTTGCCATTCAGAAGTGCTGGCTCCTCTAGAGTTTTGAGTTTTACCTTGAACACGGCTGAACTGCTAACAGTACAATGCAGATGCTCTGACCAGCATTTCCTGATACATGATGCCGTGAGCAGTCCACCGAACACACAGGAGAACCTTCTTCTAGTGCAGTCCTGGTTTCAGCTCTTTTGTAACCGGTTCATAGAATGCTAACCAATGATTTCGACTCCGTGGAGCTTTCGTACAGGACCCACTTCTCATCAAATGTCAAAACCCTGTCCAAAAATGACTCCTTGCTTAAACGAGACAGCAAAGAAGCACACGTGTCTTCTCGCGTTCCCTTCTAGCACTGAGTAAAATCATGTGGGACACATTGCCCCAACTTGTAATGCTTCCCAAGTTGATGGAAGTACTGTCGAATAGTTTCTCATCTCACACTGAAATGTAGTTCCAGTTCCTGTTCCAGTTCATATGTCTGGCCACTGTTCGATTCAATTGTTGCCTCCAGATCTTCATTTCTCTACATGCGTTGATCTTCCGGTACGTGTTGCGTCATCGCGTGTTTCGTCACCGTCCTTAAACTTGTTAAACCACTGCTGCATTGTCCACGACACCCTCACAAAGGGCTGGCATATTTTTCGCCCCGTGCAGTGGTGTTTGACCACAGTTTGAACTCGTACAGTATATAAGCTCTTATGACGCTCTGTGGAGGTCCCATGTTCACTCTGTCCTTACGCAAGTTCACAGTATAACTGAAGTGCCACAACCTGGTAATATGATGGATATATCAACACCAACAACTGATATTCGCCTTATCTCGAAGCGCATTCAACTTACGGTGTGAGGGCTAATTGAACACAGACCCCCACAAAAAGCGAAGAACTTTCTTGCTTACCTTTATAGTATCGCAGTCATCGTAGTTACTTTCTGGTATCGTTAAGTAGTATCGTAGTCATATTCTGGCATCGTTAAGTAGCATCGTAGTTAGTTTCTAGTATTGTTAAGTAGTCATTGTAGTTATTTTCTAGTATGGTTAAGTAATATCATAGTCATTTTCTGGCATCGTTAAGTAGTATCGTAGTCATTTCATTTGTAGGTAATCCCGAAACGTATTGAATGAACTGTTTATTCCCATAGAATGCACTTTTTAAGCGATAATCAAAGTGACAAAATGGAAACCTAACTAGAAATAAGTACTAACTACGTTCCAAAATGGGGCCGCGGTGGCTCAGTGGTAGAGCGTTCACCTCTGGTGCTTGGGGTCCTGGGTTTGATCCGAGCCCCCGCCAAGTGAGTTTTCTCGGGGTTCTCCCGCTTCCTCCCGCTTTCTTCATTCCACCATTTCATTCATTACTCATCATCACCGTCTCATTTAGCCTAACCGGCATAAACGTGGGACGTAAAACTCAAAGATTTCATTTCATTTTACGTACCAAAATTCATTTCAAACGCCTTAGTCATTTTCACGCGATGCGATCAGCATTAACACATTACATAGATTTCAATGAGACTAAAAATATAGATATTTTCCCTTTTTCTCATAAAAACGAAAAGTTTCAAAAGAACTTGATGTAGACGTACCCTTTTTAATGAAGTTTTTATATTACCGAGTTTCATCTGCCTAACTTAATGGTCCCGTGAGGTGCTGTAACAAATGGTGGACACCTTCTTCTCCCCTTTTAGGATATGCTTGTAATCAAAGTACATGTTATATGATTTTTAAAAAAAGTCCAGTTCAAAGTAGTTATCAAAAAATCATTTCAAATCGTTCAGCCGTTTTACCGTGATATACTTTCATTTTCATTTTTATCCATTATTGGCAACGAACGTTACATATTTTAAGGCTACAAACAATGAATTTTCTTCGAAAACTACACCCGAAAATTTATCCTGAAGCATATAACTTTTTGTCACCTCGATTTGTTCGATTGAATTATGCCTTATCTCTTTGGGCTAGTTGTACAGTTAAATAAAAGATTAAGTTCAAGAACCTAATCTTATTATTTTAGAATACATTTGATTAACCATTCATATCTCATTAACCTATATTATATTCCTAGCGTCACACGAAAACAAAAATAGTGATTACTGTGTACTTAAGTGTTGGTTTTGTCTTGATAGGAGACTTGGTTATCTCTCATTTTTTTTTTTAAAATTCTCGAATTGGCCGAGCGCTCCCTTGTTCGATTTCCTGTGGGGACACTCGGTTGAAAAAGTGTAAAATTCTTTTCCAGGAATGCCATCTTGAGTGAGGTTTTCCTGAGTTTTCCTGATTCACACCAGGCAAATGCCGGCATGGTGCCTAACATGTATGTACCATATTATTTCCTATTGCTTCCTTCTTTCCCCATTCCTTTCGTTCTTCCTTTTTCTCGGATACGACTGTGATTTCCGAGGGACGTCATCCCTCAATACGTAACGGCTAACAAGGCCATAGATACCGAAAGCCCAGAAATCTAATTCCTAATCCTAAACCTAATTTCAATTTTTTCGAAAACTACGCATGAGAATTACGCTAACATATCATTTTATATAATCCATTGAAATCTATTAATTGGTATGATATTTCATTTTTGGATTTTTCAAAAGCACAAATAATATTGCAGAATATATTATATGTTTTTTTTTTTTTTTTTGTAACTTGATAACGCGCAAAATTGCAACTTAACTTTGTAACAAAATTTTCCCTCGGTTCCAACCAGTAAGTCGCGACCCATAGGTTTAGAGTTGCTGCCGTACTACTCCATACTACCTCTGTTATTTACCGTATGACGCAGAGACAGCTTCTTCTCATCAGGAGACGAGCGTAACGGTAGTATATGTTGATCCTGTTGCAAAGGTTTTTAAGCCTGCAGGGGAGAAAAGATGTAGCAAGATTTTCATCAAGGAGAGATCAGACAGAGAGAGAGAGAGAGAGGAAAAATGGAAGAGATAGACGAGCGATGCTGAGAGACTATTTCTGAGCTACAAAACTCTTCCGTCTTAATATCAAGAGACGAAGAAGATCCTGGAAACTAACAAACTTGTATTGCAGGTGCTGGCAGAGAGGGTACAAAGGGGGATTTGAGTTATTTCCTCCGCCCTGTCTTTCATAACCCACATCTCGTTTCCACTCAGAATCTGTCAGCTGCAATCTGCATATTAGCAAACTTTATAAGAATCTAAACTCAGTGGCGGTTCGTCACGCAAGAACTAGAGAGCCTTTCCCATAACCAATATAGTCTTTCTTTATTATAAAATAAGATATTCATCTCTTAGGATAAACCTTGTTTAGATCACAGATCATTGCAATTCTAATCAATTACATGCTTGTCGATAGAGTACAGGAGTACGAAATTTCATCGCCATAGGGTCATACCTTCCAGGTGCTCAAGTTTCTCTGTAATAATATGTAAAAATAAAAATAATTATAAGCCTAACAATAGTATACGAGTACAATAATCATTTATACACAATTTGTATATATTTCCAGCAAGATTTCTGCATACCATTGTATTGAAATTAGGGATGGGCAAAACCGGCTTTTATAAAAACCGAAAACCGGTTTCTATAAAACCAAAACCCGAAAAACCGACATTTCGGTTTTCTCCAAAACCGGTTCGGTTTTCACCGAAACTGGTTTCGGTGAAAACTTTTTGAAAACAGATAAAACTACTTCTGTGGAAATGGATTCGGTTTCCGGAGAACAACGAAACACCATTCGTGTTAGAAATAGAACAAATTTTGAAAAAAAAAAACGGACTCGGTTTTGAAGAAAACCGAAACCGGATCAGCTGAAAAACCGAACCGGTTTTGGAGAAAACCGATAACCGGTTTCGGTGAAAACCGAACCGGTTTTGAAGAAAACCGAAACCGGTTTCGGTGAAAAACCGAGACCGGTTTTCTGAAAATGTTCAAAAACCGGTTTTTGTGCCCATCACTAATTGAAATGTTATATTTTACCACCTTTGATTTTTAATGAAATCGTCATAGTTCAATAGTTATTTCATGTTTTGTACTGTGTTATTTTAACTTTTCTTTGTTACAACATCCGAAATACAGCATCTGTATCAGTGGCGTATTTAAGGGGGGCTTCGGGGACACCCCCGAAGTTGTATTTACTATATTAAAATAAATGAAATATCTTGCAGAATTTTCACATTTCCAGGACACAAATTTAGCCAAGCCCCCCGAAACAAAATTGTAAAGACACCACTGATTTCTATGTGAGATAATTGTAAAGAACAGCATTATTAAATATATATTCTTGGATCCTTGGAAATCACTAATAGATCATATAAATGAAGTTTTTATTTTATTAATACTTGAAACAGCATTAATAATTCTTCCTACAATAAAAAGAAATGAATGCTATTGTCTTTTTTTTTTTTTTAAAAAAAACAACTTATGATTGAAGAATTATACGCAACCTATAAAGAGAGCGGTATTTAGTATTTAGTAGGCAAACACGTAGCGCGCGTGTTAAAGATAAATTGTAAACAGTCCTTAGAAGTAGTGATTTGTACACTAATGTCCAAAATTATTGTTGCATGTCTATAAATATGTTGTTGTAGAAATATAATTTGATAACAAATTCTCCCAGTATTGCTTATAATGATAGTATGTTTATAATCGGCAAAGCATGTATGTGACAAATTTCATGTCAAAAGAGGAGAAAATAAGAACAATAAAACGAAAATAAAACTTTCGTGTACATTTAACGACATTTTGTTTTGCTCATTCTAATTTTCGTATTTATAATTCTTTTCCTATGAAATTTACCACAAATATAATATTCCCGATTATACACACAATATCAATATTAAAAGTACTCTACAAAATTATTATCAAATTATATTCTTACAAGAAAACAGTTATAGATATGCGACAATCATTTTGGACATGACTGTACATATTAGGATCTATTTCTGTCAGTAGCTTGTGCTCCTGTATTTGCTCTTCACGTCCCACAGCTTGAAAACAACTGGTATACACTCACCTATATCTAGTTCTTTAGCTTAATGGTATATATCCATTGGTGTACGAGATATCTCGGACTCCAAAACGTCCCTGTTTTAGCCTGAAGAGTCACGGATTTATATACTGTAATCTGTTTCTTCAAGATATTGTTAGGAAATCCAAAGTTGTGGTTTCCATCCAAAACATAATTTAACATCACCCGTACAACATTTAAGAGAAATCCCGCTTTCATTACTTATCGACACTCAGCTGATAATCTAATAATCACAAATAATCTAATCTGTGGTGCTCACTTTTTATTATGTTGAAATATTAATGAATTAATTCTAATATTTCAGGAAAACGCAAGTGCATAACTGTAAATGTAAAATTGTTTTAAGGTAGAAGGTAGAGCAATTTAGAAGGGATTCGATTTTCTCTCGCAACCTTTTATTATGAAAAATTTATGTTATAAAATAATACGTATAACACAGAACCACTATACATGTGGCTCTAACACCAATACAAAATCCAATAAGTAGTTAGGATAAAATGGGTGTTCCAAGGACAAGGATTTCCACGAAGCTCCAGGCAAGCTGAGTGGTAATGAGTTAGGCTTATCAGTGCTCCAGGTAAACGAAAATATGTTGGAATCCTGAAAAGCTATAGGCAAGCTAGGCGGGAATGAAAACCACAATGCTCTACACAAGCTTGATGATTGCAGTTAGGATTGTCTCAAAGCTCCACGCAAGCTGAGAGAATGGTTAAGTTTCCACAAAGCTTCAGGCAAGCAGTGTTGGCAGAGTACCTCAAAACTCCAGGCAAGCTAGGAGGCTTGGGTTAGTTTAGATCTCTCAGAGCTCCAGGCAAGCTAAAAGAGTGGTTAAGTTTTACAAAGCTCCAGGCAAGCAGTGTTACCAGAGGAGCTCAAAACTCCAGGCAAGCTAGGCAGGAAGGAAAACCACAATGCTCTACACGAGCTTGATGATTGGAGTTAGGATTGTCTCAAAGCTCCACGCAAGCTGAGATAATGGTTAAGTTCCCACGAAGCTTCAGGAAAGCAGTGTTGGCAGAGGACCTCAAAACTCCAGGCAAGCTAGGGGGCTTGGGTTAATTTAGATCTCTCAGAGCTCCAGGCATGTTAAGAGAGTGGTTAAGTTTCCACAAAGCTCCAGGCAAGCATTATTAGCAGAGGACCTCAAAACTCCAGGCAAGCTAGGAGGCTTGGGTTAGGATCTCTCACGAGGAAGGTCCATAAACCGTGAGAGTTGAATTTTCATGAAAATTTGTGACAAGATGCAGTTCGAGTTGCTAAGTAACGTAGTAATAGTCACTCGATGCGCAAATGCTTCGTTGAGCTGCTACACCGACGCCATCTTGAAATTCAGTAGGCAATGTCCAAGAATACCCTTTTAACACAAAAACGAAAAAGCTTTTGATAAATCTGACTTCAGTATTGTAAATCAAGGTAGAGCATCTATATGTGAGAGTACTTCCAGTGCATGAGCGCCATCTTGAAAGGCGCCATATTGAATCCCCGTCAAATATGATAAATGGGAAGGGGATCATGTTGAGTATCAAATAGCACTGAAATTTACTCCCGAATCCATTTCCGTAACCAAAGTTTGCATATCTGTTTTCACTTCAGAGTTAAGAGCTCTCTTACTCACAGGAACATATAAAAACTGAGCAAGTAAAATTTGTGTTATGAAATGCGGTCGAGCGAGCACTTGCATGATATTAACTAATGCAGTAGTAGTCACTTGATCTACAATAGCCACTATACCAATCAGATCTTGAGACTAGTGAGAGATATCGTTAATTAAATTGAAATGCCTGTAGTGAAAAATGGAATAACAGCACTGTAACAAATTATACCTATTTCAAAGTTGGCTATATATGTGAGTCTGTGTGTGTTTCGATTATGTATAGCATTTAAATGCTGTAATATAAGTTAGGAGCAACGGCACGTATGACGTTAAAAGAATATGTCTTGAAATTATTAGAAAATTAATAGAAAAAATAATAGAAAGATATTAGAAAAATAATATAAACTATTGCACATAAGCAAATATTAACCTACTAACCTTTTGCTCTTCAGTTGTGATGATGGAGATCCAAAACGAAGTAATTAGCACACAGCATCATGGAGCAGTGCAAACACTTAATAAATGCACTTTCGTCACAACCTTCATGACCACAGACACTATTTTCTACTAGTCTTCAGAACAGTTGTAAATGAACCAACTATTGCTACTGTTACGTACTCACATTTCTACCATGCATATGCAAGCATGTCCTTTAGGACTGGCGCACAAAATTGATGATACACAACAGAATGCATTTTCTTTATGAAAATTCTGCCATATAACTTATACACCGAACAAGTGAACACCTGCTACAATCAGTTATTTATTACAATTATTTATCACAGTTTTGATATGAAAACTAGTCTTGCCCTTATTATAAGCTAGTGTTTTATCGTTAAAGGTGGAAAGATGCAGATATTTAATTATTTAATATTGAAGGAAAAAGCAAGAAAGAGGCTTGTTTTATGGATTGCAACTTGGTATTGAATCTTGTAATAATCTTTACTGCCACATATTCTTAGCAGGTGTGCATGCATTCTCTTATCACTAATAGCAGAACAGACACAAGAAAAGTGAATTCTAAGTTTCCAGGTGTATCTTCTAAGAATTGCTGTGAACTGATAATTTAAATATCCTTCATTATTCAATGTGGCAACAATAAATTGATTGTATTTAGAGAAACTGTCAATAAATACATTAAAGTATTTTAACTTCGTAATATACACGGTAAATTATAGGTTGTCAAGTATGAGTATTGGAAAAGAATGCAATATTCTGCAACAATGATGGTCTTTGCGTAAGGTTTCTAGATTGGAGAAGAAAACTTAACACACTATAATGGACAACGTAAAATTGCCTAAAATAGATTTTTGGTTTGATACAATTCAACGTCCCACACGCCTGCTACGCTAAAGGAGACGTGGACCTACTGATTATCTTGGAATCCGAATCATTTTGGTCCTTCAACTAATATATGCCAGTTTACATCATTTTTCTAATGTATATCCGAACAATCCCTTCGGTATTCTCTGCTCGTCAATACTATTAGGCATGTGTTTCATCGACCAGCAGTCTATTTCATCGCAGTTTGAAATAGGTATAACTTGTAGCATGCTGATATTCCATTTTTCACTACAGAAATTTCAATTTTATTAACAATTTCTATTACTAGTCTCAAGATTTGATTGGTATAGTGGCTATTGTACTGCATTAACTACTTCATTAGTTAAAATCATGCAAGTGCTCGGACGACCGTGTTTGATGACAAAAATTTAACTCGCACATTTTTTATATGTTCCTGTGGGTAACAGAGCTCTTAACCCTGAAATGAAAACAGATATGTAAACTTTGGTTACGGAAATGGATTCAGGAGTAAATTTCAGTGCTATTTGATACCCCACATGTCCCCCCTTGCTATTTATCATATTTGACGGCGATTCAATATGGCGCCTTTCAAAATGGCGATCATGCACTGCAAGTACTCCCACATATAGATGATCTACCTTGGATTACAATACTGAAGTCAGATCTATCAAAAGCTTTTTCACTTTTGTGCCAAAAGGGTATTCTTGGACATTGCCTACTGGATTTCAAGATGGCGTCGATGTAGCAGCTCAACGAAGCATTTGCGCATCGAATGACTATTACTATGTTACTTAGCAACTTGAACTGAATCTTGTCACAAATTTTCATGAAAATTCAACTCTCACGGTTTATGGACCTTCCTCGTCAGAGGTCTAGGCAAACTAAGAGATTTGAGTTGACCAGCCCAAACTGATGTCGATTGAGGCGATCCATGGAGTTGTATACTATCTTCTGAGCAGCAGTATTCCTCCTCCTGTTGTTTGATTCATGTAGTAACTTGTAGTAGCAGACCACGTGGTTTTGTTCATAAATGAAAAATGAAATGAAATCTTTGAGTTTTACGTCCCACGGTTATGCCGGTTAGGCTAAAGGAGACGGTGATAATGAGAAATGAATGAAATGGTGGAATGAAGAAAGTGGGAGGAAACGGGAGAACACCGAGAAAACCCACGCACATGGTGTTTGTCCACCACAAAGTTCACTTGGCGGGGGCTGGGATCGAACCCGTGACCCCAAGCACCAGAAATGAACGCTCTACCACTGAGCCACCGCGGCCCCATTTGTTCATAAGTGAAAACACATGTTGATGTTTACGAATATATTCACCTGTAGAATATTACATCATGGTCTTTTAATCTATAAATATGGTAGCATTAAGTGGTGTCTTTCAAAATGCCTCGTTTAAGTTGATAGCATGTGATAGTATGCTTCTAATAGATTGATAGTAATGGTTTCAAAATACTGCACTCTTTTGACTATAAACGGCTAGGACTGTCAGGTTTCTGTATACTGTTCTTTTGTAGATATGCTTGGACTAAATTGTAATGTGATCGTAACAAAAAATGGATTCGTACAATGCTAATATTATAATTCATTATAACAATCTACAGTATACTACCAAACATACTAGACGTATATTAAAAAGATTAATAATAAATAAAATTTTGATTAAACACATTATCGACAATTATCCGGGGAAAGACCTATTGTCAGGTGAATATTCTAAAGCAAATCACTTTATCTAAGGATTCTGTTATCGTCACATTTGTGGTAGCGGTTGCTCAACCGCCACGCCACGAATCTGTTAATGTCTTTTTCGCCCCTTTTATCCTAGCATTTCTTCGAACGCCATAGATCCGCAAGTGTCTTTGTTGTCCCTTTTATCCGAGCATTTCCTCGAACGCCGCGGATCCGTTAGTGTCTTTGTCGCTCCTACCATTCTTCATTTAACAAAAACCCTTCAGGTGTATAACGATGATATAAAAAACTATGTCATATCACATATAAGTGATGTTTGCCCATCCCACTTAAGTCATCTTTACATATGTTCTTGCACTATTTATATTTTATGCTTTTTCATTATGGTAAGATAAATGTTTTAGTTAAAGAAATAAGGAATTATTTTCAACGACAGGTGGAAATGTCGCACACAAATCGAGTTGAAAATCGGAATTATCCTTAATATCAACTGTAAATGGATTTTAATACTATAAAAGACATCTTTGTTTATGTCAAAATTTTGTGATCCTTAACCCTTTCCGGCACCTGGTATTTTGGGCTCTTTTTTAGGCTTTCAGTCAAGCAGCTACTGTATCGTCACTATTTATCCTAGGATCATGGTTCATACCTCATTCTCTTCAGAATAAAGCTGGCTTTCAAATGATACCAGTTGCATGCTCATACCATATACCAGGTGTGGGAAAATAATGTCAAAGGGAAAATTTCCGAGGGAAAAGTTTTTCTCGCACTTTGGGCCCCTCTGGAGCGACCCTGTGTGAACGTAGCCATATAAAAAAAAATCTGATAAATAGTACTTGGTATACTGAATGTGTGTGCCAAATTTCAAGTTTCTATCTTGAATACCAAGGGCGGCAGAAATTTTATCAGGAATTTCCACCATGCCCCATATTACCGTAAAACACCATGATCTCAGGTAAAAAATTTCCTGAGACATCCCTAATTACCGTAGGGTCATGTTTCGCCCATCATTCTCTTCAGCTTAGAACTGCCTTTCAGGCGGTATGACTCACGTGTCTCCATCATGTATCTAAGGCGGGAAAATGAGGAAAAACGGGATTTTTTGGGTCTAAATATCCTTTTTTGAAATTTTAGCCCCCCTGGACCCCCCTGTTTTAACGCAGAGATCTGAAAAAAATCTGGTAAATACTACAATTCCAACTTTCCAGGTGCAAAAGTAAGCCCGCCAAAAAAAATATACCGACAATGTCCCATATTCCCGTATACGGAGGGAGATTTTTAAACATTCCCTGAGACATCCCTAATTACCCTAGGGTCATGTTCCGCCCATCATTCTCTTCAGAATAGAACTGCCTTTCAGACAATACCATTGACTTGTCCCCATCATGTATCTAAGGCAGGAAAATCCAGTGAAAGGGATTTGATTTTTTGGTAAAAAAAATCCCTTTTTCAAGGTTTAGCCCCTCTGTAGCCCCCTGTTTTAACGCAGAAATCTGAAAAAAATAAGGTAGATACTACTCGGTGGACTGAATGTTTGTGCACAATTTCAATCTTTTATGTGCAAAAATAAGCCCGCAAAAAATAATACCGAAAATGTCCAAAATTCCCCTATACAGAAGTATATTTTGGTAAAAATTCCCTGACAGTTCCCTAATTACCCTAGGGCCATGTGTCGCACATCATTCTCTTCAGAATAGAACTGCCTTTCAGGCGGTATGACTCACGTGTCTCCATCATGTATCTAAGGCGGGAAAATGAGGAAAAACCGGATTTTTGGGTAAAAATATCCCTTTTTTCAACTTTTTGACCCTCTGGATCCTCCCCTGTTTTAACGCAGAAATCTGAAAAAAAAAATTGGTAAATAGTACTCGGTGGGCTGCATGTTTGTGCAAAATTTCAATCTTCTACGTGCAAAAATAAGCCCGCCAAAAATACTTTACATAACCCCCCCCCCAAAAAAAAAGTATTACACGAAAATATAAATTTTAGACTTATGACGTAATCAACTGCTATGTCTCGACGCAGGAAGGTGTGAAACCATACGTAATGTCTTCTACAATGCCTCTGGACTTGAAAAACAACAACAACAACAACAACAAAAAAAACCCGGACGAAAAAGCTCAAATAGGAGAGTTATAACGCAATGTACCATGAAACACCCCGTATGGTACAAATTGTACCATAAGATCCCCAAAGGGTTAACGCGCGGTCGTATCAATTAACCAGAAATCTAGAAAGGATCATAACAGTGCAGAAAAGCTCAAGGGAGAAGGATGGGAACTGTTCTTCAAATATTGGAAAAGAATCAGCTTCTATCTCGGAAACAAAACCTTCATCGACTGACGTGAGCTGAAATTCAGTGGTGGCATTCGGAGCATCAGCATTCGAATCAAAGCGCACTTTCCTTCAAACTTACCTCGCTATAGGGCTATTTTTGGAAGTAAACCTAACAACATTAGTACACTTGGGACGATAATTTAATGTTCTGCAAATTTAATCCGTGATGTTCTTTCCATATCTCAACTCATTGGGGAGATACAGAGCAAAAAAGAAAATATTGATCTCAAAATATGTCAGTTTTTAATGTTTAGGTTAAATTGTCCGAAAAATAGTTGGGTCTATCCAAAGCATGAATAGACAAAATCGTTAAGCACACCTTACAGATAAAATTGGAAAAAGAAATTCATTAATGTCTTCATTCGTTTTGGAGGTACGACCTTTTATTAGAGACACCCATTTTCTAGCTTCAGTAGAGGGGATGTACGGGAGGAACGTCTGCTCATATCAAGCGACCGGCGATATAGAAATGATCAGGATCAATGTTGCCAGATCAAGCAGTTGGAAAAGCAGGAGATTCGAAGATTAAAAACAGGAGAAAGCAGTAGACTCTTACAGTGGTGGCGTTTGAATGTAAATCCGGAATAAAATTTGCCATTATTAAGGGGGCAGTAGTCAAAACAAGCAGTCCAGAATTCATTTCCCATTAACTACGTTGAGCAAATAAAAGGGAAAGTCCCGATTTATATTAATATTATTTGATACACATGTGTGTGAAGTAAAATGAAGTGAAGAGCAAAGTGGAGTGGGAAAATGCCTTTTCATGCACGTAGCGATAACGTAGGTATATGGTACAGTCACACGTGATCGTGGCGTGAGACAATTTCTTGCTGACGATCGTGGAGAAATGATCTAAGCCACTCTTCCAACCCAAGTCCCAATCTAATCCCCCCAACACTTACTTGTAAATCTTACAGAAAGTCAGAATATAGACGAATCTTATAAAAGATGACGTACAGTTGTATTCTTTGGATTCATATTATATACAGTAAAGCTGTATAACTATATGCTCTACAGAGCTTTGTGTACTATAACAGAGAAATTTTATCTTTTTATGTGAGGAAACATTGAAAATTCAATATTAATAATAATATATTTCTTCAACTCCTCGAAGTAAGGAAAAAGCAGGAAATCGTTCACTTTTCATTTTCTTTCGCAGTAGATCAGTAGAACGTAGAAAAAGCAGAAGATCTGCAAAATCAGTAGATCTGGCAACACTGATCAGGATACTTAACTTGATGATTGAGGAACATCGGTTGCTTTAACTCTCTCGGGTTGAACAAAAACTAAGAATCAAGTATTCTGCCTCTAAATTATTCCGATCGTTAATACCTGATATTGAAATTTGTGATTTTGAAGAAGTAAAATTTCGTACTTATCATTTTGCGGCTCGTGTTTATGCTCTTACAGACATTATATAATTTTCCTCCCTTTTGTTAGAAAAACATAAGGGACCCGAGGGGGATATTTTCTTGTTCATAAGTGTTTTGTATAATAAACTATTTCACACAAGAGAGTTTCAATTGTTGTCACTCCATTTATCAATTTGTCCAGCGTCATCTCTGATGGAACTCACAATTATATTCTTTTCAATTACTGGTTCATAGAAGATTTGTCCTGAAAGTAATATCAGTGATTTTATTGTGACGTCATGGTACGTCGGACCACGGTTTAACAAGTGAAACTGGTAGTGGGGGAACCCAGCTTGTCAGCGCTCCGTCGCTCAGTGTGCTCCGAGCATCCGGAGAGTGAGGACGGGCCAGTTCCGTGAGGGTTGTTTTTTGATCTTGTGCAAGTGAAAATGCAGCGCTCCTTAGAACAAAGTTTCTCGATCAAGTTTTGAGTGAAACTTGGCAAGACCGCTACGGGACCTGTTACTATGATCAAGACTGCTTATAAAGAACATGCCCTGTCAGATCGGCAAGTTTTTCGGTGGCACAAGGCCTTTTTGGAAGGCTAGGAAGAGGTCGACGACGAGGACCGTGCCACACGGGCATCCATGAATCCATGACCAATGTGACGTGAGTGAGGGAACTGCTAAACTCAGACCGACGATTAAGCGTTCATCGGCCATTAAGTGTTCGTTTGGCCGTTAGTCATAGTTTGCCGCTTTATCCAGTGTAAAGAAAGTACGACTGAAGCCCATTTTATCCAGTGTAAACCTGAGCAGTGGAGCTATAGCCCCTGTAGTCCTCCCTTGGGTCCGCGCTTGTATATAAATGATGACCTCACTTTCCTTCGCTGAAAGCAATAGAGCTCTGCTGCCAGGTCGATACTTATGGAAATTACTGTTTTATATTCTTCTACCAGGTCTTCGATTTCATTCAAGATGCATATCAAACTAGATTATCTGTTCTCTAACAAGGAGAAGACAGACTTTGGTAAGTGAACTTCGGGGCCATTTTTTGCGAAGAGGTAGTGCACATTTAAAGAGTTAATATTACAAACTGGGAAAGCGCAATGGGCAAAAATAAGGGAGAAAAACCGTCTTCAAAAGTTTTCTACTCGCCATATATACTGTTCGACGCGCAAATTGATCAACTGTGCATGGCATATGCAAAGGGTACCGGGTTTGATTCCCTATCGAGTCAACCCCTGTTTTGTGTTTTGCTTCCACTAATAAAGTAACCATTCACCATATATTTATAATGAATAAAACAATAGAAATTTTAAAATCACTTGTAAAATCTTCCAATGCTCCATGTTAACTACCAAGCAAATTTAATCTATTCCGTAAATATACTGATATCACCGATTTCTCTGTAAATTTGGGGGGCCCATTCATAAAAAGTATATACCAAAATACATATTCATAAAAATACATTGGGCCCACATGAGCTTGGGGGCACGGGGCCCCCATGATCGGCGACAGTCGTTGTGTAATAAATGTTCTTGACGCTTCGTGTCTACATCTGTTACAGTGTGCGAATGCAAAGGAGTTGAGGTGGGAAATCCCCTTTGCTAATACTGAATTTTGCTATAACCAAAGCAGATTTCCCCCTCATTCCCCTTGTAATTCTCACACTGTTAACAGATGTAGACACGAAGCTTCAAGAACTTTTTTTTACATAACGACTGCAGTAACAAATAATATTTACGGAGGAGATTAAATTTTGTTCCTAGTTAACATGGAACATCAAAAGAATTTAGATGTTATTGAAAATATCTATTGTTTTATTCATTATAAACATATGGTGAATTAATATTTTACTTATAGTTACAAATGCCTAATTTATTGGTTGAAGCAAAAAAAAAACAAGAAAAAAAGGTTTGACTCGTACGAGAATCAAACCCGAGAATTTTCGCACTTGAGTCGCTTATCCGTATCACTCTGCCACGCGGTCACTTGATAAACTTGCTCGTCGTACGATATATGCGTCGAGTAGAAAACTTTAAGACGGTTTTTCTCCGTCATTTTTGCCTATTGCACTCTCCCAGTTTGTAATATTAACTCTTTAAATGTGTACTTCCACCTCGCAAAAAATGGACTGAAGTTCACTTACCAAAGTGTGCCTTCTCCTTGTAAGTATGATCTTAGAGATTTGACACCTCACCTTCTATCTGCATTTTAAATGAAAGAGGGGCTTGATAGAATATAAAATTATAGTCTAATTGTTTTCAAGTTTTTTAATTGGAATCAGTGACATATACCTTTATATAGAGGACAATATGTTAATAATTTTAGTGAAAAATTACTGTCCTTCTCTCATACATATTATATTTTTAAAATAGACATCCTACTTTCACATGCATCTTATATGAAAGAGGGGCCCAATAGTGCACTGGCGTAAATCCTAGGGGAGATGATGGGGACATGTCCCCTCCAACCTTGGAATTGAGGGGACTGTCCCGCCGAATAATCCGATTTGAAATGTGTTGTTTGGGGGGATGTGATGATTTTTGTCCGATTGCCACAAAGAAAACTGAGATGAAATTGATGTCCCCCCAGAATAAGCCTCAAATCTTCCCGCCTCCCAATGTTGAAGACAACTTTACTCCCCTGATCCTGAGCATTGTTTTTCACATAAATATTTTGAACATCGTTCAAAAATTAATTATAGGGGACGGTCTTACCCGTCCCCTTCAATTTTGAAGACAGATTCGCCCCGCTGCAATAGAGGCATATAAAATATTAATTTTCTTAAGTTTTGACTTGACACTACAGATATGTATATCTTCGTATTAAGGAAGTTGTATTGATAATGTTTCGAAAAATTACTATTTAGCTTTGTATATATTATACTTTGACAATAGAAGCTTAGTTTTATATATATTTTAAATGAATGAGAGAACCTCATATTAGAGCAAGTTTCGACTTGCCATAAAACGCACAACACACACACACACACACACACACACACACACACATAGGGTGGTCTTTATTTATATGGGAAAAATAAATTTAGGAATTTCCTTGGACGAACCTCCCAAAAATCGTTCCATATGGGGCGAAATTAAGCCAGGAGAAAAATTAGATCGATTGAATAATTTTAAATGGTGCCTCAACCATTTAATATTATTCAATGGAGCTAATCTTTATTCTGGCTTAATTTGGTCCCGTATGGAACCATTTTAGGGGGTTCGTCCAAAGAAGTTCAGAAATCAAAAATTAAGGACCACCCTAATATATATATATAGGGTGTATAATTATGACAAAACAACGGGTCATAGAACTGTGGCGACAGGCGGCACATAAAGAAACAGTACAAAGAAAGAGAGGGATTCTCAGCAATTTTCTGACGGATATATGGACCAACATAGGCGAAATGTAACACCTTGCTACATTGCATACGTCATGCTTTGATGGAAGCTGATAGCGTAAGCCTATTCAAGATGGGGCAAAAAAAAAAACATATTGTGTGGGTTTGCATACCAAAATGCAAGAAATACAGGCGCACAACAAAACAGCGATTGAACACTTTACATACAAAATAAGGAATCCATTAACATACACACAGGTATCAATATGCATAATAATCTCAGGGAGTGGACACACATATTTCAAATACTGCCACGCAGTAAACAAAAATCAATTGATTGTAGACTGTGTTGAAACTGTCCATCATTCATCTCAATACACTAATGATACCGACGAAACAGGTTTTTCTCGTGCTATGAAACACACCTTGCGTGTCAAAAATAAGCGCTGTAGCTGTGACAATTCGGGCAATTAGATTATGGGCTGCTGGAACAGAAGTTTCGTACACAAATTGTTTCATCTCTCTCACAAAGATATCAAGCGGTGTAATGTCAGGCGAGCGAGGTGGCCATAACATAGGTCCACCCCTGCCAATGCAGTCCAAAAGTTCCAGTAAGATCTCATGGATAAATGTGAGGTACGTATCAACACGAAGGTGGTTAGGCAACACGATTAGGTGGTTGTTTAAAATGCCGCACCACACATTGACTGCAAATCTGTGCTGATGGTATAGCCCTACACCAAATTGGTATGTGGATTTTCCGCATCCATACATGACTGTTGTGACTGTTGCACACACAAGTCTTGGTAAATATTGCTTTGTCGGTCCACAAAAGCACAGTTGAAAGTTCGGAATGGCGATAGTTTGACATAAGTACCATTGGCAAAAGTCCAGAAGGCAATAGCTCATATACTGTCTTACAGTTGAATGGGTGTTGGACGTGCCACAGACTCATATGACTGGCGTGTAGTGTCTGAGCCACATCGCGTGTGCTGGATTGAAGACTGACCAGAATTGCCGCAAAAACTTTCTGTTTAAACCTAACAATTCGTACATCTCGAATTCTTCCAATGTTCCTTTGGGTTCTGAGAGATAATGTTTCTCGAAGACGAAGATCAAGCCATTCGAAAAATACGTGCGACGGTACTCGTCGATTAGGAATCCTATCACCAGTGGCGTATTTAGGGGGGTGGCTTCCGGGCTTAAGCCCCCCCGAAATCTTACTTAGTATAGTAAAGTAAATGAAATATCTTGCAAAATTTTCACATTTCCAGGCAAAGCCCCCCCCCCGAAAGTTAGCAAAGCCCCTCCCGAAACAAAATCGTAAATACGCCACTGCCTATCACTATACAACCACCTCGTCTCTCGGCTATTATCCCTTGCTTCCCCATACATGAGATGCATATCAGCCAACTAGGATAGTTGAAATGTGTCATCCTGGCCACAACGTGATATAACACACAACAACTACCTCAGTTAATACCAGAGCACTGTCTTCCAGTTGCTGTATTCTTTCAAATCACACGCTCCACAACTGCCCACTTAACTCAGGAAGGTAATTTGATTTATCTTGCAGTCTACCGCATAAACACTGCCTGCAAAGCGAAGCACTGCAAGCGTCACACAAAACTAGCTGGTTAAGACCTCTATTGGATTGCCTACAAACCTTCTGTACCTATGGTGTGCTTGATACAAATTAGAAACAAAACACTGCTCCTTGTTTTGTCTGCTCGGTGCTCATCTACAGGAGACTTGCTTGTGGATTGGTAGTACTCCGTCGCCTCCCTAACCCCGAAATGTATGTAAACACGTGCATTGAAAATGATGGTGTTCCTTCAAGCATCTTATACATGATGAAGGTACCTCATATTATGCATATGTCCCTTAATTCACCCACAAACTGACTATGAAAGGTGACGGCAGGTGATGAAAGGTGACCCTCATTTATTTGAATGCTCTTTATGACATTGCAGCAACCTTGACGATGCCGGCCAGAGTATGGAAGGTAGAACGTCTCGTCCTCGCATTGCCTAGTGTGATGAGAAACACTGCAAAACCCGGTCAGATTTGCCGCCAGAAGGCATTGAACGCCGCCGTACCGACTGGAAAAATGTTTTTACCCAACTGATAATATTCTTGCTATTGCAATCAGCATACCATAATGTGTAATATTTGTACTTCTATCACTGCGAATATGGTTAATTACATACTCCATGTACGCATCTAATTCTTCCTGCATGTGGGTATGCAACCCCGCACATCAGGTTTCGTCCGACATCTTGAACCTGCTTACGCTATTAACATCTGTCACAGCATGACGTACGTATTGCAGCCAAGCCGTACATTTCGCCTATTTTGGTTCAGGTATTAGTCAGAAAATTGCTGGGAATTCCTCTCTCTTCCTTTGGGGAATCCCTTGCGACTTAGTGTACACAATCAATTACAGCACCTTTGGATGCTATACGTACTGTTTCTTTGTGAGCCGTCTGTCACCGCAGTTCTATGACTCGATGTTTCGCCACAATTCGAAGTAGACGTTCATTTCTTCACACTTTCGGATGTCCGTCAGGGGCGGACTGGCCCACCCTGCTACCCTGCAAATGCAGGGTGGGCCCCCTCCACTAATTTTAAAAAGATGTGCTCAATTAAACCTACCAGCATCAAAAATATGGCAGGGTAACTCCCGCAAACTTGTGTTTTGCATAAAAAGAAAAGACGTAAAGTTAAACTTTCATAAACAGACCTTATTCTTCTTCACGTTTATCGACTTGAAAAGGTTCCGTCTATGAGACAATCCGGCTCTGAAACATTGTGGGGTTTGTGATACAGGAGCTGTTAAAAACGAGCACGTTAACTACTACCGTACTTTTTTAATATAAGAAACACAGTAGATTCCAGGCTGTTATTGGATTTGGATACCATTGCCTACTCCGGTCCTTTTACAAGCCGGCGAGTGGCGATGTTTTAAAGAAACAATAGTTTCGTAGATATTGTTACTTTGGAAAGTGGAGGTGGAGCCGGAACGCTTTTGAACTGCATTGTCCTCAGACCAAGCTTCGAAGAAAGAAATCGGATCAGGTTTCGTTGTTTTTTTTTTCAGTGTGGTAAAGCGAAAAGAAATTAGTCGCCACTATCAACGATTGTTTTATACAAACCTCAAACAATTACTATGAAATTGCTGCCCTCGGCTCGTGTTTTATTTGTATACTACATCGAAGAGCAAATCCGATAGCAGCAGTTCAATTATTGGAACACCAGTTACGTGTCGTTTGTCGTTGAAGACAGATGTGGTTGTGTCAGTATGGATGGTAGGAGTGATTGTAAGATTACTGTAAAGAAAAAATATGAAAGTAGTGCTAAAAAGCGAGAACACAAACGAAGATGTGATTTACAAAAAGCTGCATCTGACCCAAAACAACGTAGGCTATTTGAATCTGTGAAGCCCCAAGAAACAAATGAGTGTGATGTGATTCATTCGAGTACTGCAGGACAGTTGCCAGGTATTTTTTGTTTTTCTGTGTAAGGTGTTTATAAATTATAATGTATACACCACGTCTTTGTATGATTTCAGTCAATTGTAGCTTATTTTTTATGGCTATTTTTACTTGAAATTACACAACTTTAACAGGCGAACACGAAATTAACTGAACTGTTTGCTGCCGCGTAGTGCTTTCAAATGGGCCAGATCAGGCTTTCATGGGTCAGGGGTCGAGTCAAGCCTGCTTGAGACACGGGTCGGGTCAGGTCACCTACGCTAGGGTCAGAGCTGCTCTAACCACACGTCGGCTCGGGTCTCCTTTCTTATGCGCCTTTTCGGCTAAATCATTCTCGGGTCGAATGGAAATGCAAACCTGCAAGACAGTATAAAGTGTGTCTAGTTAGTGCACTGCACCTGCTTCACGAATTAAATCTTTATGGTCCACTATATCCATCGTTGTATAAAGCGTATAAGTATGTTCTAACTCTATCATGTACCCAAGTATCATGTGAAAGAATTTTCTCGATTATGAAAGTGATCAAAAATCGGTTGCGTTCATCGCTTGGACAAGATTTGTTGGAAGACTTTATTCTTTTATACATAGAAAGATCATATACGTTTGATTACGACAAAGTGACTGACGATCTTGTATTAGCTCCAAAGAATTAAGTAGATATTTGAAATTGTGAGTGTAACTGGGGCACAATGAAGATATTAATATTAGGATACATCTCTGGCATTCATATTAATATTTTATTATATTAGGTTACCCTATGCAATTCAGTAGAAAATTTCAACCAATTTGACACTAGAACTGATTTATGAGGAAAGAAACTTACATTATTTGTCAGTGCTTTAATTATTTAGTGTTGAGATTAGTTGGCTTGAGATTAGTTTTTTCTTATTGCACATGTATATATTTTGGGTTTTCTAAAACATGACATTCATTTGTTTAATTAAATGATTTAAATTCATTACATAAAAACAATAGCACTATATAAATAACTGAAAGCACAAATTCCGGTATGCATATTTGCGGATCCCAAACGTTTCCGCATATCCTCTGATCTGATTGGTCGATACAGATGCTATATCACAAGACATGATCTACATATAGCACAAAGTAAACAAAAATTGTTGTCGGCTCTGGAAGCCGAGTGGTCTAGCGTAACATGCTAGTAACGAAAATGTTTTTGGCGAGGGTTCGAATCCTGCTTACGGACAGTTTTTTTTACTACTTTTGAAAATGTTTATAACACTTCTTTCGTTAAAATAAGATTAAAAATAATATTCAAAAAGTGATTTAACGATCATTGTTTTAAAATTTTCATTAAACTTCTTTCATTAAAATAAGTTTGCCCTTGTACTATATAGATCCACAGCAAATGTAGTAGTAGTAGTAGTACGTTTGCCCTTGTACTATATAGATCCACAGCTAATGTAGTAATAGTAGTAGTAGTAGTAGTAGGAACGGGTTAGAAGCCCCGCAGGGGTTGTTTGGATTATGTTCTCGACATCAAATTGGCAAGAATGCTGAAACGTTTGGGATCGGCAAAAATGCTTCCGGTATTGTGTGTGTTTACAATAAAAAATAATAATGCCAATTACACACTGTATGAGTTACTATTAAAATGTTCCTACTTCAGGTTTTTTGTAATTAAAGTTTTTTTTCTTTTGTATGAATATATGGGATACTATTTATGGGTTTGAAGATGGACTTTTATATGTAATACATATGAAGAATGCCAAGTACATTTTTTACATTTTTATACAGTGGGCCCTCTTTTCAGTTTAGCAGGGTGGGCCCTATGGTTGCCAGTCCGCCCCTGATGTCCGTAACTCCGGATAGATACAGTACTATACTTTGTGTTACATACACACTGTGCAATTATTATCTATAGCATTACATGCGAGATTTTTTTTGTTATGCAATTCTACATACTTAATTAAATTTAGGAATACTTTTCCTTGATTTCATTTCCAGAATCACCTCCCAAATGTTGTAAACAACGAGGTATATATATACACAGAGTGTTTCCGTGATGCTGTGCAAAGCTCAGAGGGGTGAAAGATTATGCCAAAAGAAGCCATTTAAGGATAGGAGCGCGTGTCCGGAAATGCGTCGTTTTCGAGATAGAGGTCGCCGACAACTTGTCGCAACGCTTCAAAAATAGCCATAACTCGAGAAGGAAATGTAGGATTGAGGTCCGGTTGAAGGCAGTGTGCATTATTTTTACCTTCATTCCATTTTTCATTAATGTTGGAGCGGATTGAAAGCAGAGGCTGAGCAAGGGTAGCCCTCAAAGAAATATAGGATATTTTGAACATCTACAACAAACATGCGACGAGAAATTCGTAACTGTATTCATTACAGATGTTTTGGATAGCCATTATGCCATTCGCTTAATTATGAACTTAACACAGTAGTATGCTGTGAAAGAAAGAGGTACGTACCTGCTGATGACTGTGCATGTGGGAAAGTCGTAGAGGAAAGGTGGGCAATCACAAAAGAAGGGATCCGAGGTGAGGAACTTCTACTAGAGCATGCGACAGCACACAAGTTACACGGTAGGCGTGTCAAAGAAAGCCATAGCAGGACGGCAGTAAATGTACCACGCAGACATGGAGTGCGCCAATAACCACGCGTTCGAACAAGAGGTGCTTGCACGTGTGGATTAGCAACCTTTAACAAGCACTCGGGCCATAGCACATTACAAGGGTGTGGCACACAATACTATGTGGAAGGTATTACATGAACATCAATTGCATTCCTACCATCCATAAATAGTGTAAACACTGAGTGCAGCTGATTTCGACTCTCGTGTTGTATTTTGTTAATGGCTTGTGCAGCGCTGTGTGGCCGATCCTCAGTTTCATGCCTTGGTATTGTTCACTGATGAAGCCCGTTTTACCAGAGATAGTGTGTTTAATAGTCGTAATAGTCACGTGTGGGCCGCCAAAAACCCTCAAGTAACAGTTGTACGGATCCATCAAAACAAATTTGCTGTGAACATGTGGGCAAGCATCATTGGTGACTATTTACTGGGCCCCTATCTTCTTCCTTCATGCATAACTACAACAGTGTGCTCGGTGTTTCTGCAATATACGCTTCCAGAACTATTAGAAACTGTCCCGCTTGTTGTTCGACAGCAGATGTGCTTTCAGTATGACGGGCGCTAGCCCACTTTGCTGCTGTTGCTCGTGCTTATCTCGATGAAACATTCCCAGATAGGTGGATCGGACGAGAGGGTCCTGTTGCATGGCCCACTCGTTCGCCGGGCCTCACTCCCTCTGATTTCTTCTTATGTGGCTACATGAAAATCTTGTCTACGATACTCCTGTAGAGAGCGAGGAGGACCTCCTGTCAAGCAGCCGTGCTACCAGTGATCATCTGAACTAGTCCAGAGATATTTGCGCGTGTTTGACAAAGCTTTGTCCGACGCTGTTATGCATGCATCGACTCCAGGGGACGTCATTTTGGACATCTACTGTGAAATGGCACATAGTAAATACAGTCTCTATGTACAATACCTTTACGATGTTTGCACAGTAGAATTTATTTGGCTTTGTCTTAGAGTAGTGTCTAAAGACTTTGTTCTGTGCTGTATGCCAAAAGTATTCGCCTTCTTTTTGTACTATACCCAAGGGATTTTGCAGCCATCCTTCTTTGTAGTGTCATTTTACTTCCCTGCACACATATGACGTCCTACACCGAACCAGCTTCTCAGAATCATTTGTGTTCGTCTGCGCGGGCCGACCTGCTACGGCTTTCACACTCCTACCGTGTAATTATTGTACTGTAGCATGTGCTAGTTGTAGTTCTTCACCTTGGATTTCTTCTTTTGGGCTTGCCCACCCTCTCTCTCCATCTTTCTCCAGTGCACAGTCATCATCACGTACGTACCTCTTTCTTTCACAGCATACTACTGTGTGCAGCTCATAATTAAGCCAGTGGTATCATGAATATCGGAAACATCTGTAATGAATACAATTACCAATTTCTTGTCTCATGTTTGTTGCAGATGTTAGAAATATCCTATATGTCTTTTGGGGCTACCCTTGCGTCGCCTCTACTTTCAATCCATTCCAACATTAATGAAATCTGCAGATAAAAATAATGCACACTGCCTTCGAACGGAAACTTAATCCTACATTTTCTTCTCGAGTTATGGTCACTTTTGTACCGTTGCGACAAATTGTCGGTCGCCCCTATCTCCAAACCGACGCATTTCTGGATACTATTCCTATCCTTAAATTGTTTTCTTTGGCTCCTGTTTCGTCCCTTTGAGTTTTTCACAGCATCACGGAAATACCCCATATATATTTGTACGGGGTGTCTGTGTTTGTACGTATAGACATATCTTTATATTAGAGAAATGTGTTGATTACATTTCTGAAAAAAAAAAACTGTCATATTCTCGTGCATACCATACCTACAGTAAATACCTAGAGAATAAACAGTTCATTTCTGTATACATCTTAAGTGAAAGAGCGGACTCCGTAGATAATTATAAAATGATAGGTTTATTAAGTTTGAACTTGGAGTTACATTGTTTAATACGAAGGAAAGTGTTTTGATAATTTTTAGAACAAATACCGTTCTACCGTCCTGAATATCATACTCACAGAAGAGACACCTCACTTTTATGTGCATCTTAAAGGAAAGAGAGGACGAGGTAGAAGATTATATAATTATAATTTTCGTAAGTTTCAACTTGGCACCAGAGATATGTAGCTTTATATCGAGGGAAATAAGTTGATGATTTTTCCAAAATTACTGTCCTATCCTCGTATACATCGTACTTAGAGAATAGATAGCTCATATGTATCTCAAAGGAAATAAGGAGTTCGGTACAACGTTATTAAATGATAGGTTTCTTTAGTGTTGACTTGTCATTAGAGACATATATCTTGAAATGAAGCAAAACGTGTTGATAATATTTCGAAAAATAACTGTTCATTCCTCGTACACATAATTCTTAAAGAATAGGCAGTCCACGTTTGTAAGCATCTTAAATGAAAGAGGGCTCCGGTAAAAGAATAAAAAATATTAATAAGTTTCGACTTGGCACCAGAAATATATAGGTTGATATATAAAAGACAATGCTTTAAAATTTTAAGAAAATTACTGTTCTATCTTCGTTCATATTATGCGAAATCGACAAGTTTCTGGAAGTATAAAAATAATAATATTCCAATGTTTTTGACTTGGTACCAGAAATATATAGCTTTATATAGAAGAATATGTATTGGCAATATTTGTTTGTCATTTGTAGGTGCGCGTATCATCCTTAGAGAATAAATAGCAGATTTTTTTGTCTATATGCATCTTATATGAAATAGAGTCTGGCAGAAGACTATAAAATGATAATCTTTATAAGTTTTCACTTGACACCAGAGATATATAGTTTTAAATGAAGGAAAATATGTTGATAATATTATGAAAAATTACTATCCTTTCCTCGCACATATCATACTTAGAAAATAGACAGGCTACTTATATATGCATCTTAAATGAAGAAAAAGACTTCGTGGAAGAATTTGGAATAATTACATTCTCAAGTTTTGACTTGGAAGCAGAAGTACCTTCATCACTTTACAACAGCATATAAGATTATTAATAGATACTGGGAACCCTGTATATTTTATAGTTCTGGGAACTCGAAAGTCTGCTAACATCACTGCGGTTATTTTGAAGAGACCTTGAGAATTTGCTTCTTTTTAACTAATTTTTAATAATCAAGATTAGAATATCTTAATATACACCAGAAAAAGTTACCATTAAACTTAGGCCAAACTTCATAATGATAAAAAAACAAATACCGTTAAAATACGGTAAAGTAAAATAAATAAGATAGTTTATTGTACATGTATTTTTTACGATGGCAATGACGGAAAATGCAACTATTAAATACAAAGTTAAACCACAATGGGGCCAGTAGTGTCATTTCAGGTTTTTCCGGGGGGAAGAGTTAATATTGTTCACTGTCATTAGAGTTTCATGTGTTTTTTTTCTTTTTTTCTGTATATTAGTATACAATTTTCTAAAATGCATAAATGTCTCTAAACCTCCGGGAGCCCTTCACAAATGACGCCCCTGAATGACTTACACTTTAATGTTTGGTATAAGCTATTACACAACGTAAAAACATTGATCTCAAACTACCAAAATTTAATTTGCGAATGTACGAGGGACTCGTATTTCTTAAATGACGATTTTGTCAAAAACAACTCGTCCTGTAATCCGGTAAACACGGAATATACTTTGCAACTTTATACCAAATGTGACCAATAAATACCTTTGCCTTTTCACATACTGTAGGAATAAATAAGACATGACAACTTTGACACAAGATACAGGACTATTCAGACTCTGGAAGACGAACAGTTTGACGTGTTGTTCCATCTTCTACACTCACCAGAATTCAAAACCTCTGATTTTTTTCATCTCTTCCCAAAGTGAAGTCTAATTTATCATCGGATGAACATAACCCGTCAGCTGATGCTGTCATTGAGTGTTGTTGCAAGTGGTGTGTGTGACCATTAGGATCAGTCATTTTACCTCGAAGACATATTAAAGCTAGAGAAGTAATGCTAGAGTAGTAAAGCTAGCTACAATGATACTTGTATTTCAATCCTTACTTGTATTTGTGGGTGTCCCGACAAAACGTACCATCGACAAAACGTACCACTTGAATTTTCGCGACAAAACGTACCACTTTTGACGACCTGTCATAAATGACAACCTATCATGGATTAATTAAAGCATTTCTGATATTTATTCCACGACAAAACTACCACTTATATAAATTACAACCTGTCATGGACTAATTAAAACATTTCGGATATTTAATCCGCGACAAATCGTACTACTTCATGTTAAGAAACTACTTCCTCATTTATAGGTAAAACAACGGCAGTAGAAAATTGAGAAGAACGGACAAATAATGAATGTATCGAGTTGTCAAAGTGCAGAAATTCATTGGTAAAAGAGGGCTCATTTACAGAGGAAATGTAGCAGCCTATAAACTGAAAGACACAGCTATAGACCATGGACATTTTTGGATATTATTCCTTTCTTAAGCAAATTTGATCTTCCGCTTGAAAGTATTTTAGATAAGGTCACCGAGAAGAGTAATATATGAGGAAGTAAGCAGGATAGTGGTCGCATAACTTTTACTGAACACGGTGAATTATGTTTTGAATGCTATCAGCACACTTATCAGAGAAGATATTTCGAAAGAAGTCTCTCAAGCTTCAATATTTTCTGTTCTACGAGGGCCATCCGGAAAGTGGTACCCGTTTGTGCAATAAAGACACAGTAGTATATATTAATAAATATACACATTTTTATTGGAAAGAGCATACTTTACACTACTTCTCCACATAATCACCAAACAAATTGAGGCATTTGTCATACCGTGTTACGAGTTTTTGTATTCCAGCGTCATAGTCCTCCGCCGCCAGCGTATTGAGATACGTAGTCACACCTCGTTTAAGATCTTCATTGCTGTCAAATCTTTTTCAAACCAGAAAGTCTTTAAGCTTCGTAAAGAGATGAAAATCCGAAGGGGCCAAGTCCAGGCTATACGGTGGATGGTCGAAGGTTTCACACATGAATTGCTGCAGAAGTTGTTGTGTTTTACGCAGGTGCATGGGCCTGGCATTGTCATGAAGCAGAATGACACCTGTAGACAACAGACCTCGCCGTCGATTTTGTATTGCCCGCCGTAATTTCTTTAATTTTTCACAATACGCATTAGCATTAATTGTGTCTCCATGGGCCATAAAATCAATGAGCAGTACATCTCGTCGATCCCAGAATATGGTTGCCATGAGTTTCCTGGTGGACGGAACTGTCTTAAATTTTTTTGGTTTGGTTGGTGAATGAGCGTGATGCCACTCCATGGACTGTCGTTTACTCTCAAGTGATGCATAACAAACCCATGTTTCGCCCCTGTAATGATGCGATTAAGGAAAGAGTCTCCTTCATTGGAATGACGTCCCAGAAACGTCAGTGCTGCAGCCATACGCTTGATTTTGTGCTCATCTGTGAGCATGCGAGGGACTCACATTGCACAGATTTTTGAATAATGCAGATGGTCTTTGACACTTTCATGAACAATTGTTCGAGACACATTAGGAAAATGTTCACAGAGTTCATTAATTGTGACGCGCCGATCGTTCCTCACGCATTCGTCTACTGACCTCAGCAGTTCGTCTGTAATGACAGATGGTCTCCCTGAACGCTCCTCGCCGTGTGTGTACTCCCCCTCCCCAGGTTGAAGCTGCGGCACCAGCGCCGAACAGAGGACTCGTCCATCACATTGTCTCCATACACCTCCTTTAATTGGCGATGAATTTCACAAGGTCGAACGTTTCGTGCATTAAGAAATTTAATCACGGCCCTCACTTCACAACTGGCGGGGTTCTCAATTCGTTTAATCATTATAAACGAGCACAGACACAATACAGGCACTGCTAGCGTCACGCAACCTCACACAAAGCAGGCAGACAAGCCACTGACGCGGTCTGACCTTGCCTAGCGGCTCCCCGAGTCGTCAGCGCTTCATGCGGTGGAAACCGGTACCATTTTCCGGATGGCCTTCATATTAGACACTACTCAAGATATAGTAGTTTCAGGCCAGTGCTCTGTTGTATTACGGAGTATTGTTGTCATCGTAAAATGCATATCTACCACAGGCCAGTGTCTTCGCGGTTTACTGCTGGAAATTCTGCAGAAGTTCAACCTTGATATTAAGAAGTGTATTTGAAATTCAACCGATGGCTCAAGTAACATGCAATTACAATATTCGGATTTTTTCAATTCACCTATGATCAGTTACACGTGTGTTTCAGTTGATTTTGAGTTTAACGGCCCTTTTAGCAGCGAGGCTATATGAGATGGGACATACTGATTTACGGGAAATCCGAAGCACATGAGCTCCCGCCGGGAATCGAACCCAGGTCTCCCACGACAAAGGCGCATACGCTAACCGCTTAACTACTAAAAAACTCAGTTACACGTGTGGTGTTACGCTCATATACTCAATCATGTCATATGTGATCCGACAAAACATTGCATTGATTCTGTGTCATTTTTCTGCTGAATGACTGTGCGATATTTATGCGTGAGTCTTATCAGCGAATGTACATTTGGAAGATCAAATGTTAACAAGGGCGTCTTACAGTTATTGTGGAAACAAGATGGTAGAAAACACACTGTTTTTCAGAAAAAAAGTTTCGTCATTTTTCGAACCCAAAAAGTGCTTTGTATATAGAGTTGACCATAACAATTAAGAAAATTGCTTCTACAGAAAATATCAAACCCAAAGCTAGGTGTAAAGCGAAAGGATATACAAAAGATCTCAAGTTCAAAACAATTCGGACAGCAGAAAAGGTCCTTAAGATATTTCAAGTGACGACCTCTCTGTCAAACTATCTCCAAATAGAGGGTGCTGCTAGTGTAGTCCTATCAGATGGTGCAGACTACTCTGTTCCAACTGAAAAAGTAGAGAGATGATTTTGAATTCGTTAAGAATGCAGCATTAAGCTTAGCAGAATGGGCCAATAACAAATTTGAAGACTTAGAACGTGGTTTCTTTTTTTTTATTATTGACCTGACGAAAATTCGCCTTCAGAGATGGACAAAGATTTTTCCTGTGAATATGAAGATGAAGCTGCTTCTATCCAATGACCAGGTACTGCATCGAATCATTCAACACACTATTGGACATGGTAGTTTCGAGTATTTCTTCAAGATTCAAGAAGCAATGTACTTTTTGGATTATTTGGACCCTAGCCACTTCAACCAAGTAACAGAACTTCCAGACGTGCCTTTCGATAAACTTAATATTTTCTGAAAAACTTCAGTTAAGAAGTTTTCAAGGATACTATAAATGTATTCTCTTGGACTTTTGAAGGACGTGGATATCTTTGAATGTCAGTCATGATGATGAGCACAACCAAGGAAAAATGACTGTGCTGATCGTGCTAATGATTCAGAATTAGGAGAAAATACATTTGTTTACAAGGAAACTGAATGCAAAACGTGTTGCAAAATTGTCCAATGTGCTGCTTTTTGATTTTGCAGAATTGTATTATAATTTGTGCAGTAATACTTATCCAGGTTTCCAGCATACAAATTTTTATTGACTTTGCCCGTAACTCAGGTAACATGTGAAAGAAATTTTTCAAAATTGAAATAAACTGAAATACATTAAAAATAGGCTAACGAGTACCATGTCTCAGGAACATTTGAAAACATTTTGTTGATGTCTATTGAAAAAGATTTGTTAAAAAATATTTCGAATACAAAAGTGATAGATACAGTAGCATCAGAAACTAGTACATTAAAACATCTGCTAATTTTGTAATATAGTATACGTTCTCCTTAAACTTCATATAATATTTTGGACAATTCAGAATAATATACTAATGAAACAATAGCAGGTTTTAATTGTCAATTGTTAATATTTACTGTAGAAAGAAAACTGTGCAATTGTTTTGTGACATTGAGATGCTGGTGGCCCTTGTGGGAGAAAGCGCCCGCGCCCCTCTAATAATGCCTATCCGTCTCTGGTCCAAAACCTGGATAAAGTGTGATGGAAATCACCAAATATTCAAATATTGCATGTGTAATATTCTTGTTGGTCTTGGTCTGGCCAGAATCTTGCAGGTACGGTCTTGGTGTTGCGAGAATCTTGCAGGCATGGTCTTAGTCTTAGCCTTAGTCTTAGTCTTGGTCTTGCATCGGTACTTTTCTCAGCACCAATCTGTTCAACTGTTTTTACTTCTTCTAACCAACAACAGTATATCTCTTTCCTTCTTTTCTTCGAACAAGTTAGAACATAGTCATAGTCATAAGATTATATATAGGTTTACAATCATTAAAGGAAAACATTAAATTATACCATATGACAATATTCAAATACATGGAAATATTCATAAGTAATAAGGAAATATATTTAATAATAAGTATGAAAATTTTAAATGTTAAAAATAATCCGAATTTATAATAGAATTATTTCGTGACATTTTGGCCACACGTGGAGATCATGCAACATTTCCTGTCTTACATCACACACGAGCTCGGAACAAAACCGTTGGAGTATAGCTGTTTGCGAGATTCGGGATCAGATTTTTATATCAGTTAATCAAAATAATTCTTGTTTCTCTAGAGCAGTGATAAACAAAGAGCAATACAGTGGACGGCACGTACCTTCAGGCTTAGTAGTAATGTCCTTCAGCATCTAACACCTTTCGCCAACGTTCCTGCAGCTACACAATACCCTATGAAGCCCATGAGTGCGTTCTGCAGTTCTCCCTGGAGCGGATGATGCCAATTTATAACGTAAGGTCCACAGTTCATACATTTATATAAACAAGGTTACTGATTTATCAAAATTCGTATAAACTCTGTATCATGATATCACCTTTTTATTATAGTACGTAACAAATTAAACTTGTACACTTCTTAAAAAATATACATGTAGTTTTCACAAGATGGATTCTTTGTTATATATTATTTATTTTTCGTTACTATCACAACTAAACTCACATCGTCAACTCACTATCATAACAAAATATCATCGCCTAACAACATAAAAGAAATTACTTCTATTTCTCTTTTCTTCTTCCTTTGCTGAACAGCTTTGTGCATATTTTAAAAGTACATTTTGCCCATAAATACAAATAAAGGTATAATAAAAATGTTATTGACACCAGATTCAAGATTGAACTTTGGAATCATTCGGGGTTAGATATAGTTCCCATTCCTATTGGTCATTCATTTTTACAACTTTTAGCTGCTACCAATTGTTACTGATTTCGGATATTTTTCGTTTCATTTTATAAACTACATGCTTTACAATAGCTTTCCAGTTATGACTTGTTACAATTAAACTAATTATTCTTCCTTAGTAAGTAGTGAATCACCCTAAATTCTTAATGTTTGTTTGTCTTTAACTTCTTTAATTTATCTTGTTCTTAATTAGTAATTGCGGACAATAACATTGTTGTTTTCATGAAACTGTATAGGCCAGCCAAATGTGATTTTTCCCTTTGGACCCTTTCTGGAAAAATTTGCTAACCATAGAGATTACTTTAAAGGTAACCAAGGAAGTTCTGTCGCTTTTTCACCCTCCACGTTCGAACATCGATATGTCATCTAAGACGTATCTGGAAGATCAAACATAGTCCACATCAGCATCGACGACGTTTGAAAACGTTCTGAAAGGCTACGGATTCCATCGCCCTAGAACGTGGTGGACCGCAAAGCGACAAAAGTATCAATTGCATTTTGCACCTCAACTAGGGATTTGAACTGGCTTCCTCTAAGGTGATTGTCCAAGGAATGGATCACGTAAGAATCGGAAGGTGCAATGTTCTAGAAGTATGGCGGATGCAATACTATTTTCCATCAAAAGCATAGAATGGTGTTCCGGGTTATCCTTGCCACGTGGGGCTTTGCGTTGTCCTGTAACACGAGTACCCTTTTCGATTCAGAAGTGCTGGCTTCCGAGCTTTGGGTTTTTACTTAAAAGCGGCTCAATAATTACAGTACACAGTTGCATTGATGCTCTGATCATCTGAAAGCAGTTCCCGATGCACGATGCCGCGGGAAGTCCACCAAACACACAGGAAGACTTTCTTCTGGTACAGTGCAGGTTTTGATTGTTTTGGAACCGGTTCATGGGATGCTAACCAATGATGACGGAGTCGTGGAGCTTCCTACGGGACCCACTTCTAATCACATGTCAACACCCTGTTCAGAACTGGTTCCTTTCTCACAAGAGACAGCAAAGAAACAAAGGTGTCTGCTCCCTTTGTCTTCCGGCCGGAATCAAATCATGTGGGACCCATCGACCCAACTTGTAGTGGTTCTAAAGTTGATGGAGGTGCTGCCGAATTGTCTCTCCACTCACACTGAATTGTAGTCCAAGTTTCCCACATGTCTGGTCACTGTTCAAATCAATTGCTGCCTGAAAATCTTCAGTTTGTACATGTGTTGTTCTTGCAGCACATGGTTTGTCTTCGAGTGTTTCTCTACATCCTTAAACTTGTTAAATCACCACTACACTGGCCACATAGTCACGACGCCCTCGCCAAAGGCCTGGCATATCTTCCGCCAAGCTGAAGAGGCATTTGATCCCAGCTTGAACTCGTACAGCACAGCATACACGCCCTTATCACGTTCTGTGGAGGTCCCATGTTCACTCTGTCCTTACGCAAGTTCATGGTGTAACTGAACTGCCAGAACCAGGTATTATGTTGGATATACCCACACTAACAGCTGACCATCATCCTATCTCTATTCGCATTCAACTCACGGTGTGAGGGCCAATTGAACAGAGATATCCACAAAAAGCTACATAACGTTCTTGGTTACCTTTATAGCTTACATTTTTCGTTCAGCCATTTGGTTACATTTTAAACAAAATTTAAGTTTGATAGACAGTGAGACATTATTCTGATGAAGAATTGTGAATCATCGATTTTTCCATATTAATCTCTCTAGCTATGCGAACTCTAGACGATTATGCTTGAATAATTTTTGACGTGCTCTTCGAAGGCAATGAGCCTCCTTTATAGCATTTACCCTTCAGTTGCCAAAAACTCATCACATAATTAATCGATTGTCTTACATAATGGAACGATTATTGAACATATTGCATATAATGCCAAAATAATCGATTTACTTTGTACGGAAATATACCAGAAATATACTTGTGTCCTCTCACTTTGATTCGCTATTTCAGACATTGTTGACTAGAGCTCTACGTTGGCTTAGACAATCAAGTCCCAATTTATACTACATTACACCAAACTTATCAGGTGTCTCATTTGCTTCTGTACACAATCACAGGAGGAGAGTCTGTAAAATGTGCTTTGAATGTTGGAATCTCAGGGTATCTAACCCAATGCTTAAAGTAACATCAGATGGGGTGACGGTATGGAACAAATATGACCACTTAGAGCAGTAATTTTGACAGAACCCTAAGAGCATCTCTTCCGACATTTTTGCACCATTTTTGATGTTAAAGAATCTATAGAAAGAGAGAGAGAGAGAAAAAAAACTAATATAGTACTAATTCTACTTCCCACTATCATCAGTTTAACAGAAATAATATTTATAAAATGATTTTGCTATCCTAAGATTTTGCTTGAGCATATCGGCGAAGTAAATGTGAAAGAACACGGATGGTATGTTTACTTAAACATCGCACTTATAATAATATAGGTCCAACGCGGCCTTTAAGTGGATTAAAACGAGAAAACACATGTATACCCATATGCTTTTCTGTCTCTTTTCCAAGGTTTTGTAGGCACTCTCATCTCGTTTCTAGTATCTGGTATGTAATAATTCTTTTCAATCTTATTTCTATTTTCAAAAGCTTCTTCAGGTCTCGTCTCGTCTCGTGGTCAAAACTAATTTTCTTATAATTGTAAGCATAAATATAATGTGAAAATAATGATGGATGACATTTAGAATCTCCCCCAACTCGTTTCATGGCTTCAGAACCGAGTACCTTGTTTTGTCTAAATTGTGATAAAGGTATGAAAATCAGGCCCTGCGGTACTTCTAACCCCCTTCGCTCGCTCAGATATATTTTGTGAAGTAAGTAACACTGTAGATCTTATATGTGCAAGATTGGGAAAGATACTAAATATCAGTCACAATAATTTTGAATTTTATAAAAGAGTCCTGTCACTGCCAGAGCGAATCGAGGTTAAAATTTTACGCGGGCGATAGGGTAGTTAGAATGTTTTGACGGGGGTGCAAGTGCACGCACAAATATTGAAAAAAATCAAGAGCGCAAGTTCCGCTATTGAATAAGATGATTGGGAACTGTTATTTACTTTCAAAGCAACAGCAACGAAATCTTTGATAGTATATACATATTTCTTGTATCAATGCTAATGTCATACTTATTTCTATGTGTAAAATATTTTTTTCTATAAGGAAATTACAATTTAAGTCAGTTATTTTTATCGGTATACCATACTGGCCGATTTTCTAACTTTCGGTTGCATAACCGGCTCATATTGGCTCACTTTAAGCAGTGATCTAACCTATAGATACAGGGTGTTTAACATAGAACGTAAAGTGCCTACAAATAATAAATATATGGAGATAACACGAAGCATAAGAAAATTTTCAAAAGTAAACCCCACTTTTCTTTGATTTTGAGCACGTTTTATTACATTTTCTTCTATTTTATGTATGTGCACATGTATTTTCCTAACATGAGTATCATTATAGCATTACTTCCTAAAACACGAATAGGATTTAAGTACATATTAGTTTGTACTGATATGTTGACAAAACTAGTTAAATTAGTACCTTTAGGTGAGACCACAAGTAATCCATTGCTAATGCATTCGTCAAAAAAAAAAAAAAAAAAATTACATACCTACGGGCGGGGCTTTTAGCACGTGTCTAGGGACGCAAAATGTTTAAACCTGACCCTGATCAAATTAAACATTAGATTAAAAATAATACTCTTGATTAAAATATTCCAAGTTATTTTTCCTCTTCTTTTTCCCTTTCGCTGTTTTCTTTTTTCTTCACGAATTTTGCGCCCCCTTACTTCAGCGCCAGTGGTCGTCGCCCAGCTCGCCCTTCTTACGGCACGCACTGATTATGCTTATTTAAAAGATAATGAGAAAGCAATCATACTTTACGGAGAAATGTTGCTCTGCGAGGCATCGTTTACGAAAACCGTGAAAACCAATAACTTTAGATTATTGACGCTTAGATTTTAATGAAACCAGGTAACCTTTAAATTGAATGTATACACCCATTTTCTTTGGGTACTACTCAGTGGCTTTACAGCTAATGTCTCCAAGTACAATTATTATGTTTGTTTCATAAATTAAAATGAACAACAGGAAATACATGAAACATTAGCTTATTTAAAGAAAATTTGCAAGTTTCCACAAAGTTAAATATATATATATATATATATATATATATATATATATATATATATATATATATATATATATATATATATATATATAGATAGATAGATAGATAGATAGATAGATATATAGATATATACAGTGAAACCTCTCAATAGCGGACACCAATGGGACATGAAGTTTTGTCCGTTACTGAGAGGTGTCCGTTATAGGGAGGTTACAGAAATTTAATTTCTCATAAGGGTAATTGTATGCAGTAATATACAGTAAATACATTATGTGTGAGCATAAATACGTAAAATTCAATATGAAAATAGTCTTATTTAGTACAATTTGAATTACTGGGAGGGATGAAGGAGAAATTCGTTTCTATTAAATCATAGCCTATTATTGCTGGGCAATGTTTAACGAAAAAATGCATGCTTTTCCCTCTACAACGGTAATAAAACTCATTAGCAAGTGCCCTCTAAAAATCCTCAGTACGATTGTAGAAGAAACATGTGTGTGTGTGTTTGTGTACTGGCGCGGCATCTTCGTTGACAGAATGGATGAAAAGGCAAGCTATTATGGGTGCATATTTATTGACCCAGGCCCAATCACAAAGAATATCCTTTTAGAGAAAATGAAAAAGGAAGCCGGGGAAACTCCAACCCAGACTTGTTCCAGTATACTGAGTAAAAGAAAAATGTTTCTTTTCCAAAAAAGTAAGAGAGGTAGCATTGCTCGTTGAAAATGCTACTCTAAACCAAACAATGTTTGTTTTGTTATCTATGAAATTGCCGGTAAAGATGCAAGGTTCAGACGAAAAGGATTAAATTTGTTAGGGAAGGGAAGATCTTTCACATAGAATTCCTGGCCTTACGACTAACCCTGCATGAGTGTTATTACTTATTGAAAATTTTCTAGGATTTCCGCCAGAAAGCAGTTTATTGCGGAAAAAATTTCAAGTTCAGCTGTTCTGTTTGATGGTTCACAAAGTCTGGACTCATGAGAGATACACTTATGGGGAAAAGACTTTTCTGTATATTGTAATATATCGCAGAACCGAGAACAATTCCTGTCCGTTATGAAGAGGTTATTCAAACGTTTTGGGGGGAAAGGACTGTCCGCGTCCGTATCTGAAAGTGTCCGTAAGTGGGAGGGTATTAATCCGTAAGAGAACATATATTTTTGCCGGGACAAAAAAATCTGTCCGTATTATAGAGGTGTCCGTTATTGAGAGGTGTCCGTTAAGGGAGGTTTCACTAAATATATACACTAAATTTCGGGCCGCGGTGGCTCATTGGTAGAGCTTTCACCTCTGGTGCTTGGGGTCCCGGGTTCGATCCCAGCCCCCGCCAAGTGAACTTTGTGGTGGACAAACACCGTGTGCGTGGGTTTTCTCGGGGTTCTCCCGTTTCCTCACACTTTCTTCATTCCACCGTTTCATTCATTATTCATCATCACCGTCTCCTTTAGCCTAACCGGCATAATCGTGGGACGTAAAACTCAAGGATTTCATTTCATATATAAACTTAATTTATCTACCCAAATATGAAGTACATACTCCCTCTCCATTTGTATAATTAAACCACGCCTAACTAGGGTTACCCCATTTTTCACAAAAGCCAATTGATCAGCCGAACACAGTCGGTGGCGTTCACTTCATTTCGTTATTAGCGTGCTTGAATGTTACAATCAAGGAAGTTATAAATTAGAGGATCTTCCTACACAACAAAATCTTGAAGCCATACGTCATAGTTTCGTCAGCTCCAGTCTGCTCACTCTGCCCAATAAGATAGCAATGTTTTGAGCCATAATTTATGGCACAAACAAAAGTAACCGAGCGGACGGTGGCGCAAACAAAAGTAGCCAATTAGACGATGGCGGAAATAAAAGTAGCCAATCAGACGATGGCGGAAACAAATGTAGCCAATCCAAAGTGTCAATGCTCGGTTGTTCTTAAGCTTCATTTAATTAATAGGATGAAGATACATATGGGCAGATCTTTGGCTAATATGATAGTTACAGAGTAAGTTATTGCCAAATTATTCTTAGTGCCAAAGTATAGGCTCTTAAACGTTATTTTTTAAAAAAAAAATGTGACAGGAACAATATTTCAGGTTTTGGATTGGAGAAGAGAAGACTTTTCATTAATGTAAATAAACTTTCACTTTTTTCATTTTATGTAGCTGTACTATTGGACAGAAGCACCCCACTAGGAGTCCACTGATTCCAGACTCCCCCCTAAAACTTCCTAACTCACCATACATCTGTACATTTTCTCAATAAAAAATTATACTTGTTTAACAGGAAAATAATGTGGCGTGAAAATTTGTTCATACACTTCATCTGTACACTTTTTCTTGTAGAAACAATCTTGTATAATTTTCAACGAACTTAAAAATTTCATTACTGAATTCTCTACGACCGTGTATATATATATATATATATATATATATATATATATATATATATATATATATATATATATATATGGTTTATTTGCAATTTTTTTTCAATTTTGAACCCTCCATTCGATTGAAAAGGAAAAAAAAGAAAAAAAGAAAAAGAAAGAAAGCTCCGTAACAAATGAGATGCATGCGATAAGTCGTGAGTGGGAATCCTTCACCCCTGGTGGGGGAATATTCATGAAACTATTAGCTTATGTCTAATTATATGTATATATAATTCATTTCTTACTTTCGAACCTACAAGGTTCAATCAAAATGAAAGTTGACAAAAGAGGTGGAAATACAACAAATAGAACAGGCACGTAACTTTTCAAACTATGTAAATATATGTATATATATAGATGTATATACAGAGAAAGAAAGAAAATCAAGGTTATTTGAAACTAGTGGGCCCAAACTACTAATACATACACACCATATAACCAATCAATAGAAAGAAAACCAGAAATCAGTAATCAATGGATATAATTTGTACGATCGATGATCAATAATCAAGCTTCTGGGTATCTGAAATCGTATTGTACTTTCTCGTCAGTCTCTCTCATGGTGGATTGAATATCGTGAAAATGTTCCTGAGTTGTGCTGAAATACCGGGAAATACCTCCACGAATTGTATCCCTCGATGTCTCAGTTAGTACATACGATCGAAATAGGTGATATGAACATTGTATGCTTTCATGAGTTTCAGAACCTGGGGGGGGGGAAGGTTCAAAAAAATCTTGAAGTAAGAAAGAAGAAAGAGACAAGATAGAGACAGCGGCGCCAACGAAAGAAGAAAGATTAAGGTACTACTTACTACACAGACGAGTGATCGAATTTAAATATATAACTACTCACAGCCAAAAAAGTTTATATATGCCGAAAGAGGGGGGTTTACTTAAATACGTAAACTAGGGGCGTCCTGCTGCCAAGGATGCAAGTCTGTGTCCATCAGATCCCAATCCCACAAGAGTTTGCTTGTAACATTGAAATCTGAGCCCCGTATCCGGCCCAGACCAGCAGGATAAAAGGAGAGGGTGAAGAGACCAGGTAACTGCGTCCCCAATTTTGAAATCTCTAAGAAAGAAAAAAATATTTGATCCCTCAGAAGAACTAAGAACGTTCAAGGACAGTAAAGAAACTAGAGTAAAAGTAATAGCTAAAATATACCTAACTAATGATTTGCCAAAATAAAAAAAAAATAAATGAATAAACTGAATTTTGGATCGGTGATTTTAGTGACCAAACATCACCGGTAGCTACCATGTGCAGACATGCTAAAGTCTGTGACGTCGTTAATTTCCATCATCTAATTAAAGTAAGAAAAAAACGAAAATACTTAAGAGGGTCATGGGTCGACGTCCGGGTACGCAATGGACATAAATATTAATTTAGTAGCGGTTGATTTAATCGCATAGCCCGATCCATTAGGTATATGAACACTGCACGGTAAACAAGGTAAGCAATGAAAAAAATCTCGGAAAGTCAATGAATGTTAAAGGTACAACTGACCAAACCTGTACTTTCCGATGATCACAGGATATAGCAGTTATTTTTCTTAATTATCATTTCTGTCATTCTTTAAAAGTAATTCCCACATGATGCTACCCTATGTGATGAAAGGCTTAAGATCCGGGGTTGTTAATATGAGGTCCTTAAATGCGAAGTAACATAGAATTCCCAACTACACATTACTATCCAATAGCAAACTCGGTTGGATGAATGTACTGGTGTAGAAGTTAAAACGCGAGAGATTTTCAGTAAAACATATTCATATTCGCAATATATAATATACACTGGGCCTATCCGTTTTAGTACGGTTGTCCTACCATCTCATTCATATTTTATATCGTATTATTACTATATCATTACATACATTCATTCATTATTTACTCATTTTCGTGCGAAGTAATATTTTACGGACACCTTACTACATATATTTATACGCAGGCCATAAACATATTTACATTACGCACTAATAAATTATAATTATCATGATCCGTCACGCTTAAACTACTACACGATAACATTAATCTAACCACGGACTCTTTGTTTCGAAGCACCCAAATTATATTTACTTCGCAGTTTTAAAAAAATCCATATGTGTATTCACTGAAAGTTAAATTGTCAATGATTATTTTATTTCTGATTTGCTGATAAAACTAAAGCAACAATGGAATTTTTCTACAGCCACGGGAAAAGAGAATTTAATATTACATTTTGAAACAAACAGTAACAGCATGTGGGCTTTATTTCTATTAAGAAAATAGGCATTCTTGATTTCAGTGGATATTTCGATTGCTAATTGACATAGCAAGCTGTAATTTTCAGAACTACGAGATCTCATGCTATTTCATCGAAACGTACACTCATATGAACCGAAAACCATGTCCACGGGATGAAATTTGAGAATAAAAAGCCAAATCAAACAACTTAGATCGCTAACTCATGCAATGACGTAATGTCAACAAACAACTGATTACCGGAAACGGACACGATGGCGCTGTAGAAAGGAATAATCCGCTGTGTACTAAAATATAGCCTTACACTTGCTAATCAAATCTATATTTATTCTGGTTTAGTTACTTTTAGTTAGAAGAATGGTAATGAGTTTACATACGTAACTACACTGTCCTCGCACAGTAACGTCACACATTCACACAAAACTACTATCTACACAACAATATATATACTAAACTACTAAACCAAACAAGCACCATTTAATTACATGCATATTATAGGCAAGTACCTGATATCTTATACTTAAAACACACTACTCCCTTGTCGGTATATACAGTTGGCTCTATTGAACTTTAGGGGGACAAAATGAGTAGGGTAACCCTAGGTCCAACTGACCTCACCAATTGTTTACAACATGTTTACTAGAGATTGATGCCCTGGGGGCACCTTAACAAAGATTATTGAGGGACCCTTCCCCTGAGAGTGGAAAAGGCCCTAAAACAAACAATAACTAACCCATTCCCTGCTAGAAATGGTACAATTCCGAAAAGGAATAGGAGCTTTTTTTAGTGAGATTAAGCTGCCATTCTGATAGTTAGTATTACAGTATTAGTACATGCAATTACTGAGGAAAAAATCACATTTACACTATACACTATAGAATGTACGAAACCAGGTCTATTTCCCTAATCTCTAACTGAGTTTTAAAAGATCAAAAATCACTCTCCTTTCTGTCTTTTCTATCTGGGAAGCAACATGGTGTCCTAATAAACAGAAATCCGGAATTTCACAAACTATCCACTGTTTCTTTAATGAAAATGTATATTTTGGGCTCCTAAATGATCATATGGCATTTACTACGGCATTTAATCTGATTTTTTTACTGGATTTTCACTAAAAAAATTAGGTTCTTACCAGCAAATATAGAGTAGATGCTGTCCACGGCTGTGCTTCTAGAATCGTCTGTGTTGAGGATGAAAACATTGCGCCGAAAACCACAGGGATTGGAGAATTTCACCAATCAGGGCGGAGTCTTCCAGCCGCGGAAATTACAAAGCGAATAGAAATTTGGTGAAATCCAGATATAACCGGATCTGAAAGTGACTATGGACTAGTGAGAGGGGGTGAGGGAAAATTTAGGTACCTAGCCAAATTCTACATTGGTCCGAAATTAAGAAAATTTATATCCAATGGCGGAACTATATTTCGGTATGACGTCAGAATGGTAAACCTTGTAACTATTCAACTTGTATATGCGAAAATAGGATTTACAATTAATCAAAATATAAATATGTTATTCAGTTAAAATGTGATTCCTAATGAGACCTTTCGATTCATTACATTTAATGTGAAGTAAGGAGAATAAATAAATTATGTAATTTATCGACTCATAAAAAGTTCTTCAATGTTTCCATACAAGACAAAATATTACTATGCATGGAAAATTGTTTATCTTGTTCCTACATAGTACTGTAAATTGTCTGAGCCATGAAAATTTTCAGATTCTTCAAACGATCTTTCACTTTTTAACATTTCTATACATGATTTCAATCAATTTTATGAATACTGAGGAATTGCCGCTTGATCACTATTTGTTAAGAACGGAAAATTTTCCAGAAAAATATAGAAGAAAATTTTCCACCTCACATCATGGCTACACAACGATGTAGAAATAAGTGGAGTATGTTTTTATGAATTCGAAAATTTTCATCACTGCTTGTAGTATTGAACCAACAAAGGCCTGCACCGTTTCCAACAAAAATGTCTGGGTGCACGCCTGCTATTGGATAAAATATGTCTCCAACTCAGGAGGGCAATTGTATCTTTGTCTCCTTTTATAAATGACACATTATGACCGTCGTGTCGCCAACTAAAGCAGTAATAATAACAATTTTGTAAGTTAGATGGAAATTAAGATCACATTAATTATTTATTAAATTTTCTTTATAAACTGGGTATACAGAGCACATATCTTTAGTAAATTTGTATACAAATTATCAGTAAATGAAGAATATTTTTAAGATTTTGTTGAAGTTTTGTAATATGTTTGTGTTTCTGTGTGTTGGTTGCAAGTCTCGCAAAAATTCATTTGATTAATTGCTATTAAACTGTCTAAGAAAAAAGCTTTGTTGAAATATCTAGGTGTCATTTTCGACAAACATCTCACCCGGAGAGCCCACCTTTCTCAGTTGCAAACTAAAATTCGACGCCGAATAAATTTGTTGCGAAGTCTCTGCGGTACCAACTGGGGTCTCAACAACAGGCTCCTTCTCCTTACGTATAAGGTATTTGTCCGCCCAGCTCTTACCCATGGTCATATTGCTTGGTTGTCTGCTTTTCAGCACTTCTACACCAAATTACAACTCCTGGAACGTCATGCTCTGCGCACCGCTTATTTCTTACCGGCCAATACTCCTACTAGGGAGGTCTATCGGCACACCACCATACCCACGCTTTTACAACATCTATATCGTCTCCGCATTCGCTATATACAGAACCGTATAACTGAGGCAAATCCAATTCTTGGTGCTCTGCTCGATCAGACTCCTGCACGACCACGGCATGCCTATCCACCAGTTGACCATCTACTTGCACTGCATGAACTTGACCAGGCCACGCCAACCTATAACCCACGTCGTCGCATCTATCAAAGCCATCAGCATATCTATCGTCCATAATCTCTTCTACTATACACTTCTTGTACTGCATCTAAAGATATAATCATGATCGTACATCAACACCATCGATAGCTTCCTGTATCCCATCTATAAATAGGTGCTTCTAACAAATCTGTTTTTCCCCTGGCCCCGGAGAAGGCGTTACCTTCTGTGGCCCGCCCAGTTTCGACTGGGAATGAAATTGCAGTTTAAAAAAATGTTTAGGTGCTGCTTTTCAAGTTGAAAACAAATTTATTTCGAAAAATTACTTATCGAGACTTGCCAACGATTCACATCGTATTATTCCGTGTAAAAACGGCTGGAAATACAGTACGGTTTGGGGGCATCTAATATGGGGGGGGGCTAAAATCTGAATTTTTCAATACTTTAAAAGTACACCTTTCTAACGTTCTAAATAACGTTATAGGCATGTTAAGCAAAAACTCCAAGTCGGTTGCTGAAATATGGTGAGATAATGGCACCATAGAAATGTAGAGTTTCCATATTAGACGTCACGACTTCGAAAAACTAATTTTTTAATGACTACCAAGAATTTCAATCTTATCCTCAAATATAGTGTTTTTCGGGGTAACATTGGGTGTGTAAAGCTTCCATTTTCAAATATTTTCAAAGTCTGTCTTCAGACAGTTCTGAAGAACGTTCGAAAAGTGTGTTCACCAAAAATTAGAACTCAATACGCCCAACGGATACCGAAATATGATCACACATAGAGTGATTATATAGAGTTATAGAGTATCCGTATTAAAAAAATAAAATTTCAAAATATAATTATTACAGATTACCTCTTTGCGTTTCAGTGACATCCACGTGGATGTCATAAGATACTCTGTTGCAAAACACCAGTGACATTCATGTGGATGTCATAAAATACTCCGTTGCGAAATACAAGTGACATCCATGGGGATGTCATAAAATACTCTGTTGCAAAATACCAGTGACATTCATGTGAATGTCATAAAATACTCCGTTGCGAAATACTAGTGACATCCATGGGGATGTCATAAAATACTCCGTTGTAAAATACCAGTGACATCCATGGGGATGTCATAAAATACTCCGTTGCGAAATACCAATGATATCCAAGGGTATTGTCATAAAATACTCTGTTGCAAAATACCAGTGACATTCATGTGGATGTCATAAAATACTCCGTTGCGAAATACTAGTGACATCCATGGGGATGTCATAACATACTCTGTTGCAAAATACTAGTGACATCCATGGGGATGTCATAAAATACTCTGTTGCGAAATACCAGTGACATCCATGGGGATGTGATGAAAACGTATCCTTTATTATAGGTCATATTAATCCTGGAAATGATGAAATTTTTTTAGTGGGTGCAAGACATGAGTTAGTTCTAATACTTCTCATTAGATGAGAGCACCTTACTGACAGAAAAGAAAAAGAAAAAATGGGTTTTCTCAGTAGATAGCAGGCCTAAGGGAGGTTTCAATTACGACACACATGTTTGTTTTGATGCTAAACAATTGGCAACTTTGAGATCGGAAAAAAGAAAAACACTGCCTTTGATTTCCGGTCAGTATTGCCAACCTGAAGCAGCATAATATCCCTTCAGAACATCAAAATTTCCCTTTTTCAGTCGAACTATTTCACAATGCAAATAATTATTTTTATCATTAATATCTCTCTCCTCACTCGTGCACAACAAGTACATCCTACGTAACGGTTTAAACAGTCTTTTAACAGTAAATGAAAACCTAGTATTACAGCACGCACATAGGAAAATGACATCTGGAACGCAAGTTGTTTAATAACCCCAGAAAAAAATACATAAATGAAGTTTAGGGGTAGCAAGGGGTGCGTAAAAATTGAATTTAAAAAGCACTTTTGAAGCTATGTCACCCCACAGTTTTAAAGAGCGATACAGGTTACTGAAAGTTACAAGTTAGTACAGTTAACAGTTAAAGAGATATTGTGAAATAAAATAGATAGATTCCAGCTACAGGCGGCGGCTTTCCTGGCGTTGCTCTTGCCCCGACAGAAAAACTGCTATCCTAGAGAAGCGGTGTTGTAGTGCATATTTTCCGGATTCGGTACCGTCCACACAAACCCAGACAAAGTTTTTCAAAGTACATAGACCATGATTTCCTGTTTCCTGCACATGTTAACGGAGGAAACTTGTGATTTCTGTCAATTTGCAGATGTACAGATCAGTCCTGGTAAGAAACAATTCCTAACGTAGCCTTATAGAGGAAATTTTCTGTGTGATATAGAATATATTTAAGGTCTGCCTCTGTGGATATTTTACACAAAAATCAGCTTTTCCTTCTCTCTCAGTGTAGACGGTTTTGAAGGTCGTAGAGATATAATGAACGAGCACCAAAGCTCTATGAACCTATAGGATACCTAGATATGGCCAAACTATCAAATTTTCTTATAACGAAACAAAAATCATCTTTCGATCATTTTTAGCAAACTTTTATTATGAATACACACTGTAATTACCTCCGTAACAAATTTGTTCAAGTTTGTAAAGGCAAAGCCCAAAATTTGTTGACCAATAGCTCGGAAACAAAACGTCTTCACTTGATCAAATTTACGAGGGGATTGGAAAGTTCATGGTCTTACTAGGAAGAAAGCAATTATTTTGTTTGTATACATTGACTTCTTAGCTGTATCCGTTGGTAGTCAATGTGTAAAAATTCCAATTCTCTATTGTTTCAGGTGAGGAGTTTATAAGCCGCTAAATCGGCCGAAGTGACGGAAATTTGTCACATGGAGAAAATAAAGCATCTAGTTATCGAAAGAATTTTATTTTTTCACTTGTTAAATAATATCTTGTAAGAAAGGTTTATGGTATTGATTTAGAATAGTCCGTCACAAAAATGGTAATTTTATGGTTAAAATGGATGAGTTCATAACAAAGGGGATTGTGTTGGGTATTATATTCCACTGTCAGGGGAATTTTTCACATTGTAAGAAATACGTTTTTAATGTTTACAAATGTGAAACTATTACAAGTCATAACTTAGGGTTAAAATGAATAAATGCGTATAAAAGACGACTTTGCGTCATACTAATTTCCACTGCAGAGTATCACTGTATCTTTTAAGAAACCTGCATTATATGTTTACAAGTATAAAGTTGCAAATGCTCTTTCATTACAAGTGCTCTAACCTATGTGATTTTAGCTATGTCAATTTTATTTGCACTATCTTCTTCATACTCTAAATCACTGAAAGCACCCCTATGCTACCGCACAGGTCCTTCTGCTACGCTCCTGTTCTGACACGATTAGATAGCATCCTCTCTCTGTCTTGCAAGGTCACTTTTGTGGCTTACGTTCGGATTTATTTATACGCGTTCTCATTAAGTAAATCTCCACCCATGAATGCAACTCCTACCCTAAGAAATAATATCTCAGGTACTATGAGTGAATTTTGTGATGCAATAATTGTTATAATGCGATAGCGTTTAATAGGATAGCACGTAATCATTTTCAGAGTAAATTGGTTTGAATGTTTATTATCAATCCGTACGCAATTATTTCCCAGACAGCACAATGCACGTACAGTACCTGTATAGTACATGTATAATTGCACGCATGCAACATGTGCATCATCTGTATTATTGCACGCCTGTACATGTGATGCACGTATACATCACAAGTCCTATTCAACATCTTCACGTGCACAGGGCATGTGCAATGCACACGTACACGTCCTGCACAAGTGATTTACACCTACTGCGCAGGTGATTTACAAGTAGCACATATTCGATTTACACGTAGCACACAGGTACTTTAAATGTAGGACAGCGGTGATTTACATATAGCACATAGGTGATTTACACGCAGTAACCAGGTGATTTACATGTAGAACAGAGATGATTTACACGTAACACACAGGTGATTTACACGCAGTACTCAAATGATTTACATGTAGGACAGAGGTGATTTACACGTAGCACATAGGTGATTTACACGCAGTACCCAGATGATTTACAAGTACAACAGAGGTGATTTACACGTAGCACACAGATGATTGACACACAGTACCCAGGTGATTTAAATGTAGGACAGAGATGATTTACACGCAGTAAACAGGGGATTTACATGTAGGACAGAGATGATTTACACGCAGTATCCAGATGACTTACATGTAGGACACATGTGATTTCTTCGTAGTGCAGAGGTGATGTAAAAGCATATTCGTGATTCAACGGAGAAAAGAGTTTATATATATGGTGCCTTACGCAGTAACACCATCTATAACACCAAATACATCACCTTCAAAGTATTTCACAAGTAACTAATAATTGTCAGTGAGAATTTTACTTTTGGAGTTTATTATTTGCAACAAGCAAAGCTTTAAGTAGTATCTTTGACATGTTTGCCAAGTAACAAATAACGCAACATATTCTGCTGTAATAGGTCACGAAAATAATTTTATAAACCAATGAACTGTCTGACAGTAGTTACAACGGTACAGTGCTGCCATCTGTTCATATTGTCTCCTAGCTCAGAGGACGGTATGAAGTTTTTACAATCATTCAGCTGTCACTCGTCGAAAAGTCTCTATAATACCGCTTGAAGGAAAACCGACACCTACCAAAAATGGAGGTTACTTTATATTGTTGATTAGAATCAGAGTAAAAGAATGAAAGTAAAACTATGCACTTGCACGATATTATGGACGTCTCATACACACGTGCAGTAGCCGTGCAAATGCACATGTGCAAACAACGGCTTAAGCACCGGTAATTTAAATGTGCTTCATCTACGCAAATGCACATATGTACATGCACGGCTCAAGCATGGGTTATGTACGTGCGCTGCATCCACGGAAATACACATGTGTACATAACGGCTTAAGCACGGGTTATATAAATTTGTGCTTCATCCATGCAAATGCACATGTGCACATAACGGCTTAAGCACGGGTTACGTACGTACGCTGCATGCATGCAAATGCACATGTGTACATAACGGCTTAAACACGGGTTATATAAATGTGTGCTTCATCCATGCAAATGCACATGCGCACATAACGGCTTAAGCACGGGTTACGTAGGAGCGCTGCATCCATGCAAATGCACATGTGTTCATAACGGCTTAAGCACGGGTTATATAAATGTGTGCTTCATCCATGCAAATGCACATGTGCACATAACGGCTTAAGCACGGGTTACGTACGTGCGCTGCATCCATGCAAATGCACATGTGTACATAATGGCTTATGCACGGGTTATATAAATGTGTGCTTCATCCATGCAAATGCACATGTGCACATAACGGCTTAAGCACGGGTTTTGTATGTGTGCTTCATCCACGCTAATGCACAAGTGCACGTAACGGCTTATGCACGGGTTATATAAATGTGTACTTTATCCCTGCAAATGCACATGTGCACATAACGGCTTAAGCACGGGTTTTGTATGTGTGCTTCATCCACGCTAATGCACAAGTGCACGTAACGGCTTATGCACGGGTTATATAAATGTGTACTTTATCCCTGCAAATGCACATGTGCACATGCACGACTTAGTCACTGGTTATGTACGTGTGCATAACCCACGCAAATGCACATGTGCACATACACGAGTTATGTATGTGTGCTTCATCCACGCAATTTCACGTGTACGGCTTATGCACGGGTTATGTATTTGTTCATAATCCACACAAATGCACATGTACACATGTATGGCTTATGCATGGATAGGGCACATGTGTCGTACACGTACGTGTTGTCTGGGTTGGCATGTGCGAGAAAAATAACAGCCCAGAACACCTTGGTGAAACATTTAAAACAAGAAAAGTTAAAGAAAAATGATTTCTTTTTAAATTGATGAACTGTTCTTAATCTGCACCGGGGGTAACTCAATATTTTACGTTATTCTCTTCAGATGTTAATATGAAATGTTATTTATACTTCAAAAGAGTTTTCTTAAAATACCTATTAAGCTAACAGAGTTTGTAATGCGTTTAGATGTTCATTATAAGCTACATATAGTCTAATCAATGCTATCTTTTACCAAAAATACGGTATCCTTATTTCTATAGCTGCAGCTGCGCATTTTTGACTTTATACTCTGGGAATTATGTCGTTAACTGACAATCATGTTGAAAATCCACACATATCTGTAATTTCAAGATTGAATGTGTTTGACTGGATCAAGAATTGAATCCGAACTTCTAGCTATCTTGATATAAACACTCAAATTTCTAATTTAATTATAACATAAAATTAGTTACTATATGACACAATGAGGAAACACCAATTTCGCTCACTTCCGTTTACCATATCACATTCAGGCACGTAATTAGGAATTTATTTAGGAGGAAGTTCAAATTCAACATGGCTATAAATTAAATTAAAATTTGTAAAATTAGACTAGATTTACAGAAAAGTTGGGAATCGGAGGGTTCAGATATACCACCGATACCAGATATACCCCCGATATACCAGATATACCCAATATCTACCCCTACATACGTCCCTGTCACATTTACTCCTCTATGTTCTATGAAAATGGCAAGTTTAATACCCCTTTCACAAAAGCTCTCTATTGACTTTTGTCCTTAGCGAATTGGATTCAATTTCTACTTTTTTATTCCCATGTCTATGAAATCTTTCTTAATATTGTGATCCCATCTGAGCCTAGGTGTTTTTAATTGTCATTTTCCAAATGGGTTTCAAGTTAACATTTTGGAAGCGTTCCTTTTTCATTTTTTTTATTTTATTTTTCATTTATTTATATAATTTTTGCTATTCTGGTTACATGACGTGTTCACCTGAACTTCCTAGACTTTATGGCCTTAAACATGTTACGTAAATGGTATAAATTATGCAGTTGCTCATTATGAAGTTTCCATTATTCCTTATTCTCCTCCCTCTTGGATCCAAATTTTAGTTAGGATTATATTTTCAATCTGCGCTCTTTCCTCAAACTACGCAACCATGTTTGACAACCATAGATACAGCATAACCGTCATAATTACTGGAGCCCAAACCCCCGCTCATGGCTTTGCCATAAGGTGTCAAGTTCTAGAAAACTATCCCTTGAGGAATTCACTTCCCTTTACAGCACACACCTGTTACCAACACATACTTCAATTGAACCGGTATTATTTCTTCCATTTAACTTTGGAAAGTAAACACGCAATTTATAAGAAAGAACTCTATTACTACTTCTATTCTGGCAATCATGTACATGGCTAATTATATACACTTTGCGCACATCTATACATGTTAGTTACAATAACAGAATTTATTTTCTGAAACATAAACAGCAGACACTGTTTTGCAATAGCCTACCAATTAAACCTTGCATTTTCCGAAAACACTCACTGTTTACAAATGTGAATTTTTCCACCCTTTTAAATATTATGTTTTGCAGTGCAATTTGCATTCAAGATGGCGACTTCTCCAATGATTTGTTTCTTCACTTAAACTGAACTACGTCCTTAATAACATAGCGAAACCTGGCTTACCTACCAAGAGCACAACTTACAATTTTCATGGTTACAAATTTTTGGGCCGCCATTTTGAATCGAAGATGACGACTTTTCCAACATGTTCGATTTTTCCCCTCACATGCGCTGTAATCTACACACTTGAACGCAATTTCGTGATTCCACCATATCTACAAGTTGTGTAGAATTACACGCCACCTTATAACATTAATAGCACTTTCTTACACCGAACATGACTACTTTTTTCAAGTTTAAGGGCGGATTCGCAAACTACGCATCAGAATAAACATCACCTCGAAACTTGAACGTCCTAGATACAGCCATTACAAATTTCACATTTTTTCGATTTTGCGCCGCGAAACGAAAACGAATTTTAATGCTCTTTTTTCTATCATAAACTATGTTCCTAGCGTCACTGCGTGACAAAATATGACGTTTCTATGGTGTGCGGAACTACTCTAAAAACCAGCATTTCGAAACGACGAAAAATTTCGACACTTCATTTACATGGAAAATGTCGCCTTTTTCGTGATATCGGAATTTTCCCATTACTCACATCCCATGACGAACAAGTATGCAAAATTTGGTGTTTGTATGTTTTGTGGAAGTATTCAAACAATTAAGAGTGTTTCCGACTTTAGAGGTATATAATTCTTCACAGATACCGCCGCTACGTACCAGTACTATGTGAGCAGTAAGAAGGAAGTCGGTAATCTAAGGAAATCGGTAGTGTAGGGGATTGACGTGAGCCTACTGGGCAGGAGACCTGGGTTCGTTTCCTAACAATCTTTTTCTCACTTCTTCTTTCTTTGAAAGTTTATTTTTATAGCATATATTGTTTGCCTATAAGCTTGAGTCTATTATAAAACGCATTTCACTCCAACCGGTCCTGTAAACAAACTACTGAACCGAAAGGGACACTTTTCCACGTATCCCATATATTATAACTATATACGCTGCCAACGAGAAAATTGTCAAAAGGTGCGTATATATATATATATATATATATATATATATATATATATATATATATATATATATATATATATGTATTTCCTTTAAAGTTATAATCTTAGACTTTTTCAGTTGTGGTATAGACTTCAAACTTGGTATACGCATCTATCTAAACGACTAGTATAAAAAGAGAGAGTGTTTGCTTTTATTTCCGGTTGGAAGCACACACTATTCTCGCGAGACAAAATGTATTTTTGTCTCGTCTGGATACTATATCGTGGAAATGATGCTCAATGTTTTTTCCAAAATGTTTCTGGGGGTTACACTGCCTCCTTGGGGCTCTTAGAGTGCCCCCGCAAGAGACCAAATAATACGTGTATAATAGAATAATAAATAGAATACTATCAGCAGTGCCCCTGGGAATACTAACTGTGATCCTCAGGAACATTGTTTCTGAAAGAAACACTGGTGTTGCCCCATCTGTAAAGCTATATATGTTTCTTTTTAAATAGTTGAGTATCGTCTCGAAGCTTCACACGAACATACTGCCTAGTTTCGAGACAATCTCAACAGTTAGCGTATAAATATATCCTTTTCGTCTATGTCTGTAATAACGAAAATATTTTGTTCACGCAATGCCAACAGAAACTATTTTGATAAAACGAAAGCAACGTGATAAGAAAAAAAACGTAAGATAAAACAAAGTTCGGCTGGGAATCGAACCCAGACCTGCTACTCAGAAAGCAGACACGTTACCGCGGAGCTAATTTACTACTTTGAATTCTATTTGTTCTATTCTCCTCAATATAGCACATAAGAGGCCAAATGAAGGCAATTCAAAAATATGGCAATTTTGCATTCAAGATGGCGACTTCTCCAATTATTTGTTTCTTCACTTAAATTGAACTATGTCCTTAATAAGATAGCGAAACCTGGCTTACCTACCAAGAGCACAACTTACAATTTTCATGGTTACAAATTTTTGGGCCGCCATTTTGAATCGAAGATGACGACTTTTCCAACATGTTCGATTTTCCCCTCACATGCGCTGTAATCTACACACTTGAACGCAATTTCGTGATTCCACCATATCTACAAGTTGTGTAGAATTAGACGCACCCTTATAACATTCCTAGCACTTTCTTACACCGAACATGACTATTTTTTCAAGTTTAAGGGCGGATTCGCAAACTACGCATCAGGATAAACATCACCTCGAAACTTGAACGTCCTAGATACAGCCATTACAAATTTCACATTTTTTCGATTTGCGCCGCGAAACGAAAACGAATTTTAATGCTCTTTTTTCTATCATAAACTATGTTCCTAGCGTCACTGCGTGACAAAATATGACGTTTCTATGGTGTGCGGAACTACTCTAAAAACCAGCATTTCGAAACGACGAAAAAATTCGACACTTCATTTACATGGAAAATGTCGCCTTTTTCGTGATATCGGAATTTTCCCATTACTCACATCCCATGACGAACAAGTATGCAAAATTTGGTGTTTGTATGTTTTGTGGAAGTATGCAAACAATTAAGTGTGTTTCCGACTTTAGAGGTATATAAATAATTCCCCACTATAACGACTTTATAGAAAAGCGTCGTCAACCTGGTCCGTCTGGTAAAATATAAGTTACGAAGCGATAATAACTTTTCTTTATGCAAGAATCAACTCAGATATTCAAAGATCATTAGCCTCACCTTTATTGCTTGATATGTCTTAAATATTCCTTTTTAAAACCGTGAAATACATAAATTCACTTGACTAAGTCAACACATAACATGTACATAGCCACAACTATCCCATAATAATCTCTTACATATATTAAAAACATTCTTCTTTTTTTGTTAATTTAAAATGAACATTCTACTAAGTATATTACATATTTATGAGCACTTTTTGCCCACGGTACAGGTAAATATTATACAAACTAAAGTATTTCGTTATAGAAAATGTCGCCCGCCAAAGGGACTGAATATAAAAGTCATGAGTAGGCTTGGCTTTTATATTCAAGAACCACTGGTCTGATTAGATTAATGTTCGTACATTACATATGTTCTTTATATTTTGATCACACCTCGTATATATCTTCATTATTTTTTTTTGTTTAACCCTCATATATATATAAAATATTAGTTATTATCATTCACATAAATACATTTACAATAAATCTTTGATTTCATTAATATTTCTCTTTTATTACATTATTATTTATTCTTTATCATTAAAAAAAAACATCGTCGCTTAGGAATATAATTAACGAGGGTGAAACACAAATTATCAAGATTACTAGTTTCGATCATTATTACAAACGATGATGTGACAAATAATATTTGTTCTTTTCGGGCGCATTGTATAACAAATAAGTTAGATGTTGCAATTGTAATGTATACATAGTAGCACTAAGATGTCATAAATAAAGAAGAATTTCATTCAAGGTAGTTATTGAATAATTGATTTTATAGAATGGATCTTATTCTTAACATAATCTTTGACAATATAACCAGAATAGGGATTGATATTTCGAAATCTTGGATAGATATTGACACACGGGTAATTCCTGCTACTCTCTTTTTATGTTTACCGGTAAAATCAACTATAATAATGTTGTCAGCCTTTTGTAGCTTAGGATTCGAATAATTACTAGTGATTACTTTCCACCATGAATACGATAATAGAGAGGCGTTTGCTCCCGTATCGAGTAAAGCTTCGGTACTTAATCCATTGACTTTAATAGGTATTTTAGCAGTACTATATGATTTTAAAAATACAAAATTTTCTTCGATATTAAAACCATCATTGACAGTATCGTCTTCAAACCAACAACGATTTACAACAGGTATAAATTGATATTGACACCTGTTAATTGCTATTTCCGAATAGTTATTCACAGAAACGTCATAGGAAAGATCATTTTCATAATTAGCATGAACCGGTAAATTGGAAGATAAATGTTCATAGAAATTATCGCTTAAATTTTTAGATAAATGCTCATGAGAACCTACAGCTGACATGGGTTTAACCCCTACCATATCAGCCGCAATTAGTTTAAATTCATACTCGAGTAGGGTTCCAATAGGGTACACTGTACAGCACAATCATGATTATGTCCTGTATTATTGTTTTGTACAGAAATTACTTCAATACCTGGATCTTGATGTGAAGTGCCATCTCTTATCCTTCCATTACTTCTATCCACGTAGTTCGCTGCGTTGGTGGAATTTCTCCATACATTTCGTCTATTTTTAAACCTATTTTGACTATATGGTCTAACATAGGAATTATTACGATTAATTAGGTTAGGCGGATTCCCTACATAACTTTGTCTATTTTGTTCATTTTGATTGCTAGAGTATACTCGTCTTAGGTTCGGTTCATTATTATTCACACTTCGGATATTCAAATTCCGAACAGGGACCAAATGATCTGAATTATTCTTATTTTTACCCATTCCTGATTGTGTTAGATTCATAGCATGGTATTGAGTTTCGTAGCATTGTACAAGCATTAATAAATGACTGAAACTCATACACTGTGTGGAAAATAAGATCTGCTGTAATTTAAATGGAAGCAAATTGCGAATCGATGCAATTATTCTTGATTCCGATTGCAAGGGATTAACAACCTTTAATTCATTATAGACATTTATAACAAACTCTACAATAGATTTGTGCAATCGAGGATTGAAATGTTGATTTCTAAGAGTGGCATCTCTGTTTGCCAGCAAAAAGTCATTTTCGTAATTCGCGATCAATGCCGCTTTAAATTCCTCATATGTACTAATGTGATCACGTATTGCCTTAAACCATAAGGAACAAGGTGGGAGTAATACATGGGGTATTAATTTCATGTATTGTGATCGGTCGATAGACATTATACTGCATTCGTCTTGGAACTTCTCTAAGAAAGAACTAGCATTTTCATTGCACTTACCACTAAATTTACTCATGGCTTTGATTTCGCTCATCTTGACACTTAGCTTTACCTTTCTTTTCTCACTCCTTGTTCTTGTGGTGTGATTGTTCCGGTCCGTATCGTGCTGTGTCATGATACCATTTATATTTCGTTCATCAGTGATCTTCGGACAATTTTCCTCTAATATAATATCCTCCTCAGATTCCGGCGAAGGCGTATTTATATCCGGTGATGGGGGAAACTCGAAGCGATCACTGCCCAGATTATTGCGATAAATGGTGTCTCTAGCCTGTAACGTTTTAATTTCTTCCTGCATAGTAGCCAACTGGATCTTTTGATGTTTAACGGAAGATTCTATTAACGTTAAATCCTTTTTTACAGCACAGATTTCATGATTTTGATGATCGTGCTTTTCTTGACACTCATCGGCTAACCTTTTTAACTTCTCTTCAAACTGCGAGGATATGTCGTTCATCACCTGGACGATTGTTTGTTTCGTATCGTCTGATTTCAGTTCTATCCGTTCTATTCGTTTACTTAATTCTTCATACTGCTTGCTAGCTTCATTAAATTTCAGTTCTATCTTCTTTTCCATGGTCTGGTTAGCTTCATAGAACTTCAGTTCTATCTTCTGTTCCATGGTCTGGTTAGCTTCATAGAACTTCTGTTCCATGGTCTTGTTAGATTCATTGAGCTTCTGTTCCATGGTTTGTTTTATCTCAGTCGTCATTTGCATAATTTGTCGCTGCACAGCTAACAAAAGTCGATCCTCAGATGACAAACTTGGTGTTGCACTAATTTCACCTGGATTACTGGTATTAGATTCCTGTTGCACTATTTCACTATCCATTTTTCTTTTGATGACCTTACCGCTTCGTAATACGGTTAAGTTCGTATTCATAAATGGTAATATCTAAGTAAATTCAGCCCTACTTTCCTTCTTCGGGAACTGAATTTTCAAAAGATCCCGGGTTTGGTAAACCAAATTTTTATAACGACTCTATAGAAAAGCGTCGTCAACCTGGTCCGTCTGGTAAAATATAAGTTACGAAGCGATAATAACTTTTCTTTATGCAAGAATCAACTCAGATATTCAAAGATCATTAGCCTCACCTTTATTGCTTGATATGTCTTAAATATTCCTTTTTAAAACCGTGAAATACATAAATTCACTTGACTAAGTCAACACATAACATGTACATAGCCACAACTATCCCATAATAATCTCTTACATATATTAAAAACATTCTTCTTTTTTTGTTAATTTAAAATGAACATTCTACTAAGTATATTACATATTTATGAGCACTTTTTGCCCACGGTACAGGTAAATATTATACAAACTAAAGTATTTCGTTATACCACAGATGCCGGCCGCTACGTACCAGTACTATGTGAGCAGTAAGAAGGAAGTCGGTAATCTAAGGAAATCGGTAGTGTAGGGGATTGACGTGAGCCTACTGGGCATGAGACCTGGGTTCGATTCCTAACAATCTTCTTCTCACTTCTTCTTTCTTTGAAAGTTTATTTTTATAGCATATATTGTTTGCCTATAAGCTTGAGTCTATTATAAAACGCATTTCACTCCAACCGGTCCTGTAAACAAACTACTGAACCGAAAGGGACACTTTTCCACGTATCCCATATATTATAACTATATACGCTGCCAACGAGAATATTGTCAAAAGGTGCGTATATATATATGTGTGTGTATTTCCTTAAAAGTTATAATCTTATACTTTTTCAGTTGTGGTATAGACTTCAAACTGTAGACTGAGTCTGTGGTATAGACTGAGTAGATTTCTTAAAAATAGTAATGTCTCTATGAAAGATAGTATTTAGTTCGAGATTAGAAACTTATAGATTTCGTTGACATATAGTTTGGGCTTTTAATTAATATAATGGAAAAGGAAGGATTGCTTGTTTCTACGATTAGCATATTCAGTAATACAGGTTGGGGCAAATAGAAGTGGCCCGGATGAGTGAATACGATTGGACGTAACTCTATGCATGGAACCACACCACGTGTAGGCTCACCACCGGTTCAGATCTTAATGCGGGCTGTGTCAGCGTGAGTTGAGCAGTGCACAGGTGAAGGTTGTACTCACAGTGCAGCAGAGGGTGTTCGTTGTAGAAAGCTACCTTGCTGGCCATCTCGGCCATCTGATCTGTCCGTATGTGATTACTTTTTGTAGGGAAAGCTCAAGTCTAAGGTGTATCGCAACAACCCTCAATAACTGCAGCAGAACATTTCTGGTGATATTACAGCACTTTCAGCAGCCCAGCTTCGATCTGCCTTCTACCACTTGCTGACCAGGGCCCAAAAGTGCCAAGAGATGAGTGGTGGCCATTTTGATTATCTGCTATAAGCAAGTTAGCGAACTATTTCCTTTCTTATGCTGTATATCTTCGTACCCTCGAACTCTGTTCTCCGGGCCACTTTTTTCCCCTACCCTGTATTTATACATTTTAAAAGAACTACTGTGCTAAAGATAGCGAATACAAATTCGTAAGTTCTACAAGAATAATTTAATTCTGAGCATTTTTTTCTCTTTGGTCCATCTAAAACTGTTTCCCATTATGGGTGACTACAAAGTTGTACTATATATATACAATAAGAATAAACAAATAGGAGATGTATCCATAAAGAATGGTTACAGCCTCTTTCGTGCGTACATTGGCATTCACTGTCAACCTTTCGACTCGGAACTACGTGCAAGTAACACGGATTTACATGGTTTCGCTGATTCAGAATTTCGCCTAATGTGAAATGCGTTTCATCATATGTTTTTCTCTCTCTCTCTAGGCATATGTTATGGACCATTCACTATACAGACCAGACCTTGCATCCAGCGACTTCAACTTGTTTCTTCACCTGAAGACATTTCTTGATGAACATTTCCTCGATGATAAAAATATAAAGTTCGAAGCTGAAATGTGGTTCCAGCTAGATCCCTATGATTGACGGGGGAGAAAAAATAAAATGAAATGAAATCTTTAAGTTTTAAGGCCCACGGTTATGCTGGTTAGGCTAAAGGAGACGGTGATGATGAGAAATGAATGAAATGGTGGAATGAAGAAAGTGAGAGGAAACGGGAGAACTCCGAGAAAACCCACGAGTACGGTGTACAGAAGCTAATTCTAACCCTGGAAACAGATTTATTTTCCCTAAAAATTCGTATATTTGTATAATTTTCTTTTTGTCGGTAAGTCGTCAATCTAAACTCTGTTTTGTTCTGTATTTTTCACCTTTATGTTGGTGTAATTTTTATTTCTGTTAAATTTCGAATGCACCACTATATTTTCTCTAAGGTGGAGTTAATATTTTAACATCTATTCAATAATGTTTGTTATGAATTCTGAAATAAATAGTGGTAATCACATCAAAATACACCCTTTCTGAATACTAGATGTTGTAAGCTTTTTTCAGTAAGTCTCGTATTCAAGGGCGCAGATTTCTCTGTAATTTTGGCGGGCCCATTAAGATGTGCGTTTGGTTCTAGACAAAGGTCTAAGAAGGCATATTTGAAAATTTTAAAACAAATTGAATTCAGATTATCCGGAATATTGTTTATCCATAAAAATACATATAACAATAAAAAGTACATATAAAATACATATTCATAAAAATACATGGGACCCACATGAGCTATAGGTGCCTGATCCCCTCATAATCGGCGCCCTTGTTCGTATGATAATTAAGTAGATGCGGAGTACTCTCCATAGGTTACCCAGAGAGCATTCCACATCAATGTAAAAATTATATACACCAACTTTCAAGTCCTGGTATCCCCTTGTACATTCTAAAGTTTCTACTAAATAGACGTCCTTCATTAACTTATCTTCGAACACTAGAACCAACATTCTTCAGAAATAATATATTGCTATATTTACATTGAAGTGTGAGTAAAGTTTTGTTTACCCAATATACCATAATCCAGTGAACTTCAAGTAGAAATATTGTTAATAAAAAGAAAGGCAAAAATTCTATTTAACAAATACTTTTGACTAGGCTACCATCTAGGATGCAAAATATTTCTATTTTCTTTTTAAATCATTATCATCATAGATATTCTGCCGTCATTGCAACTGAAAAACTTTCACACTCCTAGGTCTTCAACTAAAATCTTCGTCTTCACGTACGACTTTTATTTGATACCGTCCATCAACTTAGCCTCTTTCGCCCCTCTTTCTCTTTACTACCACCATATTCTCTAGCACGCCCCTCATGATCCAATTCCTTCTTTGCCATCATCCCAACTAGTTTCTTTTCTTCTTTTCAATAACATCATAAATGTTCTTTTCTCACTCATTATTTCTAACACTCTCTCGTTCGTTTTCCTCTTGACCCAGCAAATTATCTCCATTCTTCTTCTCATCCCATATTTAGAAAGCTTCCAGCCATTTTTTTAACGTAATATCCACGTTTCTACCCCATACAACACTATATTCCACACGAAACATATTATGGGTCTTTTCCTGTATTCTTTATCCAAGGACCCACGAAACAAACTTTTCTTCCGGATGAGGGCTTGTTATATTCATTCTAATTCATGCTTTTATTCCAATTTTGTGGTGTTTATCATCAGTAATAATGGTACCCAGCTATCGCAAAATAATAATCTGTCCTCTCTTTCCCCTCCTACTTCTATGTTTGATACCCATTGCTTCGCATAATCACCACACTTTTGTTTTTCTCACATTTATTCTAATAGTTCTAATAGTTTAATAATCCTCACATCTCTCTGAAATCAATTTATTAGCAATCAGTATAATGATAGTCTTCTGAAAATATTTGACCGCTCTCCTGTTTCATATACGTATTTCACTGCAGAGTCAGTACATTTTTTCCTTGCTCTTGTCTCCCATATAGAAAGCGAATTCGATTTTATTACATTGTCTATCCCGTTTGCCTTTCCATTCCTTAACTCGGATATAGCTTTCTCAAATTCATCCCAAAAAATATCAAAACCCTTGTGATTTTCTATTTCGACATCTAAGTCACACAGTCTATCCCTACTTTCAAATAAATCCTCAGTATATATATCTTACCATCTTCCTAAGGCTTCACTTCTTTCAATGACTACCTTCTCATTTTTATTTTCTACTGTCATCATAATATTGTCTTCTTTCTTCCGAAGTTCCATATATTTCACCTCCTTGTTGATTTGTGTATATTGTTCTCTATCAGTCTATTTCTACGTCCCTTATTATCTGCAACATCTGTTCTTTAACTCATGGCTTCTTACTCGTTTTTTATTCACTACAACCTACTAATTCTTCTGTACACTACTACATGCAAAGTTCAATATGTTTCCACTGTCTGTTACTACCTTCAACTATCGTTTTCTGGTTTGAGTGCTTCTCTTTGAACTCTTCTATGAAAATATTTCTTACTTCTTCGTTTTTTTATTTTATTATTTTTTTTATTTTTCAGTATTCTACTTCTTATTGCTTACGTTTGTTCTGGCTACAATTTTCAGTTAAATATCCACTTTGGCCTGCACAAGGTTATGATCAGAGAAAATATCGGCCCTGAGAGGGTCTTCAAGCTATTCCGATACCTGTTCTGAATCATAACATAGTCTATTCGATATCTTCGGCCGTCTATTGAGGATTTCCGTGTATCTCTTCTTCTCTTGTGTTGATTGGATCAAGTGTCTTCCCAATTACTTGTGAATTCTGTCGATAGAAAATGAGTAATCCCGCCCCCTTTTCATTTCTTTTAACTAAACCATATTTCCCTACAACACTACCTTCCTGTCCTTCTCCCACAGCTGAATTAAAATTTCTTATTACAATTGCGTGTGCTGTCCTCTTCCACTTGTTCATATTTCTTTTTTTTTCTCATAATCTTCCTCTACTTGTTCATGTATGCGAAGTGGTCGGTGTGTGGTCTGTATCACCACTACATCCTTCTTTTTTTCCCTTTAAGTCGTAACATCTTTAGACTTGACATCCTATAAGTTTAACTCTGTCATCAATAAATTCTACTTTCATTAACTTCTCTTTTAAATGCTTACCAGGAAATATTCTCATAATATTATGACCATCCTTTAGATTGCCTGAGCTCGCTTCTCAGCTCCCCAATCCCTTCCAATCTAACTTCACAATGTTCTCGCAAATCACGGTGGCTCAGTGGTAGACTCCTAAAGCAAGACTAGTAACAGATTTCTAGAACGGACTCCTAAAATAAGGTGTTGCTGTGAAAGTTTCCTAAGTTATGGTCTACATCTGGCTCACTTTTGAATTAGGGGGCAAGGTGGCTCAGTAGTAGACTGCTTATCTATGTTGCATGGGATTTGCGGTTCGATACCCAGCCAAGTAAGTTTGTGCTGAACAACATCGTGTCCGTGTGTTTTCTCAGAGCACACCTGTTTCCTTGCACATTCTCATTCCAACAATTCTTCCATCATCATTTACTTGCCTTAATTATCGTCTATCTCAGCCTAAAGAACAGAATCGTGGGACGTTAAACTGGAAGATTCTATTTCATTTTTACAAAGTTCTTCTAAGTCTAGATTATGTTGTTTCTTGTCTTCTTTAAGATTCTTTCATTTCACTTATTGGAACATGGTACGTACGTTTCATGTCCCTATTCTAAACCTTTTGGTGCTCTCTAGTGATCTTCACCACATTGTTACTCCAATAGCCATTCTTCGTATGGCATTCTTCTTCCGGATATTCGAATGGGGGATATTTTACTTCCGGAACTATAGTTTCACCTGTGAAAGAAAATTGTACTTATGTTATCACTTTGCTGTCACGAAACTAGGGAAAATAGAATGGTGGTTTCCCGTTACCTTCCAACCTGCAGAATCCCAGCCGTTAAAGTCACTCTGACCACGCCTGGGACTAATGTCCAAGTTACCGTACTAATCACTATGATTTCCGTCAACTTGGCTATTGGAGAACTGCTCCCTTCTTCCAGAACACTCTTCGTTTCCCCTATTCCACTTAAACCAATTAAGTAAGGATGGCACTTCCGGTAGAGTTAACTAGTTATATCTTTATATATTAGCTGGCAATATTGTTTATCAAATGTTTTTAGGACCTTCTTCATGACAATAAGGATAGTATATGCGACTTTGTTGCCGGAGACCCGGATTCGGTTACCGGCGAAGCTCATGTGTTTCAAATCACAAGATAAATTGTAGGTCCACGTCTGATATATCCCCCCTGCTGAACAAAAAGCTGAACTAAAACAAAATCAATCAAAATTTTAAAAGTTTTAAATGCATTCTCCTATTGCTTACTGAAATAAGCATGAGTGAGTTTCTACCATTTGACTCAATTAAAGCATACCGCGTGCCGGTCTTTTCGACTTTCGAGATTGTGTACATAGAGTTATGAGTAGTCTAATTTCAGTGATGGTAATTGTGGTGGGGAAAAATAATGAAACCACGAGAAAAAAAATTCTTCCGAACACGAGAAATGTATTGTAAATTCATTAATGGACAAAATACAAAGATATTATTGAATGTTAACAGACTTACTTGGATCAACGAAATTTAAACCCCCAAATTCGGCTGTTCAACTAAAACCAAGTTTATCAACCATTTAACCGAGACTTAACCTTGAACGTTGTTGGTGCAACAGACATTTTCACCGAACTTGGTTATGACCCTCGTTCAACAGTTGAACTTCGTTAGTGCACTACGGTACAATACTATGGAACCAGCGTAGTCGGGTTGACTTTATTTAGGAACTAGTACGTGCTCTATCCAAATATCTATGTTTCAGAATCTGTGGTACTTCAGCAACAATTTTTACAGAGGTAGTTGGTGCGTACTTCAAATTACGAGGGTCATTTAACTCGAACTGGAAACACTGCTACGATTGGAGTGTCGTGTGGGCAAGAGACAAATGACGAAAGTAGTGTGTTCCGTTAATGTGTACGAGTCAGTTGAGTGCTGCTGCGGTCTTTTATTACGGTGTGTGTGGCGAGTAGACATTGTTAAAGTGATTGTTGTGTGAAATACACACAATATTCACGTGTGCAGAACTCCGTGTGTTTATGAAATTCCAGGTGGCACGAGGGCGAAATGCTAGGACGATTCACAGAGGATTAGTAGAGGCCTCTGTGGTGAAGCTGCTCTACCTTATCGGACAGTGGCCAGATGAGTTACAGTATTTCAGGCGGAACGACATGCAACAGGCAAAATGCACGGTGGATGGCACATGCGAACGGCTACGGGCGAAATTCATCCTGCAAGACTACGGACACTGCTTGACGATAATCGGCGCTGGACTTGTAGTGAATTTTTGCTGGAGCTGAACATTTCTTGTTCCGAATGCTAACACAAGATCTTGGCATGCGAATAATTGCAGCTAGATGGGTACCCCATGCTCTGACCGAAGTTCAAAAGTGGCATAGGTGGGAATGTACACGCCTATACCTTCAGCGTTACAATGAAGATGATGTCTTCTTGCACCGCATTATTGCAAATGACGAAACGCGGGAAAGATCAAACGAACCTGAATTGACACGTCAGTCAAATGAATGACGCCACCCAGAATCTCCGCAAAAGCTTAGACAAGAGCCAGCAAACGCGAAAGTAATAATGATAATATCATACGACCTCGAAGCCATTATCCTGTCACATCAAATTCCACCGAGCGTACCTCGGTCACCATTTGCGACCAGCATTGCGGCGCAAACGTCCATACCTCCTAGAGTCTGGACCAATTCTCCTACACGACAATGCCAGATGCTATACAGCCAATCCAGTACAGACTCTGTTACGACGATGGGGTTGGGAGGTACTGGAGCACCTGTCATACTCTTCGGATATGAGCCCCTGTGATTTTCATATTTTCCCCAAAATAAAAGAACCTCACAGGGGCAAACGTTTCAGAGACATTCCCAGCATTGTTCGTGTCTTAGGGCACACGGCCAATACCATCTCACAAAGTCGGGCTTCAACAGGTATTCAACGGTTACCAGACATCTGCTGAAAGGCTTAACAGGCTGGCGGAGACTACATCGAAGGACTGTAAGCTTCTTGAGGTCAGTGATTCACTATATTCCATTTCGGAACTATGTTGCTACTTCGAGTTAATGACCCTCGTATATGGCCATAGCCAAACTACCTTTATAAAAATAGTTGTGTGAGTACCTTAGGATTCTGAAACATGTATTTGTGGTTAGCGCACATAATATACAAGTACACTAACCAAAAATACATGTTTCAAACATGCATGGGACAAGTGAAATCTTGACCCGACTATGGTAGGTCCCATAGTGGTCTCAATATTTTGTATGACTCAGTATAGTTTTAAGTCAGTTTGAAGAAATAGGACAAATACGTCCCTTTGTCGTGAATGGTTTAATAAAATTCTGATTTTATGCGTTTATATCTCCTGTGACAATAACTGACATAGTGCATTTCGTGTAAGAGCTCCTGAGTTCCATAAGCTATGGAAGAGCAATGAATGCACTATATAATGATCCTGATCTCACTTTATTGATCAGGATCCATGCTGTGGATCATGTCATCATCTCACTTCTGACATGGTTCATTAATATAAATAAATAATTAAATTCAAATTAAAGATACTTAAACTTTGAGCCAATTATTGTTTCAAAAGTTTATGGTTTCCTTATAAATTTGAAATACATTTCGCACACCTGGTGGAAGAATGTTACAACTCAAAAAATTGAAATTTTGAGTTATTATCACTCAAAATAGAATATAGAGAGAAAAAGCGAGCTCTACCTGGTGGCATTTTCGCAGAAACGTAAGCAAACGAATTAACCTGTAAATGGCAGAAATACTAGTATTCCAGAGAGCAATTTTGAAAGAATAACGAGCTTTTAAAGTCATGTTCCCACAAATGTGTAATTTTGACTTGTAACAGTCTTCCACCGGGTATGCGATTTGTAGAATATCCTTTTGGTATCCATACAAAATAATAAACCCAGAGCCGGATTTAGGTTTGGTGGGGCCATAAGCTATTGAATATAGTCTAATGAGACCCTTTATGTGAGCAGATGAACAGGCATATTATAAACTGAATTGAAGAAACTATATTGCAATTTTAGGAAGCAGGCTAGCGGAAGGGGACCCATTTCTTACGTCATAGCAACTTACACAAAGCGAAGCACTGTTGCTATATGTAGATTTTATTTTGTTTATTGTTTTTCTTATATTTTGGAGATGCATATTCAGTTTTCCCCTTTATTGTTTGGGCCCCCAAGAGATTGGGGCATTGGGATATAGCTTGTTTAGCTTATATCTACATCCGGTACTGAATATATCGTATACTAGGAATGATCGAAAAAACGTTACAAAGCATATTGTGACTTATGTGTTTAACATAGCTGGAAGGTCAACACACCTGATGATAGAGGGTACTCAACAATAGTCTTTGATGTAATTACAGATTTTGTTCAACAGCTTATCTCAACAGTAAATAAAGTTTGCTATACAATTTGCATAGAAATCCGTGTCAAGTTTTCGCAGCCACCATGAGGCAGTGGTTTTAACATAATCATATCCCAGATAATGGTGGACAGTCATTTTTTGCTTTAGAACAAGGGAAAGATGGAAATCATCCGGGTTAGGTCAGGGCTGTAGAAGAGGTGCTCTAGTCATTCCAAGCTCAGTTGAGTATAGCTGATTTTGAGTTTAACATCTCTTCCAGCAGCGAGACTATATGAGACGGGATTTACGATTAACGTGGAATCCGAACCACATGAGCTCCCGCCGAAATCGAACTCGGGTCTCCCATGCAAAAGGCGCGTACGCTACGCTTTTAGCCACGGAGGAGCTCTAGTCAGTCCAAGAATAATGTCAACGGTTGAAGTACTGGGGCTACCGCTGTGTCCAGAATTGTCATTAACAGTATTGGTCCGCGTTTCTTTGAAGGCACGACACCACTTCCCTACATGTTGTTTCGAACTTTAATCGTATTTATACACCTCTACAATCTGCCTATGAATGTCAGCAGGTGTAGTGTTTTTGGAGTACAGAAACTGCAACACTGACGTCACTTGTACTTTTGACCAATTTTCCAGACGAGTCATCATTTCTAATATCCGCTTCTCGGGTATACATGATCACAATTCGAAGTCTTCAACCCCTGCATCAAGACTGGCATGTTATTAATCTACAAATAAATTTTCGTGAAGTTACAGTGAATAACATAAAAAGTTGTATGCTTTGTAACCTTTTTTCGATCATTCCTCGTATATAACATTCTCTTTAAGTTGCTTTACAACGAAAACTGAAGTTCAATTGTTTTTTTTCTGATATCTTTCTATTCATTTCTTTCTTTGTTGTAACATCTTCTCTCTCTCTCTCTCACTCATACACATTTTTATTTCTTTTTTTTTAAAAAAAAAAAAAAAGGTTTGTATTAGCGATGTAACAGTGGACAAAGAAGGAAGCGTTTATTTTTTTCCCATTTTTACATAGTTTTTTTTTTTTTAAGAAAAAAGAAAACTTTCTTGGAAAGTAATTGAAGTTTGTGCTTGCTTCCCCGTTTCGTGTTTCATTTCACTTGGCTTGATCTTTATAGAAATTGTTCTTCCAAAGAGATTTCATAATCCTTAATGAAAAGTCTTTATCATAAGTTCGTACAAGGAAACAAAATTTCCAACAGAAAATACTAGCATATAAAAAATAATAATAAAAGGTTAAAAATATAAAATTATTCAAAATTTCTCTCTTTATTCTGATCTAAACGCTACAACAATGCTTTCTAATCTTTACTTCATTTTATTACTTTTTTTATTTGTGTATATTGTCTATTTTTATACAACTTTTATGTACGTATTACTTTTGTAGTATTCACATGGAAGTATTTTGTAGTACACAGTTTTTTTTCTGAGCAGAAAAGAAAAGTTCTATTAATAATACATGTTGCATTTTTAAAGTCTAATTTGTCTAACAAATAATTCATATTGAAAATACATTTTCTCTTCACTTTTTTCCTGTAATATATTACTTGTTTTTTGATTGGAACTCAATTATTCAAAAGTTTAATAATCTATAATGTAAGAAACCATTTATAAATAATGACATTTTTCAACCTAAAAGGAAGAAAACAAATTGCATGAGTTAATGTTAATGAGAAAATTGTATTCTGTGGGGAGTACAACATTTTAACACAATAAAGAGAAAGAGGGAGTATATAACATTGTAAATTGATTTAAGAGGTTTTTGCGGAAGCGCTTTGTATAGAACAGACATTTTCAAAATGTGAATGAAGTGTTTCACTTTTACGCCCCACAATTATGCATGTAGGCTAAAGGGGACGAGTACTTAATGAAATTGAGTTGTATGGAAAAAGCTGATGGAATGAGGATGTTGGGGGAGACGAGTGATTCAGGGGAAAACCCAAGGATATGCTGCTCAATACAAGCTCACGTGGTCTGCAATTGAACCAGAGACCTTTGGATGAGAACTGAACGAATCTACCACTGGCCCAACGTGCCCCGTGTCATTTTCAACTGGAAGCTCTGTGACGTCAAAGGTTGCCGCTCCGAATCTTGGAAAATTGCACGGAGAAAACTAGGAAGAGATAGGGAACTAGGCGTTTAAAACTTGAATGGTGACAGCCAAAGATGTATATCTCATCAGTGATATTGCAGATATACCCCCCTACCTCGTCTCTTCTTTTCCTTTGCTCTACCTGTTTCTCTCTGTTGTTTCTCCAATCGTGAAAGCTTGCTCATACGTAATACTTATTACAATATATAAACAGTGTCTCACTAACAGCAGATTAATTTAACCTCTTCAATAACAGTGACATCCATGTGGAAGCCATAAAATGCACCCTTATAAAATACCAGTGACATGAATGGGTATGTCATGGAAATGAATCCTTTATTAATTGTTGTATTAATCCTAGAGATGTTTTTTTTTTTTTTTTGTTTTTTGTTTATGGTTGCACGACACGAGTTATTTCTACTATATCTCCTTAGGTGATAGCACCTTACTGACGCAAAACACACACATACGCACACAAAAGTATCCGCAAATGGAAGGTTTACGGCAGCGTTTCCCAACCGGTGTGCCGCGAATGGGCCGCTGCTGTGCCGTAAGGAAATGAAAACAAAATTATTAATTATATAGGAACCTAATTGCAAGACAGGAAATATTTGTATTTAAATTTCACATTACTATGAGCCTCTACAATGAAAATATACTGTAATTGTAATATATTATTGCACATACATTACTACAACATAGATTGTATTTCGAAAACAGAATTTTATTAATATTTAAAATTGTGACGCATATTAACCATGTTAATAAATTATAAGTTTCACACTGTGTTACTTATCTGTTCCTTTTTAATGTTGAAAAAAGTATTAATTATCATTGTTATGACCATTATTGTTTCTTTATTGTTACAGATTATTAAGTAACTTGAAATTTTAAAATCTCATTCTATCCTTTCGACAAAGCAAACACTCGTACAAATTACCGCAATTCTGTTTTAAAAGTACAAGAAATTTGTTTGTTCGTTCCTAATTTAGTGATCTTCCTTGTGAAAGGTTGGATACATTCTTCGAAAAAGATAGTGTATTTTTTTAAAAGACTGAGTTCTATATTTCATTAGAATTGTTTTCTATTTCTTAATTTGAATGAAAAGTAAGTATAATGATTTACGATGGAGGAAAACCAGTGATCGAGCTTTATTCTTTATAAGAAGGAGGTCAGTAATCAAAGAAAACAAATACGACGGTATTTTCAATAATAATAATAATAATAATAATAATAATAATAATAATAATAATATTAATATTAATAATAATACCTATGAAGGTGCCGCGAGAATTAAAGTTAGACCCGTAGTGTGCCGCAAGTTGAAAAAGGTTGGGAAACGCTGGTCTACGGGATAATTCAATTACGACATTCATATCGCCCCTCTCGAGACAAAAGGGCGTATCTCATTTTTTAACTTTTCCAAAAGACAAGTTTTAAACCTTTACACGTTATTTATCCTATCGTCTTCTCTTAAAATTTTGTTTGGTCTCCTTTGTTTCAGATATATAACTTATGAGACCAAATTAAATTTTTAACAGAACACGATAGAATAAATGAGGATAAAATCTTTGAACTTGCCCCATGGAAGAGTTGGAAAAAAATGAGATACGCCCCTTTGTCTCGAGAGGGGCGATATGTTCGTTTTAACGGTAAACAATTGGCAACTTCGAAATCGGAAAAAAGAAAACGGATAGCACTTTATCTTTGATCTCCGTTCAGTGTTGCCAACCTAAAGCAGCGTAAAATTCCTTCAGAACATCAAAATTTCGGTTTTTCTCAATCCAAATGTCTAATTTCTCTTTATCAGTAATGTGAATGCTCTCCTCGCACGTGCTCAATAGCTACTCCCTATATAACGATCTAGACAGTATTTTAACAGTAAATGAAAACATGGTACTACAGCACCATAGGAAAATGGCATCTGGAACGCAAGGAGTTAAACATTACCATCGCCATTTTATTCAGACAGGTCATTTACTAAATTCACGCAATGAATTCATAAAATTGTGATGTCCGCCTGTCCGTCCGTTACTTTACATAATAACTCTTGAAGCAAAGCATTTTTAAACAAATTCTGTCTTTAAATTGATACCTAAAGTGAACTATCTCGGATGAGTTCTTTAATGGAGTCAAATCTATTAATATATTTACGGGTAACGGCGACTTCAACAGAGACTTTCATGTCCCATTCATTCATAAAGGTGCGTTTTGCGTACTCATGTTAGTTATTATACTACAATCTTAAGCAAACTTCAAAAGACTTAGGAGTTACTGATTGCATAATCCTCCAGACGAACATGCACGGTTTATGTGACCCTCTCTCTAATTCGTTTTTAGCGAAGTTTCTTAAAATTTGAAGAGATGCATACATTATATTCTTGAGGAAATACCTCCAAGTTTAGAATAAGGGTTGTTTAAGAGAATCTATTATAGCTCTACAATTCTTTGTAAGTCCTTTGTTTCTTTTATTATACCTTCAATGTCATCTTTCAAAACACAACTCCTTAAAAAAAATTCTAACCACTTTCTTTATATCAACAATGTTTTCTTTCCTGTATTCCCAAATCAGTATTATTATTATTATTATTATTATTATTATTATTATTATTATTATTATTATTATTATTATTATTATTATTATTATTATTATTATCAATAGTAGTAGTAGTAAGAGGAGTAGTAGTAGTAATGTTTCATCTAGTTTCTCTGGTCGCTGAGGTCCCTGGTGCAATCCCAGCTCGCTCCAAGTGAACTACGTGGGTTTCCTCGGGGTTCTCCCATTTCCTCCCATTTTCTTCATTCTCCTATTTCATTCATTTCTTATCATCACCGTCTCCTTTAGCCTACCCGGCATAACCGTGGACGTAAAACTCACAAATTTTTTATCTATTTAATATCTCCAGTAGTTCTCCATACAAATATTTCAAAATCCCTACCATCCTTGAAGATGGAATACTGGAGTAAACTCTATTACCTGGGCAGCGGAAAAATACATCCTCCCAAAATCGATGTGCTGGCTTCTTGATGGTGAAATACGGCAAAGTCACTCTGGTAAATACACTTACCGCTCGTGGAATTGTCACAACTCATGCAGAAAACAATTCAATACAAGATGAAGCAATAACGTTCTAAATAGAATTAAAGCAGAATTTACCATGACACACGCAGGATGAAGAAAATGTGTAATTTCAATTTTAAAAAGAATAATTTTCGAGAGATAGGATGATAGCTGCTATCCTAAAGTTTATTTTCATTAATTAACAAATAAAGACTTTGGTTTTATCAAACAAACTAAATTGCAATGTCGTTCCTAAAACGCGAGGATTTGTGACGTAGAACAGAAGTAACCAATTACTATAAATGCTCTGGAAAGCTCAATGGCCAACATCTTGTTTATCAGTGACGAAAGTGAGAAAATGGGAGTGTTTGTTTCTCAAGCGGCAAACGAGGCCCTTCTTGTTTTGTGTCACCAGAATAGACATCCAACAGTATAGATAGTACCTATTATTAATTTTTAGGTTTATGAAACAAGGTTTGTTTCCCCGGAAACTACTCATGATGATTTACAGTCGTTCGTATCATTTTCGTAGGTTCTTTCAGTTCTTTCAGTTACTTTCCTTACAGGAGATTTATAAAGGAAGTCCCAGCGTTAGGTCCTTGTGGACTACGTCACTATATTTGTTTTAATTATAAATTGTTTGATATAAGAAAATATACTAAAATGGCACGAACTAAGATGGCCGAACTTGCCTGTTTTAAATAAAATTGTTTATCACACTATTAATATAATAATAAAGAAGGATAAGCGACGCATAAACATATTGAAAATGAAATATACTATATGAAATTTGTAACAAATAATAAAATTGTCCAAAGTTTTGAATTGTAAATAGTAATATAAAACTTGAATAAAAAATGAGAGCAAAGCTCCCTAATACTTAGGTTTACAGCGCCATCTCTTATCCTTTTTCGTAAGTTCGACGCGATCTATCGGTTCGTCTTTGTTTTATCTTCGGACATTTTCCCCCGTTAAACGCTAATGATCTTGCAGCATTTCTAACATTATCATAATATGATAATGTTAGAAATGCTGACGTAACATTATATTATAATGTTACGTATACGAGAAAACAATACACAACTATTACTTTTCAAAGTAACAATTACCACATAAAACATGTTTATATAGTAACCTAACGAACAATAGATTGTCAAACAGTTTTCATTTTAGTACGTGCTCAATTTATATAAGTAGTACACATCGAATATAAGCCATCATTTCGTAAGTAGCCTTCATACAATGTACTGTTCATGTTTGTAATTCATTCTTCGCCGCCAGACGAAGATCGTATAATAAGTTCTTGTGTAATCGCAAATTCTTCACCAGAAGGGCTGGTTAGAAGGATTATGGCGAAAATTTTCAGGATATGTTGCTCATGTGACTGAAATTTTAGTAGAAACATCGTTGCTTTGAAGGTTACCGTCGTCGACTCTAAATTTGGCAACAGTAATCTTGACTTAACCGGATTTGACAACACTGAACCTGGACTTCTGAGTATGGATATCCAAGATCAAGGCGACGCCGCAACTACAACACGAAAGTCGATTAACAACCCAGCTACTCTCAAAAGAGTGAATAGTCCACATTGACTAGATCCTACCTACTTGATATGACTTAATCTAACTATGATGTAACCTGGATGTGAATTACTAGAACTCATAAAACATGGAACAAACATTGTGGACTTGGAATGGTCTACCTAAAATTGAAGAAACTTGCCATACAGTAAGAATTGATCTACAGGTATTGGTGTCTGAGGCTGGTGAGCATTGGAGGGAGAACCTTTTGCTTTATTCGAAAAGATCTTAGAGGATGCATGCGGTAAATGAATCAACATGAAAGATCTAGGAAAGAAGCTTGATCTACCATCACTCATTCCACCTGATTTCACTACACATCTTGTCTGGTCTCTTTCCGAAAAGTAGTGTTAATGGAGCAAGAAAGTTAACATTTCTTGATCAACAATGGAGTTTCATGTTAGATCAACTACTCCGACAGCCAAAGTATCAAATATGAATATTAATCTGTGTTGTAATGGGTCTCTTGCATGGGAATGGAAAACGAATCTTCAACAACAGCATTCCTTTCGTACGGACTTTATGCTGACCAATGTGGCTGATTTTATGATAAGTAAAACAACCTCACAACTGGACGACTTGTCTAAAGAAATCCGAATAAGATCCACGGTATTCCACTTTCTTGATTGTGTTGGTGTATTGTAACTCAGTGAACAAATTTTAGAATATTGACATTTTTCGATAAATTCGCAAGTATTTGTGTAATTATTACTATTTTAATAAAACACAATTTAATGTACTTGAAGATGTTAATTATTTTACAGTATGCAATATTCGACTTAATTACCTTGTTAAAGTATCTACGTAACATTAGCTTGTTAAATACGTATGTACAAATAACAATACTTACGAATAGATCCTGTTAGAAAACATAAGAAAAAGAAAATTGGTGAATATTTTATAATGAGAAACTATGAACAGTGTGAGTACCAAGGATCTTATAAAATAGAGGATCTGTTCTTACAACAAAATCTTGAAGCCATACGTCACAGTTTCGCCACTCCTACTCTGCCCACTCCGCCCAATAGGATCGCAATGTTTTGAGCCAACAATCATGGCGGAAACGAAAGTAGCCAATCAGACGATGGCAGAAACGACAGTAGCCAATCAGACGTGCCGATGCTCGGTTGTTTTTTGGCTTCATCGATTTAATGGAGTGAAGATATATATGGGCAGATCCTATATTTATAACATCCTTGGTCAGTACTATAATTCTCACAAAAAAAAGACAAAAAAAAGAAGAAATCGCTAGTTACCAAGTAAACGTTGTATGAAAGAGTTCAATCTTCTTTATTTCATACACCCATTCTTATTCCAAGTATTCATTATTCTAATATTCATCTAATAATAATAATAATAATAATAATAATAATAATAATAATAATAATAATAATAATAATAATAATAATAATAGCTTAGAAAAAGATTAAGACAACAGTGGATTCCTGTCACCACGGCATGACAGTTCCTTAGATTGCAGATCGAGGAGAAGGCCTCTTAATATAAAGGTTAGCTGCGAATATACTGAATATGTAGTCGCGGACAGACAATAAGGAGTGGTCCTCCCGCTTGGGGCTTTGGGTGAGGCTAATAACCTCATCCTGTAAAAGAAAAGCACTTGTTCAGAAACATTCACAGTTAAGCTTAGGACCTTGAAATTAATCATTGATCCAATTCACAACCTGGTTATATGTAGCTGGTCGAGGCCAAATTACACTTTGCAGGAGACGTCGTCCGTCTATAACATATATACATTGATCATATACGTGTGAATATACTTCCGTAGTAAAAGCTTGAAGTAAAGAAGATTTAACTCCTTTTCGCACAAATGCTTCATAAAAAAAGAGTATGGGTGCTAGCTCATAAGAAAAACATTCCTTCAAATTTTGTTGGTCTTTCACGGCGTTCATAATGGGATGGAATAGTTTGTGAGTGTTGATGACGATGCTTGTATCTCCCACTTTGACAGCAGAGTTGGCTGATGCAACAGTCTTGACTTTCAATTTTTTGTGTACTTTCACAGTGTTGAAGTTACTCCTTCTCCTGTATCCAGATTTCTCTCCCTCCTCGTAACTTGTATTTGAGTTCACGCAGTGAAAGATTCCAAAGATTTGGCGATATATGTTGTAAGTGGAAGAGATGAAGTCCATCGCAGTAGAGTCCCTTTGTAATTCCTCTTCCATGAGTAAGCCCACCAACTTATTTCATGGGTCTCATGGATGATTGCTCAATTACCATGTCTGACCATGTACCAGGCCACTATTTTGAAGTTCGTCAAATTGTGAAGTATCCCTCATGTGCAAAATGTTCATAAGTTTATTCACTCATTCAAAACAGTGGTTCCATCGTCTTTTCGAGATATAAATGAGCGCGTTTAGCATATAGGTGAAAAAAGGAAGCATGCACATGACCGTATTCAAGTGCAACTGAAAGTCTCCAGTTCTCTCTGGTCTAACAAATTCCATCTTCAGTTTCACCATTCAGATATATTGTATCTATAGTTTGGCTTTTCGACTAGATTTAGCAGCTTCATTGCATACTCTTTGGAATTCTTCAACCAAAGGCTTTCCCAATTTCGACAACAAAATAATGGTTGGAGTTATCTCATTCCTTATTAACTTCTCGCTGTGCCCAACTATTTCAAGTAATACATCGTCGTTTAGTGTTGGATATGTTTCAACTGAACATTTAAATAAGCTAACGACTGTTACAAATGAGCTCTCACGCATCGGGGGAATGCATGGCCCAATATCAGTTGTGGAATGGTTCCTCTGGCACTGACATATTCCCATAGTTCCTCAATTCCACTTTTACTCATGATGATTCCTATAGTCCGCAAGACACTCATCAACAGGTGTAGTTCTCCGAGCCTGACAATGACGGCAGACAGTGGACTGTTGACGACAGATGCTTCTAAATGAAGAGTGACTGGGCGAATGTCACAATAGAAGGTGGATTTCTGCGCTGTGATTCAGATGCTGTGTAGAGCAGTGCAGAGTACAGCGATGTCGGTTTGGCAGCATTGAGGTGAATGAAAGGCAAGAGTATAATTTCTGATGTTTGGTATCTTGTGGATTCGTGTGTGGCTTCAAGGATGTATCCATTCCAGAAAGAGCCGTATTTGTAAACAAGTAACCAGCCATCTAGTGTAAATGTACGTGAAATGCATTTCTAATTACATCTTTCCACAATAAAGGTCTTCACCTTCAAGTTTTCCAGACCTACATGCAATTTTTTCTTATACTGAACTATTGTATGCTATTCGCTGATGGAACCAGTTTGTTGTTGTTTTTATAGGACAAAAAGACGGGGAGGAGTTGACTGTATCACCAGGTCTTACGCACATGATACCCCAAGTATGTGTACCGCTCCATGGCCATCAAATGTTTTAGTGTTTACGTCAGCATTGTCAAAAGCGTGCTGCGAGAAGCCATCGCTTCGCAACTCAGACTTTCCATGATAAGCAGCAGTATTCAGGTACGTGACAGTTTCGTTGTTGGGCGCACACAAAGACATGGAATGAAGAAGGTTAATGAGGTAACCTGATCAAACTTAGAGTGAAGGTTAACAGAGAAAGCTAAGTGCAGAGGTGACAGAAAGGATCTCGGTCCAGACTAATATAGCAGACTAATTATAGCATGGCTTAAACCTTTTAAATTATGAACTATTTGAGATATTTTATAGACTTTCACTCAATCAGCTATTGCGTCAAGACTATTTATCGTAGGATCATGGTTCATACCTCGTTTTGTTTGTAATAAACCATTATTTCCAACTGCATCCATCAAATTTCCCTAATGTGTACCCAGTGTGGTAAATTCCCGCTCAAAATGAGAAAAGTTTTTTTCTGAAAAAAAATCCCTATCTTCTCGCGAATATCTACCCTCTTGTACAGGACACGATCATGCGAATGCTACTAAAAATTGCTTCACTGTGAAGAGAATGACATATAAAGAGTAATACTGGGATGAATAGTTTTGATGCTACAGCCGATTTACATATTTTCCCTTGATAATACATTTTAGTGAATTTGTATACTATAAACTTCATCGTCAAGACTGTTCATTATGAGAACATGAACTATACATCGTTCTCTTTGGCGTAAGGCAGCCTTTCAAACGGTTCTACTCGCATGCGTATTTCGTGTACCATAGTGAAGAAAATGCCCGAAGAAGGGAGATTTTTTAAGAAAAATCCCTTTCCGCCGATTTTGGGCCCCTCTGGCGGGCCCCTGTGTTAACGCACAGAGCTCCAAAAAGTCTCAAACATACTAAATACCATATGTAATAAATTTACGAAGTTTCAATGTTATATGTTTAAAACTAAGGGAGGGAAAAATATGACCCCATATGCGAAGAAGAGCAAATTTCCTCTATGTGAGAAAAGGAAAACCATAAAAATTTACTGACTCATCCCTAATTATTGTAGAAACATGATTGGTACGCCGTTTTGTTTGGCGCATAGTGAAGAAAATTCCCGTAAAACGAAAATTTTTTTTTAGAATAAATCCCTTTTTCGGAAATTTTCTCCACTACAATACATAATAAAGACATGCAAGTGTAACCTCTGGAAACGATGCCTTGCGCTGACTAAGACGGAGTACGAATCATGTTTCTATGATAATTAGGAATGAGTCAGAGAAAAGTTGCTATTGTTTGCACATGGGGAAATATTTTCCCTCCCTTAGTTTTGAACATATAACATTGCAACATTACAGTTATTACATATAGTATGTAGTATGTTTGAGATTTTTGGGGTTCTGTGCGTTAACACAAGGGTCCGCCAAAGGGGTACAAAATCGGGGAAAATGGGATTTTTTCTCAAAAATTTCCTTTTCGGAAATTTTTTTCACTATGGTACACGAAACACACATGCACGTAGTACTGTATGAAAGGCTGGTTCATGGCAAAGAAAACGAGGTACGCATCAAGATTTTAGGATAAACAGTACTTGTAATGTGTCAGGGATTTAAAAAAAAAAAAACTTCTAAAATTTATGCTTTTTTAAAACCCATCGTCCATGTTTATGATGTCCCTGCCCCCAAGCAGAGCACGCGAGATTGAAAAATGCACTTAAAATATGTTCTATGATGTTTCCATGCTTGAATGAATGCAAAAAAACTCGGTCTAAAAAACTTTACTAGAGACTTATAAAGCTAATTCCGAAGGTCGACGCCATGGCAACTATACTTGCCATATAATTTAAAAGGGTTAAGGGTGTAACCACCATGGATTTATCCATCTGCTGTTTACTGTTATTTTCTCGTATGACGATCTCCAAAAAACGTTTCAATGCATCTGATACTACATCATGACTACCAGTTTTCATATCATCCAACGATGAATAGTGTGGCAGGTCTAAAGTTTTTGATCGAGTATACTGCCACACTATCTCAGCCGCTATTTCGACGATTGCAAATCTCTCGTTCTCAACCTTTTTCTTCCTGTCAGACTACCATTGCTCGTAGAACGTGTTGTATGCAGCTCCAAGGAAACTAATGATTACCGGCATTTATTCATAAAGACTCATTTTTGAAAGATTTAACTGCTCATAACTTTAAAATACTTTTTATAATAGAGTGGACATTTACAAATATGGCGGCCATAGCACACTTCCGACTTTTGATGGCTTTAAGTATTCTTTGTGTTTTCCTACCACTGAATGCGTCTATTTGTGAAGTCCCATTTTTGTAAGTTTTCTTCTGGTTATCAGTTCATACGAATTTTTCATGTTGTGAAGGTCATTTTCCAATATGGCAGCCTTGGCACACCTGTAATTCTTTTCCAACTTTTAGCATGGTTTTCACTCTAACAAAATGCATCTATAAGTATTTTCATGCTTATAAGTATTTTTTTTTTAAAAATCTGATAGCAACTTTGAAACTATTTCTTATCCTGCGGCAGCCATTTTCCAATATGGCGGCCATACCACACTTGCGATTCTGTGGACTTTTAGTACTTTTTATGCAACTAAATACATTTATTTACAAAGTTATTTGCTTATAAGGATTTTCTTCAACTAATTTTCATATGACTGGACTATTATTATTCAACTTTGTCCTGGAGTACGTTATAAGAAAAAAACAGGGCCTAGAGTTGAATGGTATTGACCAGGTTATGGCATATGCTGATGATATAAATTTAATTGGGAATGATAGGAGAACAATAGAAACAAATGCAGAGGTCTTATTAAATGCTTGCAGGGTAATGGGTTTAGAAGTAAATGCAGAAAAAACTAAATACATGGAAGTTCGTCTGGATCGTAAATTATGGGTGCGTTAAAATATCGAATAACACTTTTGATGAAATGGATACTTTCAAATATCTTGGATCAATATTAACAAAGACAATATTCACGAAGAAATTAAATTTCGGCTAAAAGCAGATAATTCGTGTTATTACTCAGTTCAAAATCTCTTGTCGTCGCAAGTTCTGTCGAGGAATTTGAAGCTTAAAATATATAAAACGATAATCATGCCTGTAGTTCTGTATGTTTTCGAAACAGTCACTTTCTCTGAGGGAAGAACATAGACTGAAAGTATTTGAGAACAAGATCCTGAGACGAATATTCGGACCCAAGAAGAACGGGAATGGAGGATGGCGGAAACTCCATAACAAGGAACTACTTGATTTATACGGTTTATCAAATATTGTTAGAGACATCAAGTCTAGGAGGCTTAGATGGATAGGTTATGTAGCGAGGATGGAAGAAAGTAGGTATGCTTTCAAAATCTTAACTGGACGACCAATCGGAAAAAGACGATTAGGAAGACCTAGGCGCACATGGGAGGACAATATTAAGATGAATCTCGCAGAAATAGAAATACAAAGAAGAAACTGGATCCAGTTGGCTAAAGACAGAAGTTAGCGGAGAGCTATTGTGAACACGGCATTGAACCTCCGGGTTCCATTGACCATAGAGTTAGTTAGTTATCTAACAACAGTTACTTTTACACAAACACATAAATAATCTATTGCAACACAACAATAAATTACGCTGAGTTACAAACGTTGTATTTCTAAGATGAAAATTGGTAATTCTAAAGGCATTTCCAGCAGTAAATTCAAATTTGAAATATCTGTCTGGGATAGTTTTCCTGTGGTGAATATGTATTTTCAGCATATGTAGTGAATTTGTGCAAATAGTTGGCAACATTATGTTTGAATTTCTGTTGTTCCCAAATGTTACTATGCAGCATTACTATTCAGAGAGTGCAGGATGTTACCCTCAAAAACGCAGTGAGAAAGCATACATTTCTACGAAAGTCAATTGATACACATACACGTACGCTTGTGGTATAAAGCAATGTTATTGTTGTCGCGATGCTTTCGAAACAAGAAGGAAGTGGATAAAAATTGAATGTGTTAGAGGCTGTACAGCACGAGCATGTAATTAAGATCTTCAAGAGGCTTGCAAGAAATCTGCAGTGCCTTACAGAACAGTGGTAGATGGGTTCGAACCTTCAAGAGCGACCCCATGCAACGACCTGGTTGTCCCGATGTCAGTGAAGAAGACGTGAATGATATTACCGCATTACTGGACACTAATCGACGCCATATTGTTCGTGAGCTAGCCCAAAAGATAGGACTAGGGCATTCAACTGCTCTGTACATTCTGAAGAAACGATTGGGCATGTGAAAAATTACGGTGGGTTCCGCATGAGTTGACGGAAATGCAGAAATAGCTCGTACTCATTGGTATCCTACAAGAGGGAAAGAGAGACTTTCTTACGCCGTGCCATTACGCTGGATGAAACATGAACCAAATTACACGAGTCAACAATTGAAACGCCAATCAAACGAAAGGCGTCATTATAGATCAGCACGAAAATTCAAAGTTCGTCAGAACCTCAGTATTGTGAAAGTTGTGACGATTCTCGTGTACGATTGAGATAGTGTAATCCTAATGCATACCCTTCCCCACATCAGACCGTCAATGCGAAACATTTTTGTTCCTTTCTGGAGCATAATCTTAGGCCAGCCTTAATATAAAGAAGCGGCGATACTTTTTTGCAGAATCCACTCATTATTTTGCTGGACAATGCTCGAGTGAATACTGCGCAAGGTGTGACTGATAAGTTCAACCAATGGCTATAGGAAGTGCTGTATCATCCACCCCACCTTCCCAAACTAAAGCCTTTGTGACTTTTATTTAATTCCTTAGAAGAAGGAACCTCTTAATGGTATTTGTTTCGGAGCTGTTCAAGTGATTCTGGTAATAGACTTGTCCGGCATTAGAACTATTAGCACATCAGGTGCTGCTACAGGCATCCAATGACTTCCACATCTTTAGCAATTGCTTATACACAATGTTGGCGACTATATTAAAGAACTGTAAACCTTTGTAACATATATCTGTTTTGTAACAGATATTTCATTGATTTGAAGTTTAATGTCCCGTTTAGCAGCAAGACTATATGAGATGTGGACCTATTTAACGTGGAATCCGAACCACAAATGCTTCCGAAGTGAATCCAATACAGGTCTCAAACGTCATAGGCGCGTAAGCTAACCAGTTAGCCACGAGGGAGCTCTTGAATCAGTTGAAAGTGAATAGTTGCCGCTATTAAAGTACCAACCCTCGTATAAAAGAAGTCCTGACTGACTGATCAACGCCCAAAGCAAACAGTTTAAGCTAGCAACTTGACGTTTGAATAGAACATTGGGATTTGTGATGTAAGGTTTCAATAAGGAAAGATTTTTGGAAATCCAACGGGGAACGGGGGGGAAGAGCTCAGACATGGGGGAGAATAAACTTGTACTCAGACATTTTCAAAATTGGGTTTCACAGCTTAAGTTGTTTCGCTTGATGCATGTGTAACACCTGAAAGTGTTAAGTATAATAAATAGGCATATTACACTCATCATAGTACGTTGTACATTTTAAACTCAACATTCAACACAAGCAGAACCTGGTTTAATACCTTTACTATAGCCATTTATATAATATATAAATATATATCAATACATGCTACAAATCACTTCCAAATCCATATATTTATTTCTGATAGAGGGGAAATGGTGACCATAAATTACCTGCTGAGAATACCGTGTTCGATTCCACTTTCAACTTTATTTTTCCTCACTCGAAATAAATTTATCATGGTAGCTTTGACAGGTAAGAATGATCTGTTATACGCATGTGTTCCTCTAAAAAAAGAATTCTGTAAATAACATAGTGTCTGTACATTCGAAATATTAACCATTACCCTTCTTCATGGAATAGCGTCGTTCACCTTCTGTCATTATTCTTATAATATTGAACAGTATCTAAAAGTAGTTTATATTTTCCTTGTGGTCTTGGGTTTTCAACCCGAAACCATAACCAATAGGGTAGCGCAGTGGTTTTGAGTAGGAGATAGGAGAATTATGTATCTCTGGTTTGCAAATATGATTTCTGAAGTGAAATTCGAAACAAATATTTATTGCTTCTTATAATGCTGAAAGTAAAGTAGAACAAATGAGAAATGAGAGAAAATGTGAAAAGGTCGAATATAATGAGCATTGGATTAGAGGACTATGTACAGTGATGGCTAATCACAAGGTAAATAGTGAAGGCTTTATTCTTTTCCTGTTTAGTTTCTTACTACAGCGTGACAAAGCTACCGATGATTTTTTGAAACCTAAAATAAGTTTTCTCATTTTATCTCTTTGAACCAGGGATGCCGGCAGGATTTTTTTCAAGAGCAAAAGACCGATTGCAAGGGGAGACAAAAGATCAATTTTGAAGAGAGGCAAAAGACTGGTTCCAAGGGAGGAGTCAAAAGATTGATTCCAAGGAAAGGCAAAAGATTGATTCCAAAGGAAGATAAAAGACCGATTCCAAGGGGAGGCACAAGAACAACTGCAAGGAGAGGCAAAAAGCGATTGCAGGAGGAAGCAAAAGACCGATTCCAAGGAGGGCAAAAGACCAATTCCAAGGGGAGGCAAAAGATCAATTCCGAAGGAAGACAAAAGACTGATTTCGACGAAATTGAAAAAAAAAAAACGATTCCAAGGAGAGGCAAAAGACCGATTCCAACGGAAGGCAAAAGACGGACACAGAAGCACTGTGATGAATACTGACGTGGACATAATGCATCATATTAAACAAGTTATTTACACACATATCCTTATTAACTTCAATAAATGAGCATTACTACTGTATTTAATATAAATACTGTACGTTAAGTTCTACAGTATATGAGAGCAAATTAGTATGTTTTGACATTAATATTTAAAAACTGAAGATCCTTCAAAAGTCCAGAGGGGCAATTGACACTTTGCTCTCTACTGCTCTCTACTGCAGGCGGTCATGTTTTCAGCTTTACAAGTAATTGATTGGTTGATGTTTAGTATTCCTTGTGAACACCGCGGCTGTATGAGATATGGACCTGTATTTTAAAGGGGATGCTGAAACCACTATAATGCGTTCCCAGCCGGAATCGAACCTGTGACGCCGCGTACCAAAGGCATGTACACTAGCCAGTTGATCAAATACGAAGGTTTTACAAAATTCAATGATGCTGTAGGAAGTATGGATGTCACCGTCAGGGGAAGAAAAGAGCTACAATCTGCTCGTTCACAGCGCATTTTTATATACAATGTACTTATATAAATAAATAATAAGTTTCAGTAAATTAAAAAATACCACTCATGATTGCCAACGAGCAATATAATTTTTAGTGCTTGACACGATATACGATTTTATCGATTATCTCGAAAACGACATATGATTATGTATGTAATTTTGATATTTTTTATATTTTAAATATTTCAATAAAATATGTTATGTATTTTCAACGAACTTAAAAAGTTCGTTGTCTGTTGTGTTTGCGTGTCTGTCTGTCTGTTATTTGCGATTATTTTCAATATTGAGCCCTTAATTCGATAGAGAATCAAATTTATCTGAGAAAGTGATAGAATCTTTCGTGTCTCAAAAAATGTCCGATTTCCGGAGACTTTAAGGAGCCATATCTCTGGAACCATAAGTCATACAGAGATGATATTGGTGTTGATCAATACCTACGAAGATGGTGAACATTTTTGGAACCAAATAGTAATAGGTGTCCACTGGCCAACTGGCCACTGGTTTGGAAATTGGCCAGTTGGCCAGTGACCACAAGTTAATAACGGTACCAAAATGTTTACCATCCTCTTCTGTATTGACAAACACCAACATCATCTCTGTATGACTTACCGTTCCCAACATATTGGCCAAAAAATAGTACCGATTTCGGGATATTTATGGAGCCCTATCTCGGGAACCGTAAGTCATAGAGAGATCATATTGGTATTGATTAATACGTAGGAGGATGGTGAACAGTATGGTACCAAATAGTTACCGGTAGCCACTGGACAACTAGCTACTGACCAACTAGCCACGGTTCCCCAGATATTGGCCAAAAAAGTTCGAGTTTCGTGAGATTTAAGGAGCCATGTCTCGGGAACCGTAAATCATAGAGAGATGATATTTTGCGAATTTTTGCGAGAAACAGAAGAAGGTGCGGATTAGAAGATTTGCTTTTACATGTTGGAAAAATTAGGGAGCAGGTCAAAACTCCCACACTCAGAAAATGTCAAAATGCCCACACAATCGGTCATAACTCCCGCACAAATGGACAGATCTCCCAAACTCACAAACGGTCATAAATCCCACAGCCAAACCTCCCACACAGGTAAGCGGTCATAATCCCAACGGTCATAAGTCCCACAGCCAAAACTCCCACACAGGTAAGCGGTCATAACCTCAACGTCATAACTCCCACAGCCAAAACTGCTACACAGGTAAGCGGTCATAACCCCAATGGTCATAACTCCCACACAAATGGACAAAACTCCTACACATAGCAACGGTCATAATCCCCTCATAAATGGACAAATCTGTCACACAAATGGATAAAACTCCCACAGCAAAAACTCCAACGGAAGGAAATGGGAGTACCCCGAGAAAACTCATGGACAAGATGTTATCCACCTTAAAACTTACTTGGGCGGGGATCAAACAAGGGACCCTACGAACCAGAGATAAGCTCTCTACCAGTTTTCTTTAAAGGCTATTGACCCAAACCGTACGACTATTCTTTTTTTCTTTTTAAATCATTTTATTGTACTCAAGAAGCAATTAGAATGAAGTGTTTATAAAGCTTTGTCGCAAGATAACAAGTCTTACTAAAAAAATAAATAAATACATTTTTTAAAAAATCACATGAACATTGTTGGGAGTTGAGAAAACAAAGAGTTGGCTATAAAAATTTTCAAACTTCTTATTACGTACATCCGTGGATGATCTTGAGTATTGTTGTTGTAAATACTATACATAGAAGGCTCCCCCTGCCTCTAAGTTGGAAGTAAAAACATATTTTACGGTCGTTTCGATATACCAATTGAAACTATGCTGTTTACTAGCTGGATGAAAACGATAATCTGGCCGTAAAATTAGGTTAATATTTATATTGTATTCTGAGCTACGAGTGAGGGCTAAAAAGTGACTCAATTGAAACCATATTGTTGGGATTCAAGACAGGTTGTGATTCTATGAACTAACGAATCTATATTATTACATTTTTGACGAATAGAATCAGGACTAAAACCATATTTACTTCGCTTGTCTTTGGTATCGATAATGTCATGGACAATAATAAAAAAAAAAAACAGATAAATTTGCCGGTGACACTCAATGACGAGTTATTGATATTGCCCCAAATATTGGACGAATTACACAAGGAGTCATCTAACACAATTTTAGGTGGGACATATAAGTTATTCACGACCACTGAGCCACCGTGACCCCCAGGGATAAAAGTGGATCTGAAGAGGTAGAGGGACGGTGGGTAGCGGCATGACGTCACGCCGTTCCCCTTGCCTATCTTTGTTCATTGTAATATTTTAGGAACTGAGGGGACGCCGTACATATGTTTTAGAGGTGGGAGGACGGTGTCCCCCCGGGTTCCCCCTCACTTTTACCCCTGGTGACCCCACTTTACATTATCAAAACCAATTTAAAATCATAGAGGCACGGTAGCTCAGTGGTAGAGCGCCCATCTCTTTTGTTTGGAGTCCGTGGTTCGATCTCTGGCCAGACAAGTTTCTAGTGACCAACATCGCGTCCGTTCCTTAATCATCCGTTTCTTTAGCGTAAAGGGCATAATCGTGGGAAGTTAAATTGAAAAATTTCCTTCCATTTAAGAAGTGGCGCCAACTGTGTTTCTTTTGTATTGTAAATATGTAAATGTACCTTTTAGCTACAGAAACTTATTTATGAAAAACGAGGAAATAAACAAAGAAGAACTGTTACTTGGGCATATCTTGAAAATAATCTCTGTCTGTACAGATTCCTTGATTTAATTTATACACTTGTAAGCATATACGTACATATTACTGAACATACAGACTTCTATATATGCGTCAATCCTGCACACGTGTATTTCAACAATAATCCCACGCCAGGGAGTACATTTTAAAGAGATCGATATACTTGTTAATCAAAAAATAATTACTTTTCAGGGAGAAAAAAAAATGAGACATATGGACGTACATACATATATGCAAACGTATTATGATTTAGTTCCAGAGACATAAATTAGCAATTCATCCAGTTTATTTCGTAACGTCTGTTTTCATATAGCCATGATAGTTATCTACTGGTTCACGTGCAAATAGCCAGCCTTTTCCTCTCTCTCTCTCTCTCTCTCTCTCTCTTTCTCTCTCTGTCTCTCTCTTTTTGCCTGTTTGTGGAACAAAATTCATTAAAGCACAAACGTCGATTACACAGAGTCTCCAAGGTAATTTAAATCTAATTGCAGGGGGGAATGAAATCCGAATAAGCTACTGCTAAAATTAGGCTGTGAATTGTAGATTTTTCAGTACGTAAGCAGAAAGGAAATATAACTAAAAAAACAAAACCCAAAGTAAATAACAAACTGTATGAAATATATACAGATGAAACTATTGTGAACAACACAAATATATCATTTATGTCAATTGATTTTAAAAGTTTCAAACAATATAGGTTAAAATGTTTGTCGTGATTCGAAATGAAATGAAATCTTTAAGTTTCACGTCCTACAAGTATGCCAGCCAGGATAAAGGAGACGGTGATGATGAGAAATTCATAAAAATCGTGGAACGAAGAAAGTGGGAGAAAACGGGAGAACGCCGAGAAAACCCATACACAGTGTTTGTCCACCATACAGATCACTTGGCACGAGCTGGAAACAAACCAAGGATCCCACGAATCAGAGGTGAACTTCCTGGTTCGATTTGCAATGAGAATGCTTAAAACACACTGCACGGGTTCAGATACCACTTCAAAGTGTAGGTTACGTCTTATAGATCCTTGTTGCTATTACAAAAAAACTGACATAACGAAAATTATTAGATTTAGAAAATTAATTTAGAAAATATTGTTTATTAAATGCAAGTGAAATGAAATGAAATCTTTGATTTAATGTGCGTAGTATGGTTATGCCCATTTTTTTTTCTAAAGAAAAAGGATGTTTAAATGAGAGTAAATGTCCATTAAAAAAATCGGTGAGATGAAACTGGAGAACACCGAGAAAACCACCGAGATAATGCCGGCCACCAAAAATTAACATGATCTGGGATCGAACTACGGGTCCCTAGCACCAGAGGTGAATGCTCTACATTTTAATTTATTTTCAAGTTCACTCCAACGGGAACTCTTTCCATTTAATTATGTTTTGATTTATATACAGAGTTATCACAAAGTCCCGTTACTATCCACGTATTACATAGATGTTAATGAATCGTTGTTTCTTATGGAATTGAGAATACGCGGTAGTATATTGTTCCAACAGGATGAAACACCAGCCCGTTATGCTATTGTTGTTAGGAAATATCTCAGTGAATTGTATAACGATACTTATATTTATACTTGTATTTCTACTCTTACTTGTATCAGTTGGCAGAATTTACTTTGAAATTATGCACAAGCTGTTTAAGAAAGGAAGAAGAAGGATATGCAAAAAGAAGAAGGATATAGATGTATTTCTCTTTCAGTTGATATACGTTGCTATTTTATTATTATAGTAATTCGGCGTTGTGAAATTGGTTGTCATAGCAACAAAAGATAAATAAGTTATAATAATGGACCCATCTTGTAGAGACCTGCATGGGCCGAATTTTTCGGCCCGAGCCCAATCCAGTCCGAACGTACGTAGGCCCGGCCCAGCCCGGGCCCGAAAAGTTTTGGAGATTTTCGGCCCGAGCCCGGCCCGGCCCGATAAGATTTTTAAAATTCTTGGCCCAAGCCCGGCCCGGGCCCGACAAATTTTAAAAGTTTTTGGCCCGACTCCGGCCCGATATTTTTTTTAAAAAATTAGCTCGAGGCCCAATCTTTCTCAAAATTTAGTACTAAATTTGATCTAACCTCAGAAACATTTTCTAAACTTTGGTTTACAACCTGACGCTTGCCTCCCGAATGGTACCATTGCCTCCTAGAACATTGCCTGTCATCGAGAGAACAAAAACTCCATTCCCTGTAACAAAAATCTAACTTAATTGATTTTTAGCATAAAGTGAAGATGGCAATATTGTTTAGCGACAGGCAAAACTTTCCCACCCCTTGTCATATTTTGAGTTCAGTGAAGGTCAAGGTCAGAGCTCAATTTACCGCACAATGCCTGCAATCCTCTATAGCAGCGCTTCCCAACCTTTTTCAACTTGCGGCACACTACGCGTAACACTTGAATTCTCGCGGCACACTCATCTACGTATATTATTATTTGTAAATGTAAAATACCGTTTTTTTTGTGTATATATGGTTACTGATCTTCTCACAGAGAAGAAAGTTCGATCACTGGTTTTCGCCCGTGCTAAATCATTGTGCTTATTTTTCATTCTAGTTTAAAAATAAAAAAAAAACAATAGCAATGAAATATTGAACTCAGGTTTTTAAGACTACGCTTTCTTTTTCGAAAACTGTATCCAACCTTTTAACTAAGAAGGAAGATCACTAAATAACGAACGAACAAACAAATTTCTTTTAGTTTTAAAACACAAATGTAGGTAATTTGTGTGTGTTTGCTTTGTCGAAAGGATTAAGTAATATTTTAAAATTTCAAGTTACGCAATAGTCTGCAACAATAAAGAAGCAATAATTGGGTGTCTTCCTGTTTCGCCTTTTCCTGTTTTGCCTTACACAAGTTTTCCAGCTTTTTCTGCCCCCTGGCATCTTTACCAACATAACAAGATCAAACTTTGATTTAAGGCGTAACAGGAATTCCTGTTTTGCCTTTTCCTGTTTTGCCTTACAATTTGAAGGGAAATTTCATATAATAAGGGTATTTTTAAGGGGATAATTCATTCAACAAAATTACAGTGAAACCTCTCTAAAGCGGACAGCCGTGGGGAATCAAAAATTGTCCGCTATAGAGAGGTGTCCGCCTTCAAGAGGTTTCAGTATTTTGTTATGTAAATTAGTCAGCGAGGTAATATACAATTAGAAAAAAATATTTTTGCATTAATCTTGTGTTTACGGATATTACATGCATTATCCTCTTTCATCCAATACTCTATATTCGAGGCACAACATGGAAATAACATGTTATAGTTCTCTGCACTTTACACTCATCAGTACTTCCTTCGTTTTCAGTATGGCGCTTTAATTTGTGGGGTAATTGCAGTCCTGAAGTGTCCTTTTTGAGACAATATACATACCTGAGGGCAAAAAATACTAAACTTGTCTTCTAGTTGGTTAGAGACTCCAACGGGACAGTAGCATAACGTGTCATCCATAACGGCGGGCAACTGTCAATCACTTTTGTGTCTAAAACAGTTTGGGTCGGAGTGGGATGCAAGCAAAGGACATAAGAGTGTTGTTAAACAGAGATGCTTCGTCTGGGTTTCTGAACAGACAGTTGCAGGGGCAAAATGTTGTCACAATGCTTCTTTGGTGACACATGTATGAATTACTAAAAATGTATTTTTACTACACTTTTCAACTTATTTCTAGAGAAAGTGTCCGTAATATGGAGGTAAATAATACCTATAAAAGACAGAAAAGACTGTCCGTGTCCGTACTAGAGAGTGTTCGTTTTAGAGAGGTTTGCCAATATGCTTTTTCCTATTCCAGTGTTTGGGGATTCCAAAATATGTCCGTTAAGGGAGGTGTCCGCTTTATAGAGGTGTCCGTTAGTAGGGGTTTCACTGTATTATTAAAACGAAAATGTTCTTAAAGTTACAAAAGGCGGATTATGATTGGTCTACACAGTATAGGAAGCTGCAGCTATTGATTCAGCGGGATTAGTTTCAAGGAAGAATGTTACTAAGAACATGAAAAATCAAACACAGCTGAACTTCACCGAGTGCAGTACAAAGTCCAAGGGAAAGAATCATAGGGACATCCTAATAATATCACAGTTACTTTCACAGTTAAATAATATCATATAGTTACTTTTCACAGTTCCTGGATTTTGTCCCCGCCCCGTGTTCACCTTACAAAATTTTTATTAATGTATATTACCTTAAGCTTACAGAAGATAGGCCGTAATTAGTCCAACCACTATAGAAAGCCAATCATTTAACGAAATTAGTTTCAAAGAAGAATGTTACTAGGATTACAATCTAAGAGAGAGGTAATTCACCTCACAAAGCTTTTTGAAATTCATTGAAAGAAAGAAGAAAAATTACAATAGTATACTGGAAATTACAAATGTACAGAAGCATATATATACAAAATTCGACAGAGAAAATAGCTAAATTATTTCTTTAACCGTTTTTTGCCATTTTTTCCCCGAGCTTGGAAAAAAACGAAAATTTGAAAAAAATGAAATTTTCGAATATTTTACTACATTATGCTTTTAAAATGAATAATATTTTATATTTACTAGTTTACAGTTAAGATCATTGAGTGCTTATGTTTCTTGTATTAGAATAGGAGAAATTTGTGTCAACAAATATATGTGCACCACTCCTTTAATGTTAGTACCGTGATAGAATGGCTACTAAAATAAAATTAATTTATGAAGAGACCCATTTAAATATTAAGGACTCTTACGAAGTTTCCGTTTTATGGCAGAAAGTGTTATAATAACGGGGCCAGAATCATTTTAGTTAATACCGGTATGTTAAAATCAATATGGATAAATAAATATAAATAAAAATAAAATCATATATATATAATGGAGCCGAAAATTTTGAACTCATTAAAAATCTTTCGGAAATGTCGGCAAAAACCGGAAAATTTAATTTAAAAACTATTTCTTCTACTGATGTTAATCTTATTTGCTGTAACGTGTCTGCAGCGTATATAAAATGTATTTCGCTAGCCGGAAAAGTACATAAAGCAGCAGGTTTTAATTTTACTTTTTAGTTTTCTGATTTATGGTGAAAAATCCGTCTTCATTATTTGTATATTTTTCAAACAACTCAGAAAGAGAGATGATCTTATTTGCACATACTTATACACCACACAAGTGTAAATTTGGGCAGCAAGAAATATATTTAAAAAAAATAACGTGTGAAACTTCCGTTCCTTATTATTAAATACTAGCAAAATACCCATTCTTCGCACAGGGAGAATACATTTCATTTTTGACATAAAGGAAACCAAAACTGTCACCAATGAACTGGAATCCCAAAAACTATGAATTCGACACTAGTATCAGTTATTTTCAATTACTTTTACATGTCACCCTCCCCCTTCAGGAGTCCTGATGAGGAATGAATTTTGATTTAAACGGCATCGGAAGTGTCACTGTTCATCTCAGCGACCCCAAACTATGGATTCGACACTAATATCGGCCATTTTCGATCATTTTTATGTATTTATCCCTTCTCCCTCCCCCTAGGTGCGGCGCTGAATTTGGATTTAAAGGGCATCGAAAATGTTACTGTTCATCTCAGCGACTCCAAAAACTATGGATTCGACACTAATATCGGTCATATTTGATTATTTTTATATATCGATCCTTCCCCCTCAATGAAGTTACGGCGCTGAATTTATATTTAAACGCCATCGGAAATGTTACTCTTCATCTCAGCGACCCCAAAAACTATGGGTTAGACAGTAATATCGGCCATTTTCCATCACTTTATATCCTTCCCCCAACTTGCGGTAATGAATTTGGATTTAAACAGGATCGAAAGTGTCACTGTTCATCTCAGCGACCCCGAAAATTATGGATTTGACACTAGTAATATCGGCCATTTTCAATCATTTGAATACATCTTTTCCTCCCTAAAGTTGTGGACCTGAATTTGGATTTGAACGGCATCGTAAGTGTCGCTGTTCATCTTAGCAGTCCCGGAAACTATGGATTCGACACTAATATAGGTCATTTTCAATATATATCACCCTTCCTACCTCCAAGTTGCAACTTCAAAGTGAAATGATAAAAACTATCTTAGGCCCAAACCCCATCTATGTTGAAAATTTTATTGAGATCGGTCTGGTGGTTCAAAAGTTGTTAAGTTACAAATATAGTCACTTTCATTTTTATATAATTTGTCACACTACAAAACAGGTATTTGTTTAATTACAAAATTTTGTGCATAGAGTTTATATAAAAGTATATAAGAGAATATTAAATAATAGTATTTGTATGTTTTAGCGCTTGAGTATTAGTGAAATTTGCCTACTGCTGTGTCTTTTAAGAAGTAATTTGGTTACAATTAACAAAATTTCAAAAGATCAAAGAGCACATTAAGAACTCAGTTTCATTCAAGAGCCCTATTTGCTGCAACAGAAAAGCTTCATAATGTTATATGTATATGCAGCTGTTAAAGTCCTGTAATAATTGCACAACCACGAATAAACAACTGAAAAGCATATAAAGGAAATGCGTGCAGACTATTAATTTTTAACAATAGTTAAAACAGTTTTATTTTCGATTTTTTTTTTTTACAGTTTTATTTCAATATACTGAGTATTTTCTAGTTTGCGTTTCTTCGTTTGTAGAAATTCCCAATGTGAGCCGAAAATTCCCTTTTGAGAAATTTTGCTTCGTGTTGCATCATACATTAAGGCGAAACAGGAATTCCTGTTTCGCCTTAAGATAAGATGCTTATCAACATGTTTTCTAATATGGCTTAAGGATGTAAGGCGAAACAGGAAAAGGCGAAACAGGGAGGAATCCAATAATTGGCATAACAGTGATAACAAATACTTTCTCAACATTAAAAATGTACAGAAAAATAACACGGTATGAAACTTAAAATTGTAAAGGTTCACAGTAATGTATTCATAGGTCATATTAGAGGTTCACAGTAATATAAAATACCCAAAATGTTTTATGGCGATTTTCGTAGCCTTGCCTTGTTTATATAAAAAGTACAAACTGAGGACCTTAGAAATAACGACGATATATATATATATATATATATATATATATATATATATATATATATATATATATATATATATATATATATATATATATGTAATTGGTAGTTCATCACAGAACTTTATTTTGTTTTGAATAAGTGTCGTTATATAATTTTGGTGTTTTCCGCCAAGGATTGCATTTACCTTATATAAATTTTTGGTGGTTTGCCGCCAGATACCTTAGGAGATTCGGACGAAGTTTAGTAGACAATCTCCTAAACAGTAAAATACAAGTGTGCAGATTGACTTTAAGGCTACATAATAATTTAGATAAAAGAAATATCAAGACGGAGTGGCACGAAAATTTTCAGGAATATCAAAATGAGTCGTCCTAATATAGGAAATACATCTATATTCTTCTTTTTCCTTTCTTAATAAGCTTGTGCATAATTTAAAAGTAAATTCTGCCAACTAATACAAGTAAGGGTAGAAATAGATGTATAAATACAAGTATCATTATAATTGGACGTGGTTCTGTCCATTTGCTGTACCCCTGGAGTGCCGAAGTCCTGATCTGTCACATTGTGAAAATGCATTATGGCGGGTCATTAAACAAAATGTTGCTACGACATGTTACGAGACAGTTGAACTTCAGGATGCGACGAGGTGCATTTATTGCCATCACTCCAGCAATGTTAAGGATAATTTCAGATCGTACATGGAGAAGAATCATACTCTGTTATGAAAACAATGGACTACACACAGATTCTCTGGAATAAAAAGTAAAGAATACTCCCACTACCTCGAAATTATCCTTTGCCATGATCCCACATTAATGAAATGCGACTATCTAAGGATATGTGGATACGTTATAGGGGATAACGGGATTTTGAGACCACTCTGCAAATTCTAAATTGTACATAATATAAGACGATTGGGACACGAGCACACAAAAACTTCGAGAAGAGTTAAAACAGAGATGCAAATAAACAACAAAATTTTACTCGCCCAAGAAAAAAGCTACTAGCCTACATCCCACAATAGAAATCATTTACTTACCTTCGGTATGATATTAAATACTCGCTCGCACCGACGGGCAAACCTGAGTTAAAACCTCTCATTATCTTCAGTGGGAGTCCAATCAACGATCATGAATGAACCTAACATGTGAGATCGCTACACTACACCCGCATCAGTGTTAAAATATCACATACATTATTTATTAAATATTTCCTTGAAAACAGTGTTAGAAATTTGAGCTTACAATTTTTTCGTAAGTGGGAATATGAAGATATCTACAGTATGTTATGCCAATAAATTTCAGAATATGACTCATTAGACATAATTAATGATGTCTATGTTATAACATTTTGTAAATAAGAGAACTTTTAACTAACTAAATCTATCGCTTAACTGAAATGGAAGTTTCATTACAGCAGTGCTAACCTTTTGATATATCCTGTGTCAATCGTTTTCGGTCATAAATATTGTTAATCACCTTCCGAAAATCCATAATATTTAAATAAATTCACTTAGTTAATATTGTTGTTCCTAAAGTGTTTTTATGAACACGGACTCTGTTTAATCTACTTCTTTTAATCTACTTCATCTTATCCGCTATAATTGAATAACACAAGCTATGGAAGCAAACAACTCTCCAGGCCTTTAATGTCCCAATTTCTCTCATAGAAAATTCATACATACGTTTACTGTCATAATGCCACACAAGCAATTATGGTACGATGGTGATAGTGGTCACCAAGATACTGAAGCATGTAGTCCTATCGAATGCGCTAAAAAAAAAAAAATGATGGTTGATATTGCTGAGGAATTCGTATTTCGTTGTACTTTTAAAACAGACAAATGGCGAAAGAAGCATTTACGAGGAACAAAATAGTTCTGCGGAACTTTTCTCAATAAAGTTGAGAAAAAGATTTATAAAACGCGTCGTGTGCAGTATTGTACTGTATGGGTCAGAAACATAGACATTAAGCAAAAATGATGAAAAACGATTGGAAGATTTCGAAATGTGCATGTGGAGAAGAACGGAGAGAATTAACTGGGTCGAGCGTAAAAATAATGAGAGGATTTTAGAAATGGTGCAAGAAAAAGAGAACAATTTTAGATATTGTTATGAAGAAGAAGAGAAACTGATTGATACATTGGCTAAGAAGGAACTGTATCATGAGGGACGTTTTAGAGAGTACGGTGGCAAGAAAGAGAGGGAGAGAGCGAAGGAGACTACAATTAATGGACGATATCAAAACAGAAAAATCGCACGTGAAGACGAAGAGTACTAACCCAGGGTAAAGATCTTTCAACTTTCAGATTAACGTCCCACAATTATCCCCTAGAGCAGCGTTTCCCAACCGGTGTGCCGCGGCACACTGGTGTGCCGCGAATGGGCCGCTGGTGTGCCGCGAGGAAATGAAAACAAAATTATTAATTATATATGAACCTAATTGCAAGACAGGAAATATGTGTATTTAAGTTTGACATTACTATGAACCTCTACAATGAAAAAATACTGTAATTGTAATATATTATTGTACATACATTACTACTACATAGATTGTATTTCGAAAGCAGAATTTTATTAATATTTAAAATTCTGACATATATTAACCATGTTAATAAATTATAAGTTTCACACTATGCTACTTATCTGTTCATTTTTAATGTTGAAAAAAGTATTAATTATCATTGTTATGACCATTATTGTCTCTTTATTGTTACAGATTATTTCGTAACTTAAAATTTTAAAATCTCATTATATCCTTTCGACAAAGCAAACACTCATACAAATTACCGCAATTCTGTTTTAAAAGTACAAGAGATTTGTTTGTTCGTTCGTAATTTAGTGATCTTCCTTGTGAAAGGTTGGATATATTCTTCGAAAAAGAAAGTGTATTTTTTTAAAAGACTGAGTTCTATATTTCATTTTAATTGTTTTCTATTTTTTAATTTGAATGAAAAGTAAGTATAACGATTTACGATGGAGGAAAACCGGTGATCGAGCTTTATTCTTTGTGAGAAGGAGGTCAGTAATCAAAGAAAACAAATACGACGGTGTTTTCTATTTACAAATAATAATAATAATAATAATAATAATAATAATAATAATAATAATAATAATAATAATAATAATAATAATAATAATAATAATAATAATAATACCTATGAGTGTGCCGCGAGAATTCAAGTTAGACCCGTAGTGTGCCGCAAGTTGAAAAAGGTTGGGAAACGCTGCCCTAGAGGCTAAGGGAGACATAATTAAGACAAGTGAATGATTATGGAAGAATTGGTGGAATGACAATATGGGAGGAAACGGGAGTACTCTGAGAAAATCTACCAATAAGGTGTTGTCCACCATAGACTTACTTGTCTGCAAATCGAACCAGGAACCCCATGCACTAGAAGTAAGCACTCTACCACTGAGTCACGTGCCCGCCTTTGGTATGTGTCCACGTGCACATATTTGGTAGGTTGCATTGAAATATAACGTCCTGCTAAACATCGAGGCTATATAAGACGCGAATCTACAGCTTAACATGAAATCTCTCCGGTAATCGAGCCCAAGTCTGCTTCTCCGAAGGCACATACGCTACCATACAGCTATTAGGATCTCGTATAATCAAGGATCTCGTATATGTAGATATATAGCTGTACTTTTTAGATCTTTGCATATTTTGTTAAACGAGAGCATATCTTGTTAAATTCTTTGAAAGCACCTCGTACATTGAATATATAAAGTTCCGAGGTGCGCGAGGTAACCATAAAAACAGTTGCAAAGTTTTGAAGCGATAACATTGTTACCGCCAACACGTTTTCTACGTTGTCGCGGTGGTGACCCCATTCTGTTCGGCGGAAGACATACTAATATGGGTGGCTCGGGTGAGTGTCATGAAAGAATTACCAGCTGAAAGGGGCAAAAGAAAATATTACACATATCTGGTAGGCTGTTTGCTCAGTCTTTATGTAGGACAATATACATCAGAAACTTAAAGTTACATGAACATCCAGCCACGGCACTGCAAATGCATTGATGCAAAGCTACAAGAGAAAGCTGGCAGAGAGTACAGGACAAAGACAAAGAGAGGGAGGCCAGGACCCAGGGAACTGGACGCTAGCCAAGCTCCATAACACGGTATAAAAACTTCTCTTGCCTCCTGAACAAATGACGATGAGAAACTCTCCATCATCTTGTCTTGGCCTCCACCAACTTCATCGCGTCAGATTCTACAAAAGAAAGGAACAAGAGAGAGAAAAACGGAAGGAGAGTAAAGGGGAAAAAATAAAGAATGGAAGAGAAAGTGGAAGAACGTGTTACATAAGATACTGCGTGAACGTCAGTGTGTGATCACGTGTACAAGAAGAAAACCATATGACCAAAGGAGCTCTACGACTGTATTCATCGAGAACTTCATGGGACATTGCGCTATAGTTATGTCTAAGTGTAGGACGTTTAATCTTCCAACACTTATACCATAGTTTGGAAATTAAAAGTCGTTGACTTGAGATCAGCGCCGTGAGTTAGATTTTTTCTGAGGGGGGAGTAAGCATTAATACTTGGACCCCTAGAAAAAGTTGTGTTGGTTCCTTCCGCAAAATTTGAAAATATACCCCTTTCTTTCCATCTTTCTCTTACTCTTTGTGGTCCTCAGCATTCTGTGGGCCATCCCGCACACACCTGGGACCATTCCATACATGACAAGTTAAATAAGGGGACAATATTGATGAATCTCAAAACCAAACGAATAAATATTATTTCTATGGCCCCTAATAGTAGATTTTTTTTTTTACTGGGATGTCCCACGACTCATTTTTGTTTCATTTACCTTTTGTGTGCTGTTTTGTTTGTGTAATGTAGTGAACTTGTTTGATGCTTCATTTACAATTTCATGTTCGTATCGTATGGTATAAAAAAAAATGTCTTAAAGTGGGCTCCGCTCGAACGGCGGGAAGCTTTCCTGGCGGAGGGGGGGGGGAGTTGCCGCCTGCCCCCATGAGTTACGGCCCTGCTTGATATATATGGAAAAATGTTTATGGCTCATGTGAAATTGAAGATTTTAACCAATTTTAGAGTTATGCATTACTGTACCCTATTAAATCAATGTAGAGGACAATGTGTTATGTGCAGTCTTGTTCAAGAATCCTTGTCCACCCACTTTGTTATGAAAGTCCATATATCAGCAATCGTACATAGGAAATTCTAATACTATGAATCTAAACAAAGATTTTTATTGGCCAAACAAGGCCCATGTTTGTCTCGTTTAATTCTAACTCTTTAGAGTTTAAGGCTTTTAAACAGAGGTAGGGTGGGGGGTGTTCTTGAACAAGATTACATTTAGAATGCGTTGATTGTCAAAGAGAAATCATACCAAATGCAACCGAAATAGCAAAGGCGAGTATGAAAATACATGCGGCATTTGTAACGTAATGGGATGATCAAAAGGATTCAACTTCGTCAGACAGAATGTAAACAGCTCTCGTCTCACATAAAGAGACAGAAATACAAACAACGTGTAGATCTCTGATTGACTTGTATTCAATCAGTTAGGTCTTTGACTAACTGTATTTCTTAGTAACGAACGGCAGAGAAACCACTGAACCAGTAACAAATGACATATCCTCAAGGCTGTGCATAACCAAATATTGTGACTGTGTTAATTAATCCAGATATGTGATCATAGGCAAACCCCATAGGAGTCTAGTTCGGGATTTCTCAACGTAGAGGTTGACACTATTATAGGGCTTATGAGAGGAATACACGGGGATGCAGAAAAAATATAATTTAAAAAGTGCATATTGAAATAGAATTCAAAATTAAGGCTTATGAAAAAACTAAATCTCTACAACCAATGAATTCTTGTACTGTGGTTTACTGCATCTTCCATTTTTTGCATTACAAATATTATTTGTTGCTGCCAAAGCACTATGACCGAGTTTGAACTCATGACGTAACACGTTACGTATGTGTTTGTTTCACTGTCACAAAATATTGACTAAAAATACTAACGAAGTGGCAGTCTACTTGTTAAATAGTACGTTTGCCACAGTAAATCTTGGGTGAATTTGACCTTGTATTTACCATTGATCACAGCGTATACACGCGTCTACTATTTTGGGCCCGAGGCGGCGATTAGAGGAGAAGAGGTGGCAGTTGCCTCCCTACTTTTTGAAGTGACCCCTTAACGTATATAGTTTAATTTCGAAATGTAAAGTTTTGTATGTATTACTGGTTCATAGAAAAAATGTGCCATATAATATTTTCCGTTGCGTAAGCACGTATGGAGTATACACGCGTCTGCTATTTGGGTCCGGGGCGGCGATTAGGGGGAGCAAGAGGCGGCAGTTGCCTCCCTACTTTTTGAAGTGACCCCTTAACGTATATAGTTTCATATGGAAATGTAAAGTTTTGTATGTATTACTGGTTCATAAAAAATTGTGCCATATAATATTTTCCGTTGCGTGAGCACGTACGGGTTATTTTTCTTCATGTGGAGTTAAGAAACCTACAGGAATTGCGTTTTAATTGCAATTCAAAACAATTAATATTGCAATTGTGGATTTCTTTAAATGTCTTAGCATATGCTTATACGAGTAGTATTTACTGTCTTTCATTTTCTAAGAGTAATAACATACATTTAATGGCATTTGTGGAATTAAAAATATAAATTGTTCATTAATCCCCAGTTCCAATATAACTTTTGCAAAACAAGCCTCATTATTCATTACTATGATTAATATTATCCTTTCAATTTATTTGTTTTGCAAATATGTTATTTAATAATGTGATCACACAATTTTCCAAATAGAATTTTAAGATGTTCATGAGTAATGAATCAAATCTCTTCTTACACCTTCGTTGTTTAAGAGTACAAAGGGTTAGTACCTACTTGTGTTGCTCTTGTCACCCATTTCTTCCTAGTGTCCTTTCACTAGGACGCTAAAGTTTTCGAACACTGTATTAATACTTTTAGGATTATATACACGAGCTGGTAGTTTTAAGATTTTAAAAAAAGGAATTGTTCTTTAATTTTTACCTGCCAACATTTAAGTCTAGCACGTATGTTTCGTCTCGAGGAAAAGTGAAGTTGGCATTGAGAATTAGTCAACATGTCTTGTCATAGAAGGTAAGTTGTGAATTAAAAATATAAGTGGTAAATTGTTTATATTTGTGTTGTTGGTTTTCTAAGACATCAGTCTATTCTTACACGCAAGTTGTTTACTGCGCAATGATTTCTTGTTTACAAGGCATGCTTAGAGACATGGGTGTACTACATGTAGAACGCTAGAAAAATATGCTACTTTCGACCATTTTTGTTGGTGTTCTTTATGTAGGACTCTAGGAAGATATAGTGTTATGAAATGTATATAGTTTTGAATAGAGTCTACAACTTGGCCCATGGTCAGTGATACTAGAGCGAACCCATCCCATCAATTATGTGCTGCCCTATAGAAAAATATAGTTTGATACCCCCCCTCCCCCCAAAAAAATATAAGCTTCTCCTTACAGTTTGGGCTGCCTATAGGTCCTGTAATACTTCAATACGCAGAGAAGCTGGTAGAGAGAAAATCAGCGAACTATCGTTTTGTTTTGCATAACTTCTTTATAACCCTCCCCGTTTACGCTGAACTGAAAAAGTGGGACATAAATGGAACGGGTATAATCAGGAAGAATAATTTGTTCAAAACTACAATAGAATGTAATGAAACTATGAAAAAGAACCCTAGAGGGTCGTTTAATAGTTACAAAGACCACGGAACAGAAATTACAGTATGTAAGTGGAATAGTGTAGTTTCAATAGCTTCTAATTCTGTAGGGGTAAAATTACTCTCAAATCTAAACGCTGGTCTCAATCTTCAAAGAAGGCAGTGGAGATATACCAATCATTTATGGTAAAATTTTACAATCAAACCACGAGAGGAGTAGATCGTATGGACCAGAACGTAAGTAAATACAGAACATCAATATGAGGCAAAAAGTGGTACAGTTGTCTCATTATGTGTATTGTTGATTTAGCACTTCAAAATGTGTGGCTGTTACAGAAGAAAGTCTCGAACAAAAACTGGATCTCCTAAGTGTAAGAAGAAAACTTGCTACATATTATCTCAAAAGGTACGGAAAAGAAACTCGGAAGTGACACAAAGGCCAACCCTTTTCACTATTTCTAGCCCAAGACTCAAGATATGACGGGTATCAACATTGTCACCCAACAAGAAAAACAGACTGATGTTATAATTGTCATATGAAAATTACAAGGTGGGTAAAGTGCAATGTCAATGTTCATGTCAAATGTTTCATTGATTTCCACACGAAAAAGCTAAATTTTAAAAGAAAACATGGTTTCTTTGGAGAGTATCTCAATCTTAAACTTTATGAGTATGCTATTTTGAATGGAGTGCAGTACAATTGGTCTAAACGTAAAGGAGCCTTGTTTGTATTACTTTCGTGTTTTCATTGTATATAACTTTAGAAACATAACTTATTTTCCTAGAGTTCTATATGTAGGTCGCCTTCTAACTCCACTTCCACCAATCAAAATTTTGAAATAATCTTGAAATTGGTTTGAATGTAATCATTGCACCACAGAAATATGAAAATTAGCAAAATTTGTGACAAGAAAGACCTTCGGCACAAACGGGTTAATGAAATATGAAATAAGATATATGGTATTTTCACTGAAAAAGATAGTATCTTATTAGTTATGCAACATTTCGTCAAATAAAGTGTTAGAAACAACCAGGAAAACTAATGTTCATACACAAATATTCAGATCATGACTTGCTCTCCCCCCACTTTTAACGTCCAATCGACGCCACTGATTTGGGTTATGGAAATATTGTCAGACATAAATGACTGTACCTTGTAAACCACAGAATTTAGCTTTCATTTAATATATTTCGAGCAATTTAAAGTTATATACATGTTCATATTTTAAAGAAAATGTGTTTTTCTTAAACTGTAAAGAACAATTATTTGTGAAGGCTATATGAATAAACTTTGACAAGCACTGGTAAATTTGTACTACTGTGGTTTCTGGGAGAAAAAGAACAAAGCCAAAAATCGACTTTCAGATAATGTTTAATGGATAATGTTTAATGTTTAATGGTTCAAATTTAATGTTTTTAGCCATTTACTTAGTAGCTTCAGCTCACAATATAATGCTATTCCTCAATATTTATATTTCAAATATTAAGGGACAACCTTCTATTGTCAGCACAATCTAACAAAACGAGTAAAAATATTTAAAACTCTGTATCTCAAAATTGATGTTTTGAGTGTGTTGGCCTTCTCTCAAACACTACAAATTTATACAGGGTGTTTCAAAACAACACCAACAACAATTGGAAGGTGATTCCTGACACATAGATAAGATAAAAAGAATAGATCTGCCTGGGTGCACAAATGCTTCCTTTCGGAGTTGTATAGGCTGCCGAAAACATGAAAAAATGAAGTTTAAAGGTCCATAGCTCCAAAAACATTGAACCCACCGTAGTCGGGCCAAGATTTGACTTAGGAACTAGTATATGCTATTTAAAAATACATGTTTCAAAATCTTAAGGTACTCAAGCAACAATTATTATAGAGGGTGTTTAGCTACGGGCATATAATTTGAAGTATTCATCAACTACCTCTATAAAAATTGTTGCAGAAGTACCACAGCATTCCGACACTTCGATATTTGGATAGGGCACATACTAGTTCCTAAGCAAAGTCTTGACCCGACTATGGTAGGTCCCATAGCCTGCTGTAAGTATTTTGGGTTTAAATAAGTAAGTATTTTGAACGCGTATTGCTCATGACACATACATCCGAACAGACTGCTGTTTCCAATGTTTCATACATTACGCCCTCTGTTATGCGATTATAGGCAGTATCAGCTGAGGAGAGTCAGTGGGAAATAAGAAGGCGTCGAAAGCGGAAGTCAATCGGACTCGTGTTCGAGACTTCGTGCTGAGTAATGTGGGAGTCTCTGACGCTGAAGTCGTGAAGCAATGTCAAAAAGAAGGAATCGACCGTGCAACTGTGTACAGAACATTAAAAGGGATCAAAGATGGGATTTCAATGAATAAAAGAGAAGGAAGAGGAAAGATATAAATTATTATGACGAAACAAATCAAACAGAAGATTGTGTCTCTGATGTACCATTCCAAGTGCTGCATGGGCATTAAAACTGAGTTTTGATGTTATAAGCAAGTGGCTACTGAAGTTGGAGATCAAAAGGAAGACAAAAAAAGGATGCTCCATATGCAGATGAGAAACAAAAATAAAGAAAAAAGTCATTCTGAACAGGGACGAGTATCGTGCCTCTAGTGATGATAAGGGCTTAATAAGGGATGATGAAACATATATTGATATGAATGGGTATGATTTTAGTGGAAACGTGTCGTACTTTAAATCTGGTCACATTCCTGTCCTAGAATCCGTAAAATTTAAGCTCAAAACTAAATTTCCACAGAAACTATTCATCTAGGATGGTCCTTTCTGTCATTAACTAATTACATACGATTGTAGAATGTCTATTGTGTGATCAGTACAAAAACAGTGACTTTTCATGTGCAAGTAAACAAAATACGGCAATTCAAAAATGTGTCTCATTTGAATCCACAGCAGCTTAGTTTCGGAGCTATGGACCTTTAAAGTTAATTTGTCGGTGCTGTTTTGAAACACCCTGTGTATAGTTAATACACATACGCGTATATAAAGAAATGATCTTTGTTACAACTAGATGGGCATGTTTTAGTTGGGTGACAACATCGAATTATTTAACAACATCGAGACAACTTTTTAAGAAATTTGTTACCATTTAATTAGGTAATTAATAACATTTTAGTAGTTTTTCCTTTATGTATCTAAGATTAATTAAATATTTAAGTGACTGAATGTATTATTTGAAAGACATAAGAATAATGCTTTACTTTTATGATGAAGTTGAATGTTACTACTTTCACGCAAATAACATTTAAATTGTCTCTCGTCAACTTAACTCGTTTGTCTGTTATTGAAGAGATGGTTGATCTCGCATATTTATTGAGTATTACGTACAATTTTACATCATAATCCTTAAATATCTGCAAAAAAGTGATTCGTTAAGAAATTATCTAATTTATAATATGTACCTATGCACATAGTTTCATTGGCAGGGCCGTAACGTTTGGGGAAGATAATAGGATCTTCTATGTGGTGTAAATCTTGGCCAATGTTGATATCCATTATAACAGTATCGAGAGTTTCCTGGTGATCAGTCCAATCATTGTAGTACGGTGATATTAAAATATACGGTATCTGATATGGGCTCCGATATGAAAATATACTGCCGCATCATCAGCGCCAGAAGCGAAGAATGGTTTGTCACAAAAAAACATGTTGATACTCGTACATAGTAAGATGATGCTTAAAAGTTACGTATTTTTGAGATTTATGAATCTATAATATTGTCACAGTTGCTAAATTCATGTTTATAGAATAATATAAGAAAAGAGTTATATATGAGAGTAATTTTATTAAAATATGCCCAAAAGAATATATTTAACTAGCACCATTACAAATTTACATAAACGATATAATGCAAAACATATATTATGCAGAATTATAATAGGATGTGCGTAGTATAGTTGTACGGAGTTCATATCACAAGAAGACAGTCTTTGAGTTCTGTCGAGCGTTCATTTGATTAAGTGCTCTCTTTAACACAAGTCATGCAATAAGTTATGCACCAAGCATACTCACAGTCTATTTAGTCCTCCCATGGTTGCTGGCTGGAACACGCCACTGAGCTTAGCGTCTTGATGTCCAGAGAAGGTTAATCACTGAATAACGAAGATTGAGCGATGATGATTGAATGATTATTTCTGTTCAAAACTGCCAGCTTTTATACTGAACTAAAAGATACTTTGAAGCACACTTATTATTGATCCAAAAGAAAAATACATTTTTCTTTTTTTGTTAAAATAGTCACTTTCGGAGTGTTTATATAATGCGTTTTTATTTTATCGGAAAATCCATCTGCACACTCGACCCTGGCAACAAAGTCATAGGACTTATTTTTCGTCTTATTTTCTTTTTTAATCTCGGTTCAGACTTTAAAGTTATATTCATAGAACAGGAATTTTTAAAAAACTTTTTCATCACACATGTCCACTAGAACATAATAATAGTAGGCGAGACGAGGGCTTTGTCCTGTTTCGTATCGACAATATTTACAAATTGAGCTGGGCGTTTAGGGCCTGGTATGTGAACCACTAGCCAGGAGTTGAGAAGGGAATAACCAGGAAAAAGTTTGACAATGTCATTGATGATTGGATCATTTAACAAACAACGTTGGTTATTGTTATTCATGGGTATAACTATTTGACGAAATGAGTAAGTACTGTAAGACAGGCAATGTACTGTACTGAAGTCATCTTGAGGTAGATCATTATAGAAAGTAGCAAGATAAGAAAGAATTTCAATATGAAAACATCGTTTACTTGGAGTTCGGTTTCCGAGTTCGTCGGTTGTGATGTTAAAGTTGTGTATACTAACATCTTGTATACGTTTTGTTTTCTAGATCTTCGGGAGTGGTTTACTAATAGCCTTTCAGTTGGAAAAAGAATGCTGTTGTTGTTGTTGCAAGACCTTTGAAGGAAGTGCGGATAATTGGTAAGGGAGAGCCGAGCAGTCACTACTGCCTGTACGATGAGTTTGAGTCTTGCAGCTGCAGGTAGTACAAAATTGCTTGGAAAGTGTTTTTATTGGGTGACTTGGAACATTATGTTCTTCACATTGCTAACAGGTAATGTGATTGTTGCATTGTGAAGCAGTGTGACCTTAAAAGAACGGCTGAAGCAAAGAGGTTGACCTTGCCCTTCTTGAATTTTCTTCTCGGTAATGAGTAAATCCAATTGTGATTTCATTGATTATGGGAAACCTAATGGTCTGAGGATATTTAGGAAAAAGTTAAAGAAGTAAAATAGGACCCTTGTACGATTTCATGAGATTAACGTTGGTGTAATTAATGCCTTTCCCTGTGATGTCGGATTTGAGATCTTGGCTGTCTACCTCTGTGGTAATGATTCTACTCACACAACTATAGATCGCATGTTCCAAGTTTTGAGTTATAGTACCTGACTCACTCTTATAATAATTACTGGTTTTCCAACATGTGTTCTTGCAGTAATCATATACGGCGAAATCATCCATAAAGCATTGTTTGTCCTTTTTTGAATGCAATCTCATTTCCATCTGAAGATGGGCGGGCAACAGAAGGTAACGCCTTCTCTTGGGCAATGAGCATTTATTTATTTGTAGTTACTATTTGGAGATGTATAACAGAATTTATTCACTTATTGTTGTATTTGGCTAGGTACAATTACAAAATACAAAATTACAGAATACAAAGTAAAACAAACAATAAAAATGTGTAACAAGCAATGAGCGCACATAACGAAAAGAACCTAAACTGATTATTAATTTACTGTGAATTCCAGTACGTGAATTGTAATTGCGAACAATATTCCTCCAGGTAAATTCAGCACCTCAGACTTATGACTCAGCTGAGCTTCCTAAAATATTATTCCAAGTTACAATTCATCTACAGGAATTCCCATGTTTATTTATAATCACTTGAAGTTGTCTTACTTATTTGTGCTGATAATATTCTAAAACTCATAACAAAATTACGAACTGGCACTTTTTCATACTTTGTATGATTTTGTGCTCTACAAACCTTTCCTACCTTGTAGAAACAGAGTGCATCATAGCTGGCATCTGTCTTTATTTGCTTAAATAACTGTTACAATTCCTTTGTGCATCACAATACAATGCAGTTTTCTATTTTTTTTAAATTGAACTTCCAAATGAATAAAGATACTAAATGAGTAAACTAGTTTGATTATCATCTTCAGACCATTTTAAATTAAGCTGATGTATCCCATGAATGCTTTTCCACTTACACAATGCTGAATTGAAAATGTCAAAGGGGAAAATTAGAACATTGGCAAAGCGAGGGAACATTATTTTCCACATATGCAACATACAGTGCTGGAAATTGGTATAAAGGCAGAGGGATATTTGAAAATAGAAGAAGGCAAGAATGCCGAGGATGGGTAAAGATGATATATTTACAAAGTAACATTGTAGACTGCACAAAATCAAAGGCTTATCGTTTGTTAATACGTCACTGGCACGCGTAGTTTGTACAAAAATATAAATTAGACCATTTTCGGGTGGAAGTTAGTATAAAGGCACCCATTGTCTTTGGCAAAAAATAAAAATACAGTGTACGGTACAGAATGGAAAATAGATGTTCAGTGCTTGATTAACCCTCCTTTCTTCTGAATGAGTTGGAATATACGCTTCGGTATTGTGTTTATAAAATATGTTAGTTGTTGCAGTGGAATAGTTGACCATTCTTCTTGTATCACGTTTTTCAACTTAGCAACCGTCCCAAATTGCCGACCATTGCGATAAATATTGCGCGCAAGGATTCCTCAGAGGTTTTCTATCGGGTTAAGATCCGGGCTTCTTGCTGGCCACTCCATAACCTTGATGCCCTTACCTTCAAACCACAGTCGGGTTGCTGCTGCCCTGTGGATAGCAGCATTGTCCTGCTGGAAAATCAGGTTCTGATCGTCTAACTCCTCATACATCCGCACCAATTCTATTTCTAACATCTCTATGTACGTAGATGAATTTATTTTGCTGTTGAGCCATGCAATGTCAGATGTACCTTTAATACAAAACGCTGTCCAAATCATAACATTTCCTCCGCCAAAAATTCTGCTCATTTGCACTTGTTCCTCTTTTCTAAGGTCATGCCAATCGTATTAAAAACCATCCGGACCATCTAAATTGAACTTCTTCTCATCACTAAACACAACTTGATTCCATTCGGATGTCCACAACATATGTGTTTCCGCAAACTGGAGTCGCGCCTGCTTGTGCTTCGCACTAAAGCGGGGTTTACACTTTCGTTTCTTGAATATAAGATGTGGATCTTGATTCAAAATTTGACGCACTCTTCTGGATGTGACAGGTAAGTTGCAAGCAGCAACAATTTGGGAAGATGATATATTTGCGACCCGTGCCTTGCGCACAATGAATCGTTTCGCATACACCGAAAGTTTTCGTGTTCTACCATACTTACCGTTCTTTCCGTATTGTGCGCCCAATCGAACGTAATTATCAATTACACAACTTAAACGATTTAGCTGTTTTGTAATTTGCCGATTTGACAGGCCCATGTCCTTGTACGCACAGACACGTGCTTGTTTCTCACTGGACAACAACTTTCCACGAAGTATGCCCCATACAAGCTCACGGACGTTCGCACCCGCACTTCTCTTATCGCACTGTGTCAGCTGATTCTCAAAGTAGCATCAGGAGTAATGCTGAACGTGTAGAGGGCTCCAAACAACAAGTAACGGTGGGTGCCTTTATGCCAATTTCCACCCGACAATCGTCTCATTTCGCTTTTTGTGTAAACCATGCGTGCCAGTGACATATTAGCAAACGATATGATTTTGATTTTGTACAGTCTACAATGTTACTTTGTAAATATATCATTTTTATCCATCCTCGGCATTCTTGCCTCCTTCTATTATCAAATATCCCTGTGCCTTTATACCAATTTCCAGCACTGTATTCCTGATGCTTGTTTCTTTGAACTGCTCAATAGATCTTGGCCAAATTGTACATTTAGGTAGGGTATTGATCAACATCAAAAAATGTCAACAACTACCATACATTCCCTATATCGTCGCTGCGCCTCGAAGAACCGCTATATGACAATTTTGTAGAAAATGAGTTATGCCGTGCAAAATAAACCTGAAAAGCTGTCAGGCATCGTTCCTTATAATGTGATAAGTGAATATTCAATAGTTTCGCTACAACAATGAAAAATTATACGCTGAAATTATGGCTTAGGATTCTCATCACGTACTTATTGATTAATGTATATCAAATCCTCTATGTGCTTATAAAGGCGCAAAAAAGTGCTACGTAAACACAAAAATAGTAATATAATATTGTTGAAGCAAGCTACAACAATGTTCAGTGCATAATGTACGCAAAACCAATTTTATTACATTTTTCAGGCATTTCAATGGATATTTTTCAAGATTTTAAGAGCTCGGAATGTTTTTTGCTTCTCCTGAAAAAGTGTGGTTTCAACACATAGAGGTTCTTCGAGGCGCAGCGACGATATGTAGAAAGTTTGAGATAATAAAGTGAATGATCTATCTATCTATCTATCTATCTATCTATCTATCTATCTATCTATCTATCTATCTATCTATCTATCTAATGGCCTCTAATTATCCTGGTAATTACAATTCTCCTTTCTAGCCCTCGTTGTCTCACTCATGGTGTCTCATTTCTGCAATGAAGTCCTCTTCTTCAAACACTCTCTCAACAATGTCAAAATCTCTGAATTTCAAATATTTAGCTACATTATGCAAAACGAGACTGACTAGAATCACCGAATGCTCTTTGCTGGTGGACAACCTTATTTTATTTTCCACAATAGGGACTCGTTGCTTGACTTGGCTGAAGCATCTTTTTATTATAGCACGTTCCCTGGTGAAGTAGATGTTGAATTTCCCTTCTGCCGTGACTGGATTGCGGAAAGGAGTCGTACGCCAAGGAGCAATGGCGTATGCAGGGCTTCCCAGAAGCGAGGCTACTGATCTGTTTTCTGCCATGGCCATGCTAACAGCTGAATGCATGCATATTCGCGAATCGTGCACAGAACCTGGCCAGAAAGCATCCACACTCGTGGATTCCTCGTCACAATTAAAGTAGCTTGAACATTCAAACGATTTATGTACTCATTCCCGTCTTCATATCAGGAAGTTTAATTTTACATGTATGTAATCGATGACTCCTACAGCGAAAGGAAAAGTGTACTTCCGGTGAAATTTATTTACCTGCAGTTCAGCAAGAGTTGATGGGAATTTTATAAACAAGGGTGCTTTCTACACTATTTTCTCCGGTACTAGAGAAAATATCAGACACAGTGCTCTGGTCCACACCTATGTCCCCCCGTAGTCCACTTTGAGAATCTGGATCACTTAAGTATCTCAAAAAGATTTGCATTTTGTGTTCGTTAGTACGAGTATACCCCGCCTCTAGTTTCCTTTAATTCCATTAGGAAATAATTACTTATCTACTCCACGTTTACTTTATCAAAGCGATAATTTTTTATTGTCCACTTCGAAAGTGTTTCTACGCTCCTTGTATATTTTCTGTCATTGTTGTAAATTCATGAATGCAGCCATTTCCACAAAACGTTTTTATTTCACAGTTTGAGTCAGCAAATAAAGTGACTCAAGCTTTTTCGAGAGAGTACTCCGAGGTGTGAGAGAGATCTCAGTTTTATTCATACGAAATTACAGCTATCTTAATAGTGCTGACTCCTTGCTCAGACGCTGAGTGACCTCTCGAAGAGTTTGTTCATCTTTCTCATCTTTATTCATACCAAATGGAATAAACTCTCCAAAAATTGGAGTAAACTCACCTTGCTCAATTTTATTCATAAGACCTTATCTTTGTGACTTAATAACGTTTGGACCACCCGACTGATGGCGATCAAATTTTCAACATTAAGGAGGTTCGAATCTGGGATGTATTTTATCATTTCACTTTAGCTGTGCATCTTAGGGGTGGGGGAAAGTATATATATATATATATATATATATATATATATATATATATATATATATATATATATAATGATCAAAAATGACCGATATTAGTACCCAATCCATAGTTGTGACACTTCCGATATCTTCAAATCCAATCTCACCCCTTTATGTCCAAAATGATACGTATTCTCTCTGTGTGAAGAACTGGAATTGTGCGAGTGATTGTATAATTGAAAGTTGGAAAACTAATAATACACATACGAGGAGCATTTAATAAGTTTTGCACAGATGCTTATAATACTCTTATTATACAGGTAACCAAGAAAGTAATGTCGCTTTTGCACCCATCACTTTCGAATATTGATATGTCACCTAAGACGTACCTGGAAGATCAAAAATAGTCCCTATCAGCATCGACGACCTTCTACCAATGTTCTGGAAGGCCATGGATTTCATTGCGGTAGAACTTGGTGGGCTGTGAAGCGAAGAAGGTATCAAGTCCAATTTGCACCTAAACTAGGGATTTGAACTGGCGTCCTCTAAGGTGAGTGTCCAACGAATTGAACAGGTGATAACCAGACGGTGCAATGTCCGGGGAGTATGGCGGATACAACAGTGTTTCCCATCCAAGACTTAGAATGGTGTCCCTGGTCATCCTAGCCACGTGGGTCTCAGCGTTTTCCTGTAATAGAAGGACCCCTTTACGATTTAGAAGTGCTGGCTCCAGAGTTTTAAGTTTTTCTTAAACACGGTCAAGCAGCTGACAGTACACAATTGCAGTGGTGCTCTGACCAGCTATTAGCATTTTCCGATGCACAATTGCCGCGAGCAGTCCACCAAACACACAGGAGGACCATCTTGTGGTACAGTGTTGGTTTCTTCTGTTTTGGAACCGGTTCATGGGATGCTAACTAATGGTGAGGGCAACGTGGTGCTTCGTATAGAATCTATTCCTCATCACATGTCAATACCCTGTCCAGAAATTGCTCTTTCTTCAGACGAGGCAGCAAAGAAACAAAGGTCTGGTCACATTGTCTTCTGGCCCGGAGTCAAATCGTGTAGGACCCACCGACCCAACTTGTTGTACTTCCCAAGTTGATGGAGGTACTCTACTCACACTGAATAGTAGTCCCAGTTCCTCACATGTCTTTCTACAGTTCACCTCAATTGCTGCCTGAAAATATTTATTTTGTACTTGTATTCTGGCACGTGGTGCGCCTTCGAGTGTTTCGTCAGCGTCCTTAAATTTTTTAAACAGCTGTTGCACTATCCGCGTACTCACGACATCCTCAACAAAGGCCTGACATATCAGGCACCCCGCTACTGCGGCGTTTAACACCAGTTTAAATTCGTACAGCATACACACCCTTATGACGTACTGTGGAGGTCCCATGTTCACTCTGTCCTTACGCAGGTTTACGGTGTAACTGAACTGCCACAACCGGGTAGTTTGTTGGATATACGCAGAGCAAAACTGATCTTCATCTTATCTTCATTCGCCTCACGGTGTGAGGGACAATGGAACACAGACCTCTAAAAAGCGACAGAACTTTCTTGGTTTCCTTTATAATTGCAATATGATGATGAAATTTTAGGTGAACATATTTTGATACTTTGGCTAGAAGACCTGTCACTCAATGTAGAATCGTCTGCATCTCGTCCAACGTTATTTCCATGCTTTGAATGTACTTTGCTAAAATTCAGGTGGCTAACTTTTCCACCATTGTTTCACCCAAGAAACGAGAGCCTTGTTACTCTTGAATGCTTTTCCTGACAAGTTGTCTCTCAGACGATTAAACACGAAGAAATCTGAAGGAGCCAAGTCCTTACTATAAGGAGACTGAGGGACGGCTTTCCATCCCATTTTCATGATTCTCTGCTGAGGTTTGGCATTATCATGATGAAGTTTGATGACCTTACCTTGCAGCCCGGTCTCTTGTTCTGGAGAGCACATCGTACCTCGTCCAGTAACAAACAATAACTCTCCTTGTTAATTGTGGAAGTGTGTTTCAAGAAGTCTATAAAAATGACACAGCACTGATCCTAGTAAAAAGAGACCAAAATATTCTGGCCTGATGTAGAAAGTCTAGGCTTTTTAAACCTCTGGAACCAACTTTAAATACTGGCGCTGTCCAATAAACTGAAAGCAACTTCCTATACATTGATGTGACTAATTTATCACAGATTTTGAACAGGAATTCTATTACCGACCGTTGTCGGGTCGTGATATCTACTTCAGTGTCATTGTGGTTTACCTGTGAACAATAGAAAACTACAATTACCAACATTTTGAAGCCAAGACGTCAAAGTATGCACACCTGAAATGTTATCATCATGTTACAACTAATAAAAATATTATACCCATCTATCCAAAAGTCATTGGACATCTTCATATATAAATAGACAACAAATGTAACTTACAGTTTCAGTTAATGTAAAACTTTATCTACTAACAAGAAATGATTATGGTGAAAATAAGTAATTCTATTTTCCGAACAGGAAACTAAAATTCATGTTTTCAGTTATTTATATTATTGAGAGGCCTTACTGTTTTACTAGTACATTAGGATGACCCCGTAGATTTAGAAAAGAAAGTTACGCTCTGCAAAGTGGCATAATTTGAAGGGCTCGGGGGGAAAACACGATAACTGACAAAGTCATGTTTCGAGATAATGAGTTCATATATTTTGAAAAAAAAAAAAATCTACATAAAAGTTAATACAAAGAGACACATTAACTGTTACTCTGCCATCTACTGGGGGATTGACGAATTTTCTCCACCGATCGATTGTTGTCATGCAGTTATCCTGTCCCCCCCCCCCCGAGTCCTTCATTTGATAGTCGACTTAGGTATAGCCATTCTTTAGTCTGTGTTTACGCCAGCAAGGGATAAGTATCTGACTTTTCAAACTAACTAGTCTTTTTATTTATTTAAGCTTAAAAGTATTATCTTTTAACAATTAACAGGAACTAGATAAAAACGAAATGAAATCTTTCAATTTAACGTTCCACTATTTTGCACTTTTATAGTAAGGGAGACAAGTGAATGATGATGGAAAAATAATTGGAATTAGAAAGTAAGAGGAAACGAGAGTGCCCGGAGAAAACCCACAGACACGATGTTGTGTACCACAAACTTACTTGACCGAGAATTGAACCACGGACCCCAAGTACCAGAACTAAGCGCTCCACCGCTGAGCCACCGTGATCCCTGTAGCACAATATAGATTTTTAACCTTCATCGTCACTTGAATTCATATATATAAACTAACTTACTCTATGGCCTATGGAACCCGGAGGTTCAATGCCGCGTTCACAAAAGCTCTCCACTGACTCATATCCTTAGCCAATTGGATCCAGTTTCTACTTTGTACTCATATTTCTGCGAGATCCATTTTAATATTGTCCTCCCATCTACGCCTAGGTCTTCCTAATGGTCATTTTCCGATTGGTCTTCCAGTCAAGACTTTGAAAGCGATTCTACTTTCTTCCATTCTAGCTACATGACCTGCCCATCTAACCCTCCTAGACTTGATGACCCTAACAATGTTGGGTAAACCGTATAAATTATGTAGTTCCTCGTTATGAAGTTTCCGCCATTCCCCAATTCCGTTCCTCTTGGGTCCGAATATTCGTCTCACGATCTTGTTTTCAAATACTTTCAGTCTACGTTCTTCCCTCAGACTAAGCGACCATGTTTCGAAACAATACAGAACAACAGGCATGAGCATCGTTTTATAATTATAATTTTATATATATATATATATATATATATATATATATATATATATATATATATATATATATATATATATAGAGAGAGAGAGAGAGAGAGAGAGAGAGAGAGTCATTCGGGGGAATACTCACATAAGAATTAAATGCACAGAACAAAGTTTCTGAGATATCTTGCAACACTGATTAATATGGGATATACCGCGCACAAGCCTTTGCAAGGCAGAATAGTTGCAGAAAAGAGCTCTGAATTTTGGAGATAAGTTGAACATAAAATATGACATATATATTTTAACATGTTATGATATAATATTAAGACATTGCAGAAACGATTGTGTTTGAAATCAATGTGTAACATTAGTGAATATGTGTCAATTTGGAGTAAGGTAGGTGAAGTGGTGGATACAACTGTATGGCCCATGTGGCTGAGAACAAAGCCTACTGATCAGAGTTGCCACATGTATGAATATTATATGTTAGGAATAAAACAGTCATATTGTTGTTGGGTTAAAAAGCACACATGTCCAAATTACCCCGAGTGAGTGGTTTAAAGAATTAAAAAATATATAATGTCTGTATGTCTGATTCAATATAGTGCGTGCTACATTTGAATGCTAGTTGAGTATTGAAAACTGGATGAACTGTGAACTATACATCAGATCCTTTATAGACTTAAATATAAATATAAACAAATTAGATATTTGGGCACTGTTGTTTATTTTTGGTGACAAGGAGCTTCAGGAATACTTTCCTTCCTGTTTCAGCACAATGATTCGAGATAATCCACGACAAACACAGCGATGTTCATATGGAGAAGAAACAGTGCAAACAGCGTCGTTTTTATGAGAAAGTATGAAAATATATATACAACCAGTAAAACATTTGGAATTTCGCGAAGGATATTGCAACACAGATTAAAGAAAAAACCACGGATATCAACCTAAATTAGGTCACTCAATTGTTTTAGTTTCTGAAGAAGAGGAATTGGTTCAACGTAAGTTTAGATTGTAGTTGAAACTTTTCCCACTTACAATGGCTGATACTGTGCAACTACCTTATCACTATGCAACAAAGAAAGAACTCCCAAATCCATTCAGTTCATGAGAAAAAGTGCAGGACTCGACTGGTTATACGGACTACTACGAAGATATTCAGTGTGCGAAAGGCGCAGCCACCATCCTATGGACAAGCTGATGGATTAAGGAAGAATGTAGGACATTTTATAAAGTTCTTGAAGCTTTAGTGATTAAATCAAATGGAGAGCAATGTCTACCTTCGCATATTTTCAGTTGAGATGAAACTAAATTACAGATAATTTTCAAACCACGAAAAGTATTAGCAGAAAAAGGGAAACGAACTGTACAAACCCTTAAAACAGAAGAAAAGGTAAAGACTTCAACAGAAATGGAATGCATCAGTGCTAGTGACTCCTGCATTCCTCCTTTTATAATATCCAATGCGAGAAGATTTTAATGATGAACTACCTCTCTGTTTGGTCATTGTCATTTCAGACAATATCGTGGTTGAAACATTTTCTCATCGAAATGTTACAGCATTTCAACCCCTTCATCGTATTTTCCAGTTACTTCTACCAAATATTATAGATATAAAGGTAATCAAGAATGTTCTGCTGCTTTTTGTGGAGGTCTGTGTTCAATTGACCCTCACACCGTTAGTTGAGTGCGAATGTAAATAAGAAGAAGGTCAGTTGTTGGTGTGGACATATCCAACCGACTACCTGGTCGTGGCAGTTCAGAGGGGACAGAGTGAACTTGCGTAAGGACAGAGTGAACATGGGCCTCCATAGAACGTCATAAGAGCGTGTATACTGTACGAAAGAAGCGGGGAGGAAGATATGCCAGACCTTTGGTGAAGGTATCATGACAACGCAGACAGTGTAGCATTGGTTTAAGAAGTTTAAGTACTGCGACCAAACAGTCGAAAATGCACCACGCACCTAAAGACCAACACATGTACAAAATGTAGATCTTCAGGCAGCAATTGAGACGAACAGTGGCCAGACATGTGAGGAACTGGGACTACAGTTCAATGTGAATGGAGAAACCATTCGGCAGCACCTCCATCAACTTGGGAAGGTCTACAAGTTGGGTCGATGGATCCCACAAGATTTGACTCCAGGTCCAGAGGTAACGCGAGCAGACATTTGTGTTTCTTTACTGTCTCATCTGAGGAAGGAGCCATTTCTGAACAGTGTTGACATGTGATGAAAGTGGTTATTGTACGAAGCTCTACGGCGAAGTCATCATTGATTAGACTCCGTGAACCGGTTCCAAAACAGTCGAAACCAGCACTGCGCCACAAGAGGGTCCTCTTGTGTGTTTGGTGAACTACTCGGTGTAATATTCATCGTCAGCAGTTGAGCCGTGTTCAGGAAAAACTCAAAACTCTGGAGCCAGCACTTCTGAATCGCATAGGGATCCTTCTGTTACAGGACAACATTTACCTCCACGTGGCTAAGATGACCCGGAACACTATTCTACACAGAGAAAAATCCGTTCTCCGGACAGCGGTATATTGTACAAATATACATTATCCTCTTGCTTACTATAGAAATCAGTACGGAGCATACGTTATCCGTATTCTACATAGGCACTGCCCTTAGATGTTACATCATGCCGTTGCATGATGTCTGACATCTAACAGTTTCCCGTATATCACATGCATATACTTATGTTACCTTCGTCAGCTATGTGTTATATACGTCCCTTTTGTATGTGAGATCCTGACCGTCTACATTGTTTCATACGGAAAGTACGTATAGATGGAACACTTATACAGAAAGTATTATAAAACATGCGTTTTCAGTTATACGTCTGCTGTACGTTAAGTCCAAAAACTACAGGAATTACGCATGTAACCTATCTTTTTAAGTACGCCACCTACAATTTTTTTTCTCAGTGTATGTCTTGGATGATAAACACTATTGCATGCATCATACTCCTCAGACATTATACCGCCCGATTATCACCTGTTCAATTCCTTAGACAATCACCTTAGAGGACGCCAGTTCAAATCCTTAGTAGAGGTGAAAAATTCACTGGATATTTCCTTCGCTTCACGACCTGCCAAGTTTTACAGCGATGGAGTCCATGGTATTCGAGAACGTTGGCGAAAGGTCGTCAATGATAATGGTGACTCTTTTCAATCTTCCAGATACGTCTTAGATTAAATATCGATGTTCGAAGCAGGAGCGGGTCCAGGAAAGCTCCATACTCTGGGATGTTTTTATATATATATATAAAATAAAAGTTTCCCCCTGGATCCGCCACTGGTTCGAAGGTGGTGGGTGAAAAAGCGATAGAATTTTTTTGGTTATCTTTTAGGTACCACATGTTCAATTTATAATTTGCTACATGTGTGTATATTATACAAATATGCAGATGTTACCTCAATACTTGGGGCAAATGCTCAATTCGTAGACTTCAGTTTAAGCTGCACTAACATTGTCACTTGAAACGTTATCACTTTGTTATTTGTATACAACAATAAATGACAGTGTATTGTGTGTTGTCTGAAATTGTTATAGTGAAGAACCCTTTACGCTTGGTAATACATGATTAAAAAACTTAATGTGTGCATATTCTACCAAATGACTATATAATGAATGAATTTCTTATAGAAGAATAGGCTTTCATTCACAATACTGTTCAAACTAGAAATTTCCAATAAATTATGAGTTACTAATCAAAAATGGGACATTTGTTTTTTTTAAATAACGACATTTCGCTTCCAATGTGGATTTTTCCTCGGGGAAGCACGTTAAAAACGGACGTCTGTTTGCGCTACACCACACCCCTATATCGTTTAGACCTGTAGGCCTCCTACTTTCGGCTATTTTAATATCTAATTTAATTTTAATAACTAAAAAATTGTTTCGTTTTCTAGTTTTCAGTTCGGTACAAAAGAAGGATGAATTGTTTTCATCGTTGTGGTTTTTTTATATTTGTTAATTACGTGCTTTCATTTTGTACTTTCAGTATATGAACTATGAAGTATTTAATAAGAAAAGGAACGTTATTTAATAAGTTAATCATTCCTTATTTACTATTAATGACTGTGTAGTAAATTCCCTCGGATATATAAATATTCGGAATCCTCGTCATGAGGACTGTATTTACTTCCCATATTGTAGCAAAACAATAAAAGATCAGCGTAGAAATAGTATCGACTGATGTCCACCATATTGACTTTTTTTGTGACATCACCTATCTTATGTTACCCGGACTATAACCACGATTTCAACTATACTTCATCCATTGAAGTAGGTTCAGGTGTTTGAGCTCGGCAATGGAACTAATGAAGATCAATATATACCAAGATATGAGCATATCAAACACTATGTTCTCCTTTTTGCCTATCACCGTAGTAGGGTAATAAAATTATGCTGATTTCATCGCTCACTAATATGATATAACTGATAAAGACATAATCTCCGCGATTTCTCTTGTGCTAAGGAGTCCATCACATCATTATTATTGTTAAGCTATGTTTTTCAAATTTCTCTGGGTAACTGCTGCCCTGGGCTTAGGTCCTTGTGCCCCGTGCATAAATAGGGCATATAGGTGAAAAGTATTTTTGGTAAAGATTAAAGGAAAGGAACATAATCTAAACTTTTTTAAAACATTGAGTGAATTGCCTAAAAAATCATTTCTCTCATAAATTCAGTGGAACTCAGCGTCACATAAATATTTTAATTATTTATGCGCGTACATTTACCAGTGTTCTACAGGATGGCGTGGAGCTGACTAACACATTTGGAAGTTGAATATTGTACAGGAGCGTAATCTTGAAGTAGTTTGCGTGTGGAGGATGAGAAGTGGATATGATACCACTTTTTAAATAAGAATACTGTAACAACTATAGTAGAACTTTGCAGCAATGTCAGGTAACAGTGAAATTTTGTCTGAATAGTCGCTGCAGTTTAATAACAGACTTTTCTTCGTAATAAGTATGAACACAGGAAACACCTTGTTCAATGCCTAAACAATGTCCATGGTAACTGATATGGCATTTGTACGAAATTTCATTTTATCCTCTTCCAACAAACTCCAAGTTTTCGCTACATACCCAAGTTCCAAGCTGCGCAATATCCAACTTTCAAACTGAGTTGTCTCCGCGTCACACTGTATAAATTGAGGGAGTAACATGTTGAACAAGAGGATTTTCTTCGTGGCCCACTGGAAAGCACATGAGCCGTAGAGTGAAACCAAGCTGCACACGAGTACCACACAGAGTTAGAGCACCGAAGTCTCATGAATGGACTATATTTGAGAATTAGAATAACGTAAGCAAAGTTCCATCCCCTTAATGCACCAGAAGAATGCATTTCAGCTGTTTGTCTTGTTTTCTTAAAAACTAGTCAGTTAATCTCAATAAAATGATTTACATACTCTCTCTCTTGAATAAAGCCGCATTACAATACCCTTTCTGTCGATGTCAGCCACGCTAAGTTCTACCGGGTTTGATCACAGCAAAGATGGCTAACCATTCATACTTATCAAATAGTGTTGGAACTTCGGCACCCAATCAACATATGAGGACAAATGAGGAGCTACCTGAAAGAAAGAAGTAGCGAACTCCGGGCTAGAAAACCAGCATTAGCGGCGAGGGACCTGACCACACGTCAATCCAAATACCTGAATACATGAATAAACCATGGTTCCGTAAGGACTGTTGCGCCAGGAGTTGTTCTTTCATTCATTCTTTATGTAATGAATAAGGAGAATCATAAAAAAGAAAAAGAAGTCAATTAGCTTTGATTTTGAAACATATATTTAGTTATATGAGTGCGAAGATTGAAGTAAACATCTTGTAGTTGTGAAAGCAAATCGTTGGTAGCAAGTGGTGTTACAAGTAACTTCAAAGTCATACGTTGTGAAAACATACACAGATGATACCAGTGTTGTCACACATACGGTTTTACGAAAATTTCTCACGTTCATATAAGTTCATTGGCGAAGATACAGGAGGGCATGAAGACACTTACCCCAAGGCAAGAAATTGTTGGTTATTGCCCCAAAGCATCATCCAACTTCATTATTATTTAATTAAGTATTCACATTCTTAAGCCCATCATGGTTAAACTTCGGTATAAGAACCCCGTTTCTTTTTAAACCATGAAATAAGAACAAAAAAGGCGTATAATGATGCGAGCAACACTCAGTATTAGGACTAATTGACTGTGGTTAGCTGTATCTCAAATAATGTGAAAGAAGCTCGGCATTTGATGCTATTAAATACTACAGTACAGCAAATTAAATTTGTATAAGAACTACAAAATTTTATATTGTTTCATTGTTCGATATAATTTAACTATTGATTCATGTATATAACTTGATAGTGTTGCAAGTAATCAGATTTAGCTAAAAATCTAGGGAATATTAGTGTCATAAATAAATGTTAAATTCCTATTCTTATTTATTTCATTTTTACTTTCGAGCATCGATAGGAATAAAGAAACCATGACGACCTTGAAAAAAATAAATCGAACTCGATGTTTCAACGGATTTGCACTTTCCATGTGAATCAAAAAGTAACATCTCCTTTTCTATAATAGTGATTCTATTACATGTGGTCTTTTCTTTTCCAGATTGACTTATTAGAACCGTGGATCTGAAGCTAAAAGAATGTTCTATCAAAAGAATATTGTTCACCTAAGGAAATCCATAATCGCTTGAAAAATGTTTATGGTAACCCTGTAATGGACATCAGCAATGTGCAGAGTTTGGTGAAGATGCTTAGAAAAGAAGAAAGATAAATTAAAGGTAAACCGAGAAGCGGCCAGCCGACAACGTCAGTCACAGGTGCAAATCGAGAAAGTGCTGATGAGTTGATTCGAGGAGCCAAGCGCATTGCAGTTCACAATGTTGCTGATGATTTGAATGTATCATTATGGCTTTGCCCGAGAAAAAATAACTGACTTAAGATGTCACAAAATCTCAGATTCAATAAAAATTGAAATGAAAACAGTTTTAGAATCATGGGTCAAAAAGTATACTCCTGAAGTTTTCCAAAATGGTTTTGATACCTAGGTCGGACGATGGCGCAAGTGTGTTCAAAATCATGGTGACTATGTTGATCACTAGTTTTCTGTAGAGGACAGTTCAGGCTATGGTTTATAATACATTTCTCTGTTATATGTTCAATACTACATTTTTATGCTCCAGAGCAGGGCCGCAACTAGGGGGGGGGCAGAGGGGGCACGTGCCCCGGGCGCGTGGTTGGAGGGGGCGCCAGAAAGAAGATAGTATATCAATTGTTTTAAAAATCGCATCCTTTCCCTTGAGGAACTTATTCTAGAGGTTAAAAGAAATCAAAAGTTTACTTGGCCTTTTCCATGGGACCTCTTTTAGAGAGAGAGAGAGAGAGTCTCATCTAAATAGGTGTAATGTCATACATTAAAAACCTAATATTGCATGCATTTGTTCCCTTGGGCGACCACAGAGAATCCGCCCCCTTTCCTTTTCCTACCACAAGGAGCTGTGTGTCTGTATAATTCCATTGAGTTGAGTTGATTTTGAGTTTAACGTCCCTTTCAGCAGCAAGGCTATATGAGACGTGGACCTACTGATTAACGTGGAATCCGAACCACATGAGCTCCCGCCAGGAATCGAACCCGGGTCTCCCACGCCAAAAGCGCGTACGCTAACCCCTTAGCCACGAAGAAACTCTATAATTCCATTGAGAACAGCTCTGAAGTTTAAAACGCTGTTATCAATAGGGGCGGGGGCGAAAAGTTACCGATTTTTGTTGCTTGCTGGTGGTTGAAGAGTTTAGCTCAGACGCGCCCCCTGTAATGTTACGCAATTGCTGTAATGTTTTTAAACTAGAGGGCAGTTTTGTGGCGGAAAAGATAATTTACACGCCTCGGTGTATTTAATTGTTTCTTGTACGCCTACCAAGGGATTTTGCGAGTGAAGGCTGTATGAAGTTTTATCTATTAGTTTTGCTTGAGAGCTTTTCGAGGCATTTTGAATTGTTATCTATCAGTCCAACTTATGCTTTATTATGCTTTATTGTTAATTTCAAACATTGTTTTACATTAATCGTGTATAATGCATAATATTTACTATATATTAAATAATCTAAATATCTTGATCTATTTAATAATATTTTATGAAGCAATTTCTTTCATATTTAATGAACTTTCTCGTTAATGCACTGCAAAGAGATATGCTTTGCTCGAATCAGTTTTTTCTATCACTTGTGTGCACCTTAGAGGTGCATATATACAGAAAGAGAAAGTATACAGAAAGGTGCACAAAAAGTACAGAAAGTGCTCAAGTTCGAGATGTACACATAACAATATAGTGTGGAGTTCTTGTGTGCTTCATTGTTGATGGAAAGTTTTCTTCTTTTCTTTTCTTCTTTTCTCCACATCAAAGGATTACACCGAAAAATTTACAGAAATAAAAATAAGCTTTTCATTGTTGCATTGTTATGTTCTCAATGATTTTGCATTGTAAATATTTTTTTTAAAATATTAATATAGTATATGTTAAACTTGCAGTTAAATGGAATTTCCAAGAATTATGCTATATATTTTAAATTATGCTTTATTTTCTAAAATTATGTTCTATTATTCTTCTTTAAAAATTAGTTTCTTCTGAACCCTTAGACAACCACACCCATGTTCAAGGTACCAACCATATGTCTAAATTGCTATTATGCTTTTTATGCTTTTGGGTTGCTCTATTTATAATATACCAGATATTTTCAAGTTTATTTTGTATTGTTTTTATATTTTTAAATGAAAGCTTATGTACAAAATTATTTTTGGGTTTATTAGAACTAAATGTTATTTCAATTATAACTTTATGATATACTATATATTTTCTAGTTTATTTTGTATTAGTTTCTTATTTTAATATGAAAGCGTATGTTCATAATTATTCTTCGGGTTATTAAAACTAAATGTGTTATTTCAATTAATAACTGTATAATGCGGCAGATATTTTCTAGTTCATTTTGTTTTGATTTCTTCATACAACATTAAAACAAAATGTATGTACAAAATTATTCTTAAAACTTCTGAGCACATAACGAATGTAATATATTTTTGTGGTTAAAGTAAGTTTGATTAAAGTACTTAAAAATCGATACTATAACTGGTTTCATTAAGAATGTTATTTACAGTTGCAATCCATAAGTAAGTGATACTTTTCGACTAAACCTGGGGTGGGGGGGGCGCCGAATTCTGTGTTTGCCCCGGGTGACAGAAACCCTAGTTGCGGGGCTGCTCCAGAGGGCATTAATTTGTTATCTACCCTCGTAGCTTACTATTGGGGTGATCTTGTAAAACGTGTTTCTCAAAAATAACTTAGACAATTTTGTCCATATTTCATAAATGAAGATCACAGGGGGGAAAGGGTGAGAATCCACTCACAATGAAAATACGGATGGAAGTGTTCTGTGTTTATATTGTGTAAAGAATGTTCTGAAAGGAGTAGAAAAGAAAAACGGGGAAGCAAATGTAAAGTGGAGATATTCGCACTTTAATAAAGTTTTCACGTAAATAAACAAACATATTTCACTTTACAAAACCTGATTTTTTCTAAAGTATGATTTTTGTACCTTCATCCTTTTATCCTGTACCGTTCAAATATTTCATTAATAACCTACCAAGATGGCATTACTAATTTGTTCTAAAAAGTCTACAACGGTTACTTTATTAATTATTATTATTTTGCACAATTTCCTCAAAATTGACTTAGGCTATTTTGTTCATATTTCGTATATAAAAGTTTCAGTACGAACCTGATAATGTGGAATAACTCATTTGTCCTGAAAACATTTAGAATAGATAGGGATTTTGGGGTGTTTTTGGATAATATCGTCAAACACGACTTACACGATTTTGTCCATATTCATTAATAAGTCTACAATATGGGTTAAGCAATTTACCTTGAATAAATATACAAAGAGTAGTTTACTGTCGGGTTGAATTTATTTTTTTGATAATTTTCTTTTAAAAAAAAAAACATCTGAGACAATTTTGCTCGTATTTCATTAATAACCCTATAATCACTTCTTACAAAATTATCCACAAAGGGGATTTTGTTTTTCTTTATAATTTCCTCACACACGGCTCAAGCAGTTTTATTGGTAGGGTCTATCTCATAAACAAATATTTCTTTAACAACCTAATTCATCGTGTAAGTAATTTCTCATGATAAAATTCCACAAAGGGTAGTTTACATTTAAGACTGAGTTTTCTTCGAACAACATTTCCGAAAGTATACTTTTCTTTGTATTTCATAGATATGTTTCAGTAATAACTGCGGAATAACATGATGTTCGTAGTTTAAGAAATTGGGGCGAGAAAGTTCAGCGCGGTGGCTCATACCTTATATTTCACTAACTTTAATTACAGCCTATTGCGTTTTATGTGTATCTGTCTAATACGTGTTGAACGTTTCTGATAATAAACGCAGAAACTATGCTTTGCGTGTTATGTGCATTTGTCTAATCCGCGTTGAACGTTTCCGATAAAAGCAGAACGTATGCTTTGCGTTTTATGTGTGTGTGTCTAATCCGTGTTAAACGTTTCTGATAAAAAAAAAACAGAAACTACGATTTGCATTATTTATGTATATAATTTGTATTATGTGTCTGTCTAATCAGTACTCCACGTTTCTTTTAAAAGCAGAACCTACGCTTAGTTGTTATTGTTGTCATTGCAAGAGTCCGCTTAACTCTATGATTAGCGTTCGTGCCTTTAGTACTGTAGCCTTGGGTCCAATTCCCAGTGTTCCCTTAGATATTTTCCTGTGTTGATTCCCCATCAGGTGACAATTGATGAATTGCCTTTCCGCTGCTGATTCAGCATTATATGACAATTGGAAACGAGACTTAATTAAGAGGTAGTGATCAAGAAAGCCAGAAACAATTGCAATGTATCACGAACGGTAAGGTCGCGGACCAAATATAAAGCAGACAGCGTCTTATTGTTTTAATCGCCGGAGCAATAATATGTAATCAGAAGTTTGAAAACTGTAGAAATTATCTTCTTTTCCCCTTATGGGTACCCTGCAATAGTATATACTACTTTCTAATGAATAATTTATATTATAATATCCCACTTTGTTTACAGACAACTGACATGTGCTTATAATGACAAACATGTGCCTTCTACTACGGATTACTATAGCAGCAGACGACACCGACACTAGCGACACCTTTGGTCATGTGGTGACGAAGGAACACCAACGCCAGCCCCTTACCTAGAGCACTTATTTAACCGTGAGGATTTCAACGACAAACGTCAGTCTGTGACTGATCACCTCCCTCCTTTAGATTGCTTCGGAGCTCTAGGGAATACCTAACCAAAGCTTCTAGTTTGCTCGGAACACTAGGCTTCCTCGCTTCCCTCTCAGTTTCCTCGAAACTCTTAACCGAGTATTAGAGAAATCACATTAAAGTGATATTTGTAATATATTGTTTGTATTGGATTTTTTTAATAACAGTCGGTAGTGAGGACTCTAATAAGCTCTACACAAGCAGAACTTTACAATACGAATATACTAAGTTTCACTCCTCAGCAATCTCATCAAATTCTAAAATTTTGCACTACATAAAATCGAATAAATTAGAATATTATTATTTTTAAATTGGCCTCTTACTTTAGAAGTGGAGTTTTGTAAAACGCTGGAAAAAAGTTTTCCCTTATTTATAATGAAGTTCTTATGTATTGAATATCACAAGTCAAACTAAAGCGAATTTTTGCATTGTGCATTTTCTAAATAAAGAATAGAACATTGGAATATATTATAGAAGTTGTTTTCTTTACACTTTTACAAGCGAAGTAATTAAGACACATTGAAACATGTATTTCCTTACTTTTAATTACTTTTACATACGAGACGAGAAGACAAATAAGGCTGGCTCGTCTCATTTCGTAAATTTTTGTCCAATTCTCCTCTTGTTGAAGTATTCTTTCTCGTCTCGTCGTTATTGTCAAAAAGCTTTTCACGTCTTGTTTTGGAAATTTATGCACAAACATTTTTATTATAAAATTTATGTACAAAAATTCATTTACAAGATTTATATACAAAAGATTCATTGCAAACTTTATGTATAAAATTTGATTACAAAATTTATGTATAAAATTTGATTACAAAATTTATGTATAAAATTTGATTACAAAATTTATGTATAAAAATTTATTACAAAATTTATATAAAAATTTCATTACAAAATTTATGTACAAAAAATTCATTATAAAATTTATGTACAGCAAATTTCATTACAAAATATATGTAGGAAATTTTATTACAAAATTTATGTATTGAAAATTCCATTACAAAATATATTGTAATATCCTATGTGATGTAAACAAACAATTCCACGCATCAGTATTTACAAACACCACCACGTGGTTCGGCAAGAGGATCTCCCACCGGATGGATATACAGCCACATGCAGACGACGGCTTCTGGCCCCTCCCACGGAGCAGAAGACGACATCGGAGCAGCAGCGCCGCCGCCACCCAAAGGACCCTATAAATTGGATGGACGAAGACAGCTCGATACCAGTTTTCTGGTGACCCTCCTCTGGTCTGCTTCGGGACTTTAGGAGTAATCTAAACCTAGGGTCTCTAGTCTGCTACGTAACTACGCCTAACCTCAGCCGCTTAGCCTGCTTCGGGGCTCTGTTGGCCATCTAACCTACCCACTGCTTGCTTCCGAGCTTTGGACACCTAATTCCACTCCTCTTAACCTGCTTCGGGGCTCTGCAGAGATCCTGTCTGCGATCTTACGGTCAAAGACCACCTATAACTAACCTTTGATATTAGAAAGATTGATTTCTACAGTATTTTGTGGTAATACTTTTATAGTGGAAGACTTTATAATAAAATTGGTAGAGAGAGATCGATTCCGGACGCTCTTATTAAATGCTCTACCCACAAATCCTATATGAGACAAAATTTTACAATATGTACGCAATTTTATTGCAAAATTTATGTACAAAAATTTCATTACAAAATTTATGTGCAGTTTCATTGCAAAATTTATGTACCAAATTTCATTAAGTAGTCATCAGAAAACTTTCCAGACGAGACGTACAAACTGGGTCTAACATTTAAACCATAATTATTATTGAAGTATTTTGTGTAATGACTTGTATATATTTAAATGTTGATAAATGTATTCGTCTCAACTCTCAATTTGCTTGTCTCTTCATTGTGTTCGTTCACTCACTCTATCAGCTTATATATTTTTAATACTATGAATCATGTAAGACTTAAGATGGAGTAGTCATATTGAAGCAACTATAGCTACATAAATTAAATCCGAGGCTATATGCTCTAAGAGTGCTAAAAGACACTTTAACTCTAAAAAGCTTAATGCTAATTGATTATGGATCCATATACCCTATCATAAAGTATGGCATCCTATTTTGGGGTAACGCATCTGAAAGCAAATCTTTATTTATTAAACAAAAACAAGCCATCCGTACCATTGCAAACATACATTATACTACAAGCTGCAAATCACATTTTAAAAAGTTAAAGATATTAAGAGTTCCAACTATTTATATATATGAAGCATCCGTTCTCACTCTAACGCAGAATGAAGATGAAGCGAAAGGTCATCATTACAATACTAGAGATCAAAGTGAAAAGTCTTACTTTACTAGATTATCACTGGTACAATAGGGGCCCAGACATATGACAAATAAAATATTCAATGCTTTGCCCAATCACATAAAAATGGAGAAAAACTGAAATAAATTTAAATGAAACTTAAAAACGTATTAAAAGAGAAAGAATTTTATAGTGTTAAAGAATATCTAGAAATATACGTATAACAATGTAAAATATCTATTTTATCTATACGTATAATCACTTCTGTAAATCATTTATGTTCCTTTTATAATCTTACATAAATACTATGTACACTCATGTCCAAAATTATTGTCGCATGTCTATAAATATGTTGTTGTACGAATATAATTTGATAACGAATTCGCCCGGTATTTCTTATAATGTTAGTATGTGTATAATAGGCAAAGACATGTATGTGGCAAATTTTATGTCAAAAGAGCAGTAAATAAGAACAATAAAACGAAAATAAAACTTTCTTGCTCATTTAGCAACATTTTGTTTTGCTTATTCTAGTTTTCGTATTTATAATTATTTTCCTTTGAAATATAACACAAATATACATTTCCCGATTATACACATAGTACCAGTATTAAAAGTACCCTATGATTATCAAATTGTATTCTTACAAGAAGAGAGTTATAGATATGCTACAATCATTTTGGACATGACTGTACATGTGAACTGAACCCTCCAAATACCATGTACTGGTTATATGGAGTAAATAAATGAAATGAAATGAAATAAACTACGTTTAAGATCTAAATCTTGGGTGATCTAATGTTGGCCGAGACTCGAAATTTTTTACATCTCGTCTGGAATTTTGAAATTCACTTCTTGTCTCATTTTTCGAGACGAGAAACAAAACAATATGAAAAATTGTTTATCTCGTGGGTGTCAGTACTTTTAATTAGGTTCATATACCGAATTTCAGACCTCCATTCGTATTTATAATTATTTTAAGGTGAAGCTAATTCTTCAAGAGAAAGTATCTAAATGACGACACGGAAATTTGAGTCTTGTGGAGTGGAGTGTAAAACTTAAAAAAAAAATAAATAAAACTATATAACACATACGCGCTAGGTTTTAGTTGAAAGGCTTATATACTGAACTTCATGCCTCTAACTTAAGGGGACTCACTCTCACATTCCTAACTTCTTCTTATCCTTTGTTTTGGTGGCAGAGGAAGTATTCTGTTGAAATATTGACGTTTCTAGCACTTTATCTCTTTCTTTCTTCCCCCACTCTCTCTCAAGGGGTAAGTAGAGGATAATACTTAGAACTATGGAAGATGGAAACGAAAAATAAACACACTGCTGAACAAGATTGCACTTATTTAATATAAAAACACATTTACACGTGACGTTTCGATCTTCTAGCCAAGATCCTCATCAGACGTACACTCTTAGTAGATCCTCATCAGAAGATATTAGTATTTATGTTTGCTTCTCACACGAACACTTTTGAACGAAGCTTATTTTTTATTTTATTTTATTTATTTATTTTATTTATTTATTTTAGTTTAGTTTATTTATTTATTTTTGCAATAGACAGCTAGGGCGATTACTTTGGCTGAGTTCGTTATAACGGAGTCAATTCAATAACATCCTCATGAGTAGCGGTTATTTTAACAGTGGTAATGAGCTGCATGCTGAGGTTAGAATTTCCTTGAGGCTATAAGGTAAAATATTTCTGAGGTAGTATTTTTGAAGTCAGAATTTTTTTTCTGATTAAACTTCAAAAAGTACTAGTGACGTTAAGACATCATGTACTTGTGGTATGAGATGTTATAAAACCATATCTATTATTGTTGTTTATTGAATTCTTCTCTACGATTATTATTGAACGCTTCAACTCAACATAGATTTGCTTATAAATGTACATTTCTCCTTACTGATTTTATCAGAGTTTATTTACCTATTTGTTTTTAATTTTACTGGCTTTCATGTATGACTCCTACTTTATACCTTCTCTCGTTGGTCCTCAGTTTGCTACAAATTCGTCATCAGCGCTCTAAACGGTATATGCGAGGATGATTCAGAAAGTAATGCCTCCAGGCTCACTGCTTGGCCATAGTACTGCAAACATTCTAAACTGTTTATTGTTAATGCACTAAAGTTTAAGCTATAGAATTTAACTTATTTCACCTTCCTATCTTTTCTCATTCCAGAATAATGGAGCAATCCATGGCATCCAGTGGTAACGTCTGGTTGAAACAACGGGCTGTCATTGAATTTCTGACTGAAGAAGTTGTGCGCCCAGGAACATTCACCGCCAGCGATGAGTCGTGAATATACCATTACGACTCGGAAACGAAGAGTCAGTCGATGGAGTACCATCACATGTCCTCTTCTCCGACAAAAAAATTCCATGTTGTCCCATGTGCTGCCAAACTGGTTTTGACATCTTGTACCCTGCCTCTTTTGGCTCTTCGCCAAACTTAAGGATCACCACACTCTAAATACAGTACCCACTATTTCAGAGGTACAAAACGGCCGTTTTGTACCCACTAATTTAGCAGGTGCATTGTACCCAAGAGTTAGCAGGTACAATGCACCTGTGATTTCTTAGGTACAAATAATTTCATGGGTACAAAAGCTCCTAATTTCATGGGTACAAAACCTAATTTCATGGGTACATATATAGTAAGAAATAATATTAAGTATCGAATGGAGCTATCACTTCTTATACCTCCAATCCATACTTAATATTGTTTCTGACTGTACCTATTATATTGATAAATACAAGTTGACTCAGTTAATACCGGTACATATCTAAATTACAGCACTTAACAGTACTTGCTACTATAGCTTATAATCTAAGTATTTCCCAGTCAACATTAAAAGTAAATATGGTAAATATGTGACCGCGTTCTGCATAAAACTTAAGTGGATGCGGGAAAACTTTCTGGTGATATAACGTGAGTCTGTTGGCCATTTTACAAGAAGAAATATTAGTTTAATCTAAGTTTTAAGAACTCTTAAATGGAAACAAGAGCCATGTGCATCATCTTAGGACTAGATTTGAATCTAAATTCATAGGCGAAGTCAGTTTTTCAGTATATGTACCCTGCTGCTTTTCAGCAACGAGTTTTTAAATGAGACTGAAATTAGGAACAGCATGCAGTTGGTTACAAAAACAGTAATAATGAAACACTTCTTTAATGAATTTCTCATGAAATGCTAGCACAAAATGAGTTGGGCTTTTTTTAATTAAAATTTTTTTTAGATAAATCCTACATAGCTGTCTCCAAAATGGCCTATATAATACATTTTACTGCTAGAAATGTCGCGCATCCACCTAAACATCTTATAATTATACCTCTTTCACTTCAGAATATATAGCATTCAGGGTGGTGGCTCTAACTTGGACTTACCTTGTATCATACATAGAATATGAAGCTTGTACTTTGTACCTAGTGACAATAATAGTCTTACCTATTGTTAAGTGTTCCACTCATTTCGGCACGGTTGTACACATGTAATCATGTTTTGAACAATACACTATAATTCAACACAGGGATTGCAATCCATACTTTTGTGCAATAGTGTCCAAAAAGATAATTGGCAAAAAAAAAATCCACACTTATTTCAAATAGATCAAGCCTATATTGTTAATTATTTTAAACACAAATAATTATTTGACCGTTATTCAACACAGGAATTGCAATCTATACTTTCGTGCGATAGTGACCAAAAGGATAACGGCGAAAAAAGAATCCAGCTTCTTTCAAATAGGTCATCCCTATATTGCTAATTATTTTAAACACAAATATTTTTTTTATTTGAAATGTTTGCATACATTTTATATTAATGATAGAACTATACTGGTCCTACTGGAAGGACTCACCTTCTAATTATAAAACGCTGTTCTTCCGGGTTTCCTATAAGAAGTATCCAGCAAAGAATGAACATCCATGTGATCTTACCCATCAAACATTACTTTTGGAAAGCATATCGCCTTTTCTGAACGAACAATCGTAACTTTTTTTCTTTCTTATGCTAAGACTGGATGCCATACAGAACTGAAACGTTTTCTCCCTTACTTACGTTTTGCATTCTGCCATAAATATGCAAAGTTCTCCAAACTGTGGGAAAATAAAAGACCTTTTCGACGTTTTGCCCTTCTGGAAGGTTGTTTAAGTTACAAGTTTACTGATCAAAATAATTAAAATACATAAAAATGCTATCCGTGATATTTTCCATATCGAAGCTTTGCTTTTATCAACCCAATTAAAACAACATAATAGCTGAGCAAAGCACTACCTTTTATTAAAAGCCAAGTGTTTAGTTTTTAATAAAACGTACTTGTTTTGCTCAGCTATTATTTTATTTTATTTGGGAAACATGCCATATATTCTTCTTCAAGGTGCGCATTAGAAATGAAGAAAAAATACTTCAGTTTGCGCGTGAAGACTCACCTAGATTGAAGCACCCCAAACTGAATAAAACAAATCCACAAGCTACGGGAAAGATTTCAAAAACAAGGTCGGACTGGACAGGTTTGTTGGAAGGGTGGAGGGGACGTTCTGATAGTGCAAACTTGATGTGTTAACAGATTATTGTTTACACTTTTCCTGATATACATTATATCGTCTTAGTACATAATAAAAAAAACATTATTTTAAAATGAGAGCAAAGTATACTGTTTAATTGCTAGTCCTCTTACAACCAATTACAATTTCAGTTTTTTTATAGTGTCCGCAGTTCGCTGAGTTAGATACTTCTTTGGAAATTTATCATGAGTTAAAATAATGGTTTGTAATACTCCCAGAAACTGACCAAATGAACTTGGATAAGACAAATTCTTGACATAATAAACACATAGGAGCAGCAAGCAGGCCTCTTCAATATCACAGGTGTTATCAAGCTGCACTGTTTCACCACTTCCTGTCCACAGGATTTTGGACTCGGGGGCATAGAAAATGGCTGGTCCTGGAGGTTTCAAGCTTTCTTGAAACGTTTCCTATGATATATATGGAAAAGGAATGAATTCAGATATGTTTAGTAAAACATAAGGAATAAAGTACATTTTTACATAAAAGAATAAAACCACCAAATAAAACTGCTGTGTAAAATATAGTTGTTTTATCAAGTATCATCATCATAGGTATTCTGCCTTTATTGGCAGGTCACTTGCCGCAGCTGAGAAGCTTCCATGCTCCACGATCCTCCGCTAACCTTTTCGTCTTAGCGTATGATCTTTCTGTTTTAATATCATCCATTAATTGTAGTCTCTTTCGCCCCCTCCCTCTCTTTCCCGCCACCATACCCTCTAGGACGTCCCTCATGATACAATCTCTTCTTAGGCAATGCCCCAACCAGTTTCTCTTCCTCTTCCTGATAATATCTAAAAGTGTCCTTTTCTCACCCACCATTTCTAACACTCTCTCATTCGTTTTCCGCTCGACCCAACTAACTCTTTCCAATCTTCTCCACACCCACATTTCGAAGGCTTCCAGTCGATTTTCGTCACCCTTACGCAATGTCCACGTTTCCGCCCCATACAGCACAACACTCCACACGAAGCATTTTATGAGTCTTTTTCTCAACTCTTTGTTCAAGGTCCCACAAAACAGACTTTTCTTTCTTTTAAAGGCTTCTTTCGCCATTCCTATCCTTGATTTTATTTCACGTTCGCATTTCATGTCATTACTAAGAACACTACCCAGGTATCGAAAACTATTCACTTGTTCTATTTTCTCCCCTCCTACTTTTATATTTGACACAGACCCCTTCGTTCCAATCACCATGGCTTTTGTCTTTCTAACATTTATTTTCATCCCATATTCTTCAAAGCCCCTTCTCATTTTTTCTAACATTTTATTGATTTTCTTTCCAGATTCTGCAACAAGGGCCATATCGTCTGCAAATCTTATGCATCTAATCATCCTACCTCCTACCGAAATGCCATCATCATCATGTAGGCTCTTTTTTACTATCTCTTCTAGATAGACATTAAATAGTGTTGGCGAGAGGCAGCATCCTTGTCGATCTCCCCTTCCAATTGTACTCTCAATTATCAAGTATAACCACATCTAAATTGGAAAGTTGTTTATATACTACTAGCAGCGTTCACCCCGCTTCGCTGCGGTCACCCCGGAACGCAATAAACTTTGTTACTTAGATAATTTTTACTTTTTCGCTTTCAAGTGATATGATAAAAACCATAGAAGATTGCAGTAAATGTTAACATTATATCGCCTGTCATTTATGTTAACCCGCCCCGCTTCGCTGCGGTCACCCCCGAACGCAATAAACTTTGTTACTTAGATAATTTTTACTTTTTCGCTTTCAAGTGATATGATAAAAACCATTATAACGCCTGTCATGTATGTTAACCCGCCGAGTGACACGGTTATGCGGGTTGCATATAAATACGTTTATTTTTATACCTATGATGAACTAATAACAAAGGATTTGTACGTATGGACACCTGAATGGTCAATTATCTCAAGACACTGGTAATTGAAAATTAAAGTGATATGATAAAAACCATCTAGGGTCCAAATCCTAATAACCCCCCAAAAATAAAAGAAATTGGTTCAGCCGTATTAGCGTGATGAGCGGACAAAGGATTTGTACGTTCTCTTTTATATATATAGATTGTTATGTAGACAAGTTAATTAAATACGACAAACAAATAGAAGCACTCCTTAGAAAGTTTAACAATATTAATTTTAAAATCGAGTTTACAAGATAATTTAAAACTAATATTTTTTTCTGGGATCTGCTAATATGGCATAGCGCACATGTTCCAAACAACATTCTAAAGTAAAACTACTTCAAAGGAAACATACAACGTGATAGAATAATGTGTAAAACATGAAACATATGAGGTGGAAATAAGAGAAAACTTCCTGTTTAAGAAATTAATGAACATGTGTGGTTTCAGGGCCACAAACGCTCGAAGTTATGGTGGCATCGTCGCAAATGTCGTCATACCTCGACAGATAGTGGCGGCACGCGAGGTCGGTTTATAAAATCACAACTGAAATAGTACCCAATACATCTATATCAGCAATCCTTCTGATTGAGAAGTTCCGCATAGATAGGTCTTGCAATGTGAGGATTCCATTGTAAAGCAATCATATGAGATAAGCACAGAATATCTAAACAGCAATTGCCGTTCACAAACACTGCTTGCTTAAATCTATGTACTGGGTTCTACTTCGAAATGAAATGAAATGAAATCTTTAAGTTTCACGTCCCACGGTTGTGCCAGCGGTGGTGGTGAGAAATGAATGAAATGGTGGAATGAAGAAAGTGGGAGGAAACGGGAGAACTCCGAGAAAACCCACGCACGAGGTGTTTGTCCACCACATTTCACTTGGCGCAAGCCGGTATCGAACCAGGGACCCAATGCACCACTGAGCCACCGCAGCCCATTTTGGGTTCTACTTCGACTGTAATTTCTAAGTCGAGACGACCTATATCATTATTTGTCAAGATACAACGTCTCTTGTGACGATCTCACCGTAATATTGAGAGCCTGTAACTGGGAAACTCCGCGTGTTTTGAATGTTCTAAGCTACTTTTTTTTTCAACTCAACTACTCACACGTTTTGAGAACTCAATACAATTATCAATAAAATTATTTTTCTTTCATTTTACTTTATACATGGTATCAAATCACGATGATCCGGCAAAAAAACTCCGAGGCATGAATTCGGATCGGAGTCCATCATTTGAGGACATACTTTAACCTCTTCAATTTTTCTTTACGCCTTAGTGGCGAACGGTGATAAAAGTATATGAAAGAAATTTCCTCTTTGTGCACTATCATAGCTTCTGAAAATTTCAGATGCAGTAGTCTAGGGGAAAAATAGATCGAAATCGAATGACTTTGGAAGTTTCTTTCCCTCCTTTTCTAATAAAGGCTTAAAAGTATCTTTTGTTTTAACAACGAAAAATATGTGGCATTTCTTTTCAGAAACAAGTACTGCTATTGCTACAACTGATACTACTCTTAATAAATAGGTAGTGGCGAAAATATGAAATATAGATATTGTGTCCTATGCTGCATGAATCATTATCTTTCCTTAGCAGGGCGGGTGAGAATGAAAATAAAGTTACATGTACTTAAGACCTTCAAATATCCATGCCAAATTGAAAGGGACGACATTTTTAGTTCCATAAGTCTTTCTGGAGGATGGGGGGTAATATCGAACAATCTTCAAACTGTTTTTCCTTAAAAAAAAAAAAAAAGACAAAAGGAAAGCTCATATCACTAAAAACTCAACGTACCAAATTGATACATCTGTTGGATCCCTTTGGATGGAGATATCGTTCCAAGGCCACCAAGTTCTTTTCAATATTTAAAGCATCTAGCTTATTCACTACAGTTAGTAATTTCTTTTTCATTGCGTCCAAACATTTGCCAAATATTAATTCGGCTTCGGTTGCTAACTGAAACAAAAGATTAGTAGATTAGCACACCGTATAGAAATATTCTTTGGAAAAATAATATACTTTGATTTTTTTTTAAGTGATGACATCTTTGACATCTTAGTATGCTACAACACTGGTAATTTTACTTTAGATATTGGATACGCTTATTCTTGTTAAAACTGTATTTTTGGCAGGGTTTACCGAAGTGAGCTGACCCTACTTGAAAAAAACCCGCCGGAGTTTTTGAGCTTTTTGTAAGTATATTACTTGTACAACTAACCTGATCACATTGAAAGTGACTGTACAAAATGTTGGACTTTTCTTTCGAATTAGACGCTTTAACGTTAAGGTATACTACAACATTCAATATATACTAATTAAGTCTTTTGTAAGACTTTAATAAAGATATCAATTTCACTGAATGAAAAAAAAAACTTGAGATAATTATAGGGCCTACAGGGTGGTCCTAAAGTATTTAAACTCCCCTGCATTGATCAAATGTAACATTTTAGTTTATAGGTTTATTGCTTCGGCTGTTCCGAACTAAAGATAAAGAAACTAAGTCTATCTGATGAATAACAATAAGAAATTATATGTATAAAAAGCAATGAGTTGATCAGTACGGGGCTGTATACCTACTTTTGCCCCCCCCCCCGCCTGTAGAACAAATTAATGTGTGGATTATGTTTAATATAAAATTGAATGTTTTACTTCTAATATAAAGCTTCGACGTACAGTAAATAATTACTTTTTTAACTTTTACGTCCCACGGTTATGCCGACTAGGCAAAAGGAGACGGTAATGGTGAATAATGAATGAAATTGTGGAATGAAGAAAGTGGGAGGAAACAGGAAACCCCGAGAAAACTCACGCACACAGTGTTTGTCCACACAAAGCCCCACTTGGCGCGAGCAGGGATCGAACCAATGACTCCATGCACCAGAGGTGAACGTTCTACCACTGAGCCACCGTAGCCCCTACAGTAAATAAAGTAGCATTATCGGAAAAGAACCGTCGTGAAACAAGTGGTCAGGGAATTCCCATAATTGAACGCACAAACCATCGGAAGTAAATACTCTAACAATAAAACCATTTATTTTACATTGGAAGATATTTAATTTCATTTCGCACAAACCATCGGAAGTAAACACTTCAACAATAAAACCATTTATTTTACATTGGAAGATATTTAATTTCATTTAAGACATTTTGAAACATTTGCTTCATAAAATATGGATTATATCTGTTTTAAATTAATATATTTAGTATTAATACTATTAGTTACTCCTGTATACTTGTTCCCTTTTAAATTCTACTTTTTATTGGCAGATTTTTTTTTTTTTGTGTGTGTGTGTGTAAACCTTTGAATGCTTATTAACTTTGGTTACCACGTAGCATCAAAGTTAATGTTTTAACTCCTAGCTGGTATAACGGCTAGCATAAGCACTTTTGGTGTACGGGATTCCGGGTTCGATTCCCGGTGGGAATCCTGGAAAAATGAATGATTTTCGTGGTTCGGATTCCACATTAAATTGTAGGTTTACGTCTCATATAAGATCGCTGCTGAAAATAGACGCTAAACTTCAATAACCAATCAACTAGTCAAAGTTAATGTTAACATATAGATTTGCAAGCAGAATAAAGATTGTAACACTAAGGAGACGACGAGACTTTAGCTTCTTATTATAGCATCTTCAAGGAAACATCTTTTATCGTTGTTACCAAAACTACGAATACTATTAGCTTCATAATACGTATTTTAATATAGACCTAAATAATATTGAAGTGGATTACAAGTATACAATGGTGATTTCAGAATATTTCGTCCAGAAAACTTTAAAATACAAAGACAGAAAGGGTGAAAAGAAATACCACGAAAATATTGAAAATATTGATAACATATTGAGTACGAGCGGATTTTTATGACCCATGGGAATTTCCCCCGGGCCACCTCCTGAAACTATTACTGCAAGTTCGGCTTAATTTGGTTGGTGCACTAGGAAGAGAGGCTGCACTGCCCGCTCTGCGTCGTCACTCTCCCTATATACTCAAACGCTGAACATCAGAGAATTCAGTCTCTAGGAAACAAAAATAGAAAATCTCAAAGAGATCTTTATACAGCAGTGAATAGAAAATTGTCGCAAATTGTGACAATGACAATCTTGAAATATAAATCATATTTTAACACTTTTACCCGAGAAACATTTAGATATACAGAAAATTTTTTAAAAAATTACAAACAAAAGATGAGTTCGTACATTTATTGAAAAATGTAGCTCAAGTAAACACGTTTGCAAACTATTCTTACCAGTTTATGGTGGAGCAAAAAGCATGGCATTACGTTTACTTCCTTATCTTTTCTTGAAAGGAATGTCTTTCTTAGTAAAAACTGCAATCTTGTTATATTCGTTGGAGTTAAGGATTGTATTGGTGTTGCCTGGAAAATTTAGAGCAAAATAAAAATAGAGGTTTCAAAGGTAAGATAACTACAGAAGCTGCAACAGCTGAACTACAGAAGCTAGTAAGAAAATGTTCCAAGTTAACTCTTATTATTGACATTAATCTATTTACATCTAATAACATCTTGAAGCAAACTCAGAGCATGATGAAACATAACACTATAGGTGACTGATAAAGTATATACATCACAAAGGAAGATATTTCACTTCGAATTAAAAACACTAGAAGATATTTCTACAGATATTAGTCGCTTTCATGATCAATTACTTGAACACAATATATTGCAATATACTAACATCAATTCTCCTCTTCAAAGTTAGTGGTACTTGGTTTGTAATACACGTTATCTTGTACAAAAATTCAACATGTTATAGTGTTAAGTTCCTACACGTCTATTAAAAAAAATAAGAACTTCTATTTGTACTCCTCCCTCATGCTGTTTTCTTTTGCTGAACGAGAAACGTCTCTCGCAATATTAATATTTCTGTCAGTGGTAAAGCAATTTGTCATAATTATTGAAATATTGTCTATCTTTACTACGATTTAAATATTAAGTCATTACAAAAATATACAACGATACAAAAATTACAATTAAATCAAATTGCGCGGTCCCAAGCACTTCTATTCCACCGGAAGATAAAACAATGAAATCTGAGTGTAACGTTCCACAATTATACCCGTTACGCTAAGGGAGACGAAGATTAAAGCAAGTGAATGATGGAAGAATTGGTGGAATGAGAAAGTGGGGGAACAAGAGAGTATCCCTAGAAAACCCACGAGCACGATGTTGTCTACCACAAATTTATTTGGCCGGGACTCGAACCAGGCACCCCACGAACGAGAAGAGAGTGCTATATCACAGAAACTGTGCCCCCAATAAAAAATTAATAATTCACTTCTGTACCCTACTTCCATATAACCAAATTTTACTAAAATATACGGATATTGTATAAATAGGCTATTCAAAATCTCTTCCCAAATTTACTATAATTACTGGTGACGATTTTAGCGATATCCGAAACATTGATGTTGCGATTCCTATTAAATTGAATTTAAAGTAATAAAATTCGCAAAAAAATAATATGAATAATAGCAAATAATGATAATAATAATATTCGCAAAAGATAAGAAACAGTCAAAATTTCGTAGTGTTAAACAATACCACAAACTATATTAAACAGGTTAAAAGAGTTAGCACTGATCTTAAGGCATCATCACAGCATTTGCGTCGTACGACTGAGAGAAACCAGGGAAAAACTTCAGTCAGGATAGGCGATTGTTGATCGCGAACCCAAGACCTTTACAATGCGAAGCCAACGCTATACCAATTGAGCTATAGCCACTCGGTAATGTAAAACAATACTTAATATGATTACCTCTAACTCTAGTAAGCAGTCAGATACATTTTCTGTTGAACTTTTTGAAGGTGAGTTAACATCGGATGCACCTGCCAGAGGTTCATTTGGTGCGACACGGATATCTTTATCTTTTGATCTCATTTTTTGACTCTTTCTTCGCTGTGCTAATCTTCTTATGAAAATATCCTACAAAAAAGCAGAGGAGAGAATTTTTACTTTTGTTTTACCAATGATAAGCTAATTCATAGTTATAAATCAAATGCTACTCCGCTTTAAAGCTGAAGCAACACAAATCACAGTATCTACCAACAAGTAATTGGTCTATTACCTGATTTTTTTCTCTGAGGTCATTACTGAGTTGATACCTCTTGCTGTTATAACAGCAGCTAGCCTTCCCGGAAGGTTCTTAACTAGGTTCTCAAGTTCGTCCAGGTTAGACAGTTGGGCACTGGAAGCTGCTCGCATCCCCCGATACCTCACCCACAGATCTCTTACCAAACGCGTTCTTTGGGATTGAGGTTGGTTTCTCAGAAGGCCGAAGAAAGTCTTGAATACTGTTCCTTTTATACCCTGGCATTATTTTGAAACTAACTAGAATCCATTCTTTAAAAGTGACATAATATTGAAAGCATTTCATTGCCTAAAAATGTACAGTACGAGGATGTTTAAGTTGCCCCGAACAACAGTGGTCCTACAATGTAGTGGGTGAAACACTAAAATATTATGTCACGACCACCAACCTTGATGGGCACTACTTACTCTGGCCTAAAATTACCTCCACCTTTTACCTACGCAGGAAGAATGCCAGAATTGGTTCGGGGCCTGTTGAACTTAGCGGCTATTCCCTACTGGACAACTCACTAAGTGGTATTCCACGATTACATCCTTATCAAAGTCCAATATTTATGCATAACGTGCCATATCCTTTATAGCTCGTTGTGCTGCTCTGCGAAACATGGTTAAGATTACATGACTGCCAAACGAAGGCAATCACCAACTACCATAGAGTGATCAATAATTTTTGGTGGCTAGCTATTCGAACGTAAATGTTTTACTTTTTATTTTTAAAAAAATATATAACTCTTAGAATTTAGTGAACCCTTACGAAGTTTAAAATTATTCCTCTCCAAAGTGTGTTTGTTCAACTTGAAGTTAGTCACGGTTATATATTGTTACCCCACGTGCGCGAATTGATGATAACATTAAAGAATAAACTGCTGTTTCATTACTTATGCACTAACATGAACTAATCTAACCTTCATGATTCAAATAGAAACAGAAACAATTTATTTCTCCCGTGTATCAGAATATATGGCACAGGCATGTAGAACTGTCCTTTCACTTCATAACCACACTGAATTATTCATGATTCTTGAAATACACTACTATGATCCTTATTTTCAGAGTTAAGGTATGCCACTGGATGTTCCAAATAATGAACCGATACTTGCCATCACTAGTCGTGAAATTGCTTTCACTATAAATATGGAGCAGCGTCTCCGAACTTGAAAATTCTACAAGTTAGGAGACTCGGTTTCTCCTCTCTGTTCATTAAAAAAAAAAAAAGCAAATTAACAATTTTTAAATTTTGTAATGAGATAGACGCTTAAGAATATCTATCGACTGATCTACTTGAGGTTTGGAAACATTTTAATTTAAGCGAAAAATTTTAAAACCTAACATCACACTGTAAGGGTTTTCCAATTCATTGTCTAAATGAAGTCACTTCAAAAACTGAAGTAGTTTATTCAATAGATATTCGTACGTATGATTGGAGACGCTTTTCAAAATTTCAGTATTGTTCTTCATTTCTGTCGTATTGTTAAAAATCTAAAGCAATGGGAAGGGGGAGGGGCGTAATTACAAAGACTTTTGAATCTCTATTTGATCCATAATATTTCCAAAGAGAATCAAGTTTATTGGGTAGAATTCAGGCAATTTTATTTCGAATCCAACATTCTTTAAGTTGGCGCATTTTCTAAAATACGGTAATAATAAATATACGTACAAATACTGGAGCGTTCTCATTTATTCTCCTCTGCTGTCTCTTCCCTTCAACGTCCCATTTCATATCTGGATATTTACTGGCTAAAGTTATTCCTAAGTCTCTGTAGGCTAAGAGATGTTCTTGGTGGTTGCCGTTCACAATGAGGTTGTGATTACTGAAATCAAATGTACGACATTATTCACTGACAGGAAGGTAATAAAAACTAAAACTTTAACTATGAATTAACTTATCATTCTCGAGTAAAATCGTTGTGGTAAACTTGCGGTGAACTGAACTGAAATAATAATCAATATTGAATTGAAACAATAATCATTGATAAGTTGTCTATCAAACTGTAACTGATAAATTGTACTTTCGAGAAATGGGAATAAAATATCAATTATATGAATATTCTGAAAACCGCAAGTTACACAGTGACGTTTCAGATAACATAAGAAGCATTCTCGAGTGTGGTTTTTCGACTACATTTCACGCTGAAAGTAAACATGTCTTTAAAGTAGAAAAGTTCGGTTGTGACTCAAAAAAAAAAAAAAAAAAAAAAAAGGTATGTCTTTAAACTTATGTACATTCTACAGTGCACTGGCTAGACCAAGTGTTTTCCAAGCTACTCGAATTAATAATTGCGAACGTACAATAAAGTCGTTGTAAATTTGTTGTGTGTAAGTGGTACTAAAATATGTTAATTATCTAAATGCGTACATAGGTGTAATCACTGCAGGAGAGAGAATAGTATGTATACATTTCAAATCAATGAACACCTTGGAAGCCGAACATATTTAAATATGAAATTACGAGTTCAATGTAACGGACTTTGACTTTATGGCTTTTTGGCATCTTTCACTCAAGTCAAGATGGATTAGTAGGCGCGTCAGCGAAGGTGGGTATACGCATATACGAGGGTAGTGATAATGAGTGAGTTCTGGCAATAACGCGACTTTCAATAACACTTGCCATGGTTTCATACTAGTAGAGCTCCACTTGTAAACAAAATACAGCTTTTGTAAGCTGTGCGAAATGCACCGCTCATGGATACTTTCTAATGCAATCATCTTTCATATGCACTCTTATTTCATTCGTAGTAAAGCACTGTAATGATTTTACACTAGTAACCCTACATCTGTAAACGTAATATGTAGGTGTATTACTTTGTATTTAATTCTATCGGTTGCAGAAATTTATTATTTATAAATATGTTTTGCTAATAGTATACATGAGAACGCCGTGATCTGCGTTTCTTCTATGTTCTATTACCACTTCTACATGAAATACCATAAATTTTCTACGTAGTACAATTGTAAGAAGTACCCGTGTGCACAAGACATGCGATATGCGTTAAATCTTCCCCCTTCACACACACATAGTCATAGATAAAGTACAAGGGCACTACACATGCAGATATAAAGTACAGGTACGTTCTTTTTTATTTTCGTATCAGTCGATAAGTAAATCAAAGTTGCTTTGTTACCCCCTTGGTAAGTTTGTAGATACTCAATGAATAATCCCAAAAAGTATGAGCGTCCAGCTCCTTCGGGAACTGACGCGGCTTTACATATACTATATCCTATGTTGGATATGTTTTTTTGATGCAAAGTATTGAATTTTACCTATAAATCTTTCAAAAAATGTGATGCACCAAAAGTAAACCAGCACTCCCGATCTCATCCTACCCAACTTATTCTTACCTTACTCTACTCTACTATATCATTTTAAAGCGGCCCTAAATTTGATGATTTTTAAATTTTCGTAGCTATTAGGCTTTTTGTCGAAAACCAGACGGAATACCAATTTCGTGATAAATGCCCATAAAGCATCACTCGTACTTATCCCCAATATATAAATTTGCAAACATCAAACGCAATATTGGTCACATGACTAAACCCAGATGCACTTATTCTTTCTATGAACATAAAATAATAGGTGCCTTTTAGTAGCCACCTAGCACAAATTGTTTTGTATTTTTGCACTGTCGTTCTTATGCATATTTCCAGTCGCCGGTATTTATACGCAAATCGTAAAAAAATTGTAATTTTTCAGTAATTGCTTCTGATGGCCCCCTTGAATTTTAACTATGCCATGTGAGATATTTTCATGTCGCTCAGCGCAAATCATTGAGGACACAATAAGAAGGAAAGTGTAAAAGTATTCTAAATTTTCAGCAATTATTTCAAGTGGTGCGCTAAAAGTAAATCTGCGTGAAATAATATTTCAATTATATCGTACGTTTCTAATTTTCGTAAGCATTTATTTTATATTGTTAGGACATGATCACACCTCGAAAAAGCAAAAAAAAAAAAAAATCTATATATCACCTTATATTATTATTTTCATCACACCTATTATACCAAACGAATTAACGATACGACAAATGTGGTGGAATAATCACATGAGTTTCTAGAACATTCGAAACTGGTAAATTTGAAATAAAATGAAAAAATAATAAAATAAAAATTCTATTTTCATTTACTTAGGCCTGCATTTCGTAATCGGTTGTATTTAATAGGAACACTGTTTAACTATGAAATATTATTACTGTTTAACTATAAACTACTCTGAATTTACAACATCCAAATGCAATTACAAATACAGGATATTCCACTTACTTTTATAAGAATCCCTTTCGTTGGTTGTAGTAATCTTTATAATCTTCACTCAAATAACGAATAAACACCAACACACCACACTACCGACAAAAGCAATATGGCGTCTGTTCAGTTGGTTACCTTCTACTGTTGTCATGGGTACTTTCTTCGGTACGAATTTACTGTACCCATAAACAGGGATGAATTCAGGGGGTAGCCCGGGGGAGAATTTCTCCCCCGAAGAAAATTTATTCCCCCCCGGAGAAACTCAAAATTTCAATCACCAAAATGTACAAATTACATAACCCAAACTCCCCTGCCTCCGAGGAGTTCATATTCCCCCCCGGATGAAAATGTCTGAATTCAACACTGCCCATAAATCTTCCATGTACCCACTAATTCATGGGTAAGAGGGTGAAATACGGTGTGTACCCATTAAAGTCTTCGGTACATTGAATTCTCATAGGTACATCAGCGAAGTACCTTCTATTTCATGAGTACTTGTGCAAAATCATTTGTACTGTTTTTAGAGTTCTCAAGGCCAAAGCTACAGTTGTGATGCGGAGGTGGAACCAGCAATTCGGCAATAATGTCGTCAGGACGGTATGTACCTATAAAACATTGTTTGGCGTTGGAGCAAGTGTGTTGCCCGTAATGGGGACTATGTTGAAAAATGATGCCACCATTTGTACAAAGTAGTTGACATTGCAAACTTTCCAATCATATTGTATCTGTGAAATACAAATAAAGATATCACCTTGGAGGCATTACTCTATGAATCATCCTCATATAAAGGTAATGCTATTTAAAACATTGTTATGAACATATTTATTTTTTTAGGTGGTTCTTGGGCTTTACACATACAATGACATCTAATCAAACATATCTCCCTCTCGTGAATCCAACTAAGTTATTATTATTATTTTAGTAATGATGAATAATTAAATGTGGACAATACAAAAGACACACACCTGTACAAATGTTAAGCATAGAATTATTTAACTAATTTCTAGTATTTTGATTTTCGAAAACAGAGTTCATAATTGTGACACATGCAGATATTTTCGTTGCGTTACGTAGTGAAAATATAATCCCTCGATTTTATTTCAAACTATAGAATCTAAAGAGTGTATATAGATATGTATAAATCATTTAAAACACAATCAAAAACCGACTGGCATCTATTGTTCACCTGCTGAAATAAATGCAATTACATCATAATTATTTTCCCTTTCTTGCGAGGTCTCTTAGAAATGGTGATCTATGTAAATACATTCATTCATTCATTTGAGGTTAATAATATGAAATATTCTCTTGTAATTCCTACTCTTACCTGAGAAATTTCTGAGATGTAGTTATACTCTATTTAAACATAGGGAATAACTTTAAAATTACGAGCGAGTAAATGTAAACAAATTTTATTTCGCATTTATTTTATAAGATTTATTTTACTAAAAAAATTCTTGCTCCAACTCAAAGTATATTATAATGTGAAATCTTCTCTCTTTCTAATTCTTAAATATAAGAAATATGTCCAAAAAGTTACAACGAGATACTTTGTATCGTTTAATAATTATCTGTATCTTGGGCAGAAAGTGCTTCTATACAAGCACTATACTTGATATAATGCTAATTAAAAAATAACAAAAGAAGAATGTTTTTAATATATGTAAGAAATATACATTATTATATAATTGGTTGCTATGTAGTTGTTTATGGATACCTAATCAACATGTATGTTTGCAAGACAGTTTGTGTGAAAATACGTTAAAAGAGAATCAACTAATAAATTATTTAATACTCATCATCGACTTGTAATTTCGATAGAAAAGGTGAGAATACTAGTGGATATAATTACTGAAGATATTTTAATGTGTAAACAATTACTGCCACTAAAGATTTACTTATATTATTAGCCGAACTAGGTTGACGACTACCTTTGGTGAGTCGTTGTAAAAATTTTTGGCTTACCTCACCCGGGATTCTTGTAAATTCATATCCTGAAGTCTAAAGTAAGGGTGAATTTACCTCAGTAAAGAAGGTTTATGAATACGAACACAACTATACTTAGAAGTGGCAGAGTAATCACAAGAACAAGCATGTTTGGTGAGGCAGTGGAGAAAGAAACTGTTGACAGTGTGAACAACGAACAAAATACAGCTCCTATTGCACCTGAAATGTTGACATTACAAGACAAAATTTTAATGGCATTACAGCGACAGGAACAAAGCCGAAAAGACGATTTGGAAGTCATGAAGCAAAATTTGGCTCAGATGTCCAACGAATTAAGTAGACAATTGGAGCAGAAATCCGAAGAATTAAGTAGACGATTGGAGCAGAAATCCGAGGAATCCAGTAAACAGTATGAGGAATTAAGTAGACGATTGGAGCAGACATCCGAAGAGACGAAACAATCTGTTATCCAGGCGGTGAGAGACATCACATTACAGTTTGATGAAAAGCTAAAAAGAGTATCTGAAGACTGCCAGGATAATTACAACCATGTAATACAAGAAGTCAATTGTGTAAAAAAGGATTTGAAAGTAATAGAATCTTCAGTTCGTCAGCAAAAGATTCAGGTCACGGATAATTCTAACCAAATACGTGCAAATACTCAGTTGATATCTACCTTACAAGAGGAAATTAGGACGCTACAGATTAAGGACAACGCATACCACAACAACATGGTTAATGATCGTTTGGAGTTCCCTTGTTCACAAGAGATGACCTCGCATTCACCCGCAGCAGATCAACGTGGACCTTACATTATCTCTTCTTCAAGTAATCTATCCGATGAGGACATTATTTTGGAAGGAATTCATCCAAGGAATACAGATGAGCGGAAAAGAGATGGTGAAATCACGCATAAAGCCGTAGGTAGGAATTGTCACTCAACACGAACACGAAATGGTGAAAGGAAGGTAAAGTTAAGTGTAAAGATGAGCGAAATACGTGCTATGAGTAAGTTTAGTGGTAAATGTAATGAAAATGCTACCTCTTTCCTAGAAAAATTTCAGGATGAGTGCAATATAATGTGTATAGATAAATCGCAATATATGAAACTAATCCCTCATTTATTACTCCCACCATGTTCTTTATGGTTTAAAGCAGTACGAGATCACGTCAATACATATGAGGAATTCAAAGCAGCGCTGATTGCGAATTACGAAAACGACTTTTTACTTGCAAACAGAGATGCCACGATTAGAAACCAACCTTTTAATCCTCGTTTGCACAAATCTGTTGTTGATTTTGTTGTTAATACGTATAATGAATTAAAAGTCGTAAATCCATTGCAATCGGATTCTAGAATAATTGCATCAATTCGAAATTTACTACCGTTTAAACTACAACAGATCCTGTTTCCTGTTTTCTACCCAATGTATGAGTTTTAATCACCTATTAATGCTTGTCCAATGTTATGAAACTCAATACCACGCTCTGAATCATCAAGCGGGAGTAGGTAAAATTAAAAACAATTCAGATCACCTTGTACCTGTTCGGAATCTAAATATCCGTAATGCAGACAATACGGAACATAACCTAAATCGAGTGTATTTAAACAACCAGAACGAGCAAAATAGGCAAAGATATGTTGGTAATCCACCTAACCTAATCAATCGTGACAATAATTATGTCAGATCACTTAATCGAAGTAGACTCAGAAACAGTCAAAATACATGGCGAAATTCTAGGAATGCTATAAATCCTATGGATAGACATAACCGTAGTGCAAGAGATGGCACTTCATATCAAAATCAAAGTCATGACGTAATTCATGTACAAAATAATGTGGAACATAATAACGATTGTGCAGTACAATGTACTTTATTAGAATCATATGCAAGTACGAATTTAAACTGACTGCAGTTGATGAAGTAAGGGTTAAACGCATATCAGCTATAGATTTTCATGAACATTTATCTTATTTTTATTCAATTTAATTTTCTTTAATTCTCATTAACCAATGATAATTTTCGAATGATTTTAATTCTCTCTTGTTAATGTGAAGAATTATAATTCGATTCATAATTGATTAAAAGCAAAGGTTATTTATATTATATGGATTTGTGTTGAAACTTTGTTGTCAAAGATTATGTTAAGTATAAGGTTCATTCTATTAAGCTAATTATCCGATGACTGTCTTCATGAGCTACCTTATATGTTACTCGAATAAGATTCTTTTGTATCATGACGCCTTATTGATACGATGTATACATTAAAAATATCATCTAACGTAGTTATTATATAATGCGCCCTAGTAAGATCAAACATTTTCTTAACATCACCGTTTTTAATAATGATTGAAACTGTTAATCATTGTGATTTATGTTTTAAAAAGTAATTTGCCTCTTACGAATTTGACTTCGCACCCTTCATTGATTATATTATTAAGCGACGACGTTTTTGTAATAAAAGATAAATATTAATGGAATGAAAGATTTATTATAAATGTATCTATATATATGAAACTTAATAAAGTTATATACGAGGGTCGATCAAAATGTAAAGGACATAATTAATGTAATACCATTATTATAAACGGACCAGTGGTTCTTAAATATAAAAGCCAAGCTCGCTTGTAACTTTTATATTCAGTCCCATCGTCGGGCGACATTTTATACAACGAGATACTTTGTATCGTTTAATAATTATCTGTATCTTGGGCAGAAAGTGCTTCTATACAAGCACTATACTTGATATAATGCTAATTAAAAAATAACAAAAGAAGAATGTTTTTAATATATGTAAGAAATATACATTATTATATAATTGGTTGCTATGTAGTTGTTTGTGGATACCTAATCAACATGTATGTTTGCAAGACAGTTTGTGTGAAAATACGTTAAAAGAGAATCAACTAATAAATTATTTAATACTCATCATCGACTTGTAATTTCGATAGAAAAGGTGAGAATACTAGTGGATATAATTACTGAAGATATTTTAATGTGTAAACAATTACTGCCACTAAAGATTTACTTATATTATTAGCCGAACCAGGTTGACGACTACCTTTGGTGAGTCGTTGTAAAGTATCGAATTATACAATTATTGATTTGGAAATCTGAAACACTAATTCCCTTCAAAGTAGCCTCCTACGTAATGCGCATACTTCTCCCAACGCTCCCGTCATTATTGGAAAACACTTCTGGAAAACAGTTTTTGGAATGCTGAGCAACAGTTGCGTCGCATTCCGCATGATGTCTTCTCTTGACACAAATTGGGCCCCTGTTTTAGTGGCATCTTCAGCTTGGAAAATAACCAAAAGTCACACGAAGCCATGTCAGTTCAGGGATAAAAGTGAGGGAAACGCGGGGGAACGTCGTGAGGCCCGTATCAAAAGGAGTCTGGAGGGCCGCCCACCTAAATGTTTACCACCCCCCCTAAAATTTTCACGGTAGACTTGCAAATGAACTATAATATGGTGATGAACTATGATTTGTTTGTATCGGACCCCCTAACTTCTTCCGAGCCCCCCTACATTTTTGGGCTGACTACCGGCCTGGACGTAGTCCTCCCACTCCCAGAAAATATATGTGCCGTCCCGACAATGGGTAAAGATAGGGATGAAGGACGGCGTGCGTCATGCGTCCCCTACCTTTTCAGATCCACTTTACCCCCTGTATCACGGGAGTAGTGAGACTGACGACACACAGGAATGTTGTGTTTGGCGATCAAAACGTGAATCAAATTTCGCCGTCACTCTTCTCATGCCCAAATTCTTGTTGAAAATTTAATGTACCGACCCGATGCATTCACAATATATGGTCTGCAATTTCTCAGACTCTGATACGACGATCCTGCAATACCACAGTCCGCAGGTGCTCAATGATATTGTCATTCCGACTTGTTGAGGACCTACCTGAACGTGGTTTACTGTCCACTGATGTACGACCATCTGTGAAGCGGTTGTACCACTCCTTCATGCGTAACGTGTTCATGGCATCGTCCCCGAAAGCCTATTCAATCTTGCGAATGGTTTTCGCTTGGGTATCGCCAAGCTTTTGACAAAATTTGATGCAATATCGCTGTTCAAATTTTTTCTGTTGCTTTACAAAAACCGAAATCCGACGACAGTACTACATATCTTCACTTGGCTGAATGTCAACAACGAACATTTTCTGCGGGCGGGAAAACTGACTACTGCGAATGAGTGTCACATCTACATCTACTGAAGAAGGTCTCCCGCGTTTCATTCATTTACGCGGGAAAGAAATAAGGTTCGATACTTTTTGAACACAACTCGTATATTCACTTCACATAGTAGTGCATAAAGGAGGTTGATTTCGAAAGATATTTCCCTTGGTGTAGAAGGCATGGTTTCGGTTCTCGGTAGTGAGGTCATATGGTGCGGATTCCATATTAAGCTGTAAGTCCATGTCTCATCAAATCTTGATGCTGAAAGGGAACTAAGCTCCAAATCTGCCTTCAGGGAGACTTTCAATGGAAGGGGGAGGAAAGTAGTACTGCATAAATGATGAAAAAACAACATTGAGTACAATCCAACATATTGTCTTGAGGGATGAGGAAAGTAATTTCATAGGGCCTGGGGAATTTTGAACCATCCCAGGCAATCATCACTCTTGAAATGAGTTCGGATTTCGTTTGCAATATAAATTTCATAACCCTGAGGTTAAAAAGGCAGACATGCAAAGATAATACTACCCATGGCTTACACAAGGGGTTTTCCGGGCTTTAACCCCCTTTGACCTAGATATTATGTAAAAATAAACAATTACCGTATTAAGATATGTATACGTGGAAGATTTCAAAAGAAACTGAACTAATTTTTTGGTGGATAGAGCTTTTGTAGTAGCGCGTTTTGCCGCAAGCGCAAAGAGCGATCGTTCCTGAGTCAGTTAACCCGAGTACCATCGCTGAAGAAGGTAAGGACTATTTTCGATAGAGTTTATAGTGACAACTGTTTTGTGTGATCGTAGTTTCTGCAATGAATGATTTTCGTGAACAGCGTGCGGCGGTGAAATTCTGCTTTTTGCTCGAAAAAAAAAGTGGAACAGAAACTCTTGAAATGTTAAAAGCGGCGTACAAGGACGATGCTATGGAGAAAACTCAAGCGTTTTAGCGGGACGGCGGTGGCTGAGTGGTAGAACGTTTACCTCTTGTGGATGGGGTTTCTGGTTCGATCCCATCTCGCGCCAAGTAAACGTTGTGGTGGACCATTTCATTTCCCATCATTATCGTCTTTTGGGACGTAAACCTCAAAAATTTCATTTCATTTTTTTCAAGTGTTTTAGTGGTTTTCCCTTTCTTTAAACTGTCAATTGACGACAAACAACGTACTGGTCCTCCTTCAACGGCCAGAATAAGACATAAAAATGTTGAAAAATTTCGTGCAATCATCATGGAATATCTACGACGGACCATTGAAAAAAGTTATGGAGCTGTCGAAAGTGGAACTGTCGGGAGTTCAATACAGCAAGTTTTGACAGAAGATATGGGAATGAAAAGAGTGTCTCCCAAATTCGTGCCACGACTACTGACTGCTGATCAAAATAATATCACCAGTGGAAACATCCTGTGCTGGACTTCTGTAGTAATCTCTAATAACTACATCACAACTCTTAAAAAATATATAAAAGAATAGAAAACATAGCAAAAATTTCTGACATCACAAATAATGCATACATGCCCTCTATAAAGAAAAAGCAGGTCATTGAAATCGGAGCCGGACACTTGTAAGTTATAATAACCTTCTAAAACTTGCACACTGGTTCACTTGCTTTTATGTGCTACACTAATGAAAGTTCTTGTGACTTCTCTCTCAGTTTCAAAGATATCGCCTCCGTTTATTTTTTCCTGCTCCATGAAATTTCTCTTATTGTGGGTGGACAAGGGAAACGAAAAAGAAACGAGGGAAGACCAAAAAAATTCTTTTGCTTTTGATAGGGAAGAAATGCGTCGTCGTAAGAAAGGGTTGAACCGTTCGCAGCAGGAACAGTTGGACTGCCGCCAGTTTCTCCAGTATTGGCTTCGCCACCTCCTCAAACGAGCCTTGTATTCCAGCGGAGGCAACACTATGTCTGCCGTGTCGTGACAAAACGCTGTAACTTTGGCGAAGAAGTTTTGCGAAAATGAGCCTTAAAGTTTTCATCCGAAAATGTGATCTGTTTCGTGTAGAACCAGTGTAACTAGGCAATAATGGTCAACCAATCAATTTTCACCAAATTTAATCACACAACATGCATTTACGTAACATTACATGTAACCACGTGTTTCCAAAGTCAAGATACACTGGTTCTACACGATACAGATCACATTTTCGGATGAAACTTTAAGGCTCATTTTCGCAAAACTTCTTCGCCAAAGTTACAGCGTTTTGTCACGACACGGCAGATGTCTCACCAGTCAAGGGAAGGAAGGTATCTTTACGCTGGTTGGCCAGAAATCCTGCATTCTGACGTCATCATCGTCTTTCTTGAGATTCGTATTTAACTTTCAACTGGATAATGCCATTGTTTTAGTTAGGTCTTAGAAGTATTTCTATACAAACACGAAAAGAATCCCACGATATTCCATTATACGTATATAAAGCTAAGATTTAAAAAATATTTGAATTTAGTCTGCAAATGTTCAACAGATAGCAAAGTCCTTGTCCGTTTGTGGCGAAGCGGCTAAAGGGTGTGTTTTCTACGTGAGAGGTCTCAGGATCGATTCTCAGTGCAGTACTTATTTCAGATGCAAATCCGAGTACCTATATTAATTTCATTTTAAACAGTAGGTACTGCAATCCTTTGTATCAATAAGTGATTACGAGATCCAATAAATTATAATATATACACACTTTCTTCTGTTTTTACCTAATCAACACAAACAGTTTGATCAAAAGAGGAGAATGGTCGGCATGGTTGGGAATATATAACTTCAAAACTACATTGGTCCAACGTAATTTAAAGCGTATGTTGGCCAACCAACAATTTGCCGTCATTTATCCAATAGTAGGCTAATGGTCGGCATGGTTGGGAATGGATATACTATGTATGGTCCAAGGTAGCTTAATGTATATGTTGGTCACCCAACAATTTGCCATTATTTACCCAATACTAGGAAAGCCAACTCCCAGCGTTTGGCCTTGCATTTCAATTGGCCGCTTTGTCGAGCATTTTCCAATCAATTCAACTACCAATTCAGCTCCTAGTAGAAGAGAAATTTCTCGAATGCTGTCTCAGAAACAAGAGCACATTTTCAAATTCGAGACGAAACGAAACATCCGACCATTATCATCTCATTTTTCGAGACGATTAGAAGTTTTATGAGTTTCGTGGACAATATTAATTTACATAAGTTTTAGATTCCAAATACAGTTATAGTATCATATAGCATGCATAGTATACAAGCTATAAATTGACACAGTGATTCTAAATACATTGCAAGAACATTTATCAACGTTAATAGTTAATTAAATCGATAAATAATATACTTCAATCATAAATATGATTGAATTGTATATTTTCGAATTCAATAAGGGAGGCACGGTGCTAAGTGGTACAGCACATACCTCTGGTGCGTGAGATCACTGGTTCGGTCCCTCTGGCCATGTAAGTTCGTAGTGGACAACATCGTGTCCGTGGGTTTTTTGGGTTCCTCTCGTTTCTTTTCACATTATCATTCCACCAAATAATTCATCATTATTAACTTGCGTTAATCATGGTCTCCCCTAGCCCAAAGGAAATAAACGTGAGACGTTAAACTGAAAGATTCTATATCATTTCATGTTTTGCAATTTAATAACCATATAATTTAATGTTATCTGAATATGTAGTGCTTTCCGAATATTAAATTTCTTCTTATAATTAGATTAGGTGACAAATAATGAAGGTCCGAAGTTAAATCCCCAACATGTGTCATTTCATGATATCATGGTTTGAGGTTAATATTTAAGCCATATGATTTAACTATTAAACTGTGTAGCTATATAATACTTGAGTCGTCCAGTTCAAAACGGCTCCTGTTCATTTATAGAAAATCTCAGAAAACTTAGAAAAAATGTAGGATCTGTATGTTTAGTGGAACTGAGAATACTTCAGTGTTGTTCATGTGAGAAACTTAAACATCCTCAAATATTTCCAATTCTTAAAAAAAAAACGCATCAATCCTACAGTTTTTCTCGGTTTTCTGGGATTTAGTATAAGTGGGCAAGTACCGTTATGGAACTGGAAGACTTACTTAAAATGATTTTGTGTACAGGTAATTAATTTCATTGTCAAAAGGTAAGACAAGCCAAGTTCCTACTTGATTATTTAATGGGCCTATTCTGTCTAATATGTGGTCCCGGGTTCGATTACCGGTGGGGACACTCGGTCGAAAAAGTGTAAGAACTTTGATTGTTTTTAATTTAACGTCCCTTTCAGCAGCCAGACTATGTGAAACGTGGACCTAATGGTTAATGGGGAATCCGAACCACATGAGCTCCCGCCGGCAATCGAACCCGGCTCTCCCACGCCACAAGCGCGTACGCTAACCGCTTAGCCACGAAGGAGCTCAAGTGCAAAAACTTTATCAGGTCAGCTACCCCGAGTGAGGTTTGCCTGGGTTTTCCATATTCACACCAGGCAACGCCGAGATGTATCTAACATGTAGGCCCCAGGGTGCTTCCTTCCTTCCCCATTCCTTTCTTCCTTCCATTTCCTCGGATAGTGTGATCGCCGAGCAACGTCATCCCTCATACATGAGGGGCTAACATGGCTATAGATGCCGAGAACCTAGAAACTTAATTCTTAATTCCTGTCTAGTATCTACTTGATTATATACTAAGTTTTCTATTACATTACTCATACCTGCCAGAAAAGTAGTAAGATTATCATTATATTTCAGTAATGAAATACTTTAATGTTCAATTCGGTCTGAATGTTGACTAAGAAACTGGGTGACATGTATCTTGTCTTAATTAATACGAATTATTCAACCGTTATACCTGTAGTATTTAAATTTCCTATTAATATGCGTAAAATTGTACCATGACTACTTCTAAAAGTCAAGTTTATAAATCCAGAAAATGAGGCGTGACATTTAAAAAAATCTATAAAATCCTTTCGAGAACAAGATTTCTTCAAATTTTACGAGACGAGATATCTTGTCTTGTGGGGAAACATTAGAAAGAACACTGATTGAAGTGCTAGGTCGAAACAGTTGGATAAATCATGGGAAATTTTGTTTGGGCAACAAACACCCTAAACTATATTGTGCTAATACTGTAGTCATCCATTAACAACCATGCCGACCATTAACCTAAATGACTCTAAATTGTTGGTTGGCCAACAACATTTTATATTACGTTGAACTAATGTATTTTTGTAGTTATCGATTTCCAATTATGCCGACCATAAGCCTATCATTGGATAAATGACGGTAAATTGTTTGCTTGGCCAATAAAACTTTAAACTACGTTGGACCAATGTATTTTTGTAGTTATCTATTCCCAACCGTATTGACCATTAGTCTGTTATTGGATGTTTTCACGCAAATTGTTGGTTGGCCAACATACACTTTAACCAACGTTGGACCAATGTATTTTTGTAATTATCTATTCCCAACTATTCCGACCATTAGGCTACTATTAGATAAATGACAGCAAATGTTGGTTGGAAGAGAACAAAGAAATATCTCTCAGGAATTCCACAAACGGAACACAAATAAGGATGCCTAAAAGTCTTTCTGTTGTTGTCCTGCAAAGAGAAAAGCAATGTCTCACGGGAATTACGCAAGCGGGACACAAATAGAGATTGCAAGATATGACTATCATTGGATACAATTAGGATGCCTAAAAGACTTTCTGTTGTTGTCCTGCAAAGAGAAAAGCAATGTCTCACGGGAATTACGCAAGCGGGACACAAATAGAGATTGCAAGATATGACTATCATCGGATACCATTAGGGTGTCCAAAAGACTTTCTGTTGTTGTCCTGCAAAGAGAAAAGCAATGTCTCACGGGAATTACGCAAGCGGGACACAAATAGAGATTGCAAGATATGACTATCATTGGATACAATTAGGATGCCTAAAAGTCTTTCTGTTGTTGTCCTGTAAAGAGAAAAGCAATGTCTCACGGGAATTACGCAAGCGGGACACAAATAGAGATTGCAAGATATGACTATCATCTTATACCATTAGGATGCCTAAAAGTCTTTCTGTTGTTGTCCGGCAAAGAGAAAAGCAATGTCTCACGGGAATTACGCAAGCGGGACACAAATAGAGATTGCAAGATATGACTATCATTGGATACAATTAGGATGCCTAAAAGTCTTTCTGTTGTTGTCCTGTAAAGAGAAAAGCAATGTCTCACGGGAATTACGCAAGCGGGACACAAATAGAGATTGCAAGATATGACTATCATTGGATACAATTAGGATGCCTAAAAGTCTTTCTGTTGTTGTCCTGCAAAGAGAAAAGCAATGTCTCACGGGAATTACGCAAGCGGGACACAAATAGAGATTGCAAGATATGACTATCATCGGATACCATTAGGATGCCTAAAAGTCTTTCTGTTGTTGTCCTGTAAAGAGAAAAGCAATGTCTCACGGGAATTACGCAAGCGGGACACAAATAGAGATTGCAAGATATGACTATCATCGGATACCATTAGGATGCCTAAAAGACTTTCTGTTGTTGTCCTGCAAAGAGAAAAGCAATGTCTCACGGGAATTACGCAAGCGGGACACAAATAGAGATTGCAAGATATGACTATCATCGGATACCATTAGGATGCCTAAAAGTCTTTCTGTTGTTGTCCTGCAAAGAGAAAAGCAATGTCTCACGCACAGAGAATAATCCGTTCTCCGGACAGCGGTATATTGTACAAATATACGGTATCCTATTGCTTACTATAGAAATCAGTACGGAGCATACATTATCTATATGCTACATAGGCACTGTCCTTAGATGTTACATCATGCCGTTGCAGGATGTCTGACATCTAACAGTTTTCCGTATATCACATGCATATACTTATATTTCCTTCGTCAGCTATATGTTATATACGTCCATGTGGATGTGAGATCCGGACCGCCTACATCGTTTCATACGGAAAGTACGTATACATGGAACACTTATACAGAAAGTATTATAAAACATGCATTTTCAGTTATACGTCTGCTGTACGTTAAGTCCAAAAACTACAGGAATTACGCAGAAGGAGGGGCAGGAGGAATGGAGATGGATCTGGACTTCAGCAGGATCTGCCTATCTGGTGATACCATTAGGATGTCCAAAAGCCATTCTGTGGTTACTCTGCAAAGAAATGTCTCACGATAATCCCGCATGTGGGACACACATCGAGATCTGGTATTCCACAGTATACGTCTATCGGCGGATACCATTAGGATGTTCAAAAGTCGTTCTGTGGTTATCCTACTAAGACCAAAGAAATGTCTAATGGGAATCCTGCAAGCAGGACAGAAACAGTGATCTGGATTTCCACGGGGTATGCCTATCATGGGATATCACTAGGATATCCATAAATCATTCTGTGGTTATCCTACGAAGAGAAAAAGAAATATATTATGTGGATTCCCCAAGCTGGTCACTAATGGATATATTGATTTCCACAGAATATGTCTATTAAGTGATACCATTAGGATATCCGAAAGTGTTTCTGTAGTTATCCTGCAAAGAGAAAAGTAATATCTTATGCACGGTGCGGTGATTTCTCGTCCTTTTCCTGCTGCTTACGAAAAATATGTTTCATGGTCTATTTGTTTTAATAATTCATAAAGACACGACAATAATAATAAATGTATTGGAAATTCGCACGTCATGTATTTGCAATCCTCACAATTAAAACCTGAGAGCATGAAAAATATTTTGCTTATTTATTTCAATTGATTAAGGCAAGAAAGGATAAGAAATGAAGTTATTCTCATATATCTACCTGGAAAAGGTCAATCATAAACAGAAACATACGAGCAGCCAACTTCCCACACAATAAATTAAAAATACGATTTTTTTTCTCAAAGCACAGCAACTCTACATTGGCATTGAGTAAACCACAGCGAACCGGCAACAATCATATCAACAATTTCTTCAATAGTTTTGTCTGCATATTTTTCTCTTAGTCGAGCGTACACATTGATGACAATTTACTTTGCTTGACTTTAAACAGGTTTCCCTTCCTCGTGTTTGCGATAATACTGAGAAGATGATAATTCGGATTCATTCATATTTTCAACTTTGCGCTTAACACTCCCCATGGTTTCAGTTTCACTACACCCACGTACCCACACTAACGCACGCACGAAAACGATATTTGGCAGAGCAGTGTTACTCTCTGCACAAAAGTTGCAGAAGTTACATGTGAGTCCCGTTATTTCTTTTGTTTCATTTATCAACAGGCATAGAAGTTTCTTACGGGGTAGCAACTCTAATTTATATATCATATAAAAATATTAAGCAATTTCCTATCCATTGTGGACGGTTTCTAATATTGATCAATTAACTAATTTTACTGGTCCTCTGTTTTTGATATAAGATTTTTCAAGCTTATAATCTTGCAACACTTGCAAGAGACTCGCATCTTAGCTGCATGTTTTTCACTCCTTTCTTTCCTTCTCTCTTTCAGATTCTGAGTCGTGACGTCATTTTCATAACCCGTTACTAATAAATCTAGTGCCTTTTATTTTAAATATTTTTTCTGTATCGACATTTTTATATACTTGAACACAATTAGCAATTTGAATTGATTTCCTAAGTAATGTTTTACGTATGTAACGTGAAGAACTATGTAATGTGCGCGGAGTCGCCTGAATTGAAGCTGCGTATCTCGGCTATCAGGATAAGGTCGCGGCGAGTATAGGTTAGGTCATCACGTATGAGGGATAGCATCCCTTCACGATCAGACAATCCGGGGAATCGGAGGGGGTGAAATGAATGAAAAAGGAAGAGGCCTAGGATCATTGCGTTAGGTACTTTCCCAACATTTGTCTGGTGTAAATGAGGAAAACCCAGGAAAACACCACTCAAAATGGTTAGCCTGAAAAAGCTTTCTACACTTTTTTGATCGAGTGTTCACACCGAAAATTGATTTCATGACCGCTCGCACAGACGGGAAGAGTGTTAGCGACTATTTTACAAATAGACAAAGAATGAAGATTAAGTGAAACATCAGATCTTTATGATTCATCAATTATTCCTCTAATATACGAAAAGAAAGTAAACAAATGTATGTCGATATACGGAGTTTTTTTTTGGGAAGAGAGGTCCGGTCCCGGAGGACCCCTGCTCTACTACATAGTTTGTGCTGTGTAAATACACATAACAATTCCTTTTGCAAAGCCAGGGTGTGATATATGAAGAGAATGAAGAGACATTCAACCATATAGATGGTGGATCTATTACTAGATTGGCTGTGTCGAATAGTTAAATGCATGGAATGAGCTTTTATAAACATCTAGTTGATACGGTAAACAAAGCTAATTGTGAATACACGAGAGAACCACTTTTGGCGCAGTTCCTCGCAACGTCACATCTATCGAATCAGCAGCGACTCCATTAGCTAATAGCAGATCAAATTGCCATGTTTGATTTCTCCATTACAACCACTGTGACGTAGGTTATATGTCGTCAGATGCACATCAACAACTCAAAATAATAGTAACTATCATTGATGACACAAGACTTCATATAGACACGGTAATTATCGTGAAAAGGTTGTTTATCTCAGATACCCAGATTGTTTTCATGGCAGACAATGTTAGGTTTTTTTCTAGAAAGTTCTCTTCGTACAATACCGGTTGAATCATAACTTCCTATCCACTTGTGGGCTAACCGTGCTAGTGTGGGTTTGTGAGTAATACAGTGGATAGAGCCCTGTCCTTCTGTGCGTTATGACAAAGGTTTAAATCTGGTAGATACGTATCTGTTTTAGATTCAACATTAAAATGAAGGCATTGAGAAATTTTCTTACTAGAATTCCAATTAAATGAATACCCTTTATGCCCTTGATAACGATGATTATGCCCTTTAATGTATGAGAAACGGATGATTAAGCAAGCGAATGATGATGGGATAATTGCTGGAATAAGAAGGTGGTAGGGAACGGGAGTACCCCGAGAAAACCTACGAACAAGATTTTTATCCACCACAAACTTTACTTGATTGAGGACTGAACCAAGGACTCCACGCACCTGAGCTAAGCGCTCTACTACTGAGCCACCGTGTCCCCTACTAGCACTCCAATTTAGTAAAAACAAGTTAACAGTATCACGTGTACACTACTCGAAGAAATTTGTTTTGCATGGCATCATATTTTCTCAATATTGGAACTGAGAATGATAATACATTTCTAGCACTTGCAGTTTTAGTAGAAAGATTAGGATGGAAATAAATATATATTCTTGGAACGGTTAAACGGCAGCAGGAAACCTCTTCTCACTATCCACTACCGCTTTTGCTCTATAATGATCAACGTTAAATCAGGTGATCTTCAGCTTCATCATTTAACTCCCAATATTTTGTTCTATTCTTCAAATCACCGATCAGTTGTGTTCTTTTTCTTCCTATTCCTCACTTTTCTTCCATCTTTTCTTTCATGGCGATATGAAGAAGATAATTTCTTCTTCGCAATACGTGTCCAATACCAATTGGCTTTCCTGCGATTAATGCTGGCTAAAAGAGTCCTCTTCTCCCCTATCTGTTTTAAAACAACATCGTTCATTCTTTCTCTGTCAATTTTATCTTCTCCATCTTCCTCTGACATCACATTTTGAAGCTCTCAAAATATTTCTTCTCTTGCTTCTGTAATATCCAAGTCTCTGAACCATAGAGTTCAATACCCAAGCCTGCTAGTTAGATCATTTCTTGTTGAATGTTTCTTCAGTTATAGCAAATCTTAACCTGATCTCTTTGGTGCAGTTAAGCGTCTTTCGTCAAAATGTTTCCCAGATACTTGAAATTACTCACCTCCTCGAGCTCTCTTTGTTCCACTCTGACAGTAAGGGTGCATTTCCAAGAGATATTCTCATGACTTTCGATTTTTCGATCTTTATTTCCGTTCCATATAGTTTTCCAGTGTCAACTGTTTTGTCAATCATCTCCTATATTCCTTGTTCTCTTCTTGCTGTGATAATTGTATCATCAGGCAACCTTTGTGGAATAGTGTACGAGACGTGAAGACACTACCAGAAGCGGACGTTGATTCGGATCACAATCTTCTAGTGGCTGAAGTGCAAATCTGGTTAAAGTAAATCAAGAAAACTGGGACCAGATGGAATGGGAGTTCAAAAATAGAACTTAGATCTGCTAAGCAGTATGGACATTGATATGAAAGAAAAGATTGAAGAAAAATTCTGCAGTAAGCAATGTGGAAAATAGATGTAAGGTTAAACAGATTCTAATTGACACACTCCACAATAATATTGGCAGGTTAGAAAGACCACCATGGATAACTGAAGCGATGCTTAAGAAGGCAGAGGGACGCAGAAGGGCGAAAACCACGGACATTAAAGAATACAGAAGGCTGAATGATGAATTGAGAAGAGAGACAGACAAAGCCAAAGTGAAGTACATGTAACATGTATGTGTAGAAATAACAGGACTTCAACGGCGCAGCAGATATAAAATGATCTTTCAGAAAGCACAAGAATTAGGAGGAAAAGGAAACAAATGTATACGCACGTTTGAAATCGGAAATTAACAAGGTCATATAGCTGACCACTAAAGAATTCTTAGAATTTGGAAGGAATATATAAAATATTTGTATGATCATCAGAACTTCTCCATACTTATAATTGTGCCTGTTGCTGGATGGTTGCGAAAGATGGTCGCTTACTCTGAAAGAAGAACGCAAACTGAAAGCATTTGAGAACAACTTACTAAGAGAAATATTCGGACCCAAGACGTACGGGAATTGGGAATGCCGGAAACTCCATAACGAAAAGTTCCATAATGTATAAAGTTTACCAAACGTTGTTAATGTCATCATGTCTAAGAGGTTTAGGTGGGCAGGTCATGTAACCAGTATGAAAGAAAGTAAGAACACTTTCAAAGTTTTAACGGGAAATCCAATCGGAAAACATCCATTAAGTAGATCTAGGTGCAGATGGGAGGACAATATTAAGATGAATCTCGCAGAAACAGAAAGACAAAGTAGAAACTGGATCCAGTTGGCTAAGCGGACAGAAGTCAATGGAGACCTTTTTTGAATGAGGCATTGAACCTCCGGGTTCCATAGGCCATAGAACTAGTTACTTAGTTATGATCAGAAGAAAGGCTCCAAAGGTATTGCAATCGAAACAGAGGAAGAGGCGGATGATAAAGAAGAAGGACCCATTATATTCAAAAGTAAAATACTACAAGGACATCAAAAAGATGTAAATGAGGAACGCTACTCGAGACGACAGCATCCACTGTAATTAATTATTGAAAATCTTGTTTATTTTTGTGCAACTTGAATTATTTTAACTCAAACAACTGCCTTTTATTTTCAGCCCTTTTTAAGCGAAAGCAAATACGTACTACGTACCAAGCAACTGTTTACCGTAAGTTTTGTAAATTAACAAGATACGCTTAAAGGATCACACGTGTATTCGTTATAAAAGCGTTTATTTTATTGGTTGACTTCAATACAGCAAATAACATAACTTGTGTTTGTGTGAGCTTTTATTTTATATTATTTTTTTTTTTCATTTATTTTATGTTTTGATCGCGAGATTTCAAAAATCAGTCCATCAAAGCTATCCATTTTTGTTTATTGCATTCAATTATTGCTCAAAAGAGTTAAAGTGAAAAATGCAGATTGCATTAAATGCCCAGTTTCTAAACGAAAACAACATATGGCATATAATTGATTATATAAAACATACATACGCTTCCACACACATACAAACAAACGAATACGCAACGACGGAAGAATAAAAACCATTCAGAGTAATATGTATATGTATACACTACTCTGAACGATATATATACACAAACAAATTGCTTTAAATGAATTATACAGAGGCAGCAATAATTCTGGAAATAGCAGAAAAAGGTCAACGTCTGTTTTTTTTTTTTTTTTTTTTTTGTGTGTGTGTGTGTGTGAGTGATGTGTTTGAGTTAATTTAATGAAATTTTCTGTTTGTTTATTTATTTTTTTCTTGTTAATACTTTTTAAAATCATATTTTTTGCACCATTCTCGTTATAGACTGCTTCCTAATCGCGTTGATATAAACAATTTTACAGAATTGCTATGTATAAACTATATAATTATTGCTGTCATGATTTTACACTGTTAAGTTGTGATTTTGTTTAAAAAAAAGGAACTTTGAATAATAATTTTAACAGTATCATGTCTTTGTGCTTTAAAAAATATTATATTTAAAATATAAATCCTATACAGCAAGATATCTAAGGTGAATAGAACGTAAATGCTTGATGACGTGTGTTATAGAAAGCGTGGTGCATAACATGCTTGTTACTAGCACTCACCAGAGTTTAATAAAGTAGCTGGTTCATGACAATATGTAGCTTGTAAATTCGTGAATACTATAAGTAGTAAAACGTAATTTTATAGAGGACTAGCAGAATATCCATTCCTCGCACGGGGAGAGTACATTTCATTTTGAACATAAAGTGCTGAGGTTCGATTTAAACGGCATCAGAAGTGTCACTGTTTGTCTCACGACCAGAAAAACTATTAATTCCACACTAATATCGGTCATTTTCGATTTTATATACTGGGTGATTCAATAAGAACGTACCAGGTCCATATCGCAGCTAATACTGCACGTAGAGCCTTCAAACAAAAACTTGCATTACCAAATATACTGTATATATATACTGTCTACCTTCTGTAAGTTGCTTGGCTGAATTAGGATTTAAACGGCATTGGAAGTGTCAGTGTTCATCTCAGCGGCTCCAAAAACTATGTCACTGATTCAACACTAATATCGGTCATTTTTGATTATTTTTAAATACAGAAGTATTAGGACTGATTTTTTCCAGCGCGCGCGGAGCAATGTAGGGGGGGGGGCTGAAAGACCGGATGTTATGGACGGGAGTCTTGGGAACAGGTGTCCACCGGCAGCAGTTGCCTGCGTGCGTTAGTTTAGTGTGGACCACTGTGTTAGTGACCTCCAGTTGTGACGCCTTGTCGTCAGTTGCGATGGAGCGAAATTTGGAGCAGCGGTACGCCATCAAGTTTTGTGTCATACAGTTAAAATCAGCGACCGAAACCAAGGATATGCTTACGCAGACCTACAAGGAGGATACCATGAGCCGCACAATCACCCCGTAAAAAGAAGGCCAGAATGTCGAAATCGAAAGTGAAATCGATGATGATTGCATTTTTTGACCGTCGTGACATTGTCCATAAGGAGTTTGTACCTCCTGAACAGAGTGTAAATGCAAGATTTTACGTGGAAATGCTCACACGGCTGCGAAATCGGATCACTCGAGTGTGACCAAACCTTTTTGGGAAATGGAAGCTCCACCATGACAACGCGCCGTGCCACGGCGCGTGGATTGTGAGGGATCTCCTGACAAAATTCGGCGTTTCCACGTTGCCTCACCCTCCGGTCTAATCTGGCACCGCCGGACTTCTTCCTGTTCTCCCGTATCAAGAGGCAGCTCAAGGGGCATCGTTTCGACTCGGCGGAAGCTGTCCAAGCGGCGACGGCTAGGGCACTGAACGGCATCCCGACTTCCAGAAGGCCTTCGCGACCTGGAAGGCTCGCTACCAGAAGTGTGTGAATGCCCAAAGAGCCTATTTTGAAGAGTATTAAGTCGATGTACCAAAATGTTGAATAATTAAAAAAAATAGTCCTACTACTTCTGGATACGACCTTGTATCTCCCCCTTTCCTAAATTACAGCTTCAAAGTCAAATGAAAGAAAACATCCCAGGCCCGAACCTCATGTATGTTGAAACCATCCCAGGCCCTATCTAGCCACTTTCAGTTTTATATATACACATGTAGAATACGTAGATAGATAGATTCAGACCTTGTTACATTTGTAAATAAATAAGTTTACAATAAATAGAAAAGTGTCAAAGGATGTTTCTGTTCCCCAAAAGCTGAGGTTACGTAACCACAATTGAGCGGTTCGGTGGAACATGATAGTAAATACCATTTCCGGTGGAATTGAGTTAGTAAATGGAATGGATTGTAATCGAAATACAGAAGAGAATCTCCACTTGATCTACAGATACATTTGTAACACGGCGTGATATCAATTAATATTTTCAAATTTACATGTTTCCTTTCTTGTATACTTCAATATAGGCGTCAATCATATTAATCTATATTTGTTCAACTCAGGAAAAACAAGTGAGACATTTTAATGTATGTAAGTGATGTCACCTTACGTATGAGTTATATCTATATGTGCGATTCATTAATCACTCCTTATATTCAGGAGCGTCCTTTCAGATCTCACGTTTCTTAGACTCGATCTGTGTACTAAAGTTCAGTTCTACGATGGGATGAGTACATTTTGCTGCAGCGACGATACATTCGTTATCCCCTGGAAAGAGTTTCCTTGTATTTGCCTCAATCATGGTATACTATAGCTATTAATAACACATTTCCTTCTGGAATACGGACAAAATTGTAAGAAGTTTTGGTAAAAAAAAAAAAAAATGCCCTGAGAAATCTCGTTCTCAAAGGTAAACTACCTTTTGTGGATTTTTCATAAGAATGCTTATGGTATATATTAGGGTTATTAATGAAAATATTTATCTGCGAAATATGATCAAGATCGCCTGTGTCACTTTTAAATAATCATTCGAAAGAAAGCACACGACAAAAAATAAATTAACCTTCGTATATTTTTTTCACGACAATTGAATGATGTCATACTGCCAGGTTATAAATAAAAAATCTTATTTTTAAAATATAAACAAAGTTGACTGAATCGTCTTCTAGAAAATCATCCGAAAAGGGAAACCATTTACTTTCTGGGGCCCAGACATTTCTAGTAGTTCAATGTAGATAATATGCACATCAAGCGATTCAGGACAACGAAAACAATAGATTGAGAATAATCTTGCCCACTCCCGGAAACCCACTTCCAGCTGAGAATTGGAAATTTCTTTTCAGAGTCCGGGCATTTATAAAAATCCTATGTAGATGATACACATCAATCGATTCGAGACAAGAAAAGAAATCGATTGAGATCTATTCTGGCTATTTCTTGTTTATCACTTACGGGTTAGAGTTAAAATTTACTTAACGTGGCCTGAACACTTCTAGTAACCAATATATACAATATGTTCAACAGTGTATTCAGGATGACGAAAGAAACGATTAACATAATCTTGACCATTTCCAGAAACTCACTTCCGGTTTACAGTCATAATTTAAATTCCAGCTCTTGAACATTTCAGATGACCCCTTATACACTATACTTATCAATATATTCAGGGGGATAAAGCGAATAGAGTAAATTGTTACCCTTAACTTGAAGTGATTTTCCGAACATGGCCAGGTTTGTTATCACTCCATTCACTTTATCATCCTGACTAGGTTAATGAGTATATTGTATACAGAGTCACAGGAAATGTCGGACAGTCAATTGCAACTATAAGCCGGAAGTGACTTTACGGAAATGGTAAAGATGACTGCTTAAGACTGCTAACGTCTATAGAGGTAAGAATGATATTATAACGTCTATAGAGGTCTAATATAAATATCCGGGCCCGGGAAAGTAAATTGTAATTCTAAACGGAAGTAGGCAGGACCACTAGAAATGTCTAGATAGTAGAATGTAAATTGTGACTCTAAACTAGAAGAGGCGAAGATTGGTGTCAATGCATTTCTTTCGTCACCCTGAATAGACTGTTGAAAATATTGGATTACTAGAAATGTCTAAGGCTCATGGAGTAAATTGTGACTTCAAACCGGAAGTGACTTTTCAGAAATGACCAAAAGAGATATCAAGCCCTTTTTTCTTTGTCCTGAATCGATTAATATGTATCTCCTATATATAAGTACTATAAATGCCTGAAAGAAATTTTGTGACTCCAAAGCGGAAGTGACTTTCCAGGGTGATCAAGAGTGCCGCCTATCTATTTCTTTCGTCACATATTGTGCATACAAAGTCACTAGAAATATCAAAGAACCTAAAAGTAAGTTGTGCCTCTAAACCAGAAGTGACTTTCGGGATTTGGTCAAGATCAATTAGAAAATATCCGGCCTCTCAAAACCAGAAGTGGCCAAGATTGGTATCAATGTATTACTCTCGCTGTCCTGAATCGATTGATGTGGATATTATCTTTGTATTTAGGACTACTATTACTGTTCGGGCTCTGCAAAGTAAATTATTCCCCAGAAAAGAGCTCACACACAAGAATAAAGTGCTGACCTATAGTATATAAATATATCGTTCAATTCAGTAAAAATAAAGTGGAGTATTTTGGTATATCATGCATATAGGTGGTGTCACATATGAATGAGTTATAGCTTTTGGCAATTTATTAACCACTTTTTTAACCTATATACACTAGCATCCTTTCATATCTGACACGTTTTAATCTTCACCTGTGTACTAAAGTTTAGGTTAATTGGGTGACTACTTTTTGTTGCAGCGAAATACAATTGTTACATTCGTCACTTCCTGGGAAGATTCTGCTTGCAGTCGAATCAATTAGCAGCATTATTGAGTTTCAAGTATAAATATATGGATAGGCTGAATTGAATATATACGTCCCTTGATTTGGGACGCTAATGCAATCTCGTATGTAAAAGTCTTAATACCTTTTAGATGTCCTCATCTAATCGGTGGATGCTTTTCAAGTTGATTTGATCCGAGATTGCACAAACCACTTCACTACATTCATAAAAGTCTATACTGTAGTCGCACATTTTTGTTGTACCTTGTCTGGGAAGATCCGCTACATATGGGGCCTGTTCAACCCTTTCTTTAAGTTATGCATTGCTTAGCAAGATGGAAGTAAAGTGTTCGAAAAACGCTGTAAATAACTCAGTTCTATCTTTGTAAGTGAGGGTCTCAGGCAAACACAATAGTATGTTACCTTTTCTAAGTTTTGATTACAGTGTGAAAGAAGGTTCAATATTATTGTGTAATTCACTGCAATGAAACATACCAACAAGATTGCCCTGCCAGCTGCAGATACATTTGTATAAATAACACGTCGTATACACTGTCAAAATCAAGAGACAAAAGATGATTTAGTCGATTTCATTCTGGAAATTTCCACATCAAAGATGCTCCTCATAGTTGCAGACTAATCACTATGACATTGAAAAAATAAAATGAAATCTTTAAGTTTTACGTCCCACTGTTATGCCAGTCAGGCTAAAGGAGACGGCGATTATGAGAGATGAGTAAAATTTTGGAATGGAGAAAGTGTAAGAACCCCAAGAAAATCCACGAGCACCGAGTTTGTCCACCACAAAGTCCCCACGGCGCGAGCTGGAATTGGACCCTAAGCACTGGAGGGGAACGCTCTACCACTGAGCCACCGCGCCCGCCCAGCACAGTGACATTGAATAATGTTCTGGCGAAAGTTGAGCATGATCGGCATGTAAGTAATGATGAAATCGCCAGCGACCACCACTTACTTCGTGCATGTCCATGCAGCACCAAACTGTTTTAAACTATTCGAAGAAAGTAGAGTATAAAAAGGATGCTTTGACGTTTGGTTGCTACATGATCTTACTCAAAAACATTTACCTGATTGAATTTCCATTTACAAATCCCACTGAAGCGTAACAAAATCGAGTCATATCTAAAGCGGTTGATCACAAGTAGTGAAAAGTGGATCGTACTACAACAATGTACGATAAAGATCGCAGTTAAAACGTAGAGAAGTTCCACCGTCTGTGAGAAAACTCACCATTACGTCCTGGAAGGTTATGTTGTGCATTTGGTGGGATTTGGAATTCCATCCTGCATTACAAGCTGCTGCCGCTGGGCAGAACAAAGAACTTGGACATGTATGTCGACAATTAGTACAAGTACATCCAGACATTCAAAAGAAACCACCGGAACTGGTCAACAGAAAGAATGTATACCTTATTCACAACACTAGTCCCTATACATTTTAAGGACTCTTTAGAAATTAAGGGAATGTAGCTGGGAGGTTTCAATGTATCTGGCATCGCCGCCCTCGATTTCCCCAGAACTCCCAGAATGGTGCTAAATCACTTTCAAAAGAGTCCTTGAAAACGAAAACTACGTGTCACAATTTTTGACAAGAGACGAGATGTTCTGTATAGCAATGGGACTATATTCTAGCCGAAAAAAATATCAGAAGGTAATCGATGAAACTGGTATGTATATGGTTTCATATTATTTGAAAATAACAACAAATATATTCTCGATTTTGACCTCAAAAGTCTCAACATTTTTAGGGAACCTGATAGTTTTTCAAAGAAGGATATGAAGAATGGTGAAAACATAGGGGCTCAATAATTTCATAGTTTCATAATTGAAAAAAAATTCATTTCCAATTTATTTTTGTCAAGATGCTTACATCTCATCAGGAGTGTACCCGAAATATTTGTTGTAGGAGTCCAAACATTGGGTGGATCCAATACCACAAAACACTAGATCTTTATAATATTGAACTACTCTTATTCTACATCCGAAAAGACAATAAGTAATTGTTGAGTACTGCCTCTAATATTCTCAGAATAACTATAGGCTGGTGTTGTGATACCTTGTCACTGTTTCAATAATGGACTAAAGAATGTATCTCACTTTCTGTGCGCCATTAGGAAAAGATCCAAAGACAATATATGGACATGTTGGAAAGGGTTTATGGAGTCAGTTTCTTTTCTCGTTAGCATGCTTGTGAATGTCATCAGAGTTCAATACTGGCAGGAACACTGTAGAAGATGACAACGGAAAATCTATGCTATGCAGCTCTAGAACGACTAAAATAATTGACCAAGTTCAGAATATCATTTTGAATGACGGAAATGCAAATGTCAGGATAATATCAAACCTTATGGGAGTGAATAAGGAGAAAGACTATTGCATCATTAATGTCAATATATGTTTAACGTTCTTATTACTTTTGCACCATAACACTTTAGATCTTCCGAATGAACAAAGCTATTAGATAGAGTAATATTATAACTGATTTGGCTGTGGGAAAATATTTTATGTATTATTATCAGGAAGATTAGGAATAGGAATCAGATTTCTGGCCTTTCGGCATCTATGGTCATGTTAGTCTGTCACGTATAAGGGATTACACTCCTCGTCGATCACCCGGGGAAGTGAGAATGAAGAAAAGAAAGCGGAAGGAAGGAAGAGACCTGGGACCGTTAGTTTTAGGTACCATCCCAGCTCCTGCCTGGTGTGAATGTGGAAAATTCAGGACAATCTTCACTCAGGATGGTTGACCTGAAAAAAAAAAGTTTTCCACCTTTCCAAGCGAGTGTACCAACCGATAATCGAACCCAGCGTTAGCCAATACATTAAGCGGGACTACAATATTACGAAGACTTGATTATGAGACCACTGGCTGAAAAGTTCAAGATAAGTGTTAAATTGGTTGATATATTAATGGGGAAGTTAGCCCTGAAGATATTTATTCCTGTTATCCTGTATTCCTGAATGAGGAAGGATATTTGTTCCTGTTTAGATAAACTGTTCGATAATGTTGTTCACTTCACATAGAAATATGAAGCTGAAACCGATGTACTCATTTATAGAGCTTGATCATCCGTAATAACACTGGACAACAAATTTTCATCTATTTCATGCTTCGAAAATGAAAAGTACATTTGCTTATGCAAATGAGAATGCTTAATGCGGAAATGACAATAAAAATACAGAGTTGGTTCGAGTTTCAGTGTAATTGACAGAAATTGTGTTATGTAGTGTTAACACTTTAAGAGATTTTGTATTTTCTATGTTGACATACACTTAAATTGCAACTGCCTCAGTATTATTCACCCAAGTTCATGTGTCATTCGCTTTAGAATAAACAAACCTTGCAAATGGTACTATGCGCATGTGTATATGATGTACAAGAGAAGGGAAATTTGAGGCAAAATTTGGAATTTTTCGTCCAAAAAATCCCGTTTTTCAAATGTAGCGCCCCTGGTGCGGCCCCGACTACAGATACTAAAATATAATATACCTTAAAAAGTACTGTGGTTCATACGTAATACACATACAGAGTTGGTTCGAGTATATTTGGAATATTTCTCAATCCTGCTTGACAATACCAAATTTCATATAGGGAAAAGTGAGACATAAAATAAAAAGAATCCAAACAATACTATTCATCTAAGTATCATAGGGCTTAGGAACTAGAGGACCAGGGATTTAGAAGACCAAAGTAGAAGGTTTATATCAAGTGTAGGAAAAGTATTAAGACTTGGGTTATTCTGTTTGAAATCAGTGTAGATAAAGTGAGCAGCTAAGATTGAAGAAGTTACGAATGTACACTCGTCACATTCTTTGAATGAAAGTCAAATTCGGACTTCCATGTCTTCAGGAAGGAACCTATAGATTTTGAATCATTGTCATAAGTGAGATAAGAATATATAATTTTGAACATAATCTCTATTTTTCCTTCTCAGAAAGGAAAATTATTTTCGGACTAGGTAGAGGTTAATGGCGCATCCATTTTTTTTTGTTGCACTATCTTAATGAGAAGCTAAGAAATGGATTTTCGAAAAATGACTCAGTTGTTTCGCGTGATATAGACATGAAGTGCTCCAGCCTGAAAACTTGGATGGCACGCGTCTTGATTCTGAAAATATTATTAGCATTTAAAGAAAATAATAAACTTCGAAATCGGGAGTAAGTTGTCCTGTTTTTACCCACTTAGCATGACAAATTTTAACCGCAAAACATTGGGAGTATTGGGACGACTGGGAGAAAATTTCATTATGTTGTATCAAAATGAAATCATTTTTACTTGAAGAGCTATTACCTAAATACTAACATGTAAGTATAACTTCAAACTTGTTAGGTAAAATGTATTATTAACCAGTTGTTGATGCCGTGTTATAACCTTAAAAAAATGAACTTATTTAATACTTCGTAGTTCTAAATTCCCGTCGTTACCTGACCTTAATTTGGAACCTGGATAAAAAGGAATAGAAGGTTCTTAAAGGAATGCCCCAACTTCCAGTCCATTGTTCTTGTATTTACTCTGTGCTGTTATGTAATCTAGCATTACAAATATGTATTGTTGGGTGAAAAAGGCAAGGCGTTCTTAGAAATAACCAAAAATATCCATAAATTTTGATCCCCGTACTCCGAGTACAAGATCGAAAAATCGGCTTCGTACGTGATTAGATCTGATGCACATCTGTGTGTGTATAAAACAAATTGGTTATAGATAATTATTTTATATGCGAGAAGCTGTAGGCAAAAACACAAAAAATATTTTATTATTGGTACTAAGAAAGACTGAAGGTCATATATCCTGTGCTGTTATGAAAACTATCTTAACAAATATGTATTGTTGGGTGCAAACAGGCAAGGCGTTCTTAGAAACAAGCAAAAGTGTCTATATATTTTGATCCCCCGACCCTGAGGAGAAAATAGAAAAACGGCTTCGTACTTGATTAGATCTGATCCAGATATGTGTGTAAAATAAAAGGTTCTATATAATTCTCTTCTGTGCAAGAAGCTGTAGACAGATACATATAAATTTATTATTATTATTATTATTATTATTATTATTATTATTATTATTATTATTATTATTATTATTATTATTATTATTATTATTATTATTATTATTAAGGAACATCAGTATATAGGTCCCTAGGTACCTAGGAAGATGAAGGTCGGTACCTATCATTTTTTTAAATTAAAATCACCTAAATTTTACAAGAGTTACCGTTGGGATAGGTAGGTACCAACGTCAATTAATTGAATCGAGTGTCAATTACGCTCACTTCGATAGTTTCTTCATATTCACTAAACAATATAATTCACAAATTTGGCCTAATATCAATAAAAACGTTACATCGTAAGAAGTGTGGTGACTAAACATTTGCCTGCCATAGCATTTGCTTTCTTTCGCCAATAACATTTACAAAGCAAGAAGGGCAAAAAAAAAGTTAATTTTATTTTAGGTGCAACCATGATTGGTTTGTGTGGTATTAATTAATTTTACCAAAGTAAAGCCAAATCCAATTATACACGTTAGCCGCAACAATAGATTGCAGTGAAATAATAATGAGAGAACAAATTCTATAGATTGGATTTAAACGATGAACATGATTAAAAATCAAAAAAGAAAGAAAGAGAGAGAGAGAGAGCAAGAGACAAAGAGAGAGAAAGAGAGAAGAAATTGTATCCCGATAATTAACTTTTGCTTTTTATTTGTAATTATATGTATTCATACACTTTTTTCTTATTAATTTTATCAGATTTTGTAAAATTATAAATAACTAAAAGTGGAAAGAAGGAAAGAAAATGACCAAAAAAAAAAAAAAAATATCCATTGACTTGAACAAGAAACTTGAAAAGAGAAACGATGTATTGCTGAATGGTTCTTAAAGAGGAAACGACTATAGCACGAGATAAAGGTAATCATTTATTCTATAACATATTACAGTGCCGTGCCGTGAGGGGACCGAGTGGGGCGTCGTTCCCGGGCGCCCAAATAAGGGGGTCCAAAATTTGGGAGGAAAAAAGAAAAAAAAGATGAAAGAAAAAAGAGAGAGGTGAAAAATACTTGGAATATTACTAGTATGTACTTAAATTCTCTTCCTGCTTTAGGAAGTGGTCCTATAATGTTAATCATGTTAGGAAAATGCATGTACACATATATAAATTGGAAGAATAAACTAATAAAAATAAATGCTCAAAATTAAGTTGAAGCAGGGTTTATTTTCGAAAATTGTCTTACGCTTCGCGCCAACCATGGTGCTACTTCGCGGCTGGTCTAGCGACCTCAATCATATGTACGGGGCGCCGTCGTATACTCTCGCCCAGGCGCTGACTTTCCATAGCACGGCACTGTTCACGTAGTGCTGTTTCAGATACTACATATAGTAAAACTCCAATTGTCCAGATTGCCTAAAATCTTGATCGATGTCAGATAACAAACAGATTTTTTTTTTAAAAAAAGCTGATATCACAAAGTAAACTTACAAAGGAACAAAAGCTAACCAAAAGAAAGAAATATCAATTGAAAACATGCGTAACATCATCATGAAATTTCCTAGCTGTTCTTAGTGGAACGCAGGTAATATAAACAAAAGTGTTATATTGAATTTATAGGAACTCGGAATTTCAAACTATAAGTGATGTTGAAATTATTCATAATGTAGCATTTGAATCTGAACAGGTGAATGAAGTAGGTAACGATGTAACTTGAACTGAATCCGAAAAATGGATTTCCTGCAAGTGAGACATTCGCTTATTTTGATAATCATCTTATTATCAACATACATCACGATTATCTTTTTATTAAACAAAAGCATTATTTTTATCAACATACATCACGTCTACCTTTTTACTAAACAAAACAAATTTTGTTATCAACGTACATCACGTTTATCTTTTTATTAAACAAAAGCAATCTTATTATCAACATATAGTGCATCATGTTTATCTTTTTATTAAACAAAAGCAATTTTGTTATCATCATACAACACGTTTATCTTTTTATTGAACAAAAGCAATCTTATTATCAAGATACATCACGTCTACCTTTTTATTAAACAAAATGAATTTTATTATCAACATATATCATGTTTATCTTTTTATTAAACAAAAGCAATCTTATTATCAACATACATCATGTTTATCTTTTTATTAAACAAAAGCAATTTTGTTATCATCATACAACACGTTTATCTTTTTATTAAACAAAAGCAATTTTATTATCAAGATACATCACGTCTACCTTTTTATAAAACAAAATGAATTTTATTATCAACATATATCATGTTTATCCTTTTATTATTAAAAAGCAATTTTATTATCAAGATACATCACGTTTATCTTTTTATTAAACAAAAGCAATTTTATTATCAAGATACATCACGTTTATCTTTTTATTAAACAAAAGCAATTTTATTATCAAGATAAATCACATTTATCTTTTTATTAAACAAAAGCAATTTTATTATCAAGATAAATCACATTTATCTTTTTATTGAACAAAATGAATCTTATTATCAACATATATCATGTTTATCTTTATATTAAACAAAAGCAACCTTATTATCAACATACAACATGTCTACCGCGGAAATCAGCCATTTCCGGTTTTAACGTTAATATTCTTTTATACGTATTCTTTCAACATGTAGAGCACAAATAAACAATCAAAAAAACTATCAATTATAATTCGCAAGATATGATATACGTTTATACGTCATATTATTAGTTTTTCTCCATTTCCTCCACTACTTCAGGAATAACTCGAGGTATTTCATGTCGGTATCTCTGTATTTCATGGATAGTACGAATGGTAACATTGAGGGAAAGGAAGTTCATATATCTATTCCCGAAAGAATCCAGATATTATTGTCGATATTGCCTAGTTTTTGGACGTGTACCGGTTGTGGTTGACCGGAAGTGGGCAATTCCCATATCGATCAATTTCTTGTATCAAATCAAGTTAATTGATGTTGCATGTGTGTAATCTCTGGAAACATCCTACCACGGAAACTGTATTAGATATTGTGTACCGGATGTGTTTGACCGGAAGTGACAAATTCCGGTACCGATTACCTTCTTTTATGAAGTTGAGTTGATTGATATATACGTATGGTGCATGTGTGCAATCACAGGAAACTTTCCATTTCTGGAAATGTGTTAGGTGCCGATCCAATTAGGTACCGATCAGTGACCAACTGGAAATTGTATTAGGTACCAATCAGGTGCACCTTAAGTGACCAACTTTGGTACCGATCAATTTCGGTGCAATCACTGGAAAAATCTCAGCTCCGGAACTGGAAGTGACCAACTTCGGTACCGATTAGTTTCTTTCATCAAGTCGAGTTTATTCATATATATGTTACATGTATGCAACAACAGGAAACACTGCACTGCCGAAATTACATTAGATACTGTGTACTGGAAGTATTTGATAAGAAATGACCAATGCCGGTACGATCGCTTTCTTTTGCCGAGACGAGTTAATTAATATATATGTTTCATGTTTGTATCGCTGGAAGTACCCCACTTCCGGAAATTGTATTATTCCCATTGCAAGGATTTAAACTCATCCATAATATTCTTGTCAGGTCATCTGTGTGTCTCTTCAAATTTAATGTCCGTTCTCAAGATCGAGGCTATATGATATGCAGATCCACAGTTGAGGGTGAAATGCAAATCCAGGTAAGGTCTTGAAATTTTTAAATACTTATTTTCCTAAAAATCAAACTCGACACCACGTACATGGGCACCGATCCCGTGGGGTTGGGGGCCCCAAAAGTTTATTAGACTCCCTTAGAATCTTGATATTTTTGCTCGATTCTTTGCTTTGATATATGACAACAAACTCACTTTCCTAAATGGAACTGGCCAAAGTTATTCACAAATCAGTGCCTTGAACTCGCACACCAAAATCTCACATGGTAACAATTACATTAGTCGCGAGGGCTAAGAGCTTATTTATTTTCAAATGATATCGTACAGGAGATGTAGATATTCTAAATTCTTTTGTATTGAATGATATAACAAAAAAATCATTTCATACAAGAAAGACGGATATATATCCAATAGTTACTACTTCCGCCAATTTCGTTGCATATAATCCACTCCTAAAAAGCAATATGCTTGGTATATAACCCTCGATATAGAGGGTTCGAAATAGAAAAAGAAATGAACAAAATCTCACTGCGGACACATACCGTATGGCTTTCACGACTATAGCGGCGTAAATATACCTACATATGTGTATGATGTATGCTGTATATGGCAAGAGAGACAAGGACGGGAGGGGGGAAGAGAGTAAAATGGAAAATGTTCCTGTGGTGCCAGAGGAGTATGGGAGGCTCATGGACAAAGAGAAAGGGGAGGATTTCTGGAATGGAGGAACTGATTTCAACCATTCGCAACAAATCACTCCCATAATTTTATCAGCTCCACACATCACGACCACACTGCTATATGTCTATCGATAACGTATCTCCACGCGACTGGGAGCCATACATTAAAACCTCTTTCGATCTCTCCTACCTGCATATATATATATATATATATATATATATATATATATATATATATATATAATGGATGACATCGTCCGTTGAAATGAAGTTTGATACACCTCTCTGTTTCTCTCTGCCGCTGCAGGAAATGTTGTAGTCAAGTTCATAGTGAGCTAGGCAGAAAAATAACTATTTATCCCCCCATTTGACCAATGCATGTTTCCAATTAACTCCGATGTCTGTAATACTGCTATTGAAACTAACACACATTACCAAACTTCGAGATAAAAACAGTCAACTCATGTTTAGGAGGGGTTGGTGCTCATGACAAGAGTCAAGTAGGGGAAGGCGATGTGGTAATGTTTCATATTAGACTACGGTTATAAGGCAAGCGGGACTGTCTGATGTACTTGGAGGATATGATATCCATTATATTTGAGAGTGAAAAATGCGAAAAGTCGATAATCTTTAATAGAATTTCCATTTTTTTTTGTGTGTGTGATTTTAAAAAAACAGTTCCTATGAAGTAAATGTACGCTACAACTGCTGATGATAGTGATTTGAAGCTAATGAAACTAGTTAGATTTTTGCTTATCTTCTTGACCAGAATAGACAACAGTGGCCAATACGACTGTATGGAAAGATAAAGTGCGTAGGGGACGTTCGTTTTAATTCTTGTCTCTAATCCCACACAAAACTGTATCGTTTATCTAATCTATCATAACCTTACGTTTATGCTAACAGGTTTGACGGAATGTAAGGTTTAAGAGTGTTGCCAGGGTTGGGGTATTTATCCGCATCACGAAATATGTCATGGACTACCACGTTAACTTAAATGATAAGTTATATAAAGTCCAACGAACCTCAATCACATGTTTATGGTGAAAGGGAAAGCAATAGATGGGTCTATATCAAAAAGCAGAAAGTGCAGAATTTACATTCAGATAGAACTTTATTTTTTACTTTTATCTATTAAGCTATATATATTAAAATCATCTAGATACTATTGTAATTAAACTACAGCAGTCTGAAGCAGGCACGTAGTCAGGATTTCGTAAAGAAGGGGGGTGGCATGACAGGAAATACTATCGTTACTACACCAGGGGTTCGGTCATTCTAAACTATTTTACTGGCAACATATATTGGTTTGTTATGACAATAAAATAGAATATGTTAGTAATTTAATAATAATTTAATAACAAACTATGAAGAAAACTCGAGTAAAAGAATATTAAAAAGGTATTAAAAACCGTTTTGCAATATCTACGTTCCTTCCTGTGCTTATTTAAATATAACAATTTTCCTTTCATTATGACCTCAACTATTATAAAAAGCACATATCCAATAATGTCTTGTAAACTATTTTACAATATCTGCAATCCTTCGCTGTTAAATCAAATGTTAAAGAACTTTCTTTTCACATAACTTTTTTTTTATTATTCCGTCAACTACTGTCTGTTCGAAATGGCAAGTTAAAGGAGCAGGAGAAAACTATTTCTGAAATAACATGTTTGATCCCTAACAGCACAATTACATAGCAGACATATGCTTATCATGTTCCCTCAGGTACATGGGAATGTGTCCAATATGTGCCTTATATACTTCTAAGAAAGAAATCACGTGGATGGCAAGTGATAGTCACAGTCTATGTCCGCCCCTAGGCACTTGCCTGACATGTGCCTGAGGAATGTGCCTAGTATGTTGTAGGTATGCTGCCCATGGCGTAAGCATCAATGAAGCACAAAATTACTCCCCCAAAATGTAAATCGCCTATATACGTAAAGTGTTTACATTAAGCTGAGCCTAAACAACAATTTAAACAAGTAAAAGAAACGTAGGGCTGTGCTAGGGTGGGCGAGAAACACCAACCTTTGGATTACTAGCCGCGTGCTCTTCTGACTTGGCCACACAGTAAATGAAGGAAACGTCGCTTGTAGACGGATAAATTGTTGAGGTATTTTGCACTCGGCTAATCAGAGTGCTCCTTTAATCGCATATATTCGACTATACCCGTTTGGGATGAGATAAAATCTGCTCGCCATGTAATTTTATAACAAATTGATTAGTGCTATTTACTTTATTTCATGGTACTTCCTTCCATATTCACTTTCAGATGATCATCGATAGTTGCCATCTAATAAGGTTGATGCGTTTATTGCTTCTAGTACACAATCGCTTAGAAAAAGAAGCAAGAAATGCATCAAATGTGGGAGATGAATTTAGAACACCTAAATGGCGAATGCCTAGCACATCTTGTGCTCTTAGGGTATCTGAAACAATATATCATAAAACAGATCTAATTTGTAATTTCTAAAAGGAAAACAAAATAAATCAGAAAAGAGTAAAAAGGAAATAATCAAGAAACGCGATTATTCTAAATTTAATTTTACATTGCATAGAAACGATTTCTTTTCGTGTCTCATGCAATTAGCTTGCAACCGTTCAACATTAGCCGGAAGCAAACATGCAGATAGAGCGGAAAATAGAAAAAAAATACAATGAAACTGCAGACATAAGATGGAAATACACTGAAGAGAACGTTCTCATCGCAAGCAATTGATTTGCTGAGATAGGGACGCCAGATCCTTCGAACAACGCCAAGCGAAGTTACAAATAGAAGCAACAACTTATAACACTAAGCTTTTTACCTCGGTATTTCAAACTCGCAACACCTCTGTGTGCGAGATACTCCGATTTGTCTTATTTTGTTATTCAAGCATATACGAATCTGAAGAAGAAAATACCTAAAATGAGAAAAGGACTGTCATAGACTTTTAGGGTATTTTAAAACCTTAGGAGACACCCTCGTGGTCCTCCCAAAAGAGGGAAAATCACCGAAAACTTCGCCCATACAGAAAAGAAGGAAGAGATGGTTGCCTAGCAGTCTACGATGCTGGAGTCCAGATTCCTAATTGGTCGCCGCCCAGAGCTAATCTCCAAGCAATTTAGATGCTTAATGGACTAAAGACCTTCCCACCTCATTTTTCGGACTAAGACAAGTGTCACTTAACAACCTTCAGGAACTGTGTAATAGTGAAGTGTTAGTGTGAGTGTTAATACAGACTACAACGAACTGGAATGGATGGAACCAAAGCCGTAAGTAGTACTCATTTATTGACAAATCCGAGTCAGTTGCAGTTTCTATACATATAATCACCGTTCTGCTCTCATATCTGAATGTTTCCTTTTAGGCTGTGTTGTTTCCAATCCAACACTAACCCAAAATTTTATCGGGAATTAAATTTCAAATTAGATTCGTTTTAAGAAACAAAGGCACTCGCATTAAAGCCTCACACATTGCCTTTGCTGTGAATGAATGTTTCCTTTATACTCGTACATTTCCTCCTCGAAAACTATGTACCTTTCATTCACCCAAAATGCTCTCCCTAATAATATAAAAATGAAGATACGTTCTAGGTTCCAGGTACGGAAACCTCATCTAGACAAGAACGTTCAATGTGCGCTGTGCCCTGAGACCAGGTAAGACTCAGGAGCATATGCACACAACATATGCGCATATAGTCTACCTAAAGGACGTACCTAGAACATGACAGATATATGTCCCAAGTGACGACATAAAAACAAATGACTGTTAGAGTGCGAAAATGAACCAGGTATATAAATGCTATATTTGTGGTACATAGTTGCAAATACCAATTAGGTGTAAGAAGTACCTAAAAGTATAGGTAGCTGAAGTACAACTTAGCACATGAATATTATATGTGCCAAGTGTCGGGTAACTAAAAAGTAGCTGGAACACCTAAATGGCACATGCCTAGCTCAAATTGTGCTGTTAGGTATACTGCGGAAAAGCGATGACCAAAAATTATGATAAAAAATGTTCACACCGTTACAGAACGGCACCATGCTTTCGAAAGTTTGGTATTTCCCTGACTAGTAGCAGGAATTCTGAGGATTCCGTAACTTTACTTAAAATTTCAAATTCCCTGACTTTTTCACGATATCTTGTTCATTCGCCACCATGTATTGCAAGTAATACAAATCTTCTCATAAGAAAGTGTAACCAAACGCTTGCTGTAGCTTTTTTATTTTTAACGCTGATTCTTCTTTTCCTCGTTTCTTTTTGTTTCATCCTTCCTTATATTTTTTCATTTCTGGTGTCTAAGGGAGGGGGTCCGGACCTCTGACTACGTGCCTGGTATGAAGTGCTGATTTTCTTGCAAAAATAAAATTTAAAAGCGAGCTCTAGAGATGATTTTAACATTTAACCCTTAGAATTTCGGGAAAAAATACTGACGTTAAATATCAATGGGGTCCGTTGGACTCCAGAACTCAAAATTCATTATTTAAGTAGAATTTTCTTCTATGTGATTGAGATATGGAATAGTTAAAATAATCTTTAGGTTTTATTACTATCATAGTGTAACAATGGTTTAGTTATCAATACTTGCAATGTTTATATATTTCAAATTCGTAATTATACATGCAGGATAAGAGTATTATTTTGTTATTTCCAAATGTGCTTTTACAACTGTTTTTATTACTTCGTATACTTAAAGTACATTAGAGTATTTACAATGTTTCTGTTTACTTCATTTTACCACTTTGCCATTCTTTCTTCACTTTGTTTCTAATTTTCTGTTCACAAATACATAATTTTTTAGAAAAATAAAAACTAATTTCAATCTAATACCTACTATATTATTTTGCAAAAACACAGCACTCGAATTCTTTTATAACTCAGAATACACAAATTGTTAATCATATTGATGCAGTATTCTTAGCCAATAACTTGACGTTCATCACAAAGAGCTTAAGCACATGTCACACACAACTTTTGAGTGTTTATTGCAAACATAGTTTTTGCACCTGATACAAGTTGATGTGTTTTTTTTTTTCTGTGCTTTCCACGAACACATATGAAACAACGACTTCTCTTTTGATTTGGTTCTCGTTCATCTTTGGCTGTATTCCTGCAAATAGTTGCAATATCTCAAATGCTTTCATATTGTACGCCTCCTAATTCTTTCTAAGTGCTATTAATTAACAAAATAATATTTCTTGAGTTGTCTTTGGAAGGCACGGAGGGAAGAAAAATTCATGATATATAAGCATTCAATGCGATGTCGTTCAATATAACCATGGGCCATTTTCTTGTTATTCTCTTGACGCTAAATAAAGTGTAGAACATTGATCCGTGGTTTCCGCTTCTCCTTTGTTTGCATTATGGTCTGTGATTTGAGATTTGTGTTGATCTAATTTCTCTCAAATGCCCATTTCATACGAGATCAAATCCTTCCTTCATTGACCCCAGTTTATTGAAGACCTTTTTCTGAGTCTATCGTCCATATTATCAAATCGAATCACTCATAAGACTTTTTGATATCTATTACGACTTATTATCATGGAAAATATTGGACGCCCATCCGAGCGACTCCACAGTTGACTTTTGGCTTCATTTTTGGACTTATACACATCAATAAGTAACACTGTACCTATGCACTTCTTTAGTTCGATTTCATCCATTTTGTCCAACCGATCACCAGAAACTATCCGTCCGTCTGTGTTTGTTCATTTACATTTCAATTTCAGCAACGAAGGCCTAAGAAACAAAAGAAATGAAGATGATCTTGATTCAAATTCTCTAGCTTCAAAGCGTGAAGGTCCTACCTTTTCACTAATAAAGTTTCTGCTTAACATTCCACCTTGAATCGCTGTACGTGGTTGAACACACCAAATTTCACCAGTGTTTGAGATAGAATCTCTATTCACTACCTGATGTACTTGGTTAATCCAATCTCTTCTACTGATTATAATTTAAATCTGAATCACTATCACCGTCTGTCACTTCCTTCACGAAAACATCATCTCGTTCATTGTCGTCATCTGAAGGTAAGTAGTCAGTTTTTTTCCGACGAAGCAATTGAGCAACTTGTTCAAAAGTAAGGTACTTTTGTCCCCTTCCCCTCCCAATACGTGATACGCTGCCGAAATTACTAGAAACTTTCGGAATCACACTTTTGTTTTGTCGTCTTTGAAAGAAACTGATAAAAATCATAAAGTTTTATATTAGTACATTGTGATATTTGCAATATTGTTATTGAAGCTTAACGTAATTTGCACTTGAAAGACCTAAAATAAAGAATTTTATATCTAACAGTAATGGCAAATTCATGGCATCATCTACTGAACACATAAGAAACGAGCGAGGGAAAATCTAAAATCATGGGGTCCAGTGGACCCCATTTGGTAAACAATGCTATATTGTTCATTTTTGACAGAAAATAATAAGGAAACAAAATGGGACTTTCCTAACGAAAAGAGCAATCAATAACAGGAAAGGTAACGGCTTAACATTTAATTCAAGTTCAATTTATACAAAAGGTAAAGTGCCAAACATGCTCGTGGGATGCATTGGACCCCACTGGGAGTTCGAGGGTTAAAAAAATGAAATTGTCCCCTTTTTCGATATCAACCATTCATTAATTTAAAATTTTGAATATGAACTAAAAATATGAAATTATCCAACACACTACTCTCACACAATGATTGCGTGTTTGTTCTTTGTTTGTGAGTGGGGCGGGTCTAGAACACAGAGAGCAAACTTCAAAACGATCAAGGTGGTCATAACGCCCACAAAAACAGTCAGAACGCTCCAAAACAGAAACACATTGTTACAAACATGCAGGTAAACTTTACCGAATGAGTGTGACGTCATTTGGTGAGGACACTTGCATAAAACAAAGTGGGCTCATATGCACTTTCTTTGAGTCTATGTTTACTGCACATATTAATTTATATTTATCAGTATCACGTGTTCCTTATAAATTAAACTTTTCCAGCTAGTACGAAGGACTTAAGCCGTCCAGTCTGCATGAAGATAAACTAAATGATTTTGAGGAAGAAAGTGTTATTCAAATTGAATATGTGGTTTATAAAATAAAATACATAATCTTTAAAAACATACTTCTTTTTAGTTTACAAACAAAATAAAGGAAATTAAAATGTAAGAAAGATCAGTTTTGAAGAAAACTAATTTTTTTTAGTATGATTAGGAAGAAAATCACGGGAAGCCCTACCAACTACCATATGCAATCACTTTTTACAACTCGTTAAATTAAACAATATTTTTTTAGTCAATAGCTATTATTTTTACTTCTATAGTTCGATTATTCCCAAGGATGTTATAAAATATTATAAGATCTGCCCATATGTATCTTCATCCTATTAAATCAATGAGGCCAGAAAAACAACCGAGCATCGGCACGTCTGATTGGCTACTCTTGTTTCCGCCATCTTCTGATTGGCTACTTTCGTTTCCGCCATGATTGTTGCCTGAAAACGTTGCGATGTTATTGGGCGGAGTGGGCAAAGTAGGGGTGGCGAAACTGTGACGTATGGCTTCGAGATTTTGTTGTAAGGGCAGATCCTCTATTTTATAACATCCTTGATTATCCCATTTGGTGTCGTAATAACTTATCTGCACTCTTGTTTTCGATAATGCAAATTATATTCCCTAGATGGTTCTTAGTATTAAATATGATTAGAATAGCGGTTAATTTATGTAATCTTTCCCATATATCAGGCACAATGTTGATTTAATTCAAAATATAGTAATTGCTACTATTGATTTTAGTATTATTGACAGTTTTTTCCTTTTCTTCGAGGGCTGGCATTAGAAATGAGAGAACCTGTTATTAATACAAATTGTTTAAGCAATTTATGCCTAGGTAGTACGAAGGCGGATAATTGTATTTTAATAGATTTAAGGTGAGGAGGCAAATAATGAATCGACAAAAGTAGACCTACTTACATTTCCAGATTCTAGAAAACATTCACTTTGTATTAGATTTGTGCATTATTTCTGCGCGAATTGAAAGCAATAATGTAGCTAAGTCTGCAATTCGGGAATCCTTCAGGATTCCGTTGGCTAAATTCCTTCATGTTTCAAATCCAAATAGTAAGTCAAAAATCAAAGTTTTAACATGCCATAGTTACATTTATATAGAGATATTACCGAGGTATAGAAATGTGAACGAGCGGCTAATTTACCTTTAATATTGGCAAATAATGACGTTGATTAATTCTGGTTTTCTGGTTGCCATGTAATTATTATTCTTTATGTATAGTGGATGTATTATGTATTATTCTTTATGTATTTAGGATTTTGTTTCGGAGAGGGGGGGGGACTATGCACAACACACTTGAATGAGCACTTATATTTTTCTTTTGGGTATAAACAAATTTTTGATGAACTTTTGCATATAACAAATTATTTCGGGAGCAGGCTTGAGCCCGATAGCCGCCCCTAAATACACCAATATATATTGTAATATCCTATGTGATGTTGTAAACAAACAATTCCACGCATCAGTGTTTACAAACACCACCACGTGGTTCGGCAAGAGGATCTCCCACTAGATGGATCTACAGTCACATGCAGACGACGGCTTCTGGCCCCTCCCACGGAGCAGAAGATGACAGCGACACCGCCACCCAAAGGACCCTATAAATTGGATGGACAAAGGCAATTCAGTACCAGTTTTCTGATGGCCCTCCTCTAGTCTGCTACGGGGCTCTTGGAGTAACCTAACCCCATGCCTCTAGTCTGCTACGGGACAACGTCTATCCTATCTCCTGGCTTAGCCTGCTCCGGGGCTCTGTCTGGGAATCCTAACCTCAGCCGCTTAGCCTGCTACGGGGCTCTGTTGGCAACTTAACCTGCCTCTGCTTGCTACGGAGCATTGGTTCCCTAACTCCACTCCTCTTAGCCTGCTACGGGGCTCTGTTGGAGATCCTGTCCGCGACCACTCGGTCAAAGACTACATTTTACTCACCCTTTTAAATAGAGACCAAATTGTATAGTATTTTGTACAAATACTCATATAGTGGATTTTTATAATAAAACTGGTAGTGGGAGTCGATTCCGGACACTCTTTTTATTAAATGCTCTATCCAAAAATCCTATATGAGACAAAGTTTTACTATATATATATATATATATATATATATATATATATATATATATATATATATACCGGTATATATAATGATTATGAAGTGGTAGTGATTTAATAAATTGTGACGTAAGAAACAAGAGGAGCCATAATGATAATGTTGTATACTCTATACCTTACGCCCAGTTTTATGTTTAACGTTTATTACAGACGTGTGCTTGTGCATTGGCAAGATGTAAAATCTATTAGAAGCTATAAGTCATTGTGACATTTAGAGAGATGTGTTCTACTTTCGTTTATCTATCTCTGACGTCGTATGTGTGTTCTCATCCGTCGATTTCCTTACCTCCAATGTAGGATCTTCTATGTTCTGTAGCATTCGACACTAAAGTGGTGCACAACTCAATGTTATCACTTATACCAAACATCGAGTCATGAGTCGTGTGATCCAAAGGGAGCATTGTACAGAGACTTTCGACGAAAATGAAAAAAGAACAGATGGCGCGTGAGTGAGTGTGAGCAGTCTCCAATTGAATATTACACACTTGATAAATTCTTGAAATCTGACTGTAATATTATAATATAATGTTCTTTTTATTATTGCTATATGTATACAATATTATAACTCCGTATAGCATTTTATGGTATAACTAGCAAACCCTCACGTCCTGCCCAAACGCAGGACACTATTGTTGTCTGATAACATCTTTGATTAAGAATTTTCGATAATGACTCGAGTTTAAGACGACCAAGACGGACCCCGATTTCACTGGGTTAAATTACGGAAAAATAGTAATATGCAAGGGCGCCGATCCTGGGGGGCCGACCCCACCCCCGAAAGTTCATGTGGGCACCCGGATTGTATTTATGAATATACAATAATTTGCATAATTTGAATGTAATTTTTCTTAAAACCCTCATATTTATGCTTTCTGCATCTGAATGGGCCCAACCAAATTTACAAAGAAATCGGCGCCCTTGCTAATATGTTCCGCTTTTACTTATATCCCTTTCTCATATATATACCTTTCCCCTCTACATGTTGCGAGGCACAGCATGATAAAAAATTATCCCAGGCCCGAATATCATGTATGTTGAGAATTTGATTGAGATCGATTGGGTGGTTCAAAAGTTAAGTTCTATTTATTTTTATATATTAATCTCCTCTTCCTCTCTCCCTTCCCTAAGTTCTATTGTTAAAGTGAAAATATTTAAAAATAAACTTTCCAGGCTTGAACGTCACCTATGTTGAAAATGTGATCGAGATCGGTCAGGTGGTTCAAGACCCTCCTCTTCTCCTAACCTAAGTTGTAACGTCAAAGGGATATGTTAAAACCACCCTAGGTTCGAACCTCATCTATGTTGATAATTAAAGATCGATCCGGTGGTTTAAGCGTGATGAAGTCACAAAGACAGTCACTACAGTATTATTTCTTTACATGTTGTAATGTTTGATTTAAAAAAAAAGTTATCGTATTGAATTGTATAGATGTCGGAGAGGTAGGCCGACTATAGCGCTGTTGTGGCAATCTACAGAAATACATCTATTCGAAATTTACGTCACGAGTTATGTTTCAATTGTGAAGGTGAAATCAAACTGGTCGGAACAAAAATCTGTAATAACGAGTTAAGTGGAAAGTGATTATATAATTTTAGATATAATAGTTATCTTAAAGCAATTGTTCGCGAAACTAGAAAAGGCAAAATTAATATTGTGGTGTGATACCAGTTAAGAATTGTATTTGGTGAGTGTTATTTTATTAAATTTTATGTATTAGTCTTGAAAGTAGTGGTAAAATAGGTTTCCAATAGACTGTATACGTATTATATCTTGGTTTTCATGATTGATCTTGCTTCTAATGGAGCTTGCCTTGTAAAGATCAATTAGTTAAATGCTCGAAATATCAATCATATTAGGAGATTGGTTTTATGTCTATGGAATTTAAATTGGATAATTCGTTAAATTACTCTATTTTTTCGAAACAGTTATACTGTCGTTATAAATTTGAGAAAAATTGTAATTAAATCGCACTATTTAGAACATTGCTTAATCATTTCACCTTTTAATCGTTGAATAATATTAGAGTAATCCATAGGTTGTGGTTTTCAATTTAGATCTTTAAGCATATATAACTATTTTGAAAGGATCAATTGTTCTATGCAATTCTAATAATTTCTGCCAGAAAATTATTTGTGGTGGGGGCTATTCATTCCTCCCTGGCCAGTGACGTTGTGGTATTTGATCGCCATTACTTAACGCACGTAACAGTATATGTTCCCCTTCCCCTCCCCTACATTTTGCCATCAAAGTAAAATGACGAAAACATCCCAGGTCCGAACCTTATCTATGTTGAAAGTTTGATCGAGTTTTGTTGGATGGTTCAAGAGTTATTAACTCACGAACATGGTCACTTTTATTTTTATAATTATTGATTTTTATTTCTCCCCCTCCTCCCCAACGCCCACGTTTTTCTGTCAAAGTGAAATGATAAAATCCATCCCAGGCACGAACGTCATATATGTTGAAAGTTGATCGAGATTAGTCGCTTGGTTCAAGAGTTATTATGTTTCATTTATTTTATTATAATTCCCCTCCTCCCTTAAGGTCTACCGTCAAAGTGAGTAGCTAGAGACACTCCCAGGTCAGAACAGCATCTACTGTCATAAATTTGATCGAGATCGGTCGGGTTGTTCAACAGATTAAGAGTCACAAACATAGTCTCTCTCAGTTTTGATCTGAAGTTTTTTGTTCACAGACACCGCTATTAATATGTAGATGTATACATGGTCTACATTATACTATATTTGTTATTGCTATATAGTTGACGATGTATGTAGTTTTAGGTTTAATATATAAAAGTAACCAAGGAAATTCTGTATCTTTTCCACCCACCATCTTCGAACAGCGATATGTCACCGAAGACGTACCTGGAAGATCAAAAATAGTCTCTACCAGCATCGACGACTTTTTGCAAACATTCTTGAAAGCCATGGCTACTATCGCGGTAGTACTTGGTTCGCCTTAAAGCGAAGAAGATATCAAGTGCATTTTGCACCTGTGCTAGGGATTTGAACTGGCGTCCTCTAAGGTGATTGTCCAAGGAATGAAACAGATGAGAATCAGACGATGCAGTGTTAATGGAGTATGGCGGTTGTAACAGTGTTTCCCATCCAAGACTTAGAATGGTGTCCAGGGTCATCCTAGCCACGTGGGGCTTAGCGTTGTCCTGTAACAGAGGGCCCCTTTGTGATTCAGAAGTGCTGGCTCCAGAGTTTTGAGTTTTTCTTGAACATGGTTCTACTGCTTACAGTACACAGTTGTATTCATGCTCTGATCTGTTGGTAGCAGTTCCCGATGCACCGATCCTAACCAATGATGACGGTATCGTGGGACTTCGTACAGGAAACACTTCTCAACACATGTAAACGCCCTGTCCAAAAATGGCTCCTTCCTCAGACGAGACAGCAAAGAAACACAGGTGCTCACACGTGTAGCCGGAGTCAAATCAAGTGGGACACATCGACCCAACTTTTGATGCTTTCGAAGTTGATGGAGGTGCTGCCGAATGGTTTCTCCACTCACACTGAATTGTAGTTCTAGTTCTTCACATGTCTGGCTACTGTTCGCCTCAATTGCGCTTTGAAGATCTTCATTTGGCACAGGTGTTAGTTCTCTGGCATGTGGTGCGTCTTCTAGTGTTTCATCACAGTCCTTAAACGGGTTAAACCACCGCTGCACTGTCCGCGTATTCACAGCAACCTCACCAAAGGCCTAGGATATCTTCCGCCCCGCTGCAGCGGCGTTTGACCCCAGTCCGAACTTGTACAGTATACACGTCCTTATAACGGTCTATGGAGGTCCCATGTTCATGCTGTCCTTACGCAAGTTGACGGTATAATTGAGCTGCCACAACCAGGTAGTATGTTGGATATAACCACACCAATAACTGACATTCGTCTTATCTCCATTCATATTCAACCCAGAGTGTGAGGGCCAATGGAACGCAGACCTCCATAAAAAGCGACAGAACTTTCTTTGTTACCTTTATATTATTATATAACGCAAAGTCATATTATTGATCTTATTTTATTTTTTTTACGTATGAAGTGGGTTATAGATACGTATTTCAATATACTACATAATTGTAATATAATATAAGTATATTATATTAAAGTATACACATTAAAGTATTTTTACGTATAATATTATATAAGTAGTGAAGAATAAGATATTGTATTTGCCAGGCTTTTCTTTTTGGCTATGCATGAATAGAATACTTTTTCAAAGTAATATTCTTAGAAAGAGATCTGTATACTTTTTAGTACTATTTCTTTTGTTTTGTTCATTACGTTTTTGTAATTTTGTAGAACATGAAGAGGATCATTTTACGGGATTGAGGTCCTAGTGTGTAAATTAAAGTAAAGGGGCAGAATGTGACGATGGAATTTTTGAAAAGGTAAAATTTGGTATATTTACAATAAACTTGTCAAGCAAGGTACCTAGGTGCTGCTGATTGTACACTTTGATATTCTTATGCTCCGGTTCTTATGCTCCGAGAATGAGTTGTACAGTACAAGTACTCGTAGGAATCAGTTCACCCTTACTGATCTCCATCTTGCGCTAGGCTAATGCCTACTGGCTACTAATGACGTTTCTGAGCTTTTTAAGTTTAGACCTCTGGATAGACTCTGAACGTACCTCCATGTCGTGATGACACGGATAATTACTGGTTATAAGCCTTCTAATTATGCGTCGTCCTGTGATCTGTGATGGTCTTGAAGCTAATCCGATCCATTGGTACAGTAATCATGATTACGTAGATGACATATGGAGGTAGAAGTTGTAGGTAAGCAGTGAAGGCTTCCTGGTTTCATCAACAATCAGGGAAAAGGAGAAGGTTGAATAACATTAATAACATTGACTACGAAGGAAGAATGGATCTCGTATATTTTATAAATAGATTACGTAAATATTGCTGAATTGATTAGAACTTAGAAGAAATTGTGTGGCTGCTCATAGGGTTTCCATCTATGACTGAAATCAAAGTTTCTAGTACATCATAGGTCTCAAGGCATTCTACAACTTCAGCATATTATTTATGGCTTTTCAGGTAATGTTTCTTCTGATTCATTCGTTACTTTGTTTTCTCTTGCACGTTTCATTTCCTTCAGCCAAGTCACATTTTGTGATTCTTGCAAGTTGCCCCTTAACTTTCACATCCATAGAGCAGCAATTATGTTTTTATTAATTTTCCCCTCTAATTACATTCATCGTTGTGAATACATTTGGATATACTACATACTAAACCACTAATTTTTTAAAAAAGTTATAAACCACCATACTAAAGTTTATTTCTTCCTTTTTGTTAAATTTAATAATTTCATGCTTTACTTATTCCAGAAATATTTATTATTGAAACATGAACTTAAAGAACAACTTTCGTCCCTCGTTTCACACTTAACAACGCGAGGGTTATAGGTGTTCTAATTAGCGAAAAAGCATGAGGGTTATAGGTGTTCTAATTAGCATTAATATTACTAATTCTGGTTTCTTAGTTTTTGAAACAGTCCCTATAACTGTGTGAAAGATAAGAAAATACCATGTGTGATATATATTGGATGTTCGGAATAAAATTAAATTTTCATGTTATCCCTCCTCATAAATTTGGAAGTGATCCTCCGCGGTTTCCCAGTTTTCTTTCTTATTTACTTCAAATCGATTAGAATAAGTATTTTATCATTTTACTTAAGAATTATAGTTTTTAAAAGCAAGCTGAAACCAAGCTATACATATGTGTGGGAAGTTATATAGAGCATCGTTATACAGTCTTTCGTCTGTTGACAAATATTAACGAAAATACGGTAATAAAACAGCAAGATATGGATTTCTTTATGCAGTAGGTCGTCAAAAATCCCAAATGTCAAAAATACGAACCGGGTATCTAGAAGTTTTTACAATTTGTCTTAGCGCTAGCGATAAACAAACTTGTGTGAAGTCAGTGTTTTTACAAATACTCATTCATATGTAATTGTTTCTCATACATATTTTTATTTTCATTTTCCCTCAGGCCTATACAAGTTGTTTTAAGTGTGAGTTACAGGAACAGTATAATTTAGTGAACGAACAGCTTCTTCAGAAACATTAAATGTAAATAGCCTTAGGTACGGTATTGTAATTATTGTATGTACTGTATAACTACTGTATCGATAAAAGTGCATACCGTACAGTATATTTAAGCCGAATTGACATTTTCTTGATCATTTTCGAAAATCCGAACTAAGTGTGGTCCCAATTAGTTTGGATTATCGATGTCCTACTATACGTTCAACGTATTCGCTAGAGCAGTTTCCATTTTCGTCCTGGGGGGCGCGGTGGGTCAGTGGTAGAGCGTTCACCTCCGGTGCTTGGGGTCCCTGGTTCGATCCCAGCTCGCGCCGTGTGGACTTTGTGGTGGACAAACACCGTGGATTTTCTCGGGGTTCTCCAGTTTCCTCCCACTTTCTTCATTCCACCATTTCATTCATTCCTCATAATCACCGTCTCCTTTACCCTAACCGGCATAACCGTGGGACGTAAAACTCAAGAATTCCATGTCAATTGTCCATTTTCGTCTTACCCCAACTTGAAATAGAAAGTGGTAGATCCACCGCTATCGATTGCAATATTGGATCTCAGTTCCAGTTCTAAATATTACAACGATATCATCATATATATACTTGGGCAGAAAGTACTTTAATGTATGCACTTTCCCAAGAAAAGAAGAAAAAGAAAAGAAATCGTTAATAATGTATTACTTACATGTTTATACAGATAAAGGAAAGGAGATATAGAAATTGAAAATAAACGTTTCCTGATTTTAAAAAATGAGGTTTGATTAATTTAGATAATACGAACCAGGTGAATAAAACGAATATTGACAATTGTTTTCGTTTTATATGATGCCTTATTACCGGGACTGTGGAATTGTGCAGAAGTTTCAGTAGGCACACACCACAATAGAATGCCTTCCGAGAAAGGGTTCTAGGACTCAAGAATATAGTCAGAAGATGGAATACAGTTTCAAAGGACCTCAAAAATCTTCAGAAATGTTTCAAAGTAAGAACCACAAGATTCCGAAAATAAAAGGGCGAAATAAACTTACTATAGAGCAGAAAGTCTTACAGTATCGTTGTGATTTGATTGAATCTGAAATAGGCGAAGAGTTGCGTAAACGTTTTTGGTTGCATAGAAAGAACATTCGGTTACCGGAAGACACTAAACTCAGAATAGACTTCATGGTCATAAATCTTGAAAGACAACTGAGGGAATTGGAAGAACGGAACCTAATTAGTACTGAAGAACAGTTTGCTTTGGATTCCCAAAATGTGGAAAAAATGGAAAAGTATAATGGTTCTTTTCAAATAAGAATAAACACGATGCGGTATGAAAAACCTGCTTCCAGAATAGATCAAGACGTTACAGAATGTGAAAGAATCATTAGGAAAAGTGAAGAATATAAATGCGAGAAAGGATGTGAAGAAAAACGAAAGGAAGAAACTGAAAGAGAAAAGGTACACTCACAGAAAGAAGAAACTCCAGTTTCACTGTTGGCTATATTCGGGGCTAAGAACACCAAACGTGCTGCTGAAGTAACGACAATGGACAAGAAAACATCTCTGTCGTCTGCTTCGAAAACATCCCAAGATGTGACGGAAACAACAGTAATTGAAAGCTCGACAAAATCAAATGGAAATCTTATTGCGGCTAAACCTTTAGCTTCACAAGTTGTACAACGGGTGGAAGAAGAGATCAACAGCGTGTTTCAACGTTTCAATGAACGTCTCCAGCTAATCTTTAAAAATAGGACGGAACAATTTCTAGGATCACAAGAAATTGTTTCTAGCCAGAAGAACGTGAAACAAACCTTAATACGGACAACATGATTAATGAATCAATAAGTGCACGCACGGAGTCGGAATACAAAGAAGATGAATTCACGAATTGTCCTAGTCAACTCGAACAGCAGGATAAGAATACCAAACTAGTACATGGGGCGGAAAAGGAATATATAACTCTCGTAGAAGCCTCATAACATGCAGAAGAACAAGAAAAAGTGCAAGAAGTATTGTATGCTCCAGATGAACCATTATCAGCTTATAATGAAAAAGAGAAGGTGGAATTTGTGCTCCAGCATGTAAACAAAATCTGCGAAGAAAATAATCGAAAACGTACGGAAATGATTATGCACAAATGTAGGGATATGTCAAGTGATGACACTATAACTTGTATAGATACTGAAACTACCAAGGCATATATTGATAATGTGTACTCCATCTGTGGTTCAAAAGAAAAATATAAATTTGCATATGAAATGTTTTTCACATCTAATTCAATCCTTGTAAATAGAATTCCTGTTTTAAAGGTAACCTAGATGTAAATAGCATTCATATCTGCAATTCAGAGTTTAAGTTTCAAACAGGTAGTGCTTCTTGTGTACAAGAAAGTTTTCTCAATTTTATGATGAATTGTGACAGTGTAACAAATGTTGTAAAAGTGTTTGACCTAAGTCTAAGTAATCGTTGTTGTAATTTATTACATGTTGAAAATGGAACTAGCTATACTAATATGAAGGATCTGTTTAAGAGTAACATATGTTTGATGTGTGTCCTAAAACTGCTTTTAACCGGTACCAATTTTAAGAGTGATGAAAACCATACAATCAAAAGGCGAGATCTTCAGATATCTGATCCAACAATCTTACGGGAGAAGAGAAAATCTGAAAATCCAGTTCTATGCAAAGTCCGCAAGAAGGTAGAAACAGGTATATGTGATCCACAATTACGTCCAATGACGAATGAAAGAAGACCTAAATTCCGAAAGAAACAACAACTAACAAGGGATCAGTCCATTAAAACTTCGGGTCTTAAGCTTGTACCAATGTATAATAGAAAAGAAGCCTACAGTTCGATTGAAGTTGCTAAAGTGTCATCATTCAGTGATCGGTAGTGAAAAAGCCAAACTAGAGCTTAGCAGCCAAAGAACGAAAAGATATAGGATTATTCCTTCAACACAGCATTGGCTAGAGAGAGAAGCTACATTTGCCTGCATAAATGATGTAATAAATAATCGAAGTCAATATACACATAACTTTAAGAGTGTGATTGATGAGAAAAGGAATCTACAAACCATGAAATTGGCTTTGCCATAACACATAACCAGAAAAAGTTAACAAATGCTCTACAGTTACCAATCACATTGATGTGCTGTAGTCGTAATATCTTTAGGATGTACGTATTATTTTGTGTAATTCTTGATAATTTAGATGAGTTACATACTTGACATTGTTATTCGAAGTAGGTTCGGCTAATACGACGTTGCGATATTTATTTTGTGAAAAGTTACATTCATTATAGTTATTTGAATGTACTTAACCTAATGAATTTAAAGTGAGTTTAAGTATCGGTTAGGTTCATGGTTAGTGTATTATTCTTTATATAATGTTTTCGTTCTACAACTTTTATGAAAATTTTGTTAATTCCTACTGACGTTCAGGATGAAGCATACGAGAAGAGATAGTGTAATGTTTCGTGAATATCATATTCAATGTATCTTTTTAATTACATTTTCTATTAGCTTTGTTTGAGTTTTGCTAATTCGTTATCATCTCATCTCCTGTTAATAGTTTCAACCAATATCTTAAGCTTCCTTTGGTTTAGATCATAGATTAGGTTCCGAACAATATATGTAATTTTATTTCCTGTGTCCATATAAGCGATTAACTTATCACCAATCGCTATCTTTTCTTATGTAATGATTTGCACTTACGTGTATTACAACATATAAGTGAACAACTAATTTGCTGATAATATATACAAAATCTTAAATTTTACATATATATATATATATATATAATGTCAAATATTCATTACAAAAGATTCTCCAAAAATATATAGCAAAGGCAATTATATTATGTATAAATACATTTAAAAGATGAAATGTCAAATTTATTAATTATACGAGGTGTAATCTCTTTGTTGCAATAAGCAAAGTCCTGTACTTTTATATAGCATGTTTCAATTTATCTGTCCAGGATTCTTACACAAGTTTTGGTGCGGAATTTGGAGTGGCTTGACAATTGAACAGACTTTGATGAGAGCTAGGAAAAGTAGTGGTAGCCTCACGTGGGGATGAGGAATTTTGCTTCAACTATTACTACATGTGTTCATTCCATGTCTTCCTGCATATCCAAGAATAGTGGAAGCTGTGGAGAAATCAACTGCTGATCCCTCGCCTCCTCCAAACAACATGTTGACGTGCGAGAGCCTCGTCAAACTCGTGACGCCGAAGATGTGTCTGTTTCGTCAACCCGCTCCGAGAACATAAACCATTCGAGAGATCATCCCAACTTACATCAATATCTCCTGATTCGGTAGCAGATGAAAATATAAATTGTGATAAAGCATTAGAAGTTAGACTTGCTGTGATGATGAAGATTGAGAAATTCAGTGATATTCATCTGAAACGCAAGTTAGGATGAAGTCTTTGGGCAGCTTAACAAGATCAGTAACTGTGCGTAATGAAGCAATGTGTGTAAACCCAAACTAGCTTCTGCATTCAACGGTATGCACAGTTAGTTCTGAAGAACAGTTGTCTAAGATCTTCAAATATGAACTATCTGTGTATCTTCTCTCCTTATTTTATGAAGGAGGTCTAATGCGAAAAGGTACAAAATCATCGACAATATCCGTTTTGTCCTGATCGTCGACCCAGAAAACAAGTGGTGCCGCAAAATAGAGTGTATCCTACATAGTTAAAGGTGGGCATCTCTTGCATCGTGTTGTATTGCAGTGTCCATCCACGTTCAAAGAAATATGTCAGCAATATATTGCATGCGTTGTTACACATTACGGAAAAAGTCTCGTAGTTTCTGATGGAAATAACGAAGGCATAAGGACAAAAGATGAGGAGCCTCTGCGACATGCAGAAAAGACTTGCCACGTAAGGGCAGACTAAATTTCTACCATATCACAACAACAAAATATGATTCAGCCATCTTTGCAGTAAGTATCTCCACAAATCAGGATACAAGGTACTCCAGGCAAAGGTTGATGTTGATATGCTGATTGCAACCATGGCTATTATAGAGGTCAAGAAAGGGCTTAGAGTTATTTTGATTGGTGAAGACAAAGATTTATTAGTTCTTCAAGTTGCTCTTGCTCCAACAGACACATCTTTGAAAATGATGATGCCAGTCCAGTGATTTGCCCAGACAAGATCACCATATTGGAACTATTCAAGATGATATAGAGATTGAATACCTTTCTTCTAATTGTAAACGACTTCATAGGATACGATTCAGTTTCGTCAATTTATCGGAAAGGCAAAATGTCTGCTTACATAGTTAGGGTAATAAGGAACCTAGAGAGAAACTAAGAATTTTCAATAATTCTCTAGTGTCAGCTGAAGCGGTGGCTTAAGCTGGTGAATCTTTATTTCTGTCACTGTATGAGTCAAAAGATATCGGAAACTTGGACATTTTATAACACCAACTATATGAGAAGACAATTGCCAAACAGCCTATACATTTGCAGTTTAACTTAGCTGTACTTCCTCTCACAGCAGGAGCCGCTCGTGATCATTTACTCCGAGTCTTTGGTCAAGTGCAGCAACGGCGTGATGTTAACATGGACACTTTACACTAGGATTTGAAGATAGTCAATAGTTATCTGTGTCCCATACCAACTTCAAAGTCCGCTGCTCCTGAAGACTTACTACATCTTACCTCATGCTCCTTATACCGACGACTGTGAATAAAGTTCTGAGCGCTGGAGAGGTATATTAAAATGCTTAATTATGTATGTGTACTTCTTACGACATGGACGTACCAACTAAACATAGAAAATGAAGTAAAAATGGATGGAGATTTGCTAGTTCCCGAAAAGGGTATCAAAGAAGAGACATTTCAAGATGCCAAATATCTTCGTCTCGAATAGATTCAAGTAATCGTAAGTTACTTTCAAATCAAAATTATCTAAGCTTGAAACCTTTACATAATAAAGAATTACTTTTTATGCCCTTTCCTACCTCAAGCATTACGATTTTTTTATACGTAACTAAACATGATTTTTTCCAACAATTTTGTACACACGTCAAATTCTTCCGACTAATTTGGTTTGCTAAGAATAAAGCATTTTTTCCAAAATCCCTCAAATTACTGAATTTTTTCCTTTTTCCCTTCCCCAAAACAATCAACATCGGGTTTTGTAAAAGATATTGCAGCTTTTTCAAATGCCTATCCATTGACAACTTCAGCCAAAACTTGTGGATGCACAGGTGAAAAGTTTACAATAATTGGACAAGAGGAGAATTTAACGTGAATCTAAGTTTAAAAATCCCAGCGTTAGAAAGCAATTATGTTATGTATTTTTATTTATTTTACTGAGAAAGGTTTTGCCAAGAATTTGCACATATTTTGTGTTTCTTTTCCCTACAATATTTTATTATAATAAGGATCAAAAAATAAAACTTTTTCACTTCTGTTTTGAGAAGGATGTAGAATTTCCCTTTTTCCCTCTAGGGAAAGTGAAAGTTTCCTAAATTTTCATACAATAAGAACAACTAGTTAAATATATTTTCAATGAGGTATAGTTTATATTTCTGCTGTGTTTACAACCTGTATTATAGTCAAAGTAAATGCTAGGTCTCGTCGAAAACTTTTGGCATTGGAAATTAGCCATCCAATATTGCAGCCATAGTGATCAAACCCGCCGCGGAATTATTATGGACTTTCTCTGAGTTACTGTATAGAGTATCATGATCATTTTAGAAAAGGTCTCGGATTGGTTTCATGTTTCTTCTCCCTACAATGTTGTAATAAAAATCTCAAACTCAATTTTTCACTTCTGTTCTGGGAAAGTTTGCAAAATTCCCCTTTTTACCCTTTTCTGGAAAATGTAAATTTCCAAACTTTTTACACGATAAGAACAACTAATTAAATATGTTTTCAATTAGGTATGGTTCATATTCATGCTATGTTTACAACCTGTATTATCGTCAGTTAAAGTGAATGCTATGATTTCCACGAAAACTTTTGGTGTTGGAAATAGCCTCGACGCGGGATTTTTGGGACTTCCTCTGAGTTACTGTATAGATTATCATGATCATTTTGAGAAAGGTTTTGGTTTTTTTTTTTTTTTTTTTGAATGTCCGGGTTCAGACCTAATTGCACTGTACTAATAGATATGGAAATAAAAATAAGGCTATCCAAATAAGAAACAAACATGCAAAGTGAAGATAAATAAGAAGAATATCAAAGGGATAAAGTGCAGAAGAGCAGGACAGGAAGAGGCAAATGTATGGCTAGATGGAGAAAAAATCGAAGACATTAAGAGGATCTTCCCCTATTTAGAAAGTCTAAACCCTAAAACGGAAGAAATTCCAGAATACTACAGGCTAAATAAGCATTCAATAGTAAAAGAGAACTGCTAACATCAAGAAATGTATCATTCGACGTTCGTGAAAAATTCATTAAGACACTGCTATGAAGCGTGGCACTTTACAGATCAGAGAAGTGGACGTCTAGAAAAGCTGAAATAACTAAGCTGGAAGCATTTGAAATGTGGTGTAGTCGCAGAATGCTGCGCATATCATGGACCGAAAGAAAAAAGGAATTAAGACAGGACGACAGATCAGGAAGAAAAAAGAACGATAGAACAAAGAAGAAACAGCATGCTTGGCCATCTTATTCGCCACTGCGATTGGATCACCGTGTTGATAGAGGGAGAGGCAGAAGAAAAAAAACAGGAAGAGGAAGATCAAGGATGAATATCAAGATGCAGTTACGAAGAAGAGACCTTATAAAAGTATAAACGAGTTCTAAGGTAGAGAAAAGTTTTAGAATTTCTGCTGAATTAGAATGTCTGCTTAATTCCGCTACTAGAGCTGAATTATGTTTATTGTTCAGTTTCAATAGTAACCCGCAAGCATTCTCTCGCGACAATCTTAGGAGATCCAATCCCAGGTTTAAAAGCCATGTCTTAGATAATCTCCCTAACCGTATTTCTCTATCATTTCCTTCAGAACCACCGAAGGCACACAGCATTATAGGTATGGCCATTACCTAAATAAATACATGTCGCTGAGAAAGAAGTAATGGTGTTCAAAATGTAGTGTTTAGCTAGCATTGTGAAAGCAGTTGAGGATGTACTTGAAATAGACACAAGTCAAGTAAACTAGTAATTACGGCCGTGGAACTACAGATTTGCTGACCACACAACACCAATTTAAAAATTTTTGTTATCGCCTTAAGACTTTCCAGACTCTTGGCACGCTTCCCGCCTAAAGGATGGATCTGTCTACAACGCGTTCTTGCCACGCCGCAGTTAAGTTGCGAGTTACAATACGCTAACAAACCACAAAACGCCACACCACTCACAAGTCCCTGTAACGCACTTGGTTGCATGTGGCAACTAAGCACTTCAAATGCCCGCCAGTTAGCAATTACCTCATTTGATGGGCTGGATGACAACTAACGTCACCTACACGACAAAGCCAATAAGATGTCTATTGGATTAAAACGTTCACGTGAGTGCTAGAAGAAAATATTTAAAAGCCCACTAAGTGCACTGGCAGGAAGCGTTCTAAGATAAAGTACTCTAATGGCAGAATTATTGGAGCCACATCCCCGATCTCGGATCTGAATACGCCACTGATATTCAGCTATGAAGTCATATTCTTATCACTATCTCCCTGTGTACTAGAGCGATATGTTTCTCAAGTGATTGTTTTATGATTATTTTTAAAAGTGTAAGAGTGCCGTACTTTATTTGAAGTAATGCAGGAACATGAATAAAATAAGCTCTATTAGGTACGAGCGAACTTTTTCTCGCCTTTCTGTAAACAGCTTTTCTTTCATTTATTTTTGATACCCCCATTCAAAATGATGGATATCATTCAAGAGTGAATTAATTCTAAAGCATTGGGATAGGACACACCTACATCTTCAAGCACACATCAACACACTTTGCTAAGCATCTTTACGGAACAAAAACTCCGGGAAAAACTCTTGAGAACGGGGAACAAAAAGAGAGATACAAGCTGTCATGTCTTTTCTGGTAATGGCTTCAGAAAGAGATGATGGTACATTTCATCATATTTTACACATACATCTTTCGTTCTATATCATCTTCGGTTCGATTCTCATCCTACTTTTTTTTTACCTTATCACGCCTCTTCTTTTTACTATAAGCATCACTTTGTCCGCCTTTTCTTTTGCAAGAAGGCCCCTCTTGTCGAGTTTCTTCTCTGTCATTTTTTTCCTTACACACAATTTCTCTCTTTCTCTGTCTTTTATCTGTGTTTAAGGAACGACGTAAGCGCAGTGGACAGCGAGATAAAGAATGGGACCATCACTCCGTTAGATGTGAACAGCAGACTCCGGGTTCCGGCTTGTAGAACAAGATCCCCGAGTTTTCACGACATGATTTATGGTTTTTCCGTAGCATCTTCAACCAGTCCAATAGCAAAACGGCTGGCGTTTAGCACACGAAGTGAAAAAAAAAATAAAACACAAATAGAAAAGAAAACCAAAGAGGGAATGAGAGAAGATAAAGTAAGAGAAGAAGAGAAACAAGGAAGAACATGCTAAAAGAAGTGTGTAACAGTGTGTATGTGTGTGGAAATGGAAGGAGAGAATTGATGAGGTATCACGGGAGTTCCACCTCTACTAAGAGAAGAAGGATTTTTAGTTCTTGTGCAACTAGAGGGGACTGATCATTTACTCTTTGTTAGAATTTCCTTACATCTGCCTTTTACGTAATATCACCCACGCAAGCTACACATGTGTCCTCTTCACAAAATACGAAATAACGTGAAACGCACTCTTAAATATGCCTAATGATACCAACCTACAAATTAAATAGCATGAGCTATAATTGAAAGGGGTGGATCCAGGGGGCGATCGCGCCCCCCAGAAGAGGGAACTTTCTTATTTTATATATAAATAAAACCCATTCCAGAGTTTGGAGCTCTTAAAAGTAGCTCTAAGTAGTAGTATTACAACCCACCGTCCCCCCATCAGGATTCCGTCCTGGATTTACCCCTGTAATTGAAAGAAAATAATAGAAGAATTTGATGAAATGGGAAAACCAGACGAAATAGAACACCATAAAAATCAAACAGACACGTTGTTGTTCATTAAAAACTCATTTTGTCTGGGATTGAACCAAGGATCCGTTTCATTACAGACAAGAACCTTTCTAGTACGCTAGCGTAATATGCTGTTAATCACATAGTGGATGATATTAAGAATATCTGATGCAAAAAATGATAGATGTGAGAACACTATGGTTTTCTTTAAAGAATAATAAATGACTACCTAATTGGAAGTTCGTTCCCTAGGTAAATTCCTATCATCCTAAACCATTCCGGATAAACCTGTTCATGTATCAACACGCTACCTACGAGATCACGTTTTTACCGTTACTGAAATGAAGACGGCATCAGTATTGCCAATTTGGGAGAAAAGTTGCTAAATCTAGGGGATTCGACTTCAAGGATAGCGACAAAAAGTATTTTTTCCGATTAGCGACTTTTTTGGTGATTTTTGAATGACAATTTGGTGACTTACTTACAAATCTAGCGACTTTTATGCTGCCAACAACTTGTCCTGTAATCAAATACTATTAGGTCGAATAACTTAAGATATATATATGTTTATTTTCCTTTTGCTTATTTGAATCAGCGTAAGTAATGACGAACAGGGAATTCCTGCTTTGAATGATTTTATCTCTGGCCCTCTAATGAGGTCAAACTCCAACCTTTAATATCCTTTAGTCTGCAGAGCTTCCCTTTAGAGACACAAATAACATATTACCGATAGCAAGCTGATTATCTGTAGAAACTTACAAAAAGTGAAGTGGATGTAGAATATTCTTTGTAAACTTTTACTTTTGCTTAATTTTCTAAACAATTCAATTTTGATTTCGTTGAAACGAAATTGATCATAAAGTAAAAAAATTCTATTAAAAGTTACTTTTAGTTACGAATTTTTTTTGCGACTTTTCACCCAAAATTGGAGTTATTTCGTCCCCTATTTAGCGCCTTTTTGCATCGACTTGTTGGCAACACTGGACGGCATTTCAGTAGTTAGAATCATTAGGTGTATACGGTGATACTAACGAGTAATACTTAGAGAGCAATAAGACGAACATTATTATCCAAATTAAGCAGTAACAATAATAATAGCAAAAATATAAAACAACAACAAAAATAAACTAAACAAAACTTAGCCATAATCCGACAACACTATACCCTGAGATTTTCTCAGTATAGAGCGAGAGATGACGCTAACAAAATTTCACGAATGGGGATTGACGACCGGGACACACCCTCGCGTTCTATTGAATGATGAAATTAGTGGATCTAGGACAAGCTTCACGACTCCGTGCGATCACTAGAGCCTAATCTTATATCAAATCTTAATTTTAAAATTTGTTAAACATACTTTGAACATTATGGCCTCTAAGCAAGCGTGCATATATTGAGATGAAAAGACAGAAAAACACATAGACAGACATTCAAAAATCCTGTTTTTTGTTTTAATATAGATGCGTGTAACTCATTGATAAGTGGGGGGCCGCGCTGGCTCAGTGATAGAGCCTTCACCTCTGGTTCATGGGGTTCTTGGTTCAATCCCAGCTCCCGCTAAGTGAGCTTTGTTGTGGACAAACACCGGGTGTGTGGATTTTCTCGGGGTTCTCCTGTTTGCTTCCACTTGATTCATTCTACTATTTCATTCATTTCTTACCATCACCGTATCCTTGAGCCTAGCCGGCATAATCGTGGGACGTAAAACTTAAAGATTTCACTTTCATTGATACGTATAATTCCATTGAAATCTGGAATGTGGTTGTTTTCAGCGACCTGCCATGTCTTGAAAGTAAAAAGATTTCAAAATGCAATTTAATGAAGGGTAATTATGAAGTTCGACATTCCAAAATAAAATTATTCTTATTAAACACTTATTTACGTATATTGTGTATATACCTAGGTATAATCTCAAATAATGATATCTAAGCACCCTTCGAGATTTAGTGTGTTTTCCTTCATAGGGTTGACAACTCTGTTAAAACTAACTTGTACGTGTTCTGTGGCTTTACTCGCGGGAAGTGCACAATGCATTCAGTGGCGGATTTAGCCCGGGACCGGGGGAGGCTAGGCCCTGAGTTTTTTTGAATGACGAAAGTAATTGAAGCTCTTATTTATACATTTTTACAGTTTTATAGAAAACTTAGGATATACCGGTATTCCGGTCGAAGTTAAGGGGACCCGATCCAACCATATTAGCCTATAGTTCATTTGCAAGGCTACTATGAAAATTTTAGGAGGGGCAGCAAAAATTTAGGAGGCCCGGTTACACTAGACCCCCGTTGGGTTCTGGCTGCTCCCCCTTAATTTTTATCTTATAGATCCGCTACTGTTTGCAGTTTACGATGTTCATAGAGGTATTTAGTGAAGTCTGATGATCAGGGTCCGGATCTTATTGACCTAAAAAATTTTAAAAAGTGACCTATAAAATGACACTAAAATTCCTGTAAAATGACCCTAAAAATCACAAAAATTGACCTTAAAACTTACGTTTTCTCAAACTTTTATTCCATTAAACATTGACATTTTTTAATATCCATTGGATTTTTAATTAACATTTCTCACTCATATTCAAAAAGTTTTGTTTCAGTTAGTTGCAGTCCATTGATCACTTATGTCCATTGATCAGTCCATTGTACGGCATTGTAAGTATTGAAAGCGTCAGTTCACTCCCGAGTTGAAACTAGGAAGCACTCTTAAACAATAAAACTTAGCAAGTTTGGACTACATGAAAATAATAGATAAAAACACGTTTAAAGCCTTTGTACGCCTTCTAATGCATTCTTAGTTATTCACGTGATCACATTCTTTGTGGTCAATAACCCAAAACTATCTGTTTGGCCACCTACCAACCCCCACCTTTCGTTAACCAGCTACAGTTTAGTTTTCATTAGCTTGTTAAGAATGCAGTTTTTCCACTCCAATAGTCAGGAAGTAAGAAAAGAGATTATTCAACTTCGTCTTTTCCACATCCGTAAACCGTGTTCATTTAAAGATTTCCTTATGTAGAAAAAAAGAATAAAAAGACCATAAGTGACCTAAAAGTTACCTTAAAATATTAAAAAATGACCTGAAATTTCAAAACAGCAAAAAGAGACCAAAAGTTGATCCTAAAAAACTATATTTTTAGAACGTAGAGTTGATGGATAACGTTTTTACTTGAACTCGCTTTCTCCTATGCGTAACAGAAGAAAGTTGACTTGTCAACAGGATCCGGGCCCTGCTAATGATCCTGTTGCTTTGAACTATGACTAAAATATTACTTTAAGAAAGAAATAAACAAGAAACACACTGCACAGATATATTTACGTTAAACGGAGAGATACTTCAGTTATGAACAATTTTCTACGTTTCAATTAGGCACACGGTAAAATATCTGAAAGGGCTTATATACAGATACACATATAAATAGAGTTAAAACAGAGAAAAGGGGAAAATTAAGTGAAACTGGAGTGTATATATATATCAAGAATAATTTTGTAGCCAATGGCATTATACACAAAAGGATTGAAGAAAAAATGGCCACATAAAGAAAAATATGAACGAACAAGATAAAAATCATCTTGTAAAAAAAAAAAGTCTATTAAAGCGCGGAAATAAGGATTTCCTCCCCTCTCTTCCTGTCCACCCCCTAAGCTCATCTCTCCACTCTCCGTTTTCTCAATGAAAGAAAAAAAATAGCTCTGTAAAGACAAAAAGAAAAAAAATGTCATAGCCGGGAGAAATGTAATAAAAGAATTTGTTACACAAAAAGAGTACGGATTGAAGGAAAGACATAGCAAATAATAAAGCTGTATTTTACTTTAGTCGTTTGCCGTTAGATGGCAGTGATGTCACTATAGAAGTAGCTACTCAATCATCATCGTCATCGTAAATCAGGCCTGCAACTAAAGGATTGGCTAAGGGGGCCTGGCCCCCCTAGACTTTAACACAAAATGCTATTATTAATACAAAAAACACAATTTAGCTATGTGTAAGATAATTTTTAATGACTTGGCCCCTCTAAACCCCTGTGGCTGGTTACTGACCTGTCGTAAATATCACTTGTTACAACTTTCAGAACGGCGGGAGCTCATGTGGTTCGGATTCCACGTTAATCAGTAGATCCACGTCTCATATAGCCTCGCTGCTGAAAGGGGCGCTAAACCAAAATCAACTCAACTCAACTTTCAGAACATAATTTCACTACTCTGTATTCATTTCCTCCATTTTACGCAAAAATTAATATATTTAATATCGTTAACTGAAATTATGGCTGCGTTAAAATATCAAATAATACTTTCAATAAAGTGGATACTTTCAAAAATTTAGGATTAACAGATCAGAATCACACCCACAAAAATAAATAAATAAATAAATAAATAAATAAATAAATAAAGACTGAAAGCAGGGAATTCGTGTAATTTTTAGTTCAAAATCTAAACACTGAATCATGCTTTTTTTTTCTGGTTCTGAATTTCATTGGACACTCATTTTGTACTCCAACCTTAACCTAACCAAAACCTAACCATAACCTAATATACATCGGTCTACATTTTCTTTAAGAGACAACATCTTTACTCTCAGGTGGCACTTTTGGTTTCAAATTCAGACCTGAAAAATACAAAAAAAGGAACTTTTAAGGATTGCCAACGTCCAATATATAATTAAAGCAGTACAGAGAAAGCAGTTTGGAAAGTGTTGTATATTACAATGATTTCTGTATTATTTATTTATTGAAATTTAGCGTCCGTTTTCAGTGCCGAGGCTGTATGAGACATGGATGTACAATTTAAAAGTGGTATCTCAAATATCACAATACGTTCAAATTTCAATGATCTCAAAACAGGAATCGAACACGGGGCAACGTGCACCGAAATTTCGCACTAAGGCCTGTATCCAATGCAAAAATGTAGGGGGTCTTGTAGAGGTTAGAGGTTGCACGATACAACCATATTATAGTTCATTTGAAAGCCCACCGTGAAAATTTTAGGGAGCCAGTAAAAATTTAGGGAGGGCTCGACTCCCCGTTCCCCCCGTGGATACAACTGGTTTGCATGCTTGCCATTAGCCCAGCGATAACAATTGGATTATAGTTTTGGTATATTACACTCATGGACGAACCTACGGGAGATCCACAAGGTCCGGAACACCACCACTCCGAAAAAAACTTCAACTCAAAATTCATTTGTAAACTTTCTCAATGAAACTATATCTGTTTACATAGAAAAGATAGATGTAGCATGAAAATTTTATCTTACACTTCGTCTGTACTCTTTCTCTTATAAAAGCAATCTAAGCGCCGTAACTTAGATTTTTTTTTTCTGGAGGGACAAGCATTAATACTTGGGACCCCTAGAAAAAGTTGTTTTGTTCCCTCCCTCAAAATTCGAAAATAGTCCCCTTCTTCCCATCTTTCTCTTACTCTTTGTGGACTTCTCGGAGCCCGTGGGACCTCCCGCACGCCTCTAGGCCCGTTTCACACATGGCAAATGAATTAAGGGGACAATATAGACAAATTTCAGTCATACGATTAAATATTATTTCTAGGGTCCCTAATAGTAGACACTTTTTACACTGAAATGGGCCTACGACCCATTTTTGTTTTATTTACCTTTTCTGAGCTGTTTTGTTTATGTAATGCAGTGAATCTGTTTGCTGCTTTGCTTATAATTTCATGTTCGTATCGTATATGACGGCCATGCCGAAAGTTTTTAGCTCTGGCCACAAGAAGCATCGAACTGGAAAAAAACATTTACAGTTTTCCAAAGTACTCTCGACGGACACGAATACACTTTTGCATCCTTTCAAACCACTTAGAAAACTGTTCATTCCACACACTTTCGTCTATATTGTCCACAGATTGCAAATAAGCACCAATCCCATCATTATCCTATGAAAAGCGACGTCCACGCAAGTGTTCTTTTACTTTGGGAAACACAAAAGAAATCGCACATGGCCAAGTCCGGCGAATAGGGTGGATGTGGCAGCACTCTGACTCCTTCCTGGTTCAAAAAGTCTACAGTTCTTGCAGCACTGTGGTGGGCAGTTGCATTGTCATGTTGCAAAAGAAGATGGCCGAGTTTTGATCTTGGATGTTGAGCCTTCCATTTCTTGAACACAGTGGGAAGATAAACTGTTGAGTACCACTCAGCATTCACCGTATGCCGATTGTCAAGTACAACAGTCGCAACATGTCCCTTCCATGAGAAAAAAGACGCAACCATTTTCTTTCCAACGCTCCGAGGTCTCTTCACTTTGGTTAGGGATCTTCATTCTCCAAACATCACACTTGCAACTGCTGCTTGGTAAGCGGATCATAATATTGAATCCACATTTCGTCACCCGTGACGATGTTGTAAACATCACGACTTGTTCCTTGGTTGAATTTATTCAACATAAATTCACACCATTCCACCCTACCCTCTTTTTTCCTTTCCGTGAGTAAATGGGGGACCCAACGAGAACACCTTTTCCTGAGACCCAAATGTTCATGCATAATTGTCTGCGCTGCTGTTGACCCAATGTTGAGAGTCGCTTCGATCTCCAGGAAAGATCATCATGGGGATCATTTTCACCATTTGCCTCACAGCTTCGATGTTTTCGGGAGTCACTGCAGTGTTTGGCAGTCCGGAACGAGGTTCATCTTCAAGTGACGTACTTCCCCTTTCCAATTCCCGAAACCAAATTCCAACATTGGCTCGCGAAAGACCAGATTTCCCAAAAGTATGCACCAAAGTTTCAAGGCCCTGCTCCGCGGTTAAGCCTTTCTTGTAATCCTAGAAAATCATAGCGCGAAAGTCACGTCTTGACAGCTCCATGGCTAACTAAACAATGGATCACGCGCGCTTCCTTATCTCTCTTATCTCTGACCATGCTATCACAGACTCATTGTTGCCATTGATGGCTGAAAGTCACAAAATATCAAGTGTCGAATGCAATAAACAAAATGTTGCTGTGATGTTAGATTATTGCGCAGCTAGAAAATTTCGGCATGGCCCTCGTATGGTGTAAGAAAATTTTGTCTTAAAGTGGGCCCCCTTCGAACGACGGGGAGCTTCACTGGGAGACAGTTACCCCTTCTGCCCCTACAAGTTACGGCCCTGCTAGTAGGGTCTAATAATTTTTTCTGAAAATGTGGGTGGAAATATTTTACGATTACTTATCGTTTTTTCGGGTGCAGAATAATACCCAATCGATACTACATAGATGTAGGGGCTTATAGTATTGACCCCAAAAAACTTGGAACCCTCCCAAGAAAAAATCTGGATGCACACCTGACCACAGTATATAGTTGCGGGGGAAGCACATCATAAAAGCCAAGCTCCACTAATGTTGTATAGAACACTATTTAATCACATTCATTTTTGTATCTATTTAGGATGCAATTTTAAACAATTTCACGCGTACGGTTAAATATACGAATCCAAAGTAAGGGAATACAGGTCCGTGTGAACTTATGTACGCATATGTACATATGCGTTGCTACATATGAATGAGCAGGATACCGAGGTATGATTTAGGAAGTAGAATCAATACTTTTATCCCCTTTCCCCTACCTTCGAATATGCAGTCAAAATAGTAATTATGGTCACCAATATAACTGAAATATCCTGATAATCGAAAGTGATACTTTGTCTGCACTTTCACATCACATCACACACACACACACACACACACACACACATATATATATATATATATATATATATATATATATATATATATATATATATATATATATTCATAAGCGTTGGGCTTTTAGTATCTAGCGATAATACTTATCAGGCATCGTTTTGGCGAAGTTCCAACGTACGTAGCCTGATAGGTAATTCTCTTTTCCCCAGTGCATTATGGGAACATATCTAATCGATTGTGTTTGTTCATAATAATTTCCTCTCTCTTCCAGTATTTTTAATTTATGCCATTGTGTGGCGTTCCGTAACATTAAATGATAAGAGTTTCACTTCTGGTGCTTGAGTTCATACTCTGTTTTCTTTAAAAGTACGCCTTTAAAAAATATCCATTTTTACTTGTTACAGAAGAAGAGTTCAATGCGGCTCATGTAGGATTGTAGGATATCATTGAATAGTCGCTACGATTTCTTGTGACATTTATTGTCATTCTCACTTGAAGTACTTTTTTAATATTTTAATTATGTAATTGAGGATTATTATCTATAGGACAATCAGAAACTGTATTTGAGCGAGACATTATGATTTAAGGTCCAAGCAGTTAGTGTGAGTTCAGTTCCTCGTGGCTCAGCGGTTAGAATTCTCGTCTTTGGTTTGCGAGACTCGGTTTCGCTGGTGAAAGAGATGATAAACAATCTAGTCTAATATAAATAAAATGAGTTGGTTTGTCTATGAGTCTGTGTGTCTGCTTGTGTGCAGCCTAGGAGTCAAACTAATGGACCGAGAGTTACAGGTACCTCGGTCCAGGCCCCAGACCAAGATAAAGTTTTTTTTTTTTTTTTTTTTTTTTTTTTTGTTATTGGAACCACGGGGTGTCAGAAGGGGGCGTTTACCGGGACATGTAAAAACAGTAGAAAATGACCGATATTATTGTCGATTCCATAGTTTTCGAGGTCAATGAGATCAATTGTGACACTTCCATTAGCGAATACTTTCAAATTCAGCTATTATTGAGGGGATACCGAGACTTGAAAATAATCCAAAATGACCCATATTAGTGTCAAATTCATAGTTTTCGTGGTAGCTGAGATGAATGGTGATAAACCCACAGGCGTTGACTTCCAAATACAGCTCCCACCGACTGGAGGCCAGAGGATTATTTTCTCAAAATTCGAACCAGGGAGCCTCAGAGGGCGTTTACCGTGCACGACTAGCAAAAAAAAAAAAAAAAAAAAAAAAAAGCTTGGTCCTGAATTAACACACAAATAACACGCTAAAGTGGTAGTCATTTCGTGTTGCTTCAACACCTCATTTTTTACAGTGCATGTAGGTCAAGTAATATAGCTACCTAAGTGAAATTATTCTCTTCGGTATACAAACAAAAAATATTGCGCTTATCCCCGAAAATTGACTCTGATTATATACCGGACCCCATCTCCACGTTATGAAATTAAAGCTACCGATGTCGCTGCTAATGTCAAAGAAAATTATAATGTATTGAAGATTAAGTTTAGGCCGCGGTGCCTCAGTGTTAGAGAGTTCATCTCTGGTGTATGGGGTCCTTGGTTCGAACTCAGCTCTCGTCAAGTGAGCTTTGCGGTAAACAAACATCATGTGCATGGATTTTCTCGGAGTTCTCCCGTTTCCTCTCATTCTCTTCATTCCTCCATTTTACTTATTTCTCATCACCATCTCCTTTAGCTTAGCCGGCATAACCGGGGACCTAAAACCTAAAGGTTTAATTTTATTTTGAAGATTTAAGATTCGTCAACAAAGATAATTGTAACATTTATAAATAAGGCACTTAAATGTTTTCGAATGAAAGTAAGTAATCTTTAAAAAGATTTTGTCATACAATACTACTATACGGACTAACTACGATCATTGTTACCAATGTGTAAGGTAATGCAGACAATTACCAATTACCACAATTACCATTGATGTCTTAAGACAGACATATGTGATAAGAGCGATTATGGTAGCACCGAAGTTCGAGGGAATCTTACGATTCCTTTAAATATTGTAGGCTGTAACAAGTAAGGAATCTATTATATCTTAAATATATTTTATTTTGATTAACATTGTGTAAATTAAAGCGTTATGATTTAAAATTAGACCCATAATACTGCGTTGTATGTCCTGCCTCATTGTGTGTATTGCCGGTATTGAAATAAATCTGAGGTTATCAAACCGTCGACTAGCTGACATAGTGACGCATCTAATTTTTTCTATAATTGGAGTTATTACCAGGCCCGTAACTAGTGGAGGCCGGGTGCAACTGCCCTCCCAGGGAAGCTCCTCGCCGATTGACGGGGGTCCATTTTACGACAAAATTTCCTTACTGTATATACGATACGAACTTGAAATTATAAATGAAGCATCAAACAGGTTCAGTACATTACATAAACAAAACAGCACACAAAAAACATAAATAAAACAAAAATGAGTCGTGGGCCCATTTCAGTAAAAAAAAAAGTCTACTATTAGGGGCCCTTTAAATAATATTTATTCGTATGGCTTTGAGATTTCTCAATATTGTCCTAACTAATTTGTCATGTATGGAACGGGCCCAGGGGTGTAACTAACGGCCGCGCAGACCTTGCCGTGCAGGAGGGCCCACAGACTCCGGGGGCCCAAAAAAAGTAAGAGAAAGATGTAAATAGGGGGCCCAAGGACTGGAAAACAACTTTTTCTAGGGAGTCAAAATACGCGTATTAATGCTTCCCCCTCCCTCTCCCCCCCCAAAAAAAATCAAAGTTACGGCGCTGGTTATTACCACTGTCAGGTAGCTTATAATTATGTTTATCACTTCAGAAATTGACACACCTTAAAATTTAATAGCAATAAACCTATACGACTCCAAGTATCCTAGGGTATCTCAAACCATATTTTATATACGTAGCGACGTTTCTGAAGATAATTCAAAAAATATAGAGTTAAACAGATTTTATTACTGTCAGCTTCCCGATGAAATGTCTGGATGAACCCAGTCTGTTCCGACTTCTTCTCACTGCGATCGAAACACAGAAGTGTCCTACTTTATTTATGTTGACAGGCATATTCACACATGAATTTTTGTCATGTGTAAGAACAAATAATGTGCATATTAATACGAATATTATTTTTAAAATTAGTTTTAAAAAAGTAATCCTATTTATTAAACAAAAAATGCTTATAATGAGTGTTTATATAAATTTTATTATCTGAAGGGCTTTTAAGATTTGTATTTCTAAACTTACAGAAAATCGGGATTTTGGGGGAGGGGGTGTCTAAATTCTCATGACCTACCCCCTGGTGGAAGACTTCACACATGTCAGTAGATGCAAATATGTTACATTGAAACGTGTTGACTCCGCTTCTTGCCTCTGTACCACTCACATATCAAGATCTTTCAGTAGTCGTACTCAAATCAGAGAAAGAGCTCCTTCGTGGCTAAGTGATTAGAGTACGCGCCTTTGGCGTGGGAGACCCGGGTTCGATTACTGGCGGAAGCTCATGTGGTTCGGATTCCACGTTAATCAGTAGGTCCCATTCATATAGCCTCGCTGCTGAAAGGGACGTTAAACTTAAAAATCCAATCAAATACGAGAAAGTGCTAATTCTACTTTCATAGAGGAACGAAAGGACCTACATTCTTTCGCTGTGAGTCAAAAACCGCAATGTAATTCATCTTGAGAAAAATCACACTCTATGAAAATTACCTTAAGTTACTTCTACATTTCCTAAATAATGAAAATAAATAGATTAATTAAATTAATGTGATTGTGTATATGCGAATACATGAAAACTATCTGACAGAGTGCAAATGGGTATTTTTTAGAAAATATTGTACAACTTATGGTCGGGACATTTGTAGTAACGGACAATTCCTGGGAAAATATGATGTAACTTCTGGACTGTCCCGGCTAAACTGGGACATCTAGGAGTCATAGTGGAAGCTTACACACTGCAGCATGCAGTCGACGCCATACACCTTTTTTAAATACAAATACAAGTTAAAAATATATAATTAATATAGTTTAGTAGGGATATAGTAGACATGAAGCTGCATCAGTTCCCGAAGGAGCAGGGCGCTCATACTTCTAGGGATTATTCACTGAGTATGTACGAACTTACAAAGGGGGTAACAAAGCGACTTTTATTTACTTATCGACTGATACGAAAATAAAAAAGAACGTACCTGTACTTTATATCTGCATATGTAGTGCCCTTGTACTTTATCTATGAATATGTGTGTGTGTGTGGAAGGGGGGGGGGATTTAACGCATATCGCATGCCTTGTGCACGTGGATACTTCTTACTATTGCACTACGTAGAAAATTTATGGTATTTCATGTAGAAGTGGTAATAGAAAGAGACAGAAGAAACGCAGATCAGAGAGTTCTCACATATACTATTACCATTTAGTAGTATCAAAAATCAGAGATAATTTTCAGAAATCTATGATTACATTATTGACGAGATACTGTTTTAATTTTACTTCGATTGTTAACACCTGTAGAATCAAGATCCTTAAAAAATTCATTGAACCATAGTCTTGTTATTTATGGCTACTAGCACCTACAGACATACTGAAATAGCCTGTATCTTAAAGAGATTTATTAAGTCATTTTCCCGGTTTTCAAATACCAAAATATTTTACAGAAGATAGTGAAATCTCTGAACCTTATTTTGCATTATTTTAACGTTTGCTTTACACAGAAGTATTCCACAGTTGATTTCGTGTTTTTAAAACAGAACTTATTCCTGAGAAAATTGTCTCAAAACGCAGAATAGTATGTATAATGCAAGCTAGCTTGAAACAAATAAGAATCAAAGTATGACTGCACTGGTTAACATTGAATTGTGAACTTCGTCATAAGTTTTGAATGTTTTGGGTACTGAGTTGTTTAAATCTTTCGCTTCTAATTGGGAGAAAGGTGTGCAACCCAGATATAGGTACAGACTAAAAATTCTGAGAACGATGCGCTACCCTAGCTGGATAACACTGTACAGGTAGTGAAGTTGACTATTATCCATAATTGTATGCTATGAACTGTACTGTGAAGTGCGCGAAGATGAAAGTTACCAAACAAACAAGCTTACGACAATCTGTTTATAAGCTTAGTAACAAGCAGGTGTTACATCGTTTTTAAAGTGTCAATCGGCGAACAATATACAACGTGTTTGCTTGATACAAAAGTAACATTGCTCCTGCAAATAAGAAAAAAACTAGGAACAACTCCGCTCTTGAAATAGTAGAAGATTCAGAAATTAAAGGAAGCAGAAGCAAATCAGATTAGAAATAGTGATCCTGTAGTGGTATTCAAATTCGGGGAGTCGAAAGACACTGTCACGTTTCGAAGAAACTTTGGCTCAGAGAGCTCCTGTTAGCGTACGCGCCTTTGGCGTGGGAGACCCGGGTTCGATTCCCGGCGGGAGCTCATGTGGTTCGGATTTCACGTTAATCAGTAGGTCCACGTTTCATATAGCCTCACTGCTGAACGGGACGTTAAACTCAAAATCAACACAACTCAAACTTTGGCTGAAGAGATATCGACGCAATGCGAAACCTCGACATACCACCAAACATCAACAAATTGTTGGTTTAAAATGTCATGCAAACAGTGTTGAAGGGGGTATATTGTCCTCATTATGAATGATGAAAAAACTCTTCGTTTGCAAATAATAATGATGCTACAATACGAAATATTTTACAGTGCGGACAAGTAAATCACATTGATGAAAGTAAAATGTATCCTGAAATTGAAAATACAGGCGAATCTTAGCCTAGTGATCGATACCCGTAAAAGTATCTCCAGGTATTTCGTGCAAACTCGGAAAGCAGCAACTGTGAACACGGTCGTGTGCATTTCAAAATGTTTGCCTAAACTGCATCCGTTTCTCAATAAATATGACCAGGACATTAAAATCATATCTTGGGCCAGGTTTTGCACATTGGCATTTTGCTAGAAAAACGTTGGATTGGTTGGCAACTAACAACACATCGGTTGTGCCAAAACATCTCAATCCACCCAATATCCCGCAAACTCGTCCAATTGAGAGAATATGGGAAATATTGTGATTGATGTACGTTAATGATTTGCGTCAGACGAACAGTTACAAGGACGGATTCTGTATTCTCTCAAAAATTAACAGAAACCTTTTCCAGTTCACGATGGTCGACGTATGTAAGGAGCTGAGGATAAATTGAAGATAAAGATCCGTTGGCAATATACAGTAATTGTATTCCGTCTGTGTACTAAAGTATGTACACCCATGTCCAAAATAATTGTCGCATATCTATAACTATCTTCTTGTAAGAATATAATTTTATAATGATTTTGCAGGGTACTTGTAATACTAATGATACTATGTGCAAGGGCGCCCATGTTGTGGTTTCCAAGGGGGGGCAAGAATAAACGACGTTTCAAATATAGTTTCAAATTTTGCTGTAACTACTGTAAAAATTCTACTGGGTTTTCGATATTCCCAAGTACAATTTCCTCTTAGGGGGGAGCAAGCGCTTCACCTTGCCCCCTTGATGGGCGCCCTTGACTATGTGTATAATCGGGAAGTGTATATTTGTGGTAAATTTCATAGGAAAAGAATTATAAATATGAAAATTAGAATGAGTAAAACAAAATGTTGCTAAATGGACAAGAAAGTTTTATTTTCATTTTATTGTTCTTATTTACTGCTCTTTTGACATGAGATTTTCCACATACATGTCCTTGCCGATTATACACATACTAACATTATAAGAAATAGCGGGCGAATTGGTAATCAAATTACATTCCTACAACATATTTATAGACATGCGACAATAATTTTGGACATGAGTGTACATGTTATAACAAACAAGCCGTAATTTCTTTCTTTTGCTTTCTTTGCTTGTATAATAATGGGTTTGCGATTTTGTGCTGCTATTTCTGATACATAACTTTGTATTGAACTTATTCGTGGATTGATATGAGGGCAGGAACAAGATTGAAACACTCCAATTGTACTTGCGTTGTCCGATGATATTTTACTGTATAACTTACGATATTTTTGATATGCATGTTCTCGGGCCCAACATCTTGAAGGATTTCACTGATGTCAGCGTCTCCAGAAAGTTCTGGATTTTTTGTATGACTTCACGCATTTAAGGGATATTCAAATCCTCGTGTACCAGGACAAATCTTGCTATCCTTTCCTGATTCTTACTCTTTCATTCTGGACTCGTTAGACTAGTGTTTGATAAAATGTAGTTTGTTCTGAAGTTGAGTATGCATATAGGTCTTGACTATGCATCATTGGATATAATTTCTGGTGCTGCATGTGAATTAGTCGAATCTCAGATAACAGTAGGTTGCTTGAAAACTTCGTGCATTTTGTGCAGTAGTAATACAGGTGTTACTCAAATTTTAACTTCTACGTGCCATCTTTTCAGAACTTATACAACTATGGGCCAGGTTATATTTTATAAGGTACAGGCCTCTAAGACGTCCAAACATACACGGAAATGTAGTATTGGCAGACACTATGTTCAAATCTGTCCAATAATAAACACCTAGAAATTTGACTCTAAGGCGAGGCTGCAATTATTTCCATCCAAAGTATAAAATGAAAATTAAATCTTTGAGTTTTACGTCCCACGGTTATGACAGCTGGGCTAAAGGAGACGGTGATGATGAAATAATGAATGAAATGGTGGAATGAAGAAAGTGGGAAGAAACGGGGGAACAGCGAGAAAACGCAAACACACGGTGTTTGTCCATCACAAAGTTCACTTGACGCGAGCTGCAATCGAACCAGAGACTCCAAGCTTCAGAGGTAAACCCTCTACCACTGGGCCACCGGGGCTCCTTCAAAGTTAAATTTCTAGTTTCCGAGAACCTTCATTGACTGCTTCTGAGGTTATGATATCAAGCCCTGCAGATTTCCTAAGATTGGTATCTGCTTGAAGTTCTTGCTTACTCCTCTTCAAGAAGAAACTAGTTTTAGATTAGGCCTACTGTGGTTGTGTTGCCTTGGGAAGAGGTGTATCCTTGTTGTCTTGTCCTCGTCGTAGAGCTCTCCGGTGTTCATGAATCGATCTTCAAGCATATTTTCTCAAATACTTCCGTTTTATCCTTTTGTGTCAAGAACAGCCCGTGCTTCCTGCAAATAGGCTGAGAGGCTGGAGTGGATGGTTTGCAAAGTTTCTTATAAGAGGACAGAATTCATTATTGGGCTTCGTAAACGTAGCAATTTGTCATCACAGACAGTTGTCTTAATTGACTGAATTCTCTTCTTTACTCGAATTGTCAGTTGATTATACACATTCTTCAGCTACAGGTGGCGGATGATCTGCTGTGATTGAAATTCCTAGTCTTAGGTTCAAAAACTAGTTTGTGCGATGGTTTTCCTATCTAATTGAACAGCTAATTAAAACGTGGTCATTTTGCAAGTTAGTAAGCACTCCGAATTTAACTTATGAATTCGTCAAAGAGATTTCTGATGTCTTTTACTGGGAGATTGGGATGAATGATGTCAGTAAGTATCGTTTTGATCCCAGTCTGTTGTTTCTAATTGCAGAATATTGCCTTCCAATGTGGTATGGAGATGACCCAGTATGACGTGATGATACGAAAGAAGTGCCGAAAGTTTTTAGGTATTCTGAAAAAATCCTTCCAATATATGTATTTCCAATTTGTGTTTCTGAAACTTTTTACAATTTCTCAAAATAGTCCCCACAAGCATCAATACACTTTTGCATTTCTAAAAACCACGATTCAAATATTTTCTAAAAATCGTTTCTTGGAATATCAGAAATTTGAATTGGAATTCATAATCATATGCTTTGATAGCCTTTTCACTTGTTTGAAACCTTCGTCTTCGAAGCTTTTTCTTCATTTTGAAAACACTATGCTATCGACTAGTGTTTTGTTTGGGGGTCGTAATTGTAAATCTGTTTCATCAGCTTTGCTGATATTATAAGTCTTTACTTTGTGATTGTGATAACCTTTTAAGCATATAGCGACACTACTTCACGTGGTCATCTTTTTGTTTACGCGTAAGCACATGCGGGGCCAGCGACTGCAAAGGTTGAAGTCGAGATTATCATTTATTATGAACTAGCCTGCAGTTGATCCAATCTTCAAAGTTGACGGAATTTCCTTGTATGTGATATGCTGATTCTCTTTCTGAAAATTTCTTACTGCTGTAAATTTTTAACCGTAACTGCAGTGGTAGACCTCCCCGAACAAGGCTCACTTTTCAGGCATTGTCGACCACAAACCAATTAAAAGCGATCGTACGTAAAGGAGAAGAGTCTCCGAAACACTATTTCAAACGTCCATGACACTTCTCTTGCATTCTAACCGTTCGTAAAATCGCAAAAAAATATTAGATGAAAATCTCGCCGCTCCAGCTCCACTGTTGCCGACTGACAGAGTCAATCTAACTTATACTTCCAACCTTCTAATTCTCAAACGAACAAACTTGCAGCCGTACAGTTATACTTTTCACCACTGGAGTGTATACGATTCAAATGTGATACGTTTCAGCATGGCAACTCTATTCGAATTTTAGTATCTATGAAGTTTCAGCATGGCCCTCATATGAGTTCAACGTTAATACTGATGTAGGTGGTTCTATTATATTAATATGAAAGAATAGTATATCCCGCCGTGGAAAAGTTAATTATTTTTTTAAGAATGTTGGTGGTATCTGTTGTATGGGAGAATGAGCTGTTCATTTATGCTTTGTCGGAGACTCTAGTTTTCCAGTAAGTATGTTCGAGATTGAAGTCATCATCGATTGTCCAAGATTTCTAATTTCTCTTAGATCTTCTAGATGGAAGTACATCTGGTTATTTGTAGACTACGTAGATATTAATTGATTATTATTTATCAGAAAAATGATGTTAGTGGCTTAAATAAATCGAAGTTCAGGTAACTGCAGCTGAGCGTACTATATGATGTTTGGTGAATATCACCGTGTCTCTTTCAGATCTGGTTGGTCCGTGCGAACGATGTTGTCATATCTGATGTTAAGTCCGGATGCAGTACAAGTGCCGCTCGTTTACTGGAGCTATAATTACACTTTTCTGTGAGGAAGTACACAAAATATGAATTTCTGATTGGAAATCCAGTCTGCATTCCAATAGCATTTCCTTAGACTGTGACATGGTCCTGTAAATAGTTCCATCATAGAAGGTACTGTCCATGGTGTCCAAAAAAGAAAAAAATACTGAACTTCGAGTTGTAATATATTTTCGTATATGGAGTTTGTTGAGTCTGACCGAATCTAACAATTAATTTCAAATCACTCTTTTATCCTCTGTTCAAATTTTCATATTGCTTAGTGTCAGATTATAAATCCAAACCAGAGAATAGTAATCCGGTTGAGCAGTTATTGGCAATTTACTCTGTTATGAAGGGCATCTGATTTAATACCAGTTTACATAAATTGTGAGGTGGATTCTTGGAGTTCTTAAAAGAATTTAGTCGGTTCAGACTACCTATCAACTGGACAGCCAAGATACGATATAGAAAGCAAATTACGCTCGAGAAATTTGTAAAGTCATATAAATTAATCCAGACTACTTACAGAGGTGAGTTTTGTGTCATTTTATAGCAAACTAGATCAAGGATTTTTACCTGAGAACATCAATATTACTTCCATTTGGTTACTTGGCAGACAGCCCATCTGAAGTAGATTCTGGTCAAACCAGCAGTAGCATGTCAGACATAACTCTCTCAATTGCGCTCTGAGTTCTGCAAGAGAATACAGTAAGGATGATTTATTATTCTTGATGACTCACAAAAAAATCGAGAGGTGAACAAAGTGCTATGCAATCGATCCACCTCGGTCTAAGAATTTACGTTAAATGTAGTTATTAAGAATATTATTGATCTCAGTGATGAGGTGAGGTGGTACGCCACTTTCCAGGAAATGTATCCAACGTTATTATAGTCCTCATCAAAATACATCGGATTAAAAAGTTCATCAATATCTAGGTTCACTATTCCTTTGAAGTGTTGTCTGTAAATTTTGATGTAGTGTCTGTAAACGTAAATTACTGTAAATTTGGCTCTTGATCAATACACGGAAGTTGTTAATTTTGGGGCTATCACGAACATGTTCCAAGGATTGTCGTAAATTTTCACTACCTCAAATCAGATGGTTGTGTATAGTTTCTCTACCACTTAAATGGAAAGTCGATTCATCAGTGAAGATTATTCTTCCAATGAAATATTTCTGTTTGTCGAATCGATGTAACATTTCTGCACTAAAGTGACAAAATAATCCTGTCGGTGACGTTTAGTTCTTTCATCACTGTTAATACGTACGGTTTGAAATGTAAACATTTTATCAACACATGTCAAATAGTCACATCTATGACAGTCATTATGAACCATTACTGTATGTAACTATAAAACTGTAACACTGATATTAGGACCGAATATGTGTCAATTATTTCATTTAACAAAAAAAAATAATTATTGGTGTTACTAAGGGATTAGCCGGACGTACACACCCGAGTAAAATGTATTTTTTTTCTTTCTTCAGTTGTCATATATTTTAAAACGTTGTTACTAGTAGGTCTTCAATTCACTGAAATAGCAATTTAACTGATTTTCAATACACTTCAAACACAAGAACGTACGCACGCAAGAACGATATAGTGACAGGATGAGTGGGCTTTAAATACCTTTGTGCATATCCATTATTTTTTACCTGAAATTACCTTTTATCTTTGTGAAAGCCCATATCAAAAGTTTTGCTTAATGTATGTACTTCAGAGCACGACCATATGACAAGTTCTGTTTTAATTATTATCTTTGTGTGTATCCATATAACATGTTCTGGCTACGCTCATGCCAAAATTGACAGTGTGTGATGAAAAGTCAGTTTGTTAGTGAGTGTAATATTGCCATGAACATTAATTATATTCAGAACGTTTGTTTTTGTACGAAAATCTAAAATGCCATTACTTACGGCTAAAAACAAACCAAAACTTCTGTTTTGTAATTTCTAAACGTATTAAAGGAAACGAAAAATGAAGCTAAAGGTACGATATATATATATATGTATATATGTTTGAACAAAGGATTTAAAAGGAGAAACAAAATGTATAGGTGTGTGTATATATAAATTGAATCAAATAGGTTTTACAGTAGAAAACTATTTGTACTTCGAAAATTACAACAAACTACCCATGCAATAGAATAAAGTTGCACTTTGATAGCAGGTAATTTCTCAAGGGACGCCACAGCGTTTGGTGGTGCTCGGGGGCGGGAAAATGCGAGTTCAAATAACCAGCCAATTTCATTCTCTGTTCCTCATCTCTCTCTTTCTCTTTGTGTTTCTATGCTTTTCTGACTCTGGGCTGACCTCTTTCTCTGTCTCTATTTAAGGAAATGAACGACGAGATCGAGAGGGAAAGAAGGAGGTCAAAGCATAAACAAGTCTCAGTCGAGGACTTATCAAACATCGGACTGTTTCTCCCAAGTTCCCAGGGGGCAAACATTCAACATGGCCACCGCCTGAGCAAGAAAGAGAGAATCAGAGAAAGGAGATCGTTTTCTCTATAACAAGAGCCCCGACTAAATTTAGGCATTGTTACTGTCCTCTACATCTGTGTTTGAAAGCGTATGTATGTTTCTATGTGTATGTATGTATGTGTGTGTGTGTGTGATATAGATATGTACAAGTACAGCTCAGAAAAACCTTTGTTTGGTTATCTGAGGTTTGACAGCGTCTCTTTTAACAGGAAAGCAAAACGGTTTGCAAAACTGTTTTGCTGAAACAATTGACTTTGCACAAAACAGGAGTAAAATCTTCGTCAGTGTAACAGAACCTTCAATTTCATCTTCGAACACCAATGGAACTAAGAGAGTTCGCTTTAATGGTATTGTCCTTCAGTAAATATAAATACTCTTAGTAGAAGTATAAGAAAGTTTATCTCAAGTTTATTTTCTCCAGAAAGTTCACAAAATATGATATGCACCAAGCGGAACTTTAATAGATTTTAACTAAACTTGTGATCTTTATTTCGTCTTTCAGAGTTTGAAAGAACTTTGAAGAAATGTTAGAAAATCCTGAACATCATCATCAACAAGTTGAAAACTAAAATTTGACTCGATTTACGTTGAAACAACTAAGTACTTGGAAGTAAAAATTTTAAAAAAAAATATTTAGATAATCAGTCTTATACTGGATATACAAGTTTATGTTGACACCCAAATGTACCTATTTTTCCCGGAGTAAAAAAGTAAGCAATTTTAATGTCATTTATGGTATAGTTTCTACTATGCACTAAATGCCAACATCAAAATTGCGTATGTTGCTGATCCAGAGAAAATAGGCATTTTTGGGTATCAACGTAGACATATAAAACAAAATGTTCTAGAATATGTAGTACTATTTGCGAGGTATTGCTCATAAAAAGTTCCATTTCAGTTCCTCTGTACATGAGGGTTACTTGACTTTCGACATGCCTTGTACTTTAGCTTAAAGTACAGCCGTCATACTCATAACGTTGAAACTTAAAATAAAGACTTCAATTTTACATCTTTAAAATGTTGAAATTGTCTTAATGCACTATTTGTCATCACTGTTAGAGTAATGTATCTTCATTTCGTTCGTTAATGCTTATTAATATGTATATGATACATTAACACTTATGCAAACATCACTACACAAGTTCTTCCTATTTCTTTACATGAGTATACTGCTTGAAGTTCAAATATAAAAATTGATATTAAGTCGTCTTCAATTTCTACTCACTCTACCCATTTGATAATCCTTAAAACGTCCTGACAGTTTGCAAAGAACAATCTTCGAATGCTTGCATAATTTTATTTATTTATTTGTTGGTAAATGTATGTATATTCTAATTAATGATTTTGTAGAATAAATTTAAACAAATATAATGAGTACAGGGGAGAAAGGAGGTAAGTCAGATTATTGCAATTTTACACAATTGCCTCGTTTTCCACTGACTTATCTACTTCTTCTACTGTAGGCGAAATCTTTAGCATTAAATTTTTTAGTGACTTACCTTCTTCTTACTATAGTCCATACAAACTACACCTTTCAGGCTACATAATTCTGCTGTTAACTCATTTTCGACCATTTCTTGACTTATCTTCTTTCCCTCCTGCAAACTTCATATTTGAATACAGTTTAAATTAACTAAGTATTCTGTAAATTGGTCATAACAGTTAAGAATTTCACGTAATGTTAAATGTTTTTTAACTTGTACATCAAATATTTTGCACCTAATATGTAGCGTTTACTTCCTTCTCTCGGTTAATCGTGTACATTTTCCCCAAGAAATGTGTACATTTTTTAAAAAAAATTCATTAATTTCAGTATATCATCATCGTTTTGCAAGTGTCATCTTCTTCAGCCTACGGAGAGTAAATAAGGAATGTAAAGCCAAAGGTTTTATTTCCAATTCATTTTCTTCTTCATAGCTAACACATAAAAAGAGATCAATATTAATATCAAAGCAGGTTTCTTCCTCTCTGAGACAAAATGCTGACATCACCCCTTTTCTTTATACCCAGACATTGTAGAAGTAGAGCTTTATGGGACCTTGCAGACGAAAATAGTGGGGAGAATCAATAACTTTGATTGCTTATTGTCAGTGGAATCCATGGTCATAAAACTGTCCCTGGTCACAGGTAAAATAACTCTTGCATTTTACGGTTCACATATTCATTTTTTTTTACTACTACTACTGGACTTCATATCAAAACTAAGATTTTGCATTTCCTGCATTTCCTGCATCAGTTCTCATAATACTGGTGAACCTTCACTTTCTTTACTCCCTCTCTAAAGCAAATAAACAATAGAGTCGTTCAATTTCCTAATTCTGTCTATGAATCTTTCAATGTCATAAAGAAACAATCTTTTTGTAAAGAAGTTCAAAAGTTCATTCTATCTAGATCAGAGTGTAGCCTATGTATTTATTTCAAAACTAGGTGTCCTCAAATAATTTTCTTACGAATGCAGGGTACAAGCGCTCTTCTTGTAAAACTAATTTTACACATGGATTTCATAACTAGATCCTTTTCTTTTATATTTAATACTGACCAAATTCAAAACTAGACATTCACCTATAAGTTTAATGCGGACTAAATTCAAAACTAGATATTCTCCTATAAATTTAATTCTGACCAAATTCAAAACATCCTCTCCTATAAGTTTAATGTTGACTAAATTCAAAACTATATCCACTCTTATAAGTTTGATGCTGACTAAATTCAAAACTATATTTTCTACTATAAGTTTGATGCTTACCAGATTCAAAAATATATCCTCTCCTATAAGTTTTATGATTATTAATCCGGGAACGGTCGAGTGTTGATTTGTGACGCGAGCGGTCGACAGGTGAGCGCTCCGCTCACTTACAATATAATCGTTTCTATGGCCGTAGATTAATTTTGAACACATTTCTATATGTTGACATTTTGTGATTTATTATTATTATTATTATTATTATTATTATTATTATTATTATTATTATTATTATTATTATTATTGTCATCGCAAGTAAAATTATAATGCGTTTATATAAAACTATTTCTTATTCTAATTATATCTATTTTTACTATCAAAGTTTTTTTTATGAAATCAATTTCTGTTATTCCACAAACAATACAATTATTTGATTATCATTATCACATAAAATTAAACTTTTATTATCATTATCACATAAGGATTACATTTTCTAAAGAAAGTATTTACATACTGAGAGCGAGTTTTCAGTATATGCTCTTCATATGTTCATACTATTCATATTTTGAGTTGGAAATTTCTAATGAAATTAAATATATAAATATCTTAGTGTAAACACTTTACTTATGTCTCTTGATACATACAGTAGGAATTTCAATAAGACACTTCTACTCATGTCTCTCATCACTGTCTTGTTGTCACGCATTACACTTCCAGCAGATGCTGACAGTGTGTTTCTCACAGATTGGCACTTCACAGGTAGCATACGTACAGCTTTTTTTCTATTTTTCGCAAGCCATAGCTGAATCTGCTCCTTCTTGTTGTCCATGATCTCGGAAAAATCACTCACGCCGTCGGTCGACAGGTGAGCGTGGCGCTCACAAATTACGCATAGTCACATTTATGAAGCTTGTGCTACTCCAACAGAAAAGAATAAAAAGGTTACCCTTGATTCTCACACACAAGACACATCAAGATACAGCTAGACGAAGTCTTAGGTCTGTGACCCCACTAGGACGGCTTTGAATCGAAAACATAAACCAGAGTGAGCGCTGCGCTCACCTGTCGACCTTTTCCGGGTTAAATCGAATACTATATTCTCTCCTATAAGTTTGGTGTTGATCAAACTCAAAACTAGTTTCTTTTCTTTAAGCTTGATGCTGATCAATTTCAAAACTATATTCCATCCTATAATTTTGATGCTGACCAAACTCAAAACTAGTTTCTCTTCTTTAAGTTTAATCCTGACCAAACTCAAAACTACATCTACTATAAGTTTGATGCTGATAGAATTAAAAACTGGATTCTCTCGTATAAGATTGATAATAATGAAATTCAAAATTTTCAATTTTATACAAAACTACGTATACGCGCAAGGTATGACAGGTGCATGATCATATAAGTTTTAATAAGAGTATCAGATTGTAATCTCAAGCAGTGAGAGATAAACATTTCGAAAGGCTTAATCTCTAGTTACGTATTATTTAATGTTTCGTGCTGTTTCGATCTAAGCTTTGAAACATATATTACTTTTTAATCTTTTCTGTTAGTTTCATAGTTAAGCTGTCAATCAAGGATTACTTTCAAATATTTATACTAGTGTTTGGACTATCTGCCCCATTAACCTTAATATTCACACAAGACATATTGTATTATAGCATCATTAAAGGCATCGTGTTTTATGTCTTTTCTACAACGAACTAATATTACCAATATTAAATATCGCACCAAATACTTAATTTCGTGATCACAATGATCAGCTTTCTACCAAACTTGAATTTTGCGACGTATTATCTTAAACGTGATAAAAACAGGCAAATTTCAAAGGCAGTCAATGGGTTCCACACAACAAGAATTTGGTTTTTCTGACCCAAATGTAACAGCAGATGACACACTGAAACGGAACTTGAGCATATGAAGCAAACATTACATTTTACCTTTATGATGTCATGTATATTTACATTTATTGAGATTAATTTCGGTGTCTAACCTTGTAGTTTTCAGGTAACTAAAAGTTTTACAATGCACATTTTGTTTTTTGTTTAAAATGCTTTCGTGTATGTTGTGGTGTTATTCGACGTCTCTTATACGTTATGTTTTGAGTATTTAGTAGTATTTCATCCATTCACGTGGCCCTATTTTCTCATAGATAAATATTTAATTTAATTACTTATGATAAACACCTGCCCATATTACATATATTTTGAGAATGTGGGGAATGGTAGTAAGGTTAATATTTTTAGTTTGCTCGGAACTATTCAAATATTTTAGAAAGCAAACTTTATGAAACTATATAGACAAGGTATCAATCAACATTCCTGTAATGTTTGTTCTCAAATAATATATTTCAGTATACGTGACAAATTTTTAGCATTTTGTATTTTCTACCCATATTACAAAAAAAATTACATTTTATTATTAGAACTGTAGTAAATGCCGTAATTACTTTGTAACTTCACCTTCTACTGAGCGTAACGACACTAGCAAAACATCGTTTTCTACAATATCTAGTAGAACGTTTTCACATTTTGAAATTTGACGTTTTCTCGATAGATTATTTACTTTCTTTCATTGATTCGTTCATTTTGTTTTATTTTCGTTTCCTTCTTCCCAATACCAGAGCGTAAACAGTATCACTTTGTGTTTAAGTTTTGATATTCACACATGTTGAAATTATTATACAAATTACACACTTACTGGCTTGCACTGTTCCAATAACAAAGTAAATATACTTCGAGTGGAGATTTAACAATTAACAGTAATTTCACGATTATGAATTACTCATTATGTCTACTACCTCAATCTAGAGAATTTTATCCGTGTGAATTATTAAGTACATGAAAAATTCTATATATGTAGTCATTCCAAACAATTACCGAAATTCGGTTTATCCTTCCGTCAGGCAGCATTGAACAATATGGAGAACGAAACTGTAAAAATATGAGAAAAACTAAATATTAAGCTTGAATGTGTGGATGTCATATAAGGTTGCTACGTTTATGTAAAGTGATAAAATAAAATTTACTTCTTTTCCTTTAAAAGATAAAAGGGAAATTGTGTGTTAAATTTATGTACATTCTAACTAACATATTAAATATCTTTCTCCTTTGATTCCTATTACGTGAATACTAAAATAAAGGCAGTTACCTGACAGTGATCGCAAAATATTTTGGAAATCACTAACTTTCACTGAGATATAACTTCCTAGTTCAACTACGCGACATTTTTAAAAAACAATAATTTCCTTACTATGAAATTCCATTATTCAGCATTTACGTGAACGCTTCGGCGAGAAATTACATCATATTTTTCTCGTTCCTTACAGGTCTCAGAGATAAATAAAAGAAAAAAAGGTAAGCAAAGAGTTTCGGAACTGGTCAATATCTTTCTCAAGTGGAAGTACGTACATTCTTTTTTTCTGTTAGATTTCAAGAATCATTTCCGTCTCGAACGAAACGTGGATGAAAGAAAACGAGTTGTCTGGATAGTGATTCTGGTTTTGGCAGGCGGTCTGTCAGGCACAATCAGAAATCCTGAAAGAAAGAAGGTACGATGTCAGTACGCTACAGGAACTTTAGATAAAAGGTGAAACTTCAATTTGGATAAATACAGACTTAGAAAAATCCTTTCTTTATACTTCTCTAAGTTTACGCCAGTGCACTCACAGAAAAAGTCTCTGAGTACCTAGAAAGTCGAAAAGTCATAATGATTCTTTCTCCTTTAAATAAAGCTTCTTAACTCACATAAACTCTGAATAAATTCTAGGATATATACTTTAAGTAAATATCATATTAGCATATAACAAAATAAACTACATTGCGGCTTATCCCTGAAGAAATATCCTTCTGCAACCTTTAGGATCATAATGTCTTTCGATGTATCGAGTGATATAGCAAAATATTCTTTCCTATATAGAATAGGTAACTATTCCGATAATGTAGGCCGATCTACAAAATTTTTCAGTCTCTGCATTTTCCAATAATAGCAGTTTAATTAAAGTTAGACCAAAAATTATTTAGTGAAAAATGAAGTTTTGTACACCATGTTAAAAATTGTATTTCTGCCTTTCATTTGCAGTATGTAATCGAGACAGCTAATTAATCAATCTCATATGAGGTGAAGAGTTTCTAACTTCACTGGTGATCGTGCTTTATAGGCCCACAGTAAGCGATAATGGTTGCACGAACCATAATATTTGACAAACTAATTTCTCCAGTATTTGGTGGTCAAACTGAAGCTCTAAATTTCTGTGTTACTTGTAGTTTTTCATTGTTATTTGCATGAAGAGTAGCACCATTTGTAACCGGTATAGAGAAGGTCGTTTCAATTTTATGGTAATAAATTCAAACGCAATGTAGCAGCATGCATGAATAATTGAACATGTCCGTAAAGTTATTGTGGCCAGTTCGAAAGTGTTGTCTGTTGACTTGGAACGAACATGACTGTTGTGCGCATGATGGCCATATATCTCCAAAAATAACGGGCTTTGAGAAGGGTTACATTTATATCATTTCCAACAATGGTTATAATTATAGCCAAATAAGTAAAAAGTGCATGACAAAATGGTTTCCTTACATCGAAGCTGTGTTGAATTGAGACAAAACTGGCATCTCTGCTGTAGTTGAACCCTCCAATATTGGACATCATAATATACTTGTCAAAGTTATGCTGAGCCCTATTCAAGTTTTCTCACATTTTTTTTTTCTGAAGACCTTTGATCAAATGAAACAAGTTTGACACCTCTGGTATGAGCAGTTGCTAACAGAGGGTTATATTGTTGGAGTGGTATGTGGCGGCATGTATACTGGTGCATTGTGAAACGATTCCTGTCTTTGTAGGAATAAAGATTGAACCATGACATTCACATCCCAAGTCCGTCGGATCGGAGAGCTCTCATGCAGCTCTCAGTGCAGAGGAATGTACCGGATGAGGTGTTCTGTACGGTGCAGGACATCTATGGAGATACATGTGTATTGAAAATTGGGCACAAATGTTTCGCACAGGTCAAGCAACAAGTGATCTTCCTTGTCACTGTCGGAAGCGTGTTGTTTGCCACGGTTACTCTCCTACGCAGTGTTTCTTCCAGACACGTTTTTGGGGGCACTGGCCCCCGGAGCTATGAGAGTGCCCCACCGGAGGAGGCCAAAATAATACCAGTGGTGCCCACCTCCCTCATGTCCATGACGCACCCCTCCCCTCAATTGCCTATCCGTAGGTGTTCTTCCATGAAAAAAAATCTTTTCGATTAATTTTTACACCCTCTCAAACATATTAATATAGATTTTTAACCCCCCCAAATATTTCAATGACGCAGTTTGCGTCATAGCCCCCCCTTGTGGGCAACCCTGATAATACGGCTATAATATGATAATAAATAGAGTAGTGCAGTATGAAAATTATACGTGCCCCTCCAAATACTAATTATGCCCCGGATCATTTTTCCAAAAGAAACAATGCTACTATGATCCCCAAATGATGCTATTGTTAGATATGTGTATACCGATATGTGTATTGTTAGATATGTGGGATAGACGACTGCAAACCAGGGGTGTCGTTCTGGAAGCGTAAAGGGTCAATTATCCCTCCTAAGTTTAAGAAACAATGTTTGTTTTTTTAACGAATTATAGGTAATGATTTAGAATGGGGGTCCAAAGATTTTTAAAATTTAGAGAATAAATATGACTATATAATGTTGATGTTGACTATATAGTGTGTAAGTAATAAAAATACGTGAATTTACCTGTGGGATGCATAGTGACAGCTGATTTGCCTTCTCCTTACGAGCGCACTCCCAAACTGCCGTGTGAAGCCTCAGTGCACTCCTGCCATGAGTGATTTAGATATGCGTAGCACTCTCGCTTTGAATGTCCACCTAGCACAAGTTGGTTACTATTTTCTACTATAATTTTTATGGCATACGCACAAACACATTTATACCCATAACCCACAAGCCCTCCTAAAGTGAATGTGCATCGAGAAAGGCAACTCCACCTATAAGAAATGAATTTTCAAGGTACAAGGAATAAATTTAATGAAAAAAGTAATTATGACATGAATGTATGTATGGATTCCCATTCTAAATCGGCATCGAGTTGTATACAAATATACTAATAGAAAATTGAAACTCGTGTCGGTGAACACCTTGTCCTCCTTCTGCCTGGTAGAAGTGACGTTGGTGCTCCAGGTCGAGACTTCCTTTCAAGCAGCAATAGCTTCGTGATTAGTAAAAAAATAGTGATTTTTGGGTCTAGGTCAAAACCCCCACAGCCAAAACCCCCACACTCAAGAAATGTCAAAACACCCACACAAACGGTCATAACCCCCACACAAATGGACAAATCTCCCAAACGCACGAACGGTCAAAACCCCCACAGCCAAAACCCCCACACTCAAGAAATGTCAAAACGCCCACACGATCGGTCATAGCCCCCACACAAATGGACAAATCTCCCAAACGCACGAACGGTCAAAACCCCCACAGCCAAAACCCCCACACTCAAGAAATGTCAAAACGCCCACACAATCGGTCATAACCCCCACACAAATGGACAAAACAGCCACACATAGCAACGGTCCTAATCCCCACATAAATGGACAAAACTCCCACAAAATCGGACAAATCCCCCACACTCTGAAGTAATCGTCATTTCACGTCTTTGTTGCGGCTCTTTATGACGCCCAAGAAGAATAGTTGCAACATCAGTTTAAGTGGAATAAAAAATGTTATTAAAAAGTACAAGGGCAATACATGAGTATGGGGGTTTTGTCAATTTGTGTGGCAGTTGTGACTATTTCTGCATGTGGGAGTTTTGTCCATTTGTGTGGGGGTTTTGTCCATTTATGTGGGGATTGTGACCGTTGCTATGTGTGGCTGTTTTGTCCATTTGTGTGGGAGTTATGACCGTTGGAGGTTATGACCGACTACCAGTGTGGGGGTTTTGGCTGTGGGGGTTATGACCGTTCGTGTATTTGGGAGATTTGTCCATTTGTGTGTGGGTTATGACCGATCGTGTGGGCGTTTTGACATTTGTTGAGTGTGGGGGTTTTGGCTGTGGGGGTTTTGACCGTTCGTGCGTTTGGGAGATTTGTCCATTTGTGTGGGGGTTATGACCGTTTGTGAGGGCGTTTTGACATTTCTTGAGTGTGGGGGTTTTGGCTGTGGGGGTTTTGACCGGTTCCCTGATTTTTTTATATTTGATCCAAGAGTCTGAAACATTAAGTACATTCATATGCCTACGATACTAAAGTCTTTGTTCAACATAGATGTCACAACAACTAATTTCTCCAAAAAAGCCTTTACTGCTCACATCGTAGACTTCTCTTCATAACTTTAGTGACGTCTTTTAAAAAAACACGTTTGGAACCAAGAACCAGCATTAGGAATAAAGCCTTGACGATAAATTTCTCATCTTTGTTGGTTTAACTAAGAGATTCATTGTGGAAGGTATTTTAAATGTTTGAATTTAAATGGCGAGGTAAGAATTTTGCCATAGGAATATATAATATATATCCGTCGCGTGTTAAGAATCACCCATTTCATTGGATTATTTATGTTATATGTACTACATGCTTTCTTCGGTATAAGGCGAATCGTAATCTTTTTAATACATTATTCACTTCAGATTAATATTGCAGAGACGACCGGTAGCGTCCTTTGAGATTTTGCCAGGAGGAACAAGATTTTCCAGAGACTTAAGAGTTTCACGTGTTATAGTAGTATATAAGTACACACTTAATTAAAAAGCATATGATCTCCAACTCAGGAGAAGAGTAACTACCCCCCCCCCTGCACTATCCAAACAACGCTCTAGAGACAACCCTCTTTCACTATTTGTTTCTGGATTTGGAAACCTATGATGGACAAGGAATTTTAATGTATTAATCCTGAGTGAAAAGTGGACCTCCCTTGTGGCTATGTGGATAGCATACGCACCTTTGATGTGGGAGACCAGACACGAATTCATGTAGTTAGAATCTCACGTTAAGCTATAGGTACTGCTGTGGCCCTAAAATCTTCACAGAGTATGTGCTGTTTTTGAACAAATAGTGGCTCAGTGATAGAATACTCAGCTCTAATGTCAAGTGCCGATTCAAACGGACATACGCTTATGGTTGAAACGTGTTTGTGGGTTTTCTCAAAGGGTTTCCCATTTCATCCCATTACATTGATTATGCTTATTGTTTCCTTATCATAGCGGTGGCTCAGTGGTAGAGCGTTTACCTCCGGTGCTTGGGGTCCCTGGTTCGATCCCAGCTCACGCCGTGTGGACTTTGTGGTGGACAAACATCATGCTCGTGGTTTTCTCGGGGTTCTCCCGTTTCCTCCCACTTTCTTCATTGCACCATTTCACTCATTTCTCATCAGCATCGTCCCCTTTAGCCTAACAGGCATAATCATGGGATGTTAAACTTAAAGATTTCATTTTTTCTTCCCTTATCATTAATGTGTTCATTATCAGCCTGCTTTAACTACAGGCGATAAAAACGCGACTTAAGTTATATTTTTTGTAGCTTACTGTTCCACCTTTATTTACAAAGGTTAAGGAAGGAATCATGATAATAATGCAAGAGTCTGTAGAATGACGAAAGTGGGAGGAAACGGGAGATTTCCGAGAAAACCCACGCACATGGTGTTTGCCAACCACAAAGCTCACTGGGAGAAAGCTGGTATCAAATCTGGGGCGCCACACACAAGAAGTGAGCGCTCTACCACTGAGCCAACGTGGAGGGAATTAAGAAAATAATTAAATTTGATGAAATATAAATAAAACTTTATTTAATACCAGCATCGATTACCCGCTTCGTTGCGTAAACTAAAAATTTAAAGTGCACAACTCCTTGTCTTATCTGTATGGCACCCGTGAAATATGCTGCTTTTGTTCCTTGTGGCCTGTATTTAAACGACACCGGAAGTATAGCTGTTCGTCTCAGTGACCCTGAAAACTATGGATTCTGCACTAATATCGGTCATTTTCGATGTTTTTATATACCCTACTCCCCTCATATACCCTCCTGCCCCGCACTTCCCGTGTCACTGTTGATCTCAGCGATCACAAAAACTATGGATTCGACACTCATTTGATCACTTTCGATCACTTTTATATATCCTCTCCTCTCCCAGGCCCTGAATTTAGATTTAAACAGCATCTGAATTATCACTGTTCATCTCAGTAACCTCGAAAACTATTTTCGGTCATTTTTTTTAATCATTTATCATTTTTGTCTCTCTCCCTCTCCACCCCTATGTTGCTCCGTCAAAGTGATATGATAACAAGAATTTTAGGAATGAACCAAAAATGAATCAAAAGATTGCGATCTTCCACAAGAATTTTAGAAATTATCCAAAAAATGAATCAAAGGATTGAGATCTTCGACAAGAATTTTAGAAATTATCCAAAAAATGAATCAAAGGATTGAGATCTTCGACAAGAATTTTAGAAATTATCCAAAAAATGAATCAAAGGATTGAGATCTTCGACAAGAATTTTAGAAATTATCCAAAAAATGAATCAAAGGATTGAGATCTTCGACAAGAATTTTAGAAATGAGCAAAAAATGCATCAAAGGATTGCGATGTTGGCCAATAATTAGTTTTTTGGTCAGAGTCCACAAAATTTTTGAACGGCCCCTAAATCAAGTTTTCGTATCTTTTACGGAATAAGCACATCATAGTAAGTGAATTGTTAGTTTTGGTTTGGATACACTATATGTAGTTCTCAAAATATGGGGCGTACAAGAAAATATTTGAATGGATGAAATATATCGAATTGTTTTGGATCAGAGGCCACACAATTTTTGAATGGCTTTTAAATAGAGTTTTCAGATTTTTTACGGAATAAGCACATCATACTGAGTAAATTGTTAGTTTTGGTTTGGCTACACTAAATGTAGGCCTAGGTCTCAAAATATGGGGCGTACAAAACATATTTGATTGTATGAAGTATATTGAATTTTTCGATCGGGAGCCACACTTTTGAACGGCGCCTAAATCGAATTTTCGTATTTTTACACTATAAGCACATCATACTGAGTAAATTGTTTGTTTTGGTTTGGCTACGCTATATATAGTTCTCGTGATATAAGGTCTACAAGACAATTTTTGCCTGATATATATTGAATCTTTTGATCCAATTGATTCAAAAACCATCCCAGGTCTGAACCTCATCTATGTTGAAAATTTGATAGTGATCGGTCGGGTGGTTTAAGAGTGACGAAGTCACAAAGACGATCACGTTCATTTTTATTATATATATTAGTGTGGGCCGAATTTCAACTAGTTTCGAAAATCTGTTCGGCAGTTTACTTAACATTTAGATTACTTACTTCTAGGTGTAGTAAGTGACGAGTAGGGAGAGCAATTCCATCGAAGTATCAAGAATATGGAGTGACGGTACTAGATAAGATCGAATGTTCAATATGCTAGCAGATTACTGTTGAGTGCTGCAGAGAGATCTTTCACAATCAAACGGAGTTTTCACGCAAAAAGGCATCATGAGGACTGTAAACATATTTGATTGAGTTTTATTTGAAAACTGAAAGAAAACTGTAAACTTTTCATAAAGTATATTCATAAAGTAAGATTGTGAAAGCTGTTTTTCCTTGCAGCTATGACTCTTTTATAGAGTATTCTTGCGTGATAAAGAAATATGAACACTATTTTTGGAATTAGCGCACCACAATACATAAAGATCAACAATTACATTTTAAACACTTTTTAGTGAACTTAATCTTAGAGGCTAGTGTTAGTGATAGGCTACTGAGTCAAACGTGAGATAAAGTGTCATATCGGAAATCTACCCAGGAAATTAGGTGATGAATTTGACCATCCTGATGTACTAGTTGTAGCGCGCAAGTAGTCCCGAGTTCGAGTGCTGGTGAGAGAGTATTGAATCACATCACGTTGGTTCGGATTCAGCTTAAAATGTATATCCATACCTCATATATCGCACTAAAAACGGACGCTAATTTTCAACAAGTAAACAAACTGAGCTAAAATTTGATAACAGAAAATTGGTGCTGCGTAGTAGTACTATGCAACAGTTCTACCTTTCTATTCGAAGCAATACTTAATTTAGCCTTTAGCATTGTAATATTCTCGCTGAAATAATTGATATTACCTTACTGTTCTTCAACTAATGCTGCATTTTCTTGCTTTTCCTCTATGTTCCTCTCCAATCGTTGTAGTAAATGTGTTTACGTTCAATTTTTATATGGAAGTGTTTAGTCTTCTGTGAATTGCTTTCTCCATTGTATAATGCCGTTGCTCGTTGCTGCAATCACTGTCTTAACATTTTCATAAAAGCAAGTTACTCTCTAGCAAGAAAAAAATAAAAAGCCCCCATTTTCTGTGAGTTTCCTAAACCCACTTTCTAGAATGCTTCTTTTACTCTTCTCTTTCTTCAACCCACCATTTGAACAATTTTACAAGGCTATTTGGATCCTTAAAGAAGGGTTTTGAGCTCCTTCCGCTGATATCGTTAAAAGAAGCAATCGTGGGCTGTTTGAAGGAGCTGTGAGGGTGAACCAGTCTGGGTTTAAGCACCCTCTTGTGGCTATTCTTTGGTGAAGAGGCGTTTTTTTTTTCTGACCGCTTCTCGAAAGTTACATCAAAATGTTAACTATAACGATAACCCTTCTTGTAAAAGAGAAAAATGGAATACGTCATTTCCTAATTGAACTTTGTTGATAAACTTTTATGTGAAGTACGTAGTCAAGTAGTTTTGTTTCTTTTTTTAAAAAAATGTAATTAGGCATTTTAAAAGATTTAAGCGGCAGTATATTAGTAATATTTAAATCAATAACTGAACCAAATGAAAATAGCACTGCAGTAATTTGAGAAAAAAAACTATTAAAAATATACTGAAGACAATACTGACAATAAAGACGTTTTTTGTGGAGAAAATGAAGAATGTATCGTGTTATTTATAGGAAATTTATAATCATTGTCGCTGCTAGTCGGGAATACTAATGTATTCTCCCTTTAAGGAATGAAAAATAACGTTATTGGTCGGAAATACTAACGTGCCCTTCAATTTGAGGGTCGAAAAATAACATTACTGGTCGCCTACTTTAAGGGACGAAGAATAATCGTGGGTCGTGGGTTTATAAATTAAATTTAGCATAAGGCTGAAAGTAATGTGTCAAATTTAAAAGTTTATTTCAATTTGTACAAACCTATTCTTTGCTTAACTATGCTGATATTTAGAGGAAGTTCGGGTAATATGCAATACCTCATTATCTCACCTGTGATGTGTTGCTTCCAAGCGGAGAGGAAAGAAACTACTACCTCACGTTCCCATGATGCTCTACAGTCAGTCCCCTTGTGATTGTGACATTCATTGTGTTGGTAGACGTGAAAATCTGATTTCTTATTCCTGAAAGCTTTTACAGATAAGTGTTTTACAACCCGTATTTTACCATTGAAATGTAATAGAACAACAATTCTTTGTTTACTATGACGTTGGATATGCAGAGTGGTAGTTTGATAAGCGCCATTATCCTACACACCTATGAGTGCGTTTAACAGCTCTTTCGTTTCCAAGTTGGCGTGGAGGGCAGTATGGAATAACCGCAAGAAAAGCATGGTGTTCCGTATTTCGATTACAAAAATATCTATCGGTATTGGGCAATTAAACATACATTTATGATGACAACAATGCTAAGCGTATTTTTATATTACAGCAAATTTTCTGATGATACAAGGGGTGAGCTTGGGTCCAGCGTTTATCATATTTAATGTGAGCACACAATGACTCTGCAGGTCCTGAAGCAGAGTATTATATTTATGACTTTTGCAAGCAGTTACATTTAGTTATGGCTTGGCATTCAGAATTTGTATATATTGTCACTGTACTCATTGTATGTTCAACAGAAAATCGTCTCGTGGAATCACGTCTACGGTGGAATCTAAAAAATGAAATGAAATCTTTGAATTTTACGTCCCACGTTATGCCGGTTAGGCTAAAGGAGACGGTGATTATGAGAAATGAATGAAGAAAGATATTTCCAAGGCTTTCCTATCCAAGACTTTCCTACCGGTAATTGAACTGAAAGACGCTAGTAGATGAGTGGAGGAGAGAATTAACCCAGTTTGTGTTAATGTTAAATTTACAGCACGAACTTCTGGAATACACACCAATCAAAGTCTAGGCTATTTCTCACTTAACACACGTTTCTATTAGTATAACAATGGATATTTGAACACGATTAAATCACTGATTGAGTTCTTTGTCAACAACGAAGCTAAATAGAACAACATGTAGAATTTTTAATGGGTTCTTTATATTATTTATTTATTTCAGAAAAACTAATTTCAGTTTTCCATCTTTGTATGATGAAACATTTTAAAATACATGTACTCATATGATAACATACTACTATAACAAAATACATGTTTTATACTTTAAAATGCATATTTTACACGATATACAAGTCATTTATTTAAAGTAAAATTTTGTCTATAACTAAAAATGTCTATCTCTTTGTGTCCTTGTAATATCTTATTATACTATAAACACATTTTTATCACAGGTAAATACATCCAGTGCATTAGTCATTTGCACTGAGAGATGCAATATACCATTATGGGGTCTCGTTGCTCTAAGTGGGACGTGGAGTTTGATTTCTGATAACAAATATTCTGAATCCATTTCATTATGAATTATTTTATGTAAGAAAGATACAATGAAATTGAGTTCTTCCCTCTTTTAAGTGATTGTAATGAACATTTGCTTCGAAGATCTTCGTACTTCTCAAATTTTGGACACATCCCTGTTTCTTTATATGTCAGAAAGTTCACAAATGTATTTTGAATGTTCTCGATTTTTAAATATACTTCTTACTATTAGAACCCTGCATATTATCGTTGCATATTTCACGTTAGACCTTACATAAGCAGTGTATAGTTTTTTGATGACATTGGGGTATAAAAAAACTTCATAATCTCATCACAAAGCTAAGGTTTCTGAAGGTCTCACCAAATACTCTGTTGACATGAATATGGAATGATAGGTTTAACTGGAGAGTGACTCCAAGATCAGTTATATAATCCACTCTCTCAATTGGTGTTTGATTAATAATATACACATTGCGTACATAGTTAATTTTCCTGGTGTATGATACTACTTCGCATTTTTTAAATATTTAGCAGCAATTAGTTTGATTCACACCATTGGAAAATAGCATTAATGTTACTTTGCAAAGAAATAGGGTCTAATTCCGTGGAGATATTGTAATAGATTTTTAGATTGTCAGCAAACAATACTGAGCTGTAATGCATTTGATGCTCTCCCACTGGGAATTGAACATGAAATATAGTGCACCAAAGGCATTTGCTCTATACACTAAATTAAGAATGATACCTGCGTTTGAACACGAAATAAATTTTCTACTCTACTTCCATGAGATTTCATGTCGCGTATTGTAATACTTACAACATATCAATTAAGATAAAATTTGTGAAGCACATTGAGTTAAAAATCATTATTATTATGAGAGAACTCTCCTCGTGTGCTTTTGGTGCTTGTGGTGCCGAGTTAGATTCCCGGTTGGAGAGCATAAAAATGTTAATTTCACAATCAATTATTCACTTTTATTCGTCATTCGTCTCTAAAAGTTATAAAAGAAGAACATCAAATTCATTCATTTCATTTTTAAACAATTATATGAGATGTTCCGTGTAGTGAGGATAAACTTAACAAAGGCACATTTTTTCAAAAACAGTCCTTACTACGTCCACTCAAAGTTAGAGTAGCGTTTGAAAATGGAAGAATTTTAAGGCAACCGTCCCTTGCGTCTGTTGCTTGCAATTTCTATGTGTAGCAAACAGAAAGTTGTGTTACACGTCGAACAGTACTTAAACAACTTTCTCAATTGGTATTCAGCCACATCGCAAGCAAAGAACGCAACGGATGCTTGCATGAAAATCCAACTGACAATGACTTCTAGCGTTCAGTGTTCGCATTTTTTCTAGACAAAAATCTGTGATATTTACCCTCTGTCAGCAATAATTCTTACGATTTTACACCAATGGTTTCTGTTATTACGAATGATTAGTAACAATCGTTTCTCGCAACTTGGCCTTCGCCTCTTAATCAAATAGTCTGTGTCGGTGAGTCAAGGCATCAACCGATATTCCCGTTCTGGTTTCTCTTCTTTCCGTCCTACATTTGCTTTTCATTAAAACTGAAATTAGTGTTACAAAGATAGTGTATGCCGCAGCGTGATCCATTCAACTTTTCTGAGTCTGACTAAACTTGGCGAGTCGATAGATGTTGACTTACAAGTTGTGTGCTTTTTATATTGTTAGCAGTATCACTGTGTCATTGTTAGGGTTATATGTGTCATCCGTAGGTGAAGACCAACAATAAGGTATACAGTTTGCTTCAACAGAATAAAAAATGCCACTAATCATTTGCAACGAGTGACACACCTTTTAATATCATCAAAAAATGTTTAGGTTGATTTTTTCGAAAGCCAGCCATGATAATTTACCCTGGCGTATGTTAGTTTGTTTAGTTTAACACTGTCTGTCCATTGATATATGACTTACCTTTGAGTAACATTATAGTTAAACATAAATTTAAATTTTATAGTTAATCATAATTTTGGGGTGTATCTTATTAATCATGCTGCCTTGCTAGACTCACATTGTAAAACTTGATGATAGTGTACCTAAGTATCAGTTCTACTTCCATAAGTGACACAGTTCTTGTCTCAGTATTAGTTCCGCTCCAATAAATGGCATACTTCTTACCTGAGTATCAGTTATATTTCAATAAGTGACACAATTCTTATCTCAGTATCAGTTTCATTTCAATAATTGACATGATTCTTACCTCAGTATCAGTTCCACTTCAATAAGTGACACAGTTCCTACCTAGGTATCAGTTCCACTCCAAAAAGTGACAGTTCTTACCGCAGTATCAGTTCCACTTCAATAACTGGCACGGTTCTTACCTCAGTATCAGTTCCATTTCATTCAATGACACAATTCTTACCTCAGTATCAGTTTCGCTTGAATATGTGACACAGTTCTTACCTCAATATCAGTTCCACTTCAATAAAAGATACAGTTCTTACCGCACTATCAGTTCCACTTCAATAATTATCAGAGCTTTTAACTCAGTATCAGCTCCACTTCAAAAAGTGACACAATTCTTACCTCGGCATTAGTTACATGCCAATAAAGGGCATAGTTCTTACCTCAGTACTAGTTACAAGTCAATAAGTATCACATTTCTTATCTCAGTATCAGTTCCACTTTAATAAGTATTACAGTTCTTACTTCAACATCAGTTCCACTTCAATATGTGACACAGCTTCTATCTCGGTATCAGTTCCACTTCAATAAGTGACACAGTTCTTACCCTAGTATTAGTTACATGTCAATAAGTAACACGGTTTTTATATGAGTATAAGTTACACGTCAATAAGTGACACAGTTTTTATCTCAGTATCAGTTACACTGAAATAATTCTCACGATTCTTACCTCTCTCTCAATATTGGTTCCACTTCAATAAATGACACTGTTCTTAGCTCAATATCAGTTTCGATTCAATAAGTGAAACAATTCTTACCTTAGTATAATTTCCACTTTAATAATTGAGACACTTCTTGCCTCAGTATCAGTTACACTTGAATGTTGGTAGAGTTCTTCTATAGCATCAATTTTTAAGTTTACAAACCAATTAGCTGAACTACAAGTTATGCGAATTGCTCAAGGAAATGGCAACATGGTAGCAATATGCCGTTTTATTGCGGGTGAGCCGAAGTTGGGGTTAGTTACGACATATACAAAATGAAGTTTTTTCTGAATTTCTTGGGACCGGTAATAGGCACTTTATTCTTGAAAATTTAACAAAAAATAAATACGAAGCTTATATACGAAAATATTTTCTTTGTAATTTTATATATATAAAGGGTGATCCGGGAGTCGGGGTACCCCCACTTTAGTTTCAACAGTATAATGTTACTTATGGTAGAATGACTGTACGCAGTTACCTTGAAGTCTTAAGAGTCATAAACATTGTTATGATCATCATCCATATCGTAACACAGCTGAATTCTGCGCCAAATTCTCACAGATGTTTTGCGGTAATACTCTGGAGTCACGAGGATGAAGGAGTGTTCCACAGCTGCTCGTAAATCCTGCGTTGTGTGATATCGAGTGTTTCTTACTTGTTGGTTTATGAAACCCCAGAGAACATTGTCTTGTGTCGTCAGATCGGGACCTCTTGGAGACCAGGCAAAGGGAATTGGTGAAGACGCACAAACTCTTCCAATGCAGTGGCCAGGAAACGTCTGATTCACGTACTTGCACAGGTGAATCACGAAGTGTGTTGGTGCTCCATCCCAACACACTGCCAAGGAGACAGTGCGTGACCAGACAGTGCCAATTAATGTTGCCAGACAATGCCAAGCAATGTTACCAAACAATTGTGGGTAAAACCTAAAATCGTCTGAAAACACCAATTAGGGGTACACCCACTTCCGGACCACGCTGTATATACATCGGGTGTTCTAAAATGGCACTTTGGACTACAGAACACTAATCTACATGCCAGATAAAGCGAAAAATATATGTAAGTATATCTTTCCAGTCCTTGTCTGTAGACACGAATTGCACTGTGTCAATGTCGCAAGTAGCAATTACACAATGCCTACTTGCGAGAGCTCGTCTTCCTGTCCCTGGTTATACGGAACGCTGGCAGTATTGAATCATCGAGAAGTCAGTTTCCATGTGTTGATATAATTTACAGAGGTAAGATAAATTCATCTTTGGTGTCTAGACTAAAGCTAACACGAAATATCTTGTATATTTGTGATGATCATAGTGTTAAATATTTGGAATATTTGGGATACTAAACGTTTCTTCGTTTTAGTCCGAAACATGTTTGTAAATAATTATTTATAAAATGACGAGTACATGGTCGGTAAATAAGGTCCTCCAAAATCTACTGACCCTCATTAACCTACAAAGCATGTATACGTTTTTAAATACTTAGAAACTGACAACTTGAATGTCTATTAGTTTCTTATTCTTTCTTCGCCAATGGTAGCCTCTGTAGTAGGAATGTCTATCATGTGCGGGCCTAGTTTTTGTTGACTATGAGGGTTCGCAGGTTCGAGTTCTACATTGGTGTATTTCATAATGTAAATATCTAATTATAATGCATGCGATTGACTCATACTACTGTTTTTTGTGTATTCTAAGCACATTTTCGTGCTGTTCTGAACGTTCGAGGTATCGTAATATCGTTCATTATGCGCCAAAGAATGGATCGGTGACATGCGAAGCTGTAAACGATGCGGTGTATGGGTATATGACGGATGCATTGTCTTTGTCGATGATGCCGATGATGAGGAATTCATTTGCTACAAGTGTTATCAAGTGTAAATATTGTTGAAAGTTAGGGTGAAATATATTTTAAATGGTGACTTGTTTATTATATGTCCATTCTTATTCTTTAAAATTCGGTTAGTTGCCACGACTTAACTAACGACTGCCTAACACATGGAAGATTACCTATATCCTTATTATTTCATATCCATATTGTTAATAAATGTCCTTTCATTATTAGTATTTAAAGTTCTGTAAAAATATTAGGTGTTATTTGAATTCCAGTGGTCTGTCAGGTCGTAAAATTTTACTTTTCAAATAGTGGGACTTATTTACCTTCTATGCGGGTAATAAGGTTATTTTGTATGTTTCTCTTTCAATGCGTTTTTCATTCAGTTAGCTCAATGTTTAAGTTAAAGTAAATATATCATATATAATAAGATAGACGAGACATTGACAAATAAAATGTATATCAATTAATGCCTATTGCATTATAACTATTTACGTAATGAAGAAATTTTTCTTAGGTGGATCTTATTTGCCGCAAGTACCATATATGTTCTTCTGAAACGGATGGCAAAATTAAAGGCATGATTCGTACAGTCGGGGACAAAAGTTCTTTCCGTTTGATCAAATTAGTTTCGCAAATAGCGACATAATGGAAAAACAATTTGAGGACAGTTTTCAGTAAATTAAAAAGAACGTAATTTTCTGTACGTTCCAGCTATATCACCGTTATTCCCAAAATAAATTTTACCAAACGGAAAGAAATTTTTGTCGCTGACTGTACACTTAAAAATACTATAATGAAGTAAAAAAAGGAAATATTTTGGCAAATAGAATTATTGAAAAAGGAGAGTAAATAAAGAATGTAAGTATTACTTTAATTTTAAATCATATTCTCAATTATTCTTGTATCATAACTGTTTCAACCAACTGTTGTTGATTTTGTTTTACTTGCGTTCTGTTTATGGTTCTCAAAAAACAATAATAATAGTAATAAAGAAGAAAATTTCCAAAGAAAGTAATAATAATGTATCGTTTCTTCTTCTTCTTCTTCTTCTTCATATATATAATTTGGTTTTTATTTTCTTTCTTTTTGCTTCTGCAAAATGTTATCTTCTTCATCTTCGTTTTTGGGTAAACCAAAAAAAGAGGGAAACGCGGCAGAGGCTGTTCTCACGTCTCTCATGAGCCGCATCATTCAAAGTCAACATTTTGGAGAGTACGTCTCGAAAGAAGAACGAGAGGCCCCTTGTAGCAAAGGTTTTTGTTTGGGCTTTTCTTGCACTCTCTTCTCACTTACTCTCTCTCACACACACACATATATATATAGATATATATATATATATATATATACAAACACAATCCTCCTCAGTTGGAGCTCAATTTCTCGCCTGCAATTCATCACTCGGTTGCACATCCCAACCTACAAACCTATTTCCCATCCACCTCCCTCACAAATACTTGCTTCCTCCCTAGAATTTCACTCTTCTTCCTCCGTTGACTAGAGCTCGGTTTTCCTTCCTCCTTCACTGGTTATATTCTCAAAGGGACGCTGTAGAAATAGACCATTTCGAAGGAAAACACGGTTGCAATTACTAATATAAAAGGTTACCGCGGCGCTGGTGTAGACAAGTGGGTTCAACTGTACTATAAGTCATGGAGCAAGGGTATACATATATACGGGATACACCAGCCAATATATACGGAATAAGTGGTTATCGTTTGAGACTGAAAATCATTTCGAAGAGAATTGAATAAGTTTACAGGCTCGTTCACTAGACTATTAACCGTTAGTGTGCTTGTAAAATCGTATATTTGTCTTCATCTTTTATATATACAGCACCAAGAAAACGTCATAATTTTCGGAGCATTGTCGTGTTGCCGTACCCCAAAATAGCCCATCTTGGTTCTACCTAATTGGGTTATTTCAATGGTCCAATCACTGAAAGTATCTTACTGAACCTTAACTGCTTTCTATGCGACAGAAACTTGTATTTGTACATACAAGGAGCAATATATCTATCTATTTATTTCGATTGGCAGTAGAACGTATAAAATAGTAATAATAGTACTCTACGCAAGTACATACGTTACTCCGCACGACATTTTTTCAAACGAAAGCTACTTTTTGAATCCTGTTTCGGCAATAGATAGCTAGAGTAATTATCTCAGCTAAGTGCGTGAATGGGTTATATATAGCTAGAGCGATTATCTCAGCTAAGTTCGTTAATGGGTTATAGTTTGACTTAGGAGACCCGGGTTCGATTCCCGGAGGGAGCTCATGTGGTTTAGATTCAACGTTAATCAGTAGGTTCCATCTCATATAGCTTCACAGCTGAAAGGGAGGTTAAACTCAAAATCAACTCAACTCGTTAATGGGTCATAGATAGCTAGAGCGATTATCTCAACCAAGTTCGCTAAAGGATCTAGATAGCTAGGGCAATTATCTCACCCAAGTTCACTAATGGGTCATAGATAGCTATCACAATTTTCTCAGCCAAGTTCGTTAATGGGTCATAGATAGCTATCGCAATTATCCAAACCAAGTTCTTTAATGGGTCATAGATAATTATCGCAATTATCTCAGCCAGGTTCGTTAATGGGTCATAGATAGCTACAGCATTTATCTCAACCAAGTTCGTTAATGGGTCATAGATAGCTAGAGTAATTTTCTCAATCAAGTTCGTTAATGGGTCGTAGATAGCTAGAGCAATTATATCAGCCAAATTCATTAACGGATCTTCATGGTATAAAACCATGGTATTTCCTAGACTCTATTAAACCTGCACAGAAGCAAAAGATTGTTGGTTGCCTGTGGTGAAAGGAAATCTTTCCTTGGAGTTCAAACTTCAAAACCCAATAGCTTTTAGTTTCGCGTGATCTTTTTTACCTGGTTACTAGAGTTTATCTATAAGTATAGAAGGTATAGACACTTAATCCTGAATTCAATAAAATACGGAGTTCTTTTTATTTACAATTCAAAACATTTTAGGGAATATGGATTAAGAAGAGGGATGATTCATTGTCACAGAAGCGAAAGGTCATCATCATGATCAGGATTTTTCGGAGCAGTTTTCAGAGATAAAAGGAAGAGAAAAGGTGCAAAAGTTAGGCAAGAAATGGCAGAAAAGGGTGATTTTTTTTCACAAATACTTCGCCACATGCCTTTTTTATCTGATTGAAAACAACATCAACTACATCTCTCTGTACATGTTTACATTGAGAACGAAAATATATTGTACTTAGCAATATGTTGTAACATAAATGTATTGTACTTAACAACACCAAGCATTGTTTAACTGTAAATATGTTTGAATTAGGAGATATGCACTTGTATAAGGGCTAAAGCTTCTATGCGCATAAGCTTTCGCAATAGTTCGTTCAATCTTACTGCATCATGATATAACTAGTTTAGAGAGTTAGGGTCTTATGCAGAGTCGTATCGAAGTATGATTAGCGTCATACTAAAGGCTTAACTACTGCAGGAAACTTATGTAAGTCGAACTCTTTAGTATGGCACTAATCACGCGTCAGACTCTGCATAAGGCCTTTAATGTCTCGGTCTAACGGAAAAGCCATACAAATTTTCAGTTTAGAAGTTTTGTGTGTATGATCATGGAGCTAGTTGGACTGTTTCAAGAGCATCTTTTTTTATCGAATAGAAAGAACGTTGTTTTTGCTGTTTGAATCGGTAGAACTATTGGAACGTTTCCTAGGTTTTCAACTAATATATGGTTTAGTTGTATGAGCCTCGCTATGAGTCATTTAGATCTGATTCGCTGAGGAACATCACGTGACCTGATCACGTGATATGACGTCATAGGAACCTTTTTTTCTCTTGATTATGGCAGGGGTTCTTTGCTTTACCCCTAAATTTTTGAAACAGTACAAGTAGTTTAAAGTTTGGAAACTGCAAAATTTAAAAACTTTTTAAGGTAATATAAGATGGGGGTAAGTTCCCTATAAATTTGGTTTGTCCATCTCGTTCTCCTGTATTTTATAGGTAAAAATTGGCAAAAAATTCAAATTTCGAAGGAGTATGATCTATTTTATCCCCTTTGATGAGTGGATATTATCTTATACGCTTATATGATTACGTACTTAAATCCGTTCCTTTTCATAGGACATTGGTATATTGAAGTATCCCTTTTAAGATTTTAGAAGTGTACATTGGCCCATTCCTTAAAATAGGGAATTATCAAAAAATAACATATTTTAAATGTTCTCTAGGACTAGTGAATATGACTGTAAATTCGAATGACCCTACTAATCTCCCTTTTAAGTTCGGGAAATGTCAAGAAAAATATTGGTAAATTTTCTCTAGGGCTTGAATATATATATTTTTGTTAATTTGAATGGCTCTGTTTGCCTCCTTAGATAGGTAAAAATTGCCAAAAATGTATAGCCCAAGTAACACTTTATTAGGATTTAGGATTTAGATTTCTGGGCTTTCGGCATCAATGGCCATTTTAGCCCGTCACGGTGCAGAGATGACGTCTCTCGACGAGCACACTGTCTGGGGAAAGGGAAGGAAAAAAGGATTGGGGAAGGAAGGAAACGGACTGTGACCTATAAGTTAGGTACCACCCCGGCATTTGTCTGATGTGAATGAGGAAAACCCAAGGAAACCTCATTCAGGGTGGCACATCTGAAAAAGCGTTTTATACATTTTCGATCGAGTGCCCCACCGGGAATCGAACCCGGGAATAATATTATATGTGAATATTAAATTCAAATGAAGAAAATCGTATAATAGCAATAAATGAGTTCTGTAGTGTATTTATCTGGGGCTATTTTTTATACCCAGGTTGCTTCTCAATATTCTCATTACAGCAAGTGATTTACGTTTTTGGAAGGTAAAAAGAATATGCGGGTATAAACAGAAATTATTATACAAACTCGAATCTTGGTTAGAGACACAAAACTCACGAACCCCAAAACCATGTAAACAGGAAATCTACGAACACAAAGTCATGTCTAATAAAGTTATTTATACTTTACAAAGAAGGCAGAATAGGATTTCTTTCCACAGGATTTCAGTTTAATACTCTGCAATGCTTTTGAATATGGAAGTGGTCTCTCTTTCTCTTTTTCTCCGTCTCATATATATATATATATGGGTGGTCCAAAATCAAATGCAAAAAAATCAGCTTGTTCAAAATAATTCTCTACGTGGCTTGTTTTGTTCCTCTAGTCATAAACTACTTACCTGCTAAATTTCAGCCCTATTGCTCAATATTCTCAGGTCGCTCCATTTTAAATATTTTTGTTCATGTAGTATTACGAATGATCTAATGCTAGAATTTTTGGGAGGTATACGCTAGACCGTTTACAAAAACACAACGTATGTCCACCTCTATATATAATCGTTTATTCGTAAATTATAGGTAAACGTATACTACACTATAAAAACATTAGGTGGGTAATGGGTATACTCCTGTGTACTACATTATATGTGTCAATACGACAATGTAATTTAACGCAGTCGGTGTGCTAATAGCTGAATAGATATAAGTTCGTAGCTTTCAATATGATCACTAAATGGTGACAGGAGCTTAATTGGGAGGCCATAATAACAGAGAGAACATTGTCGTTTGATGTCCTAATGGAAAAAGACAAAGAGATGTCTTAGTCTGTTCTCGAACTCCATAACATAGGCTAGATAATTCTTTTTTCCACAATTTTGCGAATTATAAAAACAAATGGCTGTGGTGAATGATGTAGCTGAAAGATGAATAAGACTCATCCAAAAGTATAATGACGCCTTGATAAAAGATGAGAAATAGAAGCATTTTATTCTTCGATTGGTTGAAAACCATCACACACATTTTCCTGCTCCAATCGAGAAAGCGTTTTTGTAAATTGAGAACACAAGTAGTGACATTTTTTTCTAAAATTTTGACAACTAAAAAAATTACAAAATAGAGTGACCTATAAATATGATTTAATTGTACTGAAATTTCGTTCGTTCGTTGTATACATCAGAAGGAATCAAATAAAACCCTTGGGGACGCCTTACTTAAGGGGATGCACCGGAGCACATGCACTCCTTTCACTGTAAATATACACTCTTTAAAATGAGAATCTAGTAGGGAAAAAAGCAACATTTTCCAAAACTTTCTGCTGTCATGTGTCCGTTCGAGGCTTAAAAGAAAGCTTACTTTTGCAATAGCAATAATTTAAAACGATTTTCTGAAGGTTGAGGGAAAAGTATTAACTGAACGAAGTAATATATCTTATTCACACCACAGATGCCTAAAGGCATTTAAAAACTTAGAAATTTAAATCAAATGTAATAATAGTTATTGGTGCATTCCCTTCAAGAAATCCTGGATCCGGCCCTATATATATATATATATATATATATATATATATATATATATATATATATATATATATATATATATATATATATATATATATATATATATATATATATATATATATATATATATATATATATATATATATATATAAAGGGAGTTTCGTTTCACAATGTGAAACTATAGTGGACTTTGGAACTATTGGAGTTCAATATTCAAATTTCAAGTAGTACATCTATAACTACTGGTGAAATAAATTGATAAGATCAAAGATAGAACATGTTCCTCGGACGCTGAATCCATAACAGAAAACCATTACTCGTTATGCTTTACTGTTTTGGTTCTATTGCAATAAAACTTGAAACCGGAAATCATTAATTTGAACCATAACCGGATTGAGTACATGATTAATGCAAAATAGAAATCACTTTGGGAAGCTGAATCGATTTCAAAAGACTGAATCTCGTTATCTCTTACCGTTTTTATTCTACAGAAATCACTATTAAAACCGGAAGTAGGTTTGAATTGGCGGAGGAGATTAAATCTGCTGTTGGATCGCTCAATCAATTACAAAAAATTATATCTCCATATCTCTTATAGTTTTTCCTATATGAAAATCAGTATTGAAGCCAGAATTAATAATAAATTTAAACCACTTTTGGTTTTGGTGCCGTGTAACGTGTTTTCCTGTCATCACGGCATGGCACGTACTCAGGTTGCGGATCGAGGTGAAGGTCTCTAGATATAGAGGTTAGCTGCGAATATACTGAATAAGCAGTCGCGAACAGTCGACTAGGAGTGGTCCTGCAGCTTGGGTGTTTGGGTAAGGCTAACAACCTCATCCTGTAAAAAAAAAGCACTTGTTCAGAAATATTCACAAAAGCCTCGAACAAGGACTGATAACTTGTCACGGCCTCAGCAAAAGAAAATTGACATGAGATTTGTTACATGGAATATTAGGAGTCTTTATAAGACAGGCGCGTTAAAATCCATAACGAGTGAGTTAGAGAAATACAGGATGGACCTAGTAGGAGTTCAGGAAGTTACGTGGGAAGGAAATGGATCTGTGAATTCCGGAAATTTTACGTTCTTTTAAGGGGGAAGGAAATAAACATCACCAGTTAGGAACAGGGTTTTTCGTTTATAAACGTATATTACCAGCAATTAAACGGGTTGAATTTGTTACTGACAAACTTTCTTTTATTACTCTTAAGGGACGGTGGTATGATATTATTGTTTTAAATATACATGCCCCAACTGAAGATAAGGGTGACGATATAAAAGACAGTTTTTACGAAGAAGTGGAACAGATATTTGACCAACTCCCGCGATACCATATGAAAATTCTATTAGGGGATTTCAATGCGAAGGTAGGACGAGAGGATATTTACCTGACACTGAGCACTACCTGGTAGCAGCGATAATACGAGAGAGGTTATCATTGAATAAAGGTAATATTCATTGTCCGAAAACGGAGAGATTCGATTTAAAGAAATTAGAAGAGAGCCAGGTAAGAGACAAATACCAGATTGAAGTTTCGAATAGATTCTCGGCTTTAGAAGATTCGGAATGCACTAGTGTTGAGGATACCTGGATTGAAATTAGAGATAGCATTAAAATTTCAGGAAAAGAAAAATTGAGACACGCGGAAATACGTAGGAACAAACGTTGGTTCGACCAGAAATGCATAAAAGTAGCAGAGAAGAGAAAACAGGCAAAATTACGGTGGCTACGAAATCCGAATGAAATAACTACACAAAATTTCGCAGATATCAGGCGGGAAACTTCCAAAACTTTTAGAATAAAGAAACGCTATTTTTTGAAAGCTAAAATTAAGGAACTTGAAGATAATAGTAAAAATAAAAACATCCGGGAGGTGTATAAAGGGATCAGCGAATTTAAGAAAGGCTATCAACCTCGTGCTTATATATTAAAGAAATCTGATCATACAGTTCTCACTGATACAGAAAGCATCTTAAATAGATGGAAAGATTTCTTTGACGATTTGCTTAACACGCAACCAAAAACTAGTATGCGTGGAGAAAAGGAGATACACACCGCAGAACCGTATATTCCAGAACCCAACCGAATAGAAGTAGAAACCGCTATAAAGAAATTAAAGAAACACAAATCTTCGGATGTAAATGAAATTCCGGCTGAGTTAATTTTAGCTGGAGGTGAAAAATTGTGGAACAAGATACGCAAACTCATTCTCCTTATCTGGAACAAGGAAAAATTGCCACAAGAGTGGAAAGAGTCAATCATTGTTCCAATTCACAAGAAAGGCGACAAAACTAACTGTAATAATTATCGAGGCATTTCTCTTCTGTCAACATCCTATAAAATCCTTTCAAATATTCTGTTAGCAAGATTGACCCCATACGCAGATGAAATTATTGGATATTATCAGTGCAGATTTAAACGAAATCGATCAACTATTGACCAAATATTTACCATTCGCCAAATACTCGAAAAAAAGTGGGAATACAATACCCCGATACATCAACTATTTATTGATTTTAGAAAGGCTTACGATTCGGTTAGGAGAGAAACATTATACAACGTTCTTACAGAACTTGGAATACCGAGAAAGCCAATTAGAATAATTAAGATATGTTTAAATGAATCTCAAAGTAAGTCTGGGTAGGAAAATTTTGTCCACGAGCTTTCACGTCGAAAATGGCCTAAAACAAGGAGATGCGTTATCGCCATTATTATTTAACTTCGTTCAGGAATACGCTCTAAGGAAAATCAAAGATAGCAACCAGGGCCTACAGTTGAACGGTATTCACCAGGTTATGGCATATGCTGATGATGTAAACTTAATAGGGGATGATAGGAGAACAATAGAAAGAAATGCAGAGATCTTATTAAACGCTTTCAGGCACATAGGTTTAGAAGTAAATGCAGAGAAAACTAAATACATGGAAGTGCGTCGGAACCGGAATACAGTAAATTATGAATGCGTTAAATATTAAATAATACTTTTGATAAAGTGGATAGTTTCAAATATCTAGGATCAATATTAACAGGGGAAAATCATATTCACGGAGAAATTAAATGTCGACTAAAAGCAGGGAATTCGTGTTATTATTCGGTTCAAAATCTATTGTCGTCGCGAACTCTGTCGAGGAATTTGAAGCTTAAAATATACATAACGATAATCATGCCTGTTGTTCTGTATGGCTGCGAAACATGGTCACTTACTCTGAGGGAAGAACATAGACTGAAAGTATTTGAGAACAAGATCCTGAGACGAATATTCGGACCCAAGAGGAACGGGAATGGGGAATGGCGGAAACTTCATAACGAGGAACTACATAATTTATATGGTTTACCCAACATTGTTAGGGTCGTCAAGTCTAGGAGGCTTAGGTGGGCGGGTCATGTAGCTAGAATGGAAGAAAGTAGAAACGCTTTCAAAGTCTTGACTGGAAGACCAATCGGAAAACGACCATTAGGAAGACCTAGGCGCAGATGGGAGGACAATATTAAGGATCTCGCAGAGATTGGAATACAGAGTAGAAACTGGATGCAGTTAGCTAAGGATAGAAGTCAGTGGAGAGCTTTTGTGAACGCGGCATTGAACCTCCGGGTTCCATAGGCTATAGAGTTAGTTAGTTTTATTTAGTTAGTTCGGTTTTGGTGGAGAGTTGTGGGCTGTAATAATAGGCTTTTTTGAAACACTAAATCGACTGCAGAAAATCGATTGAAGCTGTTTATTTCCATTTTTGTTCTATGACGATAAATGCTTAAACCGGAAATGACTAATTTGAATCTCTTCTGGTTTGAATATAGGATTAATGAAAGACATACAATATATTCTTGGAAAGAAGAATCGATTGTAGGAAACTGCATCTCGATATGTCTTACTGCTCAAGATCTGTGAAAATTAGTATTGAAACCGGAAGAAATGATACATTCGTACCACTTCCGGCTTTGATAGACCATTCAGGATTGTCTAGTTACATTGGCTTGAGACGCTGAATCGTTTGAAAAAACAACTTATCGCTATCTTTTACCGTTTTCTTTCTATGTCGATAATACTTGTAACTGGAAACGACTATTGAACGACTTCCTATGTAAATAGAGAGTTAATGGAGGAGATAGAACCTATTCTTTGGACGCTACATCGATTGCGAAAAAACCGCATCTCGATGTCTTTTAACGTTTTTGCTCTGATATCTATCCACAGACAGACAAACAAATGGACGAACCCTAAGCCGTTCTATAGTGATTCCGACATTTATGTATAGCGTAGTTAGGAAATCTAAAATACTACCAATAAATTATATGTTGCAGTGGCGGGAAACAGTTACGTGCTAAAGAGACATTTAAAAATTACATTACGAAAGTAAGTTATTGTTACAGTTAAAACGTGTAAAAAATTATTTCTTGCTAGGACAACGAAAAGGGAGTACTGAAGTTCAATTGCGTCGTATGGTAAACATGAACTACTTTGTATTAACGTTACTGGTTTCACTATATGAATATTGAGAATGTGTCTTACATAAAGTGGGGACTCCGTTCTCTGATGGTTAGAACGTTGGACTCATGTCCGCTTGGTCCCGTATTCCATTCCCGGCCAGAGCTTCATAATTTTCGGCGTCGCGTCAGCGTCGTGAGGCAAAGTGGGGATAAAATACGTGACGGCTCCTGATTAGGTTGTTAGAGACAGAGCGACGCAGCGCATTGATCAGGTGTTCATCGCTAGGCTAGACGTAGTTCAGCCTTTCGATAATAGATGGCGTTGGAGTGGCTCAGCACCACAAAAAGCACTGTTACGCCATGTGTTTTCTTGTTTCTTAATTTCTTCCTTCTGTATGTCTTTCTGAGCAAACTATGCCGAAAGGAAACCACAAACGTGACGAAAGAGATACTACGATCGGTAAAACTGTCTGGCTCTCGTTGTTCAAGATTTGGAAATAATGAATTATTATTGTTTTTTTAAAAAAAAAATATTAAAAAATGGTAAAATTTCCAATGAGCATATCCTCTTTTTATAGTGCTATAATTTCTCTCCATTTCCCTTCCTCCCTTGCTTTCATTATTATTTTTCTGTTCTCTCCTGAGATCTAATTACTTTCTTTTTTTTCACTCCGAGTATTCACCTAATCCACCACTCGAGCATAAACGCATCAGCAACACACAGACGCAAAATATTTTCTAGTAAATCAGGTTTCTACTAAAGGTAAATGTTCCACTACAACTGGTCACTGTATTACATGCGGTTTAGAGCTCAGAGTTCTGACCTTGTTATGTTTGAGGCCTCTTGCTCTATCTCTGTTTGAGGTTTTCACTATACGTGTATATATAGCTCTTTCTGTCTGGGAAATCCGCAAAATCTCATCCCCCAAGTGGCTTGTCACACTGGGTTTTCCACAAAACTAGGAAACACTCATTCTGTTCCGCTCGTCTCACCTCCCATCCGCCTTTACTTTCTCTCTCTCTAAACCAACCTCAATGTACTCCTCATTAAGTGAAAAATCTTCAATCTTCTCTAATCACGAGGAACGTGTCAGGTTGTATGTGTTTGTGTAGTTTTAGTTCAGGAATCGTAATGCTTTATGCTGCTGTAGATTGGTATACAATTATGCAATCTTTTTTTTTTTTTAATGAAAAGTAAGTTTTAGAAAACAGTATGAAAGAATCGTGGGTGAATGAAAAGTTGACGTATGAACCACTGAGCCACCACCCACAGTGACCCACTCCAATTCACGACCCACGATGACCCATTATGACCAACAACCCACCATGACTCACTCTGACTCACTTTGACCCACTCCGAACATGTGTATAAAACAAGGTTGTGAAATTATCACTAGTCGGAGTTTGAATTTCTAATCACTCAAGCACCACAGTGTTACAATATCGGTGGATCTGATCATGAGTATCATTGGCGGGGGATCGGGAGGGACGCGTCCCCCAGATTTTAGTCAAATGTATTTAAAGAAACCTTGTATATATAATTTTTGTCGGAAAGAAGATTTTGATTTTGATTCATCCGACACCCTCCCCCCGAGATTTAAAAAGCTAACAACGCCAGTGATCTGATCTTTACGATATGAAAAGGTGGTGTTTGTCATCGGCCATATTACGATGAATTTCAATTTATTATTTCTTTCTTGAATTACAGATAATTATCAGTGGAAAATAGGATGAAATTTGGAAGTATCAAATCAAGGTAAAGTGGGTCAACGTAAATGGGAAAAAAATAGTGTAAAATTCGAAAGCCAAGTAGTAAGTCCTTTATTACAGTTAGAAATATAAATATCGGAAAGAGTTTGAAGTTCCTTTTACACTTAGATATGCTCATTTCAGGTAAGTAAGTAGAGACAAATGACATTGGAAGAAAAATGGAGGGCTTGAAAGTAAAACATAGACAAATTTATAGGGTGCTGACTGCAATGCACTGAGCGGAATGGGTCACGGTGGGTATAGTGGGTCACGTCCTGTTGACCCACTGACCCACTCACAAATCTTGACCCACGACCCACTCTCTCACTCCATCTCTGTACATTGTATCTGTTGAATGTATTAACTGAATGACTATTCGTCATTATTTTGAAATTCAATATAAAAAGTAACGGCACTACGTATTGTATTGTACTAGTCAATTTGGTGGACGTTTCTTTCTTAAGAAAATTAATCAGGTGTTGCCTTTTGGTCTCCTTCGTTTCCTTCCACATTCTGCAGGATTTGTGGAAGCCTCCTTTTTGTTGTTTCGTATGACACTTCTTGAATAACAACGAAAAACAGTCATTAGTCTAAATGCTACTTTCAACAATGTTACCCTACTCACATACAAATACGTATTTCAAAACCAGATTGGGCAAAAACGGGCAAGACTCGGTCTTTTTCTCTAACAGATAACATCCGCTACTATCTCATCCAGTGCATAATAGAACTGGACTAGGCTGGATTCAAAATCAAACTCTACATGAAATTCAATATCAAGTATACCAATTTTGTTTTTCCTTCTAATTAATTTTATTTATCCACATATTGACTGGTATATGAAAGCATATTAGAGTTCTACGTATGTGTCACGAACGACGAATGTAGGCCCGATAACAATGTTCTGCAGAATCATTATTAACGCCTAACAACGAAACATTAATTTGTTTTCACATCATGAACTTTGCGTGAACTCTACCACGACTTTAATCTTTCACATTAGTACTAATTGTAGGCCCAACCCTTACGAGCTGCACAAAAACCTACCTATTTCTGCACACTTTACGTCTTTCCTTATTAAATCTATAAGGTCTTTCATATTTCTGATAATTTTGAGTTTTGAGGCTTTGCCCAGGTTTGGAGGGTGTATGGACCACTGTGCACTGACGTAGTGAATATTTTATTTCAAGATTGGCCAGATTATTTTTCTTAATTTTTAGATAATTATCCAAACCCAACTCTGAAAGGTTATACCCTTTTTTGAGCAGATTTGTAACAAAATTATATAATTAAGTCTAAACATGTGAGGTTTTCCGAGTAGTAAAGGCAAACATTGAAAAAAAAATTCAAATTTCTTTATAAGATCTTGTTCATCACTTATCAATTAGTTATTACTGTTATCAGTGATATGGTTATGTTTTGTGAAATTTTCGTTATTATTACTTTGAGCAAGTTGAAAGGAAATGACTTATTGAGTTTGCTTTTAGTAATCGATATGTCCCATATTAATGATATCAGTTTTTATTACATCCATTAAAGGTGAAGAGAACGGCATTAAAAGCTGTAGGGAATTCCGTGTAGTTAATTTTAATTTTAGAAATCATTCATGGTTTTATTTTATTTACTTATTTATTTATCTTTCTGCAGGAGAAAAGAGAAAATAGTAGGAACTTTGTATTAAAGCAAACCAATTGTTATAATATCTTAGGGCAATGTTTAGACCACCATCATTGATTCAGCAAGTTTATTGCGAGTAAAAAATCTTCATTGGTCATTTCAGAGAAAGCTACTTTATCGTTAATTCGAATTCAAAAAAAATGAAAAAATAAAAAAGAAGAAAAGAGTAAGATGGAATCAAAGACGAGAACCATTTAAAGAGGAAAGAATTTTAAAGAAAAAAAAAAGATCTTTTAAAGCAAAGATACGTGATGCTTCGGGAACCAATTGCTGTTCGCAGACACGGTCGATAAGATGACCCTGTAAAAGTAGCAATTCCAACAAGATTGGTGTTTCGAGTATCACAGTTTCTACTCAACTGAATATAATGTTACAAAGCTTCAATGTTACAGAAACCTTGCTTTTATAAATGAATCGAAGTTACAACTAGAAAAAGGAATGCTATCAGTCTTTCGACTCTCTCTAATAAACGCATATAGCTCTATATCTGTTAGAGGTCTCTGTAGGTTTTAGTGAGAAACACAACATCACATTCGAAATTGGTTTGTTCTCTTAAATCCTTTTCATGATGTTTAGCACTAAAAGCTAATTTAATTATTTAATCTTACAACATTGTCATTTCCTTTGAACTATTGATAAGAAATATTATTCAAGAAATTGCCAATTTTCTGGGAGTTATTTATGACAATTGTATTCCTTTTTAATCATTGTAATTAATATTGCTTCTTTTATGGTATAATGCTTTATGTTTCTTTTATGTTATTAACTTTTTTGAGCTATCAAAACTTACATCCGCTCTTTTTGAAATATGTTTATACGAGGGTGATTCAAAAAGTAATGCCACCAAGCCCACTACTTGGCCGATAGTTCTACAAAGATTGGGAATTGCTTATCATTAACGCACTGATGTTTAAGCTATAGAACATCACTTATTTCACCTTCCTACCTCTTCTCATTCTAGAGTAATGGAGCAATTCATGACATCCAGTGCTGACATCCGGTTGAAAGAGTGGGCTGTCATTGAATTTCTGATTGGGAAAGGTTGTGCGACCAGGAACATTCATCGACGGCGACGAGTCGTGTTTATACCATTACGACCTGTAAACGAAACGTCAGTCAATGGAGTACCACCATACGTCACCTCCTCAGCCAAAAATAAATAAATAAAGTTGTCCCATCTGCCGGCAAAGTGTTCTTGACAGTCTGCTTCATCCTGCCTATAGTCCGGACTTTGCGTCCTGCGAAGCTTGCAAGTTTGAGTAAACCTTGGTATTTGATAAGCATACCCACCTTGGTCCAATTTGGCTTTACGTGCTCTTAGGATTGTCGCGTTCTTTTTTTTTTTTGTTTTTTTTAATACACAGTATCAATTTTTCTTGGCTCTTTCTTGTTTTTTTTGAAACTTAATGTGAACTGAATACTAGAGAAAGCTAGTAGTTTGTTTTAATAGTTGAATTGATTTTTATACAAGTAATTATAAATATGTATATACTTGAACACATTATTTTTATTTAATGCTTTTTAATTCTTGGTCGTATTCATGCGTAAAGTTGTTACGAATCATTGAATCTACAATATAGCTATAAAAATGGAATAAAAGCAACTATGTGCTTCTAGCATAATTTCAACATGAGATCATAGGCACGAAATGGGAAAGTTGTAGCTATTAGACTACGGTAAATTCCACAAGACTAAAGCAGTGGTTTTCAAACTTCCGGTACTCGCGGACCGGCAAAAGATTGAACCATTTTGGAGATTTGCAAAATGGAAAGCACCAGACTCCTGGTGATACTAAGCACAAATAATTCGACTGACCACCCTTGAAAATTACTGGATTAGACCAGTTTCTCAATATTTGATGGCATCGACGTACGCTATACTGAATACGGAAATTAAATAATCAATTATTTTGATGTAAGTCACAGTAAAGATCGGGTAAAAAATTCTGAATTTGTAGAGGGAATATCATTCCCAGCAGTTTGAAAAGTTATTGAAAAAGTTATTTACTACCAAATTTCAAACTTCAATAATATCAACAGGGGAGGTGAGGTGATTTTTAGTTTAGCATCCCGTTCAGCAGCTAGGCTATATGAGACCTGGACTTACTGATTAACATGGAATCCGAACAATATGAGCTCCCGCCGGGAATCGAACCCAGGTCTCCCAAATATCAACAGGGAACAATGGCTGTACATTTACTTTCGAATTTCGTATTTTCGGGAACTACGAGAGAGGTAAATAAATTTTTGCCGGAGGGCCATTACACGCATGATTGTGAGCGAAAAAGGTCTAGAGAATGGTAGTCCAAGCTGTTATTGAAATGTACAATATAAAAAGTAGTCGAGAAAACAAGTAGTTGTTGTGCTGCCTGTGGCTGAAGTGGTCAGTTACGTGTGACGTGACTTAAAACGAGCTGAAGAAACTTAAACAACTTTCTTGGATGCACGCCACTGTCATGAAAAGTGGCAGAAAGTTTTTGATTACGATGCACTACATTACACGGGCCTGTGAAATAAAACTTTTCTCTATCCGAAGAAAGCTTGAAGAGGTATCGAAACCGCTTTTGCCTATCACGCACAGTTGTTTTGCCATTTGCAATCGAATTTTTTATATTGTAATTTCGATAGAAAACACCATAATAGAGAATATGTGTAACTTGAATGGGGAATGATCAAATTGAAACGAATGTACAAAACACTACTTTATGTAACATGTTCATTTGTAAAAGGTATAAATCTCACCACACGACACTATACAGTATTTTTTTGCCTACCACATACAGTTTGCTACTATATGAAATCCATTTTTTTTTAAATACTGTTTTAGTTTCAACATAAAGTTCACCATAATAGACAATATCTGCAATATGGATACAACATGATCAAATTGTAAAGAATATACAAAAACGAACTACTTAATGTAACATGTTCATTACTAAAATGTATGAATCTCACTACAAGAACAATATTTTTTTTATGCGCTTTGGTGTGAATAAACACTGTGTTGATTTGCGTTTTTGTTGCAGAGTAGGGTTATCTCGCATTAGACACCAACAGTAATCTGACATGGCGACGTCCTACCGTCCCTGATATCTTCATTCTATTTCTTTTATGTCTTGATGGAACCGCTCGCCATGTTCCTCGCTGTATGCTCCTAAATTTGCAGGAAAATAGTCCAGTTGACTGTGCAGGAAATGTAATTTTAAGCTCATGTGGCAATCTAATTCCTGAAGGTGTTCAGCATGGTTTGGACGATCTGTTGGTAGTTATCATCTTTAACATTACCCAGGAATTTGCTGGAAACATCTTTCAATGATTCCCATGCCTGAATCATTGTTTCGTTCATCATCGTAGTAAATGTAGGATCTTTCGTAAGCTTTCGAATTTGGGGGCCGTCAAAAGCTCCTTCCTTAATTTTGGCATCCGAGAGGCCTGGAAATTTTTGACAGAGGTACCGAAAGCAGGGACTACTTCTATCCAAACTATTAACGTACTGCTTTATAATTCCCAATTTTATATGTAAAGGGGGCAATAAAACATTTTAGGGATCAATTAACGGACGATTTACAATGTTTTTTGCTCCTGGCACGAACTGTTTCCCCTTGGGCCTCTCAGAAACTAACCAGTGTCTATTCTTGTCCCTAGAGTTCCACTCACACAGAAAACACGGGAACTTTGTATAACCTGCTTTCTATCCCAATATGATACCGTACACTTTTAAATTACAACACAGTAACCATTTGTGTTCATAATATTTCAGTTTCTGCAAAAGCATAGAAAAATTATGATAGTTTTCACGAAGAGATGTTGATAGGCGACTAGCACTGAATCAAGTTTATTCCCAATATGCAGAAGAACACCTTTGAGACTTCTTTTGCTTGAATCAATAAATAGACGCCAGTCCTTTGTCTGGTAAACTATTCCAAGACGACGAATCAAGCCAAGGATATCACAGGAAAACACAAGTTCTTCTTGAACGGAAAACTGTCTGAATTCTCTCTCCCGATTTCTGTAACAATATGAATTTGTCGCAAGAAGTAAAAGATTTTTCTCTTTTAATCTTGATCCTAAAAGTTCACTCTTTTCTTTAGTGAGGCCTAGGTCACTCACCAAATCATTTAAGTCACTGATTATAAAGACGTGGATTTTTATCTTCAACATCTGGTATAAAAATATCATCATCACAATCCTTCGCACTTGAAGATAGCGAGGACACACTCTCTGGTAATTGTATTGGTGGTTTTGGGACAGGAATATCGGGTCCATGTTTCTACGGGGGTTATGGTTGATGGAAGGCTCGGCTACACAATGTGGTTTTTGTTTTTCGTATTGAAACCCGACATTTTACATACACAAAAATAACAATCGTCAACATGATGTCTTTGTTCCCGCCAAATCATTGGGATTCCGAATGGCCTTTTTGGCAACAACCCTTTGTACCATAGCCGCAGATTTTCTACACACGTTTTACACAGTAAAACGCGCTTTTGTAAAAACAATTCACTTAATACAACGCAGACGAACAACCCTATTGTCTGTTTATCGTTAGCGCTAAGACAAACTATGAAAAGCTTCTAGGGACCGCGTTCGGAGTTTTGACGTTCGGATTATTTACATCCCACTGTATTTTTATTTCTATTTTTCCTTAGGCCCATACAAAAATTAAATGAAATCTTTGAGTTTTACATCCCACGGTTATGCCGGTTAGGCTAAAGGAGACGGTGATTATGAGAGATCAGTGAAATGGTGGAATGAAGAAAGTGGGAGGAAACGGGAGAACCCCGAGAAAACCCACGAGCACGGTGTTTGTCCACCACAAAGTTCACTTGGCGGGGGCTGGGATCGAACCCGGGACCCCAAGCACCAGAGGTGAACGCTCTACCACTGAGCCACCGCGCCCCCCAAGGCCCATACAAGTTTAGTCTTATATGTGAGTAACAAGAACAGTGTAATTTAGTGAGTTCAGTGTAATTTTAATGAGCAGGTTTTTCAGAAACATTAAATTTAAGTAGCCTTACGTACGGTATTAATTACTGTATGTAGTGTACAACCACTGCATCGATAAAAGAGCATACTGTACAGTATATTTATGCCTAAATGGCATTTTCTTGCTCATTTTCCGAAAATCCGAACAATTTGAAAATACGAACTACCTGTGGTCCCAATTAGTTCGGATTTTCGACTTTCTACTGTATGTACTCGGAATGTGATCATGGTTCCAGGTTTATTATATTCATTTCTTATAATTACATATAGTGGAAAACACTATAAACAGTGACGTAACCAAGTACACGGCGTGTACTCACCTCTTTCTTTCTTTTCTTTCTTTTTTTTTTTTTTTAAATCCAGCATATATTCATCTGAAATTTACAAAAGCTACACAATTACATCACTAGAAATAAAGTATATATTTTTTAAAATCAGTGTCACATACAGGGACGCACACACGGAGGTTCACCGGGTCCGCGGGTCCGGACCCTCTCCCCCAAAACTTCCTAACTCAAAATACATTTTCTCAATAAAACTATCCTTGTTTAAGAGCGAAATGATTGATGTAGCATGAAAATTTGATCTTACACTTCATCTGTATTATTTCTCTTATCAAAACAATCTAGTTCTTTCTTCCTGATAATATAGGTGGAAGCATTTTACAATTACTTATCGGGTACAGAATAATATCCGTTCAATACTACATAGACGTAATGACTTGCAGTATCAGACTCCCCAACAAAAATTTATGGATGCGCGCGTGGTTAGATATGCAAGGGCGCCAACCCCGGGGGGCCGAGGGGACCCGAGCGACCCAAAGATCATGTGGGCCCCCTTACTGTATTTGTAAATTTACAATATTTGGCATAATTTGAATGTAATTTGTTTTAAAATCCTCATATATGCTTTCTGCATCTGAATGCCACCCCCCCCGCAAATTTGCAGAGAAATCGGCGCCCTTGTAGATATACACTGTTTTCAACTTTTTAATGTATAGCAGTATATATTTATAAATTTGTGTTTGTTCACCATTATGAAGCATCAACCGTTTGCAACAGTAAAGCAGTTATTCAGTTTCAAATAAAATTACACCATTCTCTGCAGTGCACTTATTATGCATCAAGACTGACTCCATTCAGGTTAGAAGTGAAAGTAGGGCTATATCAGAATAGCGAGATACGTTGAAAACTGCAGAAAACATAAAATGATTGAAGAGACCGAAAGAACAGTTATAAAAATATAACCTTCTCTAAGCCACATACTAAGACGACGAAAAATAATTGGTATTGAAGGTGAATTCCTATTCTCGATAGCGTAGTTAAGGAAGGATCCTGTCCACTATTCGGAAAAAGATTTTTTTTTTTAAAAAAAAGGAAAAAAATGTGAATCTTCGTTCCTTTACAGGTGGCAGCACTATTTACACTTAGCTGAGCATTCAGCCACCGGAAGAACAAGAGGACGAACAGACCGTAGCGCTGTCTGGTGGACGTGCTGGAACTAATGAGATTTCTCCTTCACTTCCTTTCCTGGACAAGAACTCTGATGCCCCTTCAAGGCAACTGGATTACGATTTCATGTTAGTGGTGCCACCTATCAAATAGAAACTTGAGAAAATTCTTCTTACTTTGCGCTTAATATAGATATTTAATATAGAGTTGGAAACGCATGATATGGACTAAGACAACATTTAATTGGACAGGAAAACATAGATTTTAAGTATTTTATAGAATCGCCGCAGAGAAGGTGCTGATGAAATGACAATTACAAAATACTGATAATAGTTTATTGTTTCCATTTTGGGCTATGAATTGAAAATTACAAATAGTGTTCCGTCATTGTTAGAAGAAATCTTACAATAGATCTATTAAGTCTAGGAGGCTCAGTTGGACAGGCCATGTGGCTAGAAAATAGGAACGCTTCCTGTGTTTTCACTGGAAACTCAAGCGAAAGAAAGTTCGAAGACTTCACGCAGATAAGAGGACAACATTAAGATAGATATAGCGAAATAAGAATAAAAAGTAAAAAGTGGACACAGATGGTTAAAAATAAAAGAAAAAGGGGAGATTTTGTACATGCGGCGTTGAATCTTCCGGTTCTATAGACCAGCTTTTCTCAACCGCTGTGTCGCGACACATTGGTGTGTTGCGAATATATATCAGGTGTGTCGCGAGATTTTTAATGTCTTCTAACATCTTAAGCAAACAAATTATCTGTAGAAGAAAATAAAAATTTATCGCCAATCGACTTGATTTTACACTTGCCTTCCAAGTTTAAAGCTGGAAAATTTGCTATTAACGCTGCTTATATATTTTTTTAGAAACATTTGGCATTGAAAAGTAATTTCAATAACACAATTCTTGGTGTTTTCTTCCCGATTAAAGTCAGGTCACTATTTTTAAGTTTGATGTCTTCTTAAAATGGTAATATTTCTTTGTCATATTCCTGATTAAGAGTCATAAGTTTCTTTTATGATAATATGTTTTTACTCAAGAGTCTTACGTAATTTGCTTGTAAGATTTATATCTCATAGTCGTACCAATTACTCCAACCATAGTCGTTGAGAAATGCTGCCATAGGCTTTGGAGTTCGACACTTTCTGCTTCTAAATGATTTATATTGTTCTTTGTTACTGAGATACTACCTCCGAGGTGATCAGTGTGGGATCTAGGCCCCCTACTTTTTGAATGACAAAATAATTTAAGCTTAGGCTATACATTTTTGAAAGTTTATAGTAAACTTATGATATACCTATCACAGTCTGGGTTCTGGTTCCCCCCCCCCCTTAGTTTTTACCTCCTAGATCCGCCACTGGAGGTGACACATTGTTTTGTTCTTGTTAATACGATTATCATTTAAAATATAAATATTTATTTCTGTTCAGTCATGTTATTCTGTAGATGATTCTTAATTTCTTGCTTTCAGTACACATGTCGATATACTTTTAAACTACGTACTTTAAAAGTAATCAAAATCATGTATATTATGAAGTTCTAAATATTTAGATTTAAAAATCCTGAACTCTCTGTAAATTTTTATCCATGCATTCTAGTTTTGGGAAAGATACATACATGAACATTGCTGAAAATTCCATTAATATAACTAAATGTTTTTGCAAGATACTCAAGTAGCATGTTTGGAACTTTAAGATTTATGCATGTCACTGCAAGAAGTATCTATACTACTATTCGAAGAAGATGCTTTGATATTTAATACAGTATTTCTTTATGCATATGCATTACATAAATACGTTTAAAGAATCTGCACTGATAAAAATCAGTTATCCGGACAGCGGTATATTATATAAATATACGGAATCCGTAAGTTTACTACGGAAATCTATACAGACCATACGTGATTCGTATGCTACATACGTACTGCCTTTTTTCCCGCTCAGATGTAACATCATCCCGCTGTAGGATGTATAACGTCTAACAGTTTTCCGTATATTACATACGTATACGTCTGTTACGTACGTCGGCTATATTTTATATACATCTATCTGTATGTGGGTTCCTGATCTCCTATATACGTATATACATTTTTTTGTTTCAAACGGAAAGTACGTATAGATGGAACACTTATACGGTAAGTATTATAAAACATAAGTTTTCAGTTATAAGTTTGCTGCAGATGTTACATATGGTTGTATGTTAATTCCCCCCCCCCAAAAAAACTACAGGATTTACGCATATCATCTACGTTTTGCGTACGCCAGATACGTTTTTGCTCTGTGTGTCCCATGGAACTCTCAAGTACTATTAGCAGCGAACAACGTAGGATTTACAGTTGCAAAAGCTCGTTCTGTCGATGTTTTTTTGAAACTACACACCAAAATTAGTTCTTAAGCGTGCTATTTTGCAAAGCTTGATATGATGTATCGTCTAATAGACGTTTTGTCTTTGAACAATATTTTAGTTAAATAAAACATACATTTTAAATATTTATAATAAGTTTAGATTATATGTATATCATTACTCATACTATGTACTGTCGTCTTTCGATTGTCCTAATGAAGAGCTTCATGTAGAGGGTATACTCCAATATAAATCTCATCCTAATAAGTGGTGATATTTCTCTTTAGCATCAATATAATAAGAGTGATTCGTTCAATCCCTGCTCGCGCGAAATGAGATTTGTAGTGAACAAATGCCGTGTGTATTTGTTTTCTCGGAATTCTCGCGTTCCCTCCCACTTTCTTCATTCCATCATTTCATTCATTTCTCATCATCATTGTCTCTTTTAGCCTAGCCGGCATAATCGTGGGACGTAAAGCTAATTATTTCATTTTAATTGAACTTCTAATGTTTTGTAATTGCTGCAAAATGATTAGTTTTTTAGATATGTTAAATAGTAATTTTTAATTGGTGTTCCTATGGTAATGTATGAGACAAAGAATTAATTAATAAATGCGCTTTGCTAAAGTTGCCTGCCAATTTCATATTTCCTTTTGCGATATGAGAGATTCTTTGAATCCAAGTACCAGACAATAGTTTTTGATACGACGAAAGTATCTAACATAGAGCTAAGTGTAGATTTACTCTTAAAGTAGAATATTTAAATCGTTGATATTTTGTAACGTTGTCAACAAATGAACTTACAGTGAATTTCTGGTCCGACGTTGGTAATAATAAGTAAATAAAAATATATAAATAAATGATGAATTAGAATATTTAGTTAACATCGAGTCCGGCTCTCCCCGAAAGAATTTCCTAACTTAACATCCATTTGTACACTTTCTTAATAAAACTATACCTGTTTAACAGGAAAATGATAGATGTGGCATGAAAATTTGATCTTACATTTCATATATACTTTTCATGTTATAAAAACCGTCAAGTTTTATCATTTTACTCTGAAACTGCAGTATAGGTTAAAATATTTTCCATTGAATAATACCCGCAGAATAATAAACATTCAATACTACACAAGCCCGAAGGCAGCCACAGTGGTTTGGGGGAGTCATGAACATGCTAGGGGGGTAAGTCATCAAAAATTTTCTTACAAATATCTAAATTGTGTTTTTTTTGTATTGACGTCTGGATGGGCCACGAAAAGTTTAGGGGGCCAAGCCCCCTAGTCCCCCTCCAGTTGTGGGCCTGATACTACATAGACGTAGTGGCTTGTAGTGTTGGACTCTCCTTAAATCTTCGGCCTCACCCAACAAAAATTTCTGGGTGCGCAAATGATCTATTCTTTAATTTGTGTTTTTAATTAGTAAAATTTATTATAAATTTGTTCCCGTTGGAATCAGTTTATTAAGTTCATCGTAATGATTAATTAGGTTGATTACAATGTAGATATATCATATAAACATTAGAATGATGTTTGGAGCATTACCTTTCAATATTAAAGTTAGAGTTATCTTTGGTTTATTTAATTTTGTTGTCCACATAAAGTGTTCTACGTATTGAATGATTTGCATATTTTATAAATTTAGCGGTTATAAATATTCTAAGTTCTGTTATTAAGTTCTTCCCATTCACTTCTCAGATTACTGTGGTTCATTACACAATCAAATATTTCTAATTAGAGCACTTATTCATAATATTGAATCGTGTTTGCCATTCACTAACTATACCGTGTGTTTCTGAATCCAAAACGAGATATTTTTACTGCAACTTTGTGCCCAAATATGCGGCGTCGCCTTGCTGACGCGACATATGATGCTGAATTTTTCTTTACTGAACAGAATCACGAGCTCTAATTTTTTATTTCTTCCTTGCCAACTGCTTTGAACATTCACAGATTCAGTGGATCCTTCTTCCAGCGAAGAAAGCTTAGAGAGGTCTGTATCTAAGTTGATTTTTAGCGTATTTTTTGTAATGAGTTCTGAAAATATACCCGGTTTGTGGTGTAGATATATTTTTCTGTAATATTTTGATTAAAAAAATTATGGTTGTCTTGGATTCAGAAATATGCTAAAATTGTTCCGCTTTCAAACCTTGTTTCTAAAATTTGAAGTTATAATAGGTTATCAAAAGAGTAGTATTAAAAATTTACACAAAAGGTTTCATTTCCTTTTTGCAAACAATTGTGAGGTTAAGTAAAGTTTCTCATTTCTGAATATTCGATCTATTCAATCTCATGAGCTTCTCTTCAAGCAACTAGTGCAGCAAGGAAATAACTCAAGCTTCAACTAAACTACAAATATACTTGCCACATACTGCTCCGTCATGGGACTGACATACGTGTAAGTTATGCTAATGGCTGATTTGCTCTTGGAGTTTCTTCCACTAGCGCTGATCGCCAACACTTTCTGTCAATACCAAATCACTGCACTACTTTGTATTGCAAAAATCTCAGTGTTACTCTGGCTACTATTCATATGTGCCATATTTATGTCACACCTTTCAAATTCTTTCAATATATCTGAAAAATACTTTCTGCGCGTTCATTATCACGGCAGATCTAAATTTTAACAATCAAACGTCTCACCAACAGAAACGACTTTTACACTTCATTATAATGCATATTATATGAACATTCTATAAAATATTACAATTCCAAAATACTTGCATTCTATTTCTGTGCGTGTAACGTTGTATCAAGGAAAACAGTTCGTTTCCTTGTGTACGTTCGAGGAAAACAAACGTGTGTCTTCTATATTTCTTTCAACCATACATCAAGTCTCTTCCACCAAAGATTTTTTTTTTAACAGTTAACTTCCATGTGGCTATGGTTCATGTTCCTTTTGCACGCGAAATCAGGATTTAATTTTCGGTGAAAGCTCATGTTCAAATTCTATGTTAAGTTATACGAACACGTATCATTTGGCCTTCGCGTTGAAATGGACGTTTAACTCCAATGAATCAACTCATCATTACAATAGGTAGACTATTCTACCATTATTTTCAGATAAATGGCAACAACTTAGAAGCTTTCATGATCCACAGTCTTCCCTTAATCTCTTGGGCTTTATTTACGATTTTTCTGTTTGCTATAGTTCATTAATTGTACTCTTCTTCTTCCGCTACCTCTTTCTCCTCCCACCATACCCTCTAGCACGTCGCTCATGATGCAGTTCCTTCTTAGCTAATGTCCCAACCGAATTATCTTCCTCTTCTTAATACTATCTAAAATTGTTTTATTTTCTCCCCCCCCCCCCATTTCTAACACCCTCTCATTCGTTTCCGTTCGATCCAGTTAATTTTCTACATTCTTCTCCACATCCACATTTCAAAAGCTTCCAGTCGTTTCTTATACTTTTTACGTGTTTCTGACCCATACAATATAATACTGCACACGAAACATTTTATGAGTCTTTTTCTCAACACTTTACTCAAGGTAGTATTTTCTTCGTCGTAAACGTTTCTTTCTCCATTCCTATCCCTGGATTTATTTCACGTTCACACTTCATAAATGAACCAAATAACCAGAAGACAATCTACAGTATATTGAAAAAGAAAACACATACTGAGTCAACACCGGATCTGCTAAACTATTGGGCTCAGAAATTTGTAATTTTTTTATAAATCTAGCACAAGTGTTTGTTCCTCATCCTGGCTGAATATTAGGCAATATGGAACACCGTAGAGTAGTTTGAATTGTCTAACTTGAGGGGGTTCTAAGGTAATTTATATATTTCGAACCTTCAGATGTAAAACCCCTCCCCAATATCTTTCAGAATTGCAAATAGAAAAACGGCTTCGTATGTGCTTAGATCTGATGAAAATCTACCTTTCCTCAAAATTTGATGGTTCAAGGTGACCACTTTCTATGCGAAAAGCTGATAACACACACACACACACATACATTTGTTTGTATTAGTCGCTTTATGGGGACATCAGTACAACACTACATTCTGGAAACGCATATAAATAATTGTCCTAGGATTTAAAATCGACTGAGCGGTGCCTGGTTCGATTCCAGGTGGGGGCGCTGAGATCTGATGAAAATCTACCTTTCCTCAAAATTTGATGGTTCAAGGTGACCACTTTCTATGCGAAAAGCTGATAACACACACACACACACACACATACATTTGTTTGTATTGGTCGCTTTATGGGGACATCAGTACAACACTACATTCTGGAAACCCATATAAATAATTGTCCTAGGATTAAAAATCGACTGAGCGGTGTCTGTTTCGATTCCAGGTGGGGGCACTCTGACGAAAAAGTGTAAAACGCTTTTTCAGGCCAGCCACCCTGAATGAGGGTTTCCTCATTCGCACCAGGCAAATGATATAATAATAATAATAATAATAATAATAATAATAATAATAATAATAATAATAATAATAATAATAATAATAATTATTATTATTATTATTATTATTATTATTATTATTATTATTATTATTATTATTATTATTATTATTATTATTATTATTATTATTATTATTATTGTAGGTTCTAAAAATACATTTTATATATTATTAATTAGCAGAAATTGCGTGAGTTTGGTGAGAGGAGGGTGGTTACAGAAGGAAGATTTCTTCCAATGCTTTTCCCAGTGGAAGCGTTCCTAGCATCGCTGCTACGTTCCCTCTTTGCACAGCCATACTTAATCTCTGTATAGGAAAGGCTGAAGCTCGAGTGTCGCCTGTGTTGAGAGTTATTCGGCGTCAAACTTGTTTAATAAAGTTTAGTCCTTCATGACCCCAGAAGCCACAAGTTTCGATGGCGATGATGACGGAGTGGTATTAGTCCAAGAGGTTGTTATATTTTCGTATCTTTTCAGATTCTCTGCGAGTTGCGACTATCCCAGCTTTTGTGAAAGAGGTAGAAAGATTAGAGGGGCTAGAGTATCGGCACAAGTGAAATTCCATATTAAAGCCTTCCCTCGTTTCCATGGCACCAAAAACATTCCGTCAGGTCGCTTGCCGTCAGAACGACTACACCCCATTGGCTCTCTCACGGAAGACGTTCCAGAAGAGATGAGGGCTCTCATGATGAGTGGCGAGAGTATCTGCCAGCACTGTGAAGACATGATAGGTCATGTATACCTTTCTTATCTACTAAACTTCCGCAAGCAAGGCACCGGTGTTGTTCGCAGACATCTGCTCCCAAACGTAAGGCACAAGCGATTCGAAAACTTTCGTCGGGAAGATGCAGCCCTAGGGATGGAGATGGAATAGCCTGTACACAGGCACCTGCTTCAGGGGATGAAGTAGCAAGAAGACGTGCCTTATTCTCATGATTGGTGGAGGACTGAAGAAGAGAAGAACATCTGGAGTTTATAAGAGGAGCGTCCCATGAAGACTGTAAACTTCTCTTATCAAGATCAGGTAGAGCAAGTCCGCCGCACGATGTCCACTGGAAGATACAATCAATAATCTCAGCTTCAGAATCTTGATGAATATCCTGGCGAAGAAGAGAAGTGATCTATGGCATAGTGCTATGAATGAAAGAAAGAAAAGATGGAGTGGCCAAATCGAGGGCTCGACGAATACCTAGACCTCCGTGATCCAATGGGAGAGATGCCTGCAGCCATGAGCTATCCGTAAGAGAGTAGTTGAGAAGAGATTCTAGGTGAAGTTGGATGGAATTATCGTATTGTTCCAGAAGATCTGTCTCTCGCCAGGATGGAGAACTACAAAGGAAATATAACAGTCTAGGTATTGCTAATGAGGCCCGTAAGAGATAGACAACTGAGTGTGCAGAAATCTTAGATAGGCGAGTGAAAAAGAAATCTAATTTGGATATTTTGTCCAGTAACATGATGCGTCGAGTGTCAGTCTTGTAGATACAATAATGTAGGTATTGTACCTACAAGAAATAAAAATAAATGCTTTAGTTTAACGTCGTATGAATATGCTCTTTAGGTTAAAGTAGGTGGATGATTAATTAAAGTGAATGTTGATGCAAAGTAATCTATGAGTTTGACAAATCAGCAAATATTTTTCATAGTGATTTGTTCGTTATCTCAATTTTATATTGGAACCGAAATAATTCAAGTTATATTTTGAAGAAACCTTAATTTCTGCCACCAAGAGCGGTATAAAATATTATTGTTCTAATCTTTTAAACCCGTCACATGTGAAGGACGTACCTCGGCAAGCACAATAGCTGGAAAAGCTAGGAAGAAAGGAATCGACCTCGGACCTCTATGTTAGGTACCATGACGGTATTTGCCTCGAATGAGTGAGGAAATCTCAGGAAAAACCTCATTCAGGATGGCTGGCCTGAAGAAGTTGTGATACTTTTTTGACTGAGTGCTTACCTGTTTTGATTGGTAGAGTAATACCAGTTGTTTTGTTTCAATCGAATCGTTCGTCATGGCTATGGCCTTTGTCTAGAATTGCCAACTGCTCTGGTTTGGGCGGGATTATCCAGGAAATCTATATCTTCATCATCATCATCAACGTAGGTATTCTGCCATTATTGGCAGATCATCTGTTGCAACTGAGAAGCTTCCATACTCCACGGTCTTACGCTAACCTCTCCGTCTTCACGTACGATTTTCTGTTTTGGTATCGTCCATTAATTGTGGTCTTCTTCGCCCCCTCCCTCTCTTTCGTGTCATCATACCCTCTAGTAGGTCTCTCATGACACAGTGGCTTCTTAGTCAATGTCCCAACCAGTTTTTCCTTCTCTTCTTAATAATATCTAAAATTATTCTTTTCTCCCCCACCATTTCTTACACCTTCTCATTCGTTATCACCTCGACTCAGCTAATTCCAATTTTCTCTACACCAAAGTTTCGAAAGGTCCCGGTCGTTTTTCATCCTTTTTGCGTAATGTCCATGTTTTAAGCGTTTTTTCTCAATTCTTTATTCAAGATCCAACAAAACAGACTTTTCTTCCCCCTAAAGTCTCATTTCTCCATTCCTATCCTTCATTTTGTTTCATGTTCACACTTTATATCATTACTAATAATACTACCTAACTATTGACAATTCGGAGTAACTTTTTTTTTTTTTTTTACCAAAACAGTTAAAATTACAGAATTCAATCTTCCATTTGCTGAACAATAAAGATACGTTACATTGGTTACACATAAATAAATAAAATTCAAGTTTTGCAAGTATCGCGATGGTAAGTCTCAGGAAAAATACTATTTAAACATTCAACTGAAGTGACAGCAACAAATCTCAGCAATGCTGGTTGTCGTGTTCGTGTATTTTCGGCATATTATCATCGAGTTTCTTTTCTTCTTGGACTAAAAATCTTTAAGAAAACATGGCATTCTGTAAAAAAAAAAGTTTGAATTCATTTGATATTTTTAGCAGGACCAAAATTTTCTCTATCTCAGTAAGTACAACCCTGAATATTTTTTTAGTGTACTATACAATGAGTAAAAGTTTTTTTCTGTTTGTAATAATGATCAGTGGCGGTTTCTCCCCAGAGTGGATTTAATACGTAGGAGGTTAAAATAGTGCTTTTTGAACACAATTGGAGATTTACCTCGGGGGAATTTCGTAACACAGACTGGAGGAATTCACCGCAGGCCACCCCTGATAATGATACTTTTGAGAACTCGATTTTTCATAACAAGTAAGTGTGTTATGCAATTATACGGTGTAAAAATAGAAATCGCAAACCTAGGAGTTATAAAAATATAAAGCAAGAATGCTAATTATGTAGGGCCTTATGCAGAGTCGTTTTGAAGCGTGATTAGTGCCGTATTAAAGAGGTCGATTAACATATGTTTCCTGCAGTAGTCAGGCTTTTAGTATGACGCTAATTATACGTCAAAATGACTCTCCATAAGGCGGGTAATGTTTAGAAATATACCTTCATATTTTTTCGAATCTCAAATCACACCCAGATAATCACAACGGTGTAGCAGTCTGTGTACTAGGTATAGCTTTGCTATTTCTTCACTTCTATGATTTGATAGAATATTCACTGCACCGCAATTTTACGGAACTGTTGTGCATTATAAAGAACACGGATTACTGAGTACTACTTCCGCGACTCACTCAGGCATAGTCCATCATCAACAGACGGATGGTGAGGTAGGGTCTTCGTCTTCATTACATATTTTGGAAGTATTTAAGAGTTGATTGAATAGGATATATGAATGCTAATTTTAGACTATGCACGCGTACAGTACTATGTGGTACTAATAGAACTGTGGTTGATCTAGAAGCCAGAAAGATAACACAGCTTTACAAATAATAATAATAATAATAATAATAATAATAATAATAATAATAATAATAATAATAATAATAATAATAATAATAATAATAGTAATATTAATAATAATAATAATTTTTGTTTCTTTGGCAAGAACATTTCAGTGGTTTTGGGTTATTTCGAGGGTGCTGATTGTGAAAACGATGTTGCTTTTCTTGAATTGACTCTGTTTCTGAAATAACCAATATCCGCTAAATTTAATATTAAAACAGTACTGTACGATACACAAGCTACAACATTTTGCCTGATATATAACGCATTTTAAAAGCTGGAACATGGAAACTTGGAACGTACTGGCATGTTGTGCAAACATTAGATTTCTATTGTTTGTGCACAAACAGCCAAAGAAAATCAAAGTGATAGCGGTAAATGTAAAATGAATTTAAAACATTTAAAGGATATATTAGGATACATTAGCCCCTTACCACAAGAGGTAGGGTGATCACAGCAGACAACGTTCTTCCCTATCCAGTTGAGACCTTGTGTACAGACTATTTCCTATGTTTGGGTCGGTACTCACTGTGTTAAGTTTTCAAGGTCGATAGCGTGAAGCGCAATATTAAATTGAATTAAGTGATCTGCAAGTTCGTGCCTGTATTCATAAACACATCTCTTTGTGTTCCTTATTGCGAAGCTGCTGCTCGTGATTGTTTATGACGTGTAATATGGCTCGAAGAGACAGTACTAAGTGATATTCAACCTGGAAAGTAATATTTAGTAGTAATGAGCACGTTTGTAGCACCTAGAAATATGAGTAATGCTGCTTAAGCGATCCTAATTCATTCTGGTTTATTTGTGGCGCGTATATACTCTTCTGATACATAGGAACACGTAACAGAATTTGTCAAATAGGCATACCTTGGGCTCTTTAACGTATGAAAACATGTTTAAACTTTGGCGTGTCTATAGTGTAGAGGGAACAGTAATTTTTATGGGTTCAATATCAAGGGTTCACATCACTACAAGAAACGCAAGTGGAAGTACCCTGACTTGCAATCAGCACGAACACCTGTGTCACATAAAAGATGTTCATGTATTGGTGCTCACCTCTCTTTCTGAGTTTCTTCTGTCACATTGTGATGCGAGTGAAGAAGACCTAGAATTGCCAGTGCAAATGAATATGGAATAATGTATTTAACATCTCAGGAGTTCTCCGATGAAGAATTCGATTATCTTATATGAGATCTCAGTATGTCAAAGAAATCATCCGAATTTGTATTACCGGTGATGGAATAGAGCTGCCTAAATTTACGCACATTAAAATAACTTTGTACTGCATCAGAGGGTAGGAACTGTTCCCAGTTTTCAGCCAAGACTACGACCTTGTATATTGCATGAAAATATACAGAGAATATTGTAATAGAGAAAAGATTACTTCTGTACTTGGGACTTCCGCCATGTTGATCAGAAGATTGGCGATTCTTTATTGATAACTCCTGCAGAAGTTTCAACTATTTTCATTGCATAATGATAATAATTATTCCCCTAGTCTAAATGTTTAATTAGCGAAACTGAAAGAATATGTTACTTGCCAAAATTTATCTTCATCATCATCAGATGTGTTTTTGTATTGATCTGAATACGTAGAATGTTTGTTGGGCCAGCAAAGTGGATACACGAGATATATCTGTTTTCTGTGATTGTGGGGTAGTAGCGCAAAGCAAGATCATTGCATAAATGATGACATGATATGCAAGAAAAATGACTGTAGATACAGTGAACATAATCCATAAGCCTATGCTTGACTACGATAAAATCATTTTTGCACGATTCCATATTAAGCTCGGGCTGATGAAGCAATTTGTAAATTCTTTGGATAAACATGGTGAGTGCTTCAAGTGCATATTGAAATTATTTCCGGCACTGAGCATTAAAAAAATTGAAAGCTGGAATCTTTGATGGTACGTACCTCAGCAATCTCATCAAGTAATCAAATTTCATAAAATATGTGACTCATGTTGAAACTCCCGCCTGGTGTAGTTATGTCTCTGTTGACCAGAATTTCTAGGAAAACAATAATTATGAAAACTCGTACTATCCATGCTTGCTAACGTTCAAGCTTTGGGTGCTAACATAGTTTTCCATAGAAAGTTCACTTTTTGTAACTCGGACTGACTCCCGGATAATATTGATGATTACAGTGAGAAACGAAAGGAGAAATTTCATCATGACATCAAGGTCATATGGAAAAGGTATCAAGACAAATGAGGGAATCATAGAACTGCTAGAACAGACTACTGCTAGAACCTTCGACACGAAAGTAGTGATGCACCACACAACAAAATATCGTGAAAACAGTCGTTTTTCTAAACAGTAGCCGGCGTGAACATTTGAACCGCATCACTAATTCTTTCCCTGTCTTTAAGGACAGTTCTTCTATCTTGCCTCAGTTATTTTTCGTGTTTTTGTTATTAGGCATAATTCCTGTCTAGTTAAAGTGTAAGCTAAGTTTTCTCACTTCGTTTCCACAATATGGGTTGTGTACTTCTGATTTTCAAGTCTATTATCTCGACAACCGGAACCAATGCAATGAAACTGATTTCTTATTCGGAATCAACGATCTACAACTTATCCAAAATTGACTGTCCAATCTTTGGTAATAAAATCATAATTTCCAGTGTAATATAAAAACTTGAAACTTTGGATGTAACAATAATCGCTGGAGTGTCTTAATTAGGATAAAATTTGTTATTTCTTCGGTGATAAACCTGGAATATTCTATTTAACTTTCCACAGTTGTACTCTTTAAGCTAATCAGAGCCGGCGTTTTAAATCGATTAGACATATTGTTCTCAACTAGGCCCCGAGCCTAAGGACGGGCCGCGCTAGAGTGTAAAATATACTCTCAACTTGTCAAATACTATCAACAACGACATTGAAAAGTTCCCACTTAACCTAGGGATGACAAAATTGTTCCCAATTGAACCTTGCATCTTCTAAGGCCAGTCCTGTGACGATTAATAAAAATGAATGATTATGAAGGAATTATTGGGATAAGTTATGGAGGGAAACAGAAGGATCTTCAAGAAAACCTATAGAGAGACGATATTGTTCACCACAAACTCACATGACCTAGGATAGAAATGGCAGTGATGCCAACCTCAAACGTTATAAAATCCCATCTCAAGAGGCAAAAATTCCCATTTTCCTCTTGAATTTCCCCCGCTATACTAATAAAACTTCCTAAACTTACAAAACATGAACAATGAAATTAGTATATATCAGTCATTTTCTTCAGTATATGACTGAATTACGCGAAAATTCCGATCGTCCATCTACGTTTATCAAGCATTGTATGAACAAGTATTTTCCTTAATTGAAAAATACAACTGAAAATGCTGACAAAATTAGGTACATTTTGTTACAGTTTAGTATTTTCATCATGCCTTTGTGCCATGATCTTCTACTGAACGTAATGAAGATGGATAAACTTAATTCGTAAGTTATTTCATGCGAAATGTTTTGAAAGTTGGACGTTTTCCATTCCGTTAATTGTTATTACCTTTCATTTTTCTTTTTATTATATGCCAAAGCAAAATTAAAGTTCCTTGGCGCTTGTTTTTTGAGATTCATAAATCACTACATAAATCGCTTTAACACTAATATGGATTTTATAAACAAAATTTGAGAATTAGAATTAATTTCACGTCTATTGAACATTCATTTGTCTACTTCTTCCCCATAGATAATTTTGTTGGTACCAATGGAATGGATATGCATGAAAAATCTCATAAAATCTTCCATTTTTTTTTTTTTTACAAAAATTCCCTTTATACCATGTCCTTGAAATCATTGTCAAAAAATCCCACATTATAGGATTTTTCCAGTGGGTTGGCATCACTGAAAAAAGGAACGCCTTACACTAGAGCTACTCGCTCTACTACTGAGCCACTAAAATCCTCATTCTATTGCAGTAAGTTCAATACATGTTTTAAAGGAAAAGAGTAGCTCGTTTACCGGAATTTATTTTCAAATATTGATTAGGCGTCTAACCATTCAACGTGTTTTCTGTAAACACACCAGACCGAATCATAATCCACACAGTACATGCAATACTACTTTATTAAGATAGTTATAAATTTATTGTGCAGAAAATACGTTGTAGGTAATGTAGAATGTATTTAATGCAAGTTATGTAGCAATTATTTAGATCTTGCATTATGATATATTATTAAGTTAAAGTTAATATACACTTTAATTTTAGAAATTTGCTTAGTGTAAAATTCTTTGCACATATATTACTTACGAAGTGTTTGGAGGTTATAACTGTGCGACATCTCATGGAGGTTCCTCAAAATAAGTTATTTCATACCAACCACGGAAAAGAACAAAAACAAATCATTTTACTTACTTTAATTAATTTAAAATTTTAACGTCAATGTAATGAAAGTCACATAAATGTTTGATACATTGTATGCTTATACGATATACTACAACCTGAATGAGAGATGAATTACAATTAACACATTATTCCCAGAGATGTAATTGGGCATATATGGGAGTATACGGCTTATACCTACTTAATAACTTTACCAACGTACACTGAGAAAAATCCATTATCCGGACAGCGGTATATTGTACAAATACAAGGATTCGTTATGTTTACTAAGGAAATCTGTACGGAGCGTACTTTATCCATATACTACATAGGTACTGCCTTTTACCCGCTTAGATATTACATCATGTCTCTGCAGGATGTCTGATATCTAACAATCTTCTGTATTTTACATACGTATACGTATGTTAAATACTTCAGCTATACGTTATATACGTCCATCTGTGTGTAAGATCCAGACCGCCTATAGACACTCTTTCTTTCGCCATGGCTGACGTCATTGAACTACCGTCTTTTGCTTGCGAAACGAGGTTGTTTACAAACGGAACAGAAGAGAGGAAGGAAACCTGGGAAGCCTGGGTAAGTACAATAGTTAACTATTACTTTAGTTAAATATTCCCATTAATTATATATTCTTTTAGTGTAACTTGCTTTAATATAGTACTAAGTAAGTAATGTAGTTTATGACTACAATTCTTACTATTGTAACTCGTAAATGATTGAGGAGAATGGAATGGGTGAATCTGAATTTTGAAAAAACTTTGAATATTAATGTTTTGAAACATATTATGTTTCAAGGTAGCAAAATGAATGTTATGTGTTTATTCATTCCATTTTATATGTGACGATTTATTACTTGGTGCAGATTTACTACAGGACTGCTTAACATAATTGCTAATAAACCGTTTTCAGCGCGGAAATTTCCTTGTGTAGTGAAGATTTAGGATTTAGATTTCTGGGCTTTCGGCATCAATGGCCTTGTTACCCCATATGAGGGATGACTTTCCTCGGCGAGTACACTATCCGGGGAAAGGAAGGGAAGAAAGGACTGGGGAAGGAAGAAAACGGCCTGGGACCTATATGTTAGGTACCACTCCGGCATTTGCCTGCTGTGAATGAGGAAAACCCAAGGAAACCTCATTCAGGATGGCTGGACTTAAAATCTTTTGATACTTTTTCGACCGAGTTCTCCCCCGGGATCGAACCCGGAACCGTTCGCACCGAAGGCGAGAGCGCTAGCGACTACCCTACGCGGGGCCACTTGTGTAGTCTAGAAAACTCATTTTTACTAGGATATTTGCAAAATTTTTTTTTTTTTTTTTTTTTTTTTGCTTTTAGTTTAACGCCCCATGATTGTACATCAATGTAAGAGAGAAGGTGACAATGAGATACATGATAATGGTGGAATCAAGAAAATGTAAGGAAACTGGAAAGTCTTAAGAATAACCACACCTACAGTGTTCACCAAAAGGCTATTTGTCGGGAGCAGGAATCGAACCAGGGACCTAACGCGTCAGAGGTAAGCGCTCTACTACAAAGCTTTCTTTTGTTTAAAGAACTTGTTTACATTGAAATATATATATTTTACGAAGATACTAACATATTTTACAGCCTCACTGAAATTAAAAAAAAAAAAAAGTAGTCAGGGAGAGTTTACTTGTCAGATTTTTATTTTTTAATTTAATTTATTTTTATTTTTATTTATTTTTGCTTTGTTATGTTCCCTAGTTAATTAATGTTTGGGTTACTGAAAATTAAAACCTTTTTAGTATTATTGTTATGTCATCACTTTGGAACCAAAAAAGTTAGATTTTTTTTCTTGTGTTTTCATATAGGAAGTTGGTAAGTTTGTGCCTTAGCATTGGTTTGGTTTCTAGAACGTAATTGAAGGTCATGTTGAGTTGAGTCTTGGCGGGTTTAGAGTTCGTGAAGTGTCAGGCACTGCTTGTGCCCCTGTCTTCTGTCTGTGATGTTTCCTGGCTTTGGGCTGTGAGGTATTTATGTTGAGGAGTACCAACGCAGGCCGCGTGATATACAGGTAGCTTCAACAGCTACGAGTGCCAGATGTTCATCTTTCGTTACGGCGTGACTAATGCAGTATAGTACTAGGTTCAAATTCTATGGGTGGTAAAAATGGTCGTGGTGTGGTAATAAATACAACGTAATTGTTATTAGTTTATTAGTGTTTCTTCATAGTATAGTTTCACTATTTCTAGAAGGAATTAAGTATTAACGAAGTAATAAATAAGCAAAAGCACACTTTGATTGGCGTTAACTATTTCTCATACTCCATTGAGAATGTTTTGATCCTCAGTTGCGCAAACATCCAGTGTGCGTTTTTTTGTTTGCTTACACTGCCTTATAGATGAGCTCCCTCGTGGCTAAGTGGTTAGTGAACACGCCTTTGGCGTGGGACACCCGGGTTCGATTCCCGGCCGGGGGCCGCGGTGGCTCAGTGGTAGAAGGTTCACCTCTGGTGCTTGGGGTCCCGGGTTCGATCCCAGCCCCGCCAAGTGAACCTTGTGGTGGACAAACACCGTGTGCGTGGGTTTTCTCGGGGTTCTCCCGTTTCCTCCCACTTTCTTCATTCCACTATTTAATTCATTACTCATCACCGTCTCCATTAGCCTAACCATCATAACCGTAGGACATAAAAGTCAAAGATTTCATTTCATTTTTTCGATTCCCGGCCGGAGCTTATGTGGTTCGGATTCCACGTTAATCTGTAGGTCCACGTCTCATACAGCCTTGCTGCTGAAAGGAACGTTAAAATCAAATCAGCACTGTTTTACAGATGCAATTGTTCGATTCCGAGTTCGAATGAAGCTTTTTACGGGCAGGGGGCGACTTTTATATATACAATCCAAGGATTTTAGTTATTAGTCAGTGATGCAATATATAGACCTATATATATTACAAAATTGAAAGTGACTATGTTTGTGACTCTTAATCTCTTAAGAGCTGCGGTGGCTCAGTGGTAGAGCGTTCACCTCCGGTACTTGGGGTCCCGGGTTCGATCCCAGCCCCCGTCAAATGAACTTTGTGATGGACAAACACCTTGTGCGTGGGTTTCCTCGGGGTTCTCCCGTTTCCTTCCACTTTCTTCATTCCACCTTTCATTCATTGCTTATCATCAGCGTCTCCTTTAGCCTAACCGGCATAACTGTGGGACGTAAAACTCAAAGGTTTCATTTCATTTTTTCTTAATCTCTTTGGAATCTTGTACTTAGGTTCACAGCGGAAGCGACGAAATAACTCGACTCATCCATTGTAGCTCTCTTCGCAACCAGTTTCCAAAATGTTGGCAATAAGTTTGCGAAACGGGATATGACGACTCCAATTTTGGGTGAAAAGTCGCTATAAAAAATAATAGAGAAATTCATTGTCTATAAGCATTGTTTTAAAGTTGTAGATGTAAACTAAACAATATGTTCTACTCACTGGCGCAAATCCGTGGGGGGGGGGGATGACGGATACATGTCCCCTCCAATCTTGGAACTGAGGGGGACTTCTCCCCAATAATCCGATTTGAAATGTGTTTTTTGGGAGAAATTTGATTATTTTTGTCCGATTGCTACAAAGGAACGTGAGATAAAATAGATGTCCCCCAGAATAAGCCTCAAATCTGCAGCCTCCCAACGCTGAAAACAACTCTGATCCTCCAGAACATTGTTTTTCAACTTCATAAGTATTTTGGACATCGTCAAAAAAAAGTATGGTAACGGTCTTACCCCCCCCCTCCCAATGTTGAAGACAGATTTGCGCCGCTGGTTCTACTCACATCTTTGTAAATAGGGCGCAACCAATCCTTTAATTCAGGGATCATTTTTTTGTAAAAGAAAAAGTGCAGAATAATTAAAAGACCCCAAAGGACAAATATAACAAACATCTTCTTCGCCTTTATTCACGCAATCTATAGCTAATCTTGTTGCTATCGGTAATGATGTATTACGTGTGTTTCTCAACGGAAACTCTGCGAACTAAAGGACATCAAGTTTGTAGTTGTTCTTCGTTAGAGGGCAAGGGTAACATAACAATGCAGGATTGTGGGGCAGTGAGTATGCTGTATTTCCAAACTCTTCATCAGTTGCGCTGATTAAAACAAACAAACAGAAAAAAAGAACGTAAAAACTGTTTTGAACTAATAATGCTTCTCTACAGATGAACATTTTGTTTGGAGCAGAAAGTCGCTAAATGTGTAAGTAGGTAAATCGTCATTTAAAAATCACCCAAAAAAGTCTCCAATCGGAAAAAAATATTTTTTGTCGCTATCGTAGGGCGACCATACGTCCCGTTTTGACCGGGACAGTCCCGTTTTAGTGGCGTGTCCCGGCCGTCCCGTCAGTAGATGGAAAAAGTAGTATTCGTCCCGTTCTATGTAAATGAAAGAAGTAAATAACAAACCCAGTATCTTTACTCCTTTTAAAAGTATTAATAATTAATAATAACAAAGAGGCAAAAATTGAACTGAAATTCCCTATATTAAACATACTCTATAGTTCGCAGTACTGCTCGAAAGGCAGCAGAGGTTTTAGCAGTTGGTTGTGTGTTGAACAAATTTCAACGTGTCTTTCCTTTTTCATAAGTACCCGTTCTGTAACAAAGAGAGAGAGGAGGAAATCTGATATCAAGGCACTGATAAGAACAAAGGTAGATCTAAAAGTCTAGGGTTGCAAGAACCTGTCCCGTTTTTAACTGAAAATTTTATGGTCAACCTACGCTATCGTTGAGGTCGAATTCCCCTTATTTAGCGACTTTACCCAAAATTGGCAACATTGACCCCCACCGAACAACCAGGGTTGAATTCAGGGGGTAGCCCGGGGGGAATCTCCCCCCCGAAGAAAATTCATTCCCCCCCGGAGAAACTCCCAAAATTTCAGTCACAAAATGTAGAAATTACTTCACCCAATTATTTGCTTTTCTGTCCGTGTACGTGCAGACGAAATCCGATCTCTCAATATACATATAAATGACGCAGACCCATTCTATATAAATGTTAACATGTAACATCTAAGATAGAATACCAAATAGTGAATAAAACTTGTATTTCTTAACGCTATGACTGAGTTTGGCAGAACATGAAATTGTTAACTGTTGAAGAAAGGTTTGTATTTTAGTAGGTACTATACTCTCGCCCTATATTATATATTAGTAGGTAGCACTAGCACAGGTTGAGATACGAAAGGAAAGATAGGGAAGATCTTTCGATCATTCCATATAATCTCTCATGTCAGCAGACTTCAGTTCTTGAAAATATACAGTTCCTACATTATTTGAAATAGGGCGCCTAAATCCCATTTCTCGCATCGGAAGTAACAGACGTAAATGTGTTTTACGATTGTTAAAGTAAACACATCTTTCTTTAATTAAAAATAATTCAGTTAAAGGGTGAGATTCAGTGGGCGTCATTTAGAGGGATCAGGGAGGAACAGTTATCCCTCCTTGATTAGAGACTTATATAGAATTTATCAATATGATAATAGTATATAAGTGAAAGATTGCTATTGAAGGTGGCCAAGATCCTGCTCAGTGCCGTTCCATGGGGGAGGGGCAAGCGGGGCGACGACCCCGGGCGCCGAAGTAAGGGGTGAAAAATTCGGGAGGGAAAAAGAAAAAAGAAGGAAAGAAAAACAGAGGAATGAAATACATGTGGACATATATAAAATGAAAGGAAAAAAGTAATGAAAAGTGCTCAAAATCAAGGAAAAGCAGGGTTTACTTTTTAAAATTTTCCCACCTTTGGCGGCTGGTCTGTCGACCTCACTCATATATACGGGGATGCCATCGTATACTCTCGCGCCAAGCGCTGATTTTCCACGACACGGCACTAATCCTACTGAAGATTTCGTCAACTAAACTATTGATGTATATGCAGTGAAGAAACCAAGGCTAATATGTTTGATTTAGAATCAGAAGTGTGAGAAAGAATGATAACTTTTTATTAAGATATTCCTAAGTATGTTTGTTTTAGGAGAAAAAATATTTCAGTTAATTTAAATCTTTTTAAAAATTTTTACATTAGTAACAAACAGTAATTACTGAATATAGGAAATAATAAAAATAGTTACTGTAAATAGCAGTTAAAGTTTAGTCTAAACTATTTTTGCCAGTCTTTATTTAATGTTTTAAATGAAATCAAACGATTGTTTTCTTAAAATTATAATCTCATTGAATATTTATCAGCAATTAGTCTCAATATTAGGTAAGATGTGTATGTGAATGGAATTGTTAAATATGCTGCTTTCTTGAAAAAAATACAGAAAAATAACCCTCCCCCGAGCAGTTGACATTCCCCCCCGGGTGTAAATGTCTGAATTCAACACTGCGAACAACACCCCGTTATCTTTAGCCTAGCCAGCATAATAGTGGGACGTAAAACTTAAAGATTTCATTTCGAACAACACTCCCAGAAACCTATTGTTATACCATTCCCAAAACACCCTTTTGTACAGTTCTCCCTATTCGAAAAAAAAATTGTAAATAGCAGTGTTCATATATAAATATGGAACTCAATTTCCCTGAATTTTCCAGGTTTTCCAGGTATTAATTTTTCAATTTCCAGGTCTAGTGGAAGAAACTAATAGTACGAGAACACATAAATTTTAAGAATACTATATTTATATATTTGAGAATGGCCACCCTTCTCCCCAATGAACGATTGCAATTAAATATTGAGTCACAAGAAAATAAATAATTAAAATAAATAAAATTTAAGTTGAAAAATATGAAGTTGAGAAACCTACTAAGGGAATTATATAATACTTTTGTTCCATACTTGAATACATTCAAAATATACAAAAATATTGGCTTGGGGAAGAAAAAAGGGCCCGCGAGATTTTAACTGATTCTTATAGTACTCGACAACAGAAATAAATTACTGAAAGAATTTTCAAAATCGGCGCAGGTAAACATGCAGAAAATCGCATTTTCATGTACCGGTTCAAAATGGGGAAGAAAAGACGACCGCGAGATTTTAATTGATTCTTGTAGTACTCGTCGAGAGAAATCGATTAGTGAAGGAATTTTCAAAATCGGCGCAGGCAAACATAGAGAAAATCTCATTTTCATTTTCCGGTTCAAAGTGGGGAAGAAAAAAGGGCCGCAAGATTTTAACTGATTCTTGTAATACTCGACGAGAGAAATCGATTAGTGAAGGAATTTTCAAAATCGGCGCAGGCAAACATGGAGAAAATGGCATTTTCATGTACCCGTTCAAAATGGGGAAGGAAAAAGGTTCCGCGAGATTTTAACTGATTCTTGTAGTACTCGTCGAGAGAAATCGATTAGTGAAGGAATTTTCAAAATCGGCGCAGGCAAACATAGAGAAAATCTCATTTTCATTTTCAAAGTGGGGAAGAAAAAAGGTCCGCAAGATTTTAACTGATTCTTGTAATACTCGACAAGAGAAATCGACTAGTGAAGGAATTGTCAAAATCGGCGCAGGCAAGCATGAAGAAAATGGCATTTTCATGTATCAGTTCAAAATGGGGAAGAAAAAAGGGCCCGCGAGATTTTAACTGTTTCTTGTAGTACTCGACGAGAGAAATCGATTAGTGAAGGAATTTTCAAAATCGGCGCAGGCAAACATGGAGAAAATGGCATTTTCATGTACCGGTTCAAAATGGGGAAGGAAAAAGGTTCCGCGAGTTTGAACCGCTACGATGTATGTTCACGAATGTCCCCGTCTTCTCAAATTTAGTTAATTACTGTGACACTGAAACATGTGACACAGAGTCACATTGTGGATGACTGCAATCGGCAACCACTGCACATATACTCCTCCCGCCCCACAGTTTGATTATTTCGATCCATTCCTCACGTGCTAACGGCATGGTTCAACATCTGCAAGAAAGAGGTAAATGTAACGTTCAATTGGCAATAGCTTTTCACCAAATTAAGCTGCATGAAATCTGATTGCATATTTGACATACTGAGAAAATTCTAGTCCGTGGCCATATGTATCACATATCCCATCAATTCATAAAAATTTTGAACACAAAATTACGGTCGTCCGTGTGACGTACTCCCAAAAGGCCTAATGTGTATCACCCACCTCACATTCAATGAAACCACATCCGTGTAGAATTTAGAAAGGAACTTCTTATGATGTATACAGGATGTCTCAAACGTTCCCTGACATAGGATAACTCTGTTATTATCAGAGTTACAACAAAATGTAAGAGGAAAAACATCTCGAAATATGACGTTTTCAATCTAAAGTGAACACTTTTTAAAAAAAATCGGACGAGATGTTTGTGCTGTATACTCTTTATGCACCCAATTTTAAATGAAAATGCAACGTTGTCATTTACCTGGACCCACAACATAAGTGAATGAAGTTACTGTTTGAAACGGGGGCTGGCCATCGACATGTTAGCGTAAAAGACAGTAACTTCACTCACTTACGTTGTGGGTCCAGGTAAATGGCAATGTTGCATTTTCATTTCACATTGGACGCATAGCGAGTGTACAGCGCAAACGGGTCATCCGATTTTAAAAATTCCTTCACTTTAGAATGAAAACATTATATTTGGAGACGCTTTCCAAAGTAGTATAATTTAGTTTGTTTAAATTTACAATTTAATACAAGTAGATTCGGATTTATATGCGTAGGATTTTGTATGCATCTAACTAATGAAATCTTTATTTTCATGCTTAACTTAGTGACTTGGCTTTGGACTGCAACTGATTATTGTAACCCATTATTGCTTGAGAAGAAACAAGATATCCGAATCTTCATTTGGAGAAATCAAACGTCTATTGGAAAGCTGGGGATTACAATCATTAATTTCTACATTTCAAGGTGCGTAAATTATATATTCTGTGTTTGTTGTTAAATTACTATTACTATTATTGGGTTTAGAATCAATGAAGCACTTCATGATATTTTATGGGGATCAAGATGGGTGCCGGATAGATAAGTATTTGAGCGTCAGGCTCTTATTTCTTTTCAATTTAATATTTAATCAATGATTATTTTTCTCCCTCATTATTCCACCAAATCGTATTCCAAGATCATATATCCATTTTTGATCGATATATCCATATTTTTGATCTCTTTCATATTTCTATATTTTCGATTTTTGATATTGTTTATATTTCGATATTGCTGTATTTTTCGATATTTCGAACAAGTTTCGATAGTTTGTCAATATCGATTATCTATATCTAAATTCGGATATCCCAAAGCCCTATCGAACCCCCTCCGAAATGAAGTTTTTGGCTATGGACCTGATTAGGGATTCGCACGAGACAAGACGAGACAGAATTTTTGTTACGAAATTCGAGACGAGATAGAGCTCTTCCAATAGAAACGGATCCAGTTTTCGAGACGAGACATAACTTTCGCGGCACCTTTTCGAGAGGAGACAATCTCAAATCTTTTCTCTTGCGCATCCCTACACTTGATCATGAGGTATCAAAAAAAAAAAAAAAAAAAAAAAGTTAATGAGAAATACCGGTAACATGTAAATACAATATAGGTAGCTAAAACATTTTTGTTTTCATTCTTCAGTAATGCATTATTATTAATCTCAGGGGGGCGCGGTGGCTCAGTGGTAGAGTGTTAACCTCCGGTGTTTGGGGTCCCTGGTTCGATCCCAACTCGCGCCGTGTGGACTTTGTAGTGGACAAACACCGTGCTCGTGGGTTTTCTCGGGGTTCTCCCGTTTCCTCCCACTTTCTTCATTCCACCATTTCACTCATTTCTCATTATCTCCGTCTCCTGTAGCCTAACCGGCATAATCGTGGGACGTTAAACTTAAAGATTTCATTTTTTATTAATCTCTGTATTTTATAGTGTATTCTCAAGCTTAAGGTGATGTATAATTAAATTTTGAATTCAGTTAACTTATTTTGTTTCTCAGATTGTTTTTAAAATGTATGTACAAACGTTTATTTTCATTCTTGAGAGTTTAAAGTGACGTATAGTTATTAAACATAGTATTTAATATTGTACTCTTAACGTGGAAGTGATATACAGTTAACTTTTGAATTCAGTTAACATTTTTCTCTCTGAAATTGCTTTAAAAAGTATGTAAAAACGTTTTTATTTTATTTCTTGAGTGCTAAAAGTGATGCAAAGTTATTAAGCTTACTACTTTATATTGTATTCTTAACCCTAAACTGATACACAGTGCGTTTTTGAATAAATTATGTCAAGTTATTTGAGTGACGAACACTGGTAGAAAATCCTGACTACTACTGGAACATTTTGATTTTAAGGTGACGACTACTGGTGCAAGGATTTTAAAATATTGTTTTTCCTCCAACGGCTACTCCTTTTTTAATTCTAACTACATGGTCATTATAGGAAGGATCAGTGAGTCTTTCCAACTATGGTACAGCTCCGACAGATTCACGATGCTCAGAGAAGAGACAAAATAGTATGTTTTCAACCTTAAAGTGAGAACCACTGGCGTTTTTACCCTGCTATGCAAAAGTAAGTGAGTACTCCAATGGAGTTCCAATGCGGTACTTAATTTCTGCGTTTTAGATATATGGAAATACATGTCTCTAAAATGTAAAGAACTGATTTTTTTTTTTTTTTTTTTTTTTTACTGAAAACTGCAACTCGGTAAGCCTTACGGATACCGAGGTATGGGAAAATAAACTATAGGTATGTGGGGCTTGCATACTTGACGCTACAATTCGGAAATTGAATTAAAATATGACTAACGGCTATCAAGATGTTGTCAAATAAAGGGAGGACCAACACAGTTAAGGGGTTTTCGTGTTAGATGCTAAAATTTCCGAAATCGGTCATGGAAAGTTAATAAACACCAGTAGCAATTTCATCTTAAAGTAATTAGATATCTTCATGGGGTGTTAGAACATCATGGAGTCTACCAAAATTAAATTTTAAAAGCTTTTGAAAATATAATCTGACATTTGTAAACAGTATTTGAAATATGTATTTACCCAAAACTTCCAGCTAGTACATCTAACATCTGGAGAAACACTGTGAAATAAAAGCTTGAAATTTCGGAAACAATTATTGGTCGCAACAAAATTAAATAAGATGGTACTTCTATGGGTTAAATCAGTACCTCAGTACAATTTCGATCGAAAGATTAGTTCAGTCCTAGGTTTTCTTCAGGCAATTCCAAGGGTTCATCGAGCTGTGCAAAAGAATGAAAATTCGCTGTCAATATCTAAGATAGTAAATAAGATATAAGGAATTATATATTTTATGACGTGACAATAGAGATCTTTATGGATTTGTACTTTTGGGTCTTTCCTAAAAGAAAAAAAATTCAGAAAACTACTGTATATACCTTAATAGACAATTCAGTGGGCGGGGACACAGTAGCTTAGTGGTAGGGTATTTAACTAATCTTTTTTTTTTTTTTTGCAGAAACTATTGGAGTATTCACTTAACCCATAGAAATACGATCATACTTAACTCCCTATTTAATTTTAAAATTAAATAAAAGGAAATATTTCAGTGTAGCGACCCACGATTATGCATTTTAGTCTCAGGGAGATTATGATTAAAGCAAGTGAATGTTGTTGACAGAATTGATGGAATGCAAAGGTGGGAGTAGAGTACCCCGAGAAAACCCACGAATACGATGTCCACTACAAACTGACTTGGCCGTGCATCGAACCAAGAACCCAATACACCAGAGGTAAGCACTCTACCACTAAGCCACTGTGCCCCCGCCCATTTAATTGTCTATTAAGGTATATACGGTTGTTTTCTGAAATTTCTTCTTCTTACAGCAAATACTCAAAAGTACAAATCCATGTGGGTCTCTATTTTTACGACGTCATAAAATACATAATTCCTTATATCTCGCTTGCTATATTAGATATTGACAAAAAATGTTCACTTTATTTCAGAGCCCGATGAACGCTTGGAATTGTCCAAAGAAAATTTAGAGCTGAATTAATCTTTCGATCGAAATTGTACTGACGAGTCTGAGGTTCTCACTTAACCCATATAAGTACCATCTTATTTAACTTTTGTTAGGATCAATAATTGTTTTCTGAAATTTCAAGATCTAATACGCTTTTATTGTATGGTGTCTCTCTAGCTGCTAGATGTACTAGCTGGAACTTTTAGGTAAATACATATTTCTAATACTCTTTACAAATGTCAAAATATATTTTACAAAACTTTTAAAATTTAATCTTGGTAGACCCCATGATGTTCTTAAACTCCATGGAAATACCTAATTATTTTAAGATGAAATTGCTACTGATGCTTATTAACTTTACATGACCGGTTTCGGAAATTTTACCACCTAACACGAAAACCCCATAACTATATGGATCCTCCCTTTATTTGACAATATCTTGATAGTCATATTTTAATTAATTTTCTAAATTGTACTGTCTAATATGCAAGCTCCACGTACCTATGGTGTCGCTTTTTATTTCACCATATTTCGGTAACTGTTAGGCGTACCGACTTGCGGTTTCGGTAAACACACACCTCTAACGTTCTTTAAAACGTTATTAAGACATATTTTAGAATATTTAGAAATGAGAGTTCTGGGAATATCATGGTACCCGAAAACCCCCATCAGGGCGTGTGTGTAGTGTATTTAATTGAAACTACTTTTGAGGTTGTTGTAAGCCCTCGTAATTACGTTTCCGAAACTGCACCATCTAGTACGCAAACTCCACAGTTCTGTAGTGTCGCTCTTTATTTTCCCATATCTCGATATCCATAAGGCTTACCGAGTTGAGGTTTTCGGTAAACAGATGTCAGTTCCTTACATTTTAGAGACATATATTTTCATATATCTAAAAAATACAGACATTAGGTACCCCATGGTAGCCCGAACACCATTGAGGTACCCACTTACTTTTGAATGGTAATACATTTTGAGTTGTTGTTCAGCATCAATAAACACTTCATAGTTTTTCTACGTGCAACCCAAAAGTCCATACCTGACCTAACAGATTTTGTCCATTTAATCTCAAAAATGTTAAGATACTTTGTATTGTTAAGTACAACCAAATTAAGCACACTGAATATAACATTTTAAATATTTTCTGATTTTTGTTGCAGGTATTTCGTGCATCAAACCAGGATTCTGCTTGAAAGACAGTCAAAAGAAGCAGTGTAGGTTGTGGCTAAAAGTACGCCCTTTCTGAAGACAGACTCAGTTGTACTTACATTATTTTGTACGAATATATAACCCTAATAAAGATACTGTACTACAAATTATTTCTTTCTTCCATAAATTATAATAAAATATTATCTCTGTTTAAAGAAAATGATTGTTAATGTTAAGTCATTTTAATTCTTTTTCTCTGTAATAAGAACATTATCCCTAGCAATATTTTTTATCTTTGTGCTATTGCGATTGGATGAAGTAAAATTCTATACGAAGCACTATTATTTCAGACATGCATTAATAACTAATGTATTGTTCTGTATGTAAGACAATGTGTATACTGAACATGTCTAGCGAAGGTGTTGTTTTAATACAGAATCTATAACTCAGCTTTTCAGTAGTCAACTTTATTGGGAATCCGAAGAAAGAAGTTAAAAAAAAAAAAAAAAATGTTGGACTTACCAGCGTGTGTGTGTTCGAATTCTGGACTAATCCAAATTATCCAGAGAAATCATTATATATTTCTTTGTTGCTATTTCAGATGTATCCTTTATCCAAGTCGTATGAAACGGAGACTTCATACATCGCTATACTTTGTATGAACTATGTTCCGTATTTACTTAATCACTTTGTAACTTTCTCTAGTGTTGACAAGGCCGCAGGTGTCAATCGAATAGTTTAGTGTTTCACTCATGTCACCTTGTGACTAAGGTACGTCCTGTCGGTATATATATGGTACTGGGTTCAATTAGCGATAAAATACATTTTTAGCGTTAAACAAATGCAAAAATCTATACGAAATGAGATACCGTGATCTCTGACTTACGGATAACACCAAGCAACTAATGGTACTGAGTGTGATTGAGTTTACTAATTACTATTTGGCTAAAATCAGTGTTCCTTTATCTATAGTTCTTTTCGTGCTTTGAATTGCAAAGTTTGAAATAACCGTTTTAAATTATTGTGTATATATATCTTCCGAGTAATTCTGAGAATCATTGCTCTTTCTTTAAGCAATGTATGAGACTGTTAAATTGCTCTTTCCTTAAAATGTTGCACTAAGAAGGATGCATCCAGGAAAGTCCAAATTTGCAGAATGTCTATAGCAGGGAAGAATAAATATGTTTAGTCGATGGCTGCACAACGCCTCCGCTGTCACCACGTTGTCACACAGCGAATACAGCGAACGTTTAAGAGTATTCTGCACTTACTATTAGGTATCGGCCTGGGAACTTTGGCGCATCTACCCAGTCTCCTTCTTGGTGTTTCATTTTTAATGGCGAGTACTGAGTAGGAATAATATTGTAAGCGAATGCGTTTCCGGCTGACACCACACTTTTAATTATTGCAACATAAAAAAAAAAAAAAAAAAAACTGTTAATTAAAATGTACAGAGAAGTTATTTCTGGAAAATTCTATTCAGGCCTCTTGTGGTAACAACTGCACTTTAGTAGAAGATACTATTAAGGAAAAGAATGAGGTAAAATAATCTTTATATCGTACAAGCAATGGATGATAACAGCTTAATAAATGATTGTACGTAAATCTTGTTTGAGTTTGAATATAGGATTGTATAAGGCTGTGCATTTTGCATTATTATTGAGGTGCTGCAACTAACTAACTGCAAACCATATGATAAATTCTTACAGTAATATATCACATATTGATTTACTCTGTATGGAAACGAAAATAGTTTAATATATGGTTAACCTCCTTTGTGCCAGGGGCGGATCCAGAGGGGGGCGATCGGGGCGATCGCCCCCCCCCCCCACAAGAGGAAACTTTCTTATTTTATATATAAATAAACCCATCCATAACAAGTTTCGAGCTCTTAAAAGTAGCAGTATTACCGCCGACCGCCCCCCCCCCAGAAGTCCGTCCTGGATCCGCCCCTGCTTTGTGCCCATAATTTTAAAATTAACGCTTGTGTCACTTTTCAACACTTGACTTTGCAGTAGCTTTCCAACGAATTAGCAGGAAGCCCAAACTTATAGGACACCCTGCAGGTAAATACATTTCTTTGGACAGTTTTACTGCTCCAAACTAAGATTTGAAAAGTGTAGTATTGTTAATTTTATTATTATTGGCACAAAGGAGATCAACCATATTTTAAGCTATTTTTTTTTTCATACAGAGTAAAACAATATTTGACAACATTACAGTAAGAATGTATCATGCACTTTGCAGTATGTTGCAGCACTTTAATAATGGTGCACTATACGTACACTCTAGATCCTGCATATGTCCGATCCATACATTACAAGAAGGCAATACGTATTCGATACAGGTAAAATCTGTATATTTCATATGGACAACCTATTAGCTATATACATCCAATCTATACATTACATATGGCCAACCTGTACGCGACATACGTATAATCTATATGCTGCATGCAGACAGTCTGTAAGCTACATATATGCACTCTGTATGGTGCATACGGATATTCTGTATGCTGTATCTGGACAAGCTGTGTGCGACATAAGGAAAATCTGTATAATACATACGTACAATACGTATACTGTATCTAGTCGTACGTATGGGGCACAAGTACAATATAGATGCTGTCTCGGGGTTGAACGCAAGAAACATACGTACAGAACGTATATTGCATACTTCTTGAAATCAGGCTCCGTCCTGATAGTCAGTGTATGTCGTCATTATTAACCCACATGCTACATACGACCCTGACGTCACAAAGCTAGATATTACCTCCGTATATACTTGTTACTGCAGATAACGTCACACGAATGACGTCATTGCACTTGTGCAGACAGTACGTATAATACATACTTTTTCAGCTATACGTTTGCTGCAGGATGTTATATACGGTTGTACGTTAAGTCCAGAAACTACAGGAATTACGAATGTAACCTACGTTTTTAAGTATGCCACCTACATTTTTTTTTCTCAGTGTATACTCACTTTAAATTTACGAAAAATAAAAACAAACATATATGTCATATTAAAAAAAAAGGTCAAACGTATTCCCACAAAAATTTCTAACTTTGCGCCACTGTCGTTCCCCGAAGCTTTCGGACCAGTGGTGAAGTCATGGAATGGCCCGGGTCCGGAACTCATGGAAACCAGCCACAGAGGTTTGGGGGCCATGAATATGTTAGTGGGAGCCAAGTCATCAAAAATTCTCTTAGAAATATCTAAATTGTGTTTTTTGTACTAATAATAGCATTTTGTATTGAGGTCTGGAGGGGCTGCGAAAAGTTAGGGAGCAGCTCCCCTAGCTCCCCTCTGATGGCGGGCCTGGCCTGGGTTTTATTCCTTTCCTCAGACCCACGAAATTTCTCTCTTCAGAACCACTTTCTATACGAATGAATTCCTTGTTCGATTTGTAGTTGCGCTGTTTGACGAACTAAAGTATTAGTTCGGATCTCACTTTAAACAATAGGTGACGTCTCACATGGCCTTGGTGCTCGAAAGGGACAACCTCAAATATATCCAGTCCAAAATACTTAGCACTAATGTTTATTATTCTATTAAACTCCTTGTTAGTGATATTGATAATAATATTCAAAAATTTAAAATTCCAAACCACAATTCACATTTTTTATTTAATATTTACTAGAATTGCGTACGCGTCTTTGGTGTAGGAGATCTGAATTCGATTCCCGGCGGGACCTCAACAACTTTCTATACGTTAAATGTTAAACTGTAAATCCAAGTCTCATTTAGTCTTGCAGCTGAAAGGAACGCTAAAATCAAATCAACAAATCACCAGTGATCAGTTTTGGATCCTTCACGACATTGCAGTGTGCTGTGACTCACTAGTGGAAAATCTTTGTCTACAGCGATGAGTCTTTGCTTTATTTCAGTCAAAGCCGCAGAGAAAATTTGTTTTACCATTGTTATACCAAGTATTTTATATAATATTAGCAAATCCAATTGTGTCTATGTTAAGATGTGTAGAACCATCTTAATGTGGATCACTACCCGGAAGTCAGTACATATTTTAGCTCATTCCCTTAACTACTACGTAATGAAACTTTACATATTATAAATATTGTACTATAAGATAGAGTTATGTTTCAACTACAACACAAGGCACTGATTTATTTGGTTGTGTCTAATGATATTGAAAAAGATAACAAATAAAAGAGGCACTTGCTGTTAGATCTCACTAGAAGTGCTCAATTTTGTGAAATGGTTGTTTGTATGTGTAAAGTATTCTAAAGTAACGATCCTATTACGAAACAGATATATTGTTTGACCGTCTTCCTTGTTATGTTCCAACATGTTATTTAAATATTAATTTACATTTAATGAAATAGATTTTGGGAAGAAACTTACTAAAACGCCATAATGCATTGTTGTGAAATTTGTACGTTTACTGTGGTAGTGACAATAATAAAATTCCTGGACTTTAGCGTTACAGTTTGAGAAGCGGAACGTGATTATGTATTACGGAAAGGGTCGAAAACTAATTTCTCCAGTAATTCAAGCAGAATTCCATGATTACTTCCTTTATTATCTGGAATCAGTAAACACTCGACACTATCTGGCAACGCCGAACTATTTAAGCAGCGTTTAGCATAGCACCGAGAACACCTAGTGATCCACTAGATTTGCTTCTCTGTACACGCTGACGCTGATTCCAGAACTTGTGGTAGAAATTAGTAATCCAGAGCTAATGTAAGCAGCATAATGTGATGCGTCATGAATTTATCTATATTATGGGGCTCCAAAACAAAGCAAAGACATCTCCTTTTTTTTTTTTTTTTTTTTTTTTGTATAGCTCGAGCCTGTATTTTAAATTTTCATGGTGTCTAAATATTTTAGTCTTGAAATGTGGAAGCCCTAAATTACAAGGTCACTTTCTTCGTATACTCTTAGTATGACAAATTAGTCAATCACTCTAAACAGTGTCTATATTAATAAATTGAAAAGTCATCTTGTTTATGATCGAATGCATGGCTGAACCAATTAACATGAATTTGGATGAAACCTTTGTTCAACTGAAATTTTCCATGTCCTTTCATTTATTAAAATAAACACGGTAAGAGGATTAGCATGAGTTCAAACTTTTACGTCACAACAATAGTTATTACAATTAAATATTATCCGTTTCTAAATGACATATGATAAAATATTGCCCACTCTTTGTAACGTAAACTTTTGTCATAAACCAGGCAATGCCAATGTGCCCGCGGTGGCTCAGTGGTAGAGCGTTCACCTCTTGTGCTTGGGGTCCCGGGTTCAATCCCAGCCCCCGCCAAGTGAACTTTATGCTGGACAAACATCGTGTGCGTGGGTTTTCTCGGGGTTCTCCCGTTTCCTCACACTTCCTTCATTCCACCATTTCATTCATTACTCATCATCACCGTCTCCTTTAGCCTAACCGGCATAACAGTGGGACGTAAAACTCACAGATTTCATTTCATTTTACACGATGCCAATGAGAAAGCCGACAAATTTAGGAAGGAAAGCAAGGCGTTCTATGTTCAAGGACAAAGTTAGAACAGCAGAGGAAGAGGAAAGCGTACGTAAGCGGTTATGTGAAATGCATTTAGCACATGAGTTGAGCTGTGCTCTCACCATTCCCTTTCGATTGAAATGCGTATCTTAAAGTTGAAACGGTTTTATAAATACCTTCCAAATATTTCCCATCAATCTACTTCCCTCGTGATAAGAACGGGCGCTCAAGTAGGTTTTTCTTGCTATTCAATTGAACGTAGAACAAGGTGAGCAAAACTTTTACTTTCAAAAACGGGACGCATACGAATCGGCGACCAGGAGGGAAGGGGGTATTTATCTAACTTCCACATTGCATTTTGGAACTCAGAAGTGTATTCAATTTACAAAATATACAAGTAAGAATGATAACATACCGTTTCTAACTTAAGTACAACCCAACAATACTTTTAACTACTTGAACACTCAGAATTCCAACTCATTTTCCACTTGAAGCACGGAACACTCAATTCCCATTTGAACTTTCAGAAGTTCGAGAGACGGCTCCTTCGCAATGAGTGCTGCTACGGAAGAGTGTAGAATTTGCATTGATCACTTATATTTTGAATAATAATTGCTTGACACCTGGGTCATTTTTGTTTAAAACGGGACTTTAGGCGTCCCGTTTGAGAATCAGATAAAAACGGGACAACGGTGGAAAAAAAGGGACTATCCCGGCTAAAACGAGACGTCTGGTCACCTTGACGTAGAAGTGTGAGATTGTTTTGGTAAGGCAATGAATGTTAAGTAGGGTTACTGATAGGAATTATAAATATGTTAAACCTAAACGTGCTTGTTACTCATATATGTTTGTTTATTATATGTCACATTTGGACCTGGACAGTTCTGATTTAAAGGCTTTTGTTCTGTTGTTCCATCGGTTTTAAGTCTTGACAATCTTTTCATCCCTTTTTTGTATGTTCTATCCTCACTGCAAAATTCTAATATGTTATTTTGGTATTACATTCTTTAATATTAACAACTACGTATATGCTCTTAATTGACAGTACGATTCAATATTGATTCTCAGTGTGTTCAAAAAAGATTGAACTTTCGTTCACAAAATCTGCATTGATCATTTTACAACATTTTAAGCATTAATCCTCTCAAATTAGTCCCCTCTATTAACAATACAGCGTTCCCATCGTTACTTGTAGTTTTGAAAAGTCTCTTGAAACGTACATTCGGCGGCATCGTTCAGATCTCGTGTTCCATTGTGCTGAATCTTCTAATGGTTAAGAAACGACGTCATTTCAAATTAATTCTAAGTGACAATAGAGTGGATGCAGTGGCGTATTTAAGGGGGCTCACCCGGCTCGAGCTCCCCGACCCATTGAGTCAAGGTTTTTTTTAACGTACTTACAGAGAAAAGCTCACGAAATTCGCCTAACTTCTCTTGTCGAAATGCAGAACAAAAGGCAACATATATGCAACAGAATGACCCATCCCTCTTCACCTCTACCCCCCACGACAGACACACCAACAAACCTTTTAACAAGCGAATATGTTATTGCAGCGGAACGCTTTAAATCCCCACTGTGTGTGTGTGTGTGTGTGTGTAGCCATACTTGCATATCTGGATTCATGTGCAACACAAAATAGGCCTATGTTTTATTCAGTTTTGCCCCAAAACTTTCAGCCCCCCTCATTGAGGATTTCTGCATACGCGCCTGGGTGGATGGTGCACAAAGTGAGTCTAATGTTTTTCCAGATAACTGAGGATTAGGGCCGACGCGTGAGCCGCCACAGTGTCATGGAATACCACCCAAGCTTTCCTACAATTCAGGCCTTTTCCTGCACAATCTAAAATGCTCTCAAACGCTCTAAAATGTCCTTTCAAAAGTTCGGTCTTTTTTTTTCTTTTTTTTTTAACACACCTTATAAAGTACGAATCACCGAATACACTCGTATTATTTTTGGATCTATGATGAGAGTTGCTTTCTTAACGATCATTACTAATATACCCAACAGGAATGAAACTAAAATATTTCTTGTGGTGATTAGGTACTTTCTAAAGATGGAAGAAGTAAAACTAAACATCCCACCAAATTGTCCCGATTTGGAAGTATTGTCTCTCTGAGTATTCTGTTTCTTAATAGCACAAATATTGTTACCTTGTATATATTAAAACTGTGGTTAAAAGTTTCTGTTGTACCCTTACCTTCCTAGCAAAATATTCTATTTACAACAAAGTTGCTGTTGTAAAAAGACAAGAAAAGCCATTGTTTAAATATAGGTAAAACGTGTGTTGACTTCAACACTTAAAATAAAATAAAAACTAATATAATTTTTAAATATGACATATGAGCGACTTGGCGAACATAATAATAAATATCACTCCCGGCAAAATTGAGTTATAAGGTGAAATGGGTTGTGATCAGGGACGGATTGAGGACGGACTTCTGGGGGAGCGGTGGGTTGTAATACTGTTACTCAGAGCTACTATTAAGAGCTCCAAACTCTGGGATGGGTTTTATTTATAAATAAAATAAGAAAGTTTCCTCTTCTGGGGAGGCAATAGCCCCAATCGCCCCACTGGTTCCGCCCTTGGTTCTCACAGAACCACAGAAGAGTATATAGGTAGTTTTGTTTCGGAAATATACCTACAGATGGCAGGGAAATCATTTTTGTATGTGTCATTACACTCAATTACCTGTGAATGGCCAATCTTTTTTTGTTTGTTTGTTTGTTTGTTTTAAGTTTATTTGGAACTTATTAAATGTGACATGCCATTATGTTCATCCGAGTCGTTTTTACAGGCTGTTACAAATAACACTGACAACGTTTGGCAGGTGAGTTCTTCCACCCAGATAAGACAAAAAGTATAGACAAACCTAGGTGCAGAAAACAGTCATTTTAGAGCTATAGGCTGGCGGAAACATGAATAAATGAACTTTAAGGCCCAGAGCTCAAATACTATGAGACCTACCGTAGTCGGGTCAAGACATCACTTAGCAGCTACAAACGTGTTCAAATTATTAGACTTAGACTCGCAAAATTCAAAAATTATCTAAGAGTCCTAATTTCAGAGTTCTAGAACATTTAATTTAATGGTTAAACTGCCAATACAGGATCCTTCATTTGTTTACTGTGCAGTTGAAGTGGTGATAACACCGTTGAACAGCAGATGGTATTAGTGCAGGGGAAAATTCTGAAAGTGGTGCTTCAGTTGTAGATAGCTATCTGAAGTGTTGTGGTTGCTGTCGATAGAAGTTAACGACTTTCAAAGCGTTCAACAGTTCGAATAGGCCAGTTTAAGATGATCGTGTCGTGTTTCGTGTATCAATCTTTTGTTCTGTGTAGTCCTATAATTGAAGCATAATAGAAAATGCAAAAGACCTTTCTCCGCGTAAAATGGAAGTTAACAAAATACTTCTGGTGGAAATAAGATATAGTAGAGTTGGGATAGAAGAAAAATCTGAGAATAGAATCTCTGTTGAGCAAGAGCCAAAAATAGGGTTGGGAAGTGTGGGCAGAAACTAAAGCTGTCGCTAAGAGGTATCAGACAACTAAAAAGATTGGCTCTGGGAAACAGAAGTGCAACTTCTAATAGACCTAAGCATAAAAATGGCTGAGTATGAGTTCAGACATTTGCCCTGAAAGTGTTTGAAGGATTATTTGTGTCGAGGGAAAAAAAGCACACGGTCAAGAAAGAAAACAAACATTAGAGTCCACTCCAATCAAGGCAAAGAAGCGCCTCGAATGGGCATGAGGCCTAGAATATTGGACTGCTGACGATTGAAGAATAGTGTATTTCAGTGATTCAATCATGTATCTTTGTGTCTCATGAATGTTCACAATATGTGCGACGTTGACCTAGGAGGAATTCAAATTGGAATGTCTTTAATAATCTGTGAAACAAACTACTTCAGTCATGGTCTGGGGTGTGATATCTGTCTTCGGGCCTGGAAGACTGTGTATAGTAGAGAGGACAATGAAGCACGACCAATACCTATAAGTTCTTCAAGAAGAACTGCTTTCCCAGACTGCACTCTGGTTTGATGACGTACAATTCATCTTTATGCATGGTGGAGACCCATGTCACCGGGCCAAAGCTGTGACAAAATTCTTCGAGGACAACGAAATTAGCGTTCTTCCGTGACCAGGCACTAGTCCTGATATGAAACCCATTAAAAACTTTTGAAGCTTCATGAAAGAAAAAATTAGAGAAGAAGGACATTAGAACCAAACTTCAATTGATCAAGGAAATCAATAATTTGTGGTATCACGATGCTGACTTGAAGGAAAAATGTGCTAAACTTATACAGTTAAAATTGGTCTGTCTCAAGTGTAACACATAGGCTATGTAGATTACCTTTTTTTTCAATTCACAATCATGATTTAGACAGATTTTGGTATTATCTGTCAGGAAAGTAAATGTACACCTATTTTTCGAGTCTGGCATTCCTGCGCTCCATCCGTGGAGAGTATGAGAATTAAATCAATCAAATGTTTACTGATCGGCAAAAAGAAAAGTTTAATCTGAATAAGACATTGTAGAGGAGCACAAGCTGTGAATACGAATAGTGCATAGTGTAAATAAAAAATGACACCGAAAGAGAAAGCCAGAAACAGCTGTTAAACTTAGAAAAAAGAGTAAAAATTGTCGAAGTGTGAACATAAAACTCAAATACAACAAATACGCTGACAACTAAACGTTCACCACGCCATGATCTTGGTGTAGTGGTTAAGGTTCTGGCTTACAAATTAAAAGAACGCGAGTTCGAATCCCCATCAAGGACGTTTTTTAAAAATTTTGTTAATAATACATACAGCTCATGAGAGATGGTAAAAGAGGTCGTATTTAGTCTTTCGTAGCAATTATTATTGGTAATGTTTAGTACTGATAATACTTTTTGTCTTTGCGTATTGCTTTTATTCTCTTCTTAATTTTGAAAGAGAAGAATATCCGAACAAATGCCACCAAAATTCCTCATATTTTGAATGTAAACGCCATTTGCAATTAGTAAAGAATAAAAATTGAACGTTCCGATGAAGCTGCAAAAAGTAAAAAGAAAAACATGGACGTGGAGTGTTCGAATCCATACTCATGGTTATTAAAAATACAATTTCTACATGATTTACACCTTCCGGCACGTTTCTACGTTAGCAATTATGAGGTTTGTGTTTAGGGCCCGGTTTAGGTCTGACGCACCACACCTTTTCTCAATCCCTCTTTGTGTCTATTTATCTATCTATCTGTATATATATATATATATATATATATATATATATATATATATATATATATATATATATATATAACGCTATTTGTGAATGCCATAACCACCCTAATTTTCAGCGGATTGAGACGAAACTTGGCACAAACATTTATTGTTGAAATATCTTGATCAGTTCGTTAACCAGAATAATCAGATGAAAATGTTCAAAATGGCAGCCCTTCAAACTCTTAAAAACTTCGAAGGGAACCAAATTTCGCCCATAAATAGGTATTCAGAAAGTTTGAATAACTTTTCCTCTTATACTGAGATATTTGTGTGCAGGGACTTATTGAAATATTGGACCCGATTAATCTCATAAAGAAGGTTCACGCTCTTTCGCTACGGTCAGGCTTTCTTTTTTTTTTTCAAGGAGGGAGTTATTTTCGTATCGGAACAAGATGATTGTTAGTGATGATATGAAATTACACATTGAAAGTGAAGTAACTTGTGAAACGTGTTATTTGACAGAATAATATAATAAATGTGCTTTCCCCTAACACAGAGCACTGTAAATCATGCATTTCGAGTTCGGGAGCGTGAATGACGAGCAGTGTTATTTGATTTGCTTTTTAGTAACACATTGCATTGCAAATAAAGGGAGGCAACATTAGTGGTAAGTAAAATATTATTATTATTATTATCATTATTATTATTATTATTATTATTAATAATAATAATAATAATAATAATAATAATAATAATAATAATAATAGGTGTCGTTTGTGTACAACGACTCACCAAAGGTAGTCGTCAACCTGGTTCGGCTGATGATATAAGTAAATCTTGAGTGGTAGTAATTGTTTACACATAAAAATATCTTCAATAATTATATACACTATTATTCTCACCTTTTCTATCGAAAATACAAGTCGATGATCGGTATTAAATGGTTTATTAGTTGATACTCTTTTAACGTATTTTCACTCAAACTGTCTTGCAAACATACATGTTGATTCAGTATCTATAAACAACTACATAGCAACGAACTATATAATAATGTACATTTCTTACATATATTAAAAACATTCTTCTTTTGTTATTTTAAATTAACATTATATCAAGTATAGTGCTTGAGTATGAGCACTTTCTGCCCAAGGTACAGGTAATTATTAAACGATACAAAGTATCTCGTTGTATAAAAATGTCGCCCGACGATGGGACTGAATATAAAAGTTACAAGCGAGCTTAGCTTTTGTCTTTAAGAACCACTGGTCCGTTTACAATAATGATGTTACATTACTTATGTCCTTTACATTTTGATCGCCCCTCGTATATAGCAGTAACGTGGAATACTTTTAGTGTTGCTAACGACAGGGGTGCGTCTCGTCTCGTAATTTTAGTGAATCTCGTGGGGCAATTTTAGTGTATCTCGTCTCGTCTAGATAACCAGAAGACAAGAGGTTTTTTTTTACGAGACAGCCTCAAATGTCGTAATCACCAATATAAGTATATACTGTAGTTCTTAAAATCAAGGCTGAGACTTGCACTGTCGAATTCTTGAGCCCAAGCAGAAGACCAACTCGGGTAGTGATATCAACCGGCTCGGCTCGTATCAACTCAGCGAACAGCTCGAGTCGGCTCGGTTGGGATGAGCCGATGACCCGAGCCGGCTCAGTTAGAACGACATTTGAGCTGAGTCGATGGCTCAAGCTTTCTCGGTTGGGATGGGTCCCCTACTCGGCTCATGTGAACCGGTTCGAGCCAGCTAAGTTGAAACTAGTCCATCGGCACGTTTCGATTCAGCTGAACTAAGCCGATGGCTCAAATCGGCTTGGTTGGGTGAGCTGTTGGCTCGGCTCACTTCTCGGTTCGGTTCGATAGTGAATGAGCTGTAAGCTGAGCCGCTCGAGCCGTTGAGAAACCTAAACCCGGTCCCAGCTGTGTTGAACATGTTTGGCTGAAGCCTATAACTTTTAGTGTTGCCACGAGACGAGACATTTCTGGTGTCTCGTCTCGTCGACGAGACGAGACAGGCTACTTGTCCCGTCTCGAAAATGAAAACATTGGCTGGAATGGCCAAGATTGAAATTGCCAGTGATCATATAGATTGCAAAAGGAAAAACCCCTTTTGTGAGAAAACATGTTGAAAAACCTTCATAGAAAAGTGTCCTCTGTCTATTAAATGAAACAATCATGATACATGAGCCTCCAAGAATATCATCCTTAATGTCTTTCCCCAATTCCTCTTGCTGTAAACTGAGGAATTCTCATTTTTTTCATTTCTGGCTGGAATAATGCCAAACAAAATCAAAGACAGGGAAGATTTTTACAAGGTCAAGAAACCGAACTACCACCACCATCTATTCAATTTGAAAACTGAGTAAGGTCTACATTCATTACAGGCTGTAGTTGAAAGTTCTGGCTGAGATGGCGGAAGAGAACAGAACAGACTACACTTGTCTTTATTCTCTGGTGGCGGTATTCTTTTTGCTATATGAACCGAAAACGGCAATTGAAGTATGTTATCTTGCAACTAAAATTTTGTCTTCTCTCTCTCTCTCTTTCTCTCTCTCTCTTTCTCTCTCTCTCACACACACATACACATAAAAACACACTTTTACCATTTTACCAATCGTTCGCTTATTATACAGCAGTCATGTTGTAAAATTCACCTCTTCGTTTGGAAGCCGGGCGAAGGATAAAGAAAGCAAAAATATTGTCGACGAACCCTTCAAATTGTTTGCTTTTAGCAAATTTATGGTACTAACAATACCACTGGAGTTGAAGAGGTTTTACAGCGGGCCTTCCTTTTCTTACGCGGAAACGTTTGATCTGACCAAAGTGCGAAATTGCCCTCTGCTTCCATGTTGAGAGGAGGGGAATACTTCCCTTTCCTAGTGAATAATATTCATTAGAACCTGAATTATCTTCAAAAATGGTTTCTTTCAGGGGCATAAAATCTTTCGAACTTGATAAATGTAAAAAACATTTGGTATAATATTCATGGAACTCCGTTGAAAGCAGAAAATATCATGAGAATGATAAGAAAATATCATGAGAATGAGAATTCGAACATTGAAGAACATAATTAACAGAAAAGAAATAGGATACCCAAACCATATTTTTAAAGCTGCTATAAAATGTATATCCTATATTTTTACTAATTCCTTACTCCCATGAAAGTATCCTGGGGAGGATATGCTGTCCAATTTTTTCAGACTGAAATCCTTTTATTTCGTACGATTCCCCCCTGACACAATACGAAAAAACAAATGCTGTTAAAATCCATACAGACGACCCTTCCGGGACTAACTCGGGGCCTTCAAGCCGATGGTCTATCGCCGCAGACCGCTCGGCTTGGTATGAACATGTACGTTGTATGATTGCGAATAGATCACGACAATATAAGAAACTTTAATCCAAAATGGCCACCCAAAAATCAACTTTTTTTAGACCACTAGCTAATCTGAGTGTACTGTCACGAGTTCGTTACACAAACGGGGCAACCACCACATAGTATCACACACCCCGCGGTTATGGGAACAGATTTGAACCATGGAGGTGAAGACTGGCCGCAAGCATTCTTTCGTCCGATGTGTCGTTCAGCTCCCATTACTATGAAACTTTAAGTAGAGCTTACTGTGCAGTAATATAAAATTTCAATCAAATACTTTCCATTACTCAATAAAATTATTTGGTTCCGAGCTTTTTTTGTAAAATAATAATAATAATAATAATAATAATAATTGCAACAAATCTAAACATGCTAAAATGGAAAGTAATTTTTGATTGGTATGGGTTAACACTGTGAAACCTAAAGGCTGGAATATATGAAATCAAAGTGTACACACATATCTATCTCTCTATTTATCTATATATCTTTCCATCTCTCTCTCTCTCTTTCTCTCTCTCTCTCTCTCTCTGTCATATATACAGACACTATAAACAAAGTGGATTGATAGTATACGGTAGTGTCGGGGATGGTGAAACCTTTACATCGAACTTTGCTTGTCGTGTAAACATTATTTGACATTAGTGGCTTCATCTTCGACGTACCTATGAGCAATTTACTGTATATTCGTGTATTAAAACTCGTGAAACAAATTTCAATGTTTCAGAATGTAAAAAAAAAAGCCAAGGTCGAGAAGCCTCAGACAACTAACAGCAGAGATATAGTATCTTGTAAACTATTTGTCCTTGCCTTGTGAGCTTATTTGAATTTATTTTTAAGACCGTTAGGCAACTTTGGCCGAATGGGTGATGATGGGGAAATTAGTGGAATGAAGAAAGTAGTAGGATACTAGACAACTTCGAGAAAACACACACATTCGAAAAATGAAATGAAATTAAATGAAATCTTTGAGTTTTCCGTCCCACGCCCAGACAGCACAATGCACGTACAGTATCCGTATAGTACATGTACAATTGCACGGATGCAACATGTGCATCATCTGTATAAATGCACGCCTGTACATGTGATGCACATATACATGCCAGGTTCTATTCAACATCTTCACGTGCACAGAACATGTGCAATGCACACGTACACGTCCTGCACAAGTGATTTACACCTACCGCGCAGGTGATTTACATGTAGGACAGAGATGATTTACACGTTAACACACAGGTGATTTACATATAGGACAAATGTGATTTACACGTAACACACAAGTGATTTACACGCAGTACCCAGGTGATTTACATGTAGGACAGAGGTGATTTACACGTAGCACATAGGTGATTTCCACGCAGTACCCAGATGATTTACATGTAGGACAGAGATGATTTACACGTAACACACAGGTGATTTACACGCAGCACCCAGATGATCTACATGTACGATAGAGGTGATTTGAAGCAGTACCCAGATGACTTACATGTAGTGCACAGGTGATTTCCTCGTAGTACAGAGGTGATGTAAAAGCAAATTCGAGATGCAACGAAAAAAAGGAGTTTATATATTTGGTGTCTTACCCAGTAACACCATTTATAACTGCAAAGACATCACCTTCAAAGTATATAACAAGTAACTAATAATTGTCAGTGAGAATTTTAGTTTTGGAGTTTATTATTTGCAACGAGCAAAGCTTTAGGTAGTATCTTTGACATGTTTGCCAAGTAACAAATAACGCAACATATTCTGCTGTAATCGGTCACGAAAATAATTTTGTAAACCTATGAACTGCCTGACTGTAGTTACATCAGTACAATGCTGCCACCTGTTTATCTTGTATCCTAGCTCAGTGGATGTTATGGAGTTTTTACAATCATTCAGCTGTTATTCGTCGAAAAATCTCTATAACACCGCCTAGAGGAAAAACGACACCTACTAAAAATGGAGGTTACTTTCTGTTGATGAGAATGAGAGTAAAAGAATGAAAGTAAAAGTATACACTTGCACGGTATTATGGACGTCTCATACACACGTGCAGTAGCCGTGCAAATACCCATGTGCACACAACGGCTTAAGCACCGGTAATTTAAATGTGCTTCATCCATGCAAATGCACATTTGCACATAACGGCTTAAGCACGGGTTACGTACATGCGCTGCATCCATGCAAATGCACATGTGTACATAACTGCTTAAGCACGGGTTATATAAATGTGTGCTTCGTCCATGCAAATGCACATGTGCACATAACGGCTTAAATACGGGTTCTGTACGTGCGCTGCATCCACGCAAATGCACATGTGCACATAACGGCTTAAGCACGGGTTACGTACGTGCACTGCATCCACACAAATGCACATGTGTATATAACGGCTACAGCACGGGTTATATAAATGTGTACTTCATCCATGCAAATGCACATGTGCACATAGCGACTTTAAGCACGGGTTCTGTACTTGTGCTTCATCCACGCAAATGCACATGTGTATGTAACTGCTTAGGCACGGGTTATGTAAATGTGTACTTTATCCATGCAAATGCACATGTTCACATGCACGACTTAGTCACTGGTTATGTACGTGTGCATAACCCACGTAAATGCACATGTGCACACACACGGGTTATGTATGTGTGCTTCATCCACGCCAATTCACGTGTACGGCTTATGCACGGGTTATGTATGTGTTCATCATCCACACAAATTCACATGTGCAAATGTACGGCTTATGCATGGATAGTGCACATATGTCGTACACGTACGTGTTGTCTGGGCGGTTAGGCTAAAGGAGACAGTGATGATGAGTAATGAATGAAATGGTGGAATGAAGAAAGTGGGAGGAAACGGGAAAACCCCGAGAAGACCCACGCACACGGTGTTTGTCCACCACAAAGTTCACTTCGCGGGGCTGGGATCGAACCCGAGACCCCAAGCATCAGAGGAGAACGCTCTACCACTGAGCCACCGCGGTCCCCACACACATTCAATATTTGTCCACCACAAAGCTCACATGGCACTAACCGAGATCGAACCGACTACCACATACACCAGAGGTGAAGGCTTCAGAGTGTAGCTAACGTGACATTTCTTTTCTTGTGTGTACTGGGTAATACTTGTAACTTCGTTGTATCTTGATTAGCATGGTGCAACCTGCTACATTTTACTTTCGTTCCCATGGTATGCTGCTATATTTTTTACGAGACAAGACGAGACAAACGAGACGAGACGAGACGGACAGAACCTATCGAGACGAGACACGAGACGGGACGAGCTCCTTTTTTGAGACGAGACATGCTTTGCACTAGACGAGACGAGACAGCCTGAAGTCTCGTCTCGTCTTGTGGCAACACTAAATACTTTGAACAATTTTTGGCTCGAGCCCGAATACTTTTCCCTTCTTAACTCAAACCCAGAACGTGACCGATGTCCTTCCCTCCTGAAGACTTCTCGACGACCGAGATCGACAGTCAATTGGCTTTTACTATTCAGATACAAACTGTATATCTTTTAAAGATTATACACGGTGTTGATATAATAATAGTAATAATAATAATAATAATAATAATAATAATAATAATAATAATAATAATAATAATAATAATAATAAATGTTTAAACGCCATTGAAATTTGGCAAAACACTTAAAAGTAGAGATTTCGGGGAAAGGGTTCCGTATCTTCAAGACACCTCCGTAACTACCAACATTTTCAACTACAACGTTCCGTTGGTTTCATGTAGAAAGTATTCTACTGTATGTTTTAAGGAAAACAACTGTAATAAATATAACTGAATATCACGCAACAGTAAGGCATATAATAAACTAATTTTTAGGATATGCAGAGGTAAATATAAAAGCTTTGATACAAAATACCTATACAGAGCATAATTCAATGAGCTCTGAAATATAATGTAACGAAATAGCCTATGAGATTCAGTCTACAGAGCAATTGTTACTTAAAGAATGGACATACATTATTTCGAGAATCGAGACAAGACGGGAAACGTTTACCATACTTTTCATCTCGTCTCGATTTTCAACTCCAAAAAGAGACGAAAATTTTCAGTTAGCCTTGACCCGTCTCGAATGTAAAATGTTAATTCTCATGTTATTTTATTTGTTTTAGAAACGAGATGAGAAACTCCTCTTCTCGTGAGCAACATTAAACCAAACCGAAATATTCTTTCCAAATGTCACGTTTCTGCTTGTAATGGTATGACCTGAGCGATAATTAGCTCCTAGCTTTTAATCTTCTACGAGATAATAATAATTATTATTAGTTTATTATTACTATTATTATTCCTGACGATTTGATAGTTCAAGTATTGAAACATCCGAGTATTCAAATATCTGAATATAATAAAACGTGTGTTATCGCCGATCAATCGCCATCAAAAATCCTAAAGTAAAAAAAAAAAGTGCATTCGCACAAGCACCTTGACCACTGAACCGCGATAGCTACGCGGTAAAAGATTCGTTTTTAGTCTGGTTACGTTAGGTTTCTTTGTATCCGCTTGCAAACTTGTATGTCATATTTCTTCGATTCAAAATATCTTTCGTATTTCTTTTATGAAGTCGGAAAAGTTTATATTAATAACTTCAGTTTTTCTTAAACCGCTGGTTCACAAGTTTGTTTTTTCTCCACACGAAACTACAAATATGACAGATTGAATTCGCATACACCCCATTTCTTTCAAAGCAGTCGCCATTACCTGCTCAAAGACTTATTTCCGCCACGATTCATATTAACCAAAATAAATTCATTTTTTGGAAGCGGAACTTTCACTTTCCGGATTTCGGAAAATTATGGAATTCAGTTAAACTCCCTAATTCAGAAAAATCCCGGAACTCGGGAAGAATCCGGAATTTAGAAAATTCCGGAATTGAGAAAAACTCCGGATTTCGAAGAAATCCGGATAGCTCCGAATTCCGGAATGTTAACGAAATCAGAAATTTCTAAATTCCGGATTTTTCCGAATTCCGGAATTATTCCAAAATGGGAATTTTCCGAATTCCGGAATTTGTTCGGTTTTACCTTCGGGAGTCCGGAAAGTAATAATTCCGGAATTGGCACAACCTTTCAGAACACTAAGCTAGTAGTTGTCTACAAACAAACAAGTAATGCAAAGCATTTTGTATCCTGCAATACGTCATGTATTAAAATCCGACAGCAGTTTCAGAATCTAACCAAAAATTGCATGTATCTAGTTACTGGAAGCTGAGGTATGAAGAATTTTATTGTGTCTTATCTTTTTGTGTCTTATACAACCCTGCAAACCACTGAATATCTAAACGGCTTTCGTTAAATCCAAGTTGTAGTACTCACAGTTACATCCATTTGTGTCTATGTGATCGTGTTACTAAAGCTTACTATATGACAGCGCTAGTAAGTCTTTCTCTGCTCTCCCGTAAAGTTGTGATACGATCTACTACAGAATAAAGAACCAATTATCAATTTAACCAAGTTGTTGTATTACTACACATCTGCTTCCGCCTCTGTCAACTCCGGTCGATCTCGTTGACGCGACATATTTGCTTTTTTATACCCCTTTCTTCGTTTACTGAACTAAACAGTAACTATTCTGAATTATGTTTCTGCGCATGCCTCGTAGATAAATATTTCTGATGCCAATAGTTTCCGTTTTGTCCAAGGAATGTTCTTTTTCTTATTCCCAGCATGACCCTTTTATTACATTATATGAAGAGCATGTAGGTCTAAATACCTCATGTATTACATAGAATGTAGGTTTAACTCTTCCAGCAAAGAAGAGACATGTAATCATAGTATACAACCCACAGAAATGATAACTGGTAAATACAGTGGCCGTAATCCCTAACGACACAGAGAGTGGTATCCCGGGTTCGATTCCCGGCGGGAGAGCATCTATGATTTTTAACTGTTCCTTATGTTTCTGTGTTCGTGTCTCTGTCGTTATAAGTTATTAGAAAAAGCAAGTCAAACGAGTGAAGCAAGTAAAATTAGGAATAAGTAAGTTACTAAAACACGTTCGGTGAGTCAGTTAAAAAAAAGTGGACAAAGCACTGACTTTTCACGCCTTCCATGCGAGTTCGAATCTATCTCGGCTTGGTTTTTTATCCATTTGAGAGAAAGTATTGTTTCTTTTCGCTACAGCTAATCACTCTTTTCGTATTTTTCGCTGTCGTTCACAGTTAAAATAACTGACTATTCTTATTCTTTCTACGAATGATGGATTTTCTCTTTGGCTTCATGTCAAATATGCACACGTGATGAAAAGACGCTGTCGATAATAATAATAATAATAATAATAATAATAATAATAATAATAATAATAATAATAATATCAAATATTACTAGCTAACGTGTGTGTTTTTCGGCAATGTAATTTTATATTATTATGTGGAAATAAGTAAGGCTGGCTGGCGCACCCCCCCCACTAATTTCGATGCGCCTTATGGGTCCACAGTGTCCAACGCTGCCGTGTTGTGACAAAATGCTGTAACTTTGGCGGAGCAGTTTTGCGAAAAAGAGCCGTAAAGTTTTCATCTGAAAATGTGATCTGTATCGTGTAGAACCAGTGTATCTTGACTTTGGAAACACGTGATTACATGTAATGTTACGTAAATGCATGTTGTATGATTAAATTTGGTGAAAATTGATTGGTTGACCATTATTGCCCAATTACACTTGTTCTACACGATACAGATCACATTTTCGGATGAAAACTTTACGGCTCATTTTCGCAAAACTGTTCCGCCAAAGTTACAGCGTTTTGTCATGACACGGCAGAACGTTGGTCCCATCTCACTATCACCTCCTGTTCTCTCGATATAAGTTATCGACATTTTGCCTAAAAAGGGCTCTGCCGTGGCTACATGACAACCCATGTAATGACTCTTCGTTCATTTTGCATTGAAATCGCTTATTTTTCTGATTACTATGAGTGCATACTGTCCAACGTTGCTCCCACCACTCTACAATTTCCCGTTCTCTCGATATAAATTGCTAATATTTTGTTTGTAAGGGAGATATGGCGTTACAATTATTACGTTTGAAGAAGAATTGAGGAAGATATTGTCTTGCCACAAACAACACCTATTATTATTATTATTATTATTATTATTAATAATAATAATAATAATAATAATAATAATAATAATAATAATAATAATAATAATAATAATAATAATATTTTACTTACCACTAATGTTGCCTCCCTTTATTTGCAATGCAATGTGTTACTAAAAAGCAAATCAAATAACACTGCTCGTCATTCACGCTCCCGAACTCGAAATGCATGATTTACAGTGCTCTGTGTTAGGGGAAAGCACATTTATTATATTATTCTGTCAAATAACACGTTTCACAAGTTACTTCACTTTCAATGTGTAATTTCATATCATCACTAACAATCATCTTGTTCCGATACGAAAATAACTCCCTCCTTGAAAAAAAAAAGAAAGAAAGCCTGACCGTAGCGAAAGAGCGTGAACCTTCTTTATGAGATTAATCGGGTCCAATATTTCAATAAGTCCCTGCACACAAATATCTCAGTATAAGAGGAAAAGTTATTCAAACTTTCTGAATACCTATTTATGGGCGAAATTTGGTTCCCTTCGAAGTTTTTAAGAGTTTGAAGGGCTGCCATTTTGAACATTTTCATCTGATTATTCTGGTTAACGAACTGATCAAGATATTTCAACAATAAATGTTTGTGCCAAGTTTCGTCTCAATCCGCTGAAAATTAGGGTGGTTATGGCATTCACAAATAGCGTTACATATATATATATATATATATATATATATATATATATATATATATATATATATATATATATATATATATACAGATAGATAGATAAATAGACACACAGAGGGAGAGAGAAAAGATGTTTTGCTCCCTGCTCGCACCTGTGGTGCGTCAGAGCTAAACCAGGCCCCTTTGCAAAACGTATTGACCAACCTAACCTAAACACAAACCTCTTAATTGCTAACGTAGAAACGTGGTCGGGAGGTGTAAAGCATGTAGAAATTGTATTTTTAATAACCATGAGTATGGATTCGAACACTCCACGTCCATGTTTTTCTTTTTACTTTTTGCAGCTTCATCGGAACGTTCAATTTTTATTCTTTACTAATTGCAAATGGCGTTTACATTCAAAATATGAGGAATTTTGGTGGCATTTGTTCGGATATTCTTCTCTTTCAAAATTAAGAAGAGAATAAAAGCAATACGCAAAGACAAAAAGTATTATCAGTACTAAACATTACCAATAATAATTGCTATGAAAGACTAAATACGACCTCTTTTATCATCTCTCATGAGCTGTATGTTTTATTAACAAAATTTTTAAAAAAACGTCTCTGACTGGGATTCGAACTCGCTTTCTTTTAATTTGTAAGCCAGCACCTTAACCACTACACCAAGATCATGGCGTGGTGAACGTTTAGTTGTCGGCGTATTTGTTGTATTTGAGTTTTATGTTCACACTTCGACAATTTTTACTCTTTTTTCTAAGTTTAACAGCTGTTTCTGGCTTTCTCTTTCGGTGTCATCCTTTATTTACACTATGCACTATTCGTATTCACAGCTTGTGCTCCTCTACAATGTCTTATTCAGATTAAACTTTTCTTTTTGCCCCTCAGTAAACATTTGATTGATTTAATTCTCATACTCTCCACGGATGGAGCGCAGGAATGCCAGATTCGAAAAATAGGTGTACATTTACTTTACTGACAGATAATACATTAGTTTAAGGTTTTCTGAACAGAAATCTTAGCAATAAGTTAAATCATACGAAAATCCCGAAAAAGAGCTGGCAGTTAAAATTGCCCCGTATGAAGTGTGCAAATAGGCTATGCAGATTACCTTTTTTCCAATTCACAATCATACTTTAGACAGAGTTACGTTCATTAGTTTAAGTTTTTCTGTACAGAAACCTCAGCAAAATTATGCAAAATTCGGACAAGAAGCTAGCAATTATGATACGAAGGAAAATTTATTCTAGTAGATAGTTAACTTTATTTTCTCCAGGAAGACTTATTATTTGAGAAGAAAACTAAAGAATAGAACTTTGCTTTCTTCTAAGAAAAGGGCATGTACGAAAGTTATTTCCTTGTTGTTTATTTGCTTATGGATCTGAGAGATCTACTTCAAAGTAATAAAGTTATTGCTGAAGAGCGTAAATAAAGACTGTTCGACATCTTGTATGAAAACTTTGTGTTTGCAAGTGGATCGAAATTCTGTTCGCTTTTCAGTGTGATTCTAATATTTTTCAGGCGAATGGAAAGAATCAGCAACACATAAACTGAAGATATGATATCAATGTAATTACATCTGTATAAAATACAGGGCAAGTCAGAATGGTGGATCCGATTTCAGAAATTTAGTGTGTTAAATCTAATAAATTATGTTATTGTGAGATATGCGCTGTGAAAGGTTAACTTTCATAGTTTCCACGCATTGTTTCCACATTCTACCACTAAGAGTCAGCATCAAGTAGTAAGGGAAATGACTCTATATGATTTTATCATGTATGGTTTTAAAAAGGATCATGCTTACGTACCACCAATTTCAACAACATTGGATGACCTACTTGCCCTATCATAGCAACCACTGCTGACATTGTCTGCAATCAAAAGAAAAGTTTTGGCAGGAGACAGACTATTTTCTTGATGTGTGCCTAGTTACGCAAAGTATTCACATAAAACATTTGTAATACGTTTGAATAAAAGTTCGACAGCTTGCCTTTCTTAGCACATGTCTCACAGTAACATATTTTATTAGATTTTTTAGAATAAATTTCTGAAATCAGGTTTATCATTTTCACTTTCCCTGTACATATTGACATTATTATGATACGGACAATGAATAGGAATACAAAGAACTACCCTCTTAGACTCAATGTAACTATCTTCATAGGTTCAGAGTGTGATTTGGAAACCATTAGAATTATAGTGGCATATAGTAACTCGATTGGAAATTTATACATATTAAGATATATGTTCCTCTTCGGTGTCATATCGTTGCACTGTCATCACAGCATATAATTTATAGAATCTTAGATTAGGAGTGCCAAAAAAAGGGATTTAGTGTGCGAGATTATTGGGGAGATCAGTGATTGAAATGGAAGTATGCGGGAATATCCCATAGCATCACCTCAGTGAATTGTTATCAGCGTACCCCTATCTCTGATCACTTTACTGGCGTTCTCCGTATATGTTATTTTTGTTGTGATAACGAGGGCTCATGCTTATATCAAATAGTATTGAAACACACCATTTTCTCAGAGCTTCGACTTACAGCACTGAGAAAGACATGGTTTCTTGTTGAAAATAGTAGAATTTGGGGAGAGAATAGTAATATTTGGTGTAGAAAGGTAAATATAGAGAAGAGAATGCTAGATATGGGGAGGGGAATATGGTAGTTTTGCGGAAGAAAGAATGGTAACTTTTCGGAAGGAAACAATGGTAATTTTTGGTGAGGAGAGAATGGTAATTTTGGGAAGGAGATACTGGTAATTTGGAGAGAAGAGAATGGAAATTTTGGGGAGGAGAGAATGGTAATTTTGGGAAGGAGAAAATGGTAATTTTTGAGGAGGAGAGGATGGCAATTTTTGTGGAGGGAGAATAGACTTTTGGGGGTGGAAAGAATTTGAATGCGTGGGGAGGAGAGAATGCTAAATTTTGGGAGAGAATAGAATGGTAAATTTTGCGGAGCAGAGAATGGCAATTTTGAGAAGGAGAGTTTGGTAATTTGGGGGAGGAGAGAATGGTAATTTTGTGTAGAAAATAATTGTAATTTTGAGGAAAGATCAGTAAATATATGTTATTGTCCCAAGTTCTTAGGAGAGGAAGGGGATAAGCACTTCTGCCCTTGAGTATTGTCTTTCAGTTTCTATATTCTTTGTGTCTGATGTATGTAATATTTGCACTTTTATAACAATAGTATAAGTTCTTTATACACATTCTTAACTGTACAGCTGAAGGACGTACGAAGGGTTCGGAGCCACAGGAATTCAGGCTTTTCTGTAAATTCTAGCCTAGTTTTAGGGGTTATTTTACAAGTTTTAATATATATATATATAATTGATTCTCATATTGAATTTAGACCACTACAAAAGCTTTAGACCTTTCCCGGAATAAATCCCTACATTCGCGATTGAGGCTACATTAGTATACTCTTGCGCCTTAGGTTATACCTCCAGAACCATACTCAAAAAGAAATAATGCATTTCAAATATATTTCCTCTACTTACCGAATTTAAACGTAGTGTTGTTGTCATTGCCCATTTGTTTGTCTTTTATTTGTTTTGATTGAGATTTTATACCTGATCGGAATTTGCAACAAGCTAATTGTCGTCGATAATGGGACCAATAGGATGCCCCATCGTATGTACCTATAGACGCTCAATAGACGTTTATATGACAAGAACAATCAAAAAGGGAAAACATATATATTTCTAAGGCAGAAATGGGCACTTGGGTTATTTTTAGTGTAATAAATTATTTTATTCTGTAATATATAAAGAGAGGTTGAAATAACTTCCTCCTAAATGCTGGTCTAGCCGTTGCACAAACTGATTTCTCCTCTTAAATATTAACAGCTTATTAACATATTTCGCGTAGGCACAATTAAATATATTATTTCTTCGTTTTGTCAACTTTAACCGCGCCACTGAAATTAATTCTAAATAGCTTATTCTAATGTATAGGTAGCAACGTGTATCGTTTGAGTTGTAAACATGTCTGAAATGTTTATTATGCTTTTATACAATTTGTACTGTGTGTTCGTGTGCATAATTTTTCTCTCTTCACTTTCAGATTTAGTGAATTTATAAAAACAATAAATTCACTCCGAGTGAATTTATAAAAACAATTAAAACACTGCATTACTTCACGATCCGAAAATACGCTCTTTTAATCCATTAGTTGTATTACGTTTTTAAATAATGGATACATTTTACGGAATTTCCACTCAGTTGTTTAGTTCTTCTTGTTTAGTTCTTCATTTGTTTAGTTCTTCATTTGATAACATCGCTTACACATTGAAACAAATGGTAGGCAACAGCTTTTTGTCATACAAGTGGGAAACAAGTGACTGTTGAATTGGAAACGCGCTAATAGCTGGAATCACACAAATAGTGGTGCCGATTGTGCACCTGGTAGTTATTTTATAACCCTATGGGATTTCCACTGTTTGTCAATATGTAATTTTGTCTGTGATAAAAGGCTTAAGGCAGCGTTTCCCAACCGGTGTGCCGCGGCACAGTGGTGTGCCGCGAATGGGTCGCTGGTGTGCCGCGAGGAAATCGGAACAAAATTATTAATTCTATAGCAATCAAATTGCAAGACATACAGAAAAAGGTATATTTGTATTTCAAATTACTACTATGAATCTAAAATTTAAAGTTTCATACTGTGTTACTTTTCTGTAGAACATTTTTCTGTACATTTCTAATTTTGAAAAAAAAAAAGTATTTGTTATCATTGTTATGACCATTATTGCTTCTTTATTGTTGCAGACTATTTCGTAACTTGAAATTTTAAAATATTATTCAATCCTTCCGGCAAAGTAAACATGCATACGAATTACCTATATTTGTGTTTTAAAAGTAAAAGAGATTCGTTTGTTCGTTCGTTATTTAGTGATCCTCCTTCTTAATGAAAGGTTGGATACAGTTTTCGAAAAAAAAGTGTATTTTTAACAACTTGAGCCCTATATCTGATTGTAATTGTTTTCTATTTTTAAATTAAAATGAAAAATAAGCATAATGATTTACCACGGGGAAAAAACAGTGGTCTAGCTTTCTTCTCTGTGAGAAGGATGTCAGTAATCAGAAAAAAATACTACAGTATTTTATATTTTCAAATAATAATAATAATAATAATAATAATAATAATAATAATAATAATAATAATAATAATAATAATAATAATAATAATAATAATAATAATAATAATAATAATATGTGTGCCGCGAGAATTCAAGTTACCCTGAAGTGTGCCGCAAGTTGCAAAAGGTTGGGAAACGCTGGCTTAAGGGCTCAATCATTGTAACGTTCCACAGTTTCAACGGATAGAATTCGGTACGTACACTAGATAATAGACCTCAGTACCATGTCCCGGTATCTTATATCCTCAGACATTCCCAGGTAACCACTAACAGTAGCGTTATTTCAGATTGTGGCAAGGATTAGCGAGATTGTAAACTTACATAAGATTTACATGTTTTTTATTAGTATATTCATCATTATCATCATAGTTGTTTTGCCAGTATTGGCAGGCGACTGTTCCCTAATGAAATGTTTGAGTTTTGCGTCTCACGCTTATGCCGGTTAGGCTAAAGAAGACGGTAATGATGAGAGATGAATGAAATGGTGGAATGAAGAAAGTTGGAGGAAACGGGAGAACCCCGACAAAACCCACGCACACGGTGTTTGTCCACCACAAAGTTCACTGGGCGGGAGCAGGGTTTGAACCCGAGACCCCTAGCACCAGAGGTGAACGCTCTACCACTGAGCCACCGCAGCCCCTGGCGACTGTTCCGTGTACACCTAGATTATATAGTTTAACTTTGTCCACTTCAGAATCACTACTGCCATGTTTTAATTATAGTCAAGCAACTATTGGAATAATATCTGTTCCGTGTGCAAACCTAGACTGTATAGATTAATTTTGTCTACTCCAGAATCATGACTCTAGGCATAAAGATATAGAATCATTATTTTAAGGTTTCCTGTGCAGAAATCTCAGAAAAAAAGTTAGATCATGCTAAAATAACGAAAAGGTAGTAGTAGTTAAAATACGAATGAAAATTATTCAAGTGCAGAGATAATTTTACTTTCTCAAGGAAAGATATTTATGAAAGTCATTTCTTTATTGTTTATTTGCTCGTGAAACTAACGGATCTACTACAAGATAATAAGGTGATTTATAAAGAACGCAAATAAAGAAGGTACGCCATCTTATACGAAACTTTGTGTTTACAAATGGATCGAAACATTCTTGGTTTTTCAGCGTAGTACAAAATGTTCGGGCCATCAGTAATATATAGATAAATCAATATAATTTTATCTGTATAAAATATATATTGATATTATTATGGTATGTACAGTGAAGAGTAACACGAAGAACTTCTCATGGAGTGGTTAAGAAACCCTTAGAATTATAGTGGTATATTGTAATTCGATTGAAATTTATATAGTAAGATATCTATGTGTCCTTTGTGTTATCTCGTAGCACTTTCATCACAGCACAAAATTTACAATATCCTAGATCAGGAGTGCTCACAAGTGTGGATTAGGATACATGCGTGAGATTATTTGGGAATACCAGTGATCGAAGTCTGCGCTCTTGTGCCATACTCACCTAAGAAAATTGTTATCGGCGTATCCCTACCTCTAATTGCTTTTTTGGCGTTCAGCATTACAATGTTTTATGATAACGAGAGTTTATGCTTACACCGAATATAGTACTTAAACATACCACTTTCTCAGTGTTTCCATTTCCAGTACTGAGACAGACACGTTTCTCGTTGAAAACAGTTAAAAATAGAAGAACTTGAGGAGAGAAATGTGATTTTCGGAAGAAAATAATAACGTTTTGTGTAGAAGCGTAAAAATAGAGAAGAGAATGCTAAGATTTGGGTAGGAGAGAATGGTGGTGTTTGGGAAGGAGAGAACAGTAATTTGGGGGGAGGTTAGAATGGTAATTCTTGAGGAGACAAGGGTATGTTTTGTGGAGGAGAGAATGCTAGATTTGGGTGAGAAGAGAATGGCAATTTTGGGCGAGGAAATATTGGTTAATTTGGGAGAGGATAGAATGGCAAATTTAGGGTATGAGGGGATGCTAAGTTTGGGTGAAAAGATAATAGCATTTTTCCAGAGGGGAGAATATTTTGGGGGGGGGGCAAGAAAAATGGTAATTTTCGGAAGGTGATAATGGTGATTTTTGAAATCAAGAGAATGGCAATTTTTAGAAGAGAATAGTCATTTTTGCAGAGAAGGGAATGGTAATTTTGGGGGAGGAAAGAATGGTAATTTTAAGGGAGAAAGGAATAGCAATTTTTAGGGAGGATGGAATGGTAATTTTTGGGAAAACTGAATGGCAATTTTTGGGGAGGAGATAATGGCAGATTTCGGTGGGAAAACAATGGCAATTTTTCGAGAAGAGAGAATGGTAATTTTTGAAGACGAGAGAATTGTATTTTCTGTGAGGAGAGATTGGTGATTTTGGAGAAGGAGAGAATTGTAATTTTATGGAGAAGAAAAATGGTATTTTATGCGGAAAGATTGATAAATTTGTGTTATTGCACTCAAGTTCTTAAGGGAGGGATAGAACAGGCAGCTCTACCCTCGACTATTGTCTTTCAGTTTCTAAATTCTTTGTGTATGATTTTTGTTATACTTTCACTTTCATAAACTACTAGAAGTTTATAGACACACTCTTAATTGTAGAGATGGTAAAGTAAGTACGAAGCCATCGGAGTCTCAGGAATTGAAACTTTTCTGTAAATTCAGTCTACTTTTAGGAATGATTTTATAAGTTTTAATATAATTTATTCTCATATTGAATTTTGTCTACCCCAAAAGGTTTGTAACTTTCCTGAAATAAATTACTGCATTCGCGATTGGGTCCGGATTTTTCTGGTTTGTCATCATTACTTAATTATAGTCTCCTTCGCCCTTTCCCTGTCTTTCATGTCGCCATACCGTTTGAAACGTCCCTCATTATGCACTTCTTTCGTAGCCAATGTTCCAACCAGTTTCTCTTCCTCTTCTCAATAATGTCTAAAATTGTTCTTTTCTCCCCCTCCATTCCTAAGACCATTCCATTCGTTTTCCGCTCGAATCACCTAATTTTCTCCATTTTTCTCCACAGCCACATTTCGAAAGCTTCTAGTAGTTTTTCATCATTTTTGCGTAATGTTTCTGATAAACACAAATAAAAATTATTATAATGATATACCATTTATTAGAAAGCATAATTTTCTCAAACTCAGTGGGGGACAATTCTTCCCTGCCCTTCTCAAGTGGTGGGCAAGTGTAGTTCTATCACCACTGTTCTGAATATGTTGCTAAACTGCAATCCAACAAACTAACTTTTAGCAGTTAAATGTTAGCTGGATAGTGTAAAAGTTTGTCAGTGAAGATTATGTTTGACACAAGTAAATAGAAATATGAATTACAGGAAATATTAAACATAATCATAATCAAGAATCAGTGGTGTCATTTGAGAAGACGAGACTAAGCATTGGGACAGTGGTGGCTCAGTGGTAGAGCATTCAACTCTGGTGCATGGAGTCCCTGGTTCGATTCCAGCTCGCGCCAAGTGAACTTTGTGGCGGCGTGTGTATGGGTTTTCTCCCGTTTCCTTCCACTTTCTTCATTCCACCACTTCATCCATTTCTCATCATCACCATCTCTTTTAGCTTAACCCGGCATAATCGTGTGACTCAAGATTTTATTTCACTTCATTTCAGACTGTGCATTTCCCCCTAAATTTGAGGAAAAAAGTTTTTGTCAATTGTATAGTAATATACTAATAACACAAGTGAAATTCTTATGTAAGCGGAGAATGTTTGTTCCCTAGTAAACTCTTAAATGACACTGCTGTGAAGAATACATGTCATAGTCTAAACAGGTTTGGAACTAAACCTCAATCGAATTTCGTGAATATGGAGATACTAAAGGCTAAGATATTAAATAAAGACGTAACAACTGGAAATTAAACCATAATTGTTGAAATACTGCATGAGATGGACCGAAAATATCACAATAACTTGTAACTATGTACCGTAACTACTGGTTATTCCGAGGGGGTCCGTGCTTTTTCTTCCCTTTGTTGCCATTCTGAAAATGATTGTTCCTTTTCCTAAATTCTTGTCCCAGGTTCTTTGGTTGACTCCTATAACTGGATCGAGCAATAACTAGTGAGAACTCCGCCATCTTATTGGCTAAGGTGGAAAAATCAGGTTGAGGAGGATTTTTGTCTTGGTGAGGAACGTACCTGGGTTCGTGCAGGCACGTAGCCAAGGGGTGGGTCCGGGGGGTCCGGACCCCCCCTTCGGAACCAGAACTGTAAAAAATTAAGGAAGGATGAAAGAATAAGAAACGAGAAAAAGAAGAATCGGCGTTAAAAATATAAAGCTACAGCAAGCGTATGGTTACTCTTTCTTATGAGGAGCTTTGTGTAAGGAAACTGTGTGGGGGGGGAATCAAGTTGAAAATGAATATTATTGTAACGGAGCATTCCAAATTCCATCTAGCTCCATGCTAATCCTATGGACAACAAATGATGATCGAGAAACCGGTTAGATCAGATAGACTCTAAGAAGAACTTAAGAAACTCGGAATATTATATCTTTTTCAATACTTTTTTTTATATTATTTTACCCGAGATTCTTTATTCTTTTACTCGAGAGGGATAGTTCGTTATTTAAATACTTACTAGCATATCCTCATTTTATTGTCCTAACAAACCAAGTGTTGACTCTAAAATAGTTTAGATTGATCGAGGCCCTGGTGTGTAACCAGAGTATTTCCTGTTCTCCCCCCCCACCAGCATTACGAAATATTGGCAAACGAACCAATATATGTTTACAGTAAAATAGTTCAGAATGTATCGAGCCCCTGGCGTGATAACCGCAATATTTCGTCACGGACCCCCCCCCTATTACGAAATCCTGGCTACGTGCCTGGTTCGTGATTAAGTTTATGCTGTTCTTGGTGATTTGACGTTAATGTTTGGTAGCAACGTGCATGGTGCCTGCGATAGTTCAACATAATCCCTCTTGCGTAAAAGATCGTCGGCGGGATCTAGTGCATTTAACTTAGTTTGCAGGGCTTCAACTGTTTCAAATCTTTCAAATGATATTTATTAAGAAAATCCTGCTGGACTCCTAATGATAGATGGTGAATTTTCTGCTCCTCCGGCGCGTCTGGTATCAATTGCCTAATACCTCGTAGTTTACGCAGGAAATTGGAATCTATAGGTTCCTCGGGTTTCTACTGAACTTACAATAATTATTGTTCTGTCTCATATAATGGTATCTTAGGTCTACTTAATTCAATCAGTTCGACTTTTAGATTTTCGTGTGTTAATGTCCCGTACTGATTTTGATTTTTGAGTTGTAATACTAAATCTAATGTGGTGTCTTGCAAATCTATAGGCAGCAGTTCCTTTTTCTTAGTAGTAGAAATGTGATAGTAAAGCATAAAAAACATCTATCTGGGTCTTCTTGTACGGGGTCGGAGTATTTAGTAAGATGAGCCATATTGAAACACATATTTTATGCATCATCTTTCATGTTGCTAGAGGGATCCCTTTAGTTCATGGCAGCCTCCAGGGCGTCTTGCAGCGATTGCAGGATATGGAAGCTTGGTAACCTCGTTAGCTCATGGCAGCACTGAGAGGTTTAGGTTGCAGTTACAAATCTACTTAGTTCAATGGCAGCGTCCAGGAATTTAGGCAAGGTAGTATTCCTTCGTCCAGCACGGCCAGATGTAGGCTAAGCGATCAATGGTCAACTGATACTTCTTTTCCTCTTCGGCTCCATTTTTATAAGCGATTTTTGGGTGGCTCGTTCCTCCTCGGTGCTGGCTTTGTGTATTGCTGGTTTTATGTGTATTTTCTGCTGTACTGATTATTGAGCACGGGTTGCATGAATAGCAGTGAAAGGCGATAATCGTTACAATATGCATATTTTCTTTCGAAAAAGGGCTAGAAAATACAATTAATGTTATTTTTTGTTTCAAATCCAGTGCCTTTTTTACTACTAGTATTAAATCATTGCACAAACGGATTTTCAAGTGTTCAGTATACACATATTTCACATATTCGGTAATTCATAATTTAATTGCATATAATTTTTACAATTGTAACGGACTATTTCGGCACATGATCCTTACAGTATATGTATGCTTTAATGTAAATTTGATTTTGTCAATTCCTGAATCAGCTACTTATCTGAAAGTTTGAAATAGTTTGTTTATTTCAAGTATCTTATAAATAGAGGATCTGCCCATATGTATCTTCATCCTGTTAAATCGATGAAGCCAAAAAACAACCGAGCATCGGCACGTCTGATTGGCTACTCACGTTTCTGTCATCGTCTGATTGGCTACTTTCGTTTCCGGCATGATTGTTGGCTCAAAACATTGCGATCCTATTGGGCGAAGTGGGCAGAGGGGTGACGAAACTGTGACGTATGGCTTCAAGATTTTGTTGCTCCTCTATTTTATAAGATCCTTGGTTTATATAATCGATTTTATCATTTTGTCAAACATTATTTATGTCCTGATGTGTAATATGTGTAATATGTAAACTTGCAGATTCGGAATAATGAACTATGTAATAAAATTTAAATTTTCTATTTAAATATTAATAGAAATTATTTAACAAAATAATTATACAGTTTCACATGCTTTTCTGTTATTGTTTCGTGTATTTTCTGTGCATATATTAAATAGGAGAATACCCTGTATATTTTCAAATTTACTATCCTAAGTAGTATACTAAATATCTATTATTGTTTTCAGTTTTTTCTGTGTATATGCAAAATATCCTATTCGTGTTTTGCCTACTTATCTACATTATGTAGCTTATTATTTTGTATTTCAATTAGTATTTCTGTATTTCTGTGTCTGTTTGCTCAGTGCATTGATGGATATATGTAACAATATTTAACAACAACTGAAAAAATATTTTTGTTGTGCTAAGTTATAAGAAACATTTTAAAAGTATCGGGGGATATCATTTCTTTTATTTATTAAAAATGCAGAAGTTAATTGTTGTGGAGAAAATACGAACGTAAAACGTGTCAGAGAAACGTGAAATTTACGCGACAACGTAAGATATGTCAACGCTACTGACAGTATAGTGTAAAACCCTCTGAGAATAATTATACAGTTTTATATTTTATCTAAGGTCAATTTAATCTACAAAACGTGTGATTTTAATGAAAATTGAAGCCTTTATGATATGTCCTGTAAGAAGAAGAAGAAAAGTAGTAGATACAGAAGGTACTAACAAAAAGGATAGATTATTGATGTATTAAGTTCCTGTCATGAAAATTGTTATTGATGCTTTATAATTGAAAAAAAGGTGAACAGAATACTTTACCAAATACATAATATTATTACAGGAATAGCGTTAATAAATTTGGTGTATCTGTGCTGTGAAATTTTATATCATGATATTTATATTTTACTGAAGGCGATATAAATATGATAAAGATGTATGAGTAAATAGTTAGGATCCCTGACAATATCTCATCACCTGAATACGTCAGACTTCTCTTTCGTTTACTTATGTATTTCCAGATGAGAAATAAGCAGATGAAAATATGTAGTTGTTGGCAGATGATCAAGTGTGCGGCTGTTTAGCATAGTAATACAACATTAGTCGTTAACTCATGTTCGTCAGGATACTGCAATGGTCACGGTGAAGCTAAATCGTGAAGCTAAATACTTGAGACAATACAGCAATATTTAAATGCATGGTACCCAAAAGAGCACTGTCTAGTTTTCATGAAGCGTATTGCCCTCTTTGCAGACTTCACGTCTGTTGTATTTAAATAATTTTACAGCCTCATTTTAGACATGTAGCATTAAGCAGCGTTATAGTAAAATGTAGATACTTCCTTCCCATACCATCATCCGGTGTTTCCTTCCTACAAGTTACATTGATAAATCTGTTAACTGAAAATCCAGCTATATTTAATAGTTATCATTATACCACGAAGACCATCTGGAGATTACCAATCACGACCACATTGCTACGAACGACGACCAGGGGAGTTGGCAGCGTACCTATCGATATCCAGGCCAATATAAATTTTAAATCTATTTGGAGCCGTCTCGTGTTGCCTCGGTGATGTTCATAGTTGTGACCTGGTAATGTGAAGGGGCGGTTACACAATAAAAAATTATAACGTTTGTGCAAATTTATTAATTACAGCTAAAAAAAAGATTATAACTTTTAGACGAAACTTTAACAATTGGCAAAGAACAGAAATAATTTTTTATGCCCTGTGAGCTTCTTTTTCTTTTAAGACATATGATAACTTGTGCATTCACCTCATATTGTGACAGAATGCGTTGAATATTTCTGTCAAAATTTTGATCTGTGAAGGAAAAAGAAGTTCTACCAAAGGAGCAGCATCGGCTATTAGGGTAATATAACTTGTATGACTTTCTTTATTTAGTTTCTAAAATAAAGATCTTCTCACTTTCATTCTTATCGATGTCGTCTTTAATTAGAAAAGGGAAAGAACTTCGGAGCACAAGGGCAAAGATGTAAACATTACACGTAATACATTTTTCTGCTTTAATGAAATCACATAGCCATAATTTAAGAAATTCTCGGAAATTTGCTTTTATAAGTTCAAGGAAAAAAGTTAATTTTTGTTCTTTTTATTGTTTTCAAAAGAAATTACGTGTTTCGTAATTGACATGAAAGTAGCAATGTATTCTTTAGTAGTTCCTCTACACTTATCGCATAATGAAATGTTCCTACGAGCTACCGTGCATTTGCGACACGTGATTATTTTAAGTCTAGGAGTGAGAAACGTCCCTTGTCATAAGGAGTAGCGAATTATGGCGGAACAACGTGTGTTGATAGTGTGGAGAAAAGAAAAATTCGTTCTGTGATCCAGTATAAGTGAGCAAAGAGCCTTGCTCTAGATCTGCATGGGCCGACTCTGTTATTTCTTTGGGCCGGGTCGGACACTGATTTCTCTTCAGGTCGGGACGGGCTGGGGCCGATTAATTGCAATTCTTTAATAATTATTGACTTTCGTAAAATGATAATTAGAATAAAGGCAAACGTTGAAGAAGAGTGCCCGTGAAAATGTTACAAAATGAAACTTTCAAAATTTATCGGGCGCGGACCGGGCCTGGGGAAAGAATTTTAAAAAGATTGTCGGGCCGGGCCGGGCTCGGGCCGAAAACCACCAAAACTTTTCGGGGCCGGGCTGGGGTGGGTCTAGGTACATTCGGGCTGGATTGGGCTCGGGTCGAAAAATTCGGCCCGTGCAGGACTCTACTTTGCTCTTGTCGATATCCACAGAAAGCTGGTTGTTGTTCATGTCAGTACATTTGTAATGTCAGTGTAAATTGTTTTCTGAAGGACGAACAAGATCATTCAATGATGATTGATTCGGTGGTCTGTCTCTAGTCAGTGACGCAACATTGGTTGACAAAGTAAATACACTAGTGATGTCCAATTGAAGAATAAGGTTCGTGAAGCAGCCACTGGTTTGAACATTTCCTTCGCGACTGAACACAAAATTATCCATGAAACACTGGTATACGCGAAGGTTTCATCCCGTTGAGTCTCACGATGCGATTATAGTCATTAAACAACATCGCAACACGCGTGTAACCTACCTGGTTACCTGGATTCCCTACCCGGTACCATGATAAATGAAACAACTCTTTCTGGCGAAATGTCACTCAGGATGAAGCTTCGTTCACGACTAACGGACGTCAAACGTCTACGGAATGGAAACGTCGCACGTCCCCTGTGAGGAAAATATTAGTTCAACCATCTGCAGGTAAGGTTCTTGTGACTGTCTTTTGGGGTTCCAATGCGATAGTATTCACAGAGGTTTTCAAGAAAGCGGAAAAGTCAAGGCTACACGTTATTGCCAAACACTGGAGAAAGTAAAAATTTTATTCACCGCAAACGTCCTAGACTCCTTTCTGGTGATGTCGTTCTTCTGGAGAGGTGTTCTTTCTGTTGACGATAACTTCCCGAATGTCTTCAGGTTAAAAATCTTCTAAAAGATAATACGTGTTTTCAGGATGTTCGTCTTTCCTCACATCCGACTGATGAGTTAGAAAAGTTTTTTTTTAAAGATTGGCTTTGTTTGCAATATAATGTTTGTTGCGCGTTAACCCGTAAGTGCTACGCGGAGTCTCTCAGACTCCGCTGGAAATGCCTTTTCGCCATAACTTTCCGTTCGACCGCCTCTCCCGATTGTCGCTTTCTTTACCTTCTTGGCTGTATTTAGTGTGTATGCGAAAATTAACAACGTGTCGTTAGTTTGTCCGCAATCTATTACGAAAACTCATATTATTTTGGACGAAGGTCAAAGAAAGGTTAGAAAATTAAATTTGGAATTAACACTATTGTCTATGGAAAAATCACAAAAATAGGTATAACGTTTTCCAAAACCACAATGTTTGGATTTTTATTACATATTTCAATAGTACTTAGCAATATCATTAAAGTGAACCTACACTCGCCCTGCAGAAATGTACCATTGGCGAACTATGATCAATCGAAGTTGGACCCAATTGTTACTTTAAACATAAAAGCCTAATAAGATGCTATATAACACATAAAACAGATGATCAAGAGGCCAGCGTGTTTGGGCTGCATGCCAAAATATCTTCAACTTTTGGTTCTAAAAGACTTACTTTTATAGAAATTACTACGTTCTTTTGTTTGTACAACACAGACAATAATTTAAGTCATATTGAAAATAGTTTTAGTCTAAACCTTATACAGTACGACGTCGAAAATCCGAATGTCAAAAATCTGAAGGCGGTCTCTAGAAGCTTTTTACATTTTCTCTTAGTGCTAGCGATAAACAAACTGTAGAGTTATCCGTCGGCGCTGTGTGAAGTCAGTGCTTTTACAAAAGCTCATTCATATGTAATTGTTAGTCATACACATTTTTATCTTTATTTTCCCATAAGTCTACAAGTTAAGTTTTAAGTGTTAGTTACAAGGACAGTGTAATTTAGCATACGACCAGGTTCTTCAGAAACATTAAATGTAAGTAGCCTTACGTACGGTATTGTATTTACTGTATGTACTGTATAACCACTGTATCGATAAAAGAGCTTACCATACAGTATATTTAAAGCTAAATGGCATTTTCTTGGTCATTTTCGAAAATCCGAACAATTTGAAAATCCGAACTACTTGTGGTCGCAACTAGTTCGGATTTTCTACTTTCTACTGTATTTCTATTGACCATAACTCGCCTATGGTACATTTCTTCGTTCATTTTAAAGGTCTTACTAAGTACTAAGGAAATAGCATTTATTCGCTGTTTTAGTTCTGTTCTCATAGACGATAATGTTAATTCCCGATTCAATTTTCGCTCCTCTGTATGATCTTTTCTCGAACTAAATATAGGCTCTATATAAGCTACATTGGATAAGTTTCTGACGGGGACATGCTCTGTGGTAAATCAGCCTCATCTTTTCTTGTTTTGAGTTTTTGCAATCGTTGCTTCTGATAGCCTAGTTCAAGTCGAAATATTATTTTGTATTGCCTTCTCTATTATTTCTTGATTGACAATACCATAATTGTACTATTGGAGTTGTAGATTTTCTGTAAGTAGGCAACCAGTTCTTATGAATATCTCATTTGGTGTTGGCGTATTCTTAGGTTGTAATATTACCTGAATTGGTACAGTTAAGTTTAAATGCAACTCGGCCTACCTCTGGAGAAGTACAGTTACTTGTCTACAACTTACGAATCCGTAACATCAGGACTCTGCGCTAGACCATCTTGCGTTCAATTAAGCTATATACGAGAATAGTTTAAGAAAATAACATGTCAAGCTCATATTCATGAACCACTATAAGGAAACCTAATGCACCAACCAATAGTGGACCTTAAACAGTAAACCTAGAGAAAACATTCACTTATCAGTAAATGAACAGCTTTCGAGTAGAAGAGAAACCACTGACTCCCTTATAAATAAAGGAACAATGAAAAACACTCCACACTATACATCACTTCCACAAAGAACCATAACCAAAAGAAGGATGATCTCTCCCACACCCTAATGACCACCAAGTTAATCGATACCAATAACATACACCGCTAACTTCAAGCAAAATGCAAGAAAGAATCAAAAATTAAATTCCCATCAAGATTCAAGCATTCTCCACATCATCATCACACATAACATCAAGAAAGATTTAACAAATTCCTTTTCTTTTTCTTTTTTAAAAAACAAATTAGAAACAGATTGCCAAGCATTGCTATGAATATATATGCAATATGTAACACCAGTGCACTACACATTCAGTTTAAATTCATCGGTGCCAAACAACGTACGCTGAATAAATTTAGTATCCGAGATTTTGAACTTAGGTCTACCTGAATACCTCTAATACTAATCAACAACTGAACAAACACAATAAAAAGAAAAAATATTTATCTTGTAATCAGAGAAATCTTCATATTCATATCATTAAAAAATTAAAGGGAGAACTCAAGGAACAGAAGGTACCTTGTATAGATACCACCAGGATTAGGAATGAAAAAGATTCTTAACCACTCATAAAGCTGATCTCCTAGAAACCAGGCCAGATAACCCATTTGATTACCCTAGGTATCATCATTGGCTATCCACATTTTAAAGCAGAAAAATCCAAGAGCATGGGCAGATCTATTTCATGCACCAGGTATTTCCAATATACGACATTAAACACTGTGAAAATAGCAAACCTCTTTCAAATGTAATACACTATTCTAGCAAAACCTCAAATCCTAATTATTGTGTTACATGTAACATCATTCGACATCGTACAGAAACCAGTCACTGTCTCCAACGACCTTATTTGTCTCATACATTCGCCTATATTTAAAAGGATTCTCCCCAGTGAAAATGGATCGGAAGGCATAGCCTCTGAACTCCGTACATCATCAGAAAACCAGATAGATAACTCCAACTTGGACCACGAAGACGCCGAGATGACTCCAATAGAAGAAGTGGAGCCTACATTGCATTGCATTTATCAGCAATTTACCATCGAACTCATTTAATGGATTATTAGCATAAAAGATCTGACCAAAATGAGTTTACTTTTTACTTTATAAAAAACTATTTGTGATTGTCCCGGGACTTTAAATTACTTTTAAATATGAACACTCTCTCTAGCAGCAGAGCAAATAATTACAAAACTGTTAAGATTACCTTATTTTCAGAAATAAAGGTAGAATTGCTATGAGAAAAAACGTAGCGTTAGGAAAGTATGACCACTGCTTATTTCACAATGATTATAAACGACATCTGTGAACGATTAGGATCATGAATATTATTCATGACATGAATGTATAGTGAAGTTCATGAAGTCGAAATTGCATTATAAACAACTGAGTGCCTTGGCTAATTTCTAAACTATTACTAATTCGCATGCACCATGCTCAAATTGTTTTAGATGCGTTAGCGATGTTATGGCAGCCATGTTGTTTACTAGAGGATAAGGTAGCATGATATGTTGTGCTCAATGAAATTTTAGTGGAAGAATCGAGGTCTTGAATAATTTTATTGCCGTTCCGTGGATCTCCAAATCTTCTAGGTGTAGAACCTTGAGGAACGATCAAATGGGATTTTTCCACATGTAATCGCAAGAAGTAAACGAGGTTTTAATACGAGGGCAGACAAAACGTAAATCGACGGGAAAAGGTCCATTTATTCTGACGATAGAAAATTGCAGCATACATTATTTTTCTGCATAATCTTCCTGTACTTCAATGTACTTTTCCTGACGTTTCGCAAGTTTTTTTTTTTTTATTCCTTCGGAAAATAGATTTTCAGTTGCACCTGTAACTAATTTTGCACCTCATCATTGACTTCTGCATCGGTTGCAAATCTTCCCTGCCGTGTAAGACGGAATACACTGAACCATGACTGATATGTAAAGTATTGGCAAATTTCGTCCTCTGTGATACTTTTGTTTTTCATCACCATACCCTCAATGACTTTCAAATTATCCACACTTGTTGATGTCGATGTCTTGCCCGATGATTCCTCGTCACATAAGGAAGTTCTTCCCTGTTTGAAACGCTCTATCCATTCGTAGATCTTGCTCCGTGCGACACTTCGCAAACAAAAAGCGAATCGCTGCCGTCATTTACTCCTTGGTGAAGATCGGAAATGGGGTTGCCATGTTTAACGGTCTGGTACACTCCAACGACTAACGCGGGAATAAGAGTGATTTGTTGCAGAGAAGTGTAGCAGACGACACTAATTCAGCGCTGGACACTGCAGTGTTCCCAAACCCCACTGCTGGAAATTGCAATAGTTCCTTTACTTTTTAACTTCTCCTCGTGTATATATCAGTTTACCATATCTCCAAAACTGATTAGAACTAGGGATTTTGTGTAAATGGCTTCCTTGAGTCCAAATACATATTTTTATAAAATACGACCCTTATAAGTGATTAAATGAACGTTTGGAAATGTTTTTTGCCTCTCATCACATCTCCAAAACAGTTGGAATAGAAAAATAGAATTATGTGAAAATGTTTGTATTCAACATTGACCGAAATTTAGTCCTAACACGGAGAGGTTAATGTGTTTTTCTCCATTTATCAAATTCCAGAACCTTCTAAAAATTAAAACTTCAGTTTTTAAGAAATTTCTCATTCTATCTTTGAAGATATACGAAACATTACGAAATGCATCTCTTAGGGTTAAAGGAGTGGCATGAAAATATTTTCGTCGCTAATCAGATCTTCCCAAGTGTCATATACATTTCCTTGAGATTTTGTTCAAATGCTCTTTTTGAATTCTAGGCTGAGGATTATGAGCGTTTCGCAAAATGCCACCCCTGTGGGAGAAAAGACTGCCTTGAATCACCATTTGCCCTGCACTAGATCTCCAAAAATGTTGGGTGTAGAAACTTCGAGAAATTTTATACAAATTTCCTTATTGAATCATAGGTTGAGGTAAAATGAAGTTTTACGAAATATAACCTCTGTGGAAGGTAGGTAGGCTCAGATCTTTCTACTCCATTTACCAGATCTCCAAAATAGTTGGGCGTAAGTAACTGAAATTTTGTTGCAAGTTTCTTCAGACTTTACAGTATGAATGATACGAAATTTTCTGATATTCAACACCTGAATGGGTAGAAAGTGAAGTTAAGCGTTTCTTCATTCCAGTATAATGAAACTGTGCACAATCGACGGATTCCCTAAATAATGCTGTATGGCATTTTGGAGTATACTGAGTTACCAGCGGAATCATACTCTATAGGACATGACTGACTATTCTGGAAGATTATTTTCTCCATTGCCCAAATATGTCACTATTAAGCGGAGCATTGATGTATATGGAAGCATGTTACACTTTTATTCGTTTTCCTGGGCTTCGTTTTTCTCTGAAACATGCCATACAGCGTTATTCGGGAGAATGGTTCAAATATTTTCTATATAACCAAAACTCTCTTTAAGGTGGGCTTTTGAGTAATTCCCCTCGAGACTGTACATAGATAAACAAGTTGAGCGTCACATAGGTCCCATGGAACCAATAGTTACATATCTTAATGGGACACGTAAGTACATACGACCAAAGTGTCTGGTGTGTTACTTCTTTAGGAAGCCATTGGTCCGATCTTGTGACACTTTCCCATTACATGGAATCGACGTGGTTCAAACTAACTACTATTTCCGGGTTCCATGCCATGTTCAAAAGCCACCCTTCGGACAGGTCCCAGCGTACTGGATTCTTTTATCCAGTCCACCTAACCCATTATTGAAACTATATTTTAATTACATAATCTCGTAAATTGAATTGAAAATTCTTCTTGGATAACTTATGTCCACCTCCAAAATATCCTCCACGTTCGAACATTCAGCTTGCCTCCAACCATTGGCAACTAGTTCAGAACATTAATAGTCCAGTTTCCCACTAAAATGGTAAACGAATAGATTTTTTTTCTGCTCTTATTGGCAAGTAAATATTTGTGTAATGTTATAGCAGATTTGGGGACCCGTGATGTTGAATACGATTAACAACTTTCTCCTTAAATAGTTATGCACTTCTTCTGAAAATGTTATATACTGTCTCGTACGACCCTCGATGTCAGTAAGGCTACTGTGACTGGACCACCCTTTCTTCCAACTTGGACATGCCTGACATAAGACATCAGTAACATGTATACGACTGCCAATGAACGTAGTATATTGTACAGTTAAAGCTGGAAATATGAATATGAATGAACTGTGATGGAAAGTGTTCCGAATAATTTTCTGCATTCAACTCTTGCTGTTTAATTATAGTTCATTTGATTCATGTTACGTATTGTTGAATGTAAATATAAATGGTTTAATAATTAATGACTAAAGGAAAATCCCTTAGACCTATTACAATATTAGAACGTCCAAAATTCTTATGCATCACTCTCCCGAAGTAAGTTCAAAATCCTTTAACCATGTAAACCGAAAAAGAAAAAAAACACAGAATAAACAATGGTAACTTTAGGGAGTTGTTACCTGTTTTGGACCCCATACACAAGGGTTCATGCTTCGGAACCTTCTCTATAAGGGACAGCGTGGAACTCAGAGCTTCCAAGTTCGTAAACTAGTGTCATTCTGTGAAGAATACTTAATACTGGGGCGTAAACTGAGAATCGAACCCCTGACTCTAGGTTCTCCGTTTATCTAAATTGTAAGTTGATTTCTCACAGAATATTGCGAGATAGAGACAAACATGGATTGAAGAGAATGGGAAACTGATAATTGGGTGATAAAGAGGTTTTAATTTCATTACTTGCTCTTATAATGTGTATAAAGGTTGTGCTTGAGATACGAAGCAACGAATCTGAAACTATCAGGTAAAGTTAATATCAAAATGCACTTACATTGTGATCCTTGTAGAGTAAACCTCGAAGGTTCCGCCTCTTCTTGTATCTTATGTAACTCCTAGGCGAATGGCAAGTCTAGAACTGAAGTATAGGCTTGAAGTGTTGTGGCAAGTGAACGTAGGTGGTCCTTTTATATAAAACTGTGGAATGCAATTAGCATGCCTTTCATGTTCCCTTGTCGGGCAGTTCTACGTGTATGTCTGATAGAATAAAATAAGTTTTTGTCTTATTTCAATAAAGCGCACTAGAGCCTGGAAACAACTCTGATTAATTCAATTCGGATAGTTAATATTTTGTACTCAAGCCAACCTTGAAATGTTTACACAGATTTTTACAAAAAGTTTAAATATTTACAATAATTGCAGGGTTTTTAAAATTTGTTATACTACACTAGATACAGATATGAGAAAACCTAAAACCTAACAATATATGCAGTGGCGGACGATCAAGGGAGGGGCTAAACCATAATTTGCCGTTTTATCCAGTGTAAAGTGGAATTGAAGCCCATTTTATACAGTGTAAACCTGAGCGTCAAAGGGGGACTATAGCCCCTTAGCCTCACCCTTGGATCCGCCCTTGAATATATGTATTAATGTCATTGAGTCTGATACTAACATTTAAAGAACTGCAGTACCGATAATCTAATTACCACAGTCAAGCTACCTAGGTATGTAAGTCACATACCATCAGTGTTTCTTCCAGACATGTTTATGGGGGCACTGCCTCCCGGAGGATACCAAAATAATACGTCTATAATATAATAATAAATAGAATAGTACCAGAAGTACCCCCGGAATAATAAGTGTGCCCCCCGAACATTGTTTCTGTAAGAAACACTGACCATAAAAGAATTATTAGAGATTATTTGGATACTTTTTCCACATTATTTTAAATTTCATTACATACACAGAGAACATTAAATGTAAAGAAAATATTAGTTAAATTTACATAATGTTTGTGACATTTTGATACATTAATTATGGAATTGCTAGTTTGCGTATTTATTAAGGATGTTATTACAAGATCATCTCAGAAATCGAAATATTCATCTCAATCTAAAATATGAACAATGTGCGTCTTTTAGAAAAGAAATCAATCGAGTATTTTGTTCCTGGTACGCAAAATGCCCATGTTTAGTACAGAAGTAGATTAACGTAAAATAGTCTATATGTTCACACACTATGCAGTATAAATTTGTGCACTTTTGAATCTGGACTTGAAAATTTACCGAGATTTATATCTATATTAAATATTTGCCTTCAGTTCACTATACACTTCACTTTACAATTACTATATTCCAAGACAATTATTTATAACAAAGGTTATTAATATAAGTGACTTGGGTCTGGGTTTGCAACTGAAGATATTAAACCTACGAATAACAGACATCTTGCTGCAATATTTTTTTTACGCGCTACCCTAGCCAATTGTGTTAAGTTACACAAGGAAGTAGGTGAGGTTAGATTTACACCGAAGTTGCACCACCGGAGTGTGACGTATTAACATGGAGTCAAGGTAGAACAAATCGAGCACGCGGGGCGTCTAACCTCCTTCGCTCGCTCAGCTATGTTTTATAACGTAAGTAAATCACCTTTTTATCAATAAAGTTGTGAGTACAAAGTCTTTCCCCCTCTTAGTGCCTCCGCCACCTCCCCCTCTCTATCTCCCAACTACCCCTACAACCCCTCGCTTTGCGAGGACGTCACTTCTTACTCTCCTGTTGGTTTACAACGTCATTGTTTATAGGGTTATCAGAAATATCTTGGTAGATGTTTGAAAAAAATCACAATTCATGCATTGTTTATTACGTACAAAGGATGATGAGTATCATTTTCATCTTATTTTAATGCAAGAAGTGTTGTGAAACTTTAAAAACATAGTTCCTTGGGACTGGTTTGAGTGTTATGAAACTTTAAAAAAATAGTTCCTTGGGACTGGTTTGAGTGTCATGAAACTAAAAAAAATAGTTCCTTAAGACTGGTTTGAGTGTTATGAAACTTTAAGAAAATAGTTCCTTGGAACTTGTTTGAGTGTTATGAAACTTTAAAAAAAATAGTTCCTTGGGACTGGTTTGAGTGTTATGAAACTTTAAAAAAAATAGTTCCTTGGGACTGGTTTGAGTGTTATGAAACTTTTAAAAAAAGTAGTTCCTTGGGACTGGTTTGAGTGTTATGAAACTTTAAAAAAAATAGTTCCTTGCGACTGGTTTGAGTGTTATGAAACTTTAAAAAAAATAGTTCCTTGGGACTGGTTTGAGTGTTATGAAACTTTAAAAAAATAGTTCCTTGGGACTGGTTTGAGTGTCATGAAACTAAAAAAATAGTGCCTTAAGACTGGTTTGAGTGTTATGAAACTTTAAGAAAATAGTTCCTTGGGACTTGTTTGAGTGTTATGAAATTTTAAAAAAATAGTTCCTTGGGACTGGTTTGAGTGTTATGAAACTTTTAAAAAAAGTAGTTCCTTGGGACTGGTTTGAGTGTTATGAAACTTTAAAAAAATAGTTCCTTGGGACTGGTTTGAGTGTTATGAAACTTAAAAAATGCTTCCTTAGGACTGGTTTGTGTTATGAAACTTTAAAAAAAGTAGTTCCTTGGGACTGGTTTGAGTGTTATAAAACTTTAAAAAAATAGTTCCTTGGGACTGGTTTGAGTGTTATGAAACTTTAAAAAAATAGTTCCTTGAAATTGGTTTGAGTGTTATGAAACTTTAAAAAAATAGTTCCTTAAGACTGGTTTGAGTGTTGTGAAACTTTAAAAAAATAGTTCCTTGGGACTTGTTTGAGGGTTATGAAACTTTAAAAAAATAGTTCCTTGGGACTGGTTTGAGTGTTATGAAACTTTTAAAAAAATAGTTCCTTGGGACTGGTTTGAGTGTTATGAAACTTTAAAAAAAATAGTTCCTTGGGACTGGTTTGAATGTTATGAAACTTTGAAAAAATAGTTCCTTGGGACTGGTTTGAGGGTTATGAAACTTTTAAAAAAATAGTTCCTTGGGACTGGTTTGAGTTTTATGAAACTTTAAAAAAATAGTTCCTTGGGACTGGTTTGAGTGTTATGAAACTTTAAAAAAAATAGTTCCTTGCGACTGGTTTGAGTGTTATGAAACTTTAAAGAAAATAGTTCCTTGGGACTGGTTTGAGTGTTATGAAACTTTAAAAAATATAGTTCCTTGGGACTGGTTTGAGTGTTGTGAAACTTTAAAAAAATAGTTCCTTGGGACTGGTTTGAGTGTTATGAAACTTTAAAAAAACAGTTCCTTGGGACTTGTTTGAGTGTTATGAAACTTTTAAAAAAAATAGTTCCTTGTGACTGGTTTGAGTGTTATGAAACTTTAAAAAAATAGTTCCTTGGGACTGGTTTGTGTTATGAAACTTTTAAAAAAATAGTTCGTTGGGACTGGTTTGAGTGTTGTGAAACTTTAAAAAATATAGTTCCTTGGGACTGGTTTGAGTGTTGTGAAACTTTAAAAAAATAGTTCCTTGGGATTGGTTTGAGTGTTATGAAACCTTAAAAAATGGTTCCTTAGGACTGGTTTGAGTGTTATGAAACTTTAAAAAAATAGTTCCTTGGGACTGGTTTGAACCCACGGGGCGCGTTCATCTATTTTGTTTTAGGATCAACCGATCACCTCTCAGTTTCCTGTGCATCCGAGTATACAAGATTTCTTTAAAATTTTACCAAATTCGACAGGGACATGAACACATACATGTCCAGGACAGTTAAAATTACAAATGCTCTCCCACTGGAAATTGAACCTGGGATCCAAAGGCGGACGTGCTAGCCACTAGATTAGCGGTCAGGGCTAACCTACGAAAGCTGGTAGCATTTGGTGTTTGCTTTGTGCTATATGTATGTTACGTAGCGAGAAACGGATATCTCCAACCAATCAGAACCGTGTATTTAGTTCATATTGCTGGGATCGAGCATGATTAAAATATATGCATCTTGATGGAAACGAGGTGACGCTAATTCCAGAATTAAGGAAGCTTCAAGTGTGTACTTATATTTTCTCTACACATGGTGAGATCATGAAAGAAAAAGAGGAAGACAAACTCTTCTCTTCATCTGTTAAATTTTATTTTGTAAAACTGATGCTGAAACCGCACATCTCATCAGTTTACAATAACTTTCGCTTTCAGTAGATTTATGCCAAAGAAATATTATCCATTTTTGACACACTAAATTCATATTAGACACTAAATGCATCGTAATTTTGCTGACTTATATTACGTCATTCAACAGCGTCTTTCTTTGATGAAACAAAGAAGTATAGATGGAACAGATATAAAGCTTCTTCTTGGTTCGATGAATCCAAATCAGGAGTTGGGTTCTCGCTATCCGTGATCGTATCTGCAGACAGGCGGACGGATACGGTTATTCTATAAGGCGACACCCACCTCTGTGCATAGCATAGTTCAGAAGCAGGGAGGAAAGCAGGAAGTGGCTTCTGGATGTCCAGACTCATCCCTGAAATTCCGGCTTTTCTGTAAATCTAGTCTAATTGTAACTGTGATTTTAGCAATGTTAATATGATTTAAACTCGTATTGAATTTGGATCCTACTAAAAGCTTTGGAACTCTACCGAAATAAATTCCTGCTTATGCGCCTATTCGGAAGTATAACAGTTTTATTATTATTTCTTCACTCAAAACGTGACTCGTTTGAATATTACAGATAACCTAAACTGAAAACACTAATACCATCCTACTTAGCTACATGTTCAAAGAAGAAAGTCCTAGATCAAAAATTATTTTTCTACAAAATAATTCACCTACAAAAAGCATAACTTCTTTTAGACGTAAATGTCAGCCTTTTTTCACTTATATTGTCTGATCCATTTTTGTATAGGACTCTGAAATATGTTTAATATGAATTTTACAAGAATCAAGTTCGTTTTCTGTAATTACTCTGAAAAATCTCTACTATAGCAGATAACTCGTGTACATTGCGTAAAGTATTTCTCTCCGAAATTTTGCAAAATTGTTCAGGAATCTGAAACCTGGACATTATAATGAAACCAACAGGCTCCGCATTCTCTAAATCTTCCCAAACCAATAGAATATTTAAGGAGAATTACATTGGTATAATAAATTTAAGGGCAATTTTAAATCACAAAGCTGAAAGCTCTTGGATCACTAAGTCAAGAAAATTACTAATTAATTATGTACATGTATTAGAAACCGTACTTTTCTTGCATTCTCTATGATGATAACTCTTTTTTTGTACTGCAATCTGGATTGCGTGTTGGTGCAGTTTCTTCGCCAATTAACACCGTTCCTTTGAGAACTTAAGAAAAAAAATATGTTGTTCCACTGTCGTGTAATTCTCATCATGGTTGCAAATTGTTCAAAAGCTACGCTTTGTTTGAGTCTGTTCAAAATCCCACGGATTGACTCAATCCCTTTTCGTCTTTTTTTCCCCGAAATGATAAATAGCTTTCTTCTACAATTCCGTGGAGAATCAACAACTTTTACACCTTCTGAGAATTACAAAGGCTAAGATAGAATCAGTTCGTTTGTTTCAAGCTGCTTTTCCTGTTCTTTCTTCCTCGAATCAGAGACTGGGCTAATAATTTACATCTTAGGCAGCTACGCAGAAATATATCTGGAAAGTAGGTAATCAAGGATCATTTCGTCACTTTTTCCTTCAAGAAAACAAGTTTCCTTTTTGAAAGATAATAAAATACAAAATAGGCAATAGCTAACTGTAAGATATTCAGTGTGTACTAAGAGCTTCCTCTAAATTCATCTCATAATCCCTTCAGTATTTCTTCGTATCTAGCTTTAGACGTTGTCCAATTTACATGCAGCAACAAAACCTTGCAATCTGACCCTCTTTCTTACTTGTACTTCGCTTTACTTTTTCTGAGGTTTCCAATTTCCCATATCTACCATCTAGTTTCCTGCCAGGGTGCAAAACAGTTATTTACAAGTATAGTATGTAAAAAGTGACCACAAAGTTCCGTTATCCCTGAAAATTTATAAACTAAAGCACTAAACGTACGTAAATAACTACACAGAAAGAACAGAATATCATGAACACCAATGCTTTCGAGAAGATTTATTGAGGTAGGGAACATTAAGTGTCCAAAGGATCGGTCTGTTGACCGCCATTCTCATGACAAAGGTTAATACGCCGCCAGGTTCTGTGCAACATTTGCGAAGCATTTCAATCGTGTAACTTGAGAGAAAGCTTGTTTCACATCTGTCAGTTCGGCAGTTTTATCGTAACGGTTTTGTGCAACGATGCACTTTATGAGCCCACATAGCGCAATACCACAGGTGGTGAGATCTGGGCTTCGTGGTGCGGGCAAATCCGGACTACCACGAAAAATCAAACACCCAAGAAAGACTTTCGTTTGATATTCGCGTACAGCGAAGCCATAGTGCGCAGATGCCCCATCATGCTGAAATCAACACGTACCTCTGATTTTGTGCTCCTGCAACAGAACAACCTGAAACATGGCCAGGTATGAAGGTGTAATGGGACTTTGTAGCCATCTTGTATGTAACTGCAAAAAGTATGTGTGTCATTGTTAGTACCATGGTGCGTAATTATCTCGTCTCGAAAATGACACGAGAATTGTCATTTTTCGCCTTGTCTCTAACTTGAACATACACTTCTCGTTTCACCTCTTATTGGAACATACATTTCTCGTCTCATTTCCGAGACGACACGAGGAATTTCTGTGTACTGCACATTACTTTTTTGCTTCTCCAGATACTGACTTTCTTATTCATCTTTCATATTACTTGTTTTCATTTCCTTAATTAAGAAAGTATTTAAAAGATAGATGAATTTAATTATTTCTTTTTGAAGTATAATTTCATCCTAATCAGATTTTTTTTTTAAAACGAAAGATTCTGGATGCGATGTAACATGATGCAAAAATTTTAGAAGAACTTGTAGTTTTAAATGTTACTAACCTATTATTCTCTTGAAATTTCTGTCAAATATAATTTTTAATGATTTTTCAAAATATAATACGTATGTTTCTTATTATCATTATCTTCCCGATCATAACAGTTTTAATGTAATAGGATCAAAGTTCTACGTCTCTCTCTTTCTCTCTTCTTAGCATTCAGTGCGTATCGTTTAGTTACTATATATGTATAATATAAAAATTGATTCATATATTATGATTAACAAAAATTCATTTCTGTAAAACGACTTGCTCTTTTAACTCTGGTGTTCAGTTGGCCGACTCTGCCCAAGCCCACTGTGCGCCTGTCTTTCGCTACTTTGTGTGACGTCACTTGCTACGACGAATGCCTTCTCTTGAGACGGTCGTGGATCGGGACGATCACCCCCCAGGAGAGGAAGCTTTTTTATTTTATATATAAAGAAAACCCATTCCAGAGTTTGGAGCTCTTAAAAGTAGCTCTAAGTAACATTACTACAATCCACCGCCCCCCAGAAGTCCGTCCTGGATCCGCCCCTGCCATACGGTAGTGTCATTTCACGTTTTATTGGTAGGACATTGGCGGATCCAGAAAGTAAAAACTGGGGGAGCAGCCAGAACCCACACTATAATAAATATATTATTAGTTTACTATAAAATTTCAAAAATATATAATTAATAATTTCAAATATTTTTGTCATTAAAAAACTGGGGGCTTTGTCCCCGGACTCGATCGGCCACTGTTGGAGGGGAAGGGGAACAAGACTGTAAGTGCATGTTCCTGCTTTTCATTAGAACAGCATATTATTTCCTTACTATTTAAGATGCATGCTTATCTTAAACTCAGGAGGAAATCCTTCCCCCATGAATGTCCAATGACACCACTGTTTTCATAATTATGTAGTCACAGTTTGAATGTAAAAAAAATCGTTGTTGCCTAATTGGAAATAACAACTTGTATGATGTTATCATTATAACTATTTTGGATGTAAACATTATAACAACTACAGTATTTCACCACTAGAGACAGGGACCGCGCTGTACGTAATAGGTTTACATGGAAACATGGACATATGAGTGACGGTGAGTACAAGCATAATCAAACCTGACGTTTTAAAACAAAGTAGTTGTAAATTAACTTAAAATAAGCTGACGGTCACATTCTATCGTAAAGAAAAGAACACATATCTAAGTTAGATTACTTCCTTTAAGTTTTCAAGTTGTACTTTTATTCATTAAGCTCCAAATTTCTACTGCGTCATATGCTCATAAAACGCTCGCCAAATATCTGGAAACCGGTAGCCATGCACAATTGTAATTTCTTTTTGATATTAGCTATAGTATTCGCGCCGAGTCGTGAAGCTTGGGTTCTAAACCAGTCATAAAAATATTTTACTTGAGCTCCAACACATCGGAAAACTTCGGTACAATTCGTAGAGCCGCTTCCAGAGCGCACACTTGCGGAAACGTCAAACAGCTGAAATTCACCAACTATGTTGCCAAACTTTGAAGACATAGTAAACGAGTATATAAAAAAAGCATTTAAAATTACCAATAATAACACTGCACAACAATAACTACTGTAACAACTATTCTAAAATGGTAACAATTGCACAAATAGTAACAACGAAGATATAACGTAACCAAAAAAGAATTAACAAAACGGAACTTGACACTAATCTGACAACACTGTACTCTCGGGAGATGTTTTCCGTGTAGCGCGAAAGACACTGGCAAAATTTGATGGGTGTAGGTTGACGACTGGAACACACCGACGCGTTCTATTGGGTGGTGAAATCGGTAGATCTAAGTCAAGCTTCACGACTCGGCGTGAGTACTATAGTTATCGTAAGTAAACCGATAAGAAAATGTCTCGTCAGAAAATAGATAAGGTACAATATAATTTCTTATATATATATTACTAAATAACAAAATAGAGGGCAGCGTGAAGTACAGAAAGCTAAAAGTAAAAAATTTGAGTGAAGTTCAAGTATTATTTACATATAAAGTACATTTAAATTGTAATATAATTGTCTAGCGTCCAAATATAAAATTGTTCTTCAACATTGCTGTCAGATATAAAATTTGAAATAGAAAAAGAAAATAATCAGAGACAATAAAAATATATATAACATTTTAAAGTAGCAGAAGTTTCAAAGAAGAACTCTGGAACTCAAAATACAACCTAAACATTCGTTTTCATACTTTTCGCTTCTCACAAATACAGCTATTCAAATAAAACATATACAGTAGGACATCGATAATCCGAACGCGGTCCCTAAAAGCATTTTACATTTTGTCTTAGCGCTAGCGATAAAGAAACAATAGGGTTGTCCGTTGGCGTTGTGTGAAGTCAGTGTTTTTACCAAAGCTCTTTCATATCTAATTGTTTGTTATACATATTTTTTTATTTTCCCTTAGGCTTTACAAGTTAAGTTTTAAGTGTGAGTTACAAGAACAATGTAATTTAGTGTACTAGCAGGTTCTTCAGAAACACTAAATGTAAATAGCCTTATGTACGGTATTCTAATTACTGTATGCACTGCATAACCACTGTATCGATAAAAGAGCATACCCTACAATATACTTAAGCCTAAATAGCATTTTCTTGGTCATTTTAGAAAATTCGAACAATTTCAAAATCCGAACTACCTGCGGTCCCAATAGTTCGGATTTTCGACTTCCTATTGTATATAAAAATGTTTGGCCTTGGCAGGTAAGTCAGGCAAGAGTAGATTTTTAAAATTATTTTTCGTTGCCTATTTCCAGGAAAGATGGGGGCGCGGTGGCTTAGTGGTAGAGTGTTCACCTCCGGTGCTTGGAGTCCCTGGTTCTATCCCAGCTCACGTAGTGTGGACTTTGTGGAGGACAAGCACCGTGCTCGTGGGTTTTCTCGGGGTTCTCCCGTTTCCTCCCACTCTTTTTTAATTCCACCATTTCCCTGATCTCTCATCATCATCGTCTCCTTTAGTCTACCCGGCATAACCGTGAGACGTAAAACTTAAAGATTTCATTTCATTTCATTTTCCCAGGAGAGATGCCACGTTTGGAGAAACGACACACAATAAAATCGTATTTCTGATATGTTAGATAGTGTCATAGGTGCTAAAGCGTCACAGCAGTAGAGGAAAAGATGTTACGTAGAGGTTTTCATCAGAATTATTGTTTTCCTGTAGTAAGAGTATTTTCTAAGATAAATGACATTGTCCAATAACGATAATTTTGTAAGGGTCTATCTAAAATTTCTTCTGTTTAATTTACATGGTTCATGGAACTCAACAGTAATAATGATAATACCGTTAAATGGATATCTCAAAGTAGTGTTACAAGTTAGGAAGCCATCTTAAAGCAAAACTTACCTTTGCATGAGAGTGTGGCATCTGTCCTGATAAATCGAAAAAGATTCGCATTGCCTTCAAATGGAGATACCACATCATCATCTATATTGGTTGTCACGTTTCTGGTTTAGATAGGCAAACATTAAGTGACGTGTATGTTAGTTCTAATACTTTAGCAACGAATTTAAGAACGTAAATAAATCTTAGATCTGCACTTCATATTTATTTGTATTATCTTTCTTTATATTTATCACTAATTAGTAGAGAGTAGCAAAGTATTAGCCTGTTTTCTGTTGAAAGTATTGTTGCTAAATACGCAATGTTAAATGCTTATTAGGAATAATAGTAATTGCATAGTAATATTGGTGTTATATTTCTTCTGGAAGGAAATAACTACACACTATCAAAGAAACTTGGTTCAAAGGGGAAGCTCTGGACTGAGGATGCAGCACGGGACGTATGGCATAAACTGACTGAGAAATAGTTATATACGTTTCCTTGATAGAATGATATTTCTAAGCATTGATTGCATTTATGGCATATCCAAACCTTTCGCTTATAACGGATTACATTCATCGGTAATCATTGGGAAAGAGAGAAAGAAATTAGAGTGAAGGAAGTGATCTGGGACCATTATGTTAGTACCATTTTGTTATTTGCCTGGTGTAAGTGAGGAAAACCTCATTCAGGACGACTGGCCTGAAAAATCTTTTTAAACCTCTTCGACCGAGTGTTCTCACCAAGAATCAAACTCTAGACTCCTCACACTAAAGACAAGAGAGGTAGCGCCTACGTTATGTTGGGCATTAAAATCGTTTGCTAGAATCTAAAAGACGTTATGGAATCCCAACTAAAATATTAATATAAAGCTTGAAAACAGGACATTTGAAGGAAACAGGATTCAGATCAGAAAGAAATTTAACAGAGATCTGAGAAAGTGACAGTTTTGCGTTATACCTAGTACTAAACATTAAATATTGTAGAACTTCTTTGTGAGTAGAGCTAGGTTTAGTAAAATCTAGGTCCGGAATCGACTCCCACTACCGGTCTATTTATAAAATAATCTATAACAACAGTATTTACAGAAAATACTACACAACACTTTCTCTAATTTGTAAAATAGAAAATTAGGTAATCCTTGACCATGCGGTCGCGGACAGGATGCAGGCTAATGAGGCTTTGGTGGCTGGTGACACCAGGATAAACATGTTACAATGAAAAGGCGTAGGGATGATGCTTCTTGGGTTCGTTTTGTTTAGGAAAGTCCGTGTTTGTGCAATTGAGTTGACGTGAGAAGGACAAATGGCCTCGGTGCTTAAGCCCCATTAAAAAAAAAACTAATATAATAATAATAATAATAATAATAATAATAATAATAATAATAATAATAATAATAATAATAATAATAATAATAATAATAATAGTAGTTAAAGAAGTACTTTTGGAACATAATGCTTTAATAATTCTATAACGTAAGAAGCAACTATGGCATCGCTAATTGTAAGCAGTATGTTTCAGACTACTGAACTATGATGTAAGTAAGCATGGGAAGACTTTTGTTCGTTTGTTTGTTGAAGTTGAACGTTCCTTTAGCACCGATGGTATACGAGACATGGATCTACGGTTTAACATGGAATTCAAACCACTGCAATGCCTTCAATTTATTTTTAACATTTTTCCCACTAGAAATCGAAGCCGATACCTTACGTCCAAAGTCACACCTAATAACCAGTAAGAAGGCCTATCACCTGTCGCGATTTTGTTGCGACAGTTCCGATATCGCAGAAAATAACCCGTGTCCTGGCTTTCATGTTTGTTGATAAAGTTGGTGACAATTATTATTAAATGTAGTTTCCACATTATTATACACAGTAATGATAATTCTCGATATACACCGAAAGGACTTCATAATACGAGGGTGAGCGGTAGTACGGCAAAAATATTGGTAATGAGAAGGGTCAGGATATAGCCCTGGGAGGAATTTCGTAGCTCCAAAGGATATTAACACTGCTACCAAATAAGAGGAACCTTTCTTTGGCAGCAACATGACGCATCGCCTCACTGGCACAACGCAGTACGCGATTGATAAACGACATTGTACTCGACCGCTGGACACGCTGCAAGGGGCCCAATGTCAGAGCTTGTTTCGCATGGCCTCCACGTTCACCAGATCTAACGTCATATGACTTTTGCCTTTGGGTGTGTGTGTGTGTGTGTGTGTGTGTGTGTATGTATGTATATGTATGTATGTATGTATATGTGCCTCCGCTACCAGCTAGCCTACCTAACTTAAGAATGAGGATTAAAGCAGTTGTTCCAACAATTACTCCAAACACACTGAACAAAGTTTGAAATAAACTCGTGTATCGATTGAATTTGTGTCGTGTGATGAATCGTACTCGCATTGAAGACTTGTAGCAAAAATTGTTTCAGTTGCTCTTTCATAATATGATGTATTATTTATGATTGTACGTTAAATGTAATAAATTCTACAAAGCCTTAAAACCCCAATATTTATTTTTAAACATCCTGTATTATAAGACTTGTATTCTCTCACTTTAATTTTATCAATTACAAAATATAATTCACTTATCACTATAAAGACTTACATTACACTATTCCGGAAAAAGACTGCTGGTACATTTACTCCTCCTCCGCACAATTAGCTTCATGAAGCGTCCCTATAAATCACCTTGAAAAGGTATCAGCCCTAGCAACTAGATTAGTCAGGATAGCTATGAGAAGTTTCACACAACGATTACGTAAATCCATCCGCCTATATGACAACAAAAATGAGAAAAGCTATCAGAAAATGGTATGCTAACATTGATTCAGCATCCCAATGGAACGTTCAATTGAGCTGTGGGGGCGGACACAGAATATATTATTAAAAAATATAATCCATATCTCCCTATCTATTGCTCAATTGAGGTCAATAATGAAAGCGTAAATGGTAGAAAAATAACATTTCCGATTTCAATACAAGGATAAGAGTTTTAAGGAGATATATTGCTAGAACCTTAAATCAACATTAAAAGTAGATTTCTCTCTACCTATTATCGACTTTGTGCTGTGAGGATCAATTCTAAAATCGGAAGTGGACCTCTTTCGCTTCTGGTTTCAGTGGAGAGAGATAAGACTGAATATATTCTTTGGACGGTGTGCCCATGTCAGAAACTGCATTTTCGTATCTATATTTCTATTCTAGTTCCGTAGCAATCAGAATTGAAACCAGAAATGGTTAATTTGTAATATTTCTATTAATGTCTATTTACGATTACCACGTATACGTTTGAGTAATTATTGACGTAGAAGGATTGAAATTTTTTTTAACGGCTTATGCTCCTATGGTAGTTATGTTCCCCAGACTTCAATCGCTGCTTACCGGATTGGAGGGGATAGATTTGACATGCTCCAAGTTTTCTCGAATTTATCTTTATAAACGTTTGATGGTTGGTTTATTCGGAGACATGTTCCTAAAATATGTTTCAGCATAGCATGCACCGGTAGGTTTCGTAACACAAACACCTTAAAAGCGTGAATATTCTTTGAAGGGGACAGGGGACAATTCCCCCCGCCCTAAGTTTGAGACATACATGTTTATCAAGAAATTGTATCGTATACCATTAATACACTAATAAAAACATGAAACTCTTATGTCGGTGTGCAATCTTACTTCCTCCACGTCAAAGTCTGAAGTGACGCTACTGTTATGTATTCTTCCAAAATTACAATTCTTTCTTCCAGTGTGAACGCTATGCTTCTGTGGTACTGTATTACAGCTGCCTTACCTCAATCATGTCACCTTCAACAAAACAAAGGGATTAAATGTTTGTGCCGTAGGTTACATAAATCTTAATTCCTTTGCATTATTTGTAATGTTCTTAGTTTCTAGCGCCAATGTTTATTTTAAATTGAAGAAAAATTGCAGATTTAAATACAGAGAAGAACGACAGGGAATATCAAGTTGTTAATAAAGTATTGAATCTTTGGAGGTCGAAATTGAGAACACATTTATTGTGATTTGAAAATAACCTACGAAACCCATTTACGCCATTTTGTTGGACGGCCTTCTGTCATTTTCCCGTCAACAGCATGGCCCCTTCGTTATGTAAAATGGTTTATGGAACTTAAACAGCTCTACAGAGACAAAAGCAAATGCTAGTTTGACAGTACCAGGTTCAAGCTCTACGCTGGATGCATAAAGATCTCCCAACCAAATGCTCTTAATTTCAGACGGATCATTAAATATACGTATATGTAGTCTGGCGTTGTCAACGTGGTAACCATTTCTGCTTACCAGTTTCAGCCACTTTTTCCTTTTTTCTCTTTCTTTTGAATTGTTAGGTACACTCGCACTAGTTGTCAACAATACAGTTCCGCCGACTCTATCGTTCTACCCGATTGTAGTACCTTGTGGTGCCCCACTATTACTCCTCCAATCCCACAAACCTTGCCAGACGCCAGTGTGGGCTTTGCCACAAACTTTAAAGCTTCTGCATATTTCGACCACAATCTTTTTCGCTTATTTTTGTCATAGATTATCCAGTTTTCATCACTTGTTAACAATCGTTTTCGAAATGATTCGAAAAAAGAAAAAAGAAATGAATCTTTGAGTTTTACGTCCCACGATTATGCCGGCTAGGCTAAAGGAGACGGTGATGATGGGAAATTGAATGAAATGATGGAATGAAGAAAGTGGGGAGGAAACGGGAGAACTCCTAGAAAACCCACGAGCACGGTGTTTGTCCACCACAAGGTCTACACGGCGCGAGCTGGGTTCGAACCCCAAGCACCGGAGTTGAACGCTCTACTACTGAGCTACTGCGTCCCCCTCGAAATGTACGAGTTCTTTGAATTTCAGTAGAGATTCCCAAATAGAAATTTAATCGAGCAAATGTTTTCGAGTCAGATCACGTGGCACTCATACGTCGAGGTATTTTTAGCCACCTTGTTCCAAATCGTTTAACATTGTTTGGGTGATTGGCGATGCCGTTCTTGTCTCGACTCATTTTCAGAATATCGTCTACTTTTGCAATGATTCATCGCCCAGTACGATATACATTTTGGACATCGAAATTTGCAAAACGAAAGCAACTAAGCCATCTTTTGGTTATTGCTGTTTTCGATAACGTATCTTGCTCATAAACAGCACAAATTTCTTCACGTTCCTGCACAGAGAAAATCCTCCTTTATCTAAGTAAAATTTGAAAAAACGTAGCAGTTTTGAAGAAAGTTCAATCATCTTCACTCCATCTTACGTGTGATTATTAGAATTCAACATCTTTAGCACACCTACACTATCTTCAACTGTTAACTGACAACTGTCAAATGGGTGAGGTTAAATTTACTTTGAAGTTGCACCATCAGATCGTGACATAATGTCACGTGGTATTAGTCCACATTAGTCCACATAGGTGGTAGAAAAAGAAGTGATTGACTTACGTTACGAAATATAGCTGAGCGAGCGTTAGCGACCGAAGTGGGTTACAGGCTCTGTAGGGCCCTTATTATTCAGCCTTAATCACAATTCATATACCACTTAACATTACGTCACGTTCGGGTAGTACAACCTCAATGTAAATTTAACCTCATTCCTGCCAATTGATGTCACTTGATCCGCTGGGATTCATATACGCCAGTTTATGACACTAGCATATTCTATAAAAGTAACCAAGAAAAGTTCTGTCGCTTTCTGTGGAAGTATGTGTTCAATTGACCCTCATACTGTGAGTTGAATGCGAATGGAGATAAGGAGAAGGTCAGGTCAAGATGTGAAGAAGTGCCAGGCCATTGGTGAGGGTGTCGTATCTACGCGGACAGTGCAACAATGGTTTAACAAGTTTGCCAAGGAACGGTGACGAAACACTCCATGACGCACTACGTGCCGGAATACTAAAACATGTACAAAATGAAGATCTTCCGGCAGCAATTGAGGCGAACGGTGGTCAGACATGTGAGGAACTGCGACTACAATTCAGTGTAAGTGAAGAAACCATTCGGCAGCACCTCCATTTACTTGGAATACACTATAACTTGGGTCGATGGGTTCCACATGATTTGACTCCGACCCAGAAGGCAACGCGAGCAGACACGTCCGTTTCTTTGCTGTCTTGTCTGATGAAGGAGTCATTTCTGGGCAGGGTGTTGACATGTGAAGAGAATTGGGTCCTGTAAAGCTCCACAGCGCCGTCATCATTGGTTAGCATCCCATGAGCCGGTTCCAAAACAGTCGAAACCAGCACTGCACCAGAAGAATGTCTTCCTGTGTGTTTAGTGGACTGCTCGCGGCATTGTGCATCGTGGAACTGCTACCAGCTTGTCAGATCATTAACTGTGTACTCTCAACCTTTGAACTATGTTCAAGGAAAACTCAGAACTCTGGATCCAGCACTTCTGAATTGTAAAATGATTTTCGTGTTACAGGACAATGCTAAGCCATACGTGGATAGAATGACCAGGGACACCATTCTACGCTTTAGATGGGAAACACTATTGATTCCACCATACTCACCGGACATTGCACCGTCCGGTTATTACCTGTTCCGTTGCATGAACAATCACCTTAGAGGATGCCAGTTCAAATCCCTAGTAGAGACGCAAATTGCACTTGATACTTTCTTCGCTTCACGACCCACCAAGTTCTAACGCGATGGATTCAATGGCCTTCCAGAACGTTGGCAGAAAGCCGCTAATGTTGATGCGGATTATTTTGATTTTCCAGGTACGTCCTAGGTGACATATCGATGTTCGAAGGTGGTGGGGGAAGAAGCAACATAACTTTCTTGGTTACCTCTGAATATATAAAGGATATAACTTAACTGACACCTATTTACATCATAAGCTACTAACAAAATACTCGTTCTTCGCACTGGAGAATATTTCATTTTGAACATGTATGGGTGAATGTGAATTTAAACGGCATCGGAAGTGTAACTGTTCCTCTCACTGACCCCGAAAATTATGGATTCGACACCAATATCGATCATTTTTATGTTTCTCAACTTCCCCAAGTTGTGGGGCTGAATTTGGATTTAAACGACAAAGGAAATGTTGCTATTCATCTCAGCGACCCCGAAAACTATGGATTCGGCACTAATATCGCTCATTTTTTATTGTTTTTAAATAATATCCCCTTCCCGCCCCCTAAGTAAAACCATTAAAGTATAATAATAAAAACCATCCCATACCCGAACCTCTTCTATGTTGAAAATTTGGTCGAGATCGTTCGGCTGCTTCAAGAATTATTGTCACAAACTTAGTCACCTTCATTTTTATTTATTTTTATATATCTCCCCCTCCCCCGCTCCTAAGTTGCACCGTTAAAGTAAAATGATAAAATTCACGCCAGGCCCGAATCTCATCTATGTTGAAAATTTTATGGAGGTCGGTCGAGTGGTTCAAGAGATAGGAAGTCACAAACAGTTTCTTTTAGACACAAGTTCCCCCTTTGTATTTCGGGGGGACTGCTTGCACTACTCTATTTATTATTATATTATAGACATTATTTTGGTCTCTCTCGGGGGGCAATCTCAGAGCTCCAGGGGGCAGTGCCCCCTAAAAACATGTCTGGCAGAAACGCTGGTCACAAACATAATCACTTTCATAGATTAACACAGCTGGATAACTCTACTTTTCTCACCAATTCATTTTCTTTTAAATAAACATACACTATTGTTTCAATCATATCGCATGCATTAGTAAAATTAAATAGTAAAAAAAAAAAAACATTGCCGGTATGTTCAAAGGCGCAAATCTGTCTTCAACATTGGGGGGGACAGGTAAGATGGTCCCGTATATATATATATATAAGCGATGTTCAAAATATTTATGAAGTTGAAAAACAATGCTGTGAAGGATCAGGGGAGCAGAATTGTCTTCAGTGACGAATTTAGGAGGCTATCGGGCTCATTCTCCCCTCGAAAGAATTTGTTAGTTTTACGCATTCCACGTACAACAATAATCCATTTCTACCATTTCTATTACCATTTAATTTACCATTTTTAAGAATGTCATTGACTTTCCATTTTCTTATGCTTTTTGTTTAGAAATAATACTGTATTTGTCAAATTTCATTCCATGTAAGAACCGCGTCCTTAATTGTTCTTTCTGTCATCCTTTCTATTTTTCTGTTTCTTTTTCTTGACGTTACTACTTTCATTTCGCCTATCATACTTTATCGACCGTTGTCAGTTGTGATTCAAGTTGACCGTCATCAGTAACACCAAAACTAAGAGGAGTTGATAAGCGAAACTAGTGTTCCACACCAACATGCGCGGATATCAACATGACAGGACTTTAGTTAGTTATTATAACAAAGGAACAATTATATCGTTTAGTTATTTTTAAAAGAAGGAAATGTTTGAATTAAAGAAAATCAAAACGGGGAAATAATTAGCCCGGGAAATTAGGACGGCCAAGAGGATGCTTTCTTTTTCTTGTATGAATAGAATAAAGGGTTAGATTCACTTTTAAATTTTTGTGTCATATCATATAGGATTTATCGATCTGTAATTCTTGTCATTATAACTTCAATTTATGCATAAATTAAAATATATTTAATTCTCAAACTCAGGTGGGCAATTGCCCACTTCCTTCCTTGTATTGGGCATAGCCCTCAAAAGAAAATCCTAAATACGCCATTGGTTGTCTTCAACATTGGAAGGTGGGCAGATTTGAGGCTTATTCTAGATAAGGGAGATGAAACTCATATTACGGTAGATGAATCTGATCAACTGTTGTAGAGTATATTATATATTAGGTGATGTAGATGAAGTAGTAGTACATATCAGTATTACAAATCACTGCCGTGAAAACATTCTGAAATCTGAATACATGCATATTTATAATTGGTATGTTTCTAATTAGGCATCCACAAAGATCCACGTTAAAATTGTTTTATAGTAATATAATAATATAAATGACGACTTCCCCAAAACTATGAAGAAAGAATATCAACTATGTGTGACGCAACAATACTCTTTGAGCAAAATGATTATAATCTCAATAACATTACAGGAATCGTTTCAGAAATCTGACGCATGTCATACTCTTTACTTAACAGATGTAACCTTAAGATTAGAGAGAAAAATATTCCAGCAATTGAATTCTTTTCTTTGCTTACGAAACATCCTCTCTCAAAAGAAAAATTGGGACACGCGGAAATAATACGTAGGAACAAACCATGGTTCGAACTAGCAGAGAAGGGAAAACAGGCAAAATTACGTTGGCTACAAAATCCGAATGAAGTAACTACACAAAATTTCGTAGACATCAGGCGAGGAACTTCCAAAACTTTTAGAACAAAAAAACTCGATATTTTGAAAGCTAAAATTTAGGAACTTGAAGATAGTAAAAATAAAAACATTCGGGACATGTATAAAGGGGTCAACGAATTTAAGAAAGGCTATCAACCTCGTTCTTATATATGAAAGAAAGCTGATGGAACAGTTCTGACTGATACAGATAGCATTTTAAATAGATGGAAAGATTTCTTTGACGATTTGCTTAACACGCAGCCAAAAACTAATGTGCGTGGAGAAAGAAAGATACACACGGCAGAATCATATATTCCAGAACCCAATCGAATAGAAGTAAAACTCGCTATAAAGAAATTAAAGAAACACAAATCTCGGGTGCAAACGAAATTCCGGCTAAGTTAATTTTAGCTGGAGGCAAAAAATTGTGGAACAAGATACACAAACTCATTCTCCTTATCTACAACAAGGAAGAATTGCCACAAGAGTGGGAAGAATCAATCATTGTTCCAATTCACAAGAAAGGCGACAAAACTGACTGTAATAATTATCGAGGCATCTCTCTTCTGTTAACATCCTATAAAATCCTTTCAAACATTCTATTAGCAAGAATGAGCCCATACGCAGATGAAATGTTTGGAGATTATCAGTGTGGATTTAGACGAAATCGATCAACTATCGACCAAATATTTACCATTCGCCAAATACTCGAAAATAAGCGGGAATACAGTAGTCCAGTACATCAACTATTTATTGATTTTAGAAAGGCTTATAACTCGGTTAGGAGAGAAACATTGTACAACGTTCTTACAGAATTTGGAATACCGAAAAAGCTAATTAGATTAATTAAGGCATGTTTAAATGAATCCCAAAGTAAAGTCCGGATAGGAAAAGTTTTGGCTACGAGCTTTCACGTTAAGAATGGCCTGAAACAAGAAGATGTGTTGTCGTCATTATTATTCAACTTTGTCCTGGAATACGCTATAAGGAAGATGAAGGATAGCAACCAGGGCCTAGAGCTGAACGGTGTTCACCAGGTTATGCGTACCCTGATTATGTAAGTTTAGTAGGGGTTGATATAAGAAAAATAAAAAAGAAATGCAGAGGTCTTATTAGACACGCTTGCATGGACATGAGTTTAGAAGTAAATGCAGAGAAAACTAAATACATGGAAGTGCGTCGGGACCGTAATACGGCAAATTATGTATGTGTTAAAATATTAAATAATACTTTTGATAAAGTGGATACTTTCAAACATCTAGGATCAATATTAACAGACGAAAATCATATTCACGAAGAAATTAAATGTCGACTAAAAACAGGGAATTCGTGTTATTATTCAGTTCAAAATCTCTTGTCGTCGCGAATTCTGTCGAGGGATTTGAAGCTTAAAATGTATAAAACGATAATCATACGCTTACTGAGTACAGAGCATAGACTGAAAGTATTTGAGAACAAGATCCCGAGAGAAATATTCGGACCAAGAGGAACGGGAATGGGGAATGGTGGAAACTTCATAACGACGAACTACGTAAATTATATGGCTTACCAAACATTGTTAAGGTCATCAAGTCTAGGAGGCTTAGGTGGGCAGGACATGTAGCCAGGATGGAAGAAAGTAGGAACGCTTTCAAAGTGTTAGCGGTAAGACCAATCGGAAAACGACTATTAAGAAGACCTAGGCGCAGATGGGAAGACAATATTAAGATGAATCTCGCAGAGATAGGAATACAAAGTAGAAACTGGATCCAGTTGGCTAAGAATAGAAGTCAGTGGAGAGCTTTTGTGAACGCGGCATTGAACCTCCGAGTTCCATAGGCTATAGAGTTTGTTAGCTTACGAAGCATGAGTAGATGCCTAGGCTGATACTAGAAATAGATTAAATGCGCATTTACTGAAAAGATGGGTTCTACTGATATTGGATAGTCTATATACTCTTCGTGTGCTAGGGCCTAGGGAAGAGGAGGAGATAAGATTTCATATGAGGTTACGTCACGCACAGTCGCACGCCTTCATTTTCATTATAAATGGAAAAGCCAAGAGAAACAAATTTCATCTAACTTTCCTTTGTGGCAGTCGGACACAACTCATCACAGTTATCTGCAAAATGCACTTTTCAAATCGGCACTTTTCAAATCGGATTATTGGGAGAGCCTCTAGTTCCAATGTTGGGGGGGACATGTCTCCCCATTTCCCCGGAATTTGTGCCCGTACCTACAGCTGAGACAACTTTCCAGCATGAGGAGAGGGGCATATCCTCCTCTGGCATTTATTGCAATTTTTGCCCAAATAGCGGAAGTGGAATTAATACATATTGATGAGACTACTAAACTCACTACAGCACGAAGTTCAGTTTGAAATACTACAGAATACGATTCTTTTTTTAAAAAAATGGAAAAGCCAAGAGAAATCAATTTCATCTTACATTCCTTTGGGGCAGTCGGACACAAATCCGAAAAAGCGCTTTTTAAATCAGATTATTGGGGGGGGACAGTCCCCCCCAGGTCCAACATTGGAGGGGACATGTCCCCCTCGTCCCCCCCGGGATTTGCGCCAGTGGGTATGTTTAAACTTACCTGTAACATTCAGATATTACTCCAGTCATTTACCATATGGTCTCAATTTCATTGCAAAAATATCGCCGATGAAGTTATGGTTGAAATACTCCAAAAGATAAGTATAGGTGTCTCGAAGTAAACTGTAAACAATAATCAATCATGGACAAATTTTCGATTTAAATTTTTAGTCTGTGATTACGAATGACTCTTAAACTTTATGTTGTTTCTAGTCATCTTTGCATCTACAATTTTGTAGTCTGAAACTATCGAGTCAGAAATATAAAGAAATTTTATTTCTCGTAAAAGATTATGTACATTATGTATACTTATGTTCAACATGAAAATAATATGATTAAGATTTCAGTTTGGTTATTTTATCATCAAAGATATTTTCCATATATATGTATATATAGTAATTATAAGTACTCCCATGCGCAAAAAAATGCGCGTATACTGTAACTCACGATTACTCTCAATTATTTCATTTTCCATATGTTTATGGATAAAATTCAGTTATTTGTAAGTGGAGATAATACAAAGCAATCCATCTAAGGAGATATTTCCAAAAAATATAATAAAGTAATACAAATATAAGCAAAAACAAAATTATGTTCGGTTTTGTATATACTGGCAATAATGTTTTCGAAAGAAGTTTTGCAGTAGCACAGCACGATTGTAGAGGGAATAACAGGATTGGTAGGGGAGAGTTGAATCAAGTAACTGGAAAATGGAGTAAAACATTGCATTTATTGGCTTAAATCTAGGGTGTAAATTGTCTGCCAAATATAAATTAGCTTCTGTATCCAAGATGTACGGAAATATATAAACAAAGAGAAAACTGTTTTCTTAAGTTTGGAATTGACATGCTCTATAGCCATGAGCATTTATTTCTTAAGAAAAAGATAGGCAACAAAAGAGAGACTGTGTGGTCAAGTGGGTAGAGTGACGGACTAGTAATTCTTATGCTGTTTTGACCCCAGATCGAATCTCATCCGATCCCGTTCAATTTGTTTTTACAAAACGTTATAGAAGTGTATATTTTTTTATAAGAAAAACTGAAACAATACAATAAGGAAATAACTTTTTGTTTCGTCTGATGATGTATTTATTTAGAATTAATGTACTATTAGCAATAGAGATTGCTTTTAGTTTATGCTGTTGTATAGCTTCTTTTATCATCCTCTTTTCTTGAAAAAAAAATTGTCTCCAATAAAGTATGAAAAATATATATAGGCAGAAACAGACATCTTAGTATCAAACGTGATTTCTTATGATGAAATAAACATGTTTGCCGTTATTTAAAAAGAAAACTATAGAAAATCATTGAATTTGGTCTTTAGGTTTTTAGCATGCTGTATATATTCTTTATATGACTATACTTTATAAGGCAAGATGTGCGATCATATCCACAAATTTAGCTAGTGAGTGAAAGATGTTTTTGGCACAAATATTTTACAGGTTTAGGTGCATGAAACACCAATACGCCATGGTCTTGACCTTCGTTTACTTCACATTATTATTCGACATATCATAGCAGGTAAAAAGCAGCATCAATCGGCAAGAAGAACTTGAAGGTGTGGTCTTAGTCTGTTTTTGATGCTCCGGACTCGATCGCCTAGCACGCTCGTCTATACCTTGACTCATACGTCTATCATTCAGTGCAGGCACGTATCCAGCTTTTCTTTTCGGAGGGGGCCCGACACGAATCCTCGTAAGCACGTAATTCTAATCTTTCAAATATATCAATAATAATAATAATAATAATAATAATAATAATAATAATAATAATAATAATAATAATAATAATAATAATAATAATAATGCAACAGTTCTGTATTTCTCTTAAACGTTTCCTGCTTTTCATTTATGAATCGGTCAAACTGCATTCTAACACAAACGAAATCAAAAAATATTTTTTAGAGACATGTAAGGAAAACTGTCTGCTACGTATATCACATAACAAAAATAGCAAACGGCAATGAGTTTATCGTTCTAATACAGTAATGTTATAAACAGAACGGAAACGAAATTGTAATCCAATTTAAAAGTGTTCTTTAATTCCACCTGGTATCAATGGCATTACGGTATATTCTTACAAGTAACACTTCCCAAGTGTAACACTCCGATTTTGATAAAATTTGACAGGCAGATACTACACATAAAATAAACAAATACATGTTTTTTATTTTCTGCAGAAAAACGGTTTTAGGGGGCAAAAGCCCTCACCGAAAATTTTGAAAGTTAACGCCCGAAAGACAAAAACAAGTGGACCAAAGTGAACGAAATTGTGCACAGATATGACAGACGTAAAATGAAGGAATACGTGTTTTGTATTTTCCTGGAAAAACTGTTAGGTGGGGCACAGACCCCTCCAAGCCTTTGATCATGAAATATCAAAAGTGCTAGTAACAATATGTCTGATGTGTGTAAAGGACGAAGAATTCCAACGACACTTTGTGTATGGACAATACGCAAAAACTAAACGAATACCTGTTTTTTTTATTTTCTGGGGGAAAATGGTTTTAGGGGACAAAAGCCCCCATCCAAAATTTTGAAAGTTGTCGCCCGAAAGGCAAGAAGAAGTGAACTGAAATGACTGAAATTGTGCACAGATATTGTAGACGAAAAATGAGGGAATACGGGTTCCGTATTTTCCTGAAGAAAAGAAAAACGTTTGGGTGGGACACAGACCCCTCCAAAACTTTGATCGTGAAATATCAAAAGTGCTAATAACAGTATGTCAGAAGTGCTTAAAGGACATGAAGAATTGGAACGACACATTGTGTAGGGACAATACGCAAAAAAACAAACGACTACGGGTTTATTTTCTGCGGAAAAATGGTTTTAGGGGGCAGAATTCCCCACCCAAAATTTTGAATTCGTGCACAGATATTCTAGACGTAAATTGAGGTAATTGGGTTGTGGCCTAGAGCCCCTCCAAAAAAAGTAAATATTACCATAAAAGTGCAGGAAGGAGTGGACCGAAGCAAATGAAATTGTGTGTAGATATTGTACAGACTGTGTGTAAAATAAGGACTTTCGTGTTTTTAAGATGTCCCTATCAATTTTGGCACATCAACATCAAACAGGAAATTAATCGGCACGTGTTTTTGTTTATGGGGAAAAACATTGTAAGGATTAAAGTTGCCTCGTGAAATACTACAAAGTACGTTATACTGTTTGTGCTTGTTGTTGATCTGCCAAATTTGAAGAAATCTGATGGAGACACTTGTGAAACACGAGAGGCTTTATTTTTCATATCCAATATCTACAGACAAATTCATTCGCTTCGGTCCACTCCTTCCGACACTCAACGCCTCGGTCCACTCAACAGTTTTTTTTTTTATCTTTTCAGGAAATTACGAAGCACGTATTCCCTCATCTTATCTCTACAACATTTGTGAACAATTGCATTCAGTTCGGTTCATTTCTTCTTGCCTTTCTTGCGTCAAATTTCAAAATTCTGGGTGGGACCTTTTGCCCCCTAAAACCTTTTTTTCGCAGAAAATAAAAAAGCCGTATTTGTTTATTTTTTGCTTATTGTCCTAACACAAAGTTTTATTCCAATTCTTCATGTAAATTTAGGCACTTTTGACATACTGTTATTAGCACTTTTGATATTTCATGATCAAAGGTTTGGAGGGGTCTGTGCCCCACCTAACCGTTCTTTCCAGGAAAATACAAAACACGTATTCCCTAATTTTGTCTGCAAATCTGTTCACAAATTCATTCACTTTGGTCCTTTTGCCTTTCGGGCGTCAACTTTCAAAATTTTGGGTCAGGGCTTTTGCCCCCTAAAACCTTTTTTCAGCAAAAAAATAAAAAAGCACTTATTTGTTTATTTTATGTGTAGTATGTACCTGCCAAATTTTATCAAAATCGGAGTGTTACACTTGGGAAGTGTTACTTGTTAGAATTATAACAACAACGCATTGTCCACAGTTTGGACACTGACTCAAAGTAATCTGACATAAAAGAACCTCAAAAGGGAAAAAGTAGGTTTATTAAAAAGTGCTTGAGGTTTGGTAAGGGACAGCTTCCAGGACCTCACGCTGGATACGTCACTGAGTCAATGCATTATATTTGTTTCTTGCAAAACATGATAATTAGATGCGTAATATGTAAAATTATATCATAGTTTTTCCTTAACACATCCATATTATCCGGTGTTCTGCCTGCCTGTTTTATGTCGGATAAGCAAAACTCTACTGTATTTTCAAAGATAGCATATACACAGGGGCTAGAGGTCTGCACGGGCCGGAATTTTTAGAACGGACCCGGTCCGCCCCCTTTTATTTATAATCTATAGGCATTAGCGGATTAAGGGCGGAGCCAATGGAGCCCAGGCTTCGGGGCCCCAAGCTCAGGGGGCCCTTTAAAATCCCTGTTTAATACTAAAGTATAGTAATCAACTTATTATATTATAGGCTTCAGACCGGTGCTATTCTTTTTCCCGCTCGTTACGCTCGCGGTATCGCTAGATTTAAGTCTTTCCATCAGCACCATTTACCTGTTAATAATGAATGCAATTATTTAATTGTTAATAATGAATTTAACTAAACTGATTATTGTAAACTTGGAATACATACAAATATTACAGCATAGTTCTCGGTAGTTACATAAGCCTATGAGGCTGTGGAAGGCAGCAAAGAAAATTTATGCACTGGAACTATTCTTAACATAGGGCCCCCTTAAAATAGTCGGCTCTAGATCCCCAAAAGCCTTAATCCGCCCATGTCTATAAGCAATATTTCACGAAAAGCTGGTATTTTTTAACAAATGTGTTCGTCATCAAGAATTCATAAAGTAGTCTATTTCTCCTTTAAGTAATTTCAGAGACCACGGTGTTTCAGTGGTGGAGCGTTCACCTCTGATGCATGGAGTCCTTGGTTCGATCTATGCTCGCGCCAAGTGAACCTTGTGCTGGACAAACACTGTGTGCGTGGGTTTTCTCGAGGTTCTCCCTTTTTATCCCACTTTCTTCATTCGACCATTTCATTCATTTCTTATCATCATTGTCTCCTTTAGCCTATCCGGCATAAACGTGGGACATAAAACTTAAAGATTTCATTTCAAATCATTTCACTCAAAAAACAGTTTGTAGGAAGTATGTAATTTCGAATAAAACAAACTACTTTATACAATTCTGAGTATACTATCCTTTTATGAAATTCTCGCGAACCTTATTTCTAAATCGAAGGGTAAGAAGACTAAATTCACTCTCTTATTATTATAGATTTATTTCAATTGAAGCATTTGGAGTAGTTGAAAAAAAAAAAAAAAAACCCTATATTCCAGTGTGCCACAATCGGTATAACGCGGCACACTGGTGTGTCCGGCAAAGTGAACAGTGTAACGCAAACTTTTTCCTATTATTTGCAAGAATATTTTTCGAGTTTCTGTTATTTATTATTATTAATATTATTATTATTATTATTATTATTATTATTATTATTATTATTATTATTATTATTATTAACGTTTTTCCATGGATCAGCTGTCTGTATATGGTTAAGCAACCACAAGTATCTCATTGAGGAAATGAGTATAATTATTTACTTTAGTAGTAATACAAAAGTCTATTTCCTTGTATATTCTACCGGGAATAACTGCATCCGTCTAGAAACCTAGGACTAACAACAAAGGGATCCGATGTTGTGACCACACACCGCCCCAATTCGTGAGTGCCACATGTTCTCTTCTACGCCTTAGCACAATAAGGGCTGTTGCGATCAGGGAGAGAGAGAAACAACTTAATTCTATTGCAGTTATATGCTTATTAAATGTTAACTTATATTTGTAAATTATGTAAGTGATCGTATCGTTTACTGTTTAATATAATAATAATAATAATAATAATAATAATTCTTATACATTTCTTAATACGTTGATTGGCATGTGTATGGAATTCCAGACACACGGCTCTCCTGTGCAGTAGAGGGTGATTATTTTCCATACGCAAACAATGTAGATATTCCAAGTTTGTTGTGTTCGTTCTATAGGTGTGTATGTAATTAGATATATATGGCGTAGAAATCAAAATTTAATGCCCATGCCACGTATATGCAAAACCATACACAAAGACATTTATGAACAAAGACATTGAGTTTGAGTTTAATGTCTCGTTCAGCAACGAAGCTATATGAGACGTCGGCCTACTGATTAACGTGGACTCCGAACCACGTGAGCTGTTGCCGGGAATCAAAGCCGGGTCTTCCACGCCAAGGCGCGTACGCTAATCGCTTAGCCACTAAGGATCTCATGAACAGAGACATTTATGAACTAAAACAAAGGCGAAAACAAAGATGTGTGATGTGATTTTGTGTTTATCGTCCCTTTCAGCAGCGAGGCTATATGATACGTGGACCTGCTGATTAACGTGGAATCAGAACGAAAACAAAAACCTTTGGAATTGACAATCATCGTTTGGACATTTCAGTCGCACCTACCTAATATTAAAAACGTTTCTACGATAATTTCGTAACATTGTATTATTTCTTTGTTGATTAGCTTGGTTAGGCTTATTTAAACACTTTCTTCTTTGCACCGACGTGTCAGATCTCTTGGATGAAAATACATTAGCTCTCACTGGAAATCAAATCCAGAACCAATGCACTTCAACCATTTGACCACAACAAGGTACATTTAAAAAGAAGTTTCGATTTTGTTCGGAAAATTGTGATTAGGTGTAACATTTAAAAATATATTTAAGAAAGGGTACGGAGCAAACGCACTGTACTTTCTCGCTCGATTTTTTTACACTGACTTATGTTAGGCTGCAACTATTATTGAAACATTTATTTGGGACACTGCGAATAATATAATGTTTTGGAAAACTTTGCTAGAAGAAACTTCAGGCCCAAAAGTAAAGTACCCATTGGTCATATTTCCGTTAGAAATAACTTGATCCGTATATTAGAATTATTAGGGATATAATTGTATGTGAACTATAAGCAAAAGCGTCTGAGTAATTTCTGAGAAAATCATGAAAAAAGTCATCCCCAAGAATAAATTATCCCTTGTGGATCTTTTCAGGACAAACGACCTATGCTATATTGTTAGTGTTTTCATAAAACATTTATTTATGAAATACGAACACAATCGCCTGAGTCGTTCTTGAGAAAATCGCAGGCTAAAACTTACTGTCAAAAGTAATATACCATTTCTAGATTTTCCGGATGAGGGAATTATACCATATAGCTAGGTTATTTATGTAACATGTATTTATAAAATATGAACAAAAATCTCCTGAGTTGTTTTTAGGAAGGTCATCGGGAAAAGCTTATCCCCAAAGGTAAGCTTTTCTATCTGTAATTTTGACAGTATATCGAGTAATTTTTAAGCAAATCGACGGGAAAAATTTCACTGCCAAAGTAAATTATTTCTTTTGGATTTTTCTTTTCGAAACAAGCGAGTTATACCATATTGTAAGATTATTACAGAAAATATTTTTACTGAAATTAGAACAAATTTGTCCAAGTTATTAGTGAGAAAATTGTCCAAAAAAAATCAACCCTTGAGAAAACCACTTCTTCTGTATGTTATCGGAATAAACGATTTATGCTGTATGTTAGTTTATTAATGAAACATTTCTTTACAAAACATGAACAAAATTGCCTGAGGTGTTAATGGGAAAGCCATCGGGGGAAAGCTCACCGTAAGATTAAGCTACTCCTTCGAACGAGTTGTCATATTCTTAGGTTATTAATGATACGTTTATTTATGAAATGTGGTTGAGAAAATTGTGCAAAAAGAATGCATACCATACAGTAAATTACACCATATATATTTTTTCAGAAACATTATTCATATGCGGCGGAGATTTGTTAATAAAATATATATTTATAAAAAGTAAATAAAATCGTCACAGCTTTCTTTAATTGAGAAAATTGAATTATTTTAAAATTTAATCCTTCAGCAAATTACCCTTACTTTTAGGTGTCGAAGGACATAAAGTTCGAAAGATATTATGTTATTAAAACTTTGTCTACAATTCGGTCCAGATACGTTGAACAGTATGGCCTCTATTTGAATGCGTGTAAAAGCGTGACGAACCAAGGGACGAATAGATGGACAGACATCGAAAAATAATTTTTTCGATATGTAGGAGCCATGTAACTAGAATTCATTGAAATCTGGTATTCGGTTTTTATAACTATCACCACACTTTCTTCTTTCGTCGCCCGAATGTGAAAACGAACAGGCCTACACCGACACGTAATGTGATAATTTGTAATCCCAAAAATTTAATTTGTTATGTTTAATGTGTTGTCACGCTAGAAAAAAAAATCTTATGCATGTTACATCATTTTATTATCAGTTTTTCACACTATTGTATAATTCGATATGATTATAGTTAATGTCCATGGCATCTTTTTGAAACATTCGTGTTTCTCACAAAGAGAGCTGTAAAATTTAGTTTTGTTTAAAGAAAGCATTCTTGATTTTTTACACAGCTTGCATTTGTTGCACTTGTGGATATGAAACAAAATGGGGGGGGGAGAGTCAATACTCTAAAAAGAAACACACACACAGAAATACTAGAACAGCAATTTAACATCAGCTTTTTCTTTCTTCATGACAACGAGCTATCGCTGTGACTTTGTTCGTCAGACTGTGTGTAAAGCTGCAGGTCGCGCTTGTTTTGTTTTTTACTGTTCCTGACTCACAGACACACTCGCAGTGAGTTGAAGTTACTTCTGCTGTGTAAAAACGGAGAGGGAATGATTAAGCATACCATACCATAAACTGAAAACAATTGCTATTAGTAATAAATAGTAAGATAATTCTGAATAAATACGTCATCAGAAAAACAAAAAGGTATTTCATTATTATATTGTTTCGGTTCTTATTAACATAAAAATTATACACTTTCTACAATGTTTTGTAAAGAAACAAAATTGAACAGGATCGGATGGGATTCGATCTGGTGTCAAAACAGTATAAGAATTACTAGTCCGTCACTCTACCCACTTGACCACACAGACTCTCTTTTGCTGCCTAACTTTTTCTTAGGAAATAAATGCTCATGGCTATAGAGCATGTCAATTCCAAACTTAAGAAAACAGTTTTTCTCTTTGTTTATATATTTCCGTACAATATCTTGGTTAGAGAAGCTAATTTATATTTGGCAGACAATTTACACCCTAGATTTAAGCCAATAAATGCAATATCTTATTCCACTTTCCAGTTCCTTGATTCAACTCTCCCCTACCAATCCTGTTGTTCCCTCTACAATCTTGCTGTGCTACTGCAAAAATTCTTTCGAAAACATTATTGCCAGTATACACAAAACCGAACATAATTTTGTTTTTTGCTTATATTTTTATTATTTTACTATATTTTTTGAAAATCTCCTTAGATGGATTGATTTCTATTATCTTCACATACTAATAACTGAATTTTATCCATAAACATAAGGAAAATGGAATAATTGCGAAAAATCGTGAGTTAAGTATACGCGCAATATTTTTTGCGCATGAGGGTACATTCTGAAACATTTAGCAGTACCCAGGAAATAGAATATGGGCATGGCAAAAAGAAAAAGAAAAGTATCCTAGTATGGTACTTGACCACTTTTAGCGTTCAAAATATAGCGGATCCGACGAGGAATGGACTGATATAGATGATGAATCTTGGAATGTAATATTACTCTTTTTGCAAAACATTCTCCAGTTCCTTCAGATGAGATGGTGGAGGAAAACCAGACAGCATACGGTTTTCTAAAACAGACCAGAATGACTCGATAATGTTGAAATCCGTCGATTGTGGAACGCAAGGGATGTGTGAAACTCATCATGGACTATGCTGACTGTCCTTGCCATGTGATAAGGAGCTAAAGCATATTGGTAGTTGCCATCCCATTTTGAAACACTGTTCGGACCAATTGTTAAATGGAGTCTATTAAAGTTAATCATAGGATTTGGGAGTCATTAATTCACGGAAGGGTAAACTGGACCCTACCGAAAACCACGATGTCAGAGTGCAGACTGTCACGAATCCACACCAATGCTTCATAGTTGGCAGAAGAGAGGATAGAGCATGGGCTTCAGAAGGTCTTCGCCACACGTTTACACGTCCTGCTGTGGAAATCAGTATGAGTTCTCATTGATAATCAGACGACGTCCTGTGGTCTTTCTACCATTGGCATAATTTCGACACATTGTCTGCTGTCACTAGAACCTTGGGTATAGCAGCCTTGACATACGTTCCTATTTTATAGCGTTTCCTGAGCACTATTTACGTGGAAATCTAGTTTGTCGTGACAATTGACTTCCATTGTAATTTTAATGTCAATTGTCTTCTTAATTCTTGCCGTAATTTGTTCTAATGTCATTTTGTCCCTGTTTGACTGTGTTGTCTTTCGACAACTGTTATATTTAGCAGGGTTTTTTCACTTTAACTGTATGTTTCCATTACCTTAGAGACAATTTTTCTTTATATTCAGCAGAACACTTGCCACTTTCTTCACAGAAATTCCCACTAACCAGGCACCAACAATCTGCCCTCGTTGAGACTCTGTAAGGTTTTCATTTGAACACACAACAATCATGGATAAACTTAATACTAAAAACAGACTGGCAAAATCCACCATACAAGAGCAACAAAATACTTGTAGATTGCTGACCGCAATAGTAATATACTGTACAACATCGCTCGAAGTTTCTAATCTTGTCAGTAATCCTTTATAATATATAGACTAGTAAGCTTACAATCAATAAATTCGTGGACTAGTACCCAGAATATAGGCAACCAGTAGAATCCATGGTTGCTGTGCTCGATGTGAATGTCTAGGAAAACATACAGACAATTACGCACATCACACTGACCTTCAAAATAGTTCAAGCATCATTTTCTCTTTTGACCTGTCTTGTCTCGGGTTTTTGCGTTTTAGAGATGATGGTGATTTCCAGGTGGCTGTTTGTCTCGTTAGTTGTGGGTCGAAAAGGAGACACTAAGTTTTATCTCCTCTTATTGTCCGGTTCAGGAACGTTCCATCAGCATCAGCACTTCTGATCGTTGTGCTTGAGTCAGAATACGTTGGATATGGTGCTGGGTGAAACGCGACATATTTTTATATATATATTGAAAGTTTATAGTAAACTCATGATATATCTATCATATTTGGATTTTGGCTTCCCCCACCCCCAGTTTTTACCTTCTAGATCCACCTCTGATCTTAATCTATTCCGTAATGCTGTTCGTAAATCGAAATTATTTTTTTCTCATCTAAATTAATGTAAATGTAATTAATCCGCTCTAAGAATAGAAATATGATATTGTATCTATTTTTAAGAGATTCGGGATTCCTGTGATGAAAAATATAGAAACTAAATAACATTATCCTTTTAAAAGGCAAGTAAGAAACACTAATTTAAACAAAACAGAATGAGCACTAAAAGGTATAAAATGTGAAAAATTAAACAAAAAGTAGTTTTTAAACACAGATCTTCAACAGATAATGCATATGGCAAACGCGCAAAAACATACCTAAATGTGTGAAATTGTTTATATAGAGATGTGCGTGCGTTGATATCCTGAGATATGACATTGCTCCTAGGCCGAGGGCAGGGCCGTAACTTGTAGGGGCAGGGGGCAACTGCCGTTCCTCACAGGGAATCAACCCGCCGTTTGAGGGGTCCCATTTTAAGATAAAATTTTCCTATTCCATATACGATACGAACATGAAATTATAAATGAAGCATCAAAAAAGGTTCACTACATTACATAAACAAAGCAGCACACAAACGGTAAATACAGCAAAAATGAGTCGTGAGCCCATTTCTGTAAAAAAAAAAAAAAAAAAGTCTACTATTAGGGGCCTAGAAATAATATTTATTCGTATGGCTTTGAGATTTGTCAATATCGTCCCCTTAATTAATTTTTCATATCTGAAATCAGCCCAGAGGGCCCACAGGCTAAGGGGACCCATAAAGAGTAAGAGAAAGCTGAAAAAGGGGACCCAAGAATTAAAAAAAACAACTTTTTCTAGGGGCCCATATATGCGTATTAATGCTCCTGTCAATAGTTGAGTGTTTTTTACATAGTTTATTCTTTGTTCATCTTTGTTTTATTTCGTTTTTGTCTTTTTGTTTTTTTGTTTGTGGTTTTCCTTTCCCTCCCTTCATCCAAATCCCCTTTCACCTATTCCAAAATGCAAATCCTAATAAATTAAGGAAATAAAAGGCAATGATGATAACCTGTGCCGGTTTTAATTTTCAGGTACCGGTTGTGAAAGACGAGACTGAACCTAAAAATTTAAAATGCTCCTGCCCTCCCAGAAAAAAAATCTGAGTTACGATGCTGGCCGAGAAAAAGGTATTCCAAAACTTTTCGTAAACTGAATTGTTGGCAAAACAATTGGTTCGTACCTCAGGGCTCCACTATCACAATTTAATAGAAACGCAGCGGCAAACACGCTTGGGCAGTATCATCTTACCACATTTTAATTGAAAATCAAAATAAACAATGATTTTTTTTATTATAATGCAAAGATTTAGTTATTAAAATGTTAATGAATAGTTTGTTTAACGAAACTCGTATGTATACAGGTAGTAACTTGAACAAATTCTGGAGTTTGCATTGTATGAAACATTAGAGACCATAATACTCAATTCCATGCTAAATAAATGAGTGAATTTCGGGGAATTGTGACACATAGATACATCTCTCCTAAGTACACTTTATTCTTTAATATTAAATGAACATTATAGACTGATCACGGTTATCATCTTTACTACGAACGTGTTAAATCCTAACCAAACTAACATTAAAAGGGATACTACAATTTAATATAAATATTAATGGGATATTTTTAGTTTGTCGAGTCCTGATGTGGGTGTTGCAACGAGACGAGACAGAACCCTTTTAGACGAGACACGAGACGAGACGGACTACTTGTCCCGTCTCGAAATCGAGACGAGACGCGACGTCTCGTGAAATGTCTCGTCTCGTCTCATTTCTCGAAAATGAAAACGCTGGCGGGAATTACCAAGATTGAAATTGCCAGTGGTCATATAGATTGCAAAAGGAAAATCCCCTTTGTGAGAAATCTTGTTGAAAAGCCTTCATAGAAAGTGTCCTCTGTCTATTGAATGAAACTATCGTGATACATGAGCTTTCAGGAATATCATCCTTAATGTCTTGTCCCCAATTCCCCTGCTGTAAACTGAGGAATTCTCATTTTTTTTCATATCTGGCTGGAATGATGACAAACAAAATCAAAGACAGGGAAGATTTTTACAAGCTCAAGAAACCGAACTACCACCACCATCTATTCAGTTTGAAAACTGGGTAAGGTCTACACTCATTACAGATTGTAGTTGAAAGTTCTGGCTGAGATTGCGGAAGAGAACAGAACAGACTACATTTGTCTTTATTCTCTGGTGGCGGTATTGTTTTTCCTATATGAACCGAAAACGGCAATTGAAGTATGTCATCTTGCAACTAAAATTTTGTCTTCTCTCTCTCTCTCACACACACACACACACATACACATAAAAACACACTTTTACCATTTTACCAATCGCTCGCTTATTATACAGCAGTCATGTTGTAAAATTGAACTCTTGGTTGGGAAGGCGGGCGAAGGACAAAGAAAGCAAAGATATTATCGACGAACCCTTCAAATTGTTTGCTTTCAGCAAATTTATGATACTAATAATAACACTTTAGGTGAAGAGGTTTTACAGGAAAACCTTCGTTTTGCTACGCGGAAATGTTTGAACTGACCAGAGTGCGAAATTGCCCTCTGCTTCCATGTTGAGAGGAGGGGAATACTTCCCTTTCCTAGTGAATAATATTTATTAGGACCTGAATTATCTTCAGAAATGGTTTCTTGCAGAGTGTAAAGAACATTTGGGATAATATTCATGGAACTCCGTTGAAAATAGAAAATATCATGAGAATTATCAAAATTCGAACATTGAAGAACATAATTAACAGAAAAGAAATAGGATATCCAAACCATATTTTTAAACCTGCTATAAAATGTATATCCTATATTTTTACTAATACCTTACTCCCATGAAAGTATCCTGGGGAGGATATTCTCTCCAATTTTTTCAGACTGAAATCCTTTTATCCCGTACGATTCCCCCCGACACAATACGAAAAAACAAATACTATTAAAATCCATACACATTGTAATAGTGAATAATCTGTGAAGAATGTGAAAGAGTATAATAGTGAATAGTAGTCTGTGAAGAATGTGGAAGAGTGTAATAGTGAATAATCTGTGAAATATGTGGAAGAGTTAAATAGTGAGTAATCTGTGGAGAATGTGGTATAGCAAGTAGTCTGTGAAGAGTGTGACACTACTGTCAATAGTCTGTGATGAGTATGAGGATGGCCGGCTTTGGCATGAGTCAAAGAGTTCGTGGGAGCAAGAATGAAGTTGGAGTATGCAAGTGGGCTTGCTAGAAGTAATGTGAAGAATATTATTTAGTAGCATGGGGATGAAAATTAGTAAAGTACTTTTGAAGTTTGTATGCATGTACCCGTGTCCGTAAATAAAGAGTACCTTAGTTTGGAAGTAGTTATTTTAATAGTAAAAGTAATAGCAGTATAGCTAGTACAAGTTTCACCAGTATAGCAGTAACAGTGGAAATAGTAATAAAGCAGAACGGTACAAGGGTAAATTTTTGTGTGGTAAGTGCGGGAAACAACATAACAAATACTCCTGTCCTGCGAAATATGTGAAGTGTAATTTTTGTGGTGTGCAAGGCCATTTTCAGAAAATGTGTTTTAAAAGACATGAAGTACAAGGGACTATTGACGCAGAGGACGTAACCGAAAAAGTGAAAGAAATTAAAGTGACCACCCCAGAAACGTCAGTAATGCAGGAAGAAAACTTAGATAAGATCGTTGAATTATTGGCAATGGACGTACGGTAAACGCAAGGACTTATGTAACATACCGCTAAAATGTGACGGTAAGAAAGTGTTTTTTGAACTAGATACCGGTGCCGCAGTGTCAGTAACCAGTAGAGATGCATGCAACGAACATTTCCCCAACAAACAAGTGGTATCGGATACCATTAAATTATGCAATGCCGATGGTAGACCGTTAGGCACTAAAGGTAAAATAATGGTGGAAGTGCAGTGGAAAAGTAGTAAGTGGCACTTACCATTATATGTACTGGATGCTAAACTAAACCAACCAATTGTGGGACGTTCATGGATCAATATACTTTGGCCCTGTTGGATAGAACAGTTTAGTAGTAATATTGCTTCGATAGGAACAGATGACGCAACTGTAGCTGACAACTTAGCAAGTAAAATCAAAGATGAGTTCAAAGAAGTGTTTGAGGGGGACTTAAACACACCAGTTAAAGGGTACAAAGTGGTATTACCAGTGAAAGAAGAAGCGGTACCAATTTTCAAGAAGGCATACGAAATACCGGTAAGTTTGAAACCACAAGTGAAAAATGAGTTAGACAAGTTGGTGCAACAAGGAATTTTGACGCAAGTGGATTATTCCGATTGGGCGACGCCATTGGTATTAGCGAGAAAAAAAGATGGAAGCATCAGGTTATGCTGGGACTTTCGCGTGACGGTAAACAAAGTTCTGGAAAAAGTATCGTACCCACTACCACGCATTGAAGACTTAATGAACAAGTTGAAGGGTGCCAATTGTTTCGTATTGTGTGATTTAAAGCAGGCGTACCAACAATTGTTGATCCATGAAAATTCATTAAAATACATGACGCTGAACACACCTTGGGGCTTGTACCAACACAAAAGACTAGCATTTGGGTTGAGCTGTGCAGCACAAATTTTTCAAAAGTTTATGGAGTCAGTGTTACAAGATTTACCGTGGGCTGCATGTTTCTTGGATGATGTGGTAATATGGGGAAAAGACACGTATGATTGTTACGAAAAGACACGGATACTTCTTCAAAAGTTCAAAGATCTGAATATCAGACTGCGGGGAGACAAGTGTGTTTTCTTCAAACAGGAAATAGAGTATTTGGGACATCATATTAGTCCAGAAGGAATTAAACCAATGGAAGATAAGGTGAAAGCGATTATGAAATGTCCCGAACCGACGAATGTAACGCAACTGAAGGCCTTCCTAGGCATGCTTTCATTTTACCATAGACAACTACCTGGCTTAGCGTCAAAAATTCCGTCGTTGTATGCGTTACTAAGAAAAGGAGCCATATGGTGTTGGGATGAACGACATGCACAAGAATTTACACAAGCGAAAGAACTCCTGAAGAAGGCGGAAATACTACACCCATTTGATGAGAAGGAAGAGGTGGTACTCGTTACGGATGCATCACAGGATGGAATCGGCGCTATGCTGTGTAACAAAGTGAATAACAAGTTGAAGACGGTAGCGTGTACGTCAGCAACATTGAGCAATGCAGAACGTAACTATGCCCAGTTCGAAAGAGAAGCATTAGCGATAATACACGGAGTAAAGAAATTTCATAAATATTTGTTCGGTAGACGTTTTACAATTATTACAGATTCTATGCCAGTCAAGATCATATTCGGAGAAAAGGCTATTCCAGACGCAGCTTCACCAAGACTCCAACGATGGATGCTGTTCTTGTCTTCGTACGACTTCAAAATCCTTTATAGTAAGCAAGTGGAAGTAGCAGATTTCCTATCCAGACTACCGATTAATGAGGCACCAGTGGATGTAAAAATAGACGAAAAAGAGTTCATAAGCCAAATAATGTTGGCACCATTAACGCTGCAAGAAGTCATGGAGGCATCGGAAGAAGACCAACTATTATGTCAGGTGAGAGAATGGATAATAAAAGGCTGGCCCAGGAAGTTGAAGGAAGAACATAATACTACAGAGTTAAGAACATTCTTTAACAACCAACAAAGACTTTCAGTTGTGAACAAATGTGTGATTATGGAAGGCAAAATTGTACTCCCACATAAGCTAAGGAAGAAATATCTGGAACAGCTACACAGGAATCACCTAGGTGCTTGGATAATGCTGGCTGTAGCTAAGGAAGCAGTTTGGTGGCCAGGTTTAGACCGTGATATCAAAAAAATGAGCGAATTTTGTGAAACGTGTAATAGCATGCATAGGAATAACTCGAAAAATCAATATAGCAGTTGGAAAGCAGAAGCACAACCGATGGGAAGAGTGCATGTAGATCACTCCGTGCCGTGGGATCTAAATTTTTGCTGTTAGTGGACAGTTATTCAAAATGGATCCAAGTGTGGAATGTAAATTCAACGACAGAATCTGAAACTAAACAAAAGTTAGACGAGTTTTTTCAAATTTTCGGGTATCCAAAGACTTTAGTATCAGATAACGGACCTCCTTTCACATCATTTGAGTTCACGACATACCTAATGGAAAGAGACATCAAGGCAGTGCTAACCCCACTATACAACCCAGAAAGCAATGGAATCGCTGAAAAAGCCGACAGACAGTAAAGCAGCTTTTAAGAAAACAGTTTTTAGACAATAAATATACATGGAACCGTAGATTAGGAGAGCATAAGCTGAAAGAAATATTATACATGCTTCTATTCACACCGAGTAAAGCAACAGGGAAACCACCAGCGGAATTGATGTTAAATTTCCAACCACGCACAATGTTTCATGTTGTACAGAAGGGAGTGTTTGAACGCGGCAAGAAAGACAGGAAAGAAGTGGAGCAACAAGAAAAGAATGAAGTGGTCTGGGTGAAGAACTATCGCGATCGTTTTCCTAAGTTTATCAAAGGTGAACTGGTCAGGCAGATGAGCCCAGTCGTGTTTTTGGTAAGAATACAAGGAAAAATACGGAAGTGCCATCGACATCAAATAATTTTTCCGCAAGCAAAGGGAGACCAAGAAGATAACATGCCAAGAAAATGTCAGGAGGATATATGGTTTCTTTGCCGGAAAAACCCGCTCACAAACGCAGCAGTGGAAGATATACAACACGTACAACTACCTAGAAGTCCAAACATAAATTCAGAAAGTGACAGAACATCAGTCAGAGAGCAAGATCAACACCTACCAAGACAACACCCAGATGATGGCAGAACACCAGTACGAGACTCAGATAGGCAGCTACCAACAAGATATCCAGGAGATGGCAGAACGTCAGCAGAGCAGCAAGATTGGCAGCTACCAAGAAGATCCGGAAGGATCAGGAGACCACCTAATAGATTGTCATTGTAAAAAAAAAAAAAAAAACGGGGGAAGAGTGTAATAGTGAATAATCTGTGAAGAATGTGAAAGAGTATAATAGTGAATAGTAGTCTGTGAAGAATGTGGAAGAGTGTAATAGTGAATAATCTGTGAAGAATGTGGAAGAGTTAAATAGTGAGTAATCTGTGGAGAATGTGGTATAGCAAGTAGTCTGTGAAGAGTGTGACACTACTGTCAATAGTCTGTGATGAGTATGAGGATGGCCGGCTTTGGCATGAGTCAAAGAGTTCGTGGGAGCAAGAATGAAGTTGGAGTATGCAAGTGGGCTTGCTAGAAGTAATGTGAAGAATATTATTTAGTAGCATGGGGATAAAAATTAGTAAAGTACTTTTGAAGTTTGTATGCATGTACCCGTGTCCGTAAATAAAGAGTACCTTAGTTTGGAAGTAGTTATTTTAATAGTAAAAGTAATAGCAGTATAGCTAGTACAAGTTTCACCAGTATAGCACACATGACCCTTCCGGGACTCAACCCGGGGCCTTCAAGCCGATGGTCTATCGCCGCAGTCCGCTCGGCTTGGTATGAAGATGTACGTTGTATGATTGCGAGTAGATCACGACAATATAAGAAACTTTAATACAAAATGATCACCCAAAAATCAACTTTTTTTTAGACCACTAGCTAATTTGGGTGTACTGTCATGAGTTTGTTACACAAACGGGGCAACCACCACATAGTAGCACAAACCCCGCGGTTATGGGAACAGATTTGAACCATGGAGGTGAAGACTGGCCCCAAGCATTCTTTCGTCCGATGTGTCGTTCAGCTCCCATTACTATGGCACTTTAAGTAGAGCTTAATGTGCAGTAACATATAAAAATTTCAATCAAATACTTTCCATTACTCAATAAAATTATTTGATTCCGAGCTTTTTAAAAAAAAATAATTGCAACAAATCCAAACATGCTAAAATGGAAAGTAGTTTTTGTATGGTATGGGTTAACACTGTGAAACCCAAAGCTGGAAATCAAAGTGTACACACATATCTATTTCTCTATTTATCTATATATCTTTCCATCTCTCCCTCCCTCTCTCTCTCTCTCTATATATATATATATATACAGACACTATAAAGCAACTGGGCTGATAGTATACGATAGTGTCGGGGATGGTGACACCTTTACATCGAACTTTGCTTGTCGTGTAAACATTATTTGATATTAGTGTCTTCATCTTCGACGTACCTATGAGCAATTTACTGTATATTCGTGTATTGAAACTGGTGAAACAAATTTCAATGTTTCAGAATGTAAAAAAAAAAAAGCCAGGGTCGAGAAGCCTCAGACAACTAACAGCAGAGATATATTATCTTCTAAACTATTTGTCCTTGCCTTGTGAGCTTATTTGAATTTATTTTTAAGACCTTTAGACAACTTTGGCCGAATGGATGATGATGGGAAAATTAGTGGAATGAAGAAAGTGGTAGGATACTAAACAACCTCGAGAAAACACACATATTCGAAAAATGAAATTAAATGAAATGAAATCATTGAGTTTTACGTCCCACGGTTATGCCGGTTAGGCTAAAGGAGACAGTGATGATGAATAATGAATGAAGTGGTGGAATGTAGAAAGTGGGAAGAAACGGGAGAACCCCGAGAAAACCCACGCACACGGTGTTTGTCCACCAGAAAGGTCACTTGGCGGGGCTGGGATCGAACCCAAGACCACAAGCACCAGAGGTGAACGCTCTACCACTTAGCCACCGCGGTCCCCACACACATTCAATGTTTGTCCACCACAAAGCTCACATGGCACTAACCGAGATCGAACTGACTATCACATAAACCAGAGGTGAAGGTTTCACGGTGTAGCTACCGTAACATTTCTTGTCTTGTGTGTTCTGGGTAATATTTGTAACTTAGTTGTATCTTGATTAGCATGGTGCAGTCGGCTACATTTTACTTTCGTACCCAGGGTATGCTGCTATATTTTTTACGAGACAAGACGAGTCAAAACGAGACAAACGAGACGAGACGAGACGGGACAGAACCTCTCGAGACGAGACACGAGACGGGACGAGTACATTTTTTTCGAGACGAGACACGAGACAAGATATGCTTTGCACGAGACGAGACGAGACAGCCTGAAGTCTCGTCTCGTCTCGTCTCGTGGCAACACTAGTTATACGTACGAGGCACACCAACAAAATAAGTGTAGAAGTACCCTCACGGGGAGAGGGAATTTGTTATTGCTATATTGGTCACTGCCGTGTAGCTTAGCTTCTGTATCCTTTCCAGCGAGTCCAAACGCGCATTATTACGACCGAAATATGTCTAGAGTAACTTCTTCTGGGAAATATTTCGATAAAATTTTTCCGCTAAGTTTGAGATTCACAGCGTTATCTATTATCTCGTTGTGAAGGGAAAATATTTGTCTTAAGTTTTTAACGAAATCAAAGCAGTATATAGCGAAAGAATTATGAATCGTACGAATGTGTTTAAATGATCCCGGCGAAATTAAAATACCACTAATTTTACAGTAATTATGTGATATCTTCAAATAGATAAAAGATAATTGACATATGGAACAAGAGCGCCCTAGACAATATTGTTTTGCGTGAGGTACCGTTATCACAAGTCACCTAGTGGTTTTCCGTTTTCAGTTGTTTAGAAACGCGAAAATAAATGCCGATTTTCAAAATGGCTCGAAATCGAAAGAAGATAAGTGAGTCATGATAACGGTTTATCATGTAAAATAATATTGTCTAGGGCGCTCTTGTTCCACATTTCGATTATCTTTTATCTATTTGAAGATATCACATAATTACTGTAAAATTAGCGGTATTTTAATTACGCCGGGATGAAGACTCTTAAAAACGGTCGTAGTGATCTGCACGATGAGCAAAGGAGTGGAAGACCGTCGATTGTGACTGATTCGCGCATTCCCCTGACCTGATGCGTTCAGACTATCATTTGTTCATCTCCCTGAAAACGCACATAGGTGGAGAAAAATTTTCAACTGACGAGGAAGTGAAGGTGGAGTTGTAGATTTGGAGAAACCAGGTGTCGGCAGATTTCTTTGACCAAGGCATAAAAAAAAATGATCCCTCGACCCACTAAGTGCAACAAGAGGAATGGCGACTACCTGGAAAAATTTTTTCCGTATGTGCTGTTGTAACCACGTAATTTTTTTGAAACCTACAAAAATGTAGTATACTTATTTTCTCAATATAATTAGTTTCTCATTAGAAGTACTGTAGTTTGTCATATACAATTCATGCATTCTTTTAAGTATTCGGGCTACAGGGAACTTGTTGTGTATAAAATGTGCGTTTCTTAAACTAGAGATTTAACTTTGGTTTTATTGTAACATACAACAATTAAAAATATTTGCTAATTTTTTATTGCAATTTTTCAACATGAAGAAAATCTTGAATTATCAACAATTAAGATAACGATTAACATAAGGTATTTAAAGTAAATATACCCATCTAACGTTCTTTATTAGTGGTTTTTCGTTAATAAAAACGTACTGGTAATTAATTGATAGTTGATTGCATCGCCTTTGATATTTCTTGATGTTGCAGTACCAAATACATTACATCTAGAATTTGATTTTAGTTGATTTTAGCGGCTCTTTCAGCAATGAGGATATATGAGACTTGGACCTGCTGCTTAACGGGGAATCCGAACCACATGAGCTCACGCAGGGAATCGAATCTCGGTCTCCCACGCTATAGGCGCATAAGCTAACCATTTAGCTACAAAGGAGGTCTTACAGGATTTCTTTCTGGAGCAGGTAGTAAAGCAAGTGATAAATTAACACTACCGTGGAATACGGGAATTGTCCTTAAAGACACAACTACAAATCTAATAGATAGTAGTAGAATTTAGACAGTGACACCAAATTAGATTTCTTGGGAAAAGTGGAAGAACGGACAAATTTTTGGGAGACAGCTAGTGTTTATAACAAAAATATACAAGTTGTTTTACGTTTTATGTTAATTGGTTTACATTACAATATAGTCTAGGGGCATATATAATCCCGTGGGATTTTGAATGAACAAATATTGAGACTTATCGCGATGTATTTGAAATGAAGCATGTCTACTAGCTGTTTGCCCAGATTCCATTGCAGACTGACTCTATGACGTCAGAATTTCAAGATGGCCACCAGAATAGATATTAACACCTTTTTTTGTCTATAACTCTTTTATGGTTAATTTTATGCAAATTTTGTAAATAACATTTTTTTTTTGTTCGGAATAAAGAAAGGAAAAGAAGAGTTCATTATAATTCTTTTTGATATCTCTTACCGTTTCAGAGATATAATCATAGTTTTGTGTTTTCTCAGTTGTTTTTTTATTCAAATTAAATTTCTGTTCTTTTATGGTTTCTGGGAAAGAAATACCTGTTGAGCACAAAATTACAGAGTCAACCAATATCCAATAAGATCTCTCTTTTCTCATTCAAAAACTAAGAATGCGCTTTTTTTCTATTTCGCAAGAAGAAAATGACACAAAACATCATTTCTCGCAAACAAAACCATATTCCATGCACAAAAGATTAAACAATAACTGATAGTTAGTTGGAGGAATGTGGCCAAGTCATCAGAGAGAAATGATTTTAGAGAACTTGAAAACACTCAAGAGGAAGCTGATACCAAAATTTTTCTATATTCATTGTACAGCGGTGGACACTTCTAAATGGTACAGCGATATGAAGATTTACGGCTAAGGTGTACCATTTAGAAGTGTCGCCCGCTGTACATCTCACGTCATTCTACTCTATCCTTCACACACTACACACACACACACAAACACACACACACACACACATATATATATATATATATATATATATATATATATATATATATATATATATATATATATATATATATATTCACCAAATACAAACGTTTTCATCCTTTCACTTGGTAGTCGTAACATTTTTGGAAAGACTTTGTTTGAAACTGGATTTTGTGCTAATACACGATTTATTGATATAAATCTCTTTTATTCCAGCATAGGACCGACAAAATTTCAGGTATCGACAGCTCTTCATGCAATTTCGGTCAGAGATGTTACCGAGTCCTTGTAGAATAAATGCAAACTATCTTTTTGCGAAGCTTTCCAAACAGCAGAGAAAGAAGTTCTTCAGGCTTTGGCATTTCTTGGATCTCTAGAAGAACTTAAACTTGAACATGAGTAACTAGTCGAGAAATTAATTTGCAAAGTTTACTTGCCAGGGTAAAAATATCAGACATAGGTAAATTGCACTGGAGGATATTTTCAAGAAAAGATGTGCAAAGTGCTGGCACCACATGTTTTAAGAGTACATTATCAAATGTTGGAGTGGTGCATGCTGATAAGCAAAACCCAAACCTACCAGAATCATCACGGTGTGGATGGGTGAAATCTGGAAACAAGTATTCTCCTATGATGATTTCGATGTCATGTGCACCAGAATGGTTACTGAAACTGGACGTTGTGTTGTAAATTGCATGTGTAAAACACGGACTTTACCGTGCACACAAATGTGTAAATTTGTTGGCGATGAAGAAATCTGAGACAGCAGTGATTTTGCAGACATTGATGAAGAACCCTTGCACTTGGAGGGTGACTTGTGAAGTTTTCTCTATACATTATTTTTACGTATTAATAATAAAATAAAAAAGAATATATATTCATATGTTAAAAATAATATAGTTGAAACATGAAACATAGAAATTTGCCATCTTCTTAGAATATTACATGTAAAGACAACCACCCAGCAAGTACCCAAAGTAATAAGTAACCCAGCGAGTAATTTTTGGTGTTGTCATTGGTAAAGAGCATCTCCATAAAATGCTGTGTTGACTCCCTGCTTTCTTGATTAGTGAGTAATCAGGGTCAATGTAGGTATGTAGAGAACCAGTAGGCACTGCAGGTGTGTTCGTACAGGGGTCGAAAACCGAACAATGATCCCGACAGTGTTGTAGTCACTTCTCGGATCACCGTGCACCAGTGGAGAGGCTTCTGGTGGAGATCTCTGGGTCTACTCTTTTGACACCATTTTGTCATTCTATGGCCCCAAACTACCCTTAAAACTACAGAGATCCATCAGGATCTTCACAAGAAGTGATGAGAACCGACCCAGAAACGCAGATTGTTTACTTGTGGTGGCGCATATCTCCGCTGGCCGACGGGCCCCTTGGGCATTGTGGGAATGGGGGCAACGGGAAGGCACGCTAGCTTCCAAATATGCCAATCCCGGTGTTACATTTAAAGTTGTTCCAGTGTCAGAGCTGAAAACGGTCAAACACTGCTGATCGCTATCGGCTATTTCGACCCATTGGTCAGCTGAACGTGGTTTGGTTCCAATTGGAGTCCATTCTTGGACTTAGTTGTCATATCCAGCAGTTCCATAGCTAGGAGTGTGTTATGGCGGAGGTACATTCATGTCCAAAATGATTGTCGCATATCTATAATTGTCTTCTTGTAAGAATATAATTTGATAATAATTTTGCAGGGTACTTTTAATACTGATACTATGTGTATAAGCGGGAAATGTATATTTGTGGTAAATTTTATAGGAAAAGACTTATAAATACGAAAATTAGAATGAGTAAAACAAAATGTTGCTAAATGGACAAGAAAGTTTTATTTTCGTTTTATTATTCTTGTTTACTGCTCTTTTGACATGAATTTACCACATACATGTCTTTGCCGATTATACACATACTAACATTATAAGAAATACCGGACGAATTCGTTATCAAATTATATTCCTTCACCAACATATTTATAGATATGCGAGAATAATTTTGGACATGAGTGTACAGTTCTGTTTCTTCCCTGACATACACACACACACAAAACAAGCTCAGTAGACACATAGGTCGAAAGAGCAGAGAGCTATCAGCGTGTCTGACTGTTTAAAGCCTTGGCACTGGAACAGCATCAAATGCGACATTGGGGTTTCCATGTTAAGAAACTAGCATACCTTCCCGTTGTCCCCATACCCACAGTGCCTGAGGGGCCCATCGATCCCCGGAGATACGGGCCCATCGATCCCCGACAAGTATACCATCAGTGCTTTTGGGCCGGTTCTCGTCAGTTCTTGTGAGGATCTTCCTGTATCTCTGTGGTTTCATAGATAGTGTGCGGCATGGAATTACGCAAGATGAAAGATGAGGATAGACCCAAAGATATTCACCGGAAATCTCTTCTGTGGCGCACGGTGACTCAAGAAGTGACTATAACGTTGTCGGGAACGTCGATCGGTTTTTCGACTCCTGTTCAAACACACCTCACTGTGCGACATCGAGACTAATGTATTCGTGACCTACAGAGCCAACCAGCTCTATATATACTCATATCAATCCTGGTATTCACCGGTCAAGAAAGTAGGGAGTCACTGAAGATGTCCTTTGAATTGATACTAGGATATTCACTCTTCAAAATATAGGTTAGTATAGCGAGAACAATGATCCAAATGGTTTTTACGAGGGAAGGTGGAAAGGGATGCGATATGCCAAAATAATCGAAAACGATTGTGTTCAATCCATAGATGTTGCCGTCGCTGAGGTATATGACATTCCTGATGCTGTTAACTCCAAGCTTAATTGGTAAATTTTCACATCATATATTTTGAAATCTTTAGAATTCATGCATTTTCCGTGCGAAGACCGGCTGGTTTATATATGTATGTATCGCACTCTGGGGGAAGGCGTTGTAAATGCAACAATCACTGTAATTGTTTTATTGTAGCAACTACTGCAAGCGGACTTCTCCTCAGATCTGTCTCAAGTTCTGCAGGCCACAACTAGATACTCATACAAAATAATTCTAAAATGTTGGTGTAAATCGATTCAAATATGGGTGGAGAAAGAGCCTGGACAACAGATTGATAGCCGTTGAAAAATATTTTTTAAAAATTAAAGCACCCTGTATATTTCACTCGATTGATTTCAAAACTTATAGGGCAAAACAACATAAAATAAGTTAGCTCTTAGAATTCTAAGGTCTTTAGGCTACCCACCAAATTTTGTGTAAATCGGTGAATAAGGGCTGAGAAAAAAACCCAAAAAAGGATCGAAAAGGCCTTCAAAATTTCCCCATTGTCAGAAAGTATCCTTTCAAATCGGCAATCTCAATCTCCTTAGTTATGGAACGAGTTGCATAACATGAGTAGCACTCAAACCAATAACATACTTCCTTTTCTACAAATTACAGAATCCACCTCCGCCTGTAGCCTTAGCCGAAAGAGCTTTTTTTATGTGAATGAAAAGCATCTGAGAAAACTTAAAACTATGACTATATCTCTGAAACGGTAAGAGAAATAAAAAGAATTATAATAAACTTTTCCCCACCTTTTTTCATTATGAACAAAAAATGTTATTTACAATAGGATCTTTCCTACTAAGATATTGAAATCGGCCCTTGATCCAAATTGAGTCGTTATTGACCCAAAAGGTTATCCTTGACTTAAAACTACCTCAAAAAAAAATTGACCCCCTACCCCTCCCCTTATGGAATTATCGTATCATACATGCTCAGAATTGAATATTTTTTTGAATTTTGGTGAGATGGTCAAAAAGTTTTGAAAGTTTTGCAGATCGTAGATACTATCCAGATCTAAATGTGCATTTTTTCAAAATCATCGATGCGTATTTTTTTTATTTTTTTTTGGGTATTGAAAATTTCAAAAAATTGTAGAAAAAAATTTGGAGGGATACGTCCCTGATTTTTTGGTTAAGAATTTGTTATACCTTTAGGTACAACCTATATTTTTTCGGGGCCCGAAAGTGATGGCAACATTGTAAAAAAGAAACAAAACTAAAAACAAACGTGTTTTTCGCGCAGTTTTCTCACTGAGGCCCCCTTCAAACAATCCTTTGCCAGAGTTTACAATTTTCCTTTCTCTTGCGGCCCTTCCGATTCTAGTATAAATGTATATTATTAATTATAAATATGTAGCGATTAGTCATAATACTTTGTCATTCAAAATTCCCTCTAGTAGAACATATTGATATGTGCCCTTGCTATTGAATGAAAAACAACTGAAAAAACTTAAAACTATGACTATATCTCGAAAACGGTAAGAGATATCAGAAATATTATTATTAAAAAAACTGGAGTGTCTTCATCACGGCAAAAGATAATTGAAATATGGAACAAGAGCGCCCTAGACAATATTATTTTGCGCGAGGTACCGTTATCACAAGTCACCTAGTGGCTTTCCGTTTTCAGCTGATTAGAAACGCAAAAATAAATGCCGATTTTCAAAATGGCTCGAAATCGAAAGCAGATAAGTGAGTCGTGATAACGGTTTATCATGTAAAATAATATTGTCTAGGGCGCTCTTGTTCCACTTTTCGATTATCTTTTATCTATTTGAAGATATCACATAATTACTGTAAAATTAGCGGTGTTTTAATTTCGCCGTGATGAAGACTTAAAACTATGACTGTACCCCGGAAACGGTAAGAGGTATCAGAAGTATTATAACCTTTTTTCATTCTGAACAAACTATGTCATTTACAAAATCTGCATAAAATTAATCATAAACAAGTTACAGACGAAAAAAGATATTAGTATCTATCCTGGCAGCCATCTTGAAATTATGACGTCATAGAGCCCGTCTGCAATGGCATCAGGCCAAACACCTGGTAACACATGATCATATGCTTCATTTCAAATACATCGCGATAAGTCTCAATATTTTTTCATTCAAAATCCCACGGACTAGGAAATATTTTCTTATGCCCCTGCACTAATAGAATTTGTCTGAAGGACAGTCAGGGGCAGACGTAGCCTCCGGGGTGCGCAAGGCCCCTTAGCAACCACCTGACATGGAAATAAGTTACTACCACTGTATTCCTTATGCTCAAACCTGTTTATAACCTCTTCCCCAATACTTTCATCATGCCATCTCTTTTATCATAATATATGCATAATAACCAAGTATTGATAGTAGGAAAATTCATAGTATACTAAAACAAATTGCATAACAATTATAAAGCAAATATAAATTTCAAAATAAATCTTTAAGAATTGAGATACGCAAAATGTGTGATGATGCCAACCACATGAGCAAATATGGTACTTTAAACTAAATTGGGACTTCAAATGTCCCATGGGTGGTAAACGGTCGATTTAGAAGAGTCAGAATTGGAACGGTTCATGCAAGGTTAGTAATAGTCACTTTTTTAGTTCTATAGCATATAAATTTATATTTTAATACATTTCTAAAACGCATTTCTAAGTATAAAACAAGTACTTTGATTCTGGTTAGTTTGCTTTTTGAAATTTAGGGTAGGTTAGGTTAGGCAGCTAGATTACATGAGACGTGTATCTACACCTTAACGTGGGATCCGAAGCACACGAACTCCTGCCGGAAATCGAACCCACACGTACTTTGAGAAATTACACTTGTTATCAATTGTCCTACTGAATCAAATGCAATTATGTTCGATTAATTTTTTGGCTTCAGTTCTTGTTTGAAAACAGATACTGCAGAAATTCAAATACCCTTTGCATTTAGAGTTCCTTTGTGTAATGAAATGTATTATTTCCCATCTGGCTTAATGTCACATTTCTTCTAACAATGAAACAAAACAGTCATTTGCACTGATCTCAAAAGAAAAAAATAAAATTTGACCTTTTTCTCTAGTCTTAAAACGTTTCTCTTGTTGTTGTAAATAAGATTTCCTAGACTTTCGCTCTTTCAATTCTCAAAGAAAGAAAGAGAGATATAGAATAGAATGGAAATAATGATCCTAGAGGCTTGGCTAACAGGCAATTTTCTGGTATCCTTTTCTACCTTAAACAAGCTTAACTTTTTGAGAACACAAACACGTAAGAAGCATGGCAGAATAGAAGACCTGAAACTTCTGCGTGAAAACCAACATTTAAAACTTGACCAATCTTTATCCAAAGCCAAAATTAATTAAAGTAGAAATGTCGTAAACAAATTCGAGTCAATCTCTAAACGATTTTGTCTTTTAAAAGTTATATACAAACAGTGCGGATTTATGTATAAGGTAAATATGTTATAGCTTAGGGCCGCACTCTCTTGGGGAACCCAAAATTTAAAGGAAACAACTACATGTACGTTTCCAGAACATAAGAAACATTATATATATATATATATATATATATATATATATATATATATATATATATATATATATATATATATATATATACTATATATATATATTGTGCCTGTTTTGACATACAATATGGAGAGTATCTCCTATAAGTTCTACAGTTGTCAAGTATATAAATGCAAATTGTAATTACAGCTTATTACACCATTTGAAGTACAAAATTATAACAAACATCACATGTTAAATTTGTTACATCATTACATCATATTCATACATCGTTATCAATTGCAAATTCCTGAACTGAATAATATGCTTTAGAAAGTAATAGAGTACGAATTTTGTTTTGAGTATTAAAATTTACCTCTTTATAATGTGATGGTAACATATTATAAAGTCTCGTACAATTTAAATAAACTTTTTTTTTTGGTACTTGGAGTAATTTTGTTGTATTACGTAAATGCTGTTTAATTGCCGCGTGTTGTATGCATGGATATCTCTTGTTGATATAAACATCTGTTTGTTTGTTTCACGAAGTGTATAGATTTATATATGTATAGGCTTGGAAGGGTTAAATTTTCTTGTGATCTAAATATTTGTTTACATGATGTTCTTTTGTTTAGTCTGAATATTATTCGTAGTATTTTATTTTGTATCCGAAATGTTTCCTGACTGCATGCGGCTGACCCCCCAAAAATAATTCCAAAACTGAGGAGTGATTGAACTTTTGCATAGTATATCGATAATAAGCTATTTCGTGAAACTGTATCAAGTAACCTAAAGAACGCAAAACATAAAGTAGTGAATTTTTTATTTAATGTTTTAACATGGGTTTGCCAAGACAAATCATCATCGATGTAAACACCAAGTAATTTTGTTGCATTAGAATACTCAATTTATTTTTCCATTAATGTTTAGCGAAGGGCAGTATGGATTATTTCCTGGAAAACGAAAGTTTATTGCGACTGTTTCATCTGTATTTAGGAGAAGGTTATTTTCATTCAACCAAGTAACTATTTTGCTTATAACCTTTTCTGTCATTACCAATACTAAATTTGGGTCTTGTTCAGTAATAACTATATTTATATCAACAGCACATAACATGCATTTTGTGGAGTGTAAAGTTTTTATCAGATCATTTATGTAAATTATGAATAAAATTTGCATAGTTTATAGCAACAATGGTTCGTGTTGTGTAGACTCCTATGATGTAAGTAATGGGACCCTTTTTGCTGGCCTGCTTCCTAAAATATCACTAGTTTCTTTTTTTTCTATATATAGGGCGCCTACGTTCATCTTCATACTTAAAGGGCCCCATTACTTTCAATAGCTTAGGGCCTAACAAACCTAAATCCAACTCTATACAAATATATGTAGTTATAAGTTGTGCTTTACTCGTTCTTACCAATATATAACATTACTTGAAACTAAGTTAATATGAAGAATTGTTGCCATTTGAGGGTCACTTCATCAATGAGAATACTGTTTACTTATTTATTGTTTACTTATATATTCGATACTTTGAATGAATTTCTTATTACAGCAACTTTCCACCAATTTTCTTATTATCCTTAGATGGTTTCTTTCATTTAGTATTACTTATAAAGCTAAGAGTTTTGGTGAAAAAAGTACTGAAATTGGTAGGTACAAAAATAAAAAACACATAAAATACAAAATCTTAATTAATAATTATACTACATCGCAAACTAACTAACTAACTCTATGGCTTATGGAACCCGAAGGTTCAATGCCGGTTTCACAAAAGCTCTCCATTGACACCTATCCTTGGCCAACCGGATCCAGTTTCTACTTTGTATTCCCATTTCTGCGAGATCCATCTTAATATTGTCCTCTCAGAGGCGCAAATGTAATCCTAATGGTCGTTTTCCGATTTGTCTTCTAGTTAAAACTTTGAAATCGTTTCTACTTTCTTCCATCCTATCTACATGACCTGCCCACCTAAACCTCTTACATTTGATGACCTAACAATGTTTGGTAAACCGTATAAATTATGTAGTTCCTCGTTATGAAGTTTCCGCCTTCCTCATTCCTGTTTCCCTTGGGTCCGAATATTCGTCTCAGGATCTTGTTCTCAAATACTTTCAGTCTATGTTCTTCACTCAAAGTAAGCAGCCATGTTTCGCAGCCATACAGGACAACAGGCATCATTATCGTTTTATATATTTTAAGCTTCAAATTCCTCGACAGAATTCGTGGCGATAAGAGATTTTGAACCGAATAATAACACGAATTCCATACTTTTAGTCGGCATTTAATTTCTTCGTGAATATGTTTTTCGTTTGTTAATATTGATCCTAGACATTTCAAAGTATCCACTTTATCAAAAGTATTACCGGTATTTGATATTTTAACGCATTGATAATATGCCGTATTAAGATCCCGACGAACTGCCATGTATTCAGTTTTCTCTGCATCTACTTTTAAAGCCATGTCCGTGCAAGCGTTTAATAATACCTTTGCATTTCTTTCTATCGTTCTCCTATCATTCCCTATTAAATTTACATTATCAGTATATTCCATAATCTTCAACTTTATGCCCTGGTTGCTATTTTTGATTTTCTTTATAGCGTACTCCAGAACAAAGTTGAATAATAATGGCAACAACGCATCTAATTGTTTCAGGCCATTTTTCAAAGGGAAATCTCGTGGACAAAAATTTTCCTACCCACAGTTTACTTTGGGATTCATTTAAACATATCTTAATTAATCTAATTAGCTTTTTCAATATTCCAAATTCTAAAAGAATGTTGTAGAATGATTCCCTCCTAACCGAGCCGTAGGCCTTTCTAAATTCAATATATAATTGATGTACCGGGGTATTGTGTTCCCACTTCTTATCGAGTATTTGTCGAATGGTAAATATTTGGTCGATAATTGATCGATTTCGTCCAAATCTGCACTGATAATCTCCAATAATTTCATTTGCGTATGGTGTCAATCTTGCTAATAGAATGTTTGAGAGAATTTTATAGGATGTTGTCATAAAAGAAATGCCTCGATAATCATTACAATCACTTTTGTCGCCTTTTTTTGTGAATTGGAACAATGATTGATTCTTTTCACTTTTTTGTGCCAATTCCTCCTTGTTTCAGATAAGGAAAATAAGTTTATGAATCATGTTGCACAATTTTTCGCCTCCAGCTAAAATTAACTCAGCCGGAATTTCGTTTACACCCGGAGATTTGTGTTTCTTTAATTTCTTTATAGCGATTTCTACTTCTATTCGGTTAGGTTCTGGAATATGCGGTTCTGCGGTGTGCATTTCCCTTGCTCCCCGCACATTAGTTTTTAGCTGCATGTTAAGCAAATAGTCGAAGAAATCTTTCCTTCTCTTTAAGATGCTATTTGTATCAGTGAGAACTGTTCCGTCGTCTTTCTTTCGTTGATCCCCTTATACATGTCCCGATATTTTTTACTATTATCTTCAAGTTCGTTAATTTAGCTTTCACAAAATCGCGTTTCTTTGTTTTAAAAGTTTTGGAAGTATACCGCCTGTGACTTCAAATATATTTGTTAGAAATAAACCCTGTGAAAGGCGATTCAGGTATCCTGATAAACAATAGTGTAATGTTGTCTGTATTGGCAGAGATGATTTAGATTAAGTTGTAGTAAGATTCATCCGAGAGAACCCTATTTCACATTCGCTGGAAGATATTGCAGTTGAAGTTAACACTAGAAGGACCAAAACTTTTACCCCCTAGAAGTACCGAGCCGTCATTTTGACGGCTATTTAATTTCAAGAGATGTATATAATTTTTCTTTATATTTCTCATATTTTAGCTTGAATTTAATATGTTTAATCGACTAGCTTATGTTTTACGTAAGTTTTTCTCGTGATATAATACAGGGTGATCCACTAAACCCCGTCAATATATTAAATATAATATTAATATCGGAAGTTCGCCCACAGGACAGTGACATGAAAAGTTTAAATAAAAGAATAATATTTATATTCCTACGTATGAAATCCTTTTCATACTAGTCACGTGATCACCCTACCTGTCCTATAGACATTGCCTGGGCTACTTTTCTTTAGCCAAATGAACCAGTATAATGTACCAAAATAATTAGTTGTATATCGAACTTTTTTTTTTTTAAATGGAAGTGAATTTACATTTTCAATACATTTTTCTTTCAACTTGTATGCACTGAACTCAAGACAGCAACACTTTCCTCGCGCTTACATTTGCGTACTGTGAGTGGATTTCCTGATTGCAATCCATAAACGTTTGTAGTGAACATATCCTTTTCTTCATGTTTCAAGCACATTTTGAGAAGTTCTCCTCTATTTGGACGCAGACTACCAATCAAGGTCATCTGTTTCTTTTTCAAAAGATTCGGCTCATTTTTGACCTGTAAGAAAAGTTATCGCAAGTAACATTCAGTCCCCTCTGTTACTGAGAAAAGGATCCATCGTTTTCAGAACAATATATTCGCCTAAATGTGTGTCCCGACGTCGTTCTTGGTCGTTTTCCAGGTAGGAAAAGACTTTTAGTTCATACCGTAACTTTACAACTGCAAGCAACCAAATTTGGATCAAAATTTTCCAGGCTTGTTAGGCATACATTACATGAATTTGCATCTCATCTTAGTAGAGAATAACTGTTCATCTACACAAACACTGTCGTGGGTTTTATAGTGCCTGATACAATTTTCAATGAATAAGTTCTACACAGATGAAGTTTGCTTTTGGCCTTGAAGAGCTAGGACATTTTTCATCAAATCAGATACTTCATTATTTCAAGAAATACCTTTTTTTCAATAATCTTTCTGAAAACACTGGTCCACAGCTCACGTTCTACAGTTCCTTTACGGGTATATCTGAAGCTACACGAAATATCAATATTGTTAGAAATGAAACGAGTTCTGCAATTGACAGTAGCCAAAAAGAATCTTGAGGCTGTCTGAGCTTCAACAACGGTGCATTTCAGAATATTTTTCAACATTGTTTCGTCTATGAACAAGAGAAAAACACTACCAAATTCACCATCTTCAATATGATGTAATGCATACTATAATAAACAGGATTCTCGCGAAGGATGTCGTGTGAGGCAGTACGCCCAGCTTTGTTCTGTCTGTCCACTTTACTTCAACGTGCCCCGTGAGCTGCTCTAAAAATATTTGATCGATTACTTCTGGATACTTCTGTATCTGTTTCCTTCCTCTTATCCGAAGAAGTAGCTTGAAACACTGCATTCTCGCTACTACTGTTGTCTTCATCGAAGCAGTCTCCCTGTTGTTCTTCCAAGCGAAATTCATTTTTACTCAAATCTTGGAAAGGACATAACATTTTGTCAGGCCTCATCTTGCTTTTGTAATTATTCATATTTACCTTCAGGAAAACATTTATTTCTACAGAGAACAATGTTCCCAACGAGATACGAACATAATTGAAGAAGAATATCATTCAAAGAAGTGCCACATATATTTTTCCATACAGCCTTGAAAAGCAGAAAAAACATATCAAATAGCAAACTCGTTGGAAAAAACTAATGTAAAATATTTCAAAATATATTATTTCCAACAGAGATACTACCATATAGCGTACAACCTATAAAACAGTCCACATCAACAACAAAATATAGATTTTTAAATGAGGCAGTCAAATTGACGGTCTGGTCCTTCTAGGGGTATACAACAAAAATATGTATTTATTTAAAATAGACACACAATGTTTATACGCTATATCAAACCTCTCTTTAAAATAATAAAAGTCCTAAAGTATGATTGCGTCAGTCAAAGAAATATATGAGATATAGAAAATTGTTTTACGTGATGCCGTCAAAATGACGGCTTGGTCCTTCTAGTGTTAAACCGTGATTTTTTTAGAAATGTGCGGAACGCGGAACTTTATTTTTTTGACGATACTCACAGAAATGTATCAACAGCATAGTGAATTCTACTTATATGTCTAGTCAACTCTGTATTCCAGAAGTAAAACCTCAGGTAAATAAAAGTAAAGCCTGTATTCCAGAAGTAAAACCTGTAAATAATATTTAGAAATGTGGAACCAAGATCGGGCTCATACCAGAAGGATTATAAGCAACCCCAACGGATTCTACTACACCAGCAAATAATTTTCTTAAAATTCATTAGCATTGATGTTCTGCTAATGAATAGCAGAACACGAATTTAGAACTATTAAAACTAGCTTACAGAGAGGAAAAATAATGTCAAGGAATTTCTTTATGCTAATACTTCTAACTAAAATAATAGAGTAAAAACAACACAAATATTGTAGGTATCAATACTACTGTATTTAATTCGCCACAAGAGAAATAATACAACCAGGATTCCAACTCCATTTTATATGGACTTCCACTAGATATTTTAAGCCTCACTGACTTCTAGTAGAATCCGAACCCTTATTCTGTGCTTTCTGTGTTCCAACTCTATACTACTTGCTCGTTTAGCTTCGCTTGTGTTCCCACACTTCCCGATGCGTTTCGTTACAATAGAAACCTCAGGTAAGTGTTGAAAATGGAAGGTGGTTAACAGAATAAGACTTTCGAATCATTAGGAGTTGATTTAATGGAATAATGAATAATGAGATGATGGATAATGAATAATGATAATGAATGATAATGAATAATAATGATAATGAGTAATGAATATAATATACTGATATAAATATGATTAATAATGATAATGAACATGAATATGAATGAATGAATACTGATATGATAATGAATAACGATGACGATCTTAACTCTCAATGATGAATATATTTGATCTTAACTCTCAAGGAAAATGACCGACAGAAATTAAAATTTTATTTCAAGTTAGGGGAACAAAACTTACTTATGTATTGATCTGTGTAAAGTATTTAGGTAAGTTTTCTCTCTTAGTTTGAAGTAACAAATGTTTAACTTTTACCAACGCGACTGCCATGAAGAGCCGCCAATGTTGTTAACGTTCATCTACCATTACTATTTACTTATATTTTGAGCAAATAAGGTTTCGGATTTCAAATAAATTCTATATTTGCAAAATTCTAATTGTAAGCAATTCCTAATTGCAGTAAGAGAGCGACACTGAAGAAAGAACACTTTATTTGTGGCCATCATATATACTGTATACTGTACACCTCGAAATTCTGTGTCAAGATGAGATACGATAACTTTCTATACTTTCCTGCGCTTTGCTTAAAAATTATCAGTTCCGTTCAAGAGAATTCAAAATGTCTACGAGTGTCGACCTCGTAATAATTCTTAAATATTTCCTTATTCATATACACATCTTCACTACAAAGATGGTACAAAAGTTAACAGAAAACTTTCAAAAGTGACTCAAATACAACATGTTACGCTAGCCTCGATAATTCTATCGCTACTGCCAGTGTGGCTCTAAGCCATAAAAGGATCTGAACGAGAATTTTGGGTCTGAAAAGGATAAAACATAGAACATTCATGCGTTAAGCTGTTTGATATGGATCTTCACTCCTGTATCAGATTAAAGGGTTACTTGTGTGCCGTACTCTCCGGTCAGCTGGTCAAACACGTCTACCTAATCCTTTACACCAGTGGTTCTCAAACTTGTTGTTACCGCGACCCACATTAAATATTAAAAAGTACTTTGTGGCCCACCTACTTTTATTCAAATACACATTGTCATTCTACGTAATGGTGTTATTTCAATTTTGTAAATCATAATTCTAATTTTTTCATATAAAGGTAACACAGAGCTAACACTATTCTCAACGTAATGCCCTACCCCGTGACAGATTTTGACTCACCCATTCTCTTTCCATCCTAACCCAGCATCTCTACTGACTGTACAACAGGGCAGGGCTCTGAATAACCACTTTCTCTTCACCTCATTCACAAACGCTTTCAATTTTCACTTCCTGAATGGTACTTACTTTACAAGATATGTTTCTGCATGAAAATAAAAATTTTCACAATTAAAAGGAAAAACTTTTCACAACCTACCAAAGAAACGACCCGCGACCTACACTTTGAGAAACACTGGTGTACACCATATATACAATATAATAATTTTCTCCAAATGTTAGTAATCTCAAATAATTTCTGAAAATGTAATTGGATTTCGATACAAAATTATGGTTGAAAACTAGCTTGGTGCAGAGGTAAAATATTGTGATAAAAATTATGAAACCCTAACGGGTTAAATAGGTAGCAGTGTCACGTGCCATATGTGTAGGACTTTGGTTTTGTATGGTGTGATATATTCTCAATTAATATTGAAATCGAAAGTAATAGTAGATTTATACCACTTCCGGTTTTAGTAGAGAGATGAGATTGGACACGAAATATGTTCTTGGATATTTTAATTGATTACAGAAAACAGCTTCTCGCTGTCTGTTATACAGGGTGATCACAAAGTCCCATTACCTTCTGTCGCTTATTCACAGATTCATAGAAAGTCGCATTGTATTAATGTGGATTTAGGATTTAATGTGGATTTGGGATTTCAGCATCTATGGCCATTTAACCAGAGTTTGAGGGATTACGTCCCTTGAGGGCAACGGTATCCGTGGAAAGTGAAGGAAGAAAGGATTGGGGAAGGAAGGACGCGGCCTTGGACCTATATATTAGGTACCACCCCGACATTTGCCTGATGTGAATGAGGAAAACCCAGGAAAACCTCATTCAGAATGGCTGGCATGAAATGGCTTTCTACACTTTTTTGACTGAGTGCCCTCACCTTGAATCGAACCCAGGACAGTATTAATTTGGGATCATGGCAGAGGACTATTGAGCTAGTATGACTATTCTTTACTATTTATTCTAGAGTCACTGTGTGTACACAATCGATTTTCATAACAGAATATGATTCTCCTCCATGTTTGATGTGAAATTCTCCTCAAGATTGCTGGTGTGATGGCAGTAAATGCACGTCGAACAGCATGCTTAAGTTGTTGAACTATTTCATAGCGTGTGGCAGCAATCTTTTGTTTAATGAATCCTTATAACGCATTATTGCAAGACGACAAATCAGGACTTCGGGGTGGCCATTCTAACGGTGCAGGCAAATGGACAGAACCACGTGCAAAACATTTATCTGCCTTTCACTGCAAATCCTTCTTCATACGTTTTTGTAATGTCAAGTATGAAACACCTAATTCCTACGGACATTTTTGGCGAACGTTCGACAGATGCTGCAGCCTCTACACACGTTTCCATTCGTGTTTGGTTATCGTCCTGAGCGAGGCTTATCTTTTATGAAACCAGTTCCAAACAGCTTTTCCTCCCACTGTAAAATAGTTCGTTTTGAAGGGGAAGGTTTCTGAAACCTTACTGTGAAATCATGTAGAATATCTCCCATTGATTTTCCTGTATGTTGTCGTTCGTGAGCCAACGTGCTCATTACGATCCGCTCCTCCATGGTGTAAGTGGGCTCACCAGCTATGATTTAGATGTTAATCAACACCTGCAACAATAAGAAATAATAATTCATTAACATTTATGTAATACATAGGGGGTAACGGGACATTGTGATCACTCTGTAGTATTCATTCTATGGTACTCATCGTCAAAACCGAATGTGGTTGATTTCTGTCATTTTTAGTTTCAATAGGAGGTTAAGAGAGAAGATGGTACCTGTTCCTAGAACGCCAAATCAATTACAAGAAACCGCTTCTGGTTTTTTATAGGGATACTGGAATGGAGATGGATTACGGAAAACCGCTTCAAGCAAGTTATTACCTACGGTTTTTATCCTGTGACGATCAACCTTAAAATCGGAAGTGGTTGATTTCTGCTATTTCTTGTTTGAATAGGAGGTTTAAATAAATGATAGTATCTATTCCTAGAAAGCTAAATCGATTCCAGAAAACCACTTCGTGCTATATCTTATCGCTTTAGCCCTATATAGGTGAATAATGAAACTGGAAGTTGTAGTGAATTTTACTACATTTGGTTTTAGTAGAGTTAGGATGGAGGTACGTGTAAAATGTATTTCTTGAAACGCATATACGATTGCACAAAATCACTTCTATCTGTCTATCAGGATCATTTTTACTCTAGACGGATCACTGTTAAAACTGAAACTGTTTGATTTTATGCGATTTCTGGTTTTAGTGGAGATATTAGAGTGGAGATACAAGATGAAAAACAGCTTTTTTTCTATCTATTACCTCCTATTTTTATGCTGTGATGATCAACATTAAAATAGGAAGTGGTTCATTTCTGATACTTCTTGCTTGAATACGAGGTTTAGAGAGAGAGAATCTATTCTTAGAAAGTGAAATCGATTTTACAAAACCATTTCTTTGTATCTCTTATCGTTTTTACTCTATGTAGATGAATATTGAAATCGGAAGTTGTAATGGGTCTGTACCATTTCTGGTTTTCGTAGTTTCAACGTTGGAGATGAAATGTATTCTTGGGACACTTAATCATTAGCATCTCGCTATCTATTTCCGTTTTTCTCTATAATGATCAACGTAGAAAGTATAAGTCTGAATATCGCCTCCACTCACGAACTGGATTCATAACTTGGGGCCGCGGTGGCTCAGTGGTAGAGCGTTCACCTCTTGTGCTAGGGGTCTCGGGATCAAACCCTGCTCCCGCCAAGTGAGCTTTATGGTGGACAAACCACCGTGTGCGTGGGTTTTCTCGGGGTTCTCCCGTTTCCTCCCACTTTCTTCATTCCACCATTTCATTCATTACTCATCATCACCGTCTCCTTTAGTCTAACCGCCATAACCGTGGGACGTAAAATTCAACAATTTCATTTCATTTTTTTCATTCCTAACTTGAGCCGGTTAGCGTACGCGGCTTAAGGATGGGAAGCTCATTCTCGATTCTCATGTGATTCGGATTCCACATCTCATATAGCCTAGCTGCTGAAATGGGTGCTAAATTAAAAATTAAAAATAAAAAATCTAACTTGAGCTCCCTGGTAGCTAAACGGTTAGCGAATGCGCCTTAGACGTGGGATACCCGGGTTTCATTCCTGACGGTAGGTCATGTGATTGGCATCCCACGTTAAGCTGTAGTTCTACGTCTCACATAGCCTCGGTGCGGAGAGGAACACAAAATCAAACCAAATCGATTCTTAATTTTTGACCGTCTGCATTCTGCCTTAATTTGGTGGTGATTCATCAAGAAGTTCTTCAGGTTTTATGTCTCCCGGACAAGCGACGAACGGAAATGGACAGGGTAAATATATAAAAGAGTTTTGATATACCAAACATCTTTAAAATCAAATATTTTGGTGTGTTTAACTGGATCAAACTTTTTATTCACTCAATTTATAATACTAATTCCAATTCCGATCATAACAAATACCACATGATAATAGATTATTATCCCAAGTTCGTAAATCTTCATAATAACACTATTTTATCTAATTCTGATATGGTAATTTTCGAAATTGCTAGCTTGCGTAAATATAAAGAAAAAAATATTTTAATTATTGCTAGGGGTTGTTGTTACTATTTACCTTCTATACATTATAAGAAAAGCTTGTTTAGTATACTTAACACAAAAGTTTAAGTGAGTAAATAATAAGATAATTTCTTGGAGAGTTTTGTAAAAATATTTAGCCAGATTTGAAACTTTTGTGACAAAAGATATATTAGTAGAAATTTTTGCCATCTCTTTTCTTTATTTGTTACTATTAGTAAGTATTTTTACTCAATGTTCTAACTCATTAATTTGTTATTATATTTAAGTCAATATACAGATTGATAGTTTTACATTATACTCTTAACGAAATAAGGTAGTTTGTCCTTCTGATTTGCTAATTTTATTGATATAAATATTAAATTATTTTTACTGCATCAGATCTATTAATTAACATCTATTAAATAGGCCTAAATAGTGTTATCTCCGCCACGAATAATGTCTAGAATAAGTGATCATGGCATTGGATGTCACTTTTCGAGTATACAACCATCCTTGAAGCAAAGCAGTGTCATCTTTCAAATTTTGATTGGGGGCGGAGATCGTAAGTAGCACACAGAGACACAATCACAAACACTGAAGGTTTTGGGGCATTACTGCTGTATCGCAGGACCAAATTGAAAATCGAAAAAAGTACCAAAATGTACTGCATTCGGTTATATTTGGTTGGATTACATTACGTTACGTTTGATTACGTTATGAAGAGTTTTACTATACGGATCTATAATATAAGTACCGGTAGTAGTAGTAGTAGTAATAGGAACGGGTTACAAGCCCCCAGGAGTTAGTTGGAAAATGAAAAAAAATTAAATCTTTGAGTTTTACGTCCCACGGTTATGTTGGTTAGGCTAAAGGAGACGGTGATGATGAGTAATGAATGAAATGGTGGAATGAAGAAAGTGGGAGGAAACGGGAGAACCCCGAGGAAACCCACGCATACGGTGTTTGTCCACCACAAAGTTCACTTGGTGGGGGCTGGGATCAAACCTGGGACCCCAAGCACAAGAGGTGAACGCTCTACCACTGAGCCACCGCGGCCCCAGGGGTTAGTTGGGTTCTGTTCTCGACATGAAATGGGCAAATTAAAAACTTGCCCAAATTTTTCTTGCCCTTTTACAATCTATGGCCCCGTATAGTAAAACAGGTGTGCCTCTCCACATCCAATAGTCCCTCCGCCTCCACATACAGTGCCGCTTATAACATCAAAAACAACCAAAAAATACAACAATTTCCTTAACTTTTAGTATTCCCCTTACCTGACTTTCACTCATTCTTCCTCACAAACTTAAATAAATTCTCCAATTGACCCGGTAAATTTCATAAAATTGGTCCGGCGATACAGCAGTTAATCTGGTTTTAGTTTGTATATTACTATATTATTCATTAAAATTAATATACTTATATCCAGGCGCGCACACAGAAATTTTTGTTGGGAGGTGGGGTCCAATACTAAAAACCACTACATCTATATAGTATTGAACAGGTATTATTCTGTATATTCTATAGTCCAGATGTTGCTTCCGAGCAAATATGTCATATTCCAGAATGATTATGCTCCAATTCACACAGTTAGAACTACTGCTGCGTGATTTGGAAACAACTTTCCTGGTCTGCCCTATCTCCAGAGATGAAAATAAATTAAACATCTGTGATCCATTTTCGTTACACAAATCTGTCGGAGATTTTAGCTTACATTCTCTTTCACGTAACTGTGATGCAAGGCAGGCCCGTAGCCAACCCGAAAATGTAGGGGAGCCCGGGGGAAGTTAGGGGGGCCCGATCCAAAAATATTAGTTCATCCCATATTATAGTTCATTTGCAAGCCTAGCGTGAAACTTTTAGAGGGAGCCAGTAAAAATTTAGGGGGGCCCCCTGGATACGGGCCTGATACATGGGCGAACCTAGAAAGTTTTGTTTCGAGGGGTCCAAGCTTTCGGGAAGAAACGATACTACAAGTCACTATGTGTGTACTATTGAACGAGTATTATTCTGCACCCGAAAAGACGATAAGTAATTGTAAAATACTTCCTCCTATATTTTCAGAAAAAAAGATTTATTAGATTATTTTTATAAGAGAAAGAGTACAATGAAATGTAAGATATAATTTTCATACTATATCAATCATTTCAATAAATATATGTTGAGTTAGGAAGTTTTGAAGGGGGTTTGGATCAGGTTCCACCGTGGGTGTGCCCCTCGTATATCTGAATATCTAAAAATATGTATAGCAAGAAATCTATATAAGTAATTTCCCTCTGTTTCAAATACAACACACAAATTTTTGTAGTTATAATTTCTACTAAATTTTGACTATTTTCGATTTTTTTCCAACAAATAAATTTGATTACATAACAAGTCTCTTAGATGAAAAGAACGAAGGCGAATCTCTACTAGAACCGGAAGTGATAGTAGATTTTTACCACTTCCGGTTTCAATATTATTTTTAAAAAATGTTACCCTTTACAAACCCAAGTCTATCAAGTGGTTAACAGATGACACTGGTATTTGTGCAAATGATATCTTAGTTCTAAGTTTTGACATACAGTGTTGGGGCGTATTGCACCATTGAACTTTGCAAGGTTTCACTTCGCGCGTTTGCAATTTCCAGCACGTTTTATGTTCCACGAAAAAAAAAAATATTTCTGCAAAGTGAAAAGTGCAAAGTGGAAAGCGGAAAAGTTGCAGAAATTTCTAGCTTTTGTTCCACCATCATCATAAAACTGAAAGTTGCAAAGGAAGAGTTCGCAAAGTTGTGTCCTATTTTGCAAAGAGAAGTTTCGTTTTGCCTGAATAATTAACTAAGAGCCATTGTCGTTAGAAAATTTTTCGGAGGTTATTATATTCAACAAGTGATGAATCAAGTGAGGATGAGATTCCTAAGAAAGTGTATTATAAGAGCACAATCTACTTCCACGGCATGAATTTATTTCAGTTTAAAGAATGCTTTCGTTGCACAAATGAACAAGTAGAATTCGTATTGGAACACATTGGAGAACATTAACAAAGTTAACATTATAATTACTCAGATGCACACTTGGCAAATACACAAGGGAAAATACTCTCCAAGTCCATAGCTCTCGACAAGTGAATCAAAACCTAGACTGATATAACTTTATATTCCTATTTTTAATTAATTGATTTGTATATATTTTACTATATAACAATAAATGTCGCTGAGACTCAACTGAACTCATAATTTATTAGGTTTGTTGCAAGACACGCTACCAACTATCGAAGTGTAAAATAAATAAATTCTTGTATAAAATGCATTCAGTAAACATACCCTTTATAAGTTATTCTGTACTTGTTGAAAATAAACTAATATGTGCGTCATGAAAGCGATTGCGAAATAACCTACTTGCAGTAATATTTGCTTAAGAACAAACATGACTTAAAATAAATAACATTTATGAAACCAGTACCACAGGATTTCATAGTAACAATTACTACTAACTTGTTAAATACTGGATGTAAAAAACTCAGTCTCAACCAGGGCCGGATTTAGCATTTTGGCGCCCCTAGGCCCAATAATTTTTTCCGTCCCCTAGTCTGGTTAAAGTTACTTTCCTAAAAACCTCTATTAAAAAATTATATCAGGCCTATATGTTAATTGCTTAAACACCAATCCACGATGCAATTTTATCATTGCAAGTTTTTTGAGGAATTTACTTGGTTCTGGGCTTAACAAAATACCGTTAATGTATTAACAAAAGATTGATGAACTTTACCGACAATTATTTGTTCCAATGAACTTCAAAATCAGAATACTTTATTAGCCTGATATTTTTAATCAATTCAAAAAATATGTTAAGTTATGGCTATTTATTTTTATTTCTAAATATTTCTTGCGCCCATAGGCCCGGGCCTAACGGGCCTATTGGGAAATCCGGCCCTGGTCTCAACGAAATTATAGGAACACATCTACTTTACTGGAACACATGAATTAACTCAATTAATAGTTACTACTTCGCAAAAGAAACGTTATTTATTCGTTACACACGGATTTTAACGTAAGCATTTATATCATATTTGTCGTTTATAAAAAGTCTAATCACACTCTAAAATAAAATTTCCACTATACACTGTAATTTGTGACTCTATACCCTGTTCTTCATCTTTCAATTAAATTCATATCTCGAAACTTTTTTAATGTTAAAGAGTAAATAACTTTGAAATGACTTTGCAGCTTCGCAGTTGCAAAACATCAATTTGCAAAGTTCTTCAAGAAGAATGGTGAAAGTCTGAAATTTTTCACTTTGCAAATTTTGCAAAATGAAAAGTGAAAGTGAAAGTTGCAAAGTTCAATGGCGGAATAGGCCTCTGGACATTCATTGAACGTTCATGTCTTGTTCGGTTAGTCCATTAGATGCCCATGAGTGTTTGAGATATAAATAGTGTGTCTACTTTCTGCTGAATGTCCAATTCCACTGTTCCCGTATGGCTGTCCGCTCAAATTTCCATAAAGTTTTTTTTATTTTTCCGAGTCCTCAGAAAAGAAAAAAAAGTAAGTATTTGCTTTTCTTTTATTCCTAGAAAATAATTTACGTCAGTTTTCTCATTCAAAGATAAACATTACAAAAGAACAAATAAAGACACGAAGAGCTGTATCTGTTATGGCTTTTCGAAGATTTTTTTCTCACGATATTTTTTTTTTCAATATACATACGCCATTTTCAGAAAGTTCATGTCTTCGTTAATATAAGGAATTCGGTTATAATTGATAGAACTGGTGGTTAAGCTGGTAGTTATAACAGAAAATCATGATTTTTGCGAGTTATGTGACTTTGTTCCTTCACCGACATATACCTTGGATATTGGAAAGCAAACTAAATCTACTAATCGTTCCCAGTAAGTGTATGTCTGGAGCGTCTGGCAACCATATCCACAAAAGTGTTGAAAGGGTTGCATAACGTGCAGGTGTCAACAGAATTAAGTACAGCAGTCTACTTTGTCCTAGGAATTTTATTTTTGTCTCTTTATTGAGCGGACATAGGCACGTCAGTGAAGTTGTCCCGCCCACCTAACGAATTTTTCTTTTTCTTATCTACATCGTTAGTTTATCGTTAGTTTTGCTAAAACTATCGTTAGTTTCGCAAAAATAACGATTTTATTCTAGAAATGAAGTTTCCCGCCAACTGAGAATTAGCCCGCCCATATTGAATTCTCAAAAAATTCCAACTCATATCGTTAGTTTATCGTTAGTTTACGTTAGTTTTGCTAAAACTATCGTTAGTTTCGCAAAAATAACGATTTTATTCGAGAAATAAGATTTACCGCCAAATGTAAAGTTTCCCGCCCATAAAGAATTATCATAAATTTCTATTTCACATCCTTAGTTTATCGTTAATTTTCGTTAGTTTTACTTTTCTTAGGGACATACTGGACACATTCCAGTGTACCTGACGGAACATGATAGACATATGCCTGCTATGTAATTGTGCTGTTAGGGTTTACATTTGGCGGAAATCTTTATTTCTCGTATGAAATCGTTATTTTTGTAAAACAAACTTTAATTTTAACAAAACTAACCTAAACTAACGACATGAGTTGGAAGTTTAAGAGAATTCAATATGGGCGGGCTAATTCACAGTTGGCGGGAAACTTTATTTCTTGAATAAAATCGTTATTTGTGCGAAACTAACGATAGTTTTAGCAAAACTTACGTAAACTAACGATAAACGAACGATATGAGTTGGAATTTTATGAGAATTCAATATGGGCGGGCTAATTCGCAGTTGGTGGGAAACTTTATTTCTAGAATAAAATCGTTATTTTTGGGAAACTAACGATAGTTTTAGCAAAACTAACGTAAACTAACGATAAACTAACGATGTGATATGAAAAACTTTTGAAATTCGTTTGTGGGTGGGGAAGCGTGAAGTTGGCCTGCCCATTTATTTGTTGAGTAAAAATTTTATTTTTCGAAACTAACGATAATTTTAGCAAAACTAACGTAAACTAACGATAAACTAACGATGTAGATAAGAAAAAGAAAATTTCGTTAGGTGGGCGGGACAACTTCACAGACGTGACATAGGGATTTCTTATAGTTTTTGATCTAATTACGAATCTGAAGTCAGACATAAAGTATCAAGTGTGTTCTTTCAGAAATGTTAAAATTAAATTTTGAAGGAAACCCAATATTTTTGGAATATCCATCTATCAATAAAACTATTGTTATGTATGTATATACAAATGAAATGAAATGAAATCTTTAAGTGTAACGTCCCACGGTTATGCCGGTTAGGCTAAATGAGACGGTGATAATGAGAAATGAGTGAAATGGTGGAATGAAGAAAGTGGGAGGAAACGGGAGAACCCCGAGAAAACCCACGAGCACGGTGTTTGTCCACCACAAAGTCCACACGACGCGAGCTGGGATCGAATCAGGGACCCCAAACACCGGAGGTGAATGCTCTACCACTGAGCCACCGTGCCCCCTCTTGTTATGTACAGTCAAGAGCAAAAGAATCTACCATTTGACTCCTATAACTGCATTAAGCTGGGTCCAGTACTTTTACTACTATTTGCAGTAAGCCAGTAGAGCTGTGCAGTTGATGTACGGAAAATTTCTCTACTTTAATGATAGAACGTAGAACGTCCTTTCGGCAGGAAGTAACATCCTACAAGTCCTACCATCTTTATAAATTAGAGTATTTTATGTACGTCCAGTCGGACAGAATGTTCTCCTGATGAAAGGAGCATGAACTCTGGTGTTAGTGCAGAAAAATCATGTTGTTACGACTGGCAGGACGGCGGCACTGTACAAAAGTTCTTCCGAAAGAGCCTTGTGGACGGACGTAGGCGTGTACGTTCTATCATTAAAATTAATGTCTATTGTTAGAAGGTGTTGTCTAATGAGCACTGGTGCAAATCTCGGAGGATGAGGGGGACATGTCCTCTTCCATCTTGGAACTGGGGGGACTGCCCCACAGTAATCCTATTTGAAATGAGTTTTTTGGGGAGAAATGTGATGATTTGTGTCCGATTGCCACAAGCGAAAGTGAGATGAAATTGAAGTCTCCCAGAATAAGGCTCAAATCTGCCCGCCTCCCAATGATGATGACAACTCTGCTTCCCTCATCCTCCACAGCATTGTTTTTCAATGTCATAAATATTTTGAATATCGCTTAAAAAATATGGGAACGACCTTACTCGTCCCCACCAATGTTGAAGAAAGATTTGCTCCACTGCCAATGAGTGCCACATATCAGAAATATTATGATTCGCTGTGGTATAATGTATTATTTCCTTACATACTGGATGTGAGAAAAAACACTGATTATACCGGAGTTAGCATGTGGTTAAAATTAAGTGAAAATATCAATTCAGAACACTTAAATGAAAATAGTTTGAAAATATTTGCGCCCTATTCATGGACCTACTTTATTCCCCGTTATTCTCGTCATTCAAATATCTCTTCCCTTCTCCACAGGAGAAAATCTTGCTTATTATTCTGAGTGTAGATTGGAATAGAAGCATGTTAAAATGTTCACACCTGCGGGAGTTCGAATCCAGACCGTCTTGATGGAAATCCAGTACATTAACAACTTACCTATACCGATTCCTTACTTGATATTGGACAAAAATTGTTAGGTAGTTAAAAAAAAGTTTAGACGAGTCACTAAGGTATGTGTGAAGAGACGACCATTAAATGAGTTAATTAAGTCGTGGTGGCTCAGTGGTAGAGCGTTCACCTTTGGTACATGAGGTCCTTGGCTCGATTCCAGCTCGCGCTAAGTGAATGTTGTGGTAGAAAACATCGTGTGTGTATATGTTTTCTCGGGGTTCTCCCGTTTCCTCCCACATTGTTGATTCCACATTTTGCTTCATTTCTCATCGTTACTGTATCCTTTAACTTTCATTTTTAAATTGAGTTATTTAATTTTCTTCGTCAAATGTTATTATTTAAGTAATTTGCGCTGTAATTTATTATTATTAATGATCATTTCAACTTCATACTTTCAAAGATTGAAAGTATTTTACAGAAGTTATTTTTACGTAAAAGAAAATTTGACTTGTGCGAGAAATATATTTATGCATTGTAAGAAATGTTACTTTCAATTATTCGCTGCAAACTCAGTCATATCTGATTGTAAACAAAACTTAGAGAACCACTTTACACAAATCAAACTTGGAGTAGCGTAAGAAATACCCAAGCAGTTCGAGAAAGTAGTTTGTTAACTGTGTGTTCAAATCCTGGAGTAGGTAAAGCCTTTTGTGCTCCTAATCTAACCCGAAGGCTGAGACAATTTCTTTGAATAAACCATTGACAACTTCTTTCCTTTCAAATTCGATTAGGAAACAATATTATACGAGTTAATGTAAAATGAGGTATTAGATATGTTTACTGTTCTAATAATTTATAATCTTCTCGTGTGCTTTTCCAACAACAAGTGTTATTCTCGTGAGATTTTCTTTCGGAGTTATCAGTCCAAATACATAAGTGGTCACGATCGTTCTTACACTTTCTAGGCATTTTCAAAAATGTAGGACTGTATTTTCATAACATTAGGCAACGTTTGTAAATATTAGTTACTTCACAATGAAACATTCACAAAAATTGTCGCAAGAACACATCTTTCAATGTTGGCTGTCTGTTATAGCACATTATTTCAACAGCGAAAGGAAGTCCACCATACTAACAAACAAACAAACAAAAGAAAAGTAGGTAATATTGATGTCAATTGTTTCAGCGTCATCCGGTGTTGCCAGATGTGGGTAGATAAATTTCCTTTCGATGGCTAATTTTCCCTTCTTTTCCGTAAAAGTTTCATAATCTTTCTTCTGTGACAGCGAGCAAGGAATAATTTATTTTATATCAATGAACGTTTGTGAAAAGTATGAATAATTACGATTAACAATATTATAAGCAGCAAAACTTAAAAAAAAATCCAACCTATTTCCAGAAATTTAAATATTTCAAATACATTTCCGATTCTTCTAAACAACTGAGACCTGGTGCAAGAAAACGAATATTATTTTCGAATTCCACAGAAATATAACATTCAGAATCCTTTTTACTTTTCAGGGAAGAAATGCAGTGTTGCACAGTGTTATACAAGGCCAAACTATTTTTTTATTTCTATTATTATTATTATTATTATTATTATTATTATTATTATTATTATTATTATTATTATTATTATTATTATTATTATTATTATTATTATTATTCCAGAAGTGAGGAAATGAATGTAAAAACCAAGGGAGAATGGTTCTATACGGTAGAAAGATGTACCAATGTGTGAGTTGTAATAGATCTGCAAGTGTTGTACTTCTAAAACAACTGATTCTTCCACCAATGTTGTGCTTTTCCTATCTCTAGGTCTTTGTCAACGTCATGATGTCCAGTCTGTTCCATTATCTGTTCGCTTTTTTTTTTTTTTTTTTTTTTTTTTTTTTGTGGAAGGCGGTAGGAGCCTGGTACGTCTCAAAGCATCGTTTCTGGAATTGGTTCGATTAAAATAAAGAAATTTCACAGATTTCCTGTTACGCTGTAATCTCACATGATGGACTGGGGAGGCATTCTTCTTACAGGGCGGGTGCCTTATCTCTTTAAACTAATAGTTTGAAACCGAGGAGACGTAAAGAGCGAGCAAAGGTAGTGTAATATATTGACAAAAATTAAGTACATTAGTAATTACAAATATGATGCATGTTGTGACATAGATGTCTTAAATTAAGTAACATACAGGCACAAAATAACTTGAGTAAGATCGGTAATACCATTAAGAAAAAAGCTGGTAAAAGATAATAAACACTGGGCCACGATTGTAAGCAGCTGTTTTGCTGGAAATATAAATAAATTGATGAAATTATTACTACTACTAATCATAATAGTAATAATAATGTTATTATTTCTGATGTGTGAAATCAATGCTGCATGGTAAGTCGCAAGAGGGATCAGTCAACGAACAACAACAAGACGGTATGCAGTAAGAAGGATTCACGAAAGGAACGCCAGATAAACTAGGTTTAACCACTGCTTTGAACTTGTCAGTAATGTGCTATTCGAACGTGACTGATTTGTTCATAATTTTTAGTGCTGCTCGATAAAACCCACTCTGATGAAGGGTAATGGGATACGTCCATTAACGAAGGCCGTTACGTTCACTGCCAGAGGAAACTTTCTTTGCGAGTGTAGATGTTTACCGGAATCTCCAGTCTTGACGCCGAAGCAATTTAAGGCAACCTCACATTAGCGTTTTGGTGCCACCAGACGTTTGGGTACAGCCAGGACTCGGCACAGCCCAATTCAAACCTATGAACTTCAGAAAACCAGGATGCTACAATTTTAACCCTGTCTGCTTCAGATTAGGGTTGAGGTGCCATCTGAATTACCGAAACCAATAACTTGTGCAATCCACCCATCCGGGAATGTGATGAATCTCTCTTTTCCTGGTAAGATATTCTATCGCATCGTAAGCCTGTCTAATCCTAAGGACATTTACATGCCTGGAGCCTGCGACAACCATTTAGACGCAAGTGTTGAACAGGTTGCATAACATGAAAGGCGTTTGCAGATATAAATACTGCCAATTACCAGAACGTACGTAAACAATGCTTTTAAACCCTTACGACAGTTATTTTCAACTAGCCAATCTATGATGTCATTACAGGCATTAATGTTTTGCCCAGCGAGATAGAGAAAAAAATAACACTTAAAGGAAGATGGGACGGAAGAATGTTGCTAGTGTGCAACTAAGTAAATTTGAGTACATCAGCTGTGGGACCTGGTAGTTCAGTGCTAGATCGTTCACTTCTGTTGTTCCTGGTTCGATCCCAACTAAAACCAAGTGGGCCTTTGGTAGACAAACGCATCATTGCTCCTTTAGATTACCATGAAACTGAAGGATTCCGTTTCATTTTTCTTTTCATTTTAATGACTTCAAAGCAAACAATTATACCGTTGATATTCTTATTTGTTTTTGTTGGGGGCACTGCCAGCTCGCGCCAAGTGAACTTTGTGGTGGACAAACACCCTGTGCGTGGGTTACCTCGGAGTTCTCCCATTTTCTCCCTCTTTATTCATTCTACCATTGCTTTCATTTCTTATTATCACCACCTCCTTTAGCCTAGCCAGCATAATCGTGGGACGTAATATTGAAAGATTTCATCTTTCTCTTGTTTGTTTGTCAGCAGTAGCTTTTCCAAATCGAAAAGTAATCGAACTGCTACCTTATATATGCTTATGTAGTTCACTGAGATTGAAAGAATCAAACACTGAAGTCACACAGTATTGATTCGGAAAACAAGATCTTTGAGTTTAACGTCTCACGGTTGTGTCCTTTAGGTTAACGGAGATCCATGATTGAGGTAAGAGGCAGACGGTGAAAGAACTGGTGACATGAGATTAGGGGGGAAACGGCAGTACTCCCGAAAAAATCCACGGACACAATGTTGTCTACCACAAATTTACATGGCCGGAGATTGAACCACGGACTCCTGGCATAAGAAGTAAGCACTCTACCACTGATCCATCGTGACCCTTCCCCTAGTATTGATTTGGAAATGACTGTACTATAGAAAATAAAAGTAGATTCTTAAAAAAGTATTGACTTGAATAAGTATCAAGAATAAAGCTTATTACCAATTTTAAAAAGTGCTCAATCTTGAATAAATCTCTAGTTACAATTTTCATATTAATTTAAGAAAGTTGAATCCAATGGTACTTCTCTAAAAGATATCCGTTCATAAGATCAAAGGAAAACTTGGAATTTGTGTATATTTATTATCTTTTATCTTTATCCATTATTCTGTATAAAAATAATAAGAAAGTTTTGGTTTTTGATGTACCACCTATGCCGAAAGCATCAAAGCTTGGATGCAGGGCCGGATTTAGGGGGGGTAAAGGTGCACGTGTACCCCCTTTCGTTGTAAATATACACTACCTAAAGTGAGAAGCTAGCAGTGAGTTTTGCAAAATCAATATAAGAAAAAGGATTCATCGAGAGCAGATACTTACGAGGGCTATCCAGAAAGTAGATTACGTTTTCGTCTGTGTCCGCTAGGGGCGGGGCTAGCGCGGCCATCTTGGGGTCAGAGCGTTGCGCAGCTCAGTCGGCATCTAGCCGTGCTAGTGAGAGGTTCGTGCTGTGCTCCGTTAAGATACTGTGACGGTTTGAAATGTCTGCGTTAATTGAAAATCCCGCGAGCTGCGAGGTGCGTGCAGTAATAAGGTTTCTGACAGCAAAAAACTGTAAACCGATAGAAATCTATCGGCAGCTGTGTGAAGTGTATGGGGACAACATTATCACTGAAGGTGGAGTGCGACAGTGGGTCATAAGATTTAAAAATGGCCGAACCAATGTTCACGACGAAGATCGAAGTGGGAGACCCAGCAAAGTGACTGCCGAACTTGTCGAAAAAGTCGATGTTAAAGTCCGTGAAAATCGAAAGTTCACAATAACGGAACTTTCTTTGAGTTTTCCACAAATTTCGCGAAGTTTGTTGCACGAAATCATCAGCGAAAATCTTGGTTACCACAAGTTTTGTGCAAGATGGATTCCAAAAATCTTGACAGAGGACCACAAAAATCAGCGAATTGCTGCAGCGTTGCACTTTTTGGACGCCTACAATAAGGATGGTGACTCTTTACTCGATCGCATCGTTACTGGTGACGAAACATGGGTGAAACACGTGAACTGTGAAACGAAATTGCAATCAATGCAGTGGGGGCACACAGGTTCTCCCCAAAAACCCAAGAAATGCATGTAAACAATGTCGGCAAAGAAGATGATGGCGACTGTTTTTTGGGACAGAAAAGGTGTGATTTTGGTGGACTTCCTGGAAAGAGGCACTACAATAAACGCTCAAAGGTATTGCCAAACTCTGCAAAACCTCAGAAGAGCAATTCAAAACAAGCGCAGAGGAATGTTGAGCTCTAAGATCTTGTTGATTCACGACAACGCCCGGCCCCACACGGCAAATGTCACGCGTGAAGTTCTTGAATCTTTTCAGTGGGAGTTGTTTCCTCATCCGCCGTACAGTCCCGACCTGGCACCGAGCGACTTCCACCTATTCCCAGCAATGAAGAAGTGGCTGGCTATGCAGCGTTTTGATGACGACGAACAGCTGCAAGAAGAGGTAACGAAGTGGTTGAAGTCGCAGGCGGCCGAATTTTTCGACGAAGGAATTTCCAAGCTCGTACATCGCTACGATAAATGCCTTAATTTGAATGGTGACTATGTCGAAAAGTAGTATTTGTGTGTGGCTTTCATCTGTATATAATAAAATTTGTTTCCTATACTTTGTTGATTTTTTATTCCAAAACGTAATCTACTTTCTGGATAGCCCTCGTAGTATTTCCAGGGCAACTCCTCATTCACACCATAGATGCCTAAAGATATTTAAAAAACTAAAAGTTAATTCAAACTTACTGCCTGTGATTTGGTATACCCTCCTCAGAAAATCCTGGATTCGGCCCTGCTTGGATGCACTACAAATTGCAGTTTTATAACACTAATTTACGATCCTGAATACAATGGGATGATTTCAAAACATATTCAACCATTGGGTCATGGGAAAAATCATCTCAAATTTTGAACACAATTAAATATAGATATCCTAAATTTGAAGTCATGTTTCTCGTGACTGCATGGAGAAATGTGTTTAAAATACTTCCATAGACTTCATCGTTCTCAATTTAGTATAAATTCAAAATTACATAAATTACATATACATCTAACCGTCGACAATTTTACCATTGGTATAAATGGAATTTCGAAATTACCAACTTTAACTTCATTTTCATCGCGAAACTATAAACAGATAAGTATTAAATAGATCTACAAAACGACGGTTATCAGTCGCACACTCAGAAATTAATGTTGGGAGGGATTTAAGCTTTTGTTGTAGGGTCCAGTAATACAACTCACTATGTCTATATATTATTGAACGGTTATTGCTTCTGAACCCGTAAAGACGATAAGTAATTGTAAAATACGTCACCTATATTTTCTGGGAAAAGTGATAGAGCTAGATTCTTTTCATAAGAGAAAGAGTATAGATGAAGTGCAAGATCAAATTATCATGCTATACTAATAATTTGCATGTTAAGAAGTATAGTTTTGTTGAGAAAGTATACAAATGTATGTTAAGTTAGGAAGTTTTATTAGGTCTGTTGCTGGTGGAGCTCCCTGTCGTTGCGTCCCTGGCGTTTACTATTATTCTGTTTAGTTTTGTCTAAATGTTATCCCCGGCCAAGTAAATTTGTGGCAGACAACATCATGTCCATGAGTTTTCCCATTTTCTCCCTTATTCTCATTCCGCCATTTCTTCCACAATCATTCACTTGCCTTAATTATCATCTCCCTTAGCGTTAAACTTAAAGATTTCATTTCATTTCCTTTAATGTTAATCAAATGACAATAATTCAAATGTGAATAAATTGCTTGAATGGAGAAAGAGAATTCGGGAAGTGCTCTTAAGGAATTAAAGTGTGACATCTTTTTAAGGTATTCTACCACAATGATTGTTTGTGAGATATAATAGTTTTCGTTGAAGTTGAATCATATCTCTAACTCGATTTAACCTTCCAAAGAACTATTTTGTGGGCCAGAATTAGAAATAATTAATTAGATTAATTCTTTTTTTTTAATTTGCATTGGCCATACTATTGCATATTGAATTACCTAAGACAACATATCAGATCGGGATAGTATGAAATCAGAGCTTTCTGATTACTTTATTACTTTATTTAACATTTCAGTACGAAATGTAATCTGGAAGTTAATAGAAAAGTGCGGAAGCTCAACTAAAAGTAAAACAATTTACGAAACATAATATTAAAACGTATTTCTGGTGCTATTTTCTCATAGCTTGCTTTACAAATACATTAGTGTAATTAAGTTTAACTCTTGCTTTCGTAATCAGGGCTTGATAATCAGCCCAATTAATCAACCAATCACAATTGTGGCTACATACTGTCGCTGATTTTACGCCGCCATTGGCCAATCAATCTCCGCCTGTTCCTGCCAGCATCTATATAATAAGGGCTTCTGTTTTCGATCTCTCATACTTCACCCTGAAGACAAAAACAATGTTGTCAGTTCTCGAAACGTTGATAGACGTGGAATTCAGCTGGCTGATTGCCCGAGAACAACTATATTTCAATTTATAATAAAAATTATAATTATTTGAAAATAATAACCGATTCTTTGTTCGTAATAATTTCGTTATCTATAACGATTGAGTAAAAATACTTTCACCAATGAATTTCTGAGGGTGCGTGCTACAGAAAATAATATCATAATCTAAAGCTCCTATTTAAGATAAGAAATTTGACCCAAACAGTGGATGTTATGAATACGAATGGTTCTCATAAGTTCGTTGTGTTCGTTTCTCTCCCATGCCACACTCATAGGCTTTACTTATACATTTTCTACAAGGGTCCAGTTGAAATAATGTGTTTCCACACTTTTGGACCACCCTGTAAATGATATAAGTTATTTTGTTTAAATAACAAAAGAAGCTCGTTTTACGATGCATATCGATGTACTGCCATAAACTATAACGAAGACAATTGTATGTCAATATAATTGAATAAGATATTTTTAAAAACATAGATTTCTTAGGAAAAACCTAGTGATGGATTCACTGGAGCATTTTGTCACTATTTCCGAAGACAAAAGAGCTTCATTGTAGTACAAGAACAAATGAAAACATACATAAACCCCAGCAGAACGAAGACAAAATCCTGGGTTTTTGGTTCTAGCAGAGAAGATGCAGTGTTTTCTCTTATTCAATAGAATTGTCCTAAATATCTCAAGACTTCTTTCCCCTCCCCCCGTGTGCATCTGACAGTCTTATAATAGTTTTCGTCCCTTCCCACTATTCTTCTTACATCACCCTCTGTACACATATAACAAACACATACACCAAAACATACTTACTTGTATATATATATATATGTAGTATGTTCTTCCTTAAGTTGCTGCAGCTCAGAGGCAGGTTTGAGCGCTGTTCTTGACAGTCGGTTCGTGCAGATGTTAACATTCATCGCGCAGCAGGGAATTTTCCCCTGGCTTCTTCTTTGCCTCCTACCGGAAGCTGTGCACCATCTTGAACGAGGATGAGTTTTGCACCATATAAACCACAGAGTTTCTTAGTTTTTCCTATTCTTTCTTCTTAAAGTTGGGTGACGGCTGTAGTAAAATACATGCCACTTTCAAATGAGAGAAGGATTGCTTTGAAGGGGGAATTTAGTAAAAAAATAAAATAAAAAAAGACAACTTTCAGCTGTAGATACATTTTTTTCTTTCCCATTCTTGTTGTTAGAACACGTATGTACATTATATTTTGCCAAAAAGAAAGAAAAAAAACTTTTCATTTTTAAACGCATATGTTGCCTAGATTGTATGTGTATTATGAGTTACAGTAAATTGTTCTGCGAACATCGTTTATCTCAATGTACTCATGGTTCTTACGACGAGTGTTCAAGTCAATTATAAATTTAAGAAAAAGAAATAAAGAAAAGTAGAACAAACTTCAATGAATGATAACTATTTATTTTTTCAAGTAACCCCCCTGTATGCAGTTATGTATTTATTCCAGTATTTAACCAACATCTCGAATTCTTCGGCATAAAAACATTTGTTAGTGACTCACCCAGGCCTGTAGCCAGCCCAAAAATGTATTGGGGGATTGCGGCTGAAGTTAGGGGGGCCGATGAAACCATATTATAGTTCATCGCCATATTATAGTTCATTTGCCAGTCTACCGTAAAAAATTTAGGGGGCCAGCCAAAATTTGGGGGCCTGGCCCCCCAGACTCCCCTGGATACGGGCCTGGACTCACAAACGGGGAGTCCACCGGGTCCGAAGCCCTCCAATAAACTTCTAACTCAACATACATTTTGTATACTTTAAATAATAATGATTGATGCAACATGAACATTTTATTTTACACTTCATCTGTACTCTTTCTCTTATATAAAAAATATAGTTCTGTCATTTTTTCTGAAAATATAGGTGGAAGTATTTTACAGTTATTTATGGGGTACATAATAATACCTGTTCAATACTACTTACACGTAATGGCTTGTAAAATTAGACCCCTCAAAGCTTGGATGTTACTCAACAAAAATTTCTGGATTCGCGCCTGCTCGTCAGTATGTCTAAACCATTCTAGGACAACCTGCTTCACGTCGTCACCATTGTCGAAATTGTTTCGTAACATGTGATAATGCGATCAAAAGTTACTGGCCTTCCTTCTTATAGCTGTCCTTCAGTTACGTACAGATTCTGGGTCGGTCAAAAGCAGAAAAGTGTATTTATAAAAATACTCCGGAACAGCAAATGATCAGGAATTATAGCGTTTACTGTTCGTAAGGAAACATCACATCCCTTTGCAATTTAACGACTGACTATCGATGAGTGTCGATGATAATATGTTTACCGGGCAGAATGGTGCCAGACATGACTGCTGTGAGCTGGAATACCCCAGGACCGTGATCAACTTTACTAACAGAGGTAACCAAGAAAGTTCTGTCGCGTTTTCACTCACCACCTTCGAACATCTATATGTCACCTAAGACCTATCTGGAACATCAAAATTACTCCCCATCAGCATCGATGACTTTCTACCAACGTTCTGAAAGGCCACGAATTCCATCGCGGTAGAACTTTGTGGGCAGTGAAGCGAAGAAGGTATCAAGTGGATTTTGCACCTCTACTAGGGATTTGAACTGGCGTACTAGAAGGTGATTGCCCAAGGAATGTAACAGGTAATAATTGGACGGTGCAATATCCGGGCAGTATGTCGGAGGCAATAGTGTTTCCCATCCAAGGCATATACTGGTGTCCCGGGTCATCCTAGCCACGTGAGACTTAGCGTTGTCCTTTAACAGGGGTCGTCTGAGCGATTCAGAAATGCTGGCTCCATAGTTTTGAGTTTTCCTTGAACAATGCTCAATTGCTGACACCACACAGTCGCATTGATGCTCTCACGATCTGATAGTAGTTTCTGATGCACGATGCCACGAACAGTCCACTAAACACACAGGAGGACCTTCTTCAGGTACAGTGCTGGTTTTGGCTGTTTTGGAACCAGTTCATGGGATGATAACCAATGACGATGGTCCGTGCAGCTTTGTACAAGACCCACTTTTCGTCACATGTCAACACCCTGTCCAGAAATGGCTCATTCCTCAGACGAGACGGCAAAGAAACACAGGTGTCTGCTCGCGTTTCTTTGTGGTCCGGAGTCAAATCATGTGGGACCCATCGACAAACTTATAGTGCTTCCCAATTTGGTGGAGGTGCTGCCGAATGGTTTCTCCATTGACACCGAATTGTAGTCCCAGTTCCTCACACGTCTGGTTACTATTCGCCTCAATTGCTGACTGAAGATATTTATTTTGCACATGGGTTGTCCTTCCGGCACGTAATGCGTCTTTAAGTGTTTCGTCACCGTCCTTAACTGACACATCTTTCGCCCCGCTGCAGCGGCGTTTGACCCCAGTTTAAACTCGTACAGCATACACGTCCTTATGACGCTCTGTGGAGGTCCCATGTCCACTCTGGCCTTACGCAAGTTCACAGTGTAACTGAACTGCCACAACCAGGTAGTATGTTGTATATACCTACGCTAACAACTGACATCGCATTCCATTCGCATTCAACTCGCAGTGTGAGGGCCAATTGAACATAGACTTCCACAAAAAGCGACAAAATTCTCTTGGATACCTTTATATAAAGGGTAGAAAAGGGAAGCCATATATCTATCAAAACAGACTTATGGATAACTGGAAATCGTTGATCAATTTGATCGAATAAAGATCAAACGATTGACATTTAGAATTGACGAATTTAACGTACAGCGTGGGAGATTATCTGCCATGAACTTCGCTCTTTTCTGAGGCTAGCCTACACCTGCGTTTATTAAATCAATGAAACACTGAAAATCATTGATTAAGTCTAAATAAATAAACATCTTTTATCTTTTGTTTAGACGATCGAATGAGTATGATCAAACTATTGGTAGAGCTAACATGTTCTTAAGCCCTATTACCAAAACCAGCGTATATTTCTGTCAGCAAGGTGGATCAAATGCTACAAATTGTTGAATAAATCTGGCCAAACGAAGCTCAAACGTACGATGTGATGAAAGTGTTGAATCTAGTGTTGCCGCTGAGATGGGATTTGGTGCGTTTCGTCTCTAAAATGTGAAGAGCTGTCTCGTCTAGAAGTGACCTGTCTTGTCCAGTGACGACGCCAGAGGGGGGGCAAGGGGGGCGAGCGCCCCCCTGGTGGCTACTCCTGCCCCCCTGACTGCCATCCAGACTGCCCCCCCAGACTCCTACAATCATAAAACATTCTACATATAGTATTTTATATCAGTATCATAACCAATCTCATTGTCAAATTGTAGTCTACTTTCCATGCATTTACTATGTGGCAGATTAGTCCTCAAGCTTTCTTCTTTGAGCGTCTGGGTATGCACGTATATTTCTGTTTTCTAATTCAGCGCCTTTTCCGGTAAATTTTAGTTACAGTTCTTTCTTATGAATTTTAATTACTGTGCCTAGCGAACAATAGTGATTTGGTCGACTTGTTTTCTTCTCATTGGATCAACTTCGATTAGAAACAAAAGAAAGGTAAAACCAACTGCATAACTTGTTTGTATTTATCCAGTTTTGAAGTTTTCGGTTTCATATTTTGTTTTATTTAAAGGTTTTATACTTCTATTGCCTGAAACATTATTCTCGGCGTTCAATATTCTGAGGATGGGCTTATAACAGCTTAATTTGCGACTACCAGGGCTTAATTTTTTGAAGGAAAAAAAGTTGTTTTCCCTTCCTGCAAATAATAATAATAAATGTATGGAATTAAATCGATTATTTGTTTAGCTCCCAATAAAACGTATTGTCAGAGTGTTGATCTTTAGTTAGTAATTGGTATGCACTAGTGCTCCCTTACTTATTTTGTTTCAAAGTACTGACATGACGTCTACCATATTGACTAGAAATGTACGTGGAGCTGCTGAAAAATTCGTAGCCCAACCCAGGAGTGCACGTGGAATGGTGAAGTTTTACTTCTTCTACACTTTCCCCGAGAGTCAATATACTACCTTGTACAGTGCTCCAGTTTTGCAGAAGTTAAAAAAAAATCTGGAAACTTCCTCGCACCACTGTTCGTAACACTACCCTTATCAGATCTAAAGTTCAATCAGATCTAAGTTTGGTAAATAAATACAGGCAATAGTTAGACGGAGCTAAATCTGGGGAATAAGGATGAGTTCTAGACATTGAAATCCTAGATTATGCAATGCTAATTGTGTTCGCAGGGGTTCGATGGACAGGTGTATTCTCTTAAAGGAACACAATTCCTTTCTTTTCATTTTCCGCGGTGTTGAACTTTGAATTTTTCTTTCAGTTTTGTGGGTAATGTAGAGATTCTGAATTAAATATCTGACCGTTGCGGAGGTAGTCTATGAGTACGTACGACTCCATACTTATTCTAGAAGAATGTTGCAAACAGTTTTTCAACCTACTTCTGTGTTTTGAACTTCTTGGGGCGAGGGAGAAATGAGTGCTACTACTCCATTGGCTGTTGTTTATTTCAGGATCATAGTGATACAGCCATATTTCGTTCATGGTTGCTATTCGTGAGCGAAATGATCAGCATTACATTCAAATTGGAAGAAGACTTCTCTTAATGCCGTCACTTTTTAATTCTCCTGACAGATTTTTTTGGGAACCCATTGTGTCAAGAACTTGCGCATACCCAAGCCATTCTGAATTATACTACCGACGCGTTCCAAAGAAATGCCCACAATCTCTGACACAAGTTTTACTGAGACGGTAAAAACTGGGGAAGGGGATACCAGCCAAACCTCAGACTATAATAAGTATATCGTGAGTTTACTATACACTTTAAAAAGTGTATAAATAATAGCTTAAATTCTTTTTGACAGTCAAAAACTGGGGTGGCGTAGGAACCCCGGCCCCAGGCTGTATCTACCACTGGCTGAAATGCTGCAATTTTCAAGAATAATGTTACAATTTGCATCCATGATTTCGGGAACAGTCACTGGATGTAAAGTCATCCTGGATGTAAAGCATAATTTGTTGAGAAACCGCCACGTTTGAACTAAGCCATCACTTTTCACCACTGTATATAATGGAGGAGAGTCCCGTAGTGTTTCACTGATTTTCTCATTAATTTACTTTGGTGACTATCCTTGATGGAACAAAAATGTTATAATAGTTGTGATCTGGATGTTCGTGAAATTCGCTGTTTGGGCACACATAATCACTTCAGAGGCCTGAGAAAGCAATAAAAATTTCATTATTAATATGAAAATTTGTTGAAAACATCTTTTTCAAAACCACAGTTTCATATTTCTACCTAGTACCTACACCCCTTCTGGTTGGAGATTTTCAGCAGCCCCTCGTAAATTTATATATATATATATATATATATATATATATATATATATATATATATATATATATATATAGTACTAGACGAATTTGTTACTTGTAGCAAACGCGAAAGTAATTCAATTTAGGTTTCAAAAGTTGCATTGAAAAATATTTCATGTGCAGACGTTACTTATTTGTTGGTTACAAATTTTTACTTGAAATAAGTTTATCATATATTCGTAATATAAAAACAACAACGAAATACACAATGTAAAGTAAGTCAAACATAATAAATGTCATTTTTGGTGTGGAAAATAGCCGCCCCCCCGAAAATGTATCTGCCCCTCCTTTGCCCCCCTAGGAACTTACAACTGGCGTCGTCACTGGTCTTGTCCCGTATTTCGTCAAGAGAATTTTGTGTTAACTCGTGTAACTGGTGCATACTAGCCATCACGCAAGTCCATCTATTTAATATCGAAGTAGGGGGAGCCAGCCTCTCACATCCATTGGATGAACACCCGACCATGCCTATCGTTAGGTCTTCTTTTCGATCGGATTATCCTAGATCATTCCTGACTTTTGATTAATGCCCCAAAACAAAAGTTATCCACTTCTAGACTTCCAAACTATGCTATGAGTAAATGTCGGAAGTCTAATAGATCTGCTTTGTCTGTCCTTCCTTCCATCTGTCGACAGGTATCAGAGCAGAAATGGTAACAAATGTCGAGAAGTGATTTTTTGTAATCAATTCAGCGTCCCTAGAATAGGTTTCATCTCATCAATTAACACTGTACTCAAACCGGAAGTGATTTAAATTAGTCATTTTCAGTTTCAGCGTTTATCACCAAAGAACAGAAAATGGTAACAGATAGCAAAAACAAAAAAAAAAAGTGGTGGAATTTAGGGCGAAACCAATGGAGTCCCAGACTCAGGGGGCCCCAAACACACCTCACTTTAACACTAAAATATAGCAAACAATTTATTATATTATAGGCTTCAGACCCATGCTTTTTTCCTCTCGCTATGCTCGTGGTATCGCTAGAGTTAAGTCTTCTTCCACCAGCTCTTGACGATACTTGTTTTGTGAGGGAGTGAGCTATTTTTGGCCTCTATTACAAACCAAATTATTAGTTTGTGGTGACAATTCCTTTGAAATATCTCTGTCATTACGTAGAGCAAATCTAAGAGGTCTTCCAAATCTCCTTAACAATAAAATGTTCCTATTCAAATCTATTTAGGCTCTCTGAGATACTAAAAAGTCATAGCCTAACAACCTGTCTTGGGAAAACTTTCTTAACACGCGAAAAGCATGATGAAATGTTCTCCTATTAATTGTGAAACGTACAATTGCTATATCTTTTATCAAAAGAGAATTCTGACAGTGAGTACTTTCTTTTATTCGTGTGTCGATATTCAATATCTTAGCCTTAAGTGAAACTAAATCCTCTCTAATTATTGATATCTGCGAAGCAGAATCTAATATAGTGTCAGCATTCTATCTTCAATTAGTAATGGTGTTAAAATAATATTATTTCGTGTAGTACTGGAGGATTTTACAACATGAACCTTATTTCCTAATACAGTGTTATCTGTAAATGTACTTTTCACATTTACAGACATTACGTGTTTAAAGATTTTACGCAACAAACACGCATCTTCTGTGTGAAAATCATGATCACAAAAAGAGGAAAGGAATGTGTTTGTGCATCATTTGAAAATTATTTATAATTGTTCTATACATAGGTGTTTGAAACTGATAATTATGAAAATTTCCTCTAGGATAAAATTGATTTCTCGTCTGGCCTTTAAAATTTCTAAAATTAACAAAAAATCGACCTCTAAAATTCCCTCTTTTATTGTGATTCTGATTTTCTCTATTTTCCTGTAAAAAGTATTCCCTTTTCCTTGAAAATTTTGTCTGTTTTTGTTACTACTGTTAGTATTGTTTTGATCAGACTGTTGCTGACTAATCTGTAAATTTAATTTCTCTAACTGTTCCTCTAACGATTCCAATTGATTGGAACTAACTGGACTTTGCGATTGGTTACTTTGTTGACGCTGCACTTTCAATATCCTAGCCTCCTGTTTAACTAACTTTTTTCTTCTTCCTATCCAGATTGTTCAGCATTTTAGCTTCCACTTCACTATCTGTCTCGACATCAGAAGAATCTGCTGTTAATGAAGTGTTTAACTTTGGAAGTACAGAATTCCAAGATTGCTTTGTGACGGAAAAAGTATGTTCTCGTTCTTCCTTTCTCTGTACGCGAGCTTTATTTTTCTCAAGCTTAAACCAAACATCTAACATTTCTTCTACAGTTGCAAATTCGTAAACACCAAAATGCGCTCTAAATAATAAGGCTGTAATGCAGACGCTATGTCATTACCCTTTGTTCTGACAACTTGTGATACAAAATAAGGCTCTGGTATGCTTGTAACACGGTACGATGATTGGGCTCATGCAACAAGAGACCTATCAGGTCACGAAACTTCCAAAAGCCATTTCTGGAGTATGACTGCATATACCTGTATTACCCGTCGAAGAAACAGAGGACTGATCAACAAACAGCTAGTAGAACAAACTGAGACTAAAAAGAACTATTGGATAAAAGTGCTAAAACGTGTTGTTGCTGTGGTAACGTTCCTAGTTCAGAGAGATTTACCCTTACGCGTCCACGACGAGATTTTTGGATCTAAACACAAAAGCAACTTTATGGGAATATTGGAAGTTGTTTCGCAGTTTGACCCTTTTCTTAAATCTTACATTAAAAACCATGGAAACAAAGGGCGTAGACATGTTAATTATTAATCGTCTACAATCTGTGATGCGTTTGTTCAGTTGATGGCTCAAAAGGTGTTAGGCAAGATCGTCGAAGAAATAAAGCGAGCAAGATATTATAGTATCTGTGTGGATTCGACACCGGACAGAACGTATGCAGACCAGCTTACTGTAACCATTATGTAGGTTAAAGAGAAAGGAGACATAGTAGAACGATTTATTCTGCTTATCCCTATTTTCAGTCATAAAAGTAAGTCCTTAGTTGAGATAGTTGTTAAAACATTGGAAGAGTACGGCATTTCTGCACGAGATTGTCAAGGACAGTCATGTGTTAATGCAAGTAACATGCCGGAGCAGTATGAAGGCGTGCAAACTCATGTTAAACGTCTTAATGATTTACTGAATTTGTTCCTTCCACAGCACACTCTCTAAACCTTGTAGGAAAAGCTGCTCTTGAATAATGAGAAATCGCAGTCAATTACTTCAGTCTTCTCCAGCTCATATATAATTTCTTTATTTTGTCAACACATCAATGGCATTTGCAAGAGGAAGCAACTAACGAAACAAAGAAAACACTGGAAACTTTGGAAAACTTTGTCGGAAACTATGTGATCTGCTAACAGCAATGCAGCACATTTTGTCAGGAAAAATTTTGTTTCTATAAAGAATGTGTCAGCATCCATCACAGAAGATTCAATGGAAAACAATGAAACACGTCAGGATGTGAAAAACATTTTGCAGAAGTTGACTACTCTTGAAACCTATTTCATGTCAACATTATGGGATGTTATTTTAAGCAGAATGGATAAAACTAGTCAGTATCTCCAAGGTGAAAACATGGAGCTAGGAACTGCAGTCAATGTACTTGAGTCTTTGATCAGTTACGTTTTTTCTCTTACGGAAAAGTTTGCGGAAACAGAAACAGCTGTGAAATCAGAGAGTGGACTGCAGAAGTACAGTGACGAATAGAAAAAAATCTGAAGAAAGAAACATTTTGACGAAAGTGGCACAGAAGAAGCGGCGTTATTAGGGAGTGATAAATTTATTGTGGAAACGTTCTTTTCGATCATAGATAATCTCATTTCAGAGCTACAGTAAAAGGTGGAAACGTTCTTTTCGATCATAGATAATCTCATTTCAGAGCTACAGTAAAAGGTGGAAACGTTCTTTTCGATCATAGATAATCTCATTTTAGAGCTACAGTAAAAGACAGTTCAGTTCAAAAATCTTCACGAGACTTCAGGGTTTCTTACCAAACTTAACTCCAAACACGAAGAGGATATAACCCGAGTCATCAGTGATTTTTTCTAATTCGAATTTTTGTGAAGAGTTTCGTCACTTCTTATTGTATATACAAACTCTTATTGCTAATGAGAACGCCCAAAATAACAGTGCGAGTTTTCTTACAGCACGTAAAATACATTTGATGTTATATAAAAAATAACTTATATACAGTTTTCCAAAATATCTGCATTGCGTACAGAATTTATGTCTCTTTTTTGTCACAAATTGTACTGGCGAAAGACTTTTCTAAACTTAGATGATTAACAAGTCCAATGAGGTCTAACATGACGCAGCAGAAGCTCAATGCTCTTGCCCTGTTATCTACTAAATCATGTCTTGTCAGAAAGTTATCATTTAATGACATAATAAAATCCTTTTGCAGAGCAAAAGTGTAGGAAGAAAACTTTTCTAATAATGTAGCCGTGTACAGCTTTACCTATTTGTATATGATTTTTCTCCTTTTACTCTATTCGTGTTTTTACAGGGACTGTTGACAATTTGGCTTGCATTTGGCTTTGTTACACTGCAGTATATGAGCATTTGACTGTTAATAATGAATGCATTTAAACTATGTATTGTAAACTTTGAGCACATTAAAATATTACAGCATTGTTCTCGGTGTTTCGATAAGCCTATGAGGCAGTGGAAGGCAGGAAAGAAAATGTATGTTTGAAATAGTCGGCTCCGGGGCTCCAAAAGCCTTAATCCGTCCCTGGTGAGCTTTACTACTATTTCAGGTTTTAATACTGATTTCCATAGTGCAAAAACTAAGAGATACCGAGAAACGTGTTTTTGCAATCGATTTAGCTTCCCAAAAGTGTTCTCCATCCGTTACTCGCTATTCAAACTGGAAGAATTTCAAATTTGTGATTTATTGTTTCAACTTTTATCTCCAAGGGATAATAAGTAAGGACAAGGACGGGGTTTTAATATGAATTCAGAGGCGTATCTAGAAAGTAAAAACTGGTGGGTCAGCCAAACCCCAGACTTTTATAGGTACGAGTATATCACAAGTTTAAATAATAGCTTAAATAATAGCTATTAAATAATAGCTTAAATAATAGTATAAATAATAGCTTAAATTATTTTTATCACTCAAAAACTGGCGGACCTAGATTCGCTTTTGTATGAATTCAGCGTCTGAGGAACAGGTTCTATCTTTGATCTTATTAACCTATTGCAGCTAGTAGTTATACATGTACTACTTCAAGTTTAAGCACTGAATTCGCATAGTTTGAAAGTCTACCGTAGTGTCACACTCTAAAACGAAACTCATTTGTTATTAAAACGGGACTCCAGCTTCCCCTTTATTTAATATCAACAACTTTTTCCTAGCCAAAAGATCGATTATCTTTTGTTTAACAATTTCTAAGAACCAATACTTTAGAGAGGAACAATGCTATATTGGTACTAAGAGAAATGTTCGATTTGAACATGTCTAGAAAATTAATCAAAATAGATCAAAATTCAGTATGCAACAAGGATACATAAATAACAGTCTCTTTAGTGGTGAATCTAGTCCTGAGGCAGGGAGTTTCTTGATTGAAAAAAATAATTTAAGTTATTATTTATATATTGTTGGAAGTTTGTAGTAAACTGTTGGGAAATAAAGACTGTAATAAGTATCTACACATGACAAAGTGAAAATATGTTTAAAAGAAGACAAAAAACATAGTATACCATATGGATTGTTAAAATACGGATTATATCAAGGATCTTATAAAATAGAGGATCTGCCCATATGTATCTTCATGCTATTAAATGAATGAAGCCAAAAAACAATCGAGCATCGGCATGTCTGATTGGTTACTCTCGTTTCCGCCATCGTCTGATTGGCTACTTTCGTTTCCGCCATGATTGTTGGCTCAAAACATTCCGATCCTATTGGGCGGAGTGGACAGAATAGGGGTGATGAAACTGTGACGTATGGCTTCAAGATTTTGTTGTAAGGGTAGAGTCTCTATTTTATAAGATCCTTGGATTATATAGTTTTTCCTGGGATGTATTAAGTACTTGTTCATGATTCTAAATTTAATAAATATGTTTTTGTTTACATCAGCTTTTAATTGAAATTATAGATTGTATTAATTGAAGAAGTATACATTCGTATTTAGAATTTCGTAATGATTGGTTTTAGTGGGATGTTTATATGTGCGAAAATTTATATGTCGTTACGCCTAAGTGGTAAGCCTAACGTTATAAGTAAACATTACGGTTAAAGTGTATAATCAAGTGTCATGGTCAGAGGTCACTGTCAGATCAAGGTCACAGGTCACCTTGAGAACCCATTTGACATGATGAGGTACGGACATTGCGTTGTTTTCAGTGTATTCAAATGGGTTCTCAAGATGACCTGTGACCTTGAACTGACTGTGATCTCTGATCTTAAAACTTGATTGACGCATATTTGGTCACCTTGCGACATAGAATCATACCATACAGTTTTTTTTTTTTTGTTATCACTTCGATTTACGTTTTTTCAGGTTCTTTCAGAATTTACCATTGGAGTCCCATAAGGAAAAAAATCGAAATTTGCCCTTTGATCCTATATCTCTTCAATCTTTAGTACAAGTGACATGCTTCTATGGCGAAACAAAACTTCCTTCGTCTAAAGTCACAGCAAATTGCCCTGCTTTACCTCATACCACTTTTGCACAATGAACAAATGAAATTGTCACACGAATTAATCAATATATATAATATAGTTCATGGGATAGAGAGGTAAAGAGAAGATATGAAGGTTGTGCCTCACTATTTTTGGCAATCATTATATTTTTCTTCCGTTTTTGATTAAAGTTCCGTGATATATAAGCGTAGACGATAAAAATCATTCAAGAAAAACCATTAGAAAATAACTAAAGTACAAGCAAAGACCAAAATTGAACTCAATTAAATATACCTGGGCAAGGACGTATTAGAGGGAATTTTGCAGCAACAGGAGTTTTAAAAAATACGTGGAAATCAGCATAACCTCTAGCAAGAGAACTGAAGTAAGAGAGTGGACGTGTAGCAGAAAATGTAATTTCTTTCTTTCAACCTAGCACATATCATACAAGTACAAAGCAATGTTTCTTTAAGTTCTCGAAGCGACGCTCTGCGGGTACCAAAACTAAACATATGGTACAAAGCTAGGACATTAAATAACAAAATCCCAGAATAAGCTTAGTAGCCCAAGAAACATATGCTTTGATATCGGACTAATTAAATGAAAGCTGAATTTCTCAGTATTATAGTGCGTGCAGTAAGAGAACGTCTCTGACAGCTCGCAGTGACATTGACACTACTCGCGTGTCAATGTCGGTGCAACTGTAGTGGCAATTTAATTAATGATATAAGACAGAGTGATCGTGGCTGGTAACACTGGTATCAAAGTAGGGGCTGCAATGTCCCACCGCATGTGGTAAGAAACGTCAGAGACCATCTCTTGTGGCCGTGCTATAGTATTTCAGACTAAACCTTAAAACATACAAAAAGTCCCTATCGATCCCACTCCGGCTTCACTCTCAAAATGGTGTCTAAAGATGGCAGCACAAGAATTCGTTACTCTCTCACATTTGTTCCTATATCTGGAACAAATATAATCGGATTTTCACCTTCTAAACGTTTTTTCACTTTCATTTTCTTTTTCTTAATTTTAAAGTCTACGATCTATCTATAAATAAAGATCTCACCTCAAGGGAGGATAATATTTATTGAATTTTTCGATTAACCCTTTCGAGACAGAGTGGCCAAAGTGTCACTAACGGCAGTGACACTTACTGTGTGAGCACTAATTAAGATACCGGGATGATTTTTTCTATGCCAAATATGGTCGGACCATAGTTTATCCTGATGGTATTTTTATCTGAGTGTCGAATTTCCCTTTCAAATTTGAACCCAAAGTAAAAAAAATCGAGATTTTCGTGTATCGAATTTTCCTTTTAGTTTTCTCGGTATAAATTCCTTCGTTTTAGAGACATCTACTTATCAGGTACCTCATATAGATACCTAATTATTAGACCAATTGGACCAACTCACGATCAGTGTTGCGAACTAGGGAAATTAAAATTTTCCTATTCTTCGGTCAAAAGATTCGAAATTTTCGAAATTTATGTTTATAAATCCGTACTTATATGTACGAATGCAAGTTAAATTACACCAGTCGAACATCAGTTCTTGCTGAACAAAAGCAAGAACAAATCGTTACAATTGGGTAATTAGGGAGCGTACGAAAAATTTGAATTTAGGTTCTTAACCTTGATTTTTTAAAACTTTTCTTTTTACCATAATATTTTTTTTTTAAATTACAAGCTTCGTTTCTTAGATATCCACACGATATTTGTAGGATATATTAGTGGTGTACAAACGTTGATATTAAGATAGTTTGTGTCTGTCTGGTACCAGTGTTTCCACCAACAGAAAATTTTAATTTCCTATTACAGGGGGGGGGGGAATTTCGAAATATTCCATTTTTCTCTATAATTTTCCTCTTGTTGGCTACATTGGAACAAGCGTTACAGTATCTAAAAGCCTGGTCTTACACACCATAGAAAGTTTCACTTGGATAATTAGGGGAAGTACAGTTGAGGTTTACATAGACCTTGTCCTCTAAGTGGAAAGATAATTGAGATTTTTTTAGGTAGATTTTTTTTAATTACATACTTAGTTCATTAGATATCGTAATGATACTTCTAGGACATAATAGTGGAGTGTACCAGAGTTTAAGATAGTTTGCGTCTGTCTGGTAGTAGCGTTTCTAGCTACAGAAAAATTTAATTCCCGAACACTCGAGTTTCGAGTTTCAGAAAACTGATTTATTGCGGGTGAAAAACCAGAGAGACAGTGAAGGACAAAAAGTAATCGAAAGAATCGAAAGTGTCATTGATTTTGTATCAATAGATGCCGCATATAATCATAACTGTTACAATAGCTTCTTTATTGGAGAAAAAATCCACAAAGTTGGGAGACCTGTGAATGAAATTAGACACCAAGCCTTCAATACACTCATTGAACATATTAATAGTCAGTGGCGTATTTACAATTTTGTTTCAGGGGGGCTTTGCTAACTTTCGGGGGGGGGGCTTTGCCTGGAAATGTGAAAATTCTGCAAGACATTCCATTTACTTTACTATAGTAAGTAAGATTTCAGGGGGGCTTAAGCCTGCAAGCCCCCCTTAAATACGCCACTGTTGATAGTAATGGTGGATGTCTGGTTACTCTGACAAGCAGTTGAAGAAAAAGTTTATTAATCACTATGGAGAGGAATATGTCATAACAGAAGGTCGGACATCATATGGTAAAGAAGTAATATTCACATTTAGAGACTATGCCAATAAGTTGTTGCGTGAAGCATGGTAGCGATACACAAATGAAAATAATAAATTGGGATCGTACACTTCTTCGAATTGTGCAAAAATAAAAAATAAAAAACAGTAGAAATTATCAGAGAAGACATTCGAATTCAACCCTACAATACTCTATAGTATATACTTTTGGATGAACAAATAATAAGTCTGGTGATGAACTGGTTCCTAAATCCCTGAAACTTTTTATTTGTGAAATAACAAAGAAGAGGAACGACGATGACAGTTCAGGGGCTAAGTATAAGCGTCCGGTGATAGCTCAGCTTCTCATTTCAAGTTGTCGGTCTTTATCATTTATTTCTCCCCTGAAACTAACGATAGGTGTACACTACCTGCGTCACTACGCATCTAGACAACAAATAGATATTTAGACTAGTCTTGGAATAAGTGCCCCATGCCAAGAGATAAGACGATACGAATACTGAAAAATAAATGCAGAGGAGTCAGCAGAAAGTAAGTTTATTTATTCAGTTCGCATTTGACAATGCAGGTTTTAATACAAGGATACTTTACTGTCACAATACGTTTCATAGTATGGGAGGAATAAAAATATGCACACCTCCAGAGGTACTTGAAAGAACTGAAATTTCCAGAGTCACTGAAGTTCCTAAATCTGATGATGTTGCTGGTCAAGGCCAACAAAGTAAATGTGGTAGTCAAGAGTTTGATAATTAAGGATGTATTATCAGGGAAATATGACATACTTGATGTTAAAAAACTAAGGCCTGTGACAAACATCTTGACATTTCAGCTAAACGAATAAAACGCAAGCTCTGGCGTGACGTTGCCAAGTAGTAAACGGGTGTGGCTATTGTAAGCAGACAAACTACAGCATGATTAGGTGACAGGGGATAGACGTGGATGTGTGCGAAATAAACGTGGTAATACCGCTGGCCTCTCATTTGCTAGCAGCATTTAAAGGAAACTTGGAGCGCCGCCTTCAAATACCAAGATGTTTGTCACGCCGTTTAGAATTTCTTGTCAATATATGGTTAAGCACTTATTTCCTAACTCTCTCCAATCTCTTCATGGAGTGATGTTATGGACACCTTGATAGCAAACTCTCTGCAATTCACTGAATAAGACATGTCTCATTGAAAATTCTTACTCCATTGTTTCTGTCTCAGAACATTAACGTTTTGCAAGCGGAAAGAGTTGCTGATGAAATGATCGTGTCAACAGCTCCTGATATGTGTGCTAAACAGCGGTAAGTTGCTATTGTTGATACAGACAATGATTTGTTGGCAATTAGGATAGGACGCTCAAAACCAGAAAATCACCTGTACTTCGTAAAACCGAAATCTGTCACAAGGGAAATTTAGTGTTACGATTTGGGATGATTAGTAAGAAAATGGAGCCCCTTTCTGCTTCAATTACTGCATTACATGCATTAACAGGCTGTGACCCAGCATCAGTTCTTTTCAAGAAGGGCAAAAAGTCTGCTCTCAGACTGATTCAACAGATAACGAATTAGCTCACTCTCTAATTGTTTTTAATGATAAAAATCAAGACACTGAATTTGTAATGGATACAGGGGGAAAATTCTTGGTGAGCCAGTACGGTGGTAAGAAAGGTGAGGATCATGATTTCCTTCCATACAGACAACTATAACTCTTGGGTTACTGTCGTTATCCACCTTTGATCTTGGAACCTACCTCCAATGTCTACAGCTGCCAGACAATATTCACTACGAGCATACCTTCAAGTCCAGTTTTGTCTCGAAATAAGCTCGAACCCACAAAATGGAGTTGGTATGTGAAAAATTTTAAAAAAAATGTTTCCAGTATTAACAACTTTCCCAGCGGTGCCTGATGAGCTCTTGAGTTGTCAATGTAATTAGTTGTCAATGTAAAATATCTCTTTGTAGTGATTGTTCCAGATGTGAAGGTCGAAAAGAAATGGACTGTTCTGTACTAAATTCCGCAAAACCTGCAGTGGAATGAGCTGCATTAATGCTCAAGAAGTTATTTTTGATGAACCAGATGAAGTTGTCGACGATGTTTTATAAACTACACTTGTAGCTCCATGCAATTATGAACTATTATTATGCAAGATTTCTAATACACCCTGCGTTGCATCTATTCATAATAAGTACATCAAATTCCCTAAAAAAATAAAAAGGAAATAATGCACTTGAAATTACAATTTATTATTTACAATTTTGAGATGACATGTTTATTTATAAACAAAAAAGAGGAAAAATAAAAGATTTATACTCCATAGAAATTTCTTTTTGAAAATTTACTTTTATTTAATAATTAACATCAAATAACCCATTTTATTTTGCGTAATTAGATGTTTAAAAGATGAAAATCCATGTATATTTGTTCAAGTTATAGGAACAAATGTGGGAGAGTAACGAATTCTTGTGCCGCCTTCTTTAGACGTCATTTTGAAAGTCGGCGTGGGATCGATGGGGACTTTTAGTATGTTTTAAGGTTCAGTCTGAAATACCGATTCTGAGAAATATAGCTTTCATTTAATTAGTCTGATAGGACCCTTGTATTTTGCTTATCTTTCCTGGAATATAGATGAGGTAAAACAGAAAGGAATTGTCTCCAAATTGAGTCCCATTGCCTATGTAATTCAAGGTTTTTCTTACACAGTGATAACTAATTTCCAATGTCAATTTGTGTTTACATAGCGATCATATGATAAGGAAGAGACTATGAGGATATGCTTTATTAAAATGCATAAGTGATATTTTACTAAAATAGTATTCGTTATAATGATATCGAAAATACATACCTTCAGAATATCATGCACCATACCCAACATAATTGATCGTTAGATTCTTAAAATGAAAATTGAAAATAAGACAGTTCACACTGTGAGTGGGAAATGCAACGAAATAGATATTGGAAGAGCCTCTAGAAATAATAAAGAGCATTTTGGAGGTTGTTAAATAAATCATTGAGTATAATATTCATCAGTCGGTTTGTGAAGAGTGTGTACTTCTTGAAAAACATATATGAACACCACAGAAATACAGAAATGTGACAGGAAGCATTCGAAATTTATTGAGTATTAAGAAAAGTGACTAGTTAAAACAAAAATTAATGAGAAAATATTAGGAAAACCTGGGTCGAAAAGAGTAATACAGGTATGTTAATAAGAGAAACAAAATGCTTAAATTATATTTTAAGAAGAGATAGTATTCAAAGAAAAGTGATAAATAATATTGTTACTGCTGTACTGATATTCAAATATACAAATGTTCTCAAATTTATAACACTTCTAAGAGATTCTTTTTGTCAAAATTTTACCACCTTTTCCCCCACGTTTTTAATTGAGATATTACGAAAACTGAAAAAAAAACAAAATAAAATTTGGATATCCATAAGACATAAAATCTAGTTTGACTAACTGATCTATTTTCAAACTTCACCACAAGTAATTGTCCTGTGTACAAAAGAAATTAGCAAAATGTAATCTTTCCGAGATATTAGGAGAATTTGCATGCTTTATGATAAAACTTGTTTTCTAAAAGTACTGGAGAGGGTCGAGAAATGCCTTAACGTCTCAGCCTAAACGAAGGGTGTATCCCGAGCTGCACTTTCTCGCGGGAAAAAGTCAGCAACGTTTTAGGCGACTAAGATAGATGTGGATGGTTTCTCCCGAAATAAGAAGTTAACTTTTAACATCTACCAACGGCCTAATTGGAGGCGGATGAGTTGGTAAAGTTCAGGGCATCTTCTCGTCCTTAAGAGGGAAAACTGTCCTGAAAGGCGGATGAACCACAAGGTAGTCAACAGAATTGGGATGTGTAAAGTAAATGTGATTAGTTTCACTTTATTTTTACCCCAGGGACAAGAGAGGGCAATAAATACAATGACAGTTCTTTCTGATATAAAACATTCCTGAGGAAAATAGCCCCCGTTCAAATTCTTAGTAGATACTACTCAGAGATGAATTATCAAAGAAGACAAATAATAATAACTTTTATTTCAGCATATGAACCTGGAATGTATGAATTTTACAACGTAAAGCAAGCTTGAGTAGGAAGTGAACATAGTAGATTTAAGTGAAGTAGGAGGGTCAGAAAAGGGTGAGATAGTATTAGGAAATTACACAATATTCTATTCAGGTGGCGTTAAGGTTGAGCATGGTGTCACGGTAGCGATGAGAAACAAAATAACGAAAAGCGTAACCAAAGCGGAATGGTGCAGTGGCCGCTTGATTTTTGTAAATGCAATACTAGTAGATATTGTGACAATATGTCAAGAACTTACCATGATGATAATTACGTAGAAGTAATATATTATCAAAAAAGGACATATTGCATCGGGAGGGAAGAGGTAAGGTAAATTCTATAGTAATGGAAAACTTCAACAGCGTAGTGGGAGAACGATCTAAGAGTATTGTAGTGAAATCATTTAGGCTAGGTACAAGAAACGTATGAGACCAGATGCATATCAAGTTCTGTACGCAACATGATATAGTGCTGACGAATATGTGGTTTAAGAAAGCAAAACTCAACTGTGGAAAAGTTAAGGAGATATGAAACGGTAAAAGAAAATCAATTAAATTCTTGTCAAGGAACGTTTCAGGGATAGTGTATAAGACATGAAGACTTTACTGGGAGCGGACATTGATTCGAATCACAATCTTCGAAGTCAAACCTGGTTAAAGTCAGTCAAGAAAAATCGAAAAAGAAATCGAAAATGGAACTTAGAGAAATGGAATGGAATAAGTATTAACAGTGACGTCAAAGAAGAGACACACATAAAGAAAAATTATGTGTAAGGAGCGATATGGTAGGCAATGTAGAAAATAGTTGGGGGAAAGTAAAACAGATCCTGCTAGACACATTCCACAGTAACATTGGCTGGATGGAAAGACTATCGAGAAAACCATGGATACCTAAAGCTATCTTGGACTCCGCTGAAGATGACGACATAGCAGTGGATTTGCTCAAGGGATGTAATGGAAGTAAAATACGGATCGTTTATTAAAAAGATCAACTTCAGTGGAAAATGAATAAAGGATTTTCATGATGTTATAATGGTTGCATTACCTTAGAAAAAGCAAGGAAAAAAAACAATGACCAAAGAACCATTAACCTTATTTCCCGCCCAAGAGTAATTATTGGGCGCATATTGAACAGGCGGCTGGTAAGTAAGATAGATAAGATGATGTCGTTATTTCTTGATTACATTTTTAGGGGTACACTGGTAGCCTTGAATTTTTAAAACAAGTAAATATTATATCCTACGAGTTATGCATTCCAACACCGCACATTTGTACACGGGGTTAGTATTTCTCTCAGGCGTTTGTTTCATGGTCAAATGATAGTGGAAAACTAAGGAAAACCATTTCTTCAGTCTAAGATGAATCTTTATTGTTTGGATTGTTTTGCCTAATGAACATCATATATATCACTGACATTATAATTAATTGTGTGTGTGTGTAATGCATTTGCGTATTACATACTGCATGCAAGAAGAAAGAAAACACTGGTCATATATGAATTAGTAACTCCAACCGGAAGTAGGCTCAAATCTTGCAACCTGTGCGATATTGAAAAAATAATGGGAAAAAAATCTCCTCTTTATGATACCCCTTGCCGATTTTTATCAAGACGTCCTTCATTTGTGTCTGTAAAGTGACATGTACAGATGTTATGAATTATGACAAGGAGATTCATTCTCATATGTGAATGATGCACTGTGTAGAGAGCGCAGGTTCTTCTAGTTGTCGAATAAAAAAAAAAACTTATGGTTCAAATAGAACACGTTTAATGAACTTATGTTAAACTCTTTTTTAAAAAAATGTGCATTTCACTCAAGCAATCTTAAAAGTTCTTTGTTGAGTTGGGTAATATTGAGGTTATTTTCAGCATCCATGATTTGATCGTTAAACCTAAAATGTAAGAAGATGGGTTCTTTAAAAGCATCTGAATTATGTTCCCCCCTTCCCCAAAAAAAGCTTGAATATGAAAACAAGCGAACCATCCACATTCAATTTCCTTGGGATTGTTGTTCAGTGCAGTGATTATTGGTTGAAAAGGCGAATTTTATTGGCGGAAGAAAGTGATTTTATGGTTCTTTCGCTTCTTCCCTTAGGACTCTAACAATGGCTCCGTGCTATACGCCTGCAAAGTGACATTTTGTTGTTGTAAAGTAAAATTATTGTCTAACACAAAAGGCATAGGAGGATGGCCTGGTTGAACATCTTTTGTATTGTACGAAAATCAGCCGACTGAGGTGCTGAGACAATGCTATTGAATCGAAGTGACATAAAACGTGACAAGTCACTGCTTCATGGAGAGAACGCTTTTGAATCACTGGCACATTTTAATTTTATAGGCCTAGTAAGAATGACTTTCAATAGTATGCCTTTAGAATATCAACCTTAACGTTATTTTATATGGTAGCTGTACTCATAAGAGGTTTTGACGGGAACGACAAAATAAAATGAAATTGACGTCAGACTAGAAGCGCACCCACGAGGGTTCCACTGCGCTCGAACTCCCCCCCCCCCCGAACATCTTACCTTAACGTACGTTTGTACACTGTTCAATAAAACTATACTTGTTTAACAGGGAAATTATTGATATAGAATGAAAATTTGATCTTACACTTCATCTGTACTCTTTCTCTTATAAAAATATTATTGTTTTATAATTTTTTTTCTGAAAATATAGGTGGAAGTATTTTACAATTACTTACCGTATCTTCGGGTGCAGAATAATACCTGTTCAATGCTACATATACGTAGTGGCTCGTAGTATTGGATCCAGTGTTGAATTCAGACATTTTCACCCGGGGGGGAATGTCAGGTCCTCGGGGGGAGGGTTGTTTTTCCTTTTTTCCTTTCATTTTATATATGTGCACATGTGTTTCATTCCTCTGTTTTTCTTTCCTTCTTTTCTTTTCTTTTTCCCTCCCGAATTTTGCACCCCTTACTTCGGCGCCCGGGGCCGTCGCCCCGCTTTCCCCTCCCCCATAGCACGGCACTGAGCAAGATCTTCATCACCTTCAATAGCAATCTTTCACTTATATACTACTATCATATTGATAAATCCTATATGAATCTCTAACCCAGGAGGGAAAACTGTTCCTCCCTGATCCCTCTAAATGACGCCCTCTGATTCTCACCCTTTAACTGATTATTTTTAATTAAAGAAAGGTGTGTTTACTTTAACAATCGTAAAACACATTTACATCTGTTACTTCCGATGTGAGAAATGGGATTTAGGAGCCCTATTTCAAATAATGCAAGAACTTTACATTTTCAAGAACTGAAGTCTGCTGACATCAGAGATCATATGGAATGATCGAGAGATCTTCCCTATCTTTCCTTTCCTATCTCAATCTGTGCTAGTGCTACGTACTAATATATAATATAGGGCGAGAGTATAGTACCTATTAAAATACAAACCTTTCTTCAACAGTTAACAATTTCATGTTCTGCCAAACTCGGTCATAGCGTTAAGAAATACAGGTTTTATTGACTATTTTGGTATTCTATCTCAGATGTTACATGTTTAATATTTATATAGAATGGGACTGCGTCATATATTGAGAGATCGGATTTCGTCTGCACGTGCACGGAAAGAAATCAAATAATTGGGTGAAGTAATTTCTACATTTTGTGACTGAAATTTTTTGAGTTTCTCCGGGGGGGAATGAATTTTCTACGGGGGGGAAATTCCTCCCCGGGCTACCCCCTGAATTCAACCCTGATTGGATCCCATAACATAAATTTCTGAGTGCGCGTCTGCGTCAGACGATTATACGCTGTAAGCTAAAGGAGTATTATTATTATTATCATGAAGAAATGTTACAATAAAATTGTGGAGACATCGTAAGACTTGCCCATAGCTAAATTAATGTCAATTTTCTAGCAATTACTAGAATATATTCATGTTTTCTAGTAGTTTTTTTTTCTCATAGACATAAGTAGTTTTTCCACTAAGCCTTGATTTTGGAATATGTCGAATTCTCAGAAAAAATGACATGATAGAAAAAAAACTGATTACATACTTGAAATCAGTGCAAAAATCCAGTTCAGAAAATGTTATTCGCTTGGAAACATCAGAAGGCTTGCAGAGTGGTGATATATACTGTATATCTACATATATCTATATCTATATCTATATCTATCTATCTATCTATCTATCTATCTATCTATCTATCTATCTATCTATCTATCTATCTATCTATCTATCTATCTATCTATCTATCTACATCTATCTATCTATCTATATATATATATATATATATGTGTGTGTGTGTGTGTGCGTGTGTGTATAGGGTGTTAATGAACTATTCCGACAAACTGTAAGAGGTGATTCCTCACATCAAAATAAGAGAAAAATTTCATATGGACCTATGGCGAAAAGTACATAGTTTCAGAGCTAGGGCTGCCCAAAATCGCTAAAAAATCTAAATTTCAAGAGGTCATATTTCGAATTCCAGAAACTGTGGATGGTGGTTCTTATTGTGAACAGTCCTTTATGACAGTGTTCAATAAAAGATTTTAACTAAAAGAAATCAATCAAAAATAACAAGACTCCCTATGGAAACATATAACACACCCCGCCATATATAGACCCTGTGCACCCACATAAATTTTGGAAAGTCGGCGCCGTTGATTCCAGATGTTGATTTTCACATCTCTTTCGGCTCTTTATAATTTTATTAAGATTCTGCCTTAGTATTGGGTCTGTCTTACTCAACAGTTTAATAATCTCGATAAGGATATACGTGATTCACAGAGTCTCATCGCTGATATCACATGCTACTTCATATTTATCACTACGAAACGCTAAAAACTGGATGCCAATTAATTTTATTATGTTTACAGCACATACAACTGCATGTCTACAAGTAGCAATTTCTCCATTTCTTATATCTTGCTCAGGAATTAATAAAAGAGCTGAAACGTCTTTACCAGAACATTACGCTAGATATGCAGATGAAGAAAACGTGCATTTGAGACGATTCATTTCTTGGACTGTCATGTTCCTTCATGAATTACACTCATTCTTTGAAGAAAATGCAGTTTTTCCTAAAGCAAACACAAGTCACACACTACAGTACAAATTGAAATAAAAAAGATGCACAAACTAAACTAATTATATTAATTACAACGTATAACAAATCCCGCATTTTATTTGTTTTCGTGTTACATGTTACATGTCAGTGACAAACTTGATTTTAAACAATTTCAAAATTAAAGTAAGTACATGAAGTCTGTTACAAACTCAATACATATACTGGAAAAAATTAGAAGTAATTTGAGATACTGAAAGACCAAAAATTACTCAAGTGCCTTGAAAAATGTTTTCTGGCTCTTGTTCGCTCCTACATTCGCCCTTGTTGGCGAATTAGTCACATAGAGCACTCTCTTCTGAAGGTTTCAAAATATTCCACGGAATCTTTCATCTGATATTTTCTATGTTACATCTATACCCATGTTACAACTATGCCCACTCTTCCCTATACTTCTAGTCCTGACAGAGTAATAGAAGGTTAGAGACTTAGGTAGGCAGATCATCATCCTCTTTTGAGCAGATTCTGTGAACGGTGGGGGCGTACGAGGTATCTTGCCACCTATGCTTTTACATTTTCTTTTTCTTCTCTTTTACTGTCTTCCTTTTGTTTTCTCCTTCTGGCGGGGGCGCACCGGGCATTTGCCCGATTTCCCGATAGGCCAATATGGGCCTGAGACGTAGTTACAACGTCGAACAATATGCAAATGAAAAGTGTCTGGAAATATAAGAAAATGTAAAGTGCATCTTTCCTAGGAAGTTAGTTTGTAAATTTCCACACATCGTATAAAACAAGCCTTATGTAATAAGGTCATAGTATGAGTTGCACTTAGTTCTCCCCATTGTAACTAGATGGTGCAAACATACATATATCTCAAGAATGGCGAAAGATATAATCCTAAATAAATGTATACTTTCAAAGTACAGTATTTTAAATGCGCCTAAGAAATAATGTTTAGAAATCTCAATAAATTTCCTGTTGGGCGTTAACGAGTTAATTAAAAATGATGCATATCAACCCAGGTTTCTTAATCACCATACATGCCCAAACATAAAAACCGCTTAGAGCACAAAGCTGGCAAGTAAAGCTTCTCTCCCAATGTCGAGTGTCGTAAAACTGCGGATATATTTAGATAGAGGAGGATCACGAACGAATACTGGTGAAATATGCCGGGCCGACAGGGAAGGGTAAATCAAATGTATCCGCCCGGAAATCATGCCAATCGACTTCTGCAAGCAATCTCTCATGCACTTCCATGGGCAGATTGACTTAATGTTTTGCAGATTGATATAGCCTATGTATGAACACTACACATCTATTGGTTTGAAATTTCGCGGCCGATCAAAATATCAATGTGTCAATGTGTCTGGAAAGCAAATTATACTATGAAGTACAGTATCACTGGACGTATACGAAAAACATTAAATGGTTCAAAATATCGCCATCTGAAAACCAATATGGCCGAACAAAATCTTGAACCAAACAGCTCGTACTACAATAACGAAATTTGGTGTAAAGGTCCGTTACCACTAGTAGGTGAGGAAAATAATATAAATGGATCACAATTTCTACACCGTGTATCCAATATAGCCGCGAAATACGCATATAAAATATCCACTGTAAACAGATCAGGTGGTTTCGCATGAAACTCAATTACAATTCACTGGAACAGATTTTGCAGGTGGAATGTCAGTAAGTTAAAAATGTTGCCCGTGTCTGTGTTATGTTTGAAGTGTTACACGCAAACATACTGTTCATACGGAAAGGTCCAGAACGCACTAGCCATAAACCTCCTAGAATACGCGTCTTAAAGTTTGCAAACCATATCATATATAACAAAAATCGCCCTTGCCAACACTGGCACCGTGGCTACAGGTAACATCGTATATGAACAGTATATGTTTGCGTGTAACGCTTCAAACAGATAACACAGGCACTGGCAACATTTTTAACTTACTGGCATTTTACCTGGAAAATCTGTTCCAGTGAATAGTAGATGATTTTCATGCGAAATCACCTGAACTACTTACAGTGGATATTTTATATGCGTATTTCGCGGCTATATTGGATACACGGTGTAGAAATTGTGATCCATTTGTATTATTTTCCTCGCCGACTAGTGGTAACGGACCTTTACACCAAATTTCGTTTTTGTAGTAAGAACTGTTTGGTTCAGAATTTTGTTCAGCCATATTGGTTTTCAGATGGCGATATTTTGAACCGTTTAATGCTTTTCGTACACGTCTAGGAATGTTGTACTTGCATAGTACAATTCGTTTTCCAGGCACGAGTCGTTGACACATTGATATTTTGATCGGCCATAATGAGTGCAATACGTCAACGTCCGCGAAATTTCAAACCAATAGATGTGTAGTGTTCATACATAGGCTATATCAATCTGCAAAACATTAAGTCAATCTGCCCATGGGAAGTGCATGAGAGATTGCTTGCAAAAGTCGATTGGTATGGCCTTCGTGCGGCCATATTGAATTTATTCTTTGCTGTGGACCCGGTATATTTCACCAGTATTCCTTCGTAGCCCTAAATATATGCGCAGTTTCCTGTAGAGACATGCACGGGCCTGGCTTGGGCGGGCCGAATCTGTTATTTCTTTGTGCCGGGCCGGGTTTGGGCGGGCCGACACTGATTTCTCTTCAGGTTGGGCCGGGCTGTGGACGATTATTTGCAATTCTTTAATAATTATTGACTTTCGTTAAACGATAATTGGAATAAAGCTAAACGTTGAAGTGTGCCCGTGAAAAATGTTACAAAGAATGCAATAACTACTGACAGTTTGTGTTGCTTAGAGGCTCCACTTTCACTATAGAGGATTGCAGGCATTGCGTGGTAAATTGAGCTCTGACCTTGACCTTCACTGAACCCAAAATATGACAAGAAGGGGTGGGAGAGTTTTACCTGTCGCTAAACAACATTGCCATATTCACTTTATGCTAAAAATCAATTAAGTTAGATTTTTGTTACAGGAAATGGGGTTTTTGTTCTCTCGATGACAGGCAAAGTTCTAGGAGGCAAGCGTCAGGTTGTGAGCCCGAGTTTAGAAAATGTTTCTGAAGGTTAGGTCAAGTTTAATACTAAAGTTTGAGAAAGATTGGGGCTCGAGCCAAAAACTTTTAAAATTTATCGGTCCCGGGCCAGACTTGGGCCAAGAATTTTAAAAAGTTTATCGGGACGGGACGGGCCGAAAATCACCAAAAGTTTTCGGCCCCGGGCTGGCCGGGCCTAGGTACATTCGGGCTAGATTGGGCTCGAGACGAAAAATTCGGCCCGTGCAGGTCTCTAGTTTCCGGATCCCCGATTCTTGGGAGAGAACCTTTACTTGTGAGAGATTTTAACAATGCCAATTTTGGGAACATAGAGTAATTATATAGTATAAGAGGTTTCAGCTGCTCTTGCTGCTGAAATTGTGGAGACCGTGGCGCCACCACTCAAGGAAGTTGGGCACCACTAACTACTAAAAGTAAGAACGAATCAAATCATTCAGAGCGCGTGTCTCTCATAGAATTAGCCAATGATACACTTAGCTACTGCCAGTAGCAGACGATGCAGTTAGTTACAACTCTAGCCGGTAATGTCGCAGACACTTTCGTTGCATTGTGTGAAAAAATAATAATTTCCATTAGTTATATAGGTTAGGAAGTTGTTAATCAGGGTATTAGTGTTTGGGAACATACAAAATGCAAAAATACTGAGAAAACTTTTGATCTACCTAGGCTAAGGGTGACGCTGATGATGGGATAGATGATAAAGATGAATGATGAAGGTGAGTGGAAAAAGGAGAACCCCAAGAACACGTACGGTGTTTCCGTACTACAAAACCCACTTGGCGGAAGTTGGGATCGAAGCACGAACCCGCACGCCAGAGGTTAGTGATCTACCATTAAGCTACTGTGGATATTGTTAGATATCATAGACAGCCCTGTAACCTGACTGTGATTAAAGACTAAACGCAAAAGTGGCTTCCTAATACTAATTAACTAGCTAATTCTAATTAAGGGTTTGGTACCGATCATGATCTTTACTTTAGCGTGTGTTTCAGCAGGCTATATAAGTTGAGTTGAGTTGATTTTGAGTTTAACGTCTCTTTCAGCAGCGAGGCTATATGAGACGGGACCTACTAATTAACGTGGAATCCGAAACACATAAGCTCCAACCGGTAATCGAACCCGAATTGTCCACGCCAAAGGTGCTTACGCTAACCGCTTAGCCACGAAGGAACTCCAGCAGCAGGCTATATGAGACGTGGACTTACAGCTTAACGTGGAACCCGAACCACATAAACTCCACAGGGAATCGAACCGGGGTCTCCCACGCCAAAGGACAGTACGCTAACCGTTTAGCCACAGAGGAGCTCTGCAATTCTTTCAAATTCTTCAGTTTAACATCCCGCGATTACAACATGTAGGCTATATGCAATTATGCTGATATTAAACCAAGTTAATGATGATGGAATAATTGGTGGAATGAGAATGTGGAAGGAAATGCTATTATCCCAAGAGAACCCATGGACACAATGTTGCCTACTATAAACACTTGGCCGGAGGTCGAACCAGGGACCCCATGCACCAGAGGTAAGCCTTCTACCACTGACAACCGTGCCTCCAGGTTTCGATCAAGTAACTCACTCACCAAAGACGATCGTTCTACCACACTGAAACATCACGGCCCTTAAGAGGATCAGTAGTACTAATCAGCAAAAAATTAATACTAATACTATAAACAGAAGGAGATGCAACAATTGAAAAAGGAAAAGTCTCGTCTTTTTAAAGTATAGTATTTAAAAAAATGAAATGAAATTTTTCAATTTTTAGTCCGACGGATATGCCTGTTAGGCTAAAGGAGACGGTGAGGGTGAGAAATGAATGAAATGGTGGAATGAAGAAAATAGGAGGAAACGGGAAAACCCCGAGAAAACTCACGAGCACGAGTATAGTATTTCATTCTATTTAATTAAATGGTAAGATTTGGAAGCAAATGGGATAATAAAACTCAAAGAAGCAACAAAGATAAAAGGAACACAAAAATAAAATGATAAATATTATTGGAAACACGCTACGTCTATTGCACTAACGGTCAGGAACAGGAACTGCATTCGCTTTCAATTCTATCTCTAATGCAACGTGTTTGCACACATATACAAACCTACGCATACATACATACGCACACAAACGTCCAATATTTAATCAACTAACTGTTTATTTATTCACTATCTGTGTTTGCTGTGTACACATAAGTAGATTACCTACAATATTCATTGTTATCCTCCAACAACACCCAGCAGTTACAAATACTGTACAAATGTCTCTTGCATTTACCTCTCTTTTAAAACATACCATGTTTGTTATGTTCAGCTAAGTTTATATTTAGGAATCTCACTTTAACTGTTCGTTTCAGAATAATTACTCTGGTTTATTAGTAGTAATGGCGTCGCTAAGTGAAGAAAGTGTTTATTTCTCATTCTGTCCGTCCGATTGTCCGTTATACACATACAATAATTAAAAAGGAAGTAAGTATGATACTAGAATCAGGTAAGTGTTGTCAAAAAGTTGGCAGAAAAAGTCGCAAAGTGGGAGATGAAATGACTCGAATTTTGGGTGAAAAGTCGCTAAAAAAAATTAATTCATAAATGTGTGATCAGTTTGCAGTCATACTGTTGTGCATACAAACATATAAGTAAAAATGTAATTGATTGAATCATATGTTACTATAAATAATATGTCATTAGGTTACAGTACCTTGACAATAATGTTCTTTTTGGTACAACCTGTATGTATTGTGAAAGAATGAATGGAATAAAAAATGAGAATAGAAAAAATCACAAGTTCAAAGGACGCTTCTACACAGGCCGGTAGCCAGCCCAAAAATATAGGGGGGCCCGACCGAAGTTAGGGCGGGCCCGATCCAACCATATTATAGTTCATTTGCAAGCCTACAGTGAAAATTTAGGGGGCCCGCCCCCCTAGACCCCCCTGTTTCTACAAATAAATCGGCTTGCTATTGCTAACGCAGTATTAATTTCTGACTCTCAATGGAAGCTTTGCAAACTAAAAGGCATATAAATTTTGAATCGTTTATCGTTAGAGGGCAAGGGATAACTGAAAACCAAGCAGGATCCTGGACAAGCTATCACATGCTATATACTTGCCGATGGTTGCGTTGATTCAAGTAAATAAAAAGAAAATAAACATATATTAAAGCGTAAAGAAAATAAGCATCTGCTTCCAGCTAACAGAGCTTCATTATAAAATGAGAAGTTGTTCCTAGCATAAATCTCGCTTAAATAAGTCCCGAAATCGTAATTTAAAGTCACGAAAAAAGTTGTCAATTGGAAAAAATATTCTTTTGCCACTATCCAGGAAGTAGTGATGGGCAAAATGATTCACTTCTTAGGTCGTCCCTCAATGGTTCACTCACTAAAATGAATCGGTTCATTTGAACGACTCAGTGACTCACTAATATTTTTTAGAAAGGAGAGGGGGAAGTTAAAAACTAAGATTGTATTATCAGATCAAATACAATATATTATATAAAACCAAATTAAAAGATATAACTCCAATTTTAGATTACAAGCATACAGCTATTAACAAATTTAACTTCAATGCCATTTACCGGACCCACAAGATAGGTGAATGAAGTTACTGTCTTTTACACTAACGTGTCAATGTCCAGCCCTCATTTCAAACATGCCCCCATGTAACTGTACCAAAAATTTGCTTAAAATATTTTCCGTATAAACGCAAATTCTGCTTTTGTGCATTATGTGACGTTCATCTGAATTTGTACACTTTGTGTGGTGTATGCTTCCCGTTGATTGTGCTACCACCTGGTGGTACCGAAAGTAAGGGAGTAGAGAAAGAGGAAGAAGAAAACAGAGAGAACTGCTGACTTGTAAACCGAAGTTAGTGTAAGTGTGTGTGTGTGAAGCGTGAATCAGCAAGTTTTGCTGATCATAGTATTATCTCGACGCCAAAATTCTTTTTAATGATTTAAATTACGTTATGTTTTAGAAAAACTAGAACTGTCTTCGAAATTCCAAAAATGATCTGTGAGAATAATAATGCAGATACTAGCGTTTTTCGCAGGTGTTGTGTAAGTCATTATTAAAGTAAATCAGCCCCAATAGTACTTTATAACAAGGGGAGCGTGGTCAAGATTATGTGGGAAAAAAGGACTTAGCAGGCAGCACTGGAAGGCAATGGTCATATAATCAGTGACTAACATAAAATTTGGTAGAAATAAGTCAATTCTTTATCAGAAACAAGAACATAATGTTGTCACTGCGTTCACTTGGAATGACTGTCTGTTAAATTCTCAATATCGGAAGAAAGGACGATTTTTGTGAGTGGATTCGACGGATATATAGTGTCTCAACTAAAATGTGATCACACCAATCTATAAGCCATGGCGGACAGAAAATATTGAAGTGAGTGGTAAAAAGTATACTTACAAATTCGTTACACAAATGGGGCGACAAGTGTAAGAAAAGTTTGTTTATCTCAGGTACGTTTGTTTATTTCCAATAAATGGCACAATAAGATGTAATTTTGTCAGTTTTTCTTTCACAGATTGCATGACGTAACGAGAACGTGGTTGTTGGATAATTTGTGTTCGATTCATGAAAGTAGGTGATGCTCTCGTCTATTTTCGTAATACGCCTTAGGTCTTCACCCAGGTGATCCGTCCGAATCTGGACCGTAACGGTGAGGTGTGTCGCGTCTTCCTCAAACAATCGTCGCGTGAACAAACTTTCCGAACCCACAAATAAAATGGTGTAAAGCTGTATTATTTGAGGGCGAGGAATAGGGAGTTCTCTGCGGAGGCCGGTTGAGGACGGTGTGCACCATGCAGCACTATGCTGCTCGAACCCAGAACCGCAATAGAATGGCGTTTTCCTCCAGGGACGGATCAATTAATAATAATTCACGTTTTTATTAATTGATTCGTAACGGATGTGACATCTGGGAGAAGATCTAGGTGTTATAATATTTGACAGGTTTTATTTCTCATGATATGCTATATGCGCTAACTTGAAGATATTATTGGTGTTTGTTGTGTTTGTATACTTGTAATTGGTAATCATGGCAGAAAGTGAAAATTTGAGTTTGCAAACTGTGCTTGAAGCTATTAATAAAATTAACGCTGCTGTTAACGATACTAAAGAACAAATACAATCACTTAATGGCAGTGTAAATGACACTAAGCAATCACTTAATGGTGCTGTGAATGAAACCCAAGCTCAGATAGAAAAATTTTTTAACGATCTTACAGGTAAATTAGAAACGTTAGAACATAGGATGGATGGGCGAATTCAGACACTGTCGACTGAGTTAGTACAAATGAGAAGTGAAATAGACAGGGTTAGTCGTACTTGTGCGGATAACTTTGAAAAACTGTCAGCACAGTTTCAGGAGAAATTAAATGTGCAAGAAACAAAGGTTGATGAAGTTAAGCTTGCCGTGAAAAATAACGAAGACAAAATACGTTTTGTCAATGCTAAAGCTAATCAGTTAGGAGATCAAGTTAGGGACACTGAGGAACGTATTATAATGATTGGAAATAAAGTTAAGGATTTAAGTTCCGATGTCAACTTAGTAAATGATAAAGCTGAGCGAGCGCAAGAAAAAGTGGGAGAACACGAAAGTAGAATCATGAAATTAGATCAAAGTGTTCGTGAGATTTATGATGTAAGTATTGCAACACGAGAAATAGCTCATCATACTCAAACGATAATAGATGATGTTAAGGGTGAAGTAGAAAGTAAATTCGAGATAGTAAATCAAGAGGTCAGAAACTTGCGCGTGAGTATGATTGAAAGTCAAATTAGGTCATCAACGCACGTGGGAAATGTAAAGCCCGAGGTAGAAATTAAAGAAGAAAAAGTTGATACCAGTGTACGTAAAAACACCAACCCTTTTCTTGACTACGATGTTAGTTCTGTGTTGAGTGAAAATGATTCTTCGGATTCTCACAGTGATAATAGTTTTGTTGGGGTAAAAACTATCAAACGGAGGAAAAAGCGGGAAAGAAAAGTAGCTTTAAAATTACGAGATTTAGAATCTTTCGAGAAATTCTCTGGTCACGAAAATGAATTGACTGCCACTGCATTCTTACGTAAGTTTGAAGATCAAGCTTCGCTTATGTCAATTTCTCGTAGTCAATATTTAGATATTATCAAATTTTTGTTGACTGGTTCTGCGCAAAATTGGTACATTAACAATTGTGGTTTTTTTCACTTCTTACGATCGTTTTGCCGAATTGTTCAAATTAGAGTTTGAGAATGAACAGGTTCGTGCTAACAAGTTAATGGTATTGCAATACAAACCATATGATGCAAAAGTCTACGGAAGTGTGTACAATTTTGTGTCATATAGATGTAATAAGATTCAAGAAATTAATCCCGACATAAAAGAATCGTTAGCTATTAGTATGATTCTCAATTTGATTCCACCTTACTACCGACGTCAGTTAACAACTTTGTCCACTATGAATTTGTCTTCTGTATTGTCCGTCATACAAAGATTAGAAGCAATTCCCAGGTCTGATAACCGTAATAACAGCAATAATCATAGGTTTCTGAAAGTCAACCAGGTATCTGTTGATAAGAACGGTAAGCGTAAAAGTAATCAGAATAACGTTAGTGACTGTGATGAGTCAGATCAGGTACATTCGAACGAAAATTCAAACAACAGAAATAATCGGAAAAGAAAAAATTCCTTTCGTAGAAACAAAAAGAAAAAATGGAATAACAATAGTAGTTCTGATATGCATGAAGAAAGTGTGTGTTTTTGCAATCATGGTTCAAATGTAAGTAATAGCAATGCTAATGTAAATCAAAATGAAGCCACTAGTGATGTAACTAATAGGCCAGCAAATGGTAATTCCCAAACAAGAAATTCACCTCAGACTGGTTACAGTAATGGAAATTTTGTAAATCCTTCGAACTTTGGTAATCCTACTGGCTTTAGGCCACCAAGACCGAATTTTACGAATGTCACTGCAGGTAATTTTGGGTTTCAAAATAGATTTCCTCCCCCAAACTAGAAGCACCCTGCCTGAAGAGTGCTCATAGCAGGGAATTAATTCAAACGTGTAGTAGTGAGTTAAATAATGCACTCCTTCCAAATAGTCAGACTGTTTTTGTAAAGCTTGATAAAAATTTAATAAACTTAGTACAGTGGGATGATGTTTTCTCATCTGACGAAGAGGAAATTAAAGATTTTTGTAAAACTAATGTAAATTCATGTGCCACTGCTGAAATTCTTGTCAAAATCATGAATGAGAATCTGTATGCTCTGTGCGATTCAGGTGCTTCGGTTTGTTTGTTAAGCTACAATGCGTGGAAGAAAATATCTAACATTGTGTCAAACGCTGTATTACAACCCGCTCCTCAAATTGTTCTAGTAGATTATAGTGGAAAAAGAACAAAATCAGTTAAGGGCGAAGTTACCCTCTGTGTAGAAATTGGACCTGTAACTTGTGATGTTAGATTTATTGTTGTCAGTGACCTTAATTGTAATTGTCTGCTAGGCAGAGATTTCTTATCGCTAGCTAATGCGAAATTAGACTTTGGCGAGAAATCCGTTACTGTAGGTTACGACCCTAACACTTGTAAGGTACCAATGAAAGAGTATGAGCACGGATTTGGTAGTGACCCCCTTCTGAGTAATGAAAGTAAAGGTAAAATAAAAATACTTACTAGAGAGAGTGTTAATAAGGTTGGTTTTCATTTAAATAATGCGAATTGTGTTGACACTAATTCTGCTATTGAAAGCGAAAACGAAGATGTAGTCGAACCTGTGCTAGAGTGTCCGATAATTCAGAGTTTAGAAATTCATAAGAAACAGCTGACGCAGGAATGGATGGATAGTTTATTTGAAAACAGTAAAGCATTTGAACATGTAGAAAGGTGTAATATCAATAATGATTTAAACATAGAGCAAATAAAACAAGCACGTTTGAACGAAGCTGCTGAAGTAAATTTTTTGTATCATTTCTATGGGGAACAAATTCATAAATTGGATGAGGAAATTCAAAAATCTCATAATAATGTAAAAATAAATCAGGATGTTTGTAATACAAGTAAAATTACTCGTAATACCCAAAGTCACTTTCCTTCTGTTACTGAAATTAGAACAAAAGTTCTTGAAATTGAAAATTTATCTAATGTTCAAAAACAACGACTTTATGATTTGTTATTGAAACATAGATTGGTTTTTAGCGATTTGCCAGGTAAATGTAATAAATTTGAATACACCATCGAAGTTGAAACTGATCAACCGATTGTAAAACGTCAGTACCCATTACCTTTTAAGTACAAAGAAAATATTGAGCAGCAAATAGCTGAATGGTTAGAATGTGGCGTAGTGGAAGAATGTATTTCTGTGCATTGTCATCCTTTGTTGTGCGTAGCTAAGAAAAACACTAGTAAACTTCGTACTGTCGTAGATTTAACTCAATTGAACAAATTTGTGAAATTAAAGCAGTTAAAAGTCAATAAGATCGATGACCTTCTCATCAAATTTCAAGGAATTCAATTCGTGTCTTGTTTAGATTTTGTGGGAAGTTATTTACAAGTATGTTTAAGTAAAGAAAGTAAACAATACACAGCCTTTTGTTGGAACGGTAAAATGTATCAGTATACTCGAGTTCCGTTTGGTTACATAAACGGAGGAGCTGCTTTTATGTTGTGTTTGCAAACTGTCCTTGGGGCAGGTATATATGAAAAAGTAGTCTCGTACATCGATGATGTCTCTGTAATTTCTATGACTTTTGAAGAACAGTTACAATTTTTGGATCAAATATTTCAGAAAGTTTACGAGGCTGGCATGACATTAAATCTACAAAAGTGTACTTTTTGTAACACGAAATTTAGTTTTTTAGGGTTTGACATCAGTCCGCAAGGCATAACAAAAAATCCTTCTTATGTACAGTGTATCAAAGACCTACCAAGGCCTAGAAATTTGAAAGAATTGCAAAGAGTTTTAGGTTTGTTCCAGTGGTGTGCCAAATTTGTTGAAAATTTCGCTTAAAAATCTGAACCTTTATTTGGTTTGTTAAAGAAAAATAAAAAATGGATCTGGGATCAATCTTGTGAAGATAGTTTTAACCAGTTGAAAAGTGATTTAGTTCAAGAGGTAATGCTTGCACATCCTTTGTTAGATCATGATTTTTGTTTAATTACAGACTGTAGTTCAGTTGCTTTAGGAAACATTCTTTTTCAAGAAGTAGATGGTAAGAAACATATTTTAGGGTTTTATAGTAGAACGTTAAAACCTGCTGAGAAGAATTACACTGTGACTGAACGTGAGTGTCTTTCAATTGTAGTCGCGCTTAAACGTTGGTCTCAATTGTTGTATGGAAGGCATGTAAAAATCTACACGGATCATAACTCATTGGTATATTTGCACAAAATGAGACAGTGGAATTCTAGACTTGCTCGTTGGAGTTTACAAATTCAGGGATTTGATGTACAAATTGTATATATTAAAGGTCAAGATAATCAAGCTAGCGATGCATTGTCACGTATCATTCTGTTTCCTGAGGTTGAAAAGTATGAAGTTAATAAGTACGAAGTGTTGCCATCTTGTTTTAAAAATTTGACTGTTCAAGATTTAATTAGCAAGCAAAGAGAACATCCGGAGTATGAAAATATCATGAAGTACTTAGAGAATCCCAACGATCCTTATGTTAAGGTTAAGAATCGAAATATTGGTGAATTTTACAAAATTGAAAATGGAATTTTGTTGAATCGTAGTTACCATTTTCCTAATCAATGGAAAATTTGTATTCCTCCTTCACTTGTGAATGATGTAATTCAAAATTATCATGAACAAGGTCATTTTGGTTTTGAAAAGGTTTTAGGCTTTGTGAGTGATTGTTGTTATTGGAAGTCCATGCGTAGAGATATCAGTAATTATTTGCGTGACTGTGTTGTTTGTAAACGTACGAAAGTTGAAACTTCGCCACCAGCTAGACCTTTACAAACTGTGGCTGTAAAGAATGTAAGAGACATGGTCTCGATCGATTTGTTAGGACCTTATCCACCTTCTCATACTGGAAATAAATTTGCATTGTCAATTTTAGATGTATTTAGTAGATATTACACAATGTTCCCAATCAGAAATGCAACGATTAAATGTGTTTTGAGATGTTTAGAATATTACTATTTTGTAACCATGGGAATTCCAAAATCCATACTAGTAGACAATGGTGGATGTTTTGTATCAGCAAAATTTAAATCTAAAATGGAAGAATATGGTATTAAAATTCATTATGTAACACCTTACCACCCAAAGAGCTCAATTGTAGAGAGAATCCATAGGGAGACGAATAGGTTGTTCAAATTGTTGTGTAATGAAGAACATACTTCTTGGGAGAGATACATACCTCAAATTGTCATTTTGTTAAATTATTCTGTGTGTAGTAGTTTAGGTGTCAGCCCTGCTAGTCTTCATTTAAATGTAAAAGCAAATTATTCTGGTTGAAGCATTTTGGCATTGTAACAAACGAAAGCTATGATGAAAGTGAACCTGTAAATTGGGAAAATAAACTCATAATGGCTGACTACCGTAGAAGTGAAAAAGTTAGAAAAAGAAACGAGAAATATAATGCATCCCAAGAAAGAAAATACAAAATAAAAGAAAATGATTTGGTATTTCTGTTGCAATCACATTTGAGTTCAGCAGTAGACAAAAAGATCCGCAAGTTTTTCATGCTTTACAAAGGTCCACTATTTTGTAAAAATAAAATTTCAGATAAAGTCTTTGAACTTGTAGATCCTTTAACTGGAGAATCTTGTGGCGTACACTCTATCGATCATATGAGAGTGTGGAGACCCACTCAAAAAACTAGGAACATCTGGTTAGAATTAGCTAAGAAACATATACATGAAAGAGAATTTGATTCTGTAAAAGAAAATAGTGAAAAAACCGATTCTTGTGAACCAGAAACTTTAGTAAATGTGAATTCTTTGAATATAACGAAAGTTAGTTTATCTGTGTTCAACAAGAGCGAAAGTAATAAGTTCAATGTTCAGTTGTTGTTGAAAGAGCTATTGAAATGTGATACATATTTGCAATATTTAAACGATAAGCTAGATTGTCGGTATCGCACTCTTATGTTAGCTTTAAATCATTTGCTGAATCCTAAGCTAAACAGACGTGACGTGTAATAATAAAAAAAAAAGAGAGAGAGAAGTCACGGACATGATTGTTTTCTAAATGCTAATATGTATGAAACTGTTGTTTATTAGTATTCATATATAAAAGAAATATGAGTTAAAAACTCTCGTTTACATGAATTATTGTATTGTCTTGTTGATGCTTTGCGATAACTTATCAAGACTAACTGTAAGATCTTAAACCACCAAATGTACGAGGTGAATTGTATAGCATTCATGTATTATTAAGAATGTAAACGATGATATGCTCTGATGTAATCAGAGTGAGAGTAAGTTTTTATGTGTCAGTGGAACACTGTGACACGAGTATTGAATTATGAATGGCAACTCCCCCCCCTCATTTATTTTTAACCTTTGGGTTCATTTTTCTATGGCAGAGTGTTTTTGTAAGGGCGGCCGCACAATGACCGGAGATAAGACAGCCAAGCAGAAGCAGAAAGAATTAGGGTTGAATGCGCAGAGAGAAGCCTGAGTCCACTAACCTTGTGTCTCAATTGCAAAGTTGGAAAGGCTTTTGACTAGCACATGCTCTAATGAATATGTGGTATACATTACTCACAGTACTTGTCCTCTAGTCAATGTGCAGCCAGCCTAAGACTTACCATAGTTATTTATGGAAGTCTTAAACAAGGAATGTCACAGAAATCGTTGGTCGTTTTACGGATTGCCGTCAAGCGGCACTCAAGCTCATATAGCTACTCTGCTGCTACTACTTGACAGATCGTGATCCTGAAAACGTTCCTGTCTAGTAAGCCGGAAGTACTGATTCCCAGTCTCAAATGACCTTTTGTTTGGGTTGTATCGTTCTCGAAACACAATCCATGAAATATAAGATCTCTTGCGAAACTATGAACAGACAGGTCATAATTCAATGAGACTCTCGGAAAATTTCGGGAAGGGACAGGTCTTAGGAGGTCCAAAAGCTAGATGTAAAACTATAATTTTCTAGACTTTGGAACATAGAGATGATATAGTGGGCTTCTTCTCATTCAAATAGTTTCGCAAGTTTTTCCAGACACTCACCTTAAGTAGGTTGGGTGAACCACTGAGACACAATGAAACGAATGACAAAATAATAATAAAAATAATAAAAACTCTTCTACCGCCTAACCTAGTAGACCACCGCATATCTACATCTGTATATACAGAGGCTAATGAACTCTACTAACAAACTGTAAGAGATAAAAATGAAATCTTTAAGCTTTATGTCCCACGCTTATGCCGGCTAGGCTAAAGGAGACGGTGATGATGAGAAATGAATGAAATGGCGGAACGAAGAAAGTGGGAGGAAACGGGAGAACCCCTAGAAAATCCTCACACACTGTGTTTGTCCACACTGTTAAAAATGATTTCTTGACTTCGAGAAAAAATCCTCGTATACAAGGTGATTCGAAACAACAGCGACAACGTTTGGGAGTTGATTTCTGACACCAAGATAATACAAAAAGTATAGACCAACCCGGGCACAGAAATCCATCATTTTATAGTTATATGCTGCGAAAAACATGAAAAATGACCTTCAAACGTCCATAGCTCCGATATTATGAGACCTACTGTAGTCGGGTCAAGACTTCACTTAGTAATCCTAAGGTACTTAGCCAACAATATTTCTAGGGGTTGTTTGTGAGTACTTCAAATTAAATGCCGGTAGCTAAATTCCCTCTTTAAAAATTGTTGAGTAAGTACCGCAAGATTATCAAGCATGTATTTTTGGATAGGACACATATTAGTTCGTAAGTAAAGTTTTGACCCGACTACGGTAGATCCCATAGTTTCGGAGCTATGGACCTTTAAAGTTCATTTTTCATGTTTTTTGGCAGCATATAACTCCCAAATGACGGACTTCTGCACCCGGGTATGTCTATACTTTTTGTCTTATCTTGGTGTCTAGAATCATATCCCAAACTTTGTCGGTGTTGTTTTGAAACACCCTGTATAAGCGTGAGACATAACATTACAGCACATACACATACATATGTTCCGTTATAGCTATATTATATTTTATATATTTACATTTTCATTCAGATCAGAGATAATTAGGTCAAAGCATCATTTTCTCTCTGCAGGTAGCTGTCTAAATTGTAGTCTGTCTTGAATGTTTGTTAATTTACATTATTCCCAGAGGATTGTCCGTTATTGCATAAGGGTCCTTTAATTCCTGTTTATTATCTGTATTTTCTTTGCTGTTTGTAACGTTTTTAATTCGTTTCATTTACCATATAACTACCTGTGACACCTTTACACAAGAAAAACTTTTTAAAAGAAAAAATATATGTGGCAATTTCACGTTAAATCTACATTAAATCTCCGCTTCTAAATTTCAATCAAAGATAAATCTGATGTATGTAATAGGTTATACGAGATTTTTCTTTTTTTCAACTGGAAACTGTGCGAAAGGGACTAAGCGAGATTATAATTTCATTCATTCATTTGTCATACAATGTTGGTAAATCCTGTATCTTTTGTTTCTCTCTGCAGCTGAGAGATAACACCAAATGTTTGTTAGAGATCTACAAAATTAAAACATCTTCATATGTGTTATTATTTTGTCGATTTGCAAAATTTCTCTTTCAAAGTGGATTTTTCGTCGCTTGAAAGGTATTTTACCTCCCTTAATCTCAGATAGTTTAGTAGTGTTTACAGTTTTATTCTTTTACTGTTATATTTAATAACTTTGCCACAAAAAAAAAAACCGAAAGAAAGAAAGAAAGAAACACAAAACACATGAGAAAATCTTCGCCCAATTCTCTCCGGTTAATTTATTGATTTTCACCAATACTAGCCTACATTGTTATTTGCTTAATCCTTGATAGCGTTACTTGTATTAAGACTGAGAGCACACAGTAAATTTGCTTCACAGAAAAGCGCTTTTTAATCTAGTTCCTTAGATCACTACGGATGAAACTACCTTTCCCATAAGTAGAATTTTGTTAGTACAAACTGACACAAGAGTTCACTGTTATTATCTAATTGACACTTAGAAGCCATAACACACTTTTGTCTAATCAAAGTGCTCCTTTAACTGCGTATATTCGACGGTAATCATTTGGGATCAGATAAAATCTGCTCGCCATGTAATTTTATAACAAAATGGAGAGTGTCAGTTTACATTCTTCCATATTCACTTTCAAATGATCAGCGACAGTTGCCTTTTAATAAAGTTGGTGGGTTTGTTGCTTCTAGTACACAATCGCTTCGAAAAAGAAACAACAAATGCATCAAATGTGGGAGATGAATTTAGAACATCTAAATGGAGCATGCCTAGCACATCTTGTGCTTTTAGGGTATCTGAAACAATATGTAGCTAATGGAAGTACCTAAAACATGACAGATATATGTCCCAAGTGACGACATAAAAACAAATGACTGTTATAGTGTAAAACTGAGCCTGGTATATAAATGCTATATTTGTGGTACATACTTGCAAATATCAATTAGGTGTGACAAGTACCTAAAACTGTAGGTAGCTGAAATACATACTTAGCACATGAATATCATATGTGTCAAGTGTCGGTACCTAAAAAGTAGCTGGGATACCTAAATGTCACATGGCTAGCATATTTTGTACTCTTAGGCTGTATGTCTCAAACTGTTGAGATTAGGACCTATGTTCATATGAACTTTTTTTGCTATTAAAATCACCCATACTACCATTTCCCTTCCTTCTGGGACAGCCTATATATATATATATATATATATATATATATATATATATATATATATATATATATATATATGTGTGTGTGTGTGTGTGTGTGTGAATGTGTGTGTGTGTGTGTGTAGATCTAAATATATTCTCTGTTTATACAAATGGGATATGTTGGAATAAATTTTGCCTGTATCTCAATATTCATGCTGCAGCTCCAATATTGTAAATCATCGTCCAAAGTAAATAGTGTATTTCACAACAGTTTATATATAAAAATATGGTATTTATATTTAACGATGACTCTGGTGCATGTCTTAGGCCTCGTAGTTTGTCTGAAAAGGAAAAACTACAAAACAAGCTATGCACTAAGGCAGTTTTTCTCAACCTTTTCGAACGCAACGCCCTCTTAATTGAAAATGATTATCTGAGCATATGTGAATGTTATATATACTGTGTAAAGAAAGGAAATTTTGTTTCTATAATTGTTTTTACATTAGCCATCTGTTCATTCTCATTTTTTGTATCAAACATTCTCTATAAGAGTTTTTTGATCCTCTGTTCCAGCGCTGCTTTCAGAAATAAGAATGCCGATTTTTAGAACCACCGCATGAGTCTCTTAAATGAAACAAAATCATAGTTTTTTGTGTCAAGTACGAAAAATTACCGAAGTTTCTACACATTTACATGTCAATCATTATATATTGCACGTGCTAACTCTTCTTACTCCAAGATCTTTTGATTTTGTTTTTTTCTAACTCCTTAAAAATGATATTAAGAACTCTTTGATTTAACTGCTTAAATTTTATTTAGGCAGTTTTTCTTAAGTAGAAAGCAAGATCTAAATAACTCAAATTTGTACACATACTGCTTTAAATGTTTGTTTGAGCTGCTAGCGCCCTCAATACACTTTTTAATGAACTTCCTATGCATTTTTTCCCAATCATCCGAACAATCGAACGTATGGGATAATAAGATTCAAAAATCAAGACTTTACCTTAAATTTTCATTCTGAGTACTAAAAAAGGTGACATGTAAAAACTGGCTTCCTTTTTTTATATAAAGAAACCAAAAAAGAAACAAAAATAAAAACAAAGATGTGCATTTTAAACAATATGGGAGCTACTTTGTAAAATACTATTATATTACTCCTTTTGGTGTACATAATACGTAATGCCCTTTAGTTTTATTTTCTTAGCGCATGCCGCTTCATTGGTATATATTTATAATATTCCAGTAGCTTTTACTACATGCGTATTTATAACTGATATTCTATGTAAAAAAAATCCTTGTGAATGAACACGCATTAAGCTGTGCTGGTGGTCACAGCAAGCAAGCTTTCAACATAATCTGGTTCAGGGCAAAGTATAGTAAACAGCAACATCGGAGTGACTCTCAGGGAACAGGAGCCTTAGGAAACTTAAGTAAACCTAGATCTTTTTGTAACATTTTTATCTGTGTAAGAACACCAACTGCTGAAGATAACGTACACTACGTGCTTTTATGTGTCATAAAAGTGACTTTTCCCGTGTCAACTTTCCACTTTGACTGGTATTAGTACTTTTACATGGTAGAGTAACGTACTTTTTAATGTTACCATTAATACATTATTTACATAGTAATTTTACAGGCAATCCTTGTCCTTTTAATGATTCACATGTCTATTAACAAACATATACGTACACAGGCACGTAGCAGGATTTGGTGAAGGGAAGGGGGTCCGTTACATGAAATATTGTGGTCATTACACCAGGGGCTCAATCATTCTAAACTATTTTTTCTGGAACATAATGGTTCGTTTAGCCAGGATTTCGTAACGGGGTGTAGGGAGGGACTTGATATGAAATACTGAAAGTCCAGGAGCTCGATCAATCTAAACTAGCTTACTATCAACATATATTGGTTTGTTACGACAATAAAATGAGGATATATTGGTAAGTATTTTAATAACAAACAAGAAATCTCGAGTAAAAGAATAAAAAAGGTATTGAAAAATATTTTACAATATTTACGTCCTTCCTCTGTTCACTCAAATACACTGTGTTTGAAAAAGAACTCCCTAGTTTTAATGTGTCCTAGAATCTGTACAAAGTGACATACATTATTCTAGTTTGCGGTGCTTGATTCATCAACTCTCCAAGTTTGGCTCCCCTGCAGTTGGCAGGTCTGCTTGACCTTGAGACGGCACCAGTGCTGTTTCTTTCCTCTGTTTCCTCAGTTCAGTCAAGGCAGGCGTGCAGTGCAGAGCAACTCAGCAACAATGTGTACTCCGCAACACACGGCGCAGTGTGTTATTTGACTTGTGAAAACTGAGTCAGTTATAACAGTGCAACGTAATTTTAGACGTCAGTACGGTGGTGAACCACCTACAGCAAAAACTATCCGTCATTGGCTAAAGTATTTCAAGGAAACCGGTAGTGTTTTAAAACAAAAATCACCAGGTTGACCGAGAACTTCTGAAGATGTTGTTGAACAGATCAGTGTTTCTTGTCTTCGGAGCCCGGAGTCATTGGCCAGACGTAGTCTACAATTAGGAGTGCCTAAAGGTACTGTGTACGATGTTTGCGTAAAAGACTTAAGTTGCGCGCCTACAAATTGCAACTGTTACATGAAATTAAACCTACTGATAAAATCGAAAGGTATGAGTTTGCTGCTGACTTTCTACACAGAATTGATGATGATGTCAATTTCCTTAAAAAGACTATCTTTTCTGATGAGGTTACATTTCATGTCAGTGGAACAGTTAATGGTCATAACTGCAGAATTTGGGGCCAGAGCATCCACATTAAGTTATTCAGCATCAACGTGACTCTCCCAAACTTAATGTCTGGTGTGGTTTGATGGAAGATCGTGTGATTGGTCCTTTCATTTTTGTAGAAAAAACAATAAACGGGGACGTTTACTATGACATACTGACAGAGTACCTCCTTCTCCAAATGGACGATATTGAGGCGGAAAAGCGGCTTGCGTTTTTCCAAGAAGATGGTGCCTCACTTCATTACAGTAACCATGTGCGTGCGGCTTTTGACACTCGCTTTCCAGGAAGGTGGATAGGCAGGGCTGGCTCAATACCTTGGCCACCACGAAGCCCAGACTTAACCCCAATGGACTTTTTCTTTTGGAGCCACATAAAAAATGTTGTGTACAGTGAAAAGATCAGAGACATCAATCATTTACGGGAAAGAATCGTCGCGGTGGTTGGGACAGTTACACCTGAAACGTTGGAGAATGCGTGGCGAGAAGTAGAATATTGACTCGACGTGTGCAGAGCCACAAATGGAAACCACGTTGAAGTCTACCAACATTGAACAAAACTTGAAGGAATTCTCTTTCATGATATGCACTCATTGACGTAAGTTTTCATTCATTTCCCAATTAAATTTTTACTTAACACTAGGGAGTTCTTTTTCAAACACCCTGTATAACAATTTTCCTCTCATTATGACCTCAACTCTTATAAAAAGTATATATTCACTATTATAAAAAGTAAATACTCAATAATATCTTCTAATATATTTTACAATATCTGCGTTCCTTTCTCTGTTGAATCAAATGTTAATTAAACTTTCTTTCCACATAAAATTTTTGTTTTTATTATTCCGTGAACTACTGTCTGTTCCAAATAACTGGTAAAAGAAGCAGTAAAAACTTGTTTTTGAAATAACATGTTTGATACTGCAAGGATGTGATGACGAAAAAATATGATTAAAAAATGTATACGCTCTTACACCCCTAACAGCACAAGATGTGTTAGACATGTGCCATTTAGGTGTCCTAGCTACTTTTTAGGTACCCGACACTTGGCACATATAATATTCATGTGCTAAGTAGGTAATTCAGCTACCTACAGTTTTAGGTACTTGTTACATCTAATTGATATTTGCAACAAATATAGCATTTATATACCTGGCTCAGTTTCACACTATAACAGTCACTTGTTTTTAATGTCGTCACTTGGAACATATATCTGTCATATTTTAGGTAGGTCCTTTAGGTACATACTGTTTCAGAAACCCTAACAGCACAAGATGTGCTACGCATGCACCATTTAGGTGTTCTAAATTCATCTCCCACATTTGATGCATTTGTTGCTTCTTTTTCTAAGCGATTCTGTACTAGAAGAAACGAAAGCATCAACTTTATTAGATGGCAACTGTCGCCGATCATTTGAATGTGAATATGGAAGAAAATAAATAGACACTCGAAATTTTGTTATAAAATTACATGGCGAACAGATTTTATCTGATCCCAAATGATTACCGTCGAATATACGCGGTTAAAGGAGCACTCTGATTAGCCGAATGCAAAATTCCTCAATACTTTGTCCCTCTACAAGCCTCTGTAGCCAAGTCGCAAGAGTACGCGGCTAGTAATCCAAAGATTGGTGTTTCGCGCCCACCCTAGGCTAGCCCTACATTTTTTTTTTTTACTTGTTTAAAGTGTTGTTTAGACTCACCTTAATGTAAAGACATTACGCATATAGGCGATTTAACATATTTTGGGGGAGTAATTTTTTGGTTCATTGACGCTTACGGCATGGGGAAAATACCTAGAACGTGCTAGGCACGCTCCCCAGGTACATGTCAGGCATGTGCTAGGGGCGGACAGAGACTGTGGATATCACTTGCCATCCATGTGATTTCTCTCTCAGAAGTATATAAGGCACATACTGGATACATTCCCATGTACCTGAGGGAACATGATAGGCATATTCCTGCTATGTAATTGTGCTGTTAGGGCATGTATTGCAAATAATACAAATATCCTCATAAGAAAAAGTAACCAAAAGCTTCCTGTAGTTTTCCTCTATATTTAACGCTGATTCTTCTTTTTCTCATTTCGTTTCATCCTTCCTTATTTTTTTTCATTTCTGGTCTCGAAGGGAGGGGGACGAATCCCCCAGACCCTTTTCCTGTTTACGTGCCTGTACGTACATATGTAGAAACCACACTCACTATAGACAACTTACTTTCCATGTGCTCCATCATTCTTCCTGAAGTATCACAGTGAAGCGAATTTTTCCAATGGTGTATCTACGTTGACATGTGAGTTAGATGTTTTCAGCTACTTAAATAAGTACCTTTTAAAATCATACGACCATCTTTTTTATATAATTTAACAGATTTTACCAGTAAATTTTTCAAAAAGTGACTTTGTGATAATGTTAGAAGGAACGAGGGTTTCTCGAGAAAACCCTCGGACACGATGTTGTCAACGACAAACTTGTTTGACAGAGGATCGAAACAGGGACCCCACCAATCAGAAGTAAACGCTCTACTACTGAATTACCCTCTCATTGTATTGATTTAACACAGCCAGGTTTTAATATGGTAGCAGAACCAGGCCCGTATCCATAGGACCTACGCATGATATCCAAATGTCCGCTAATATCCCGAAAAACTGGATATTCAACGAGACTTCAAAAGAATGTTCACTGGTAAATCGTGGGATAATCTAGTCCTAGGTATGTTCGGCGTGGAATTTCCCTGGGATTTCCTGTTTTATCCGGGACGTCTCATGGACATCCTAAGTCGAAATCCTTTAGGATATCCCATGCAGGACGTCTACGCATTGTCCCTATACTTTCGGCAAATATATAGGATAACTGGGATCAAAATTTTACGTCCTAGGGACGTCGTGTGCCATGTGGGATACGGGTAACATATGATCCACACAGATTTCCGTAGTATACATATGGATTTCGTATATTTTGTACAATATACTGTTGTCCGGATAACGGATTTTTTCAGTGTAATATTACCCTTTTCATGATACCATTCTAATATTAGTATCTCCATTCTGCTGATGAAGCTAGTCCAGCCGTCATCACGTAAACTCAGTGGCGGATCCAGGATATGTTCAAGGGAGGGGCTAAACCATAGTTTGCTGCTTTATCCAGGGTTGAAGCCCATTTTATCCAGTGTACACCTGAGCGTCAAGTGGGTCTATAACCATTATAGCCCCCCTTGAATCAGCGGCTGCGTAAACACGAAAGAAATACAACAATTCATCAAAGGTGTAGTATCCTAACAATAAACACATACCAGTATATAAGAAATACAATGTTTTTCTTTTCTAAAGAGAAAAAGACAGGAAAATTTTTAGTCGCAGAATCCGAAAGTAAGAAACATAACAAAGCACAAGATTGACAATACAGAATGATCTTTGTGGTTGAGTTCTAGTGTTGTCTTTTCCATTTTCGTCGGTTTCTTTGGTAACGGCATTTTCTTTGTTTCCCTTCTTTTCTCCTTGCACCCTTGGTTCCTTTTACTTCGTTCACTTTTATTAGATTTACCACACAGACCGTTCCTTCCTTCTGCTTCGAATATTTCATTATGGAAATTCCCGCATAAGGACAACTCAAGAGCCATATATATATATATATATATATATATATATATATATATATATATATATATATATATATATATATATATATATATATATATATATATATATATATTGAGAGAGAGAGACAAACGTAGAGGAGTGTTCGGGAGGTGGGTATCGTATAATAAAGTACTTTCTAACAATGTTCATAATTGGCGAATTAGTATGTAAATTTTCGTCGCGAGCGAAAACTTTCGAAACTTTTTGGTTCACATATTTATGTCTCTAAGAACGAAGGCGCGCGCGTAGGATTTGTTAGAAATACACTTTCCTCTAATTTACTACCTTCTTTGTAGGTGAAGCAGAGTGTTACTGGAAGTATCTCATGTATGGGAGGAGGAAGGTGTTTTTGTGTGTGCAAACGCGAAATAACACAAAGCTTTTCGTTCTGCACTGTGTATTTCTTTTATTTTTTTTATTTTAAACAGTTTTCTGTTATAATTTCTTTACAAATATAAGCATTATTCCATTTGCATACAAACTTATGTATCGATTATTTTTCTCTGAGAACGTTTACTCTTAACCCGTTGCATCCCAGGTGGCATTTTCCTATGTGCGTGTTGTATTACCAGCTTTCCATTTGACTGTTAAAGGACTGTCTAGACCGTTATATAGGCCATAGTTATTGTTCAAGCGCGAGGATAGTATTCACACTACTGATTTAAAAAAAAATGAATTGTGGAACATTTGGACTGGAAAGGGGAAATTTTGATTTTCTGAAGGGATTTTATGCTTTTTCAGGTTGGCAACTCTGACCGGCGATCAAAGACTTTTTTTTTGTCGTTTTCTTTCCGATCTCGAGATACGATATCGAAGTTTCCAATTGTTTATCGTGAAAACAAACACATTGCTCCCTCAGGACTGTCATTTACTTGAGACAAAACATTTTTTATATAATTATTTTATCAGTAAGGCGCTGTCACCGAAGGAGAAAGGGTAGAACTAATTCGTGCCTTGCACTCACTAAAAAATTTCATCAGCTTCAGGATTAACATGGCCCGTAATAAAGGATACGTTTTCATGGCACCCCGATGGATATCACTGGTATTTTTCAACGGAGCATTATATGACTTCCACATGAATGTCACTGGATCGCAAGAGGACAAACAATTCATATGGCATTACGTTTATAGAAAGCTAAAACGGAAAATAGGTTTTATTCAGGTACGTATTGTAAACTAAACGTGGAGCTTTGGCGTAACTAGGTTTATTTGATAGCGAAAATCATGGTCCGTTACTTCCAAGAATCTAAAGGATCTTTCAATGAAGCCTGTAGATTAACCCTGTGAGGATCCCATGGTACAATTTGTACCATACGGGGTGTTTCATGGTACATTGCGTTATAACTCTCCTATTTGAGCTTTTTCGTCCGGTTTTTTTTTTCAAGTCCAGAGGCATTGTAGAAGACTTTACGTATGGTTTCACATCTTCCTGCGTCGAGACATAGAAGGTGATGACGTCATAAGTCTAAAATTTATATTTTCGTGTAATACTTTTTTGGGGGGGGGTATGTAAAGTATTTTTGGCGGGCTTACTTTTGCACGTAGAAGATTGAAATTTTGCACAAACATGCAGTCCACCGAGTAGTATTTACCAGATTTTTTTCAGATTTCTGCGTTAAAACAGGGGGGATCCAGATGGTCAAAAGGTTGAAAAAAAGGATATTTTTACCCAAAAATCCCGTTTTTCCTCATTTTTCCGCCTTAGATACATGATGGAGACAAGTGAATGGTACCGCCTGAAAGGCAGTTCTATTCTGAAGAGAATGATGAGTGAAACATGACCCTAGGGTAATTAGGGATGTCTTAGAGAATGTTTAAAAATTTCCCTCTGTATACGGAAATATGGGACATTGTCGTTATATTTTTTTCGCGGGCTTACTTTTGCACCTGGAAAATTGGAATTGTGCATAAACATTCAGCCCACCGAGTAGTATTTACCAGAATTTTTTCAGATCTCTGCGTTAAAACAGGGGGGTCCTGGGGGGCTAAAAGTTGAAAAAAGGAATTTAGGCTCCGAAAATCCCGTTTTTCTCATTTTCCCGCCTAAGATACATGATGGAGACACGTGGGTCATACCGCCTGAAAGGCAGTTCTATTCTGAAGAGAATGATGGGCGAAACATAACCCTAGGGTAATTAGGGATGTCTCAGGATTTTTTTTTTACCTGAGATCATGGTGTTTTACGGTAATTTGGGGCATGGTGGGAATTCCTGATAAAATTTCTCCGCCCTTGGTATTCAACATAGAAACTTGAAATTTGGCACACACATTCAGTATACCAAGTACTATTTATCAGATTTTTTTAGATGGCTACGTTCACACAGGGCCGCTCCAGAGGGGTCCAAATTGCGAGAAAAATATTTCCCTCCGAAATTTTCCCTTTGACATCATTTTTCCCGCTCCTGGTATATGGTATGAGCTTGCAAGTGGTATCATTTAAAAGCCAGCTCCATTCTGAAGAGAATGAGGTATAAGCCATGATCCTAGGATAAATAGTGACGATGCAGTAGCTGCCTGACTGAAAGTCTAAAAAATAGCCCAAAAAACCGGGTACCGGATAGGGTTAACGGTATTCTAGGGAGACAACAGTATTATAGGGGCATCTGTTCACTTTCCACTCTAGTCACACCTATCGTGTGGAAAGCCACTCAATGACTGCTGTAGAGCTCTACAAGGGAAAGGTCAAATTGGTAACAGATACGATTGATCATATGTTATGAATACTAAAGGAGAGAATAATTTCAGGAATATTAAGAAGTGGAGAAACTTGTTGGAATATTTGTGAGAAGGAATTATATCATAACGGACGAGATAGAAATTATGGTGGAAGCCATAAATCGCGTGGGTCAAATTAAACTTGACCCATGACTGACTGATCCACCACCCGTAGTGACCAACGACCACAGTCGGATTTATGATTGATCAGGCCGTAAGCTACGAAGGTAATGGGTCCCTTTGTATGTCTATCTGTGCAGAACGTAGGGACTCTATATACAGAAATGAGCAAATGAGTCATATTTCAGGGACTACGCCAGTAGAGGGACCTACTATATCATAGAAACCTGCACAAGACAAATTAGCGTTGCTATACGTACGTTTTTATTATTATTATATTATTATTATTATTATTATTATTATTATTATTAGTTGTTGTTGTTATTGTTGTTGTTGTTATTATTGTAGTAGAAGTAGTATTTATATGTTACAGTACCGGTATATTTTGGACTTGTATATCCAGATCTATTTTCCTTTAACTTTTGGGGCCCCCAAGAGAATGGGGCCCTAAGTTATAGCTTGTTTAGCTTATACGTAAATCCGGCACTGCCCACGACCAAATATAACCCTCTCTGACCCACTCCGACCCTCCACCCATGATACACTTCGTCCCACCGCCTACCGAAACCCATCGTCATTAACTCTGACCCATGATTCACTCCATCCTCTCCAGTAACTAAAGAGTTTACACTTGTAATAAAACAAGGCTATGAAATTATCACTAATCTGGGTTTAAATTTCTGCGGCCAATCGCTCAAGCACTGTTCTGTTACAATACCAGTGGATCTGACCTTTACGGTTTAAAAGTGTTTGTTATGGGTCATATTACGATGAATTCCAATTTAATTATCATATATAAATATTCTCTTTTTGAATTACAGGTATTTTTCAATGTAGGATGGAATTTGAAAGTTTCACATCTAAAATAGTCCAACGTAAAGTAAAAAAAAACCTGTAAAATTTTACTATGTCCCTAAAGGCAAGTAGTAAATCCTATTACTATTATTACAATTAAAAATATCAATATCCAAAAGCGCCTGAAGTACTTTTTTCACTTACAGTTAGATATACTTAGGTAAGTAAGTAGAAACAAATGAAAAAAAAGAAAAATTGAGACCTCTATAGCAGCAAATTATCTACCAATATTGACAGAACTCTTATGATGATTGATGATGATGTATAACAATCAACTATTTTCAAGCATTGATTCTTAATACATATTCGTTTTAGCTTAATATTATAGTTGTCTAACATATAAATCTTACGGTATTCTGAAAAATGAATCATGGAAGTTGTAACTGGAGAAAATTTGTCTCTAGATAGTTCAAAGATTGTGAATCAGTAAAGAAATGAGAAAGTAACCGTTGACTTCGGTAAAATCCAATTCTCTATCATTCAGGCGTTTTGTACAGGTGCGTGAAAAGGGCAACACTGTCGAGTACAACTTGATCGTCCCACCATTACCTAGGCAGACAGAAGAGTTGTAGTGTTTCCTTGTTTCTAGACGGTTTAACAATAAGAACGTTAGAATTTTAAAATGAGAAATTGAAAATTACAAGTAATAATGGGAAAATATATTGTGAAAATCAATCAATGGCGTAATGTTATGAAGCTAACGTTCAAATGTCCTTCTTTGTTTCGGTGTGTGGAGTGAATTCTGAAGTTTTTTTTTTTTTTTTTTTTTTACACATAATGCAATGGTGAGATTAATTCGCTATAGTAGGTCAATAATCTGTTTCAGTACTTCAAATAATACCACAGGAAATAATCTCAAGTATAGAGATCAGATGATCTGGGCGGCCAGTTTACATAGCTATTTCTCGACAAAACGCATTCGGGAAACATTTTCTGGAATAATTCCCGTGAAATTCATTCCATTCACCGAACTAGAGGAAGACATTTCAACTATATTATCTTCAAAGCATAATATCATTGATTGCTTTCGACTAGCAGTATTATTATTATTATTATTATTATTATTATTATTATTATTATTATTATTATTATTATTATTATTATTATTATTATTATTATTATTATTAACAAGACTTATAGTTTTTTATCTATCTCATTTTAAAGTTCTAAAGTGTCTATTGATAAACTCCGTATAATATTCCTCCGTGCTATAGAGATATGTCTTTTTCTTGTTGACCTTAACCATAGATTGGTGGGCAACATGGAAATCTTAAAACTTCTCTCTCTTGGGAGAGCTGTTTTATACTTTGATAAGATCTCTTCTTAGTAACTGCAGTTACTTTGAGATAAGTCTACCAATATAATATTATCAGTAAAATTTCTTTTGCTACAGCATATCTACAGTTTGGCGGTTAGTTTCTTTAATTTTAATGCAGAAAACTGAGTGCCTTCAAAGAAAAAAAATAATGACATTGAAAAGTTTGCTACTCATCCACACCAGCCTTTAGCTACTTTTTAAAGAACGAGCATTCTTTTAAAGTTGAACCTCCATTAATTTAATCAGCGGAATGTCTGTGATCTCATACAAACAAAACTACTTCTCAGCAATCAGAAGTAAATTATTGCTACTTTGTGCCAGGGCCGTGCCGTGGAGGAGGGCAAGCGGAGCGACGGCCCCCGGCGCCGAAGTAAGGGGGCGAAAAATTCGAGAGAAAAAGGAAAAAGGATTGGAAAAATGCTTGGAATATATTTATGGGGGCGCCGTCGTATACTCTTGCCCCGGGCGCTGATTTTCCACGGCACGGCCCTGCTTTGTGGTTTGGCCTTTGTGTTCGGTTCAAATCATTTACATGCAGGTTTGCGTTTCACTTATAACTTTATGTCCCACGCTTAAGGCCTTTAGGGTAAATGATAGGGGTGATTAAGCAAAGTGAGCTATTATGGGACAATTGCTGGAATGAGAGTGTGGGAAGAAACAAGAGAACCGATGTATGCAATGATGTTCACTACGAACTTATTTGGTCTCGAATTGGATCAGGAACTCCTCACCCCAGGAATAATCGCTTTACTACTGAGTCACCTTGCTCCCCATGTATTGCTCCCTTTTGTTCACGCAACGGTTTGATAGTATTTGTAATGCCACGCTATCGATAGTGATCGTTATGACAGGCGATAGGTGACACTTACTAAAGCCCTTGAGTCGCTACTAGAAACATTGTTCTAGAAAGATGTACTTCAACCCATCCAGATTCGTTGAATGAATGAGTTGACCTTACCCCAGAGAGTCGACGTAACTTAAGATTTTCCAGACCTTTGCATATGAAGGTAATAGATTTAAAATTGTAGAATAAGAAAACAACTATTTCTACACAAACACTACTTAAACATGTAAACAACAACTGGATTCTAAATTTTATGGTTTATATTTTGTTCAAAATAAAAGTGTCAAAGAATCAATAACAACAACCGAATTGCGTTAACAAAGATATTACATATGATGGTATAATTCCATTATCATAATCAATCTTCATTTTGCTAAGATGCTTGTCGTGACAATAGTTGATTTCTCTTTATTGAACTTCTTTCTTTGATTACGTCTGTTTAGGTAGTAACATACTCCCGAAGAATCCGGCTGTATTATAGAGTGGATGGCTTTAGGACCATAATATATATTGTAGGAATCAAATAATAGAAACAGTGGATAATATATATACGAACATCATTCAGCTAGTCTTTGTAATTAATTATGAACTATAATTGCGCTGGTTAGATTGTAGCCTAATATATATTATTTAGATTGTTTATTTGCTAACTTCTATGACTCTCTTGTTTATGTATTCATTTCTTCATTCGTAGCTCCATTATTTATTTATTGATTTATTTCATATCAAATATTTATTATTTTATTTTTATACTTATTCAAAACCGTCGCCTTTCATACCTCATTTATGACTATAAAATCGCACCAAGCAATTAAGCTCATCCTCATTTCTTCCATAAAAATTCATTACAATCCACATTAAAGTCATACCATCGATCTACGGATCCACAATATTGGCTGTTGATTCTCCTGTTATCAATTACCTTAACGATCATTACACATAAACAATGAGTAACGTCGGACACAAACATCTACGCATTTAATGAAGTGATTATCGAAATTTTAATATTTGGATTACTAAAACACAATTAAAAATTCCAGATTTGATAACTGATTTTACACAAGAATTTAGATTTGGCTTCAAGATGATTTAACACATTATGCAGAACATTTGGGAGAATTTAGCTGTGGCAGGATAATCCTGGCGGAGATGCTTAGTTACTCATGCATCATTATTACTTCTATTTATACCAACAAATACTAAAGTAATTTTACTTTAATTATCTTAAATACTTATTCACAGTTTTGTTCGTTTTCTGGCTGCAAGAAACTTCTCAAAATCAAGGAAACTTGATTGAAAATTAAGTTGTTAAGTTTCCTTTTCTTGTAGGAGATTTCATATATTTTCTATCGTAATAATTACGATTTCTTCTTCTAACAAATATACATTGGCACCAAAATTATTTCACACTGCCAATCACTATTCTGTAACCTTCGGTGCAGGTTTAGATTACCTCAACTAATACAAAATATATTTAAACTAACAAATAACATTGAAACACAAATAATAAACATAACTGTGCAGGTCAAATATACATAAGCCCCATTAAATATCACTGACCTGAAAATTGTGATGTAAAAGCGAAAGCTGGGGCATCACACCCACTGCAAGTTCAGTGAATCTAGAAACAGCATTTCCTATTTCACAATATACATGCAAAATCATAGTAGCGAAGTTTAGATTACCTTGTATCCTCCCCACTATAGCAGGACCAACAAGAGATGGTCTCTGACGTTTCCTACCACATGCGAAGGGACAATACAGCCCCTACTTTGGTACTAGTGTTACCAGCCACGGTTACTGTCTTACACAATTAATTAAAATGTCATTATAGTTGCAGCGAAAAATGCCTTGACATGTGAGTAGGGCAATGCCGCTGCTAGCTGTTAGAGACCTTCTCTTGCTGACTCCCCCATACTCTAGTGCGTGCGCCTTTGATGTACGTGGTTCCAGGTTCGATTCCGGTGGGTCAACATTTTGGATTCCACCTTAGACTATAGGCCAAACTCCCACATAGTTTCGGTATTGAAAGGAACGATACACTTCGATGAACAACGTAAAATCAAACAAATATATATAACTAATTGAAGTCCGTTTTTCATGCAGTTTGTGGCAAATGATTGAGGAAGGATGGGAGATTTATGGGAGTATGTTTACTGTTTAAAATTCATCACGGTTAATAGGCCACGCATCAAGAAAAACAGCAAATATTCGTCAGTGTACCTTACAATTGAGGAACATTTTGATTATGTTATTCACGACCAGTGGCGTATTTACGATTTTCTTTCGGGAGGGGCTTTGCTAACTTTCAGGGGGGGGGCTTTGCCTGGAAATGTGAAAATTCTGCAAGATATTCATTTACTTTACTATACTAAGTAAGATTTCGGGAGGAGGCTTAAGCCCGGAAGCCACCCCCTTAATACGCCACTGTTCACGACTGATGCCTATATCAAAAGAGACAAGCCACGATCCTTCTACAGGGCTGCCCAAACACATTAGCATAAAACAAAGAAAGCGAGAATGTTAAACTCCTTTCTGCTTCATTTTTTTTTCTCATAATGTATTTGGACAATCCTGCGGGAAAATTATGGATTATATCTTACGATAAAAGTCCTGTAAAATATCACACAAACGTTCTTCTGAAAATGGAAATTATAACCAGGTGTTAGTGAAATCTTTAGTACAAAGCTAATCACACGTAAAATTGTTTCTGAATGTGGCCTGAAAACTATATGCAAAACTAGAAAACTGATTTTATTTTGAACATTTCGTCTAGTGATTCACTGCTTGCTCATGTTATACAAAAATGCACATATTATTATTATTATTATTATTATTATTATTATTATTATTATTATTATTATTATTATTATTATTATTATTTACAGTTTGATTTTGCTCATTGTTATCAAGTTAGAGAGTAAAATTTAATTCAATCTTAGTTAAAAATTATTGAATATTGAAATATTCTTTCTGTTTTGTTTTCAGTATGTATACAGGGAGTTCACAGTAAATTAAATAGCTTTAAGCTCTAATCTGAAAATTTAGAAGACTAGAGAACAATGTTGAGAAAAACATATGAAATAATATGAATCCTGAAAAATGGATTTTAACATAGAAACATCATAAAGTTTATCTTCGAAACTTAAGTAGGCTCCTTTTTCATGTAGGTCCGTTACTTACGCCACTATATACACGGCTACCAACTTTCATTCAAATACAAAGAGGATCCCTTATTTCAAGAATTTCAAACGCTCTAACAAAGGATATATACAGGGTGTTTCAAAACACACCGAGAACGCTTAGGATGAAATTCCTGAAAGCAAGTTAAGACAAAAAGTATAGACAACTTTCGTGCACAAATGCTTCCTTTCGGAACCATAGGCTGACAGAAACATGAAAAAATTGACTTTAAGGGTTCATAATTCCAAAACTATGGGACCTACCATAGTCCGGTCAAGACTTCACTTAGGAACTAGTATGTCCCCAATCCGAAAATCCGTTTCAGAATCCTGCGGTACTCCTGCAACAATTTTTATAGATGTAGTTTGTGAATACTTCAAATTACATGCCCGTAACCAAACTTCCTTTATTAAAATTGTTGTTGTGTGAGTACCGTAGGATTCTGAAACGGAGTTTCGGATAGGGCACATATTAGTTCCTAAATGTGAAATCTTGATCCGACTTCTTTAGGTCCAATAGTTTTGTAGCTATGAACCTTTAGTTTTCATTTTTCCGTGTTTTCGGGATCTCATATCTCCGAAAGGAAGCATTTATGCACCCACGTTGATCTATACTTTTCGCCTTATCTTGATGTCAGGAATCACCTCCCAATCGTTGTTGGTGTTTTGAAACACCCTGTATAAACTTTAAATATTTTGACGCCTCATTAAGGCTACAAATATACTAGCTCGATAAATGAATTTGAATCTATACAAAAAGTTACTATCTTACTCTTTATCTTTCGATACTCTAGCTGCTCTTGCTGAAGGATATTTTTTCAGTCGATCTATTTTTCACCAATTTATTTGTTATGTTTGTTTCTCATTCTGGCTCATTCTAACAATAGTAGATAAAGATAGTAAAACAAATTGCACTTCTCCTTGAAGGAGGATGTTAAGCAACGGTCAACGGTGTTTAGGAATATTAGCTCATTATATATAATCCACCAATCCCTTTGCACACAGAAAATCCCTACCTTACACCATGGGATTTATCCTTCAATATGACAACACTGAAGTTAATGCAAACTATGCAGAGCTCAGAGATGAAATAGCAAAGAGGTATAACGTCATTAACAGTACCAACCTCAAAACACAACAAGACCATTAGTCGTTGATTCTGTTCGGCTCTTTCTGGAGTTCATATTATAAAAGATTTCTTGGGGTGTCACACTGGTAATAAATAACTTTGTTCTGATCATTTTTCTTTAATTAATGGGACATATTATATTTAAAAAAAATCACCCGGACGGATTTTCCAGGAAGACAAAGATATGATTGGGTAAAAGAGAGCGTTTGGTTAACCTGCTGTTATGTACTTTTGGGGTATGCATTTTTGGCTCAATGGTAGAGCGTTCACTTCTGGTGAGCGGGGTCATGGGTTCGATCCAACCTCCCGCCAAGTGAACTTTATTATGGACAAATACCGTGTGCGTTGGTTTTCACGGGGTTCTCCTGTTTCCTCCCACTTTATTCATTCCATCATTTCATTCATTTTTTTTTATAATCACCGTCTCCTTTAGCCTAGCCGGCATAACCGCGGAACGAAGATTTCATTTCATTTCATTTTCCTTTGAAGATTTCCAAATTCGATCAAAAAAATCTTGTCCCACACGTTCAGATAATCCGAAGAGGAATAACTGTATAGTTAGTTCTCTTCATCTTTTCGAATCGTGTATGGGTAAAAAAAAAAAAAAAAAAAAAAAAAAAAAGTTTTTCCTTTTTGCAGGTAGCCACAGACGTTCTGGAAATCCGGAGAGAGATAACTATACCTACAGTTATTTGCCTCAGGATTTCCGAAACATGTATAGGAAGAAACTTCGCAGTCTTCCCTCTTTTAATTGGACTCTTTTTAGGACAATTTGATCGAAGGAAAATTCGATTCTGAATAACTGTTCAATTATTCCTTTGCAGATTTCCGGAAAGTGTGTGGAGAGCTGCTGAAGAGGAAACTCTCACAACGATCCTTTCAGAATTGAATTTCGCTTCGACCAAATTGGCCTGAACAGTCCAACTAGAAGAGAAAAACTGTGCACTTTCTGCGACACACGTTCCATAAATCCAGAGACTCATAATTGTACAGCTATTCCTCTCCGGATTTCCGAAAAGTATGTGGTGGCCTTAACGAAATGTGCAAGTACACCATCTTGTTGGAACCATAATCCGATCTTTTCCAGCTTTGGAAGTAACACTCGTGTTCGTTATTCCAAACTTCTCATAATTACATTCAATTGCAGATTCATTTCGGAGTCCACAAGATGCCTCCAGTAATCAATGCTCCCATACGAAGACTCCCGATTGCATACGAAAATATCGTCAGTAATATCAGTCCTTTTTTTTTTTTTTTTTTTTTGCTCACGAAAAAACTAGTGTATTTGGGACTTTCGGTCCACACTCTACTGTACGAGGAGTAATCAGAAAATAAGGTTACAAAACTTGCAGTGAAACGTGTACATATTTCACACAATCAATGCAGCCAATAAATAGTACATACATTAGGTTATTTTTCGACATAGTCTTCATATCGGCTGATGCAATTGTCGCATCGTGGAATAACTTTGAAGATTCCTTCCCGGTAAAAAAAAAAAAAAATCCTGTTCTTGCGTATTCAGCCACGTTGTCACGAAGGGTTTCATCTCCTCGTCTGAAGTGAAGGAATGACCTCTTAAGTGCTTCTTCAAGTGCAGGAACAGGTGAAAGTCGCTTGGAGCAAGGTCCGGGCTGTAGGCAGCGTGATCGATACTGTCCCGGTGAAACGGCTTCAACAAGTTAGTGATCTTCTCGTCTGTATGTGGGCGCGTCTCGTCGGTGACGTTTTCTATTCCAGCCACAAAATTTTGACACCATTCTGCGACATGCTGTCGAGACATTACAGACTCTTCGTAAACCTCTAGCAGTTGCCGATAAGTATCAGCCGCAGTTACATATTTCGCCCACAGAGATCGAATAACTGAGGGGACTTCTTTGCGAGACCAGTTTTCCAAACAAGTCGCCATTTGTGTTTACTTACAACTAGCGCTGTAGGTGACGAGTGCCTGAAACTCTGCACTGTTGCTAACTCCATATTTAAATTACTGCACTCTCCTCATAACAGACGAAACTAGGCCTGGTTACCTTAGTTTTTGATCCTCCTTTGTACTTAGAACTTATGCTACTTAAAAGAATTTCCTGTGCCAGTGTATTATGGTATTTTTTTTTAAAAAAAACTTTGCAAATGTGATTCTTTAATGAACTCCTCTGTAAGTACAAAATGCTCTCTAGTGTCAATATTGCTAATGTTTAATTTTAAAACAATACGAAATAATACATCAATTGTGATTAAAAGCGAAACAGGGCATGAAGAATGTTTTGAATACCATAGAATATTTTTCATTAATGTAGAAAATGACATTTAAAAAAAAAACATATAAGCTTTTTATAAAAGTTCTCCTTTTCGTTTATGAAAGAACCGTGTTATTGCACAGCCTACACGATTAAAGCAGAAAAAAAGGGAAACAAAAAATAAATCATTCGCTGATACTCAAGCAAGTTCTTACAATATAGATGAAAGTAATATATTCATAAGTCTTCTTAATTATTAAAAAATTGCAAATTAACTACAAAGTAAATGTAAACGTTTTTTTTATGAGTTTCTTTTTCTTTTAATCTCTGTCTTCAACTTCTCTCCATATTACCTACATCGGCTAAGTATCTTTTTTGCTTCTTTTTTTTTAAAAAAAAATAAAGAAAAAAGAATGAAACAACGAATTCATTTCATATCCTGAAGCTGAGATGATGATTTCTTTTTTTTCTTGTTCGACTACTTCAATAGCTAGTTCTGTTAAAATAGCGTTACCTTCGAAGACAAGAAAGCTCGAGCGTATAGGGTTGGTGGGGTGAAGCTTCATTACTTTTTTTTTTAGAAAAAAAAAAGAGAAACAGAAAACGGCCATAAATATTCATCGGCAAAAATGAAGGGAAGTTCGTTTTGCTAAATAATACATTAATATGATAATAGGTGGCCCAAGTGGAGGAAGCTATGATATTTAAGAAATAAAATTTAAAAAAGACTCCTTACTATAAAATGTACACGTATGAAGATACCTTATTAAAGATTTTTCAAAAAGTTTTGGTACTACGGGTATTTTTCTACCTTTAAAAATATAAACGGTATCTTGACAGTCTAAAGGACATGGAGGATTGAGCCAAATGACTGATGGTGAAAGAATTAGTAGAATGAGAATGTAGGAGAAAATGGAAGTACCCGAAAAACCCACTGACACGATATCCATCACAAACTTACTTAGCCGGGGATCGAAGCACGGTTTCCACGCACCAGAGATAAGCACTCTACCATTAAGCCACCGTGCATCCCTATCTCGAAAATTAAGAAAGCAGCAAAATGTAATGAACTAAAATCACCCAGTAGCAATCTTTGTTATGAAAGCAAACGGTCTGAGTCTTTTAGTAACGCTAGTATGCAGACCTCATAATATTTAGAAGTTACGTGTTACATAAACATATGGGCGAAAATATATTTAGATGTTCTTCATCCCTTGTTAATTTCTTATGGGCATTACTGAACTTCAGGACCAGATTAAGAGGGACTTAGGGAGGTTGTACCCCCGGGCCTCTAGGAAGATGTGGGTCTCCACTCTGATCAAACTCTGATGGCAGTCTGAAAAGAATAGGATTTATATTTGTTTATGATTTAGATTTCTAGGCTTTCGGCATCTATGGCCATGTTGGACGGTTACGTTTGAGGGATAACGTCCGTCAGACAGCATACTGAGGATGCCTGGCCTGAAAACCCTTTTTACACTTTTTCAACCGAGTGCTACGATCGGGAATCGAACCCGGGACCATTCTAGAAAGAATCATAGAAAATACAATCATCATCATAAGATACAATATGACCAAAATTATGAAACATATTCCTTTAACGTTTCTACTGTACTTTCATAGAAATATATTAGGTGAAGTGGTAGGGGCCATATATTTTTTCTAGCCTCCAGATCCAGCCCTACTGAACTGTCCTTGAAGTTCATGTGTTCGTGTCCCTGTCCTGTTGGATCAAGTAAAAATACCTATTCTTAGAAGACGATTAGGGGCAACTGTTCCGGTTTGAGCAAGTTAAAAGAGAACTGGCTAGCGTGTTTGTCTTTGGTTCGTTTCGGGTGGGAGACATCGTATACAATAGATTGATTCATTTGCCATTTCAGATTGTTTAAACCTGTATAACCTAGGGGCTGACAGTGGAATTACTGATTACAGTAAATATTAACCAAACGATCAATGAATTGAGCTATATCACGAAGAGTAGGACTTCGTGTAACAAAAGCCTAACAAAATAATAATTTAAAAATGAGATAGCCGCACACAGGTTCAAATTGTCCATTCCCTTGTGAAAATTATTTTACAAAGCTCATATTTGGCAGCCAGTAGAAAGAAACTTTCAACTTGTATGCTTCACTTTAGCTTTGTACTGGAAGTTGAGATTTATCTAGGAATTTCTTTCTTATTTATCTTGTGGACCTACAAATGTGGACGTTGGTTAGACCTCTATAGCACCTAGGTCCATATATGTAACATGAAATGACAATGCTTTTTAAAACAATAATTTTATTTCTTTCTTAAAAACCCTGCACAACAAACGATTATAGAGATTAACGCAATCAGCACAAGCTGTTTAAATTAATATGCAAAGACTTATCTTATTTTTGCTTTAAGTTTACTCCTGTGTCCGTAGTGTGAGGGAAATTTCTCTAATCTGAGGAAATTTCGTGGTTAAATTTAGCAGAAAGGGAAAAGGGATATTTTTTAAATAAAAGATGAAAATCTAGGAAAACTCTCACGCTGAGTGATTGACCAATAGAAATCCTTAAATTTTTCTTTGTTCTTCAGAGGGAAAAAAATTAAATAAATAAGCAATCGTGCATATGTGTTTGTGTGAGTGTACAAAGTAGCATATTTTTCCACCCATTTAAAAAGCTGATAATTTTTTGTAAAAAAAAAAGTGAAAGAGTAAAAAAGAGTAGAAGCAAAAGGCAAATGAACAAAAAAATTGTGGTTGGCTTTTACTTTAATGTAGCTAAATTTCTCTTATCACATAACTTCTGTCATATGATCTTATAAAATTTTGTACCAGTTGAGGAAAATTTTCTTATGGAAACCTACAAACACTATGTTGAACTTCAACCGCTGAACCCAACATAAAAGCAGAACACGTAACTACACAGTTTAACTTGCATTACATTGAAGTCTTATCATCGTGCATAGTTTTACGCAATACATCTATTATTTCAAGAAGTGTGTTTGATTCAAGGCCGTAGCCAGATAAGGGCGGGCAATGCCCGCTTTAAATAATTTTTGGCCCCCTTAAAACAAAACATTGAAGAAAATTTTAAAATAACTGAAATCAGATATAAGGTATTATTCTTGCTTTTATTTTATTTTATTATTATTATTTTTTTTTACCAAACTTCAGCATATTTTACTTGTTTCTGCATTTAAAAAATGTATATGATAATAATGAAACTTCGCGGTCTTGAATTTGTATAATGTAATATTTATTTGTATAATAAATGTATATGGTTCGTTAATTATGTGACACTTGTGGTGGAATCTGAAGAGAAACTCAATAAGATGTTAGGAAATTTGAGAAAGGCTGTGAAGAATAAATGTTAGAAAGACAAAAGCCTAGCCTGGTGATTGAAACGAATTCGGTCGATGTCAAATATAGAAGTAAGAGGGGAGAAAAATGGGACAGGTAACTAACTTTCGATGACAGAGTAGTGTTATTACTGACGATATTAAGTCCAAACGTAAAATAAAAGCAAGGATAGGAATGGCGAAAGGAGCCTTTAGGAACGAGGAGACGAAACTAATTTGTGGGATCTTCAGTCAAGAATTGAGGAAAAGATTCATAAAATGGTTTTTGTGGAATATTGTACTGTACGAGACATGCATTCCGCAATTAAAAAAATGATAAAAAACTTTTGAAATGTGGGTATGGAGAAGAATGAGAAGAGCGCAAAACGAGTGAGAGGGTGTTAGAAATGGTAAGAAAGAAACGAACAATTTCAGATATTATTGAGCAGATAAAGAGAAACGTTCCCACATTGGCTACGAAGGAACTCTATCATGAGAGTATAGTGGCAGGGAAAAGAGGGAAAGGACAAAGGAGATTACAATTAATAGACGATGTCAAAACAGAAAAATCGTACTTGAAGACGAAGAGGTTAGCGAAAGACCGTGGAGCATGAAAGCTTCTCAGTTGGGGCAAGTGACCTGCCAATATTAGCAGAATACATATGAGATGACGATGTATCCTGTGTAAAAGGAGATATAACAGATACCGGTATTATAAATAATAATAATAGAAAGTTTTCTAGTGTTCTTTATGCTTTTGTTTTCCTTCCTTATCATTCATTTCTGCATTCTCTAAGAAATAAGGCTAACTACAAGCCTAGCTTGATTGTAATATTACAAAGTAATCCCAATTATTATTGTCTCCCATTGCAGTGATTTACTTTTATATGGCTCTCTGATGGTAAAAATCATAATTCTCGTAATGCACTATTACTTTGCATGGTAGAACATATGTCAGCAACTTAAAAGCAAATCAGTACTGTCAAGAAGTAACTTCTACAGTTATTTAGTTTAATAACCGCTCTCATGTTGGTCTAATGGTTAGCACATGCGCCTTTGGTTCTATTCCCAGTGACAGAGCATCGAACTCGTACCAGTCTTTCGGATTTCATCTTAAACTGTAGGTTCACGTCGCATATAGCCCCGACACTAAGGTTGCGAAGGGGCAGAATCCACAGAAGCCCAGTTCAAACTTGCTTGGCCATCATAAATCCTACTTCACGAGATCTCGGATCGAGCCACGGGTCCCACACACCAGAGGTAAGCGCTCTATCTACCACTGAGCCACACTGGCTCCATCCCTTACCACAGAAGGGCAAGAAAACTATTTATTGTCTTATGCGTTTCTAGCACACATTTTGTACGAACTACTTCCGAGGCACTCTGTAGTTACATTTCAACTCTGCTTCTTTCTGAATTCGAACGAAGGCCAAAGACGAAACGAAATAAGAGAAACACGAGATGGAGAGCTTTGTTGTAGTTCGTGGATGCGTACATCCTCAGGTACTGTAAGATTTTTTTTCTAACTCTCCGTATGTAGTTCGCAGGCAGCCGTTTTCCATTATTACGAAGAAGAGGAAGAAGGAAATGTGAAACAGAGAGCAAAGGAGAAGGCGATGTTGTTAGTTCTGCATTATTACTACTACTTCTTGTTGACACGGTGTTACCTTGCAAAATGGTTCCGAAATTTTTGGAATGCAAAGCTGGTTGTAACACAAACTTTTATAAGGGTACAACCAAGAATTTCAAACCCAACACCGCTCTCTCTATAATTACCGGAAACTGCTCTAATATGGCAATGCATAGAGAAGAGCTTTACTTTCGTTTTTCTACTGCCGCTGGTACTACCTCTCTTCCGGAGCTTTCTAAAATATACACATACACATATCGCCTTCCATGTATGTTAGCATACATACATGTATATCTACAGGAGAAAGGCAAGTTCTCTGAGAGTTTTCTTTTTTCGCCGACGAGAAACAAAGCTAATTTAGTTACGTTCATTGTGTAGCATTCTAAGAAGGATGCTTGTGGTTGTGCAGGCCGAGAAACCATGTACAATGCCGATTATGAAGCATCACAAACGTTCAAAGCACCTCTAAAAGGATAAAGGTAGGATTCCGCAAACAAACATGGAAACTTTCGCACACAGACAGACAAAATTTAGTTTATTAGGTAATATAGTTCATTTACGACTTCCGCCTTATGGAAAACAATTCATTTCATTACAATAATCACAGAACCAGAGATTATTATTTATAGAATAAATAGGATAACTCTGGTTTATCTTTGAATTAGGAAGCCCAAAATCGTATTCTGTTTTACGCATTGGTGGCTTTGGTTCACTGATTTGTACCACCATAGATTTTTGTGGAAGTACCGTATATTGTTCTTACATTTGCCGCAACGACGCCACAAGTAGTACGACTTTCCTGCCATCTACCTACCTATATACTAACTATTTGAATTTAATTTAATTTTAGTCCCTTTCAGCAGCGAGGCTATATGAGACGTGGACCTATTAATTAACATGGAATCCAAACCACATGAACTCCCACCGGAAGACGAACTCAGGTCTTCCACGCCAAAAACGCGTACGCTAACCTCTTAGCCATGAGGGAATTAAATTATAATAGATAATTATCTATTTGCAAAACAGACCATGATCTCTTGCAGTACAGATATACCGCACTGTGTCCTACCGTCCAGTGCCAAAAAGCGGTAGATCGCTATAATTTCTGAAATGTAATATCGAGATAAGGTTTTGTATTCTTATATAAATATAAAAGGGGATAAAATATTATCCTCTCATTTAGTAGGTATGCACTACATAGTACATTTATATGTGTATTTCCTGCCACCCTATTTATCCAGTACTGTTTATGTACATTTACTTAACACTTAACTTGTTTTGCATGTTGTAAATGCTCAAATTGAGCTCCTTCAACATTGCAACATGCTTCAAAACTTTTCGTAACACTATGACACACAGTATCACACAAAACCTTATCTGCATCAATTTCAATTAATTATTCTACCCCGCTAAACGAAAATATCCAATACTTCGTCATATTATTTAATGATATGTTGGTACGCATGTACAACTGAAATAGTTTTCCTGCAATGGGATCTTAAGAAACAAAAAATAATTTTCTGAAACTTGACAACATCTTTGATTTGCAAATTTGGAAGAGTGAATCCGGACAGTAGATTGGCGATTCCGGACACTGAACTTTAAAGGAAGATATATACATATACATATGATAGGTATGTTTTAGCTTACTACCTTGCTACACTAACATTCTAACATGATAAGTATAGAATATAAATACAAATACATGATAAATACATACAAATTAAAATCATAGCAATTTCTATACTCATTACTGTTGAAACTGTAAACTAAATCCACAGTAGTGTAACTACCACTATAGTATTATATCATTAAACATAGTAATCACATTTGTTTTCATTAAAACTATACTGTACTACTATTTTTTGTTAGTAACAACTAGATTATTAATAAAATGTATAATATATGTGCACTAAGACTAGCTTTTTTTTCTTTTTTGCGTTAATGACATCTGCCAGTTTCGTGAAGCACTAGTCATAATTCAGACACATCGTGCACAGATAAAATACAGTTCCGTATCACCTCCCACACATCTTTCATGAAAGCAGGTCTTACATACAGTCCAGTACACCCAGGAACTGCATTTGCTTGATGATGATGCATAATAATTCTTCCCGTAAAATTCGCAGTTGTTTTCATTCATACCTTCGATTGTGTTTAAGGAGACAGTTTGAAACAAACTGCAATTCGCGACATTTAATCTTCATTCAACACCTGGTCTTTGTGATGTGGGTTTGGATGAAGAAACATCAGGAAAAGATGTGAATTGTTTAACTGAAGGCGACTGAGACGTGTTTGGGGATAAGTTTGATGACACAGAAGAGGAATTGTTTCCAGCTACTGGCGGATCATGTTCATTTGACAAAAGGGATAAACGGCTCCTGAACGGGACGTGTTATCATCTCTATGATCTTCAAATACATTCTCAATAATTAGTCACGTTTCTAGCTCAGCAAGCCATTTTCGCACTTCACATCTCTCAACAACTGGTGCTTCGTGGTTCAATGAACTTTCTCTTTTTCCTGAAATCAGCATTGCAACTTTCTGTCTTAAGATTAAAAAAATTAAATCTAAATATTTAACAGAATAAGGAGATATCATTAATAAATTTAATTTCGGGAGTACCCTAAGTAATACGAAGCACATCGCACATTGTCTTATTATTAACTTCCTAGTAATGATAGGAGACAAGACTTGAAACTTAAGGCTTTTATAAGATTCAGGAGTAGTAGTTAACTCTTGCGAGTGACATCTTTCTGGACTATCTTCTCAAACGTGAATGTTTTGTCAAAAACGACTCAGGAGATTCTGCTTATATATCATAAGTAAATATTTAAATCCAATAACCCAAGAATAATGTGTTAAAAAAATTCTTATATATAAAATATGCAGGAAAGGAAATTAACTGTTGGGGCTGAGTTTTTTTCTCTCTCTCTCTCTAAAACGGCATGCGATTTTATTGACACTTCCTTCAACTTGCAGAAATGACTCTGTTTGGGGTTGCAATACATCAAGTTTACGTGAGGTAAAAGGTTAACAAATATTCCAATGCTTGCAGTTAAAATAGATCATGACCCCCTTATTCTCCCGATATTCTGAAAGTTATTTCCGCGATAACTTTCGTGAAAAGTATCCGCTTTTCAAGAACGTAGTATATATATTGCTTGCGATTTAAATTAGTGAAGAATGGGGATAATCATAACTAGGTCATCCCGCTGGCACTTGAAAGTCTCTTCAATGGTAACTTTCGTTAAAAAAAAAAAAAAAGTGCAATATGTGCATTGTAATTATATTATATCTGATGCCTCAAATTTGCCACAATTTCTTTGAGTTTAAAATTTTCAAGCCATCTTTCAAGCCTTTTTTTCCTTTTCCTACAGCGAGGCTATATGAGACTTGGATGTACAGTTTAATGTGGAATCCGAACCACTATCATTCAATAATCTCCTACCGGTAATCGAACCCGAGGCCTCGTTCACCTAAAGGGCGTGTGTTAGACATAGACCAGCTGGGAGGGTTTTCCATCCATAGGCGTAGCCAGAACTTTTCATATGGGTATGCACAAAGGTAATTAAGGCCCATTCTCCATCTTACTATAACGTTTTTACGTGCTCATTTGATCTAGCTTTAAGTGGATTTCGAAAACATAAAATGTTATTTTAAGGAATCACTCCGTCTCCTTTAGCCTAGCCGGCATAATGTGAGATGTTAAACTGAAATATTTCATTTCATTTCATTTTAAAGAATCACAGATTTTAAAATGCATGACAAATGAAGAGGAGAAAAGAAAGTATTTTATTAGGGCGTACCCATGAATATCACATTGTGAAGATTATGAATCCATATCCCTAAAAGAATCATTACCATTTCTTTTAACCTCAAAGCTTAATCTTGGATATTAAACTTAAAAAAGACCTATCAAAACAAAATTGCCGATGCTTATTATTATTATTATTATTATTATTATTATTAGTAGTAGTAGTAGTAGTAGTAGTATCACTGTAAATCAAAAAGGTGTAACTTTACACCAAAAAGGTGGCAGCATTTCGGTTCCACCTCAAGGTGTAAGTGAAGGGTGTAAAGTTTCCACCGGCTGATTTGTTACACCCCAAAGGTGTACAGTATCGAGTTCGCACAACTACACCCACGAGGTGTAAGGTTGCACCCAAAAGTGTTAACTAACACTTGTAAGGTGCTACCTAACACTTTATAAGTGTATCGAACCTGCAAATTTTGCCGCCAAACTATCGTCCCTTGGGTGTAAACAAACACCTTTGAGGAGTAACTTCACTGCCTTCACTTACACCCTTAGGTGGAACCTAAATGCTGCCACCTTTAAGGTGCAATTGACAAGTTGGAAGGTGTAACTGAAAACCAAGGTGTAACATTACACCTTAGGGTGAAACAATCTTTTCTTGTTTCACCCTAGTTACACCTTAGGGTGGAAAATTAGGGTTAAGGTGTAATCTTGGGGTTACACCTTTGGGTGTAAATGCTTCCACACGAAAGGTGTAATGGAATATGCTCCCACCGAAGGTGTAACAAATCACCTTTCAGGTGTTCCCCCTTCGTACAGGTGAATGCTGGTTGCATAACGTTATCTACAATGTATTGTGTTGATCTGTATATTGCTTTACATGCAGTGCACATTATAAGGCGTGGATGCCTGTAGTCTCTAAAAATTGGGTGCAACTGGCAGATTTAATCAAGAGTAGTATACGTGAAAAACTAGTGCTTTAAATTTTGTTTTCTTCTTCGTGTTTGAGGAAAAACACACCAACAAGTAAAGACAAAGTGAGAACAGCCCATCATGCGAAGTGATGTAGTCAGCAGTTACATCTGAAAAGTTGCATAACCTTTCTCGTATGCTATTCTTGATTAAATCCGCCAATTGAACCCAATTTTTAGACACTATAGGCCTTCACGCTTACCGTGTGCACTGCATGTAAAGCAATATACAAATCAACACAATACACTGCAGGTAACGTTATGTAAATAGCATATACCTGCGGGAAGGGGAAGGACCTGAAAGGTGATTTGTTACACCTTCGGTGGGACCATTTTCCATTACTCTTTGACAAAGTCTTGATTACAAGTGAAAATACATACAATGAACGTGCATCATTTACTATGCTACAAGTTGTACACTTTTAACAAAATCAATGAAAACTTTTGTTTTACATAGTTATTTCGTTTATTTCACTTAACTAAACATTACATTTACATACATGGAATACAAACTATAGAAGGAATATATCTATTAGTAACCTACAAGGAAATATGACAGGATTCCCACTTTTGTGGCGACCGAAAATTTTCTGCCTTTTCCTTGTCACAATTTAGAAGTTTTCAGTTGTATACAGGGTGTTAGATTCATACGTATACAAAAAATGAATGTTAGATACTAGATGTGAAAACAAGAAGAAAAAACTGTTCTTGAACTTTGGACAAAATCTACGTTTCAGAGATATATGCTTACAAAAGGATGGGAAATAAATTTCAGAGGCCTATATTTCAAATATTATCCAACGTAGAAGGAAGTGCAGCTTAACAAATCACTTACGAAATCATAAATGTTTTATTTTTAAAATGCGTTTGATAACTGCGCGATGCGTGCGGAAGGGATTAACCAGAGCTATGATGAACCAATGAAATTTACTATTGGTTCGTCAAGCTCTTTCCTTGGGCAAGTACCGCACAGTTTCGAAACATCCATTTCTTAAACAGAACAGGTTAAAATTCAGGTAAAAATAGTACTTACATTGAAAACAAATTGCCGAAGCTATCGAGAAATTCTTTGAACTTTAGAAATATAGACGGTGCACACAGAACGGAAAACAAAATGGCGGTCATGGCGCCCCCCCCCCAAAAAAAAAGAACAGATATATATGTCTTCTTAAGTAATTTAATAAGCCACACTTTCTACGCTGGATAAATAGTGCTTCAAATAAATAGTACTACTTCTCCGTGACCTTCCCCGACATTTGGTAGGAAAATCCCTGACTTTTATGACAAGTGTTGGATGGCAATACATAAATAAGGAATAAATAACGGTGAGTATTTATATATGAGAACATTTATTCTATAGGGACAGATAGTAATCAATTGTTCATATGTAAATTTCACTTACTTACAATAAAAATCTCATTAATGTCCCATACTGTGATCATTAATGGTTGGTTAAGCTGAAATTGGTGTAGCTACAATTAATGTTAGAAAAAATATGTTTTATAAAATTTCCCTGACTTCCCTCGCTGGTGTTGGATGACGTTGACATATAAATAAGTAATAAATAACAGTGAATATTTATATGAGAACATTTAGAGACAAACAGTAATCAATTGCTCATACTTACATTCCACTTACCACCCATATAAATCTGAGTAACGTTCCATACTGTGATCATTAATGGTCGGCTAAGCTGAAATTGGTGTAGCTATAATTAATGTTAGAAAAAATATGTTTTATAAAATTTCCCTGACTTCCCTCGCTTGTGTTGGATGACGTTGACATATAAATAAGGAATAAATAACGGTGAATATTTAGAACATTTAGAGACAAACACTAATCAATTGCTCATACGTACATTCCACTTACCACCCATATAAATCTGAGTAACGTTCCATACTGTGATCATTAATGGTTGGCTAAGCTGAAATTGGTGTAGCTACAATTAATGTTAGAAAAAAATATGTTTTATAAAATTTCCTTGATTTCAAGTAATTTTCCCTGACTTCCCTGACCAGTAGGAACTCTGCATAAATATTAACTTATGGAGGCTTTTAACATTTTTACTATATCTGACAATTTTAGAGATTTAGCATTTGTCGTTTTATTAACTACACAGGTTTAAATATACGCTGGAAAATCTTTCCTGAACCAGCTTAATACAGTAAAATTTTCCAGCATGTCTGGTCGGTTTTTAAACCTGTTGCTGCATCGAGCATATTCAGCAAAACCCAGCAAGCTTCTATAATAATTCCAGCTTGAATTCTTCCTGAAACCAGAAACGTATTTTAACCTGATATAGCTTCTATTTTTCCCCGAGGTTTCGGAAAACCGACAAGTAATCTTTTATTTCCAAAGAAAGCCTTACACCGCTGCAAGTAGTTTGATCAACCATCGCAATCAAAAGTGATTCCCTTATTTATTTGATGAACTAAATAAAAGGGACACTAAAAACTGAAACAGGGCTACGGCCTTCGAGATTCGAAATATGCACTCCGTGGCCCCGTAGTCCTGAGAAGTTAGCAATCACAGGTTTAAACTCTTTTTAAATAGTTTATACCAAAAACTAGGGCAACAAATCGTGTAAACTTCAGGCTCACATGTCTCCATATCTGAACGTCAATTCATCTACGTTGATTGTATCTAATTTTCGAATTTTAATTAGAAGATTCCGGGTTCGAAACCCGGTGGCTACAAAATTACTAGGGTGCAAACCGGGGATCAGATCCCTTCCCCCAACCCGCGGTCAAATAAGGGTGTTAAGCCTAAACAAACCAATCGATAACAAATTATATATATATCTCCTTGTATAAATGCTTTTTATTTCAGAGAGAAGCCAAAGCTGACTGTGCTTAAATATACAGGATGAGCATGAACTCCGCTGCCATCCCGTAAAAGAGATGTCAAAACGAGAAAATACGTATTTCTTCATTTCTGTACCGTATCACTTATCGAGGTAACAAAATTTACCCAGAGTTCCGCGGATTGTTCAACTATAGAATTTTCAAATGACAAGAGGAACCAATTAGTACATCGTTTGCAAGGTATTCTTAAAAGAAAAAAGATGGAACAATTCCCGGAATCTAAAATCAAAATTAAGGCAATGTTAGAGAATTTCAGAAGCTGCGAAGAGTACAGGATGAAACAAAAAGCCACGGCGAAGGTAACTTATACTAAACGTAACTGCGGCTATTAAAAATCAGAGGGAAAAATCTCAGAACAATTAACTTGTTTCCAGTAACTAAATACCCTCTCGAGTCTCTATGCTAATCCTGTGCCAACTGGCGGAAGATCAAAATCTCAACACAGTTTTCTTTAAAGTCTGTGGCCACTCCTCTAAATGTGAAACAGCGAAACAGATAGAAAAACAGAAACAAAGCGTATCATCATTAAAAAGGAAAATACAACATATCGAGGTAAGAAGTTTTGCTCCAGTGTCCCCCGTAGGTTTCCAAACCATTTCAGATTTCTTGGAGTAGCCATATATTTTTTTGAATTAAAATAGTGGTGATAGTATTACCTAACTCCATTTTGCATAGAAATGAAATCTTTCAGTTTTACGTCCCACACTTATACCGGTTACTCTAAAGGAGACGGTGATTATGAGAAATGAATGAAATGCTGGAATGAAGAAAGTGGGAGGAAACGGGAGATCCCCGAGAAAACCCACGAGCACGGTGTTTGTCCACCACAGTCCACACGGCGCGAACTGGGATCGAACCAGGGACTCCAAGCACCAGAGGTGAACGCTCTACCACTGAGCCACCGCGAACTCATCTATTTTGCATAGAAGATAACGTTGAGACTCGATTCTTATTTCTTCATTCTATTTGAGTATTTCAATAACAAAACAACTTGTATAAGTTTTTCAAAGTATGGAGCTTGAGAAGAACGAAGTTTGTCTTCCACTGTTACCTCAGTGCTCAAAGATACCGGTGATAAAACAATTGGCCGAAAATCACGCGGACTCTTCTTACATCAATTCATGAAGAAGATGAATGCCAATATTAGGGACCTAAATTCAAGATTAAAAAATAAATAAATAAATAAATAAAAAAGCCCCAACCTTTTACAACCATACGAAGCACAGTTTAATACTTAGACTTGAAATAAAAATACAACTGGTTGATGACGATTGCCTTTATCTTTGAATTTCATATGTGGATAACAATACAGGGCTTTTCAGGTAGAGGAGGGAGAGGATCAGATTTTATTAAAGACGATCGTACATCTGATATGTTTGAACTATAGGCAAAATGTGCTTATGGGTTAAACTCAGTCCTCTGAAATCAATCGACAAATAAGTATGTATAACAGACACAAAAATAACATTAGGTTCCCAAGTTTCAAAATTATATTGTATGTTAAAACAATAAAATTAATTCTTTCTATTTGAGACCTAGAATCTGAAAGGAATTGTAAATTTATTATGTGCTGAAGCAATTACTCTTACCCTTACACTATCCACACGCTGATGTTTTATCAATACTTTTATTCCATATTTACCAAAATGCTGGATTTCAATAATAATCCTAAAAGAAAGATGCACTATAATCAGGTTTCACTAGTCAATCCCGAAAGTGAAAATATCCAATCCCATAGCCTTTTTAAAAAATAAATCAAAATTTCTTCTTCACCTCATTTTCCCCCAAAGGATTCACATTGATCGAAAAAAATATGAAATGAAAATTCGTTAGTTTAACGTCCCATGCTTACGCTCTTTATGATAAATAAGACAGATGTTTAGTAAATAAAGGATTCTAAAATTAATTTTTGGTTTTCACTTGGAATTCAACCCAGAACCAGATACAGCAAAGGCACATGCACAAGCCGAGAGACCAACGGCGAGGACTTCCACAGTTCTCGAGTGGAAACGTATCTGAATTCTTCCCTGGCTAAAACAAGAGAAAATAATTTGTCAACCGATAAATGTATATTTAAAACAAACTCAAGCATAGTGAGCTTTAAACTGATTTAAACTTACAGTTACAAGATATTATGTAAGTCTCTAAGTTATTAACACTAAAGCAATCTTTTAGTCATTTGCATCGTCAGTGTTGTGCTTTACAGGTTGCTCCTGTTTTATAATGAACTCGAATAAAACGTAATATATATATTTTTTACCTAATCTGCTTAAGGTAGTGATGTAGTTTTGGCGCACCACATTTTGAAAGATTTACAGGTAAAATTTAATTCTTTGCACCAAAAGATATATTTATAAGGAATATATTTCTGCAGGCGAAAAAATTTATGCAAAGTAATACAGCTGTATTTTAGGTTTACAAGTGTAGGGTTACTAGTGTTCAATGATTACAAGAGCCTTACGGTGGATAAAATAAGTGAGCGCATATGAGAGATTACTCTATTAAATGTTATTTTCCACTGGCGGTGTATTCTGCACAATGTACAGAAGCAGTATTTTATGTTTGCAAGTGGAACGTTACTAGTATGAAACCATGATAACTGCTATTGAAATTCATATACTTGCCAAAGCCATTTCTTTTCCACTATCTTCCCTTACGCGTATACCCACCAGCACTGACGCGCCTGCTCCCTTCGTACGCACCCAGCGCGGGCACACCAGCTTCCCCTACCCTGACTCGGTTAGATAGCATTCGTGCTTTTTAGTGACCACCTATCACAGATTGGTTTATGCTTTTCCACTGTAGTTCTTATGCCATACATCCGGAAACTATATTTATAAGCAAATCGAAAAAGAATTGGAATCTTTCAACAATTATCTCTGGTGGCTCCCTTGAATTTTATCTACCCAAATTGAGATATTTTCATGACACCCAGCACAAATGTTTTAGGAAGCAATAGGAAGGAAATTGGTGAAAGAATTATAATTTTTCAACAATTATTTCGATTAGTGCGTCGAACGTAAAACCGCACGCTGCTTAATACATGGTAGAATCTCACGTATGTTTTACGTTGTTCTTAAATTTGTAATGCCCATGCATATGTCATTATTATACACAATAGCTCTGCATTACTACAGGAATGGTGAGCCATTCCTCCATTCAATAACAACTATATAATTTATGCCGTTCTTTATTAAGCACAAACATATAACATGTGGGCCTAAACTGCAACATTTAAAAATAGATGAAAACACTGCAGAGTGAAACTCTTCCCTCCCCGTATTTAGTTTTGTTACACTGTTTTTATCGACGCAGAAAATCACAGAAAATGATAGAAAAATATGCATTTCTTGCTATACACTAACATACAAGTAGATTGGTGAGCGAGCGTCAGCGAGTGAAGGCGGGTTAGAGCCCCGCAAGATACGTTGTTTTCTATCTTTATTACAACTCAGTGGGAAGGGAGACCTGTGTTGTAGAACCTTGCCTACTAAACTTGCTCCCTGAAATCAGTAAGCCTACCTGTGGCAATGTTCTACCCAGTGTTACAGAAATGTTATTTCGCAGTAATGCCAAGCGAAGTCATTTATGAAAGATATTGGTTTAAGAGCAATCTAGGACCATCCCATTGTAGCATTGCGCTCAAGGTTCAAAGTTGTAGCAGAGAAAAGTTCATCTCGTGTTACAACCTTTGCGAATTAAATATAACAATGTCTATTCCAGCTTTGAATGCAGCATGCAAGAGTTGCTTCAATATAACGATCTTAAACATTTCTTAACTTTTTACAATACTAAGTAATAAAAATGTTATCCCCAATGATACTATCATTATGAACTTTACCTGTAATGTTATATTCTTTCCAAAAGCCCGTATGATACACGCAAAATATTATGTAATTCAAAGCTCAGTTTCCGGCACTACGTGAATGAACTAGTCATACTAATTTCTTACACCGCCCGCTATTATTTATACTTGTCGTACATTTCGTTTGAAGATCAAAGTTAAAAATATTTACATTTGAAAAAAAAATACTATATTTGCCTACCTGACAATAATATACTTACCAGAGTAATAAAACGACTAATGTGAACTTCCTGATTGAGCAGTTTACACCTCTGCGTAATCGTTTACTCCCTAGCCTACTAACTTTACACCCTTTTCAAAGGGTGTAAAGTTACACCTTATGCTTTCCTTACACCTGTATGTGGAACTTTCACACGGAGAGGGTGTATACGTGACACCTAAGGGTGTTTTATTCACAAAAACACCTCATAGGTGCTACATCACACCTGAAAAGGGTACTTTGGGGTGTTTCATTACACCATATGATTTACAGTGTAGTAGTAGTAGTAGTAGTAGTAGTAGTAGTAGTAGTAGTAGTAGTAGTAGTAGTAGTAGTAGTAATAGTAGTAGTAGTAGTAGTAGTAATAGTATGAAAATCGCTTTCTACTGCCTGCTAGATTAATATTCGTATAAGTTAGCATTTTAAAGCAGTCTTTTTTTCTTGGGGCGACTTCTCAGGTGTTGGCGCCTTAAATTTCTTCAATAAATTATTCAGTATGTTAGCACACTCTACGTAAAATATTGCTGATTAGAATATACATTAGAATCTATGACACACGACATTGACATTTATAAACAGTCGTTCTTTCAGAAAAAAATGTTCCGGAGGGGCACTGTTAATATTCTGGGGGGCACTGATGGTACTGGGAGCAGGGTAATTCGGTGTAGGAAGTCTCTGTGTAGGAAATCTTGGTGTAAGAAAATTCGGTGCACGGAAAATTTGATGTAAGGAAAATTCGGTGTGGGGAATGTTAGGTATAAAGAAAGATTTGTTGTAGTAGACCGTAGAATCCATTAGAAACTTAAGTTTGAAGATAAAGGAGCGTATTAGTTTTAATTTCAAACTTCGTGTAGAACTTACTTTTATTGTATACTATAAGGAATTTTAAAAAAATATGTAAAAATAAATGCTTCTACTAAAGTAACTACGCCTGATTGGAGGAGATGTCAATAAGGTTGCAGTACTTGTTTACTTTAACTTAAGGTAAACAAACTGAAGTGACTGATTGGAGAAGAAGTCAACTTTAGTCAACTATTATCTGATAAAGCCATCCTGCTTTATATTGCCCGTTCCACTAAGACTTTTTTGATCAATATATTTTTGCATCTTATATATATGATTCTTTTTTTCTCAGTTGTATATATACAGAGTGATACTTTTAAAACACGGATTTCATTTCGCGCTAGAATTTCTAACTGAAGTCCGATTCTCATGCGGTTTGTTGCAAATGATCAAGGAAGGATGGGAGATTTGTGGGACTATGTTTACTGGTTTAAATTCATCCGGGGTAATATCGAGCAGACCGCAATAAAAACAGCAAATATTCGCCAGTGTACCTTACAGTTCGAATGAAATATTGGATATTTGAAGCGAAATTGAAGTATACAAATTAAATGTTAGTGAGAATACAAATTAAGTGTTAGTGGTAACACACATAAATCACATGTTGAATACCTATAGCTGGTTTCTCGCTACAAACGACAGAAGAGTCGGTAACTGACATCTTGCACAACATCCGCCAGCGGCGTCAGATGCTTCCCTGTATCACTCTGAAGCGATCTTGTTTCTTGCAATTTATTCACTATCGAGAATGCGTGTAAATGCCCTTTGCGAAGCAACAAGAGATTCCGTTCCCTAAAAACTTTTTAACGGTAAAATCACGTTACTCCAAAGAGTACATTATGGTAACTGTGCCCTGATCATATTGATACAGTAGCACAGCATAATTCTCAATACAACGGCCCAGTTTCCTGTTTCTTCTTGACCTTCGCGAGGTTGCCATCTAACGAAGAAACTTAAATGTCCACACTGCACCTCACCTAATTCCAATTGTAAGGTACACTGACGAATATTTACTGTTTTTCTAGAGACGTAGCTGATATTACCTCACATGAATTTAAACCAGTAAACATAGTTCTAGAAATCTCCCATCTTTCCTTGATCATTTGCCACAAACTGCATGGAAATCGGACTTCAGTTAGAAATTCTAGACTCAAATGAAATCCGTGAGTTTTAAAAAATCACCCTGTATATGTTCTATGATGTACTATATGAAAGGTGTTTTTAGTTGTTTCTATAACTATTCTCTGAACTTATAGTTGTAATTGTTTTACTTTTGACAAAAAGTGTCAGATGCAAAAAAATAAATTTGCTTTTCTTGAAATAGGTAATAACATTTTAATCGTTACATTTTATGCTTTTCATTTTCACAATATAAGTGTCGTCAGTTATCGTAAGTGGTAATATTCAATAGACCTATGTATTACACCGAATCTACCTTACATCTAAATTTCCCCACATCGAGTTTTCCGAATTTTCTGTACACCTAATTTTTCTACACCGAGCTTCCTTACACCGAATTTTCCTACACGAAATTTCCTACACCGAATTATCCTAGACCCGCTGGCATATTTGCGGATCCCAAACGTTTCAGATATCCTCTGATCTGATTGGTCGATACAGATACGATATTACGAGACATGATGTACATATAGTACAAAGTAAAGGGTAAATGTTGTCGGCTCTGGTAGTCGAGTGCGCAGTTGGCTGCTGGGATTTGTCGTATACAGACGCATAGTACATAGTGCTGAATCTCAGAGTTAACATATTCATAACTAGGGTTAGGCCTAAATAATAGGCTTATAAACAAGTTTATATAAATTGAAAATTGTTACAGGTAATTGTTATTTAAGGTTTACTTATACCTTCTTGCATAAATATGTCAGTCAAGCGTGTAAATACACTGAAATTTGATTTTGGAAAAGTTGATCAAAGGCCAAGTTCAATTAGTATACATGATTGGTTATATAGTAAATTTCATTTTCCTGTAGATGAGGTTTTGAGTATTGAGGTTGATGTATATAGAAAATGCATATATGTTAAGCTAAAATCGTGTTCCTTATGTGAAAGACTGATAAATGAATCAAACGGAATATGTACCTTTGTTGATGATCAAGGTGAACATGAAATAAAGGTTACATGGGCAGATTCTCAGATTGTGACAGTGAGATTACATGTAGTACCAATGGAACTATCACATGATGCAATTCAAAATGTTATGAGTAGCTATGGAAAAGTGTACAGTATTAAAGATGAATTGTTTTCTCCCGAGCATGTTTATCCAATCCGGATAGGAACAAAATTAATAAGTGTAGAATTGAAGAAAGATATCCCATCACTTGTTTACATTGACCAACAAAAGTACTGGGTAACGTACCCAGGACAACAAAAAACTTGTATTCGGTGCAACTCAACCTTGCACTTAAATTCTGAATGTCCTCAGAGGATTAGGCCAAAAAATGTAGTAGAAAAATTGAGTTATTCTGAGAAACTGAGTACCGGTAATTTTTTGTCAGTACAAAGGACTCAACCTAATAATACCGTACCACAATTTTCAAGTTTTAGTATTCCCACAGCTTCGAATGGTAGTGGCCAGGAATCAGTGGATTGTGACATGAACATTGATATTACTTCAGCAATAACAAAAAGTGATAATGGAGAACAACTTAAAATAATGGTTGAAGAGGATTTTCCTCCTCTCCCTTCAAAAGCAAGCAATGAAAATGAAAATGAACCAGAATATAGTCAAATTAATTCTGTGGGAAGCAATGCTAATAATCAGTCTTCATGTAGTGAAATAATGTATCTCTCAGAGATTCAGGAAATGTTGAATTAGAATCTGCTTCCACTGGACAAGGACACAATTTCCCAGGAATAACAGTAGATATTCTTACACATAGTACTCCTCCTGTATCTAGTAATGTAGAAAATCTAAAATGTAAAAGTGAAGAAGTTAAAGTACAAGGGGAAAAAGATCAGGAAGTTCAGGGACAAAATGATCAACAAGTGCAAGGACAAATATGTCGTGCAGGTACAGTGATTACCCAAGATGAAGATCTAAAAAGTCAGTCCAAGATACAGGAACGAAGAGGAAGGAAACGTTTAAAAAGAAATGAATTAGCTCAGAAACTAATTAAAACAACGGTAAGTCGTGAGATAGAAGTAACAAGTATAAGCGAAAATGATCCATCTAACCTGTCATCGGAAGAAACATGAGTAAATTTAAAAAGTGATAACTGTATAGATTTAATACAATATTACGTGATGAATATGTAATGTAAATGTTTTCTTCCTTAAAATCATCATAATTAGACTTCATATTCCAAATTGAAGACGGAAATTTTAAAAAAGTGAATTATGTGCCTTGAAACTATGGAATGTTGTTATTATAATTTACAATTTACTTAATTAGCTTGATTTGACACATAGTAAATTACCGATAATGAATTATTGCAATGAAAATGTGTAATCAACAGGACAATTTGATGAAATTTCACGAAGGGATTTCTTTGGCTATCTTATGATAAACGAGTTCCATAATAGTAAAATAATATTGTTCAGCGCTTCACAAATACCTGATTTTAAAGATTGATTTTTTATTTAATCATTGATCACATCTTATTAACAGAATTGACAATTTGTATCCCTTTAATAATATTACTGGTTATGAATGGAGATTTTAAACTATGTGCATATACGTTATTTTCTCTTCATCCTTGGCATGTCTTTAACAATCGCTACAATCAATATAAATAATTTGCAATCAAATGTCAAGTTATTCTCATTACGTGATCTTTTGTTAAAAGAAGGGGTAGACTTAGCCTTATTACAAGAAGTCGGCTTACAATATTTGGATTTAGGGAAATGTTATACTGTTTATAATAATTTCAATTTTAATGGTACTGGTACGGCAGTAGCTGTGAAAAATAATGTAAATTTCTCACCTACTCTATTCCACCCTACAGGAAGGATAATCAATGGAAGCATTGGTAACATACAAATTACAAATTTGTATTCGCCGTCTGGTTCGCAAGCTAGGAATGCACGTAACATGTTTTTTGCTATTGATGTAGCTGAGAGCTTAGCTCCAAATCATGAATATTTTCTCATAGCTGGGGACTTTAATTGTGTCTTGAGGGCTGAAGATCAAACTCCAGGATTTAATTATAGTCCTACTTTGAATGAATTGGTACAGGGCTTACACCTTCAAGACAGTTGGATATATAAAAATCCTAATATACGTGGTTTTACATATATCCGTAACAATTGTGCATCAAGAATAGATCGCATATATTTGTCGCAAACCTTAGTTAGAAATCTCCTTTCTGTGAAAATAGTTCCTACTGTATTTTCTGATCATCAAGCCTATATTGTTTCTCTTCGAGCCCCAGGTCTAAAGATTGAAAGAGGAAGAGGGTATTGGCATTTTAATACATCTCTTCTCGATGATAAACTTTTTTGTGAGGAATTTCAACATAAATGGAAATATTGGGTGCTTCAACAAAAATATTTTCGAACAGTAACTGAGTGGTGGTTTCAGTACCTTAAACCTCATGTTGCGAGTTACTGTCGTTGGTTTTCCTCGGAGAAAAGCAGGGATCAACGAAAACTTTATTATTTTTACTATAGATGCTTGAGTGAAGCACAAGCTGCTGCGACACATGATCCAAAACATATCACAGACGTTAAAAAGTACAAGGCCAAATTACTGAATATAAACAGGCAACCAATGGAAGGTATGAAAGTTAGAAGCAAAGCTCCTTTCATTGATCCTGAAGAAAACCCATCCTTGTACCATCTGATTTAAGAGTACAAACGTGGCAGTAGAAAATTAATTACTAATATAAAAGATGATGAAGGAATAAGTTGGAATTCAATAGTAGATATCAAAAGAGTTTTCCAATCATATCATACAGAATTATATGGAAGATCGACTTTAACAGTTATTCCAAAACATGTTATGTCTCAGATTCCCTGTGTTTTAGATTCTGATACGGCGAAGTACATTGAATCACATTTTAGTAGAGATGAGGTGCGACAAGCTGTTATGACTGGAAGATCACCTGGAATAGATGGTCTTCCTGCTGAATGGTATCAAAAGTTTTTCCCGATAATTGGTGAAACTTTAACGAAAATTGTAAATGAGCATTTTAGTGAAATTCCAACGTTGAAATATAAATCACCTGGAGCAACCGTTTTTATTCCAAAGCAGGCTAATCCTACAGAAGTATCTAATTATCGACCAATTACGCTAATGAATTTTGATTATAAAATAATGGCACGATGTTTAAATAAGAGATTAACCAGTTACATTGACTTGTTAGCGGGACCCTTTCAATATGCTTGCGTTGGAAAGAAGAAAATACATCACATTTTACAGTGTATAAGAGATGTTATTACTATGTTCGAAGATTCCTCAGGAAATAATGCTCTGTTGTCAATTGATTTCCATCAGGCATTTGATAGGGCTAACCACGAATACTTGTGGCTAGTATTAAGTAAACTTGGCTTGGGCGCAAGATTTATTAAGTGGATTCGCGTGCTTTATGATGAAGCTAAAACCAAGTTAAAAATTAATGACTTTTTTACGGAGCCGGTTTGTATTAGAAGAAGTGTACGTCAAGGATGCCCATTAAGTATGACATTGTTTGTAATATCGTTACGTCCGCTGTTAGACAGTATACATAATCGCCTTCAAGGTATTACTTTCAATAATCGAACTCTCAAAGTGTGTAGTTATGCAGATGATGTAACTGTTTTTCTTAATAATCCTTTAGATCTTTCTACATTACAAGGTTGTCTGAATGAATATACAGCATATTCTGGTGCGATGATTAATGTAGGTAAAACTCAACTTCTCCCGCTTGGCACACAAACACAGCAAAATTACTGTGGATGGGTAACTGTATCTTCATATTTGAAAATTCTTGGTGTTGAATTTAATTCTCGAATCAGAGATACTATAGATCCAAATTATAATATATTGCTCAATAATGTACGTCAAGTTCTACAGATGAATAAGTCACGCCAATTTTGCTTATTATCACGTGTATATTTCATTAATAACCATGCATTTTCAAAATTATGGTATATTTCACAGATTCTTCCAATGCCCAATATATTAGCAAAGAAACTTACAAGCGTAAGTAATTGGTTTCTTTGGTATGGACATGTTTTTCGTGTAAGGTATCCGTACACATGCTTACCTAGAAAAAATGGTGGTCTTGGTCTTGTCCATGTCGAATACAAAGTCAAAGCCTTTTTCAATCATAGAGGCATACAGAGCATGATGAACGATTCTGCAGGAATAAGTTTCGAAATTCTAACAACTCTTCTTAAAAACATCGGAATTAATTTGCCAGTTAATATTCAAGTAATTCCAAATTCTTTATGGTATTATAAAGATGTTGTGTGTGAGTACCTTTATGGTAAGGCTGGGTTACAAGACAATCAGTTGAGCTCAGTTAAGTCTCTGTACATAAAACTCTTCAAAAATCTTGAACTCCCGCCTTCTAAATTAACAACTAAATACCCTGATGTAAATTGGACACAAGTATGGCCGAATGTATTTTCATCTCATGTCAAAATTTTACTTCTATCAACGTGGTATGCTGTAGTAAATGATATAGTTGATACAAATTCTAAAAGACATCGTTTAAAATTCGGAGATACGGACAGCTGCATGCAATGTCGTCAAGTAGATGATATAGAACATCGTTTAACAAATTGTACTGCAACAACAGAAATTTGGAATTGTTACCAGAAATTAGTTAGTAAAATTTGTCGTACTGTTCCAAATATGGTGCATGTTCGAACATTATTAAAACTACAAGGGTGAATCAAAAAGTAAGGTGAATTGTTGATTTACAGAAAAGCGTACAGAGATACGTCGATGAAGCTTTACTATGTTTGAAGTATGGTATCACACTATTATTCTAAGAAGGAACCGTAGTTGTCTAAACATTTATTCCAACGTAGCACCAAATCATCCATGCCCTGTTCAAAGAAATGTGGTTCCAGATTTCCTAACCAGGTACGTGTAGCCTGTTGTGCCTCTGTCAGTATCTGGAAACGCTGACCACGGAGATGTTGCTTCAGGGGACCGAACAAATGGTAATCCGACGGGGCTAAATCAGGGCTATACGGAGGGTGATCGAGAATTTCCCACTTGAACCCGCGGAGGTGTGTACGGGTCCGTTCGGCTGTATGTGAACGTGCGTTATCATGCAGTAACAACACGCCCTCTCGGAGTGCCCCCGCCGTTTCTGTCGTATGGCTGCTTTTAGCCTGTCCAGAGTTTGGTAGTAGGTGTCTGCATTAATGGTCGTACCCTTTTCCAGAAATTCAACATGAATAACACCGAGACGGTCTCAAAAGACAGTAGCCATTGTTTTCTGGGCAAATGCTATTGTCTTGCATTTCTTGGCCTGGGGTGACGATGGATGTTTCCATGTCACGCTCTGACGTTTGGATTCAGGTGTCCATAGAGGTATCGGAGTTTCATCGCCCGTTATGATGCGATGAAGGAATGAATTTCCTTCGTCGGCATAACATGTGAGGTGGCTCAGGGAAATGCCCATTCGCTGGTTTTTGTGTTCGTTACTCAGAAGCTTGAATACCCAGCGCGCACACACTTTTGTGAAGCCCAGTTGGTCATGGACGATACCGCTTACGGAACCATAAGAGATATTCAATTCATTGGCAATGTCCTGGAACCGCACTCTTCTGTCTTCACGAATCATGGAATCGACGACAGCCACATTCGTGTCGGTGATGGACGTTCATGGTCTGCCACTTCTGCCATCATCTGTGACAGTACTCTTACCAATTGCAAATGCGTTATACCACACGTACACTTGTTTCAGTGACATAACACTATCTCCGTAGACCTGCACCAGTTCTCGATGAATATCACATGGTTTTGTTCCCTTGGCCCAGAAAAAACGAATGACACCGCGCTCTTCCTCCTTGGTGTAATGTTCCAGTCGTTGCGCCATCTTTGAGTTGCTCTCAGCACCAGACGGGTGGACATAGAATGTTGTACAAGCCATCACACTTCTATTACCAGATTACCTGTAACATGGAAAAGAATTAATTAGCTACACACAATACTATGGGTTTGACAGGCAATTTCACCTTACTTTTTGATTTATCCTTGTAGATATTAAGCTCTTTCCAAGAACTAAGAATAATGCTGTTATGTGGTTGGCTGCAAATACTGTGCATTACATGTTATTATGCTATAAGAGTCATCAGCAACAAAAGTATTATGATATCATTCATGATCAATATCGTCATTTTCCACCAGTTAGAAGAAAATAATTATTTGCAAATTTCCTAGAAATTGTTATAAATGATTGGCTTTCTTAACTAAATATTCCTTATATAAATACTTTTCTTGACAATGCATATTGTTTAAAGATAAAGTGATATCCTAATTGCTGAGTTTGCTACGTATGATCAAGAGCTATTATAAGAGTGAAATGATTCTATTTTTGTGATTCTTATATTTGTTTTAAATACTTTTATTGTTTTGTAAATGTATATAAATTGTTAATAAAAGTGAATTTAAAAAAAAGTGCGCTAGCGCAACATGCTAGTAAAGAAAATGTTTTTGGCGTGGGTTCAAATCCTGCCTACGGACAGTTTTTTTTACTACTTTTAAAATTTTTTATAACACTTCTTTCGTTCAAATAAGATTAAAAATAATATTCAAAAAGTGATTTAACTATCATTTTTTAATAATTTACATTAAACTTCTTTCATTAAAATAAGTTTGCCCTTGTACTACAAAGATCCACAGCAAATGTAGTAGTAGTAGTAGTACGTTTGCCCTTGTACTATATAGATCCACAGCTAATGTAGTAGTAGTTGTAGTAGGAACGGGTTAGAAGCCCGCGGGGGTTGTTTGAGTTCTGTTCTCGACATCAAATTGGCAAGAATGCTGAAACGTTTGGGATCGGCAAAAATGCGACCCGCTGGTACTATTCTATTTATTGTTATATTACAGACGTATTATTTTGGTGGCCTCCGGGGGGGCACTCTCAGAGCTCCGGGGGAGCAGTGCCCTCCAAAGCATGTCTGCAAGAAACACTGTTTATAAAATATTCCGAAAAATTATAGGTGCTCTCGTAACTTCTTCTAGCTAGTTATTTACTTGTAACGCTAGTCGAACTTACTAAATAGGCTACAAATTCGAGGCACAATCTCAACTTCCTTCACATCGAAGCTTAGAACTAGCAATGTAATGGTATTGTCTGTTTATATAATTTCTTACCATTACATTGGCATGGTTAAACGTTGAAATATTGTAAATGAGTCATTATTTTCATAAGTAGCCTATACAATCAAGTATATGCCATTTAATCCATAAATAGATTATAGTCTTCTCTTGGATATGTGTCTAAAACCGTATATAATAATTTATTTAATCAGTCAACAATGACAACTATAAAAAAATGTTTGCCAATTTTGTTTAAAGTTTCTCATTATTCATCCACTTCCTGTCTTACTTTAAAAAATTGCTTCCACTTAATATTAGGTTAAGTCCGAATCTTATACGTAACGAAAAGCCATATGAGGGTCTGTAGTTATGAGAGGAACAATCAGTTTCCGAAGCCTTCAATTAGGATTGGTATTATCATAAAACAAATGTTAGACCCTATTAATATGTGGGCAGTTACTTCCACATTATAGATTTGATCATTTTAAAATAATGTGATTGTTCCTATTATACCTGCTTATGAACTAAAATTTAAGTATATTGTTCCAATATATTTATTTATTTTATTTTTTTAATTTTATTTATTTGTTTCTTTTTCTTTTTTCTTTTGGAAAATAGTCATGGTTCCAATAGGAAGTAAATTACTGAGCTGTATATACTAATGGTGTAAATTTATGATATTAAAATCTTGTATTAAGTTTCTATAGTCAATATAGAATATTTATCTGCAATTTGAAAGTAGTATCCTCATCACACTAACGAGGGAACCTATCCAAGTGTAACTCTGACTTCGAGTCGAGACATAGGCCGTTGGATAGCTTGTCCCAAAAGAACATAACACGAAAAGTGATACATCCTCGACCGCAACCGTTGCAAAGATATAAGCGTGAAAAGTTAGAAATTGAGCTCCATACTATACATTACAAAGTCAGATTCCGGGTCAGATTTTTCGGAAACGGTCGGGTAAGGAAACTCAGCGAATACATATCAAATTAGTGTGGGGAGCCCAGAACCTTTTGAAAGAAAAAATGTGCCCCCGGGGCACTCGTAGGGTCCCAGGCGGGGTGCAACTCAAAATTTGCAAATAAAACCGGAGGTCAAGTAGCATATTGTATGAAAGCTATTGTTAAATAAAATATTATAGAACAAATCTCAACTCTCTACGATAACCCTGTGCAAAAGGGCAACTGATCAAAATGTCAATACAACCTACATCAGAAAATCTATGGCACTCTTCTAAATCCGTTCAGTTGCGACAATAACAAGACAGAAAAACACGTTTAAAAGTGCAAGGTATTGAAGTAAAGCAAATTGCTGCAGTCTCTCATAGAGTCACACAACGGGTCTTATCCAAATATAAGTGTGACTTCGAATGACCAATGGACCATGTCGAGATGAAACGAGACAATTTTCTCAATTGCACGTGTGAAGATCCAGCTACTTTTGGAAGTTGTAGTGGCTTGTATTTTACGCTATCCGCCATCTGTGATCATAAAAGAAACTGGGCTTGGTGCAAAAAGTGTATATAAGATTCTTAACAAATTCAGAGTGCTGCTTGCTGTGTGGCTCCTTGAAAACAGTGAAAAAATAGGAGCTGGTCATGTGGTTGAAATAGACGAAAGTGCCTTTGGTAAAAGGAAACATAATAGAGGACGTTTAATTAACACTCGTTGGGTGGTAGGTGCAATCGACAGGGGGACACGACGGACTTTCATGGAGTTAGTAGAGAGAAGAGATGCTGCAACACTAGAAAATGTTATTCTAAATAACTTCGAGCAATAATCCTTATTATAACCAATTGTTGGCGTGGTTACACTAATTTAAGAAACCTAGGCTATACTCATAACACAATTAACCACAGTATAAATTTCGTGAATCCACTAAACAACCACATCCATAGACAAATTATAGAGAGTTTCTGGGCTAAAGCGAAACGCGACATTAGACAGCGAGTGTGAAGAATGAGTGCTTCGAGACTAGAAACATACCTTGCGGAGTACATATGGCGAAACAAGTTTACAACAAATGAAGAACTGTTTACTGATTTTTCGCGAGCTGTGGGTTACTTTTATACGCAGTAAAAATACAAATCACATGAAAACTGAAATATTTTATCTACGTTTAGTCTTTGTTTAAACGAAACTAATAAGTGAAAAAGGGAGTATATTAACCCTGCACTTGCTACTTAGTTAATGAAATGAATGATGACAAAGAGAAGTATAATTCCCCTGCAACTTTTAACTTTTAAGCATGACAATGTAGTGGTAATAATTAATACACTACCATTACACTGTCAGTCCTAAGTCTGGTTAAAATGTGAAGGAAAGTTGACATTGCGCCTCGAGGTTGTAGCCTACTTAGTACGATCCACTAATAGACAGCATTATAATTTATCGTGACATTTTTATAAATGTCAATATCGCATGTCATAAATTCTTGTGGATAGATCTATTCTAACCAGCAGTAGTTTGCCTAGGATGTGGTAACACACTGAATAATCTCTTGAAGAAACATCCAAATGTAAGGCGCCAACACCTTTAAATATCGCCCCCCCAAAAAAGACTGTTTTAAAATATTAAATTACACGCGAATATTAATCTAACAAACAGTAGGAAATATTTTTCATACTACTACTACTACTACTACTACTAATAATAATAATAATAATAATAATAATAATAATAATAATAATAATAATAATAATAATAATAATGATAATAATAATAATAATAATAATAATAATAATAATAATAATAATAATAATAATAAGGATCGCCGATTTTCTTCTGACACTTTTTTTTTTTTTTTTTTTGTAAGTTTAATGTTCCATGATTACGCTCTGAGACAGTGGCATAGCGGGAGAGGCTCACTCAACTTGACCCCCTCCCCTTAGTGCCGTAATATCGAATATGATTTTGATTACATGCAGTATTCTTATTTGTGATTCCGATGTTTTGACTTTTTAAAAAAATATAATTTGTCATCACAAAATATATTTTAAAGTCATGTTCAAAAGAATAACTTCTTCATTCTTGATTGATTTTAAAGTCAAGGAAATTGTGGCAACTTTGAGGCATCGTAATGACAATGCACACATTGTCTTTTTTTTTTTTTTTTTTTTTTTTTTTTTTTTTTTTTTTTTTTTTACGAAAGTTACCATTGAAGAGACTTTCAAGTGCCAGCGGAATGACCTACCTAGGATTATCCCCATTCTTCACTAATATAAATCGAAAGCGATTATATACTACGTTGTTCAAAAGCGGATACTTTTCACGAAAGTTACCGCGGAAATAACTTTCAGAATATCGGGAGAATAAGGGGGTCTTGATCTATTTTAACGTCATGCATTGGGATGTTTGCTAAGCCATAAACAAACTATGCGCTTTATTATGTCAAAATCTAACAATTTTGGTGAACGTCTTCACAGAAAATTATTTTCTTATTATATTATTTAAAATATGGAAACCCCAAAGTCTGGGGTATTTGTTCCCGTTTACCCTACTATTTTCAATCACAACAAGTGAGGATTGTTTGAATGCGATAAAGAAGATGAATGTACACATATTTTAATAAAATCGAATAATTTATTCGGTAGGTTTCACTGGAAAATTATTTTGTATGAGCATGTTCAAACATGCAACGTGGGATAGAATTTACCCCTTTTACCTCACGTAAACTTGATGTATTGCAACCCCAAACAGAGTTATTTCTGTAAGTTGAAGGAAGTATCAGTAAAATCGCATGTCATATTAGAGAAAATTAAAGAAAAACTCAGCCCCAACAGTTAATTTTCTTTCCTGCATGTTTTATATATAAGAAATTTTTTACACTTTATTCTTGGGTTATTAGATTTAAATATTTATTTATGAAATATAAGCAGAATCTCCTGAGTCGTTTTTGATAAAACTGATTTACGTTTGAGAAGATAGTCCAGAAAAATGTCACTCGCAAGAGTTAACTACTACTCCTGAATCTTATAAAAGCCTTAAGTTTCAAGTCTTGTCTCCTATCATTACTAAGAAGTTAATAATAAGATTATGTGCGATGTACTTCGTATTACTTAGTGTAGATCCTACTCTCGAAATTAAATTTATTAGTGATATCTCCTTATTCTGTTCAATATTCAGATTTAAAATTTTTTATCTTAAGACAGAAGTTTGCAATGCTGATTTCAGGAAAAAGAGAAAGTTCATTCAACTCCAGATGTGAACTGCGATAGTGGCTTGCTGAGCTAGAAACCTGACTAAGTTTTAGGCTATTTGAGAGAGCGTTTTTGATGCGTTACCCCCTGTAGCGAACGCGGCCAAGGTGGCTATTCAGTTGTTTTACTTTCACCAGATTTGTAAATCATACTGTGATCCAGTCAGGGTTCCCGGGTCTTTTGCCGGGTCCAGGTGTGTAATAGCAGAGTTCCAATACTCTGCACAAACCATCTTCCAAGCAGCTGTTTCTTGCTACAATCCCCTTGCCTGGCAACACGTCTTTCCTTTTTTCCCCTTCTTTTTGAAATCTTTTAAACAGCAGACGGTCTATTGTTCCGAAACGCTCCAAATACGCTTGAGCTGACGTTTTCTCCGCGTTTTATTGCTTTCGCGTTTGTGACTAGCCATCTACATTTAAATACATGGTCAGCGTATTCCAAGCATATGCATGAGAAATAAATACGCTTTGCGATCGCTTCAAATAGCCGGGTAGTAATTATTGAAACTGTATTTGAAGATCATGGAGATGATAACACGTCCCGTTCAGGAGCCTTTTACCCGACAAAAGAAATTTATGTTCCCGAACTTGTTGCGGACCAAATGGGAATATACCAGATGATGTAGTCATTCAGTAGAGTAGAATTTTTGAGCACCTTGTGATTAGCATTTTGTAATTTAGTTGTGTTTGTAGGCCCTAAAATAATTTTATAGCTTTTTCTGGTGATTTCTCGGAGTCCATTTATGGCAAAATTGAAGAAACGCTAGACGTAAGCAATAGATTTCACGTAGACCTCAGTAGACCTCTATTTCACACTGATAAACGTGAAAAGCGAGAGAGTGTTCTGAATCCTCTTAGTTCTTTTTTTTAGTTTTACGTCCCACGAATATGTCGGTTAGGCTAAAGGAGACGGTGATGATGAGAGATGAATGAAATGGTGGAATGAAGAAAGTGGGAGGAAACGGAAAATCCCCGAAAAAACACGCACACTTGGATGAATTCATGTAAATGAATTCATGCCTAGCAGTTTGGATGGCAATCTTATGATTCAGTTTTTGTTTGGCTGGCACACACTTCACGAATGTTTACAGATAATACTAATGAATTATTTTATGCTTTTAATCATTCTATTATTATAATTTTCTGCTTTATAACGCTTTATTGAAACCGGTTAATATTGTTCTCTTTAAATAAAGTTTGTATCATTTATCTACTGTTAGGGGATTCTTCTTTTAATTTTGTTTTTACTACAGCACTCCTTCCCCCCCAAAAAGGAAACCCATAGAGATAAGATCAGTTGAACATGGTGCCCTTTCTTCCGAACCAACGTCGTAGAACGGTTTGGTTAAGGTATCTTATTACAGTCAAAACATAATGGGAAAACACTCCAAAGGAACAATTCGACGAGGCTACCGTGCCACTACAATGTCCGAAACATTTCTAGATAATTCGACCACACTCACAGTTACGGTAAAAGAAAACTGGCTTGACAATCTTTCATTTGACAATGGACACTAACTGTGATGCCAAGCTGGTTCAGTTGAGTATATGATAGGCGATTGTCATCAGCCCCTTACATGCGGTTATAACTGTTCACAAACCTCACATTTGAAGCAAACTTCATCTGATAAAATTATCTTATTCAAACTGATTTGATCCTACTGGACACAGTTTCTACTTTATATTTCAATCTCTGCGAGAACAAATATCTCTTTCATATTGTCCTCCCATCTGCGCCTCGGTCTTCCTAATTTTCATTTTCCTATTTGCATTTCAAGTTAGAACTTTGAAAGCGTTTCTAATTTCCTCCATTCTGGCTATATAACCTGCCCTTTGAACCTCAACGACTTGATGACCCTAACAATGTTTTTGTAAACGGTATAAAATTATGCAGTTCATCGTTATGGAGTTTCCCTCATTCCCCATTCCCGTTCCTCTTGGAGTTCGAATATTGGTTTAAGAATCTTGTTTTCAAATACTTTTAGTCTGCGATTTTCCCTCAGAGCCAGTGACAATGTTTCGCAACCATACAGCACAACAGGCATGATTATCGTTTTATATTTTAAGCTACAAATTCCTCAACAGAATTCGCAACAACAAAAGATTTTTAGCTGAATAATAACACGAAATCCATGCTTTCAGTTGAATTCAATTTTTTTTTGTGATTGTTGTTTGGTCTGTTAAATAATTCTAGATATTTGAAAGTATCTCCTTTGTCGAAAGAAAATATTATTTGGTATTTTAACGCATCCATAAAATGCAGTATTACGATCCCGACAAACTTCCATTTATTTAGTTTTCTCTGCATTTACTTTTAAGCCCATATCTCTGCAAGCGTTAAGTAAGATTTCTGCATTTCTTTCTATTGTTCTATCATCCCCTATTAAAATTAAATTTACATCATAAGCATACGCCATAACCTGGTAAATACAATTCAGCTCTAGGACCTGATTCCTGTCTTTGATTTTCCTTATAATGTTCTCCAGAACAAAGTTAAATAATAATGGCAACAACGCATCTCCTTCTTTCAGGCCATTCTCAACGTGAAAGCTCGTGAACAAGAATTTCTCTACTCGAACCTTACTTTAGGATTCATTTAAACATATCTTAATTAATCTACCTTTTACGGTTCTGTAAGCATGTTGTACAATGTTTCCCTCCTACCCTAGTCTAAAGTCAATAATTGATATGCCAGAATATTGTATTCCCATTTCTTTTCAAGTATTAGTTGAATAGTAAATATCTGGTTGATAGTTGACCGATTTTACCTACATCCGCTCTGATAATCTCCAATAATTTCATCTGCGTATGGAGTCAATCTTGCTAATAGAATGTTTAAGAAAATTTATTGGATATTCTCAGAAGAGAAATGCCTCAATAATAATCAGTCTTGTTGCTTTTCTTCTGAACTGGAACAATTATTCTTTTTTCACTTTGTGGTAATTCCTCCTTGTTCCAGAGAAGGAGAATGAGTTTGTGTATCTTGCTCTACAACTCCCCCCCAGCTAAAATTAAGTCAACCAGAATTTCGTCTACACCCGGAGATATGTGTTTCTTTAACTTTTTAATAGCGATTTGTATTTCTGTATGGTTAGGTTCTGGAATATATGGATATGCTGTATGCATTTCACTTTCTCCACGCACATTATTTTTTGGCTATATGTTAAGCAAATCGTCAAAGAAATCTTTCCATCTATTTAAGATGCTATCGTGATCAGTGAAAACTGTTCCTTTAGCTTTCTTTAATGTACCAGCACGAGCTCGTATAAGCACGAAATTGATAGCCTTTCTTAAGTCCATTGATGCATTTATACATGTCCTGAATGTTTTCATTTTTTACTATTTTCTTCAAGTTAATTAATTTTAGCTTTCAAAAATCGCGTTTCTTTGTTCTAAAAGTATTGGAAGTTTTCCGCCAAATGACAGTGAAATTTTATGTAGTTATTTCGTTCGGATTTTGTAGCCAACGCTGTTTCTTCTGATTTCTCTTCTCTGCTACTTTAGAGCATTCCGGGTTGAACCATACTTTGTTCCTACGTATTTTTGCATGTCCCAATATTTTTTTTGCTGGAATCTTAATGTTTTCTCTAATTTCAACCAAGTATCTTGAACACAAGTGCACTCCGAACCTTGTAAAACCGAGAATCTATTCGACACTTCAATCTGGCTCCTCTCTCACCTGACTCTCCTCTAATTTCTTTAAATTAAACCGCTCCGTTTCTAGAATATTTCCTTTCCTGTATTGAATATTTCCTTTATTCAACGATAGTTTCTCTTATTATCATAATCAACTCCTCTGAACGACCGAACATCAGTTGTGCTATACTGCTTTCTTCTATCTACTAAAACGTGATCGATTTGATTATGTGTTTTTCCATCTGGTGAGGTTCCAGTATATTTATGAACGTCGCGATGTGGGAATTTTGTAATCATCACGATAAGGTTTCTAGATGTTGCAATGTTCACGACTCTAACGCCGTTGTCACAACCTTCCTTATGCAGACATTTATTCCCTATAATCTGTTTGAAAATACCCTCTCGTCTTACCTTCGCATTGAAACCGCCTAAGAATGTTCATATGATATTGCAGGAGGTGATCAAATACCCGTTCTATTCTTTCGTAAAAACTTTTTTTTATTGTCATCCTTATTTTCTGTTGGAGCATGTACATTTAAAACAGAATATTACACCACCGGCCCTTAAGAGAAGTAAAAGAAAATATATCATTAACAAATTCAACCCATGTAATCTCTGATATCATGTATTCGTTTGTGGATGAAAAGCCCTGATTGTAGTTGGTAATTTTTCATTCGTTCCCCATAAAAGAACGTAAAATTTCCCGACTTGACTCTTCCATTTCCTTCTCATCTAACTTCCTGATATCCCACTAGATCCATCCTCTATTTCTAGATACACTCGTTACAATTTTAACGCGTCTGCCCTATAGAGACTTCTTATCTTCCATGTTAAAATTTTCATGTCGATTTTACTTTGCTGAGTTCGTGCCAAGTTATCAGTTCTGATCCGAGAATTCTGCGAATATATCTGAACAAGCCTTTTTTTAATAGAATGAGTTGTTAGCCTCACACCAAATCCCCAAGCTGGAGGATCACCCCTTGTCTTTCCACGACTGCTTATTCACCATAAGTAGAAGCTTTGCTTTGTATCAAGATAGTGTCTGATGAAGCCAAAATGTTAGTTGGCGAAACTGTAACACGTATGTAGTTTTTTATGTGAATATATTGTTTTGCTCAGCAAATAGTTTGTTTCTGCTTATTCACTATATTCGCAGCTAACCTCTATATCCCAGAGGACTTCTCCTCATCGATAACCTGAGGACGCGCCGTGCCGTGGTGACAGAAAGACCACATTTTACGGAAATTAGTATACCTATATTTTAGAATTACAATAGGTACTGATTATCCGAATACTGATTTAAAACTCACAGGAACAATCAATATGCTCGAATATATGAATGCATATTAAGACTGTGAAAGTTTTGATGCCGTAAAAATCGTAAATTAGAGACTAGTGTCAGTGTAGTATTTCATGAATGCTCGTACGTTTGACTATCCGAACTATTCTTGATGTATCACGTTGTTTCGTTTTATAGCTACATAACTTCATAATATTTTGGTAAATGATTATACTCTTTACCTGTTCTCTGCCAATAACAACTGTATGAATTGTAAAGGACGCCTTATATTCTTCACAGCTTCTTTATTAACAATCACCATTTGAATTTATTATATAAAGCTGGTACACAGGATAACTAAAACCACTTATCTATAATGTGATGTTTCGTAGGGCGCCTTATGTAAAAGGAGCACTGTACCTTTCACGGGTTCTTTAAAAATAGTAACTGTATGTATTTATTGTAAAGAAATGTGGTATACAGAAGAGTAAATAAAATCGTTCATCTTTGATGTGGACTCGCAAGGGCGCCTAATGTAAAGGGCGCACTGCCCTTTCACGGGTTCTTTACCAACAAAACTGTAAGAATTCATTACTAAAAACTTGTACCTTTATTTATACTATGATGTTTCGGAGGGCGCACCGGGACACGTCCCGGTGTCCCGGTGGGCCAGCACGGGCCTGGATGAGGGAGTTGTTTAACATTTCTGTATCGTGCATAAAGAAAAAAAAACATACCAGTTTGGAATTATTGTTCAGAAAAAACTAAATCTAAAACCTAAAAGCAACAATGAAACAACTGTAAGGCTAATTTTGGCCCACTCAGTAATTAAGTGAGCTGAAAGGAAAAGATTAACATTATTATGTTAGTTGAAAACACACTTCACTCAGAAGTTTAATATTACAATTGAGTTAGAACTTAGTGAGTATTTGCTACACGGGTTTCCAGCTTTGTATTCGTTGAATGATTATGTTTCTTCGATTCTTTAGAAGAAGAATAGGTAGATAGTGATGTGACCGGCCAATGCGGTAGAGCTCCATCGGGCACCAAGTTTTACGGGTGCTTAATTTGAAAAGGATTTTCAAAGAAAGCCGTGTCGTCCAAGTGAAATTCTTGGGATGTCTCTCAAAGGTAGAACAGGTCCTGGGACCGGACGACACCCGTCTGATTTTAAGAGAAACAAAAATGAGAATTTTAGCTTTTTTGGAGAGAGAGAGTGAGGGTAGGTGAGAGGTGAGGAAGGGAAAGGGAGAAATCTGACGTCACAGTACCTGTACCTTCATCTTCTCTGCTGGGCTTCCTCCTGTTGTTCGTCTGGTGTTCAATATGTCGAAAACCGAATTATAGATTGTTCGGTTTGTTATCCAAGTTACTCCCGAAGTGCCCGATTGACTGCCGTGCACTCCCCGGACCGACTCCGATGACTGTCTTTTGATAACTTCGCGACTAAATCCAAAAAAGACCTCGATAACCGATTCCAAAGTCTCTAAGCGACTCCAATGGCTCCGTGTAACATCAAAGGCTCCGTGTGACTCCAAAGGCTCCGTGTGACTCCCTGTTTCCGGGATGGAGGGAGTATTTAAAGACAAAGATCTCATGTTAATCCTGCTGACTCTAGGCACGTGTAGATGAGATGTTTTCGTCCCAACAGGTACTCATGACGTCAGAGATGGACAGATAGTTGGGAAAGGAGCTCTCTCAGCTTTATTACATAAAATACACATTGACATAATACATTATATAACATAAAGAAACACTTTCACGATTTAACTACGAATGCACAAAATTACGGAAGAGAAACGTTGACTAAATTCTCAGACATACATGAATTTCATTAGACATCCAAATAACTAGCGTTCTTCGACACACAAGAAATAGTTTTATGTAATTAGGAAGGAAAAAAAGAATAGTCTCACAACACCGAAGATAAGTCTTAAAGAATAAATTATTTTGTGGGAGATCAACGAAAGTCAATAAATAATTAATATTAGTCTCTTCACATTCCCACCGCTAACCTTAGACATACGGTTTTAAAGAAAACACGCATCGTCGTAACCACTATTTTGAAAATAGACTGTATATATTGTTTTGATTAACGTCACTATACGATAAATAAAATACATGAAGTACACTGTAACAACAAACAAAAAGAAAAAAAAAAGAATTTTTGTTCTTCAGAATCTCATTTTTTTAAAGGAAAATAAATCACCCACACAAAAAGCGAAGATAATCAATAAATCGTTAACCAAACACTGCACATAAACACAGAAAGCACTAAATAACATTCTATGTAGCGAATGAGACTTGATGTCAACAAAAACATATGGAAAAGCACGTGTAGTTGTTTAGTGAACTTGAAAAACACTTTGGTCAGCAGAATTGAACATCTTCACTGGGTCAGTGTTCTGAAGATAAGACAATTCTGGAAATGTACGTGGCCTTGTTGTATGAGAAGTATCGCTGGCAAGGTGGCCGCAAGTTGGCAGCACTAATGAAACTTCTTGAGATTCGTTGACTGAGAGGGAGGAGGGAAAATGACGCTGACAGCCATCTTGAAGAATTGTCCATATTCTTTAGAGTGGAGGAACTATGATATTTTTTTCGTTTACTTTTGCTTTCGTGTTTGTGAGTTGGAGAAAAGAAAAAAAATAAAGTAAGGAATATCAGCATGGTTATGGAGCTGACGTATTGGCTGATAAATCAGGTGAGAAAACTGAAGATTATAGTTAAAACTGGTGGGCGCTGGGCGGGTCTGACGCTAAATGTTGTCATGTTGAGAAGTTCTTGGTCCGGGTCCATCCAAATTGCAGTATGGAGAAGAATTAGTGTCCTCTTCTTCTTTTCTTAAAGCTGTGGAATCTTCTTGGCTTCAAATAAGCTGCGTACTGTGAGGGGTGAAGGGGGTAATTGTTAAAAATAAGGAGGTTATGGATGTAAGTAGGACCATGAGGGGGGAGGAATTTGAAATGTTAAGATTTAAAATTAGGGTTCATTTGGTACAGGGTGAATAAAAAATAACGAGAGTTATCAAATTATATAGCAGAAGTGTGGTTGGTAAATAGAGAGAGAAAAACATGAAAATTTAATGGTGGGAAAAAACGAAAATAAAAATTTCTAAGATGGCGGCTGAGCGTTGATGCCTGTAAGCGCAAGGTATTATGGGCTTAAAGATGGCGGCGACCATGAAAGTGCAAGGGTAAATACAAGAACCGGTAAACTTATGTAGGTAGGATTTGGGGAGGGGGGAGGGAGTAGAAAAAGAAGAGAAAAACTCAAGCAGATATGAATACACATAAGTAAATCGATAAACGTAGTGCCCAAACTCTTGAACCATACAACTATTTATAAAAATGACAAAACTCTTAATTTTGTGGGGGGGGGAAAGGAATTTATCTCGACCATAACCCCAAGGCATTTCCTCCGAGGGGGTGAAAAGGGGACTGTGTTAGTTAAGGTCGCACAGCACTTATTATGGTCAAAATAAATGATAGGAAGGGGAAGGGGGTTGCTCGGAAAAAAATTCAACAAAAAAGAATAGAGAGAGTGGGTTGCAACGACACGTTATCACAACATTTTTGCCTTCAGTGCCAAAAAAATTTCTGACAATAATCTGGTAGTCAGTGAAAGACAATGACTCGACAACTAACTTTCAACAATAAACGATGTAGTTGTTCACATACGAATCCTGTATGTTAGCGTTGGAAACTTCAATTGGTGGCACGATGGGCGGAAAAACTTCTGTTCCGTGAATAATCTCGTGTACTCTAATTTCTTCGGGGGTGGAGGAAGTGATAGATCAGATACTGATAACGAAGTGTCACTTTTCTTGTCCAAAGAGGCGGACCTTTCTGTGACTAAAACATTCCCTAATTCCAAATTTTCACTGTCTGGAGCGTTGACAGATTTCCGTGCCTCTTCCTTCAACAATTTTATCATTCTGCACAGTAGAAAAAAGCCCACAATCGTACAAAGCAGCTGAAATATGTCTACAACGTGACCAATCTCTATCATCGAAATCTCGGGCTGTGCATTACACTTTTTGCAAAACAAAAGGCAACTCAAAATTCCTTGTTCTCGTAACAAATATTAAATATACCACCAAAAGAGTAAGAACAATATTCCAACATAACATAACTCCTGGAATGAAATATTCGTGTTTATAGATGGGCACTGGCGTAGGCGTTTGATCGATAATAGTGAAGACAGATATATTTACGTGTCTAACACTCGATGTCCATACTTTGTTAAGAAGAGAAGATGTGTTAAAAAATAAATTTGGTTGTAATTTTTGATTTAGCTGTAATAGATCGTTTGAGGCGAGTTGGGCGGGAAAAAGATGAAGAAATACAGGTTCTATAAGTTCGTTCTGAAAACATGGAAATTCTGATCTTACAAACAAATTTCTATCCACGATCAGTTTCGTATTGCATGGTATCTTAACCTTGATAGCACCGTATAGCATTGACGATTCAGGAACGCTAATCGAAGACGTATTGTCTTTTGACTTGACTGTTAACGTCGGTGGCGGGTACGTGATAACAAATTCATGGGAACCAATGTCCATTATATGCGTTAATTTTGACTGAACGCAAGTATGATCACAGCTTGCGATAACTTCTCGAACTGTTTGTCCCATCCAAGCAGAATGCAAACAATTGGCTAACCTTGAATTTGAAATAACATGAGACGGGATCTTACACAATTTGGCAGAAGAATATCTACAGAACAAAAGATCAGATCCAGCTACTGGTATCAGGTGTTTTCCATTTTCCACTACGGAAACCAAAGGTTGTACGTCAATACTACAGGTCTGGTTGAAGACTGCAAAAGGTATTGATTTAACTTCATACAGTTCAAAAGAAGATTGATGTTCTACAATGGGTATCTTCAGTTGCAAATAAATGTACGACTCAGTTATTGAGCAGGATAATACATTAATCGAATAATACAATTCCAAAAATTTCTTGTCTATAGCCAAGCGGTATCCATTTCTTAAAATTATGTTTTCAAATTCTGACAGATGCGCATACAAAACTTTGTAGGGAATGATAATATGGTTTAGCTTTCAAATTCGACACATCTCTAAGGTCAAGTCATATCTGAAGATCTGTAAAAACTGAGTAAACTGAGTAAAGTCTGAAAAAATTCTGAAATGAAGGCTGTTGCTTCTTGTTGCATCTTGTCCGCCAATAGGTTCAGATGGTCGGCGATATCCTTTTCTTGGACCAAAATTCGTGCAGAAAAATTCCGGATCTTTTCAAAATTCTCTTTAACTTGTGTCTCAAAAGTCAAAAACTCAGACGTTGAATTTTGAATGAAAAGATTGTTCTTTAAAAGTTGCTTTTCCAGACCAAGCACGGTCTGTTCCAAATGCATTTCTCTTTTATTCATATCCTCAACGGATGAACTGTCTGCAACATCGCAACAATAAGAAAGGAAATCACCAACAAAAGACAAGAGGGCTCTGGGTGATCTGCTCGACATCTTATGAAATTTGGGATTTGGGGGTTTCAGAAAGAAATCGTTGATATGTGTGTGAAGATCCTGTAGTTTTACTGCTGACTGACAAACTGGTGTCATTAGTGGGTCGTCGTTTTTATCACAATAGAGGTGTTGAAATAGAGAAGAAGTTGGTAGGTCGTGGGGAAAAGAAAAAGTTAGGTTGAAAGATATTGGTAAAGAATGTTGATAAAGAATCACATTAGGTAGTTTCTTAAAATGCAAACCAGAACTGATGGTAAAGTCAATGTCATTTGTTTCTGCGGAAGGTAGCAGGGTAAAGAGGAGTATGCAACTTAAAAGTTTGTTGACTATCTGTAATGTAAACAAAGAACTCAGTCAAAATATTACTTTTGCAACCTTTTCTTACTTCCAGATAATGCATAAAATAAAATATTTTTGATTTCCTTTATTTTTCCTGAATATTATGTACTAATTAAATTTTTCTCTTTTCTTTTCAGGTAAGTGGAGAATCTGAAAATTTCCAAAATAAAGTTGTCCCAAAAAAATAGATAATAGGAGACGGATATGATGAAGAGAGGAAAGAAGAACTGCATAGCACTGATAATGAATAACTATATCCTTTTTCTTATTCTATATATATATTGCTAGCATTAAGATAGTTTTAAGTCAATTTACCAGTAACATACTAATACATTTTTCTTTCAGCTATTTTATATAGGAAAATAGAGGTGCATGAGTTGTTAATAGATTTCCTGATTCTCTTTGTCGTACTGTACGAACGCTATTCTTTCGATTGAGTCAAGATGTTCTTCCAGGAAAAGACGTACTGTTTGTAAAGCAGCGCGACATGCATCTCCTTTAGGAAAACCAAAATCTCCAGTAGAGATGTTGAGGAAAGCAATAGATGTTATATCGTTGTCTACGGCTAATTGCAAAGTTTTTTCGTAGCACATTTTTAACTTCTTGGGATTTCGATCATCAGGTGCGCTTACATGAATCACAAAATCCACGGGTAGATTGTAACCCTGCGTAATGCATACGTTACCCTGGGGAAGGTGGGATATTTTACGACACTCCTCTTGCATTTCTTCTCCTGTAAGACTTTGAATTGCTTTCAGCACGCCTCCTCGTGGATCTAGAAGGGAATTAGACGAGTTCACTATACAATCACCAGCTAACGTCGTGATTGAACCGTAATAAAGCGCAACTTTCTTATTAATGTCGTGGTTGACGGCAAACTTAGGTCTCTCCAAACCTTCCACTGAACTTGTTCTCGGACCCACCCGATCCCAAGATGGTAGATCGGACATGAAGACAACTTTCCTTATAAACAACGATTCTAATTGCGTTACGTTATCTGGATCCTGGAATTCCATCAAGAAGGAATTTACCTTATCCACTTCTTGGAGATTTTTATCCGGTACGCCTTCTCCTACTACATCAATTTCAGATGTTCCTAATTTACGCAAATTTTTATGCAGTCCTTCTGGAGGAGGAAAATACTTTTTAACCTGTCGATGGCTATAGAATCAATCTTTATCTGACCTCGGGACGTTCGGTATTTTACATAGTAACTATTGTCATGCTTACGGGATACTATTTGTCCTGGTCGAAAATATTTTCCAGAGAACGCATTACAGTCACCTTTCCGTTTTGTCGCATCGTAGATCCACACAAGTTGACCCTTGTTAAATGTCCGCTGCTCCCTCTTTTTATTATGAGACTTTACAGAAGTCAGATGTCTATTGTACAAGTTTTCCTGGGCCTTGTCCCTTATGTACTGAAGTTGTTGAATCCTGTCTTGATTCTCAGAAAACTGACATTGCGTGGCTAATATAGCAAAGTGGGGAATATCCATGAAGGGCTTCGAAAGGACTAAAACCCATACTCAAGTTACAAGTCACGTTGTACGAGAACGTAACCTGTGGAAGTAATTCTATCCAATTCGACTGATCATATTTGTCCAAAGCTAACTTCAATTGCTGTTCTGTATGCCGGATTACGACTTCGACTATTCCGATACTGTAATGCCCTTGTACATCTGCAAAGTGTATCTGTGTTCCTAGGATGTGACAAAGCTCTTTAAACACAGCACTAGTGAAAGCTGCTCCGCGGTCACATGCGACCTCTGTTACTAATCCATATTTCAGGATAACGTTTTCGTATAGAAAAGAACTAACGGAAGCCGCCGAAGCATCTGGTAAAGATCCAGTGATACAGAATCGTGTCACTTCATCCACGACAACGATGAGAAACTTGTGTCGTAAGATATTATTACAGGGGTACACCCCTCCTAAATCAATTTAAACTCTATAGAAGGGTGGAACGCAAGGGTGCGTCTGTAGACTTCCGTAAGGCTTGCCACTACGCTTTTTCAATACTTGACAGCTAATGCATTGTTTGCATTTTTCATAAACGAATTTCTTCATGTTTACAAAATAAACAGATTTCACTAGGAGGTTATACGTCTTACTGAAACCAGCGTGATTGGCACCTAATTTCTCTGAATGGGCCTTCTCGAATACTACATCCCTTAACTTGGTGGGCACTGCTAATCGAAAAACTTTTCCCAATGGCGTCTTGTTAACTTTATACCGGATGTTGTTACGCAGGGCAAAATGCGATGCTCTCCTCTCATACTCCGGGTCTTTGTCGGGTCTATCCTCCAAATACGCGATGATTTTACTCAGAAATCCGTCATTCCTCTGGTCCTTCTTAAGGTCAATGCTATCCAAGTTCTCGCTCATGAAGATCCTTGGGTCTGAGGCACTCGCTTCTTCCTTCTCCTCGTCTCTTCGATGTTTCACAAAACGGCTGATGGCATCTGCTTCTAAATTCTCGGAACCAGCAACATGAGAAATCGTAAGATCGTGGGAATCAATTTCTGACAACCAACGAGCCAGTTTCCCTGTCAAATTCTTACTATTGGCGAAGAAATGTGATAGCCTTCGAATCAGTGTGAAGATGAAAATGACGTCCGAGGATAAAGTAACGAAAGGAGCGTAGAGCGTAGGGAAGAGCTAAAAGTTCCAAATGATAGACGGACAAATTCTTCTCCGATGGAGCAACCGCTCTGCTCACATACGCAATTGGCACCAATTCAGTATCCGGCTCATCTGTAGTTGGTTGTTTGGCTACACAGGCCAAACCTTTCTTGCAAGCATCTGTAAAGATGTGCAGCTCTCTTTTAGGCTTGTAGGCCATTAAAGTTGGACTTTCCAAAATTGCGTTCTTTAATGCTTCGAAGGATTGCTGCTGTTCAGAACCCCAAGTAAATTCTTCGTCACGCCTCATCAATTTCTGTAATGGGTGCGCTATCTGGGCAAAGTCCTTGACATACCTCCTCAGAAAAGAACAAACGCCGAGAAAACTCTTCAAGTTCTTCTTTGTCCTTGGGCGTTGGTAGTCCTTGATCGTGTCCAGCATCCGGTCAGAAATCTGTAAACCATATTTCGAAAGTTTATGGCCTAAAACCACCATAGAGTGATGTGCTATTTTCGTCTTCTCGGGTGACAGTTTCAACCCACGTTCTCGAAGTTTTTGGAAGAGGATGGTGCACCAGTCTACCATCTCTTCCACAGTAGAGGCCACTACATAAAAATCGTCAATGTAATACATTATATTCGAACTCGGGACGCCTGCGAGAGTCAATTTCACTAATCTATTCAAAGCAGCTGCCGAGGACACATAGCCCATAGGCAGAACTTGGTAAACATAACTCGAAGCACTTGGTGCGGAGAATCCTGTACACTCCTGACTCCTTTTTGTGATTGGAATTTGGAAGAATCCCTGCTTCATGTCACTAGAAGTGTAAAGAAGACATCCAGCCATGCGAGCAAGCAAGTCGTCAATCGATGGCGTCGCAAAGTTCGAGGGGAGAGATTGCCCATTAAGATGGCGCAAATCTGACACAAATCTGAACTGTCCATTGCGTTTTTTCACTAAAAGAATAGGGTGGTACCATGGAGAAGTTTGCTCACGAATCGTCCCTTGTCTTAGCATGGTATCCAGCTGTTGTTTGAGGACTTCACGTAGGTGGTAAGGAACTAAATAAGGTGTTTTGTTGACTGGCGTGGGGTTGGAAAGTCGTATCTCATGCTCAAAACCACGGGCGACTCCCACATCGTCTTCCGACCAACTTCAAACATCGGCAAACTGGTAAATTAGGTCGTAAAAGCTCTCCCGGTCTTTTGGAGACAAATCTGGGTTGATATATCTACTCTTTTCGGGTCACACATCTTTCTAGACTGTTCCAACTTCTCTGGAGACGGTAAAGATTCTTCTGATGCTGTCAATGTCCTCGTTTCTGGTTCATCTGGTACTTCCTCGAACTCCTCTGAACCTATCTTCGTTCCTTGGCGCAACTTCACGGTGTTGACGGTGGGATTCGTTACAAACACCACTGGGGACTCACAATCTACTATTACTCTTGGGATAAAAATTCCCAACATTTCCTCTATACGCTGAGATGGTAACAGTAACGCCTTTTTCCCCGTAATGTCCCAACAGTAACGTAACTTCACTAAAGTGTGCGAACGAGGCGGTAAAACGATATTCTCTAGGACTCTAAAAATAGCTCTAGATTCCCGAGCGATTCTCGCTGTTAATGCTTCAGATAAATTGACCTCTAAATTTCTAGGTGGTAACTTCCTGGACGGAGGACGTCCAAAACGATACAAAGTCAAATTCTGTTTATCATAACTTATGATAGCTCTATGTTTTCCTAAGAAATCCGCACCAACCAAAGGACCATAATCAAAATTCGGGATTATCCTAAAAACGTGAGTAAAACATCTGTTCCCAAGGAAAAATTTCAACAAGGCAATTTCGGATACTTGAATGCTTTTCCCTGTAACTCCCTTTAATCTGGTGTTAAGACGAAAATGTCTTGCGTTCTTGGGAACTAGATTCTCCCCGAGACAACTTATTTGGCTTCCAGAATCTATCATGAACTTAACTTGCTGATCATCTAAAATTGCCGAAACATGTGGTAAGTCGTTAGAAGATACAATGGGGACTATAACGCACCTCCGAGCAGATTCGTCCCTGTCATCTACTCTGCTTTTGAGTTTAAAGACGCCCTACAGTACCGTGCAATATGGTTAGGCATGTTGCATTTATAACAGACAATGGGACCCTTACTAGGAGTCGAACCCTGGGTCTGTGAAGAGGATTGCGTGGAAGAACCTGAATTGTTTTTATTATTGTTGTTATTATTGTTTCTACGGTTTTGACGATTATCACTTCTCTCGTTATAACCCTGACCTACATTCCTTTGCTGACTTTTCTTATTTTGTGCATGATCATTACCTTGATTTTCCTCATTTGAGGTTAACGCGGATATCTGAAGAGTCATTTTAGCTAATTGCTGTTGCAAGTCATTCATTTGATCACTAATTGCCTTAGTCTGTTCTTTCTGTGCTGTAGCTGACTGCACAAAATTGTCTTGCTTGTACAGCGGACTTTGAACTGCTGACTCCGCACTTCTACATAACTGACTATCAACTTGGCTTGGCGGAAGCACTGACGAATGCAAGACCGCAGAATTCTTTTCAAAGAATTTTTCCAACTCTTCCCTCTTGAGTAATAGCCGAGTCTTTTCTTCCACTACTAAATCACCTAACAACGCAGCTACCGTATTATATTCTTTACGAATGACGACCTTGAAAAAGTCGGGCAATAACCCTTCTATGATCAGTTGTATCTGTTTTTTCACAGGCGCGTTAGGATCTGCTCTCAGAATGAGATCTTCTTTTGCATATACATAATCAACGACTGACTCATCATCGCCCTGTTCCCGTCCTCGCATTTGGGCCTCTGTCAACTGAGGAACCAAATTATCCTTAAATGCCGTTATTAATGCCTGCTTAAATTGCTCATAAGACATCTGAGCAAAATCCGGCTTTCTCTCCATAGATGTGAACCATGATTCGGCTGGGCCCCTAAGCAAATTCCCAAGTACAAGCTTCCGTCTCATCCCATCCCAACCATTAATGTCAGCAATAGATTCATATTTTCGCACAAAACGTTCTACGTCTTCCCCTAACTTAGCGTAGAAAGGTTCTGGTCTTACTATGGTATTACAAATAGGCAACGGTTGGTTATCGCCTCCTGACGCCATGTCTAAACTGGGCTTCTCAACGGTAACTTCTAAAGAATCGGGAGTAATATCGGATAAGACCTCAGAAAATTCTAACTTTTTCCGAAGCTGGTCTAAATAATTTCTGGTAAACTTAGCCGATACAGGGGACGAACAAGCCGCGGGATCGAAATAAATCGTGTCACTAAGATTTAGGAAGTCATCACCCGGTACTAAAAATTCGTCAACAAGACGTCGCAACATATGCACAAAAAATGAACTAAAAAGGGCACTAGTTTAACGAAATACACAATATACACATATCATTACTTAAGTCTAAATTACACATGCAAAAATTAGAAGGGAGAGGAAGAGAGATAACAGAATGTCTTAAAGCACAAGAGGTATTTGGGGCTTCTCCACCACTCTTCAAAGGATTGAACAGAAAAGAAAACAAGTCTTACGAATAAGGAAAAAACTAATAGCGTTTGAGTAGCGTAATACAGAGAGGGTGGGGGAGGGGTAGCAGTGGTGAAAATGATTAGAAAAAAAATTAAATGAAAAGTTATAAAGAAGAAACCAGTATATCCACCATTTTACGGGGGGGAATAGAAATTACTAAGAAAGAGCCAGCATCTCTACCATTTTACGGGGGGAAGAGAATAAAGTAGAAATTGCAAAGAAAAAACCAGCATCTGCATCATTTTACGGGTGCTTAATTTGAAAAGGATTTTCAAAGAAAGCCGTGTCGTCCAAGTGAAATTCTTGGGATGTCTCTCAAAGGTAGAACAGGTCCTGGGACCGGACGAAACCCGTCTGATTTTAAGAGAAACAAAAATGAGAATTTTAGCTTTTTTGGAGAGAGAGAGTGAGGGTAGGTGAGAGGTGAGGAAGGGAAAGGGAGAAATCTGACGTCACAGTACCTGTACCTTCATCTTCTCTGCTGGGCTTCCTCCTGTTGTTCGTCTGGTGTTCAATATGTCGAAAACCGAATTATAGACTGTTCGGTTTGTTATCCAAGTTACTCCCGAAGTGCCCGATTGACTGCCGTGCACTCCCCGGACCGACTCCGATGACTGTCTTTTGATAACTTCGCGACTAAATCCAAAAAAGACCTCGATAACCGATTCCAAAATCTCTAAGCGACTCCAATGGCTCCGTGTAACATCAAAGGCTCCGTGTGACTCCAAAGGCTCCGTGTGACTCCCTGTTTCCGGGATGGAGGGAGTATTTAAAGACAAAGATCTCATGTTAATCCTGCTGACTCTAGGCACGTGTAGATGAGATGTTTTCGTCCCAACAGGTACTCATGACGTCAGAGATGGACAGATAGTTGGGAAAGGAGCTCTCTCAGCTTTATTACATAAAATACACATTGACATAATACATTATATAACATAAAGAAACACTTTCACGATTTAACTACGAATGCACAAAATTACGGAAGAGAAACGTTGACTAAATTCTCAGACATACATGAATTTCATTAGACATCCAAATAACTAGCGTTCTTCGACACACAAGAAATAGTTTTATGTAATTAGGAAGGAAAAAAAGAATAGTCTCACAACACCGAAGATAAGTCTTAAAGAATGAATGATTTTGTGGGAGATCAACGAAAGTCAATAAATAATTAATATTAGTCTCTTCACACAAGGACTTCGTACACACGTGAGCTGCCCAAGTTCAGTGATATCCTAGGCTTGGAGTTTGGGGAATTCCTCTAGTAATTTAAAATCACAATCAACATTTCCATTCTTAACTACAAATAATAGAAATCACATATCGTATTTAAGTGTTATTAAAATTATAACATTTTCATGATCTTCCAATTAATGGTAAAATATTGTACATCATAGTGTGTGTGTGTTTTTTTAAAGCAATATGCCTCGGGAGTAGTATTAAAACCTGAAACAAAATTCGTATGCTCAAACGTCATTCGGCCCGAAACACAAAGTCGCAGCGAATTTGTTACACGCAAATCGTAATATACGCATATACAGAGTGTTTCAAAACAACACCGACAACGTTTGGGAGGTGATTCCTGACACCAAGATAAGACAAAAGGTATAGACCAATCTGGGTGCACAAATGCTTCCTTTCCGAGTTACAGACTGCCGAAAACATGAAAAAATGAAGTTTAAAGGCCCATAATTCCAATACTATGGGATCTACCGTAGTTGGGTCAAGACTTCACTTAAGAACTGGTATGTGCTCTATCCAAATATCCATGTTCCAGAACTCATAGGTACTTCCGCAACAATTTTTATAGAGGTAGTTGGTGAGTACTTCAGATTATATACCCGTAGCCGAATTCCCTCAACAAAAATTGTTGCGTGAGTAGCTTAGCATTCTGAAACATGTATTTTTGGATTGTGCACATCCAGCATCACAGTTCTTAAGTGAAGTCTTGACCCGACTGCTGTAGGTCCCATACTTTTGGAGCTACGGACTTCTAAAATTCATTTTTTCATCTTTTCTTCAACCTGGAACTGCAAAAGGAAGCATTTGTGCACCCAGGTTGGTCTATACTTTTCGTCTTATCTTGGTGTCAGGAATCACCTCCCAAACGTTGTCAGTATTATTTTGAAACACTTTGTATTTAATATGCGTTTGTTAAAGAATTGAACTGAGCTGAAGATAACAGTAGTGTAAGCAAATGAAGAAGAAAGTTACAGTTTAATTAGGCCTAGTATCTATTGAACATGGATTGCTGAGTAGGGCCTTCGTGAAGTCTACTTTAGACTTATTCAATAAAAGAGCAGTCATTTCTGGTGCAAGGCCAACAGTGATCATAAAAATGTGGGTTTCGAGGTAAATAAGTGTTTTGAATGTACAATAGATCTGCTCTGTTAGTTTTCATTTTCGTAATTACCATACACGTTATTATTTCCTGTAGAATGTTTAAAATAAGAAACACATTACAATATCAATACATGGAACTCTGTCACACAAAATTGAAAGAAAGAAGGTGAAACAGGTGACTACTTTTAGCAAGCTATAAGATTTGAAATCGAAATTATAGAAATAACCAGGAAAGGGCTGTCACTTTTTGTGGAGGTCTGTGTTTAATTAGCCCTCACAACCGTGAGTTGAATGCAAATGTAGATAAGGCGAAGGTTAGTTGTTGGTGTGTGTACGAGGGTCATTACGAAAGTTTTGAGATGTGAAATAACTTACATACTTAAAATCAATTTAACACTTACATTTTCTCAAAGAATTCACCATTACACTGTACACACTTTTGCATCCTCGAAAACTACTTTTGGAAGCAGTGTTGCCAGTCTTTTTCTTCAAGTGTTGAAAGTTCATTCTCGTAAGCCACTACAGTTTCTTCAGGACTGCAAAATCTCTCTTCACGCTTGCGATCTTTGATCCTGGGGAACAGAAAAAAATCACACGGGGCAAGGTCAGGGCTATACGGCGGATGAGTAATAAGTTTGACCTCCGTAGATTCTAAATCTGAATTGTGATGTTGGCCGTGTGTGCGGACGCGTTGCCATGATGAAGCAGGATCCCACGCAATCCAGTTCTTGGACGCCGTTCCCGAAGCTTCTGGAACACTTTTGTTAGATAAACAGTGGTGTACCACTGAGCAGTAACAGTCCTTTGTTCTTTAAGTGGAACAGTTGCAACATGGACAGATTTGGAGAAGAAAGTTGCGACCATATTCTTCCCCACACTTCGCGGTCGCTTCACTTGGGTGTGTGTATTTTCGTGTGGAAGGATCCAAACTGTAGACTGGCGTTTATTTTCAGGGTCAAATTGATAGATCCAAGTCTCATCACCAGTAACAATGTCAGAGACGCGTCGAGAATTGCCTCCATCAAATCTTGCAAGCATTTCTTCACACCATTCCACACGCATGCACTTCTGCTGTTCAGTCAAAGTGTGAGGCACCCAACGAGATGAAACCTTGCTGAGTCGAAGTTGATCATGAAGAATTTTTGTTACTGCTGGCGATCCAATGTTCACTGTAGATTCAATGTTTTTGAAAGTTGTTCGAGGATTTTCTCGAATCATTTGTTCCACAGCGGCAATGTTTTCATCTGACACAGCTGTTGCCGGACGTCCAGCTCTTTCTTCATCTTTAAGCGATGTCCGGCCTCTTTTGAATTCACCAAACCACCGAAAAATTTTAGCACGGGAAGGAGCAAGTTCCCCAAATGCCCCCTACCAACGGCCAGGGCTTTGTGTCTCGTTCAAACCACTTTTGAAATCGTAAAGGATCATTACCCGAAAATGTTCCCTTTCGAGCTCCATTCTAGACAGCCGAATACTGCTAACTTCAACAAACAAGTGAAGGTGATATGGTCACGCTGATAAGCGAGGCGAGTTGAAACTTGCTTCGCTTCTTCGCTCTGGAAACCACTACCGAACACAATTGTTGGAATTCAAATACTGTGCCACAGCAATGCGTATCTCAAAACTTTCGTAGTGACCCTTGTATATCCAATATACTACCTGCTTCTGACAGTTCAGTTACACCGCGAACTTGCGTAAGGACAGAGTGAACATGGGACCTCCACTTAGCGTTATAAAGGCGTGTATGCTGTACGAGTTCAAACTGTGGTCAAATGCTCCTGCAGCGAGGCGGAAGATGTGCCAGGCCTTTGATGAGGGTGCGTGACTACGTGAACAGTGCAGTGGTGGTTTAACAAGATTAAGGACGGTGATGAAATACTCAAAGACTTGTCACGTGCCGGAAGAATAAAACATGTGCAAAATGAAAATCTTCAGGCAGTAATAGAGGTGAACAGTAGCCAGATATGTGAAAAACTGGTACTACAATTCAGTGTGAGTAGAGGAACCATTCGGCAGCACCTCAATCAACTTGGAAAACACTACAAGTTGGGTCGATGAATCCCACATGATTTGACTCCGGGCCAGAAGGCAATGCGAGCAGACATCTGTGTTTCTTTGCTGCCTTGTCTGAGGAAGAAGCCATTTCTGGACAGGGTGTTGATATGTGATGAGAAGTGGGTCCTGTACGAAGCTCCACGGCGCCTTCATCATTGGTTAGCATCCCATGAACCGGTTCCAAAATAGCCGAAATCAGCACTGCACCAGAAGAAGGTCCTCCTGTGCGTTTGGTAAACTGCTCGCGACATCGTACATCGTAAACTGCTACCAGCTGATCAGAGCATCAATGCAACTGGGTACTGTCAGCAGTTAAGCCGTATTTAAGAAAAACTCAAAACTCTAGAGTCAGTACTTTTGAATCATAAGGGGATCCTCCTGTTACAGGACAACGCTAAGTCCCACGTGGTTAGGATGACGCGGGTCGCCATTCTACGTCTTGAATAGGAAACACTACTGCATTCGCAATACTCCCCGGACATTGCACCTTCCGATTATTACCTGTTGCATTCCTTGGACAATCGCCTTAGAGGACGCCAGTTCAAATGCGGCCTAGTAGAGCTCCAAAATGCACTAGATGCCTTCTTCGCTTCACGGCCTACCAAGTTCTACCGCGATGGAATCCATAATCTTCCAGAAAGTTGGCAGAAGGTCGTCGACGCTCATGGGGACAATTTTTGATCTTCCAGATACGTTTTAGGTGATATATTGATGTTCGAGCCTGTTGGGTGAAAGAACGAAAGAACTTTCTTGGTTACCTTTATATTTCATTTAAAGGCGTGATTGTCAGTCTGTAAAAAAAAAAAAAAAAAAAAAAAAAAAAAAAAAAAGATAAATTAAAAGATAACTAACATCTGGTAAGTAGACTCTATCAAGGTTAAAGTCTCAAGTGTTCGTATAATACTCAGGTAAGTAGGGCCTATATACGTTTAAATAAAACTTCACATTCCCGTCGGTTCGGATTCCACGTTAATCAGTAGGTCACTTTTCATATAAATTCGCTGCTGAAAGGGACGTTAAACTCAAAATAAACTCAATTCATACAGCGTCCACTTCTCCTCCCAGCTGCTTAAAGATGAGTGGTAAGCACAGTAGATAATGGTAAGTACGAAGGCCGTTTAAAAAGTTTTGCACGAAGGGTTATAACTTTTTTATGTAATCACTAGAACCACAACTATTTGCGCATGTACAATCATGTCCAAAATGATAATCGCATATCTATAACACTTTTGTTGTGCGAATATAATTGGATAATGATATCGCATTGTACTTTGAACACTCCTACTATGTATATAATCGGCAGATATATGTATGTTAAAAGTTTTATGTCAAAATAGCTGTAAATAAGAACAATATAACGAAAAACACTTTTCTTATCCATTTAAGCAATATTTTGCTATACTCATTCTAATTTTCGTTATATTTTTTCTATGAAATTTACCACAAATATACATTTCCCGATTATACACATACTAACAGTATTAAAAGTACTCTGCGACATAATTATTCAATTATATTCGCACAACAAGACTGTTATAGCATTGAGACAATCATTTTGGACATGAGTGTACGTGTGTCCTGTATGCTGTGCTTATATAACAAATTTTCTTCCTTTATTTACAGACACACCGATAGACCAGTCATTACTCGGGTACATCCATCTGACGCTAATTACTTCTTGTGTATGAGGATAAATCATTGGACCGCAGCAATATCCAGCGATAGGTATATACAAAGGATCCATAGTGGTTAATTCAGTTTGCTTTATCAATACGGTCTAGCAGACCATCAACTGCATTGGATGACGTCACCAAAGACCACATTGACAGACGTGTAACCACACGGCAACTTATTGAAGCGACTGGGTTATCTGTGGGTAGTCTTCCAATATAAATACAGTTTTTACTGAAAATTTTGTGCCCGTTTTGTGCCACATCTGCTCAGAAAGGAACAGCAATAAACACATTCTGCCAATCACACACAGCAGAAAATCAGAAGTATGAGATGGGAAGATGGGATGGAGTCTCTCAACCCCCTATTGTCTGACCTTCATCCTATTTATTTTTTTTTTCTTTTTCGTATGAAGACCCAAACTTCGTAGTAGGCCGTTTGTAGTGACCAAGATCTCATTGTGTATGTGAAACAATCGTGTAATAGTCAAGGTGCGGGGTTTTACCAAAGTGCATTTACGGCTTGAAATGAACGGTAGGCTAAATGTGTCACAGCAGATGTATAGAAAGGACACAAGTACATGCACACAAAAGGTCATTGTCCTGCTGCTACTATTTAAAAACTAATTGTCCATTATGCAAAACTATTTAAACGCCATTTTTATACAATTGGTTAGGTCACTTGCTTCGTAGTAATAGATGTTAATTAGCTCTCATAGTCTATAGATAATATTATTAGTTAGGAATATTAGCTTTGTAGATTTATGTAGGTAGGTAATAAGCCAGTTCACATAGTTTACGATATGAGCAAACTTTCTGTGATCTGCGCATAGTGGTTCATGACAAGACCTATGTCTTGCCTGTCCTTTGAAGAATCATCTACTGGTTTGAACGTAACTTTGCACACCATGTTGTGTATACATATATCTAGTCGCTTCTCCTTTATTGACATCTTTCAAAATACATATTAACATAGGGCAGGCATACACTAACAATTCGTCCAACTCCCTTGTTACTACTGGTGCAGAAGACCAGGTTGGATTCCCGGTGGGAGCTCAACCAATCCAACCAAAAATCCAAATAACATTTGTCCGATTTCCTCCGTGGTTGTTCATCATCCACAGTAAATAAACAAAGATCTCCCTCATGTTGATATAAAATCGCTAGTGTATACTCTAAAATCAATTTCTACCCGTTGATATAAAAGTTTAAAACACATTACTGTTTTTATTCACAACACATACAAGGCAAAGATGAGGTTTGTCAAAAAGAAATACACAGCTTTGAAGTAATAATAGAGTTTTATTGCATTCTGTAAAATTTCAATTAAATAAAAATAAAATTTGAAAAAAGCAAACACAACAAAGTGGGAAATAGGTAGAATTAAGCGTGGAGAATGTGATATAAATTACATAGAAGAGACAGGAAAGAAGAGAGAGAAAACAATTAAACAACATAAATAGCACATCACATTAAAAAGGGAAAAACGTAGTTTAGAACATGTGAGAGAACATGATATGGAATAGATTAGATACAACGATACTTGTATTTCAACCTTAATTTGCATTTGTGGGCAGAATATACTTCTAAATTATACTTCTAAACTATTCAAGAAAAGAAAGAAGTATATAAAAAAAAGGATATGTAGATGTAATTTCATTGCAGTTGATAAACGTTGCTATTTTGTTATAATAGAGACTCGTTGTCATAACAACATAGAATAAATAAGATATAATTGCGGACCCATCTTTTGAACTACAAGGGTCACTACAAAAGTTTTGAGATACGCATTGTTGTGGCACAGTATTTGAATTCCAACAATTGTGTTCGGTAGTGGTTTTCAGAGCGAAGAAGTGAAGCAAGTTTCAACTCTCCTCGCTTATCCGCGTGGCCATATCGCCTTCACTTGTTTGTTGATGTGAGATGTATTCGGCTGTCTAGAATGGAGCTCGAAAGGGAACATTTTCGGGTAATGATCCTTTACGATTTCAAAAGTGGTTTGAACGAGACACAAAGACTTGACCGTTTGCAGGGGGCATTTGGGGAACTTGCTCCTTCCCGTGCTATAATTTTTCGATGGTTTGGTGAATTCAGAAGAGGCCGGACATCGCTTAAAGACGAAGAGAGAGCTGGACGTCCGGCAACAACTGTGTCAGATGAAAACATTGCCGCTGTGGAACAAATCATTCGAGAAAATCCTCGAACAACTTTCAAGAACATTGAATCTAGAGTGAACATTGGATCGCCAGCAGTAACAAAAATTCTTCATGGTCATCTTCGGCTCAGGAAGGTTTCATCTCGTTGGGTGCCTCACACTTTGACTGAACAGCAGAAGCGCATGCGTGTGGAATGGTGTGAAGAAATGCTTGCAAGATTTGATGGAGGCAATTCTCGACGCGTCTCTGACATTGTTACTGGTGATAAGACTTGGATCTATCAATTTGACCCTGAAAATAAACGCCAGTCTACAGTTTGGATCTTTCCACACGAAAGTGAAGCGACCGCGAAATGTGGGGAAGAAGATGGTCGCAACTTTCTTCTCCAAATCTGGCCATCTTGCAACTGTTCCACTTCAAGAACAAAGGACTGTTACTGCTCAGTGATGCACCACTGTTTGCCTAACAAAAGTGTTCCAGAAGCTTCGGGAACGGCGTCCAAGATTGGGTTGCGTGAGATGCTGCTTCATCATGACAACGCGTCCGCACACACGGCCAACATCACAATTCAGTTTTCAGTTTTTAGAATCTACGGAAATCAAACTTATGATTCATCTGCCGTATAGCCCTGACCTGGCCCTGTGTTATTTTTGATCAAAGATTGCATGCGTGGGAAGAGATTTTGCAGCCCTGAAGAAGCTGTAGTGTCTTACAAAAATGAACTTTCAACACTTGAAGGAAAAGACTGGCAACACTGCTTCCAAAAGTGGTTTTCGAGGATGCAAAAATGTGTACAGTGTAATGGTGAATACTTTGAGAAAATGTAAGTGTTAAATTGATTTTAAGTATGTAAGTTATTTCACATCTCAAAACTTTCGTTGTGACCCTCGTATATGTACAATTTTTAAGGTGTGTAAAGACTTTAATGTGCCACATCCTACCAAAAAAGGTAATATCATGATGGCGTGTCTAAATGGTTTTTGATGAAAATCAGTAGCCTTTTAGTTATATAAATATATGAACTGGGTCGTTATATAATTTGGTGGTCCTCGCCGCAGGATTGTTGTTATATAGAAAGGGGAAAAAGAATCGTTATAAGTAAAGTCACAGTGGAAAAACAGATGAGAAGAAAGCGAAAGATTAATACATTGGACTATAATTGGTGAAATAGAGTATTAGATCAGATAGGAAGGAAAGAGATCATAAAGTCACAAAGAATCAGTACAGACACATAAGGTAATAGCTAAAATGACCGTTCATCTCACGGGGAAAATATGTTTATGCCAATACTAAAATCTTTTCCTCCTTAGGATACGCATTTCAATTAAAATGTAATGAGAGCCATCTGTAATTTGATACCTCATAACGATGAAAGATGAGTTTTTACTTAAACGGCATTTGGAGTATCACAACTCATCTCAGCGACCCCAAAAGTTATAGAGTTAACACTGATATAATTCCTTTTTGATATTTTTATATGTCATCCACCTACCCAAGCTCACCGTTACCCCCATACCGATGAGGAGTGAATTTGAACTTACACGGTATCGGGGGCGTCATTATTTATCCCTACAAATCCCAAAACTAGGGGTTTGACACTAATATAAGTCGCTTTTGATTATTTTTACATGTCTTTCTATTTCCACCTGCTCACTCTTTCTCACATTCCATGTTTAAAATACGATAAACCCTTAAGTTAGGCCAGGAGCAACGCATCATCAAATTGGTCCTGCGGGCTAGAAGGACTTCGGGGATAAAAATCGTTACATTTACTTTATTTATATAGATACGTATGACTAGAGTGTTTATATCCACTCTTGAAACAGAAATGTCCTAAAACGCCGGGATATGTATCCCGTTATTTCTATAACAAATTTTCTCTTTCTAACTTAACTGGTTCATGGGATATTTTATTTTGGCACAAAATTTAAACCCTCTACCCCTTTTAGGATTCGTCCTTTATTCAAAGTATTGTGATGAAAATCTAGCCCAGATCAAGATCAAAACATGCATAAGAGACCATCAAAATCGCTACAGCGGCCTAGTATAAGTTCACGGACATACACCGTTACATCCACGTTTATTTATATAAACGAGAATATATATATATAATGCAAGTATGTACCTAATCTAAAAGTTGAAATTTTAGAAAGTGAAAATATAAGTCTAGTTAAAAATTGAACTCGTTCTAACAAATAATTAAGCACTGAAAAAAAAATGGAATTTTCTAAGATGTAGAAGTTGTAGCCATGCATTGTACAGAATGTTTTCAAATGAATGGTGCGTTTTCAAAAATTAATTTTAAAAAATCTATTTATTACCTTACACGGGTAAAACCTACCCTGTAAGCAGTGGCAACTTTCCAAGTTTCTCATGCGCTACCTGATCACCCCCCCCCCCTCATGCTGGTTAGTTTGTCATGCTTACTGCGGGTCCTCAGCGTCAGTTGCCGAGATGGCGTCGCAACGGAGAAAGGCTTTCTGTGTGCTCCGTTTTGGGGTGTCCAGATCTATGGTACAGTGCAGCGTGAGTTTTGCGCACGGTTTAGGAAAGACCCACCGCACAAGACTGACATAAACAAGTGTGAACAACCGACAGTTTGTGAAAACTGTATGCTTGTGTAAAGAGAAGAGTTCTGGCCGACTTCGTGTATCGACCTCTTCACCATCGCTGGATTAGAAGTGCTGCAACAGAAGATAACAACCTTCTCCTCTGGCCTCAGCGTTCGCTAGATTTAACTCCATGCAATTTCTTTCTTTGGGGGTTTGTTAAAGACATGGTTTATGTACCGCCAATGCCCGTGTCCCTTGAATAAGTTTGTGATCGGATAACACTTGCACTGCAGACCATCACGGAGGACAATTTACACCTAGTATGGAAATAATTTGATTACCGTGTAGATGTGTGTCGTGTGACCAAGGGTGCACATATTGAAGGATTGTGATTAATGCATTAGAAACCTGGATAGTTGCCGCTGCTTATGCTATAAGGTTTGCCCATAATAAGGTAATACATAGATTTATTATTAAATTTTAAAGCCACACAATACATTTATAAACATGTTGCATTTTCATAATTTGTCTGATATAAAGAATAATATAATTGCTGAAACAGTATTACAGAAACATAGGTGCTTGCTTTGGTGCAACATGGTACATTTATTTGAATCATATGTACTTGTAAAGCTAGAATAAGTACTATTGAAAATTTGAATTATGATTGCTATATCATTTCTACACTTCCCATAATATTTCTGCTTGAGACTGTATAGCATGAGTCAAATATGGTAGAATAAAGGGTGAAAGAATGCTATATGGTTATTTTTTTTGAAGAGGATTTTCCGTCCTCGGTTTAAAGCTGTAAGAAAAGGATTTTATACTTGGACAGAAAAGAAAACTTTGTGAAGAAGATATGGTGAACGAGAACGTAAAAAATAAAAAAATAAAAAAATAGAACGTCTCAGAAATCCAAATGTTAAAAGTATCATATGTCAGCGATTCTTTGTGGTAACAATGGAAATATCTCGAAGAAAGAATGGTTTCGAGATGGGATGCTAAGAGCGGAGTCGAACGAACAATGCACTGCTAGATATCAGGAGGTGCATTTCGCCAGCCCCCCCACCTTGGAGTTTCGAAAAAAAACCTATGCCAATCGTTTGTGCTACGTTTGTGCCGGAATGTACCGCAAAAATTTTCGTTTGTACCACTTCCGGTACGAAGTTATAATGGTTTTAAAGTGGGGGGGCTGGGGAAACGGCAGCCCCCCCACCTTGGAATTTCGAAACGAAACCTATGGCAATCGTTTGTGCTACGTTTGTGCCGGAATGTACCGCAAAAATTTTCGTTTGTACCACTTCCGGTACGAAGTTATAAGGGTTTTAAAGTGGGGGGCTGGGGAAACGGCAGCCCCCCCACCTAGGAATTTAAAAACAAAACCTATGGCAATCGTTTGTGCTACGTTTGTGCCGGAATGTACCGCAAAAATTTTCGTTTGTACCACTTCCGGTACGAAGTTATAAGGGTTTTAAAGTGGGGGGGCTGGAGAAACGGCAGCCTCCAAACTTGGAATTTCGAAACAAAACCTATGGCAATCGTTTGTGCTACGTTTGTGCCGGAATGTACCGCAAAAATTTTCGTTTGTACCACTTCCGGTACGAAGTTATAAGGGTTTTAAAGTGGGGGGGCTGGAGAAACGGCAGCCTCCAAACTTGGAATTTCGAAACAAAACCTATGGAAATCGTTTGTGCTACGTTTGTGCCGGAATGTACCGCAAAAATTTTCGTTTGTACCACTTCCGGTACGAAGTTATAAAGGTTTTGAAGTGGGGGGGGCTGGAGAAACGGAAACTCTTACCTGGAATTTCAAAACAAAACCTATGCCAATCGTTTGTGCTACGTTTGTGCCGGAATGTACCGCAAAAATTTTCGGTTGTACCACTTCCGGTACGAAGTTATAAGGGTTTTGAAGTGGAGGGGCTGCAGAAACGGAAGCCTGCAACCTTGGAATTTCGAAACAAAAACTATGCTAATCGTTTGTGCTACGTTTGTGCCGGAATGTACCGCAAAAATTTTCGGTTGTACCACTTCCGGTACAAAGTTATAAGGGTTTTAAAGTGGGGGGCTGGGGAAACGGCAGCCCCCCACCTAGGAATTTCAAAACAATACCTATGGCAATCGTTTGTGCTACGTTTGTGCCGGAATGTACCGCAAAAATTTTCGATTGTACCACTTCCGGTACGAAGTTATAAGGGTTTTAAAGTGGGGGGGCTGGAGAAACGGCAGCCTCCAAACTTGGAATTTCGAAACAAAACCTATGGCAATCGTTTGTGCTACGTTTGTGCCGGAATGTACCGCAAAAATTTTCGTTTGTACCACTTCCGGTACGAAGTTATAAGGGTTTTAAAGTGGGGAGGCTGGAGAAACGGCAGCCTCCAAACTTGGAATTTCGAAACAAAACCTATGGCAATCGTTTGTGCTAGGTTTGTGCCTGAATGTACCGCAAAAATTTTCGTTTGTACCACTTCCGGTACGAAGTTATAAGGGTTTTGAAGTGGGGGGCTAGGGAAACGGCAGCCTCCAAACTTGGAATTTCGAAACAAAACCTATGGCAATCGTTTGTGCTAGGTTTGTGCCTGAATGTACCGCAAAAATTTTGGTTGTACCACTTCCGGTACGAAGTTATAAGGGTTTTGAAGTGGAGGGGCTGCAGAAACGAAAGCTTGCAACCTTGGAATTTCGAAACAAAAACTATGCTAATCGTTTGTGCTACGTTTGTGCCGGAATGTACCGCAAAAATTTTCGGTTGTACCACTTCCGGTACGAAGTTATAAGGGTTTTGAAGTGGCGGGCTGGGGAAACGGCAGCCCCCCCACCTAGGAATTTCAAAGCAAAATTTATGTCAATCGTTTGTGCTAGGTTTGTGCCTGAATGTACCGCAAAAATTTTCGTTTGTACCACTTCGGTATGAAGTTATAAGGTTTTAAAGTGGGGGGCTGGGGAAACGGCAGCCCCCCCACCTAGGAATTTCAAAACAATACCTATGGCAATCGTTTGTGCTACGTTTGTGCCGGAATGTACCGCAAAAATTTTCGATTGTACCACTTCCGGTACGAAGTTATAAGGGTTTTAAAGTGGGGGGGCTGGAGAAACGGCAGCCTCCAAACTTGGAATTTCGAAACAAAACCTATGGCAATCGTTTGTGCTACGTTTGTGCCGGAATGTACCGCAAAAATTTTCGTTTGTACCACTTCCGGTACGAAGTTATAAGGGTTTTAAAGTGGGGAGGCTGGAGAAACGGCAGCCTCCAAACTTGGAATTTCGAAACAAAACCTATGGCAATCGTTTGTGCTAGGTTTGTGCCTGAATGTACCGCAAAAATTTTCGTTTGTACCACTTCCGGTACGAAGTTATAAGGGTTTTGAAGTGGGGGGCTAGGGAAACGGCAGCCTCCAAACTTGGAATTTCGAAACAAAACCTATGGCAATCGTTTGTGCTAGGTTTGTGCCTGAATGTACCGCAAAAATTTTGGTTGTACCACTTCCGGTACGAAGTTATAAGGGTTTTGAAGTGGAGGGGCTGCAGAAACGAAAGCTTGCAACCTTGGAATTTCGAAACAAAAACTATGCTAATCGTTTGTGCTACGTTTGTGCCGGAATGTACCGCAAAAATTTTCGGTTGTACCACTTCCGGTACGAAGTTATAAGGGTTTTGAAGTGGCGGGCTGGGGAAACGGCAGCCCCCCCACCTAGGAATTTCAAAGCAAAATTTATGTCAATCGTTTGTGCTAGGTTTGTGCCTGAATGTACCGCAAAAATTTTCGTTTGTACCACTTCGGTATGAAGTTATAAGGTTTTAAAGTGGGGGGACTGGAGAAACGGCAGCCTCCAAACTTGGAATTTCGAAACAAAAACTATGCCAATCGTTTGTGCAACGTTTGTGCAGGACAAAAATTTTCGTTTGTACCATTTCCGGTACGAAGTTATAAGGGTTTCAAAGTGGGAGGGGGAGGCTGGAGAAACGGCAGCCTCCAACCTTGGAATTTCGAAACAAAACCTATGCCATTCGTGTATGCTAAGTTTGTGCCGGAATGTGCCGGAAAAATTTTCATTTGTACCACTTCCGGTACGAAGTTATAATAGTTTTAAAGTGGGGGCTGGGGAAACGGCACCCCCCCACCTTGGAATTTCGAAACGAAACCTATGCCAATCGTTTGTGCTACGTTTGTGCCGGGATGTACCGCAAAAATTTTCGTTTGTACCACTTCCGGTACGAAGTTATAAGGGTTTTAAAGTGGGGGACTGGAGAAACGGCAACCCCCCACCTAGGAATTTCAAAACAAAATCTATGCCAATCGTTTGTGCTACGTTTGTGCCGGAATGTACAGAAAAAATTTTCGGTTGTACCACTTCCGGTACGAAGTTATAAGGGTTTTAAAGTGGGGGGCTGGGGAAACGGCAGCCCCCCCACCTAGGAATTTCAAAACAATACCTATGGCAATCGTTTGTGCTACGTTTGTGCCGGAATGTACCGCAAAAATTTTCGTTTGTACCACTTCCGGTACGAAGTTATAAGGGTTTTAAAGTGGGGGGGCTGGAGAAACGGCAGCCTCTAAACTTGGAATTTCGAAACAAAACCTATGGCAATCGTTTGTGCTACGTTTGTGCCGGAATGTACCGCAAAAATTTTCGTTTGTACCACTTCCGGTACGAAGTTATAAGGGTTTTCAAGTGGGGGGGGGGGCTGGAGAAACGGAAACTCTTACCAGGAATTTCAAAACAAAACCTATGCCAATCGTTTGTGCTACGTTTGTGCCGGAATGTACCGCAAAAATTTTCGGTTGTACCACTTCCGGTACGAAGTTATAAGGGTTTTGAAGTGGAGGGGCTGCAGAAACGGAAGCCTGCAACCTTGGAATTTCGAAACAAAAACTATGCTAATCGTTTGTGCTACGTTTGTGCCGGAATGTACCGCAAAAATTTTCGGTTGTACCACTTCCGGTACGAAGTTATAAAGGTTTTAAAGTGGGGGGCTGGGGAAACGGCAGCCCCCCACCTAGGGATTTCAAAACAAAACCTATGGCAATCGTTTGTGCTACGTTTGTGCCGGAATGTACCCCCAAAATTTTCGTTTGTACCACTTCCGGTACGAAGTTATAAGGGTTTTAAAGTGGGGGGCTGGAGAAACGGCAGCCTCCAAACTTGGAATTTCGAAACAAAACCTATGGCAATCGTTTGTGCTAGGTTTGTGCCTGAATGTACCGCAAAAATTTTCGTTTGTACCACTTCCGGTACGAAGTTATAAGGGTTTTGAAGTGGGGGGCTAGGGAAACGGCAGCCTCCAAACTTGGAATTTCGAAACAAAACCTATGCCAATCGTTTGTGCTACGTTTGTGCCGGAATGTACCGCAAAAATTTTCGGTTGTACCACTTCCGGTACGAAGTTATAAGGGTTTTGAAGTGGAGGGGCTGCAGAAACGAAAGCTTGCAACCTTGGAATTTCGAAACAAAAACTATGCTAATCGTTTGTGCTACGTTTGTGCCGGAATGTACCGCAAAAATTTTCGGTTGTACCACTTCCGGTACGAAGTTATAAGGGTTTTGAAGTGGCGGGCTGGGGAAACGGCAGCCCCCCCACCTAGGAATTTCAAAGCAAAATTTATGCCAATTGTTTGTGCTAGGTTTGTGCCTGAATGTACCGCAAAAATTTTCGTTTGTACCACTTCGGTATGAAGTTATAAGGTTTTAAAGTGGGGGGACTGGAGAAACGGCAGCCTCCAAACTTGGAATTTCGAAAGAAAAACTATGCCAATCGTTTGTGCTACGTTTGTGCAGGACAAAAATTTTCGTTTGTACCATTTCCGGTACGAAGTTATAAGGGTTTCAAAGTGGGGGGCTGGAGAAACGGCAGCCTCCAACCTTGGAATTTCGAAACAAAACCTATGCCATTCGTGTATGCTAAGTTTGTGCCGGAATGTGCCGGAAAAATTTTCATTTGTACCACTTCCGGTACGAAGTTATAATAGTTTTAAAGTGGGGGCTGGGGAAACGGCACCCCCCCACCTTGGAATTTCGAAACGAAACCTATGGCAATCGTTTGTGCTACGTTTGTGCCGGAATGTACCGCAAAAATTTTCGTTTGTACCACTTCCGGTACGAAGTTATAAGGGTTTTAAAGTAGGGGACTGGAGAAACGGCAACCCCCCACCTAGGAATTTCAAAACAAAATCTATGCCAATCGTTTGTGCTACGTTTGTGCCGGAATGTACAGCAAAAATTTTCGGTTGTACCACTTCCGGTACGAAGTTATAAGGGTTTCAAAGTGGGGGAGCTGGAGAAACGGCAGCCTCCAACCTTGGAATTTCGAAACAAAACCTATGCCAATCGTGTGTGCTACGTTTGTGCCGGAATGTACCGCAAAAATTTTCGTTTGTACCATTTCCGGTACGTAGTTATAAGGGTTTTAAAGTGGGGGGGGGGGCTGAAGAAACGGCAGCCTCCAACCTTGGAATTTCGAAACAAAACCTATGCCAATCGTGTTTGCTACGTTTGTGCCGGAATGTACCGCAAAAATTTTCGTTTGTTCCACTTCCGGTACGAAGTTATATGAGTTTTCAAGAGGGGCTGTGGTAACGGCAGCCCCGCACCCAGTAATTTCGAAATGAAACCTATGGCCACTCTTTGCACTACTTTTGAACAGTAACGTTTCGCTAAACTCTTTTCTGTACCACTTTCGGTTTAAAGATACGAGAGTTTCAAGCTACGGGGCTGCCGTTTTGATGCCCCCTCGGAATTTCGAAACGAGACCTATGCAAATCGTTTAACAACATTTGTGTCGGAATGTATCGCAAACATTTTTGTATGTATCACTTCCAGTACAAAAGTATGACAGTTTTAACTAGGGGGCTGCCGTTTCCAGAACCCCCCATCTTGGAATTTCGAGATAAGACTATGTCAATCGTTTGTGGTACGTTTTTACCGGAATGTACCGCAAAAAAAATTACGTGCCTGAAGTTGGCCCCCCACCTCTCCCAAATCACACCAAACGTTGCACATCGTTAATGCATCGTTAGTGCACGTTAGTGCATTTAGAACTAACGTTAGTGCTATCAGCGTTTACGAGATATTGAAGATTTTGGTTTGGGACCTACTTCATATGAAGTTAGCCCCCCACCCATCTTTATGCAGACTGATTTTCACTAAACTTAGCGCATCGTTAGTGCATCGTTAGTGCACTTAAACACACTGAGCACTACCGTAAGTGCTACCATATTTTGGGATTATTCAAGATTTTCGGTGGGGGGCCAACTTCAGAAATATCAAATTCTATACAAATAGAGGTAGAAACATGGGGTTGACGGTAATCGTTAGTGCATTGTTAGTGCACTTAAACGCAATAAGCACTAACATTAGTGCTACCATATTTTGGGATTTATTCAAGATCTTTGGTGGGGGGCCAACTTCAAAAATATCAAATTTTATACAAATAGATTTAGAAACATGGAGTTAACGGCAATCGTTAGAGCGTGATTAGTGCACATAAATGCACTAAGCACTAACGTTAGTGTTACCACATTTTGAAATTTATTCAAAATTTTTGGTGGGGGGCAACTTCAGAAATATCAAATTCCATACAAAGTGTCAGTATTTTCAGGAATCAGTAACGAATGCACTAATTACTTTGTTAGTGCTTGAAGAGGGCGCAAATTCACGCTGACCACCAAAGATATTTTACTTGTAGCACCTACACTAATTAAGCACTAACGTTAGGGATTGGTGCACGAAGAAGCACTAACGATGCACTAAGGATTGTACTGGAAATGATCATTAGTACTTTTTAATTTGGCAGAAATTTGACACAGTGAAAAACTCCCCTTAAATATCTTATGTGAGTTTTCTGAGATGTAACTGGCCATAACTACACTAATAGTGAAGCACTAAGGAAAACAGCTCTAATTTTTTCGTTATTGGTTGAAGTGGGGCGCCAAGTTCATGAAAGCTTCCAAAGGTTTTTTTACTTGTAGGACCTACATTAATGAAGAACTAACGTTAGGTGTTAATGCACTAAGAAACACTAACGATTTCAGTAGAAGAGGTCATTAGTGCTTTTGATTTTGGCGGAAATTTGACGCAATGAAAAATTCCACATGAATCTCTTATGGGATTTTTGTGGCATATAATTGACCATATCTACATCAATAGTTAATCATTAACGGAACTATGAGTGTTTTGCAGAAGCGCTAACGATACATTAACGAATGGACTTATTTTTCGTTACTGCTTGAAGTGGGAACCAAGTTCACGCTGGCCCGCAAAAGTTTCTTACTTGTAGCACCTACACTAATGAAGCACGAAACTTAGGTGTTGGTGCACTAGGAAGCACTAATATTACAAGGAAAGAAAACTTTCGAATTTATCGTGAACTTAGCCCCCACTACAAGCACTAACGAAAAAATTAGTTTTATACGTTAGTGCATTGTTAGTACTTCTAGAAGATACAAGTAGTTTCGTTAGTGTTTCACCATTAGTGTAGAAATGGCCAATTATAAGTCTCAAAACTCCCATAAGAAACACATGGGGAATTATTCATTGTATCGAATTCCCATCTCATTCAAAAGCACTAATTACCTCTGTTAGTGCAATTGTTAGTGCATCGTAATTGCTTCTTAGAGCACAAACACTAATTCATTAGTGTAGGTGTTACAAGTAAAAAAACCTATGGAGAAGTCAGCGTGAATTTCGCACCGACACTTTAAGCACTAACGGAAAAAATAGTCCAATTCGTTAGTGCTTCTATAAAGCACTAACAATTTCGTTAGTGCTTCACTATTAGTGTAGTTATGGCCAATTACATATCACGAGACTCACAAGATATTTAGGCAAATTTTTCATTGAATCAAATTTCCGCCAAATTCAAAATCACTAATGATCTCTTCTAGAGCGATCGTTAGTGCATTGTTAGTGCTTCTTAGCGCATCTACACCTAAGGTTAGTGCTTCATTAGTAAATGTGCTACAATTAAAATACCTTTTGAGGCCAGAGTGAACTTAGCGCCCCCACTTCAAGCACTAACTAAAACTTAGTGCCATTCGTTAGTGCATTGGTAGTGCTTCTGGAAAACACTAACAATTTAGTTAGAACTTCAATATTAGTTTACTTATGGCCAATTACATGTAACGAAACACATAATAAATTTATGGGAAATTTTTCATTGCGTCAAATTTCCGTCAAATTCAAGAGTACTAATGATCTATTCTAGTGCAATCGTTAGTGCATCGTTAGTGCTTCTAGAAAACACTAACAGTTTCGTTTGTCCTTCTATATTAGTGTAGTTATGGACAATTACATGCCACTAAACTCCTATAAGACATTTATTGGGAATTTTTAATTGCATCAAATTTCCGCCATATTCAAAAGCACTAATGATATCTTCTAGTGCAATTGTTAGTGGTTCTTAGTGCACCAACCCCTAACGTTAGTACTTCATTAGTGTAGGTGCTACAGGTACAATATCTTTGGAGGGCACGGTGAACTTGCGTCAACTTCAAGCACTAACAAAAAATTAATGCCATTCATTAGTGTATCGTTAGTGCTTCTAGAAAGCACTAAATGTTTGTATGAAATTTGATATTTCTTAAGTTGGTCCCACCAGAAATCTTGAATAAATCCCAAAATATGGTAATGCTAACCTTAATGCTTAGTGCATTTAAGTGCACTAACGATGCAATAACGATTGTCTTTAACTGCATGTTTCTACCTCTATTTGTATAGAATTTGATATTTCTGAAGTTGGCCCCCATCTAAAATCTTGAATAAATCCCAAAATATTGTAGCACTAACGTCAGTGTTTAGTATTTTAAGTGCACTAACGATGCACTAACGATTGCCGTTAACTCTATGTTCCTATCTCTATTTGTATAGAATTTGAAATTACTGAAGTTGCCCATCCCACCGACAATCTTGAATGAATTCCAAAATATGGTAGCACCAACGATAGTGCTTAGTACGTTTAAGTGCACTAACGATGCACTAACGTTTGCCATTAACCCCATGTTTCTATCCCTATTTGTATAGAATTTGATATTTCTGAAGTTGACCACCCCACCAAATTTTTTGAATAAATATCAAAATATAGTAGCGCTAACGTTAGTGCTTAGTGCGTTTAAGTGCACTAATGATACACTAATGATTGCTGTTAACACTATGTTTCTACCTTTATTTGTATACAATTTGATATTTCTGAAGTTGGCCCCCCACCAAAAATCTTGAATAAATCCCAAAAAATGATAGCACTAACGTTAGTGCTTAGTGCTTATAAGTGCACTAACGATTCCCGTTAACTCAATGTTTCTATCTCTATTTGTATTGAATTTGATGTTTCTGAAGTTTGCCCCCCACTTTAAAACTATTATAACTTCGTACCGGAAGTGGTACAACCGAAAATTTTTGCGGTACATTCCGGCACAAACGTAGCACAAACGATTGGCATAGGTTTTGTTTCGAAATTCCAAGGTAGGGGGTTGCCGTTTATCCAGTCCCCCACTTTAAAACCCTTATAACTTCGTACCGGAAGTGGTACAAACGAAAATTTTTGCGGTACATACCGGCACAAACGTAGCACAAACAATTGGCATAGGTTTTGTTTCGAAATTTCAAGGTAGGAGTTTCCGTTTCTCCAGCGCCCCCACTTTAAAACCCTTATAACTTCGTACCGAAAGTGGTACAAACGAAAATTTTTGCGGTACATTCCGGCACTAACGATTGGCATAGGTTTTGTTTTGAAATTTTTAGGTGGGGGGCTGCCGTTTCCCCAGCCCCCACATTTAAAACCTTATAACTTCGTACCGGAAGTGGTACAAACGAAAATTTTTGCGGTACATTCCGGCACAAACATAGCACAAACGATTGGCATTGGTTTTGTTTTGAAATTCCTAAGTGGGGGGCTGCCGTTTCCCGAGACCCCACTTCAAAACCCTTATAACTGCGTACCGGAAGTGGTACAAACGAAAATTTTTGCGGTACATTCCGGCACAAACGTAGCACAAACGATTGCCATAGGTTTTGTTTCGAAATTTCAAGTTTGGAGGCTGCCGCTTCTCCAGCCCTCCCACTTTAAACCCCTTATAACTTCGTACCGGAAGTGGTACAAACGAAAATTTTTGCGGTACATTCCGGCACAAACGATTGCCATAGTTTTTGTTTCGAAATTCCAAGTTTGGAGGCTGCCCTTTCTCCAGCCCCCCCCACTTTAAAACCCTTATAACTTCGTACCGGAAGTGGTACTAACGAAAATGTTTACGGTACATTCCGGCACAAACGTAGCACAAACGATTGAAATAGGTTTTGTTTCGAAATTCCAAGTTTGGAGGCTGCCGTTTCTCCAGCCCCCCCCCCACTTGAAAACCCTTATAACTTCGTACCGGAAGTGGTACAAACGAAAATTTTTGCGGCACATTCCGGCACAAACGTAGCACACACTATTGGCATAGGTTTTGTTTCGAAATTCCAAGGTTGCAGGCTTCCGTTTCTGCAGCCTCTCCACTTCAAAACCCTTATAACTTCGTACCGGAAGTGGTACAAACGAAAATTTTTGCGGTACATTCCGGCACAAACGTAGCACAAACGATTGGCATAGGTTTTGTTTTGAAATTCCTAGGTTGGAGGCTGCCGTTTCCCTAGCCCCCCACTTCAAAACCCTTATAACTTCGTACCGGAAGTGGTACAGACAAAAATTTTTGCGGTACATTCCGGCACAAACGTAGCACAAACGATTGCCATAGGTTTTGTTTCGAAATTCCAAGTTTGGAGGCTGCCGCTTCTCCAGCCCCCCCACTTTGAAACCCTTATAACTTCGTACCGGAAGTGGTACAAACGAAAATTTTTGCGGTACATTCCGGCACAAACGTAGCAGAAACAATTGGCATAGATTTTGTTTCGAAATTCCAAGTTTTGAGGGTTCCGTTTCTCCAGCCCCCCACTTTGAAACCCTTATAACTTCGTACCGGAAGTGGTACAAACGAAAATTTTTGCGGTACATTCCGGCACAAACGTAGCACAAACGATTGGCATAGGTTTTGTTTTGAAATTCCTAGTTGGGGGGGCTGCCGTTTCCCCAGCCCCCCACTTTAAAACCCTTATAACTTCGTACCGGAAGTGGTACAAACGAAAATTTTTGCGGTACATTCCGGCACAAACGTAGCACAAACGATTGCCATAGGTTTCGTTTCGAAATTCCAAGGTGGGGGGGCTGCCGTTTCCCCAGCCCCCCCACTTTAAAACTATTATAACTTCGTACCGGAAGTGGTACAAACGAAAATTTTTGCGGTACATTCCGGCACAAACGTAGCACAAACGATTGACATAGGTTTTGTTTCGAAACTCCAAGGTGGGGGGGCTGGCGAAATGCACCTGATATCAGGGTCGTTGCAAATCTACGCGTACAACGGACGAAGTAGGGGATCAAACGCATAAGAAAGTATTAAGTTGTGACTTGGAGTCGTCTCAGGAGACCGGAGTAATCGCAACACCCAACACCGTCTTATCTTAGTAACACAAAGGGCATTCTAAGAAATCTCGGAAGGGAAAGAGGGTGTTACTTCAAACTTTTCCCCTTCCTAAACTATATTTTTATTTTCTTTTTCCTTTTTTTTTCGCTAAACACCTTCTGTTTCTTGCAGATAGGAGGTACAATTTGGCCATGCTTTAACCCTCGTCATGTCACAGACCTTGCATTCCATCCATTTTTATTCCACGTGCGCTCAAGAGCGATTTAAAATTATCCATCTTTTTCTTTCTATTCATTTCCTTATTTTTTAGAAAGTTTCTTTTTCATTCTTTATATCCCATTTTCTTACGTATTTGCCAAAATTTCAAGTAGCAGCCTTGTAACGATCACTTCCTTTGCATGAAAGAACTTGTTATATTTTAGTGGGAAAATACAGGTCACTTCCCCATAACACTCGAACCAGTATATTCTAGAAAGCTCATCTTACAGCAAAGGTTTTAATAATATATTGTGCAGATTACACGAAGTATTTGATCCGTATTTTTCAGCGATAGAAGTCAAAAATTTGGAAGAATTGAGCATAAGGTATAAGACATAACGAAAAGGTGGGTAAAATCGTTGATTTACGGAGGGAGAAAATTGAATTTGAAGAATTATTTTGTAGGCAATGACTTAGTGTTAGCTTGCTTTATTGTCCACTGAAGATTTTCCTTATTTCTTATTACTAAGAGATTACCAGCAAAATATGATTTTATTTTCCTTATATCAAGGTATCTCTTTCCCCACATAAATACCCAAAAGAAGGTGAGACAAACCATAACCTTAAGAGGCCCCATAACGGCGAAATTAAAATACCGCTAATTTTACAATAATTATGTGATATCTTCAAATAGATAAAAGATAATCGAAATGTGGAACAAGAGCGCCCTAGACAATATTATTTTACATGAGAAACCGTTATCACGACTCACTTATTTGCTTTCGATTTCCAGCCATTTAGAAAATCGGCATTTATTTTCGTTTCTAAATCGCTAAACGGAAAGTTACTAGGTGACTCGTAATAACGGTACCTCGTGTAAAATAATATTGTCTAGGACGGTCTTGTTCCACATTTCAATTATCTTTTATCTATTTGAAGATCTCACATAATTACTGTCAAATTAGCGGTATTTCAATTTCGCAGTGATTAGACCTCTTTAATAGTTATTTTTAGTTATTGCTAAAAATCGTTCTTTACTGATTTTGGCTAATCTTTGTTAGAATGACGGAAATAGATCTTATAATTTTGTAATGTTAGTACAGCCGTCCGTTACTCCACATAATAATTATTTCGTTCACGGAGTCAATCTGTTAACATCTTAACGTGTAACGGTGATATTAGTGGTGTCTATCCGTATTCCGTTTTCAATTATTGAAATATAAGCGTATAATTGTAGAATGTTAGAAATTACATATCATGCCATTAGATGGCAGCATTCTCCAGAGGGTGACATCTACCGGACGAAATTAAAATCTCTGCACCTGATCGTCATTCCTATCTTAAAAGAGGTTATTAGGTTTTGGGAAAATGATTAACTGTTTAACTCTTCATGTTAATAAGATTGATTTTGATAACTTGAAAACACGTCATCCGCAATAAAGCAGTATTTGAAGGATTTTCATAAAATTATTATCAGCATACATAGAAAATAATGACTTAGTGCATTTTACACTAATCTAAACTGAATGTGCGCTGCTAGAATGCGCTATGTCATTACTTTCTATACATTCCGACAATAATACTATAAACTTCTTTAAAATACTGCTACTACTAACAGTACTGAAACACATTTTTCTCCCAATGACATCGTTTCTTTAATTTCAAAATGTACAATCCACATTGAAACACTTCACTTTGTTCAAGAATAACTGCACTACAGTATATCTAAGAACGAGCAAACTTTATGAATCTTCATCTACGTCTTCGATGCTGTCAGGATGTATGTCTCAGGCTGAACAGGATGAAGGAAGCTGTAAAAGTTGTGAAATACTACAGAAACAAACTGAAGCAGGTCCAACAAATCCTTTTTCTTTTTCACACTTCTTTTTCACGGGGTGCGCGGTGGCTCAGTGGTAGAGCGTTCACCTCCGGTGCTTGGGGTCCCTGGTTCGATCCCAACCTGCGTCGTGTGGACTTTGTGGTGGACAAATACCGTGTTCGTGGGTTTTCTCGGGGTTCTCCCGTTTCCTCCCATTTTCTTCATTCCACCATTTCACTCATCTCTCATTATCACCGTCTCCTTTAGCCTAACCGGCATAACCGTGGGACGTTAAGCTTAAAGATTTCATTTCATTTTTTTTCTTTTTCACGGAAACAGTTCTTTTGTAGGCCAAATCTGGTTTCAAAATTGGAAGTTTTCCTCTTCTTGCAAAAGGTACCTGTTGGGAATTTGTTCTCATTCAGAGATGTTTTGTAGTTAAAGAAACTTTTCTATAATTCGCCTTTTCTATAATTCAGCCATTTTACTTCTCTCCAGTTTAGGTGTTCTCTCTCTTGATTCATTTTTCTGTGTTGCAGAGGGCCCTCTCAGAAGGGCAGCAAAATCGAGCAAATTTTTACGTTTCATATCATATACTATGAATGGTTTCTTCTTTGCTGATTGCCTCATTAATACCACCCAATCATGCGAATGTTCAATGTTTCCATTATATCTTTTTTCACTTTTTCAATGAAACTATGGTCACTGACTGACTTCATATGGGTGTGGCAGGAAACGAGTCGTGCGTGTTTGAGTCTTGTAATGCTAACATGCACATGGCCGCAACATGACTGTTCTTGTTGTTGCAGCCGAATACATGGTAATATGTTTGACGTTTGGATTTAAATAATGAATCAGATATTTATAAATACAAGAGCTGCCCTCATTAGCACCTCGTCGTGCAATCGCTTCATGCCATACAAAGCAATAACCCTGTCCGTTGTCGCAATCATGTATAGTTAGATAGAAAGCAATTGAACACTGCAAGGAAGGAGTCGGGAGACATTGTTTCATGTCACACGTTACTGTCTTCCTTGTACTGTCACTTTTAGAAATAGCCTTATAGGAGTTCTTCATCTCGCTGGTCTTGCTTTTTGTTGATGGTCATCCAGCTCTTTTTGTATTGCTTCTTTATCCACCTGAAAAGCTGAATTGATGGATAAAGTAAGTTTATCACAAGTTTGGCATATATCTTTTATGTGATTTTTTTTATCGATAATTTCATTTCATGAAATACTTTCTCAAAAATATTTCTGCTTACTAGAACATCTGTAAAATCTTTAACACAATTTCTGTAAAGCTCAGCTAGGGTCAGACAAGATGGTAAACACTTTTTCTCACAATCATTCCTTGCATAACGGCTTTCGTACATAGGTATATGCTCTAATTTATACTGACGCACACCATTAATACCTTCAAAGGTTTTTAATGTTGGTTGGTTCATGCGATCCTCAGCTGTCATCCTGTATGACTGCGGTTAGTGTGGTATTTTTCTTGTGTAATACTGTTTCTAAAAATCTCGCGGTTTCCCCGTATAGACCTAATGTCATGAAGCATGATTTGGAGACCTTTTTCTGCTGATTTCTACACAATAAAAAAAATACATCATCATGCATGACCATTCAGAGTACAACAATCACATATCCTGATATTATTCACTTGTCGCTGATCGAGTGCGCGGTTTTCCGATGTTTCAGGGGCACAGAACATACCAGCCAAAGTGAGCACTGTTATTGCAGCAATCCTAAAGTCATAGTGCTCTTTTGTTTCTATTCTCATCATCATCCTTTCCTTCAGTTTTTATCTTATTGAGCATTTCCTTTTGGAAAGGGGAATGTAAAATTTGAACAGCACTCAATAAAATATTTGTGTGTGAACAACATTAGCATTTTCAAAGGATAGATGCATTTACTGAAGTACTGTTTTCATTAGTTAATATTTTCAAACTAGTGCAGGATGAGTAAAATCATGAATTAAATTGAAAAAATATCGGTGTAAAATGCATTATGTCAATATAGTGTTGACATGACACATTTTGCACACTCACAATCATATTTTTAAACTGTGCCTTATATGATAAGTTATCAATACCATGACATAACGCATTACACCCATTTCTGTTTCGATCTCAGATAATACAAAATACACTTCTTCATAACTTTGCCACTATTACCATTATGACTTATTATACTATACCCAAACATTCGTCTCACTTTTCTCTATCCGATGTTTATGATAACTCAATTCGGAAGATTTTTGACTTAACGTATTTTACCCACCCACCCGCGAATTGTTAGATTTGACCTTCAAAACGGTCTTGCTCATGCAGGTTCTCACGTTCATCACTTAAACATCCATCGACGCTTCTGGGAAAATTGACATAAGACAAGGTCAACAAAAACATAATAACATTATCGAAGTCCATAATGAAGAAATCTTTACAGTGTGCAAGAAAATACACTAATTAGACAAAGGAAGACAAAGGAAAGCGAAATAAAACGAAATCTTTAAATTTTACGTCCCATGTTTATATCGGCCAGGCTAAAGGAGACGGTGATGATGAGAAATGAATGAAATGGTGGAATGAAGAAAGTGGGAAGAAATGAGAGAACTCAGAGAAAACTTACGCGCACGGTGTTTGTCTACCACAAAGTTTACTTGGAGCGAGCTGGTATCGAACAAAGGACTCCATGCACCAGATGTGAACGCTCTACCACTGAGATACCGCGGATATAACATGCTCTACTCTTTTCAGAATCACTTTTTGGTGCAAGAGATGCAGATATAACATACTCGTCAGAAGATTGGTGAGTGTATTTCAACGAAACATATTCACCAAATAGCGAAACATCCAGCAAAGACAATGATTTGGGAATGTTATCCAAAACATACATGACATCCACCTTTCCCGCAATATATTTCGTATTCATGTCATTACTGTATATCTTCCTACCCTCTTACTATGCTTAATGTGCAAAATACTCTGTTATACCATTATTCAATTAATGCTAGGTATCAATACTAAAAAATGCAATTAATTTACAAATATTGTCAACCAGGACACAAATAAGCTAAAACTCAAGCCGATACATTCAGTTAAACTAATAGAAAGAATTTCTGTTAATCAATTAGCGTTACGGCTATGTGCGAACGAAAAAAAGAAAAAAACTAGGTTCTATTCTTGTTGGGACGTATGCGTTATATTTCGCATTAAACTGTAAGCTCTTTCTGATATAGTGGAGGTTGAACAGGATTAAGCACGTTTTAAGAAAGAAGAAAATACGATGTAGAAGAACATTTAGTAATACTCGTACGAAAAATTACAATAACACTTATTTGGTGTTGGATACTAGGGTTCGATTCCCAGCGGGAACTCATGTGGTTCAGATCCCATTTTAAGCTGTATGTCTGTGTTGCGTATAGCCTCGCTGTTCGAGGGAAAAGTTAAACTCAAATACGACCAACTAACCAACAAAACATCTTATATGTAGACAAAACGTAATCAAGAGTGTTCTACCAAAATGATAGGTTTAATATGCTTAGTAGAACGCTTTTTTGAAGAAGAATGACAAATATTTTATTTTACATCATCACAATCCGTAAATGTTCCAATTTAAGATCACCCCCCCCCCTCATGCTGGTTAGTTTGTCATGCTTACTGCGGGTCCTCAGCGTCAGTTGCCGAGATGGCGTCGCAACGGAGAAAGGCTTTCTGTGTGCTCCGTTTTGGGTGTCCAGATCTATGGTACAGTGCAGCGTGAGTTTTGCGCACGGTTTAGGAAAGACCCACCGCACAAGACTGACATAAACAAGTGTGAACAACCGACAGTTTGTGAAAACTGTATGCTTGTGTAAAGAGAAGAGTTCTGGCCGACTTCGTGTATCGACCTCTTCACCATCGCTGGATTAGAAGTGCTGCAACAGAAGATAACAACCTTCTCCTCTGGCCTCAGCGTTCGCTAGATTTAACTCCATGCAATTTCTTTCTTTGGGGGTTTGTTAAAGACATGGTTTATGTACCGCCAATGCCCGTGTCCCTTGAATAAGTTTGTGATCGGATAACACTTGCACTGCAGACCATCACGGAGGACAATTTACACCTAGTATGGAAATAATTTGATTACCGTGTAGATGTGTGTCGTGTGACCAAGGGTGCACATATTGAAGGATTGTGATTAATGCATTAGAAACCTGGATAGTTGCCGCTGCTTATGCTATAAGGTTTGCCCATAATAAGGTAATACATAGATTTATTATTAAATTTTAAAGCCACACAATACATTTATAAACATGTTGCATTTTCATAATTTGTCTGATATAAAGAATAATATAATTGCTGAAACAGTATTACAGAAACATAGGTGCTTGCTTTGGTGCAACATGGTACATTTATTTGAATCATATGTACTTGTAAAGCTAGAATAAGTATTATTGAAAATTTGAATTATGATTGCTATATCATTTCTACACTTCCCATAATATTTCTGCTTGAGACTGTATAGCATGAGTCAAATATGGTAGAATAAAGAAGAAAATACGATGTAGAAGAACATTTAGTAATACTCGTACGAAAAATTACAATAACACTTATTTGGTGTTGGATACTAGGGTTCGATTCCCAGCGGGAACTCATGTGGTTCAGATCCCATTTTAAGCTGTATGTCTGTGTTGCGTATAGCCTCGCTGTTCGAGGGAAAAGTTAAACTCAAATACGACCAACTAACCAACAAAACATCTTATATGTAGACAAAACGTAATCAAGAGTGTTCTACCAAAATGATAGGTTTAATATGCTTAGTAGAACGCTTTTTTGAAGAAGAATGACAAATATTTTATTTTACATCATCACAATCCGTAAATGTTCCAATTTAAGAATGCCAAGTTTGTTTTACGCAACATATCTTGCGACTGAGTTGGTTACAATTGCTCTTACAAGTAACTATGTGGAGTTACAGTTCTTTTGAATGCAGGGATGGAAATGTGATAATTAGTGGATTGATTGATTGATTTTTGCATTTTAACGTCCCTTTCACTAACGAGGCTTTATGAGACGTGGTCCTACTGATTAACGTGGAATCCGAACCACGTGAGCTCTTGTCGTGAACCCAAGTCTCCTACATCAAAGACGCGTACGCTAACCACTTAGCCACAAGGGAGCTCTGACAATTAGTGGAGAACGGTAACTGCATATGGTTGCCTTTTTTTTCTTTTTTTTTTTTTTTTGGCTACATTTGAACGGAATTGGTATGGGAAGCATGTATGCTGGGTGAGAATTTCTCGGGCCAAGTCCTCTTTTTAGTCCTGATGCCAAGACCGAAAACCTTTTGTTGTGGTATAGAAAAGGTTATTGATTCTCATAGTTTAATATGTGTGGATTTAGAAACCGCTTGATGTCACCATTGGGCAAAGAAACATAGAAAACATAGAAAATGACACCTTATTTACCGAAATCGCAATACATTCACAATATGAATGTTTGATTCGCCATATTGGACGCCATCTTGAATGTTTCAGTTTGCCCAAGAGTGAGGAAATGGCATAAAGTGGTTTCGAAATCCACATATACTGAACTATTAAATTCATTCATAAAACCTTTGCCATACCTCAAACAAAGGTTACCCGTATTTTTTTCCGTTTGGCACCCGGACTATTTGAAGTGATGACCACAGCTGACCAGATACGTAATATGACCTTACTCGTTGCTACTAATGGGGCTTACACCACAACCAATGCGAAAATGGCTACATCAATGAAAAACTATGAGTAAAAGTAATTATAAATTTAACGAGATAGAGTTCTTCCATGTTTTATTCTTGCCTGCAGTAATTATATAAAAATATTTATCATTTTGTAAATATATAGTATTTTATTAAGCACATTAAATTCGTCGCTTTTAATAGAACGCTCTTTACTAAGCATTCCTTTTTTTAGGCGTTGAAACTACTTATTTTCTCCTCCCTCTTACTCCTGAACGGAAATAAACAAAACTATTTGTATTCTTCCGCTAATCAAAAAAACCTGATATGTGGCTGACGTTTCACTTCCATGCCCACAGAGGTACGATCAAATTATAAAAAAGTTTTATTTTATGACGAAGCGTGAGTAGACAACAAGAGAATGGGAAGTGGTTTATAAAAGGTTTTATAAATATTTATGAGCATCCAATGATTATAGAGATCAAAGTGTGTAGCTCATTTGTTTTTCATTAGTATGTAAAAAGACTTCTCATTGTTTCATCACATCTTTCATGGTACCAGGACTCAGCCATCTTCCCAACGACCAACATACTTGGATTTATGAACTCGCAGTTTGTTGCTCTGCTTGCTTAATACAAATGGGCCTTATGCAGAATCCTTTTGACGTATGATTAGCGTCATACTAAAGGCCTGACTACTGCAGGAAACATATGTTAGTCAAACTCTTTAGTATGGCACTAACCACGGGGCAGAACGACCCTGCATAAGGCCCATTAAATCTATTATTTCATTAAGTTTTGTGGATTGCATTACTATTGCGAAGTTTCAATCTTGTTATCCTTTCTCAGTATAGTGTATTAGTTTCTTTGGTTGTTACATAGTAAAATTATATTTCTACACTGATAAAAAAAAAACGTGTGTAGTGTACGTAAAAACGTAGTTTACACGTATAAATCGTATAGTTTTGGGGCTTAACTACAGCAAACGTATAACTGAAAAAGTATATGTTATACCTACTTTCTGTATAATTGTTCCAAATAAACGTACTTCCCGTACGGAAGAAAGAACTATATATAAACGGTCAGGAACTCACATACAGATAGACGTATGTAACATATGGCTGACGTATGTAACATACGTATACGTGTGTAATTAGCTGACGTATGTAATATACATATACTTGTGTAATATACAGGTGACTGTTAGATAACAAACACCCTGCAACGGCAGGGTGTAGTATCTAAGCAGGAAAAAGGGCAGTGCCTAAGTATAAGTAAAAAAGTTTGTAAACAGAACGCTGCAGCCGAGCTGTTGCGCACCTAATCCTACATTTCCCCACTCCCTTCTCCGCGACGATGATGTTTTGCAGTGTTGCAATCTGCAGGGAGCGGAATGGTCTGAGGATTTTCTACAACATTTGAGTGTAAATGCTGTATATTGACTGTGCCAGTTCGTACCAATGAAAAAATAATAACAAGAGAAATTTTCCTTTCAGAAGGCGTGAAGGGATCGCCCCGTCGGAAAGCGTCACTGCTTACAGTGTATCCATGAGGTAGTCTGCACGGGCCCGGCCCGTGAATTAATAATATGAGGCCCGACCCGAGTTAGAAATATGTTTTAGCATTTTGGCCCAACCCCATGTGATAATCAAATGAGCCCGAAATAAGCCCGAATTACAAAAACTTAACAATTAAGGCAAAATTGTATTTTTTATTTGCAACAATTAGATGTTTAATTTTGCAGTTAAAAAGCTTTCATGATTCAGAGAACAAGGAAATAAAGGTTATCCTGTACATTTAGTTTACTATGAATTAAAAAAAAAAAGTTATATAAATTCTCATATAATATAAACTGACATTGTCTTGAAGAAAAAACCAAGACACATTGTTCCCAATGCTCTTGTTCTTTTAATTCAGTGTAAGAAGCAGTATTTTCACTCCGACAAGCTAAGCATATTTATTTCTGTTTCTTTAGTTTTTTCTCTATTACACAGCTTTTCTTTCAATTGCACAGTGATTTTAAGTGTGGGCGTCTTAAGTTACAAATTTAGGTGTGCGTTAAAAGTTCTCCAGAAAATATCGTTGCATTATGCCCGAAAAGGTCCCGAGAAATATGATTGTTTATTTAAAAATTTACGGCCCGGGCCCGGCCCTAGGCCCGAGCTCGTGCAAACCTCTACCATGAGGTTGCTAACCTACTAAAAAAAAAGTAAGATTCGGACTTTAAACATTTTAGCAGGTGATATTTGTTGTAACATAAGTTTGCTGAGTTAGTATCACTGGAACTTTCAAAGCCAGACCAGTGGATGGAAGAGTAGTGGGGAGGATGGCGGAATACGAAGTGCTCCGCAGCGTTCTGCGCATCTTGGTTTGAAACTTGTCGAGTTATAGCATATGTATCGTAAGCTCCGTACTGATTTCTATACTAAACATAAGGATCCGGTACATTTGTATAACATACCACTGTCCGGATAATGGATTTTTGTCAGTGTAGTAATGAGTCATTTCGTGTAAGAGAACATACGTCAGTAACAAAGCAGAAAATAAGCTTTCTTTGGTCACATGGCTTTGTTCAGTGGCGGATCCAGGGGGGCGATTGGGTGGTGCCCCCAGAAGAGGGAACTTATATATATATATATATATATATATATATATATATATATATATATATATATATATATATATATATAAAACTCTCCCAGAGTTTAAAACTGTTAAAAATAGTTCTAAGTAAGAGTATGACATCACCCCCCAAGAAGTCGGTCCTGGATCCGCCCCTGGCTTTGTTTATGGTTGTTTGGAAGTAAGGCGGAACAGATAATATAATGTAGATAATGAATCAACAGTAAGCTTTAACGTGAATCTCCTATGGAATGTTTAAGATAATTTGCTACATGACATGTCAATAGTCATTATGGAAATAGGACTAGAATATCTTTTTAAAAATCTTTCTTAAAATGGCCGCAGTTTACAAGGATATGCGATGGTCAGAAAATAACATTTCTGAAAGTTGAATACTTCAGAACCAATTCCTTCAATCGCCATTTTACATGTGTTTTCTCGCCTATTGTAATAAGTTCAACAAATGTTGACTCTATAGCCACTGTAATACGACTTAACTTGAAATGAACAAAATACATACGTTACACTGGAACGGCCAAACATACACTTGCGAAAGATAACCATTTTGTGTCATGTATCATAAAAAAGTTTGTACGACTTTATTTAAATGAAATAATAATACAATTCTTGGGTGAATAATAATAACCTCTGTTAAGAGAGTCTTCCTAATATTCTTCAACGAATACGTCCCCACTGTTCAGCAATTTCTATGTTGAATATGCGTCTTCCTTTTCCCCCAACCCTTCATAGTCTGGTATGCTTATTCGATGTTTTTTCCTTCCACGACAACATGATGTCATAAGACTCCTTTTGACCATTAGAAATTATAGTTATTATCTTACAGTTCGCCTTTTTCTCCCCCATCATGCGTTTGCCGCTAACTCAGTACGACTACAGATCATTGTGAAGATGTTGATGTCCCTCCATTTACATAAACTCACAGGGATGACGCGAGTATATTTCATTCTCCAAAATTGTCGTCTTGAAACACGTCGTCTTGAGATGACGGAACACTATCCTACGTGGTTTGCATATTGCATAATTCATGGGTCGTTTCTCAACAGTGTTTTATCTTATATATAGTGCCCAATCAAAATCTACATTTCTCTTCGTCCTCTCTCTCTCTCTCTCTCTTTTCCCATGTCGTTTACGACCATGTGTATGTGTGTAGCTTTCACGATCTCCTCTTCCTCCCTATTGACGTGTGAGTAAACTACTGGTATATGTAACTACTGCAAAAGCCATCTGCGAGTGCTCTGGTTCTAGAGAAACTCCCAATACGTCATGACTGTAGTGGAAAACTCTGAAGTGTCTGGAGATTTTTTTTTTTTAAAGAAAAAGACAAAATTCAAGGTGACATGCTTGCTGTACAATATGTAGATGAAGTATCAATTTCAAAAGTTGTGAAACTAACTGAAAAATTTCTCTCGTCGCTGGTCCAGTGCCTAGTGGACGAGCGACTTCAGTGGGCATGGTATCGGGTTTAAGACGATTACGGTGGTTCGGATTCTACCTTAAACTGTAGGTCCACTTCTCATATAGCTGCGGTGCAAAAAAAAGAAAAGAAAAAGAAAAAAGAAAAAGAAAGACGCTTAAGTTGAAAGACGAAATTCGTTCTTCTTTAATAGACTAAAATGTTCTTTCAGAGACTATCTTTGAGAATTTATTCGTGTTGAGTTGATTTTGAGTTTAATGTTCCATTGGGCAGCGAGGCTGTGTGAACCTACTGATTAAGTAGAATCCTTACCATATAAGCTCCTGCCGGGAATCAAACACGTTCAAAGGCATGTACGCTAACACTTAGCTAAGAAGGAGGTCTTGTCCGTGTTTAAATTCGTAAAATGTATTTAGGATCTAATGAGTGCAAATAAATATAAATACTCAATGTGAAACAATAATAAAAATTAGATTATGTCCATGTCCATGTCCATGCCTTGTGTCCATCTTAAACACAAACTAAATACAACTTTCTTACAAGGCTGTCTATAATGTTTATTATAAATTAATTAGAAATATTACAGTGTCGGAAGTATATCACTTCCTTCTTCAGACTACTAATCCAATTGAAATCTTAAATAATATTACATCAATTGTTATATCTACCAATCAGGAATCACTTTTCTTTAAAATTCAATATATATGTCCATTGTCGTAACATTTAAATTCTTAACATACATAATACATTGTTAACTATTCTTTATATTTCTTTTAAAATATATTAACTAAAATAAACACTAATTGACTACCTAAATATTGAAATTTTCTACCTGAATATTGAAAACTAATTTATTACCTGAATATTGTAAAAACGCAAAAATAAATTTAACCCTATATTGTCCTTATATTCTACCTTTCTTCTTTTTTCTCTTTTTAAAATGTCTTCCCACTCTTCATTAATATTCAGACCACTATTCAAGTTCATAGCTTTATGGTAAACTTCTTTTATCCTCTTCGCTTCTTTCCATTTTCTAACCAGTTGTCTCCCTTCATATTCCAATATATTCGCTCCAACCCAGTTTACTTCGTGGCCTGTTTCCTCTGCGTGCTTGTGAATGGCATTAGTGTCTCTCTTCAGCACGCAGAGGAAACAGGCCACGAAGTAAACTGGGTTGGAGCGAATATATTGGAATATGAAGGGAGACAACTGGTTAGAAAGTGGAAAGAAGCGAAGAGGATAAAAGAAGTTTACCATAAAGCTATGAACTTGAATAGTGGTCTGAATATTAATGAAGAGTGGGAAGACATATTAAAAAGAGAAAAAAGAAGAAAGGTAGAATATAAGGACAATATAGGATTAAATTTATTTATGCGTTTTTACAATATTCAGGTAATAAATTAGTTTTCAATATTCAGTTAGAAAATTTCAATTTTTAGGTAGTCAATTAGTGTTTATTTTAGTTAATATATTTTAAAAGAAATATAAAGAATAGTTAACAATGTATTATGTATGTTAAGAATTTAAATGTTACGACAATGGACACACTGTAAAAACTGTATAGTTGGAATAACCCAGAATTCTGGGTTGAAAAAGTGACAACCACGCCGTATTGTCTTAGAAATCAGAAAATATGGTTATAATAACAATACGAAAAGTCAAAACTAGTAAAATATAAACACCTCTGGCATGACCTGGATTCGAACTCACACCGCGCGGCTGTTAAGCGCGTGCGTTATCCACCAGACCAACCGGAATCTTAGTTTAAGCTGTGTGATAACAAGAATTACAGCATACTTTGGAAGCAATTTTTTAGTCACTGAATTTAAAACAAGTCAATTAAAAAAACTAAACCAAACCAAACATCACCCGGAATATTGAATCAATGCCATTAAATGCTAGTTTAGTACAGCAGCTATTTATCAATGTTAACGTATGTTTTGAGAGAAATTGTCTTCACTCTTGGCGAAGTGTACTGAGTGAACTGCAGTGCACTTCGCCAAGAGTGAAGAAAATTTCTCTCAAAACATACGTTAACATTGATAAATAGCTGCTGTACTAAACTAGCTTTTAATGGCATTGATTCAATATTCCGGGTGATGTTTGGTTTGGTTTAGTTTTTTTAATTGACTTGTTTTAAATTCAAAGTGACTAAAAATTGCTTCCAAAGTATGCTGTAAGTCTTGTTATCACACAGCCTAAGCTAAGATTCCGGTTGGTCTGGTGGATAACGCACGCGCTTAGCAGCCGCGCGGTGTGAGTTCGAATCCAGGTCATGCCAGAGGTTTTTATTTTTTACTAGTTTTGACTTTTCGTATTGTTATTATAACCATATTTTCTGATTTCTAAGACAATACGGCGTGGTTGTCACTTTTTCAACCCAGAATTCTGGGTTATTCCAACTATACAATTTTTACAGTGCATATATATTGAATTTTAAAGAAAAGTGATTCCTGATTGTTAGAGATAACAACTGATGTAATATTATTTAAGATTTCAGTTGAATTAGTAGTCTGAAGAAGGAAGTGATATACTTCCGAAACTGTAACATTTCTAATTAATTTTGTAATAAACATTATAGACAGCCTTGTAAGAAAGTTGTATTTAGTTTGTGATTAAAAATTAATTAGGAACACGTGGCAAACGTTTTTTTATGAATCTGTCCTAAGATTAAGTTTCTAATGTTTTCAGATGAACTTATCTATGTGCAGGGTGGCTAATAATTATGTATACGAAATTTGACAGACTATAGTATTTGTAATCGTGGACAGAGTATTTCGATATGACAACACTGTGTAGCCTAAGTGTGGAGATAACGGTCATTGGACTTAGAACCGTTAGTGTATGCCTGACAAAATGGACTGGTTGAACGAAGTATTCCCGAATCGTTAGTGTATGCTTGACTGAATGAACTGGTTGAACGAAACATTCCCGAATCGTTAGTGTATGCCTGACAGAATGGACTGGTTGAACGAAACATTCCCGAATAGTTAGTGTATGCCTGACAGAATGGACTGGTTGAACGAAACATTCCCGAACAGCTGGATAGGCAGACGTGGGGCTGTGGAGTGGCGAGCTGAATTTCTCTTACGGGATGTTTTCAAGAACAAAGCGTATCAACATGACATACGCAATTTGGACGGACTACAGGAAGCTACAAGAGAAGAGTTCCGCAGGATACCTGCACGGATCTGTCAAGCTGATTGTGTCTACGTTGCTCTTCGTCTGAAAGCTTTGCCTCAATTGAAAGAAGGAGAGAAAAATAATTGCATCATGAATTGCATTACTTTGTAGTAGACGTTCGCAATCTATTTTATATCACGCCCCCAATTTTATTACATCCTCTTCCCAGCAACCCTTATAAGTAAAGACCGGTTTCTACTTAAGTTTTTGGTTTGGTACTGCTTATTGCATACGGTTAGATATACCTACGTATGTGCGTAGCCTTCGTTTCAATATGTAGTTTTTGTTGTGCATGTTTATTTCTGGTACTTCAACGTGAAGTTTCTCATTAGTTTTAACCCTATTTTATTTCAATTGTAGTTTAAACGATTCTTTAACAGTTAAAATTTTGTTTAACTGCTTGACTACCACTACATACGTTAAACTTACAATCAACTCAACTATATACGTAGTCAATCCTGCATTCTTCCCTACCACAATGTATGGCCCGTACATAGCTGGTTCCAGCGACTAAAGAGAAAATATTCTTGCATAGTAATGGCCACGAAAACGTACCAACGATTCTGATGGGGGAGGACAGAAATCTACGTGTTGCTGTGACATCATTAGAGCAATTGACTTTTGCAAGGAATGAACAAAGCTCGTTCGTTATGCTATCTTTTGTGTACTTTGTATCACAAAATCAGTAGAATATGAAAGAAGAGGAGGGTTATAGTTAGTCAAATTATGTTCCAATGAGTCCAACGCTCTACTCACTGAACCACAGGAGACACAAATGTTAATTGCAATAATTTAAAAATAATTATGGTATTACCAACCAATGTGGTTGATGATTTGTTGGTTGTCTAATGTTCTCCGCTTTGCATGGTCGTAAGGTTCTGCACTCGATTTACAAAACTGGGATTTGAGGGGTTAATATGTTTTGCTGCATTCGAGAATAAATAAAGATATAAAACTCCGTCTATCAAAATAGGAAAATAAAATTAATCTTTTAGAAAACATTCTTTCCGTACTAGATCCTAATTACCTAAGTTCGCGACCCTCATAAATTCCTCTCTCGATCCATAGGTTGAAAAACCCTATTATGCAGTATCCGATGTCTTTCTTAGGCTCTGAATATATGCAAACTAAATAATAATAATAATAATAATAATTTTCCATTTTTCTTACTCAGTTATGATGTTATATTGTGATGCACTTCATTAACACCAATTGAAATAATTAAATTATGTTAAGGAGCGGGAAATTCAAATACACTTAGGCTAACTTGTCTTTTCTCTCAACGGTTACACCATCTCGTCGGGACTGAACATTTTGATACCGCATAACTTAAAAAAATGCAAATGTAGCAATTATAAAACACTCGAAATAAAATAATATATATATTCTTATAAACTTTCATTTTATAAAGTTATTATGCATTCTGCAACTGTTTCTGAACTTAATTATAACTCGCTAAGCGTTTAAATCAGTTACTTACAATGTTTTGCTGCATTCGAGAATAAATAAAGATATAAAACTCCGTCTATCAAAATAGGAAAATAAAATTAATCTTTTAGAAAACATTCTTTCCGTACTAGATCCTAATTACCTAAGTTCGCGACCCTCATAAATTCCTCTCTCGATCCATAGGTTGAAAAACCCTATTATGCAGTATCCGATGTCTTTCTTAGGCTCTGAATATATGCAAACTAAATAATAATAATAATAATAATAATTTTCCATTTTTCTCATATTGTAGTAACTCAGAAAAAATGAAATATTTAAGTTTTTTGTCCCACGATTATGCCAGTTAGGCTAGAGGAGACGGTGAAGATGAGTAATGAATGAAATGGTGGAATGAAGAAAGTGGGAGGAAACGGGAGAACCCGTTGTTTATCCACCACAAAGTTGACTTGGCGGGGGCTGGGATCGAACCCAGGACCCCAAGCACCAGAGGTGAACGCTCTACCACTGAGCCACCGCTGCCCCTGTAGTAACTCAGAATGAGCCGAATTATACTCAGATAGAAACTCTTTGAACTGACTATGCTGAAAAACAGAACGAGTTGTTAGTTCAGATATCTGCATATATTTTTTTTTGTTATTTTCCGCATTATACATATTTTGCTTTTCTCAATCAGCAATGGAAAATTAATGCAAGGGTTTTATACCAATACGCAGAGGCATCAAGTGTGGAAAAAGTAATTCTTTTTATTTAAGAAGCTTAACACAGTTTTCATGGCCATTTTTGTGGGAACTATTAATAACCATCGATACCTAAGGAAGCTGAAATAAGTTGTATCCCTAGAATAGGAGTCGGTAAATATTTTAGATGGGACAAAAAATTGGATGATGAAAAATTTTATCTAGGTCCAAAATGAAGTTTCACAAACATATATAGAGCCAAACACAGTGGCCAAGTAAATGGCTAATTCTTTTCAATTTCCACATTTTTCTGGGACTTGTTTACTCCAAAAATCTTTCAGTGGATGCAGTTTACACGTTTGCAAGTAAATGCATTCCTGCAAGTCTATTATCTTCATTTGAAGTTAAGGCTTTGAATGGCGGAAAAACTTTGCAGCCTGACCAGTCCATTTGGCCGCTGGCGAAACTTCAAGGGGCAATTTTAAGAACTGCAATAATTTCTTTATCTCTGAGAATTTTTGAAATCTTACTACAAATTCCTTCCTGAGACCTGACATAAAATTTAAAAATAATGCAATGTCTATTTCAAATTTTTTAATATTCAAAAATTGTTGGAAAGTGAATAAATTCTTGACTTGAAATGTCTGTTTCAAAGATAGGCTATCACTGTTGCAACGGAAAGAAGATACACTTTGTATTAGTTTACATATTAAATCCCAATTTACTTGTAGCTTGATATTGAGCGCATTTAAATTTTTCAGAGTGTCTTTCAGGAAAGTCACAGCTTGTATACTGCGTTCGTTTGCTACGAACTCCAGATGCTTCTTTACTTCTTGTGTATCCAAGATGTCTAAAAAGAAGGTTATTTCTTTTATTAGCCAAATAACATTGTAGTATTGTAGTAACTCAGAAAAAATGAAATATTTAAGTTTTTTGTCCCACGATTATGCCAGTTAGGCTAGAGGAGACGGTGAAGATGAGTAATGAATGAAATGGTGGAATGAAGAAAGTGGGAGGAAACGGGAGAACCCGTTGTTTATCCACCACAAAGTTGACTTGGCGGGGGCTGGGATCGAACCCAGGACCCCAAGCACCAGAGGTGAACGCTCTACCACAGCCACCGCTGCCCCTGTAGTAACTCAGAATGAGCCGAATTATACTCAGATAGAAACTCTTTGAACTGACTATGCTGAAAAACAGAACGAGACCTCATAAAATTAATCACACTGAGGAAACAAATTATGTGGAGTACGTAAAATTGTATGTTACATTTATAAATCCTGTAGTTTTTGGACTTAGCGTACAGATAACGCATAACTGGAAACGCACGTTTTATAATACCTTCTGTATAAGTGTTCCATCTACGTATTTTCCGTATGAAACAATATAGTTTATGAAATAATATATGGTCAGGATCTCACATACAAATGGACGTATATAACATATAGCTGACGAAGGTAACATACATATGGGTCATTCCATGTCAAATCACCTAATTTTAAACCATGACCGTGCTTCGATGTCTCAGATTCCCTTGATTTTTTTTTCATGTATTAATACTAATGAAATTATGTTAAATTAATTTTTTTTCTGATTTTTTGGATGAGAAGTGGGCCGGGGAGAAATTTTTGAAAAATGTGAATTTTACTTCAATTTCACTTTCCGGCACTCAGCATCATCGAACTAAAAGTACCATAACTTCCTTATTTTTGAAGTTATTGGGCTCATCCAGGTGTCAAATGAAAGCTTAATTTTTGATCTTTCTGTAAATCCTAAGTAACCTTGGAAAACGTTACACTGTCAAACATTAAAGGGGCATACAAAGCAAATTTTAGTTTTTTTTTTTTTTTTTAATAAATTGTGCCGTTGCTCAAAAGTTACAACTATGTAACTTTTGAAACTTTTTTTGTACATCTTAACACGTACATGGTATAGTTAAAAAATAAAGAGGGTGTTTTTGTAGTTTTGTATTTTTTATTTTTTATATACGCAAATATACAGTTTTAAGTGTTGCTACAAATTGTGTCATTGCTCGTAAGTTACAACTATGAAATTTTTGGAACTATTTAATGAAATTTTGGATTTATTTATAATAACTGCGTGAAAACCAAACCTATCCTTGTTCATAATCTGCCCTCCAATCTTGAAATTTCCAATTTAAATTAATAGTTATTTATAGTTTGGAAAATTGTAATTTATGAACGCCATTCAACTTTACTGCTTATTAGATAGTGTGTGGGAACATTAATGTTCAGATTTTTTTTAAACAGTAAATCTTTAGGGTTGATTGTAATACATATACTCTTTCAATATACAAATGCTGTACCCATACTATAAGATTTAAAAATTTTCAGGAAGTGAAGCCCCATAGATCATCATATTCAACTAATGAGTGAATGTGGGAATAGTACAAAATAATAGAAAGTACATTATAATAAGAGAACACAATATAATAATTATTATTTGTAATAAACAATTAATAAATCATCTTTGGGGCCTCGGTGGCTCAGTTGTAGAGCGTTCACCTCTGGTGTTTGGGGTCCCGGGTTCGATCCCAGCCCCCGCCAAGTGAACTTTGTGGTGGACAAACACCGTGCGCGTGGGTTTCCTTCGGGTTTGATCCCAGCCCTCGCCAAGTGAACTTTGTGGTGGACAAACACTGTGCGCGTGGGTTTTCTCCGGGTTCTCCCGTTTCCTCCCACTTTCTTCCTTCCACCATTTCATTCATTACTCATCATCACCGTCTCCTTTAGCCTAACCGGCATAACCGTGGGACGTAAAACTCAGAGATTTCATTTCATTTCAATAAATCATCATTATGTTATTTACCAGAATTCTATTTTATATAATGATTGGGGATAAAATAACATTATGAAAAATAAAATGCAAAAAAAAAAAAAAATAGCGAATGACATGTGGTTTTCATTTGTCGAAGTTTGGGAACTGCATTGTTCAAAATTACTTTAGAACTGACAAACACCAATTACTGAAATTTCTGTGCTTTCATGTAGTGAGAAGAAGTGATTTTAAACAATCATTAAGTTTCCATTGTTATTTATTGGATTCAATCATTACTTGTAGTTTATACGTAGAATCGCGGAGAAAAATACAGCATCAATTTTTAAATATCCCAAGAAAATTTTATAGCAAAACAATGTGATTAAATATATGGTTGTAATTTCAAATTAAGATAATGCTTTTGGTAATTTTTTTAATCATAGGTATGATTGCCATCTATACAACATATAGCAAGACCAAATGAAAAAATTCTCATATCGATATCATGTGTTCATTCAATTGTTTTTTTTACTAACAGTAGGACATTTTGGTTACAAAATGAATCTTTTTCGAATTAGGAAAGTGTAATATACACTAGAATACAAGATAAGGGAAAATAGAATCTAATCCTAAGGACAATACTAGACTATACTGCAAGCACTGATATTTGAAAATATTAAATTATTACAAGTGGATATTTTCAAAGATCAAAGATCAATATTAAAAGAACAAAACCATATCCAGGAAGAAATTAAATGCCGACTGGAAGCATTCAATTCGCGTTATAACTCTTCGTGACTCTTTTGTCTTCGTAAATTCTGTCGAAGAATTTACTAGCGTGAAGTATATGAAACGGTTGTTATGTCTCTTGTGCTGTGTGAATGCGAAACATGGTTGCTTACTTTGACGGAAGAGCTCAGACTGAAAGTAATTGAAAATAAAATCCTAAGGCGAATGATTAGACCCAAGAGGGACAGGAATGGGGAATGGTGTTAATTTTATAAAGATGGACTGGTTAATTTATACCGTTCACCTAACATTGTTAGGATCACTAAGTCTAAGAGGCTCAGATGGACAGGTCATGCAGATAAAATGGAAGAAAGTAGGTGCGTTTTCAAATTTTTTACTAGAAACCACATTGGAAAGAAACCAATGAGAAGGTCTATGCGTAGATAGGAGGACAATATTAAGATGGGTCGTGCAGAAATTGGAATACAAAGTAGGAATTGCATCCAGTTAGCTAAATAAATAAATAAATAAACGTATAGCTTTAGTGAATGTGGCATTGAATCCCTGGGTTCCATATTGCATATATGTAATCTCCTCTATGTTTCATAGCAGTTAGCTATCTTGGAATTCGTTACCGCTTTCAGTGCGTGATACAACGCTGCCCAAAGAAATCAAAAATATGAAAATGATTCTATTTGATCTTACTTTTAGCAGTTTTTAATACATAATTATAAATATTATAATTTTAATATACAGTAGCCCTCTGGAAATATACTTAGGATGGAAAAAATATTAGTTTTACCTGTATACTATTTCTAAAGCTGGCAGATTTTCAAACTAAAAAACCGGGGCACTTCATGAAAATTTACACTAAGAAACAGTGAGTGACACTCCATGAAAATTTGCACTAAAAAGGGACGCTTTATGAACATTTACAGTAAGGAACCATGACACTATGAAAATTTACACTAAAAATTAGGACACTTTATAGAAATTTACACTTAAAACAGGGGCACTCTATGAAAATTTACACTAAAAAGTCGGAACAGTCTATGAAAATTTACATTAAAAAAGCGGGACACTCTATGAAGATTTACACTAAAGAACTGGAACAGTGAAAGTTTACAATATAAACCGGGATACTCTATGAACATTTACACTAAAACCTAGGACACTTTATGGAAATTTACACTAAAAGCAGGGACACTCTATGATAATTTACACTAAAAAGTCGGAACAGTCTATGAAAATTTACCCTAAAAATCTAGAACACTGACAATTTATATTAAAAAGCCGGAACACTATGAAAATTTACGTTAAAAAACTGGAACACTCTACGAAAATTTACACTAAAAACCGGACACTCTATGAAAATTTACAGTAAAATCAGGGACACTTTATGAAAATTTACACTAAAAACCAGGACACTGAAAATTTACACTAAAAACTGGGACACACTATAAAAAGTTATAGTATAAGCATGTTATGCACTGCCTCCTTACTGAAATATCATTATTATAGATCAACACACTAAAAGCGTACAAAAGTGAATTGTACTCGACGACCAATAAAGTGGTATTTTTATAAATATGGCACGAAATAACATGTATTGGAGGAAATTCGAGTTTTGAACAAATTTTGGATGGATAGCTGTTTTAAATCTGTGACTCTCCCGGCTAAACCTGGACGTCTAGAAGCTTTGCCTATTTGACACAAACTTGTCGACCTCCTACTTGTTGATCTCTACCTATTTGTCGACCTCCTTGATGTTCAAGTCTCTCACTACACTCGTGTGTCCTCACTGGCTGTCGAGTTGAAATTAAAGAAATGCTCGAAATCAATATAGTGTTGCCCCTGAAATCTAAATTTTCTAGAACTCAAACTACTTGTAATCCTCCAGAAATATTCGAGCAAATTTTGACCCGCAATTCGAATGTCGAGCACATTTTTCGTTATGTGTTTTTAGGTATGTTCCCCAAGCGTTCTAGTACCTTTTCCTTTGTCGCTCAATTGGTTGTTGAAAGTTGTAGTGAATGCATCTCGTGTGATTTTCGTTGTTAATTTTATGATTTGTTACCTGTTTTGTCTTGTTTCTTCTTGCTAACTTAATTTTAATAACTTTCATTTTCGTTTAAATAATATTATTTGTTAATATAGTAGTGTCACCTTAAAATCTAGTGTATGTACTCACAAAATCATGTTGAAAATTTTACTTAGTGAGACCCAGAAACGGAGTAATCCAGTTTGTAGTGTTTTCCAGTGGAAAACTTGTGCTGGAACTTGAACGATTTTGTACTCAGACGTAGTTCCGAAACGGATTAAGTTCGGATTATAAGGAACCGCTCTGCTCGCTAAGAGAATTTCAGGAAAAGCACAAAATAAATAATATAATTTTCCTCATGAAAAAGATTATTAATATGATATTCTGAAAATAATATTGTAATATTTGGTAGTGTAACGGTGCATGGGTTTTCCCTCACCTTTTTTATTATAGAGATTTCTATAGAGTGTGTACACCATACTTCAAATAAATAAGTCTTCAAATAATTATTTCCTCTATAATTGGGCCTTCTGCCCATTGTAGCTCGAAGATTGGTGTGTTTCTGGTTAAAATGACTGCCCGTTGCAGCTGGGTTAAAAGAACTTTTCGTGCTGACTGGAAACGGGTAAATGATCGCGCTAATGTTGACCTAGCGATAGAAGAGTTCTATAACATTTTATACTCAATCTCTGATAAATGTGTTCCATTAAAAAGATGTTCTCGTAACTATCCCATATGGTTCACTAGAAACATAATTAAACTTGTGAAAAGTAAGAAATTCCACCATAAAAAATGGAAACGTGGAGGAGTTTTTTCAGAATATCATCACGAAAACTTTTGTAGTATTAGAGCTTGCCTTAACAGAGAAATCAACGAAGCTCATAAAAAATATGTATTATCTGTCAGGAAAGTAAATGTACACCTATTTTTCGAGTCTGGCATTCCTGCTCTCCATCCGTGGAGAGTATGAGAATTAAATCAATCAAATGTTTACTGAGGGGCAAAAAGAAAAGTCTAATCTGCATAAAACATTGCCGAGGGACACAAGCCGTGCATACGAATAGTGCATAATCTAAATAAAGGACGACACCGAAAGAGAAAGCCAGAAACAGCTCTTAAACGGAGAAAAAAGACTAAAAGTTGTTGAAGTGGGAACATAAAACACAAATACAACAAATACGCTTACAACCAAACGTTTACTACGCCATGATCTTGGTGTAGTGGTTAAGGTGCTGGCTTACAAATGCGAAGGACGTCAGTTCGAATCTCCGGTAAGGACATTTTTAATTTTTTTTTGTTAATAATACATAGTGTTTAGATTAGGCTAATCAATACGTTTTGCACAGAGGCCCGGTTTAGCTCTGACCCACCACAGGTGCGAGAAGGGAGCAATACACTTTTTCTCTCTCCCTCTGTGTGTCTGTTTATCTATCTATCTGTATATATATAACGTTATTTGTGAATGCCATAACCACCCTAATATTCAGCGGATTGAGACGAAACTTGGCACAAACATTAATTGTTGAAATAACTTGATGAGTTTGTTAACCAGAATAATCAGATGAAAATGTTCAAAATTGCGGCCCTTCAAACTCTTAAAAATTTCCAAGGGAACCAAATTTCGCCCATAAATAGGTATTCAGGAAGTTTGAATAACTTTTCCTCTTTTACTGAAATATTTGTGTGCAGGGACTTATCCTCTTTTATTGAAATATTGGACCCGATTAATTGCCTAAAGAAGGTTCACGTCGTTTTGCTACGGTCGGGCTTTTTTTTCTTTTTTTTTTTTTTTTGCAGGAGGAGGGCTATTTTCCTATCGGCACAAGATTATTATTAGTGACGATAAGAAATTACACATTGAAAGTGAAGTAACTTGTGAAACGTGTTATTTGAAAGAATAATATAATAAATGTGCTTTCCCCTAACACAGAGAACTGTAAATCATATATCTCGAGTTCGTGACCGTGAATGGCGAGGAGTGTTATTTGATTTGCTTTTTAGTAACATATTGCATTGCATATAAAGGTAGACAACACTAGTGGTAAGTAAAACAACAACAATAATAATAATAATAATAATATTAATAATAATAATAATAATAATAATAATAATAATAATAATAATAATAATAGGTATTTTTTGTGGCAAGGCAATATCTTCTTCAAACGTAATGATTGTAATGCTATATCTCCCTTACAAACCAAATATTAGCAATTTATATCGAGAGAACGGGAAATTGTAGAGTGATGGGAGCAACGTTGGACATCATAGTACTCAGAAAAAGAAGCGATTTCAATGCAAAATGAACGAAGAGTCATTGTCATGGGGAGTCATGGGGGCACGGCAGAGCCCTTTTTAGGCAAAATGTCGATAACTTATATCGAGAGAGCATGAAGTTAAACTGGAATGGGACCAACGTTGGACACCGTGGACCCATAAGGCGCATCGAAAAAATTAGGGGGGGGGGGCGCCAGCCAGCCTTACTTATTTCCACATAATAATATAAAATTATATTGTCAAAATACACACACGAGTTAGCTAGTAATATTTCATATTATTATTATTATTATTATTATTATTATTATTATTATTATTATTATTATTATTATTATTATTATTATCAACAGCGTCTTTTCATTACGTGTGCATGTTTGACATGAAAACAAAGAGAAGATCCATCATTCGTAGAAAGAATAAGAATAGCCAGTTACTTTAACTGTGAAGGACGGCGAAAAATACGAAAAGAGTGACTACCTGTAGGGAAAGAAACAATACTTTCTCTCAAATGGATAAAAAAAACAATCCGAGATAGATTCGAACTCGCATGGACGGCGCGAAAAGCCCGTGTTTTGTCCACTTTTTTTCACTGACTCACCGAACTTCTTTCAGTAACTTACTTATTGCTAATTTTACTTGCTTCACTCGTTTAATTTGCTTTTTCTAATAACTTGTAACGACAAGGACACCAACACAGAAACATCGAGGACAGTTAAAAATCATAAACGATCTCCCGCCGGGAATCGAACCCGAGACACCATACACCAAAGACGCACGTGCTAGCCACTAGACCAGCGGGGAGGACACTGCTCACTCCCTGTGTCGTTAGGGATTACGACCACTGTATTACCAGCTATCACTTCTGTGGGTTGTATACTATGATCACATGTTTCTTCTGTGCTGGAAGAGTTAAACCTACATTCTATGTAATACATGAGGTATTTAGACCTACATGCTCTTCATATAATGTAATAAAAGGGTCATGCTGGGAATAAGAAAAAGAACATGCCTTGGACAAAACGGAAACTATTGGCATCAGAAATATTTATCTACGAGGCATGCGCAGTAGTATATTTCAGAACAGTTACTGTTTAGTTCAGTAAACGAAGAAAGGGGTATAAAAAAGCAAAAATGTCGCGTCAACGAGATCGACCAGAGTTGACAGAGAAAGAAGCAGATGTGTATTAATGCAACTTGGTTAAATTGATAATTGATTCTTTATCCTGTAGTAGATCGTATCACAACTTTACGGGAGAGCAGAAATATGCTTACTAACGCTATCATATAGTAAGCTTTAGTAACACGATCATACAGACACAAATGGATGTAACTGTGAGTACTACAACTTGGATTTAACGAAAGCCGTTTAGATATTCAGTGGTTTGTAGGGTTGTATAAGACACAAAAAGATAAGACACAATATAATTCTTCATACCTCAGCTTCCACTAGCTAGATACATGCAATTTCTGGTTAGATACTGAAACTGCTGTCGGATTTTAATACATGACGTATTGCAGGATACGAAATGCTTTGCATTACTTGTTTGTTTGTAGACAGCTACTAGCTTAGTGTTATGAAAGGTTGTGTATAAACTAGGGATACCCAATTCCGGAATTATTACTTTCCGGATTCCCGAAAGTAAAACCGGACAAATTCCGGAATTCGGAAAATTCGGATTTTGGAATAATTCCGGAATTCGGAAAAATCCGGAATTTAGAAATTTCTGATTTCGTTAACATTCCGCAATTCGGAAAAATCCGGATTTTTTTAAAATCCAGAGTTTTTCTAAATTCCGGATTCTATCCGAGTTCCGGAATTCTTCTGAATTCCGGAGTTTAACTAAATTCCATAATTTTCCGAAATCCGGAAAGTGAAAGTTCCGCTTCCGAAAAATGTATTTATTTTGGTTAGTATGAATCGTGGCGGATATAAGTTTTTGACCAGGTAATGGCGACTGCTTTGAAAGAAATGGAGAGTATGAGAATTCAATCTGTCATATTTGTTATTTCGTGTGGAGAAAAAAAAACTTGTGAACCAACGGTTTGCAAGCGGAGACAAAGAAACCTAACGTAACCAGACTAAAGACGAATCGTTTACCGCGTAGCGATCGCAGTTCAGTGGTCAAGGTGCTTGTGCGAATGCAAGTTGCAATTTTTTGTTGTTGTTGTTGTTCTTGCTTTAGGATTTTTAATGGCGATTGATCGGCGCTGACATACGTTTTATTATATTTAGATATTTGAATATTCGGATGTTTCAATACTTGAACTATCAAATCTTCAGAAATAATAATGAGCTAATAATAATTATTATTATCTCGTAGAAGATTAAAAGCTAGGAGCTAATTATCCCTCAGGACATACCATTACAAGCAGAAACGTGACATTAGTTAAGAATATTTCGGTTTGGTTTAATGTTGCTCACGAGAAGAGGAATTTTTCATCTCGTTTCTAAAATAAATAAAATAAAATGAGAATTAACATTTTACATTCGAGACGGGACAAGGCTAACTCAAAATTTTCGTCTCTCTTTGGAGATGAAAATTGAGACGAGACGACAAGTATCGTAAACATTTCCCGTCTTGTCTCGATTCTCGAAATAGTGTATGTCCATTCTTTAAGTAACAATTGCTAAGTAGGCTGAATCTCATAGGCTATTTCGTTACATTGTATTTCAGAGCTCATTGAATTATGCTCTGTGTAGGTATTTTTGTAGCAAAGCTTTTATATTAACCTCTGCATATCCTAAAAATTAGTTTATTATATGCCTTACTGTTGCGCGATATTCAGTTATATTTATTACAGTTATTTTCCTTAAAACATACAGTAGAATACTTTCTACATGAAACTTCAATGGAATGGTCTAGTTTAAAATGTTGGTAGTTGCAGAGGTGTGTCTTGAAGGTATGGAACTTTTTCCCCGAAATCTCTACTTTTATGTAAGTTTTGCCAAATTTTAGAGCAAGTTTAAAACTTTTAATGCCATTATTATTATTATTATTATTATTATTATTATTATTATTATTATTATTATTATTATTATTAGTAGTAGTAGTAGTAGTAGTAGTAGTAGTAGTAGTAGTAGTAGTAGTAGTAGTAGTATTACTATTATATCAACACCGTGTATAATCTTTAAAAGATATGCGGTTTGTATCTGAATAGTAAAAGCTAATTGACTGTCGATCTCGGTCGTCGAGAAGTCTTCAGGAGGGAAGGACATCGGTCACGTTCTGGGTTTGAGTTCCGAAGGGGCAAGTATTCGGGCTCGAGCCAAAATTGTTAAAAGTTATAGACTTCAGCCAAACATGTTCAAAACAGCTTGGACTGGGTTTAGCTTCTCAACGGCTCGAGCGGCTCGGCTTACAGTTCATTCACTATCAAACCGAACCGAGAAGTGAGCCGAGCCAATAGCTCACCCAACCGAGCCGATTTGAGCCATCGGCTTAGTTGAGCTGAGTCGAACCGTACCGATGTACTAGTTTCAACTTAGTTGGCTCACTTCTGAACCGGTTCACATGAGCCGATTAGGTGACCCATCCCAACCGAGAAAGCTCGAGCCATCGGCTCAATTGAGCTGAGTCGATGGCTCGTTCCAATTGAGCCGGCTCAGGTCATCGGCTCAATTTGGCCGAGCCGACGGCTCATCCCAACCGGACCGACTCGAGCTGTTCGCTCAGTTGATACGAGCCGAGCCGGTTGATATCACTACCAGGGTTGGTCTTCTGCTTGGGCTCAAGAATTCGACCGTGCAGGTCTCAGCCTTGATTTTAAGAACTACAGTATATACTTATTTTGGTGATTACGACATTTGAGGCTGTCTCGTAATAATAGAAAAAAAACTCTTGTCTTCTCGTTATCTAGTTCGCATTCGTTATCGCATTCGCACAAGCACCTTGACCACTGAACTGCGATCGCTACGCGGTAAACGATTCGTCTTTAGTCTGGTTACGTTAGGTTTCTTTGTCTCCGCTTGCAAACTTGCATGTTATATTTCTTCGATTCAAAATGTCTTTCGTATTTCTTTTATGATGTCGGCAAAGTTTACATTAATAACTTGAGTTGTTCTTAAACCGTTGGTTCACAAGTTTTTTTTTTCTCCACACGAAATAACAAATATGACAGATTGAATTCTCATACTCTCCATTTCTTTCAAAGCAGTCGCCATTACCTGGTCAAAAACTTATATCCGCCACGATTCATATTAACCAAAATAAATTCATTTTTCGGAAGCGGAACTTTCACTTTCCGGATTTCGGAAAATTACGGAATTTAGTTAAACTCCGGAATTCAGAAGAATTCCGGAACTCGGATAGAATCCGGAATTTAGAAAAACTCTGGATTTTAAAAAAATCCGGATTTTTCCGAATTGCGGAATGTTAACGAAATCAGAAATTTCTAAATTCCGGATTTTTCCGAATTCCGGAATTATTCCAAAATCCGAATTTTCCGAATTCCGGAATTTGTCCGGTTTTACTTTCGGGAATCCGGAAAGTAATAATTCCGGAATTGGGTATCCCTAGTTTATACACAACCTTTCATAACACTAAGCTAGTAGCTGTCTACAAACAAACAAGTAATGCAAAGCATTTCGTATCCTGCAATACGTCATGTATTAAAATCCGACAGCAGTTTCAGTATCTAACCAGAAATTGCATGTATCTAGCTAGTGGAAGCTGAGGTATGAAGAATTATATTGTGCCTTATCTTTTTGTGTCTTATACAACCCTACAAACCACTGAATATCTAAACGGCTTTCGTTAAATCCAAGTTGTAGTACTCACAGTTACATCCATTTGTGTCTATATGATCGTGTTACTAAAGCTTACTATATGTTAGCGTTAGTAAGCATATTTCTGCTCTCCCGTAAAGTTGTGATACGATCTACTACAGGATAAAGAATCAATTATCAATTTAACCAAGTTGTATTAATACACATCTGCTTCTTCCTCTGTCAACTCTGGTCGATCTCGTTGACGCGACATTTTTGCTTTTTTATACCCCTTTCTTCGTTTACTGAACTAAACAGTAACTGTTCTGAAATATACTACTGCGCATGCCTCGTAGATAAATATTTCTGATGCCAATAGTTTCCGTTTTGTCCAAGGCATGTTCTTTTTCTTATTCCCAGCATGACCCTTTTATTACATTATATGAAGAGCATGTAGGTCTAAATACCTCATGTATTACATAGAATGTAGGTTTAACTCTTCCAGCAAAGAAGAAACGTGATCATAGTATACAACCCACAGAAGTGATAGCTGGTAATACAGTGGTCGTAATCCCTAACGACACAGGGAGTGAGCAGTGTCCTCCTCGCTGGTCTAGTGGCTAACACGTGCGTCTTTGGTGTATGGTGTCCCGGGTTCGATTCCCGGCGGGAGATCATTTATGATTTTTAACTGTCCTCGATGTTTCTGTGTTGGTGTCCTTGTCGTTACAAGTTATTAGGAAAAGCAAATTAAACGAGTGAAGCAAGTAAAATTAGCAATAAGTAAGTTACTGAAAGAAGTTCGGTGAGTCAGTGAAAAAAAAGTGGACAAAACACGGGCTTTTCGCGCCGTCCATGCAAGTTCGAATCTATCTCGGATTTTTTTTTTTTATCCATTTGAGAGAAAGTATTATTTCTTTTCCTACAGGTAGTGTCTCTTTTTTTTCGTATTTTTCGCCGTCCTTCACAGTTAAAGTAACTGGCTATTCTTATTCTTTCTACGAATGATGGATCTTCTCTTTGGTTTCATGTCAAACATGCACACGTAATGAAAAGACGCTGTTGATAATAATAATAATAATAATATGAAATATTACTAGCTAACTCGTGTGTGTATTTTGACAATATAATTTTATATTATTATGTGGAAATAAGTAAGGCTGGCTGCCCCCCCCCTAATTTTTTCGATTCGCCTTATGGGTCCAGGGTGTCCAACGTTGGTCCCATCCCAGTATCACCTCCTGCTCTCTCGATATAAGTTATCGACATTTTGCCTAAAAAGGGCTCTGCCGTGGCCCCATGACTCCCCATGACAATGACTCTTCGTTCATTTTGCATTGAAATCGCTTCTTTTTCTGAGTACTATGATGTCCAACGTTGCTCCCATCACTCTACAATTTCCCGTTCTCTCGATATAAATTGCTAATATTTGGTTTGTAAGGGAGATATAGCATTACAATCATTACGTTTGAAGAAGATATTGCCTTGCCACAAAAAATACCTATTATTATTATTATTATTATTATTATTATTATTATTATTATTATTATTATTATTATTATTATTATTATTATTATTATTATTATTATTATTGTTGTTGTTGTTGTTGTTGTTGTTGTTGTTGTTTTACTTACCACTAGTGTTGTCTACCTTTATATGCAATGCAATATGTTATTAAAAGCAAATCAAATAACACTCCTCGCCATTCACGGTCACGAATACCTATACCTATTTATGGGCGAAATTTGGTTCCCTTGGAAATTTTTAAGAGTTTGAAGGGCCGCAATTTTGAACATTTTCATCTGATTATTCTGGTTAATAAACTCATCAAGATATTTCAACAATTAATGTTTGTGCCAAGTTTCGTCTCAATCCGCTGAATATTAGGGTGGTTATGGCATTCACAAATAACGTTATATATATACAGATAGATAGATAAACAGACACACAGAGGGAGAGAGAAAAAGTGTATTGCTCCCTTCTCGCACCTGTGGTGGGTCAGAGCTAAACCGGGCCTCTGTGCAAAACATATTGACCAGCCTAATCTAAACACTATGTATTATTAACAAAAAGAAATTAAAAATGTCCTTACCGGAGATTCGAACTGACGTCCTTCGCATTTGTAAGCCAGCACCTTAACCACTACACCAAGATCATGGCGTAGTGAACGTTTGGTTGTAAGCGTATTTGTTGTATTTGTGTTTTATGTTCCCACTTCAACAACTTTTAGTCTTTTTTCTCCGTTTAAGAGCTGTTTCTGGCTTTCTCTTTCGGTGTCGTCCTTTATTTAGACTATGCACTATTCGTATTCACAGCTTGTGTCCCTCGGCAATGTCTTATGCAGATTAGACTTTTTTTTTTGCCCCTCAGTAAACATTTGATTGATTTAATTCTCATACTCTCCACGGATGGAGAGCAGGAATGCCAGACTCGAAAAATAGGTGTACATTTACTTTCCTGACAGATAATACATGACTGTGAAGCCGCTATAAAGAAATTAAAGAAACACAAATCTCCGGGTGTAGATGAAATTCCGGCTGAGTTAATTTTAGCTGGAGGCGAAAAATTGTGGAACAAGATACACAAACTCATTCTCCTTATCTGGAACAAGGAAGAATTGCCACAAGAGTGGAAAGAGTCAATCATTGTTCCAATTCACAAGAAAGGCGACAAAACTGACTGTAATAATTATCGAGGCATTTCTCTTCTGTCAACATCCTATAAAATCCTTTCAAATATTCTGTTAGCAAGATTGACCCCATACGCAGATGAAATTATTGGAGATTATCAGTGCGGATTTAGACGAAATCGATCAACTATCGACCAAATATTTACCATTCGCCAAATACTCGAAAAGAAGTGGGAATACAATACCCCGGTACATCAACTATTTATTGATTTTAGAAAGGCTTACGACTCGGTTAGGAGAGAAACATTATACAACGTTCTTACAGAATTTGGAATACCGAGAAAGCTAATTAGATTAATTAAGATATGTTTAAGTGAATCCCAAAGTAAAGTCCGGGTAGGAAAATTTTTGTCCACGAGCTTCCACGTCGAAAATGGCCTGAAACAAGGAGATGCGTTGTCGCCATTATTATTTATTTAACTTTGTGCTGGAATACGCCATAAGGAAAATCAAAGATAGCAACCAGGGCCTAGAGTTGAACGGCATTCACCAGGTTATGGCATATGCTGATGATGTAAATTTAATAGCGGATGATAGGAGAACAGTAGAAGTAAATGCAGAGATATTATTAAACGCTTGCAGGGACATGGGTTTAGAAGTAAATGCAGAGAAAACTAAATACATGGAAGTGCGTCGGGACCGTAATACGGCAAATTGTGGAGGCGTTAAAATATTAAATAATACTTTTGATAAAGTGGATACTTTCAAATATTTAGGATCAATATTAACAGACGAAAATCATATTCACGAAGAAATTAAATGTCGACTAAAAGCAGGGAATTCGTGTTACTATTCGGTTCAAAATCTCTTGTCGTCGCGAATTCTGTCGAGGAATTTGAAGCTTAAAATATATAAAACGATAATCATACCTGTTGTTTTGTATGGTTGCGAAACATGGTCGCTTACTCTGAGGGAAGAACATAGACTGAAAGTATTTGAGAACAGGATCCTGAGAAGAATATTCGGACCCAAGAGGAACGAGAATGGGGAATGGCGAAAGCTTCATAACGAGGAACTACATAGTTTATACGGTTTACCCAACATTGTTAGGGTCGTCAAGTCTAGGAGGCTTAGGTGGGCAGGTCATGTAGCTAGAATGAAAGAAAGTAGAAACGCTTTCAAAGTCTTGACTGGTAGACCCATAGGAAAACGACCATTAGGAAGACCTAGGCGCAGATGGGAGGATAATATTAAGATGGATCTCGCAGAGATAGGAATACAAAGTAGAAACTGGATCGAATTAGCTAAGGATAGGAGTCAGTGGAGAGCTTTTGTGAACGCGGCACTGAACCTCCGGGTTCCATAGGCCATAGAGTTAGTTAGTTAGTTAGTTAGTTACATGACTGTGAACAAAATATATTAGAAAATCCAAAAGCTTTCTGGTCGCGTGTAAAAAACAAAACTAGAAAATCAGATCATAACACTCTTCGATTTAAAAATAATATTTTAAATGATAACTTAGAAATTGCAAATGCTTTTAAACAGCACTTTCAAAAAATCGTCAGCAACTCGTCACCTACCTATGACATACAAAATACTTCAAATCTTGAAACTTCTGAAACAATTGACAACCTAAATTTTCACCAAATATCATACATTTGACCGAAGTAGAAAATGCAATTAAAAATCTCAAGCCTGGAAGGTCCCCTGGTCCGGACGACGTACCTCCATACGTAACAAAAGGATGCGCTGAAATCCTAAAATATCCACTATTAACTATATTTAATAAATCGCTATCGTCATCCCTGTTCCCGTCTAAGTGGAAAATTTCGAATATTTTACCAATACCAAGAAGCAACTGTGAGAACCATGACGTTCAAAATTATCGGCACATTGCCTTAATATCTGCCCCAGCTAAGATATTTGAATCTATCGTTTATCAAAGAATTTTTAACCATATTCATCCTTTAATATCTTCATATCAGCATGGTTTTCTGCCAAAGAGGTATACAACAACTAATCTTGTTGAATTCATACGCTTCATTGCGGAACAAATTGACAGTTGAAATCAAGTTGATGCAATATATACGGATTTCAGTAAAGCTTTTGATACACTGGATCATGATATCTTATTGAACAAGCGTATTTCATTCAACTTCACTCTCAAAGCTAGACAATTTCTAATGATATACCTCTTTCATCGCAGACAACATAAAATATATAAAAATATAACAACTCTAAGTTTCCTTGTAACTTCAGGGGTCCCTCAGGGCTCAAACCTTGGTCCATTATTATTCTTAATTTTTATAAGTGATTTCCCAAATGTCCTACCAAATTGTACTAAATTATTATTTGCTGATGATGTGAAACTCTATCGAAGAATTTCTCAGCCCTCCGATGCTCTCGTACTACAAGAAGATCTAAGCGCACTACATACTTGGTGTATAACGAACAAACTTAATCTTAATATAAAAAAATGTAATGTTATTACATTTACAAAGAAAATTGATAATCTAAAATTTAATTACAATCTAAACAACACTCTCGTACAAAGAGTTGACACTGTAACTGACTTAGAGGTCACAATTAGCTCCAACTTTTATTTCAATATGCATATCATTCGCATTGTTAGTGAAACCTACAGAAACCTTTGCTTCGTAATCAGACTTGGCTTTGACTTTTCAAATACCAAGGTTCTTAAAACCCTGTTCAATAGTTACGTTAGATCTAAACTTGAGTGCTTTTCAATCATATGGCATCATAACAATCAGAAAAACAAAGCACGTCTTGAAGCGATTCAATCTCGTTTTGTGAGGTACTTAACTTATAAGGAAACCGGACTATATCCAAAATTCGAAAAATATACCGACCTCCCTCGTAAGCACGATATCTCATCCCTCGAAGAAAGACGTATCACACAACTCTTGATTTTCTTAATGAAATTATTGCAAAATAATATAGACTCTGAGTATTTACTATCCCAGATAGAATTACTTGTTCCAGGTAAACGCACACGTCCTAGAAATATTACTTTTCATTTACCTACAGCTAGAACAAATACGGTATACATGTCACCTATTTTATATGGTGTGTTATGTTTTAGAATGTGTTATGTTTTAAACTCCTATGCTGAAAGTCATCCTGAACTTGACATACTTACTATAAATGATCGTTCTCTAAGAGCTATTGTGCAATCTTACTGATAACTCATTAATTAAAATGGCCATATCTATAAATGTGTATTTGTAATTATGTAAGTGAATTCATGCATGCTCTAATCATATACAAACTGACTAGGTCACTATCATTAGGTAATATATCTTTTTGATCTATACGTAACCATAAATAAATAAATAAATACACTTCTTGCCCGTTACAGCTCAGAGGTTAGGTGGATATCTCCTGCCCGTTGCAGCTCGGAGATAAGTGAAGTTACAGCTGAGAGGTAGGTTAAGAGGAGTCTTCCCTGCCCGATGCAGCTAGGAGAGATAGGTAGGATATGACCAGTTAACAACTGATTCTTATGCCTCGAGGTGTACATGTTTACGTCGTATAGCCAGTCCTCGGAGGCGGAGCCTGTAGAAGGATGGAAGGGATCCTTTTCGTATTTCTCTAAATCCTGTTTGTGTTCCATCGGTGTGACGGCATCCATCGACACTTGCTGGTGCTTGAGTCGAAGCACGTAGTTTTAAATTCTTACAAACTAATACAGCATTATTCCAGTAGGAGGAAATATTGCAATATAATTACGGAAGATAACTTAGATATGATGCTTATTAAAGAGAAACAATAAAAATATTTTTAGCAGCATGGTATTGTGCCGGGAACTTCTTAAAAGTTATATTACTGGATATAAACTACATATTATAGTCATTATCTTGAATTTATTTCGGCTTCAAAATTTAGTTTAGTTAATGATTTTTAATAATTTAGCATTACTTATCCATAGGTTCACATATTATATTAAGGATTTCCGGTATGATAAACGGTAATATTTAAATCAAGGAAAAGGATGGGGTATTTGAATTTTCGAGGAGGTCTCAACATCATGGCCTTGACTTGTCGGGGGCAGGAATCAACTGCATTCTCCTTTAAGTTCCCCGTCATTAAAGGGGAACCCACATCAAGATCAAACTTCTTAAATCATAGGCTACGATAAGATACAACTTGAATGTATAAATGAAGCATGAAATAGACTCACAATATCTCAAAAAGAACACAAAATAGTAATAATCTCTAATGTCTAATAATGAAGCAAAAATATTATCTTGGCCCATTTCAGTAAAATGTCTGAGGGCTTTCAGAAAATATTTATAAACTTCTTAACGCATTAAGTTGTATGAACTATTGCTTCCTCAATTTAACTTGTGAAGCAATAAATGGACCCGCCATACCATTTCCAAAAGAACTGAAAATAACTAAATGCTGCTGCTGTCCCATCATCTAAATAACATTCGGTATATTTCCCTAAGATGAATCATAATGTAATCACGGTATTACTTCAGTAGAACAGCAATTGGGGCACCTAGAAGCAATAGAAGTGATTATCAAGGTTTTTTTAAAAAAATGAAATGAAATCTTTAACATCCCACAATTATGGACGTTAGGCTAAGGGAGATAAAGATTAAAGCAAGTAAAAGATGATGGAAGAATTGGTGGAATGAGAAAGTGGGAATACCCCCGAGAAAACAAACGGACACGATGTTGTCCACCACACTTACTTGTCCGGGGATTGAACCAGGAACCACAGGCACCAGAGCTAAGCACTCTACCACTGATCCCCAGTCAAGGTTTAAATTCTAGGGGGATTTTTTAATACAATATTTAAATATGGTACCCAACTTCGTATTTTCTAGGAAACCCAAATATTAGTGATTGCTCTTCCAGAAAAAGTTCAAAGTTACAGCAGTGCTGGAAATCTATAATTAGTTTAATGAAATACGTGCACGTTATTAGTAATGACAATCTGTGAAGAAACAACTTGCGAATGTTATTAAAATTTGAGGGTAATATCTACTCTATGAACCTTGGGTAATATGAAAATAAGAGAGTATAAACTTCAACGTGAAAATGTTTTTAGACACATCATTAAGTTTACGTGTTTAAATGTATATTGGACTTTCCTCTTTCTTGGATTTTGTAGATTGAATTACGCACAAAACGCAACAAGAATTGAAAGTACAAAAAACTAAAGTTATAGTAAGACAATGTGATCAAATGACTTCTCATTATCGTCAAAAATTAAGATTGCTTTTCAGATATTTTGATCAAAGCTATGACTGCTATCTACTGAACAAAAAATAAGACCTATTAATATTTAAACATTCTAATATAAAAGATATTAAAGCTAAGGGCGTCATTTGAAGAAGGCAAGGGTGCGATTGCCTCTTTGAGTTCGAGAAACACGTCATTTGTGATAAATTGTTTGCTAATATACTAATAAAAAACATGAATTCTTTTCAGTGGACACTATTGCTCCTCTGGCAAAATCTAAAATGATGCTACTAATTAAAAATAGATTTCCAAAAAATTAAAAGGCGTCTTCAAACTCAATTTTTAAATACTGTTTCCCAGGCGAAGATACATAGATCATCGTGGGGGAGGAAACAATTTCACATAAACCCAGACATCCAAACACACACGCACGGTCCAATGCCAAAACCGCGAATGTGCAAATTTTGCTATTTTCACCTAAGTGCAGTTTCATGTTATTTGGGTGAATACACAGATTCTAATATCAAAGTCCTATTTATGAAATATGAGTGTATTAGAAGTTATCGTCAATTTCTAAAACATGTACCTAAGTCTATTTACTGATTTTTCGGGGTAAGTTCAATATTAAAATGCTTATAACTCAAAGTCAAATTTAGCAAATTCGCGGTTTTGGCATTGGATTAACAAATTCCAGATTACAGTTATAAATGCTAAATGCCAAATGTTATGTTTTCCCCGTAAGTTTTACGCTTTTCTGACTTGTTTCACGTTAAACGATTTTATTATCCCCCTAACCTGATTTCTTCCGTTCTTTTGTATTAAAAGAAATTATAATCTGGATATTTAAGAATACCCTTACACAATTTTGCTAATGCGTTTCGTTTAACAAAAGAACTAATATCTAAACTAATTTCTCAAAAAATATTAAAACCCAACGTAACGAAATAGTTTAGTATTCACAGAGAAGAGACTGCTCTTACTGTGAGCTAATAAAAACAGTTTCGATGGATAGTGATACACTGATGTCAGGAACAGAAGCCACTGTGAACTAATAAAAGCAGTTCGATCGATTGCGATATACTGATGTTAGAAACAGAAACCACAGTGAACTAATAAAAGCAGTTTCGATCGATCGTAAAACAGTGAATTCAGGAAGACAAGCTACTGTGAACTGATAAAAACATAACTGCAAGTTGTAAATTTCGACGTCCTGCAATTATAATACTTTTGAACGTATAAGAACGGGTAGTCATATTGTTAAGATATGCATGCAATGTTTATTGAAAAATGCTTTTAAAAGGCTACAAAGAATCATACTTGGTTGCTTGAATTTGAGTTTAGGTCAACATCGATGTTACATAAGACGAGGACCTACAGGTTGACGATGAATCCAAGTCACATTATCTCCAACCAGGAATTGTAATATAATTTTTTGGTATGTTTTATGTATTGTAATTGTTTTCAATGATGCTGTTCCAGTTTCTACGTTACTATATGAAACCATACGTTTCTCATATGTAAATTCTCAATGTCAAGTACCTTCTGTTTTTCCCTAAAATACTTTAAGAGCTTTAAAAATCTCTCTGTAAAATCTGCCAACTCCATCTATAATAGACGTAAGCTATTTCCCCTGAAACATTTCAAAAGACATTTTTTACTTTTGGGGATGAGATTTTATCGGATAAATTTCGTTAACTTCTCTGACGATTTAATTCATATTTTATAGGTATACCTATCTTTCATTAATAATGCTATTATATGTTATATGCCATTTTCTCTGAAAAAATCTTCAAGGATTAATATTGTCTTGCCGATGAGGTTTATTCACTCAATTTTCTCAAAAACTGCAAAGCTAATTTTGTTCATATCTCATAAACGAATATTAAAGACAACTCTATTATATTATTCTGTAAATACTCTAGGAAAATCCATATGGGTTAGTCTACTCTTGGGGTGAATGTTTAGACAATTTCATCGGAAACTGCTCTGAACATTTTTGTTTCATACATAAATATTTCGTTAACTCTCTACAATGTTGCGTAAGCTATTTCTTTCGTAGATCTCTCAAGGAATAGTTTATTCTTTGGAATAAGTCTTTTGGATGGTTTTCTCAGAAACTACTCAGCTGATTTAGTTCATATCTCACACTTACCTCTATAATGTGGAGCAAATAGTTTATTCTGAAAACATACACAAGGGGATAATTTATTCTTTGGAATAAGTCTTTGGATGGTTTTCTCAGCCGATTTTGTTCCTATTTCACACTTAACTCTATAATGTGGAGCAAATAGTTTATTCTGAAAACATACACAAAGGGCTAGTTTATGCTTTGGAATAAGTCTTTTGGATGGTTTTCTCAGCCGATTTTTTTTTCATATTTCACACACAACTCTATAATGTGGAGCAAATATTTTATTGTCAAAACATACACAAAGGGATAATTTATTCTTTGGAATAAGTCTTTTGGATGTTTTTTTCAGAAAATACTCAGCCGATTTTGTTCATATTTCACACTTAACTCTATAATGTGGAGCAAATAGTTTATTCTAAAAACATACACAAAGGGATAGTTCATTCTTTGGAATAAGTCTTTTGGATGGTTTCCTCAGCCGATTTTGTTCCTATTTCACTTAACTCTATAATGTGGAGCAAATAGTTTATTCTAAAAACATACACAAAGGGAAAGTTTATTTTTGGGGTGGGTGTTTGAAATAATTTTCTTAAATACGAGGAACAGCGAAAATGTCCGCGAAATTCGGTTGTAGCTCTTTATTACCAAACATAAATACACAATTACTTAATCGTCTTCAAATTTGGCATTTTCGTAATACACACAATCACACACACCACCGCTCCGGTGATTGGTGGAAATACCGAAGAAAATTCTCTTTTGATAGCTTCCGAAGATCAGGCATCGCGTTGGTTTTGATCTCTTCTACGTTGATGAAACGGAAAAGACCAATTTTCACCATTCGGAAGAGCCAAACATCCGATGGTGCTGAACTGTTTTTAAGGCTATCAAAGTCTCTGAAGCATATTTTCTCCCAATTTGTATATGAACTTGATGTTTGCGGTTAGCTCGATCTGTAAAATTGCACCAACTGATCACCACACACACTTCTTTGTTCAGCTACATTACTCATACATTGCATGTTAAGACTTGATAATACACGTTAAATTCATAATATTTAGGCAACCTAAGGTCTGTACTGTACAAGATTCAATGTGATTAGATCACAAATGCCAAAACTAGAACAACGTTCCGGGAATTTTTTGAATGCACCTCGTACTCTTTGGCGATTCCTTACCATATGATAGTTTACATGTCATCTACAAAAACAGTCATGGGGAAAGTTTTCTACAAAGTTATAATTTTGTTTATTATTCATAAATAGTGTTTCACTAAGGTGCAGCGTTTTACCACTTTTTTTTCGGAACGAAATGTAATACCTGGCAAAAGTGGCCAATCCACATGGACATTACAGGTACAGATTTTGTTTTTTCAAATCGGATAATATCTTCTGTGAGAACTATTGCCTCAAAGTTTCAAAATTTCACTGGAAATTAGAAAAAAAACAAAGTTCTTCATGAATTTTAGTTATGCTAAAGTAAACATTTTTTGGTTAAAACATGTTAGTTGCTTAGAAAACTGACATTCGAGTATACAAATGCCAGTTATGTGCCCTTGGGGGGATAGGGATGCCTCCTCTGGGGCCAGAAAATCGGGCAAATTCAGTACATTTAAGCGGTTGTGCAGGTCCTCGCTCACCTCATCATATAGGCTGTCCAAGCGTCCCAGAGTCTACCACGTGGAGGTGGCTGCACGTAGGGCTTCTTTGCCAGCCCTACCAAACCAACCAACCATATATAGGGACGAATGAACTAATCCAATTCGTTATTGTCAGGAAAAATTGTCACAAATTGGGACATTGATTGCAATTTAGACACAGCTTGCCTAGAAAGTAAGTTGACCTGATTATCCCGTCCCTAGTATCACTGCCACATACTCGAGAGGCTGCTTCAGTGACTAATTTCACTATCCGTTTTATTGCCAGCGTGTGGCATGGATAGACGGTCGAGGACTATTCTGGCACAGTGTTGTCAGAAAGTGAAAGTTTTTCCATGAGCTATTTGTTTGATTCCGTCCTTAGAACTGGTGGTACAGTTATTGAAACATCAGTGCTTTCCCAAAAGATCATTTCAGTGTAATCTTTAGCCTCAAAATTCAGTCTGGGAATGATGTTATATCTAATAGTGTTATGAAGATTCTCTGCTTCGTGTTTTCGAGCACTAAGAATCTTATGTAATGCATCTTGTCGGACAACAAGTAGATCATCAGTCATCATGGCGAAAAGAACATTCTCTGGGAGTGCGAGAAATGCATTCGTCTGAATGGATGAACGGATTACAGCCTGGCATTCATTTGGTAAGTATTTAAACCTATGAATGGTCTCAAAGACGTGACGAGGACCATTAGCAATGAAAGACTTGAGATAAGTATCTCAGGTCTTTACCAAGTTTTCTGAGCTCTTCTGACTATGATGAGGTAAGTCACATTTTATTGGTTTGAATGACACCACTGGAAGCTTTTCACAGTCAGATAGTTTTGAACCTATGAGACCTGTGTAAGAATAGGGGCTTGAATTAGCGCCAATACGCGTGAAGAGAGCTCGGAAAGGCAGTTCATTAAAATGCAAGAGACAAATAGCCTGTTAGTTCCTTTAATTTTCGACGAATACCTCCCTTCCAACCAGTGTTAGTGTTTGTTCCATCACACCCAAGAACCTCTACTTCATCAAAGCCACCTTCGATTTGGTTCATGATGTACTCGAAAATAGCCGTGGTCTTGTCATGGCCAGAGCTAGAGGATGGTGTCACGTCACCAACGTATTGAGAGTTAGGCTCAGCCATAAGTGATAAGCGCTCTTCTCTAACGATGCCTGCGTGTGTTTTAGTGCCTTCCCTTTGACCATCAAAGTATAGGCTTTTAATGGGATCATCATTTCTAGAACTTACTTTTAAATTCCGAGCAACTTTAAGTTTCGCACGCCTTATTTTGCTCCTGTCCACAATTAAAGAAGAGTTATGTTGCTAGATTGTTGAGAGGTTCTAATTCCAGCCTTTAAAGCTGCCTCAAGCACAGTTGATGTTATATGTGCCACAGCCCTTTCGCCTACATTGTATCTCTGAGCAATCATAGCAGTTTCAGTCAAATCTAGCTTCGGTTTAGATGTTCTGTCTCTGGGTTTGGGCACTTCCTCAGAAGAGCTTTCCTCTGCTTTTTCTTTAAGGTCTGCTTCATTGTCACTGAAGTCATTTTTGTGATATAATAAATAATATTGACTTTTTTAAAAAAGAAATACACAATTTTCTGTGAAAATAGTGCTTAGCAAACTATTATCTGTAAGGGCCAATTCATATAAGCTGAAGGCAACAGTAAAAAAATATAGCCCTTGAGAAATGGCGCCCAATTTGAAGCGTATCCGGCTCGTTTCTGATAGTGACGCTGAGTTACGCCGATCGGGACAGAAGGGCGTTGCAGTATTGTGAGGTGGAGGGGTGGGAGTGTCATGGTGAAAAATAACGATGCTCTGCTACCACTATGAACCACCAGTAGAAGGAAAAGGCAAGGACGAAAATAGCTGTAGAAACGCTTAATTGTACTGAATTTTCCCCCTTTGCCGGCCCCAGAGTAGGCACTCCTATCCCACCTCAGGGGCATATAACTGGCATTTTGAGACTTGAATGTCAGTTTTCATAGCATCTGGCATATATAAATCCAAAAATATGTTTATTTTAACATAACTAAAATTCATGAACAATTTTGGTATTTTTTGTAATTTCCAGTGGAATTTTGAAACTTTGAGGCAATAGTTCTCACAGAAGATATTATCTGATTTGAAAAAAAAATCTATACCTGTAATGTCCATGTGAGTGGGCCACTTTTGCCAGGTATTACATTTCGTTCCGAAAAAAAAGTGGTAAAACGACCCACCCTAGTGTTTCACTAATAACTGCAACATGACTTTATATAATTTACTAAATGGGAGGTAAAGAGTATAGTGCGATGGCCCGTACCTTTTATTTTATTTCTCTATAAATGTGCATTTTAACACATTTCTCGGATATTGTTCTTTAAACAGCTTAAGTAGTAAAGAGTATTATGCTTATCCTAATCTAATCTTTTTCCCACTTTACAATCATTAAATTGGTAAGAGTAGCATTAGCAGTCTTCACTTACCTTGTCCAGCACATTAAAAAAAAATCTGTTCCATAACATTTGATGTAGAAGAAATTGTTTAGAAACAGGGACAAACGTTGGCAAAGAAAATTAATAATTCCAGTACGTTAGTAAATTGATTAAATACTTATGATACACTTTAATAAATAAAATTTCAGTATTGAAAGTCTTTCAAGAATTCAAGGAGTGTTACTCACTGGACTAGTCCATTAATAAACGCTTCTGAAACATCAATTATTATTATTATTATACTATTATTATCTGATTAGTTATTGTTGTAGAGCGGTTTAGAATTTTTAATTACCTATGTTCCTAAATATATGTATTTATGGGTATACTCCCTAACTTCCGTGGTCGGCTACAGGACTGACAGTGAGTATGAAGAGCAGAAAAAAAATTTGACTTACCGAAATGGTAGCTTATATGGTAAAGCAAGAGTTATCAATAGTAGAAAGGAATATTTCTGCAAATTATTATTATTATTATTATTATTATTATTATTATTATTATTATTATTATTATTATTATTATTATTATTATTATTATTATTATTATTATTATTGTTTGGTACACAATCGACTGATCTAATAATTACTTACTTTGTCAATAAATAAAGCAAGAATCGTGTTTGGCTGCTTCGTTGACTCAACTAAGTATGTTGAATTGGATGGCTTCAGGTTTAAAAACATGACGATATTCAATATTATTATGATTTCAGTGCAAATTATATGAGCGCTTCCTCAAAATTGTCCTCAAAGCCAAACATAATTGTAAAGTGGATTTGTAATACAGCTCTTTTCGATTTTCCTATCTTATCATTTAACGATTTTGTACAGGACTTCATTTAAAATTTAGAATAGCTTAAATAACGAAACAAGATATTCACCAATCTTTGTCTTGATACTAACCGTAAGACAAAAATCTATCGTGTTTATCCCCATCTCAAGTGCTTGCGCGAAATCAAATCAAAATTTACAATTCTTTTGCTTCAAAAAAAAAAAAAAAGTTGAGGAAACAATAGTTGGTTGTGGTAAAATCAAGATAATATGTGAGGCCGCGGTGGCTCAATAGGACAGCGCTCTCTTGGAGTGCAAGGTCCGATCCCAGTTTTTGCCAAATGTGCTTTGTGGTGAACGAATACCGTATTCGGGAATTTCCTGCGGGTTCTCCCGTTTCCTCCTACTGTCGTGATTTCACTACTATCATTCATCTCATCATCACTGAATCCTTTAGCGTTGGTACATAATCCTGGGACGTTGAACTTCAAACCATATCTATCTATCTATCTATCTATCTACCTATCTATCTTGGAGATTTTCGGCCCGAGTCCGGCCCTGCCCGATAAGTTTTTTTTTTAATTCTTTGGCCAAGCCCGGCCCGGACCCGATAAATTTTAAAGTTTTTGGCCCGACTCCGGCCCGATAAATTTTTAAGAAATTTAGCTCGAGCCCCAATCTTTCTCAAAATTTAGTATTAAATTTGGCTTAACCCTCAGAAACATTTTCATATGCGGCGTATGCCTTTCGGCTTTCATGTGTATTTGATAAATAAATAAATAAATAAATAAATAAATAAATATATATATATATATCTATATATATATATATATATATATATATATATATATATATATATATATATATATATATATATATATATTCCTTCCACCGCAATCTAAAAATAATACCGTAAAAGAACCAAGAAATCAGCATCTCAGGAGACGTCTATGATAAACTTCAGCAACGAACATATAAAATCTTAATTCTAACAGTGCATCGTGTATCTCCTACAACTTCGTTTTCACTTGAAACGAAGAACATCTTCCATCCCATCATAGAGTGAACAGGAACACAAATGTCAAAATTTCATTAAAGTTAAACAATATTCACACATTCAAGTTAAAGATTATTCCTCCGGAATTGTTAAAGCTATTTGTAGGGCAAAGAATGAATAGTTTCCGCGTACAATTCAAAACCTTGCATAAAATAACCAATATTGAAGCAATATTGTTTAAGCTGGGCGCATACTGAGAAAGCAGTGTTCGTTGGTTTCCTTAAAGAAAATTTCCCTCGACTGACACAAAAAAGTTCCCTTTTCTTATCAAATTTTCCGTAATTCCTATGACTGAAGTTATGTGATAACATTAATTTACTTTTATTAAAGGAAGTGCCAATCACATTTGTTTTGTTCATTTGCTTTATGCTTCTAGTTTTTTTTCACATTTTCCGTCAGTTTTCTTTTACAAAAAACGCACAAATATGCACAGCCAACAATGAATGCAAATTTGGATACGTTGAACACACACAACACAAACTATTGCTATTTTATTGCTTTCTTTCTGCAGAACATTGGTCAATCAGTCAGTGTGAGAATTTCCCTGGATGTTTACGTTTTTATTTTTAAAAATATCCTTTTCTCCTTTTTGCTAAATTTACCTTGTCATTAAACTACGAACACTGTGAGGAAGTAAATAGATAGTAAATAGAAGTGTTGCAAATCAGTTTTGTTCGGAGCAGTTTTACTCTTTGCTCACTTAGGGTAAGGCTATTCGAGAACGCGTTTTTGATGCGTTACCCCCCGCAGCGAACGCGACCTAGGTGGCTAAACGGTAATTTTACTTTCGCCAGAGTTATAAATCATATTGTAAGTCAGTCAGGGTTTCCAGGTCTTTTTTGCCAGGTCTAGATCTATAACAGCAGAGTTCCAATACTCTGCACAAAGCCTCTTCCAAGCAGCTGTTTCTTGCATGGCAACACGTCTTTCCTTTTTCCCCTTCCTTTAGATATCTTTGAAACAGCAGGCGATCTATTGTTCTGAAACGCACCAAATACGCTCGAGCTGACGTTTACTGTGCGTTTTTTTATTGCTTTCTCGTTTGTAGCGCATTGTGATTAGCCATCCAAATTTTCATACATGGTGAGCGTATTAAAAGCGTACGCATGAGCAATAAAAACGCTTTGCGAACGCTCCTAATAGCCGCTCAGTAAGTAAGTTATCTTCGCATTCTCAGAATACAATCCACACTAAAATATAAACAACAGACCAGGTCTCTGTCTGCGCATGTGAAGATCGGAATGCTGCCACAACTTTGTCACACAACAAAGAAATGAGGGTAGTCGACCAACACTGTTTCAAGTGCCGTGCGGTGTTGCGAGTCACTCTGAAGCACGCGCTCGCTAAGTAAGCGGAAGATTTATTAGCTGGAAAAACTGGTTTCTGACAAATGTCAATTAAGCGAAAATAAAGCGCAGCACTTCCTTCCATTCCTTTGCTCTCTCAGTGTACGGCCAGCCTACGAATGACGCAGTGTACCTTCTGTACAATATCGGATCAGTAATCATTGTTGAAAGTAATTGTGCTATTAATTAATGGTGATCGTTTATCAAAATCAATATATTTCACGACCCGTCCTACAGAGATAGGGAAGATCTCGCCCGACAGTGACACTACAGACACAACCTGATATGAAGATGAAAATATAAAATATGTTCCGAAAACATGATAAAACTAAACACGAACATTTGTGTACTACGGTGCAATACATTACATAATATTGGCACTAGTGTTAAAACTTAATCATAAACTGGGCCAGCAAAATAATAAGCAACCGTGAAGTAGATGTTTACTTAACTTATAAACCTACATCGAAACAAATGTTTATCTCAGGCTAGTAAGCAGAGCAATAAGATAGAGCAGGATTATCATTTTTTGGGAGCTGACTCGAGTTCATCCTTCACACATATTATAGCCTTTACCCTATAAATCCATCTTGAAGCAATGTACATCCTACAGTGACTATAACAGCAGGTGAGTTTTTAAGAGTTGACTAATTTCAGTATAGCAGAATTTTACTACATAACCGATTAATATCGAAGGATCAAAAAACTCGTTATGTTTGTATTTTACTATATATCATTTTTGAGTAGTTATTGCGACTTATCAAAGTTTCTGAGCTAGTTATTATGAGATACATTTCTGTGGATTATTCGGGCACTCCCGCAACATTTTATTCTCTAAACCAGTAGTTCTCAACATAATTCCTATCACGACTCCCATTTCATCACATCTTGCCAGCGACCCCTTATGATTTACGGTGTGTAATAAGCTTACGTGTGATTTTTCATATACCTATTACGGAGATCTCACGATATCCACCTACTTCAATAATAGTAGAATCAATTTCTTATACATGGTGGATACAGTAACTGTAATATATTCCCTACGATGGAAGTGCTGATTCAAGATGAATAGTAAACCCTTTCATTGAAGAAGCCATCAAAGTAGCTGATCTAAGCCCACAACTTCTTGACCAACTAATAGAATTGTCGTGTGAATGTCCTTGCAACTGGTTTTCAGTAACGAAAACTTGGACAAGCTCTGAATGAAGAGGAGAGAAGAATATCCTGGTCTGGTATCTGCTGCTTTAAAAATAATAATTCCATTTGCTACATCGTAACTGTGTGAAAGTGGTTTTTGTTCCATGGTAAGAATTAAAGCAAATAGCTTATCAGTTGAAAATGACTTAATAACATTGAACTGGACATTGCCGCACTAGTGAAATCACATCATGTTCAGGTATCTCATTAGCTTTCAATTTTAACAGTATTTCAACATGCAGGTTTAACTGTTTTTCAATATATTTGTATTTTTCTGGTATTTCAATATGCAGTTCTCATTAGTTTCATTTCGTACCTCTTTCATTTAAATTGATTTCTAAACAACTCTGCATCTGTTAAAAATGTTAAGTAGACCTATTTTTTATTGTTCTTAACAGTATTTATAAAAATAAAAATATGACTATTAGAACAAATTTCAAAGTAATATTTAAAAGTCTTTTCCGGTGTTAGATTCTAATTACGTTTATATCTTTCACTTATATTCGGGAACCCAAAGGTTGAGAAATCCTGCTCTAGACCAATACAAATAGAAGCTGGACTTATTACGTTGATGCCTAGCTGGGAGGATATGTTGTCTATAATTCTTCCAAAGCTGAATTCCTGATTAAGTTAGCGTGACTTCAACTTACAATATCCTTACATAAAATGAATGGTAACGGTTTCTTCTACGCGTTTTCTACAAAGAATCGACAAATAAAGATTAAAGCTGAAAAGTTTAGCTGCATTATTACCATGATTACTAGTTGCAATACGTGATGTCGATCTTAGCAATGAAAAATAAATATACCCATTTTTATACTGATCGTAATAAATAATAAAATATGAAAAAAATGTATTCGTATCGCAAATTAGAATCGAAGCACAGGCTTAAGCGGCCCATAATTGCTTCTCAAAAAATAACTTAATCCTATACGAAAGTAGTTTCAGAGGCGATGCTTATCCACTCTACCCCAATCGCAATAATGTAAGGTTTAAATAACAGGTATTTTTAAGTTTTTATGTAATTGAAGTAAACATTAGCAATTGTTGCGCACTAACAACAGCATTCACACTAATGTATTAAATGAAAGTTATCTAAAGTTGTACTAAACAAAATACTTACTCCTAATTAATATTAAGTAAATATTAAGTACACCATGCATTGTACTTCCATCTATGCACAACTTTTCTACTACAATCTTGATTATTAGCCTACAGTAAAATATTACCTGCTCGACCGCAGTAAACGACAATGGACCTTGTGAGTCACGATGAGTCGGAAGAAGTTCGGCTCTCGGAAGTTGGATGATCCGGAGTAACGGATCAGCACAGGGCAGACGAGAGGGTTTCTACTATATTAACTAATTCTTTGTCAGTCTTAGTATCATCATCGGGGATATTGTGCCCTTACTGGCAGGTCACTTGCAGCAGCTGAGAAGCTTCCATGCTCCACGGTCCTCCGCTAACCTCTTCGTCTTCACGTATGATCTTTCTGTTTTTATATAATCCATTAATTGTAGTCTCCTTCGCCCTCTGCCTCTCTTTCCAGCCACCATACCCTCTATGACATCCCTCATGATACAATTTCTTCTTAGGCAATGTGCCAACCAGTTTCTCTTCCTCTTCTTAACAATATCTAAAAGTGTTCTTTTCTCCCCCACCATTCCCAACACCCACTCATTCGTTTTCCGCTCGACTCAACTAATTCTTTCCATTCTTCTCCACACTCACATTTCGAAGGTTTCCAGTCGATTTTCATCACATTTACGTAATGTCCACGTTTCCACTCCATACAATATAACACTCCACAAGAAGCATTTTATGAGTCTTTTTCTCAACTCTTTATTCAAGGTCCCACAAAACAGACTTTTCTTCCTCCTAAAGGCTTCTTTTTCCATTCCTATCCTTGCTTTTATTTCACGTTCGCATTTCATGTCATTACTAAAAATACTACCCAGATATTGAAAACTATTCACTTGTTCTATTTGCTCCCCTTCACTTGCTCTATTTTATATTTGGCACAGGCCTCTTCGTTCCAATCACTATGGTTTTTGTCTTTCTAACATTTAATTTCAACCCATACTCTTCAAAGCCCTTTCTCATTTTTTCTAACATTTTATTGCTTATCTTTTCAGATTCTGCAACAAGCGCCATATCATCTGCAAATCTTATGCATCTAATCATTCTATCTCCTACCGAAATGCCATCATCAAATGTAAACTCTTTTTCACTATCTCTTCTAGATAGACATTAAATAGTTTTGGCGAGAGGCAGCATCCTTGTCGAACTCCCCTTCCAATTGCGCTCACTTCCGTCAGTTCTTCCCCTATCCTAACACTTACTTGTTGGTTCATGTATAAGTTTCTTATGAGTCTTCGATCTTTCCATTCCAACCCTATCTTCTTTAGTACTCCCAACAACAATTACCAATTCACGCGGTCAAAAGTCTTTTCTAGATCGATAAATACAACATACATCTCTTTCCCTTTTTCTATAAATCTTTCACCGATCGCCCTTAATAATCCAATAGAATCTGTTGTGCCCTTACCTCTTCTGAACCCGAACTGCTCCTCCTCAACTTCTTCATTTGTTCTTCCATATAACCTTCTGCTCAGTATTCGGAGCAAAATTTTAGCTGCATGAGATATGAGACTAATAGTTATATAATCCTCACACCTCTTTGGGTTCGATTTCTTAGCCACCGGTATTATGATCATCTTCAGGAAGTATTTTGGCCACTCCCCTGTCTCATGTATTTAATTGCATAGTCGGAACAATTATTTCTTTCCCTTATCTCCTATATTTTTAATGAATTCGATTGGTATATTATCTATCCTGGTTGCCTTTCCATTCCTAATCACGGATATAGCCTTTTCAAACTCATCCCGAAGAATTCTAAATCCTTTATCATCCTCGCCTACTTCATTTTCTACTTCAACATTTAGGCTACACGGTTTCTCCCTCCTCTCATATAAGTATTCCACGTATTCTTTCCATCTTTCTACGACCTCATTTCTGTTGGTATCTTCGCATTTTTATTTTCTACTGCCATCGAAATACACCCTTGTTTCCTCCGAAATTCCACAGATTTCACCTCCTTATACATTTCTTCATATTTCACAATCCTTTCTAATTCTTCTATGTCCTCGCATTTTCTTTTGTAAAACTCTTCCCTCGCTCTGTCTGTTTCTCTCCGTAACTCATTATTCAAATTTCTGCACATCTTTCTGCCCTCTTCTGTATCAACCTGTTTCCACGTCTTCTTTTCCCTCATTTTCTGCAACATCTGCTCTGTAACCCATGGTTTCTTAGCCGTTTTGTGTTCGCGGTAATCTACTGCTCTTTCTGCAGCCTGCTGTAAACAAAGTTTAATGTATTCCCACTGTGAGTTACTATCTGCACCTATTATTTTATGGTTTGAATATTTTTCTTCGAATTTTTCAACGGTAACCTACTTTTCTTCTGTCTATATTTTTCAGTTGAATATCTATTTCGGCCAGCACAAGATTATGATCAGAGAAAATATCAGCCCCGGGAAGGTCTTCGCGTTCTTTAAGCTATTCCGGTAGCTGTCCGTTCTTTAAGCTGTCCTGAATCATAACATAGTCTATTTGATATCTTCCACCGTCTATTGGTGATTTCCTTGTATATCTTCTTATCTTGTACAGATTGAACCAAGTATTCCCAATTACTAGTGAATTCTGTCTACATAAATTCACTAGTCCCTCTCCCCTTTCATTTCTTTCGCCTAAACCATATTTGCCTACGATACTACCTTCCTGTTTTTCTCCCACAACTGCATTGAAATCTCCCATTACAATTACGCCTGCACCCTTCGTCTCCCTGTCTATAATTTCTTCTATTTTCTCATAATTTTCGTCTACTTCTCCAGTTGCATGCAAGTCTTTGGTGCATATATCTGTGTCACCACTAGATCCTTCGTTTTCCCTTTAAGTCTTAACATCATACCTCTATCTTCAATAAATTGTACTTTCACTACCTTCTCCTTTAAACGCCTTTCAAGAATTATTCCTATGCCATTATGATCGCCCTTTTCATTACATGAGTAAAAAATTCTATACCCTTCGCTGTTCAATACCCCATTACCTTTCCATCTAACTTCACAGACGCCTACCAAATCTAAATTATTTTGTTTCATTTCTTCTTTAAGATTTTCTAATTTTCCTCCCTGTAACATAGTACGTACGTTCCATGTCCCTATCCTAAACCTTTTGCTTTTCCTTGTCTTTCTTTCTCTGTCTCTCTTCCCCCCATTATTACTTTTCGTCCAATAGTCCTTCCCAAGCCATCCCCCTCGAGGAGATCCGAATGGGGGGATATTTTACCTCCGGAACTATGTTTTGACGTGCGAAAGACCATTGTACATATGTTCTCTTTTTGCTGCCAGCAAACTAGGGGAAATAGAGTGATGGTTTCCCGTTGCCTCCCACCCCTCAGTATCCCAGCCGTTAAAGTCACTCTGACCACGCCTGGGACTAAATGTCCAAGTTGTCGTACCAATCACTATGATTTCCGCGAACTTGGCTACTGGAGAACTGCTACCTTATCCTAGAACACTCTTCGTCTGGCTACTCCATTTAGACCAATTCGATAGGGTGGCCCTTCTGGTAGTGAACTACCACCGACATAGCTCTAAATTTCACTGTAGCACGCAATCCTGCCCACTCGACACGTAAGTGTCTTCGTAAAGGTGTTGTTTATCGGGACTACACTCTTAGTGTAGTCATTTTAATTTTATTCTTGGCGGGGTAAGTTCTCTATAATAATTTAGCATGGAGTTCTATTATATTCTCTCCCTCGTTTGGGTTCGCAAAAATAAAAGTTTTTTTTTTTTTTTACTACTATGCGGATTAAAATATTTCTTTCGCTCCTCCTTACTTTCAAAGCTTGCTAGTAAGTGTTGATTTGTGAGAAAATTCCTGCAGCTAGTTGAGTAGTGGTGAATATTATTCTTTTCTTCTTTGTGCTTCATATCTTTTTCTATTATGGCCAACTCTTCTTTGAGTTTGTCATTTTCTTTATTTAATTACTTTTTGCCTTCCCCAAGATATTCGAATACACCTTCCAATTTAGAATGATGTGTCAGCTATCTTGTGTGTTCTTAACTGCTTTTATTTTTTGTTGATCCAATTTTTGTTGTTTCAAGATATTTTCAACAAATTTCAGATCTTCCTTGAACATCTGTAAAGTTTGGTAATCTTTACCTCCCTTGGAAGACTTATTATCCTTATCATTTTCTCTTTTATCTCGTTATTTTCTCACGGGAGAGATGAATGGAGTTGTCCTAAACTTATGCTTATCATTGAAAGGCAAACCCGAAGACATATTGATTCAAGAGGGTTGTGCCCCCTTCGATTATCCTCGTACTATTATTCATTTAATTAATGTTCAAACTCGTACTATGCTTATAGTCGTTGAAATTCTGGTACTGTTCTTTCGTTCGTTTAAATCACTTCTGGTATGCTAGTGATAAACACCTAAATAATACAACCAACATGACATTATAAACGCACAAGTAGTCTAGTTAGCAACTAAAGATTTTTTTCTGAATGTTTACTATTTATTTTATTTTTAAAATTACATTAATCAGAATCCATATTTTGCAACCATTTCTTTGGTCTGTTTTCATATAAAACTGAGTCAGTTTTATCCTAAATATACAAGAGTCACTTACCTCCGACAGGAAATTCATCTATATATACATTTGCATACGTATTAATTCGTCATAGCCCTTGACACAAAAGGCCATACACACTCGACTTTACTGGGGAGCTCTCTCGTTGGCTTACGACCTTTTGACGTGTGACAACCGGGATTGATTCCTGCCCGGAGCTTACGTGATTCGGATTTCCTTTTTAACTATACGTCCATGTGTCATATAGCCTCGCAGCTGAAAGGGATGCTAAACTCAAAATCAAATTAAATTAAAATCAACAACTTTATTGACATACACATAGGGTACGTACATGGGCTTTAGCTCTTCTTTTTTGAAAATTCAGTAAAATATTTCAGTCTGTATCTTTGTTAATACTTATTCTTTTGACATTGGACGTTTTGCATTTAAACAGTCATGGTTTTACGTTTCGATGTATATTAACGCACGCAGCGAGCAACAAAATGAAGAGACGCGTCTATACATCAGGTGTACTTATTATTCGTAAACATCATACTAGAATAATGCAATAATTACATATTTTTCTGTGGGTACATTAAGCACGTAGCTAGAAGTGGCTAGAAGGCTGATTTCCACCTGGGAACACCTTCAGCCCTACTGAAATTTATAATTGTTTGTTGAAAAGTAGCTCATATGTGCGAGCACATTATTATCTCTACAATCTTCCAATACATTCTGGATAATTAGTCAAGTTTCTGCCTCAACACTATCGCACTTCATATTTGTCCAGAACTGGTAGTTCATGGCTGAATGAGCTGTCTCTTTTTCTTCACATCAGTATTACACCCTTGTGTCGTAAGATAAAAATTTTATTGACACATCGCCTAGACATTTGCTAGTTGTTGAGCTGTTCCTTCCTTGTTTAAATACACATGCGTTATGATTAAATGCAGTTATATATTTTTAGTCTAGTTCCTCAATCAAATTCCCTCGTCTGGTGTGTATGAACCGAACCAGAGACTACAGTTCTTAAAAAAAATAAATTAAAAAGCACAATCGCAGAAAACTCAAATTCTGCACCTAAGCAGACGACAATCTGCATTGTATACCCCTGATATTATCTTTCTGATTTTCCTCTTTCATCCAATGTTCTTGGTTCCGATACCCTATATATAGGGTCTATAAACTGAAAATTGTTAAATTTCCAACTATGTTTAACATTTGCAGAATAACATGACAAAAATTTCCTTAATGTTAAATATTACTTATAAAAGAGCGAAAGATTTTTTTTTATATGAATCTCAATATTTAGAAGCAAAAAGTTAGGTTTGAATAATGGTGCATGATGGCATAAATTTAATTTCTAACCTAGCAATAACGGTATTCAATTTCATGGAATTTTCAAATACCGTACACTATTTTATAACTGGTGGAAACATACACTCACAGTCAAATGGTTGATTCTCGGTACCTGATGGACTATTTGGTGTTGGGCTCAGAATCGAAATGTAATCATGTAGCTATTTCAACCAAGCCGCTATTCTGACCAGACATTACTCATTTATTTTTTAAATTTTAATTTACTTATGCTAATTGAGGGAGTTAAAAGAGGAAGTTGAAGATTGAAAGACATGGCAGAAATATTTCCAGACCTTTACAAAATCTCATTAGTACAGAACCTCCCAAAAGGCAGAATACTTATAATAATAATAATGTTAATATAATTTTATTTAATTCAACTTACAAGTCTCCGGACTACTAAAACACTTCATGCTATAATGAATAGAAAGGTTTTATTATGTGGATGCAATGTACAGATTCTGATAAATGTTTTTTTTAGATGAAATAAATATTAAAGGGTCTGCAAAAACAAAATCCTCAGTCGCTAATTAGGCTACCTGTGCTTCTATAATGCCATATTGGTTGCATAACATTTAGACGTATGTGTTTCTTAACATTTACGCCTATTGGTTGCCTATGAATTAGCACACTAGAAGTGATTTAAACGAATGATACCAAAGTAACCAGATTTCAACGGCGATAAACATAGTATCTCGGACATTAATTAAAATGACAATAGTACGAGAAGAGTCAAAGGGGGGGGGTGGAGATATCTCTCAAGAAAGAAAAAAAACATGGTTTTAAATTCACGTTTCTCTGCTGATCATAAATTTAGAACAACTCCATTCAGTTCTTCTGTGAGGAAACATCAAAGCAAAAAATAAGGATAATGAGTCCTCCAAGGGAGAAAAAAGACCGCGAAGCTCCACAGATATTGAAAGAAGGTCCAAAATTTAAGTAAAAATCTTAAAATCAATAAAAATTGGATCAACAAAAGTAGAATCAATTAAGAACAATCACACAGGATGGTTGACACTCAATCGAAATTAGAAGGTTTTACGTACTCGAATGTGTTGTAGAAAAGAACAAGCAATTAAAGAAAGGGAATCGCAAACTTAAAGAAGAGATGACCATAACAAAAGAAAGACTTGAAGCACACAGAAAAAAAACGATAATCGTTCACCAGTATTCAAGTAAATACAGGAATTTGATCACAAATCAACACACGTGGAAGCAGCAACGTATGCAAGTTAGAAAGAGCGCCTGGTATTTTTCTAGAACCAAACAAGGGAAATAATATAATAGACCTGCGAAATAAATTATCACAGATAATATATCCCGTTAAGAATAAAATTAAAATAACGGCACTGAGTGTGACAGACCTTAATAATGTCAGCATCAACTAAAGAGAATATGTCAAAGTTCAGAGAAAATGATAATGTGAAAAGTACTTTAATTTCAAGGTGCAAGAGCAAAGAGAAAGAAAACTTATGACGATTATCTACAACTCTCGATCAAGAAAGAATTAAAGAGTCAGCATAATTGAGTGAACAAAACTTTGAAGGCGACAACTAATGAAAGACCGAAAACAGTTAAGAACTAAATTCAGAACTCTATCCAAAGGAAAACCAAGGTGTCATCTAGTAACTAAAAGGACAGACAAATTACAGAAGAAGTAAGATACTATTCTTCTAACATATGGTTTTAGATAAAGGACATTATTTCTAGCACCAAATGTGTCAAATGTTCCTAGTTGGGTAACATTGGCAAGTATTGCAATTCCTTACGTACATGCCTTTAGTATAACTAGAAAAATCAGAACAAGAAAGACTGTAGTAATAAAGAAAAACAAACAATCAATTCCTTCTCTGGTCAGAAAGAATAAATGTAACGCTAAGAAGCAAACAGAACGTATAGAATGATCTACGGTACAACTAGATGTAAAACAGACTATGGATAAGGACAATATAAAAACAAAGAAAACAATAGAAATAATCGAAAAAAGGCTTGAATAAAGTAAGTTTGACACATAAACCAGGAGAAAATCCTGAAATAAATAAGAAATAATGAAATATTTGAAAAGTTTCTGAACAGAAAAAGATAAATACCTTTCAAAATTGAATAGCAGATAAAGGCTAAAGTAGGTAGTAATGAAACACAAACTAACAATTTAAAATGGTTAAATAGATGTTAAAGGAAACAATAAATGTATTCTTCCTAAAATAAGTAGCCGCGGTAGCTCATTGGTAGAGTGTTCACCTCTGGTGCATGGGGTCCTAGTTCTATCCCAGCTTCCGCCACGTGAACTTTGTGGTGGACAAACACAGTGGGCATGGATTTTCTCGGACTTTCCCCCGTTTCCTCCCACTTTCTTCATTCATTTCTCATCATCACTGTCTCCTTTAGCCCAGCCGGTATAACCCTAGGACATAAAACTCAAACATTTCATTTCATTTCTTCCTGAAACAGCAAACATTTCCAAATGATTTCGAAGAAATAATTATTGCACGAATACACGAGAATTTTAATTTAGAGCTATTGGCCAGAAATAGAAATAATCAGCGGAGAAATTGATCCATTAAAAATAATATTTTCAACAAATAAATAGGGGTGTGGTTTAATACATGTAATATCATCTAAGGGTACAATAATGACCGATCTGAGGTTTGCAAGAATCTTTAAAGACTTCGATGAATAAAACCGGATAAATAATTTACCGGCAATTGTAATGATGCTATGGAACAAAGAATAAAGGAAAATACTGTCCTTTAAAGATTATTATAATTTAAAGCAGTGCAGAGTATGCTTTAAAAATTATACTAGCAGAGGAACGATTCTATAAAGAAACGAAAATAACTCTGAAGTGTATCATTAAGAAAGCTAACAAACGTATTAATTCCTGTTAAGGGCAAAGAGGGAACGTCTCTTGGAACGCTGAATTTAAACCATAAAATTATTTCTTGCTTTCTTGTACCATTCCTGGTCTACCTACCTGTAACAGTCCATCGTTCTACCAATGGTTGTGTCCTACGTGGCAGGTGGAACTGTTAAAACTCACTCTACAGCACATCTTCCATTGGAGAGGACTTGTTTGCAGGTAAATGCTGTACTTTGTTTCACTCTTTTTTGGAAGGTTAAAGATATCGATGACGAACTTTACATCCTTACCAGTTTAAGAAATATCGTGACTCTACAATCGGTTGTACTCAATGTGCAAGCTCTGTCTGTTAGCTATGACTTTGCATCACAGTTTCCACTGAAGGAGACTGTATTGAAGCACAGTTCGATAAAGTTTGTTCCATTCACCGTAAAAATTTCCGAAAACCATCCGATGTACGTGGCTGTCGACCAGAGATGGGCACCCTCACTCATTTTTGCAATCAAGAAGGCCGTCCTCTCTCTCACTCACCCTCATTTTGATAGATGAGTGTGAGAGTGAGTGTGAGGGCGGTTGAGGATGAGTGTGAGGGAGTCTATTGAGGGTGAGGGTGGCTGAGGGTAAATGTGAGGGAATTGATTGAGGGTGAGTGCGTTTGAGGGTTACCGAAAATGCCCATCTCTGCTGTCGACTACGCAACGCTTGTTCTAACAGATTGAACCCACAAAAATCTATGATCGACGCGTCATAAGATTTCACGGATGTACGTGTCTTTATATCGCACGAACTAAGGTGAACTCACGTTATTTTATCAAACTTTCCATAGTAGTAGACCTTGATAATTTCTTGTCCAAATCTAAGGATCTCCTGTTATTAACAGCCAAATTTGAGATTTAAACTTATTGTAATTCCAGCCAAATAAAATTTAAATTGCAGCAAATAATTGAAACAAATATATTGTACAGCGGTGGACACTTCTAAATGGTACACCTTAGCCGTAAATCTCCATATGGCTGTACCATTTAGAAGTGTCCACCGCTGTACACGGAATCAATATATGAATTGTCAATTTGAACCACTAGATAGTAGATGACTGATGATTATCTGTGATAGTGGTTTCCAACCGGTGTGTCACGCAGTTCCATATAGTGTGTCGAGAATTTTTAAAACTTAAAAATCATGAGGTATTTAATAATTAGCTTAAAATGAATTTTGAAACAGACTGTCAAAACCCCCTACAGAACCAACAATACTTACTCTTACATACAGTCATTACTTTATGGACACTTACAAGTTTACATTGTCATAATTTATATTATTATTAGGTGAAATACCCATTCTTAGCTCCGGGGAGAATACGTTTATGGGAAATATTCGAGTCCTTTTCCCTTTTTGGATATTTATTTCAATGAAAATATAATGATAAATATATTGAAGATACTCGACTTTTGCCGGAAATAATGAAATATCTTACTCCGCAGAATATCATTTTTATCAAATTGGTATGATTTAAAAAAAAAACAGCTGAAATGGGTAACAACCATGGCCCAAAAGTCATTTCAAACAGGTCAGCCGTTTTTTCGACCCTGGAAAAATGAATTCGTCATAAATCTCGTTCATTTTAAACATTTTATTTTTCACTTCCTCTTTTCGTTCGCCTATGAGACTGAACTAGGACTTGATTGGAATTGGGACATCACTATTCATTTCAGGTTGCACGAAAGCTATGGAGTCCACACTAATATGAGTCGCTTTGCATTATTTTTACATGTTACTCCTTCCAATTCCCACTTAGTAAAGTGTCTTCTTTTCAAAGTATTTTTTTCGGTTTAAGACTGATATGTCTATTTGGCTCAGACGTTCCCGAGTTATAAAGCAACGCATTTGACATTACTGCTATAAATTTCCAATCCAACTGACATGCTCGTTCATGCTTAAACTTGCAATTAAATGTCATCGTGATTGTAACCTAAGAGCTTAACGAACACAGAACTACGGATCCAACATTAATCTTGGTCATTGGAGACACTTTATGTTTTGTCTTCTCTCAATCTCCATGCCGATATGGGCTAAACTTTGACTTTAGCAGTACCAAAAGTATTTAAATTAATCTCAGCAACACCGGGAACTATGGATTTGACACTAATATCGCTCATTTTCGACCATTTTTATATTCCCCTGTCACTCCTCCCTAGGTATGCTATGTGAGGTATTACCCCCATAGTACCCTTTTCAAAGCTGTAAGTAATACGTTTACCAAATTTTGTGAAAATTTATCCATGCTTTACAGAGTTGTGCTGGAGAATACAGAGACACACACCTACCTCATATTTTGTATACACAAAGGTCAAGGAAAAATCAAAAAAGTGTGTCGCGATGTATTGGGCAATCATTAAAGTGTGTAGTGAGTCAAAAAAGGTTGGGAACCATTGACCTTTATTGTAAATACAGTGCGTAGTTGTAATAAAGATCTTACTAAGACCTGCATTTCTCTTTGGATGACATCTTCCAAGATAAGGGAAGATCTCCTAGTTTAACAAAACAATACACTATTTTGCTACAAGGAGGAGGAGTGGGATTAGATATGATGATTTTCATTCAATTGTACGTTTCATTCAATTGTATCACATGGTGTGATAGAAAACTCACACATAGGAACTCCAGGAGATGATTTCTTATAGACCTATGAAATGAAAGAGAACAGTTCTAATAAACATAGATCGAAGCTCCTCCTTTAAGGGTTATAAATAAAAAATGTGACACGTCGTTTTTTAATACATCCAGGTTTAAAAACTATGGGGCCAGTATGCGCTCTATCTAAATACTCTTGTTTCAGAATCCTCTGGTGTCGGGAAAAGGAATGTTTAATTAGAACTTATAAGTGATTCCGTTCAGGGACTTCCTTCATATAATTCGTTTCACTGATATCACAGGGTTATGAAGCACGGATATTAAGGTGGAGCACATGCAAGTTCATGGTGGCTTATAACTTCAAAAGCAGACGTTTTCCAACCCATGTTTATTTGATTTTTTAAAAAATTTCATTTGATACAAAGAACCTTCTCCCGTAGTTTGGTTGACGAGTTTCACAATATTTTGAAAATAGTTTCCTCACATCAATTCTGAAAATGTTGTCACAAATTTTTGTAACACCCTGTATATAGACAAAAATAGATAGATTTTATTTTGGAGAACTTCAGAGTATTCTTAGGGTACCCGAAAAATATTTCAATCTCTTTTGGCCCATGCTTCGCACTGAAACCAGACTTCACACACTAATAATTATCTGTTAATTTTTGGGAGATGCAAGAGAAAGTTTGTTACACATTTCGTTTGTTTGGCGGACATAGCATTAGGAATTTTGTTTTTGTTTCTTTAAATAAAAAGGTCATCCACATGCCACTTTGTAGAGTTATAAGAAATTCAGTAACGAAATTGTGTATGATGGCCCGATTCTTCGTAAATGTATTAACAAGTATAATAATATAATAAAAATAGTGTAATTAAAAATAAGCAGCCTTTACGATCAATATTAAGTTGAAAAGGACTAAAAAATCGAGTTCAGGTAAAAGACCTAAAAAATCGTAGAGAAATGTAAGTAATATAATATGTTTTATATACCTTAATGCATATGTTTTATATACCTTAAATCGATCTCTTATGTAAAAATTATATAATATTAAGGTACAAACATATTTGAATATTTGAAATGAAATGAAATGAAATCTTTTAGTTTTACGTCCCACGGTTATGCCGGTTAGGCTAAAGGAGACGGTGATGAGTGAAATGGTGGAATGAAGTAAGTGGGAGGAAACGGGAGAACCCCGAGAAAACCCACGAGCACGGTGTTTATCCACCACAAAGTCCACACGGCGCGAGCTGGGATCGAACCAGAGACCCCAAGCACAGGAGGTGAACGCTCTACCACTGAGCCACCGCGCCCCCCATTGAATATTTGAAGGAAGTATAAATTTACAGTTAGAATATATGATATACAATACGAGTGTTCGATACTCTAACAATCAATCAATTTCATAACAATATTAATTCATTACTAATTCGCAGCAACATTTCATTATTATTTAGAAATGTAAAACCTTATATGGACTTTTTGCATTATGAATGTTTCTTTTGTAAGTATCCAAATAAATAAGAAATAATTTATTTTATATAGTAGATATAAATAATTACAAATATTTAATTTTTACTGTATATATTTTTTTAGCTTTTATACATGTTATATACATTACGTGTTTAACTTCCCATACGCCATTTTTTCCAGACATTCGAGGTTTTGTTGTAAAAGGCTGATTATACATTTATGATTGAAAATATTGTCCATCGCTTGGCCACTACTTTCTCCCATCTCTCGGGCAACGTACGAATCCCGCGTCGAAAACACTGCTCATCTTTTGAGGCAATTTGCTATCGACTAAATTTTTGACTTCCTCATAAGAACATAAGTGCTAGTCAGCTAGACCGTGTGCCATTGATCGAAACAAGTGATAGTCAACGGGGAATAGGACGCGTGGAGCAGGACTTTGCAGTTCTACATTTCCGAGTGTTTTTTGACCCATTTGGCTACAGGGGTTAAGTATTGTCATGTTGCACAATATCACTTTATCGTGTCTCTCGTTGTGTTGCTGCCGTTTCTCTTTCAACGTTTGGCTAAAACGCAATAATTACTTTCCATACATATCGCTTGTAATTGTTTCACTCGGTTTTAGCAGCTCGTAACACACCACATGGAGCTGGTTTGGACGTCGACGTGAAAGCATATCCGGTATTTCCCATGATTTTCTGACCTTGGAGTTACCGTAAAAAACCCTTTTTCTTCCGCTGTCACAATGAGATGAAGAAATGCTTTCTGTCTTTGCCTTTCAAGCAGCTGTTCACAAGCAAACAAACTCCGTTCAATATCTCTTGGTTTCAATTCGCACGGCACACAATTTGCTTGTTTCTGGATTATTCCCGTGTTTTTGAGGCGTCTTACATTGGCTTGTTGAGACACTGCACATGATCCTGCCAATTCTTCTTGCATTTGACACGAGTTTTCAAGAAATAATGCTTCTAAATACGTATCTTTGATAACCTTCTCTCTTCCACCACCATGCCGGCCTTCGATGGCAAAATCGCCGTCGTTGAAGCGTTGAAACCACTCACGACACGTTCTTTCCCTAACAGCGGTCTCGCCCAACAGCGGTTTGATAGCATTCGATTTCTTCATACTGAAGCAGAGAACTAAAACCTCCCGCAAATGATGAGAATTTGGCTCGTAAACTGACATTTTCAATTAACTTTCCGATGTGGACCCAATTCGACTAATGTTTCTATGGAGTTATGTTGACAAATACCCAACCTAATTGTATGACATCTACATCTGTTTATTTCCACCCCGACTTACCACTAGAGCCATATATTGGAAAATGGCGGAAGCGAAGTTGTACACCTAATACATAACTTACAATTTGTTGTAACATATATGTATGTATACTTCATGTAAGTAGAATAGCCTTTTAAAAAAGACTTTCTATATTCTGTTATAGTAAGAGTAATACAAGGGCTATTTTTTAAGATAAGGTTCAACTGTAAACGGAAATAAAACTAGTAAATATAGTACTATACAGTTATTGTTAGTTCGTCTGTACATATTAAGCTATCTTTCTACATAGTTACCATGCTTATATGAACATTTATCACAGCATTCGTTTTGAGTGCCCTCTAGTGGTAGAAATCACCCTCCTGTGACCGCAGCCAATCTTCGACCGATGTTTTCACAACAGTTATTGACTGTTTGTTATATCTGTCGAAATGAGCACGTGCGCTGTGTCCGAGCATGCCTTAGACACAAGGCAAGACCAGTTGTAGTCGTAGCATAAATGTGTATGGTTCAGTGTGGGCAGTTGAAATATTTCGTCAAATTGAGCATCCCACCAAGTGTGAAAGGAGGTCTGTGATTCGATTTTTGACAGCAAGGAAGGTATCATCACTGGAATTTCATCGCGAGATGTGTAAGATGTACGGTCTTGATGCAGTGAGTGACAACAAATTGCATAAATAGGTGCAAGAACGGGTGAGACAATATTTATGAAGAAACGCAATCTTGTCGAACTTCTATAATCACAGACAAGTTTGTGTGTGCAGTTCATGGGCGGCGATTAGAGGGGGCAAAGGGGGGCAGTTGCCCCCGCACTTTTTTTAAGTAACCAATTAATGTATATAGTTTCATTTGGAAATGTAACGATTTTGTATGTGTTACTGATTAATAGGAAAAAATGCTGCCATATAATATTTGCTGTTGCGTGAATACGTATTGGTTGTCTTCCCGTGGAGTAAAGAAAGCTACAGTAATTGCGTTTTAATCGCCACAGAAAATAACCCCAAAAAATAACCTATTGGAGCACAATTTCAGCATACTTTCATTTCTTCTTACAAGGGCTCGATATGTTAGTGAGCCGCTTTGAAGCTAATCGAAAGAACATTATGCAAAAAAGTAGGGCCTATTTCACAAGTTATTCTTTAATTGCACAAAAATTGACAGTTCCTAAAATGTCTTTTCTTCTTTCTAAAGTAAGGAATATCGATTAAAAAGAGCGTGATAAGAAACAACTTCTACCTTTTCCATTGTTTTGTAGTGTAATATACGAGTGAAGTGTTGTGTTTAAGGATGTACGAGTGTATATACAATAAAATTTAGTAAATTGAACATAATTCTAGGTTTTAAGTTTATTTTGTATAACTGAAGTGTGGATTGTAAGTATTGTTGTGTTTTGATGTGTTCCAAGAAAGTGAAATCTGCACCTAATGGCAACGAACATATTTCAAGAAGTTGCAAAAGCAAATATTTCTTTAAATGTCGTAGCATATGCTTATAGTATTTACTGTCTTTCATTTTCTAAGAGTAATAACATATACATTTAATAGCATGTGTGGAATTAAATATTAAGTTTTTCATTAATCCTCAGTTTCAATATAACTTTTGCAAAACAAGCATCATTATTCATTACTATGATTAATATTATCCTTTCTATTTATTTGTTTTGCAAATTTATTAAATAATCTGATCACACAATTTTCCAGACAGAATTTTAAGATGTTCATGAGCAAGGAATCAAATCTCTTCTTACACTTTCGTTGTTTGAGAGTACAAAGGGCTAGTATCTACTTGCGTTATTCTTCTCAATTTACTTAATAAACTATTATATACGATATACGGTATTTTAACTGAAAATATAGTATCCTATTAGTTATACAACCTTTCGTCAAACAAAATGTTAGAAACAACCAGGGAAACTAACATTTATATACAAATATTCAGATCATGTCTTGCCCCCTCACTTTTAACGTCCAACCGCCGCCACTGGTGCAGTTGACACAAAAGTTAATGAAAACTGGCGTTTCGTGATTTCCACGTTGTCACTAGAATTTCAACACGTTTCACGGTCGGAACTGTAAACAATCATTTCTGAAACCTTTAACTTCCGAAAACGGTGCACACGATGGGTTTCCAGACTGATTACTGAGAAACACAAAATTATGAAACTGACTTGTGCTTTAACCTTTTTGACCTGGTAGAATAAGGAAGGAGATCAACTGTAGGATCACATTACCACAAGGGACGAAACATTTGTTTCCCACGTGATTCCGCCATCGAAGTGGCAATTAATGAAATGGCGACACACGATATCTCCAGTCAAAGTAAAAGCCAAACAGACAATGTCTACCCACAAGATTATGACTACCGTATTCTGGGATTGCCATGGTGTCCTGTTATTCGAGTTTATGCCACGAGGAACAATCATCAGCTCAGCTGCGCGATCTTGAAACAGCTTCGACGAGCTATACAGAATAAGCGCCAAGGCTTAGTGTCATCTGTTGTTTTGTTGCTACATGATAATGCAAGCCTTTACTCTGCTGCTCAAACTCAATAGTGAATCAGATCTTTTGGATTGGAGCTACTGAACCACCCATCGTACAGCCCAGATCTTGCACGAGAGGTTATCATCTCTTCCCGTGCTTGGATCAGTTTTCCATCAGTCGGCGGTTTGACACCAATGAAAAAGTGAAATCAACTGTTGAAGATTGGCTTCGTTTAAAGACGGATGATTTCTACGACGTAGGCATATAAAAACTTATCGAACGGTATGTTAAATGCAACTAGCACGTCATCATGTAGAAAAATAGCTTAATGTTTACAGAGGAAATGAACAAAAATGCATGGCACTATCTTTACTAGTTCTGTTTCTGTTAATAATTGAACCTTACTTAAAAAAAATAGCATTCGTACATTAGTCATGGTCTAATTTACACAACGTCTAATTGTACCACAAATATTTTCTAAACAAAAGTAAGTCAACCAACAAAAGTATTAAAGGAGGAAAAACTTTTTTTCCTAAATAAAGTCTGATTTTCAACTTTGTAACCAAAAGGAAAGGTTAGCATAACCCCTGGAATGCAAGATTTCCTGCTTTTATTTTTTCCCAAAATCGCTGTTAACAGAGTCACTGTTGTGGTCATCTAATCCATCTGTTTTTCAGGCAAGATACTATTGTGGGGAAGGGCCTTATACTGTGAGAGTTGATATTGCATTATCCTCTTTGCACCGGAATGAAGCCCCCGTCATAGTTCGGACCAAATGTTAATATTAAGTAACGTCCTTCATAACCTAGGGGTTGCATAAGGACGCAACAAAACTTAGAAACTAAAACTAACCTCAAAATTGCTATTACTAGACTGAAAACAATGTTCTAGAACTGGCACTATTTACACCATTAGACATCTCAGAGAACATGCATTATTACAGCACTACAAGGCGTCTCAGAGAACTTCCATTTTTCATCGCTTTAAGATACGTATTACACAACTTGCACTTTTTACAGCATTAGGAGGCGTATCAGAGAAATTGCACTTTAACCCTTTATCGACTGTCGGGACTTGTAAGTCCCGGTGTTTCAAGGTTACGTTTCCTATTACGTAATAGCCCTTGTGTTGCCAGCAACCTGTCGGGACTAACAAGTCTTTCTTCAAACACTTCAAGGAACGCTCACAAGATGGTACAAGCTGTTTATGAGCGTTGCTGTGTATGTGTGACAAATACAATTTCGCGCGTTTGAAGTATGCTGTTTATTTGTGAGTCGTAGTCGAGTGTGTTCTGATTTAGTCTAGTTTTTGTGTAGTATTTGGAGCTTCAGACGTTCGTGGATTTTTTTGTTACTTGATCAGGTATAGTGTAAATAATACAAATATAAATTTTAGCAGTTTTTGTATTATTGCGCGTATTATGAGGTAAAATTACAGGTGGACCCAGAAGTCCCGTCAGGCTTGTAGGCAGAGGCGGCATCAGGATTGACCTTTTCGGGCTATAAGTGGTGTGCTCTATTTACAGTGAAATTTGTTTTCGGTAATATCTAAATAAGAAAAATGTTTCGTAAATACTTAATATTCCTCATTTCGTTGCCTCGGATATTCCAGGACGAGTATCCAAGCCCCTTGTATCACCTGGTGTCGCGTTGCCTTTAGTGTCTTTTTCAATGTTTTTTCTTTCAATGAGAATGCCTTTTCTGTTATTCAAACGTCAGGTGACTCAAGAACTACTCACTAAAGGACGTAAACACTGTCAGAAGCGTGGTAGACCAAAGCAGGATTCATCATCAAGCGTGGCACCAATCAAGAGAAGAAAATCCAAATTTTCCGTAAGCAATGATATTAGGCTTCAAAATCGAGGTGCACATTGGCCACAATTCGTAAAAGAGAGAGCTAGATATGAACTTTGTTCTTTCAAGAAGATTGAATCGAGACCAGACTCCAAATGTGGACTGTGTAATGTGTTTTTATGTGTGAATGAAAAGAAGAATTTCATTTCTTTGAATTTCATCATATGTGAGTAAATCAATACAGACTGCTTCGAAAATTTACTAAACTCAAAAACTTCGATGTAACTAAACTCAAAAGTGTTGTTACTATTAGTACTCAAATATCATTCACAATTCTGTTATATATACACATACGTAATGTTAGTTATCAAGAAACCTCCTCTGTATTTTACAAGTGATTCGTGCTGTATGTTACATTATCATTCAATATTGTGCTGAAATTTTATTCAGTTATTATTTCTATGCTTATTTACATAATTGAAGAAGAAAAATCAGAAATTGTATATAAAGGTACAAACAATAAATCATGATCATAGTATTAACAATTGCTTCTAATTTTATCCCTAAGACAGTAAAATTTATGATTATAAATACATCCGAACTAAAAATATATTACAATTATTATGTTAACCCGTTTCTGCCTGACGGGACTTTAAAGTCCCTTAAGTGTAAACACGTGGCCCATGATGATAATCATCAAGTCGATCGATTTAATGGTTACTTGTACGCATTTAGAACCGAAATACGAAAAAAATATATTAAAATTCAAATTATTATTTAATTCGGGTCATAAAGGGTTAAACAGCGCTACGAGATATCTCAGAGAACATGCCCCTTTCATAGCATTAAGAGGCGTATTAGAGAGCTTGAATTTTTTACAGTATTAAGAGACGTATTAGAGAACTTGCATTTTTCACAGCATTAAAAGATTCCACAGAACACTTTCACTTTACGCAACATTGCGAGGTGTCTCAGAGAACACCACTTTTCACAATATCAAGAGACGTATTAGAGAACTTGCACTTTTTACTGCAATAGGACGCGAATCAAAGAACATGCAGACTGGTTTCGTGTCTTCCAAATTTGACAGTTTTGAAGGGAGGATACTGGGGACATGTGAACTGAATATTGCGACTTGTGGAATATGTATGTGAAGCACAGATGCAATACGGAACATTTCCTCGCTTACTAGCGAAAATTTAAATTAAGCCATCTGAGATATCAGTAATATGGAAGTGATAAGCATGATCGTTCGCAAAGCAAGGGGAAAGCAACGCTACTATTTGGGCATGCCTTACAGACTTCCAAGTTGATAATTTAGTTAAAATTAATGGAATAATGGACAAAAGTGTGTTTCACAACTTTCAAGTGAGGCGTAGAATTCCATCAGGAACGCAAATTTGGGGCAACAACTTTGTACTACAATAGGATTATCATTCTAAACGTTTTTCCAAGCTATGTAGTAATTATCTGCAATGCGAGCAAGACGCTTACATTACCAATAAGCGGAATAGTCACCACAGTCAACCACAACCACCCCAGTTAGCTTGTTAACCATCGAGTTCTTGTAAACTTAACTTATAGGATAGTCCGTAAATAGATGTCAACGAATACACTAAAGGTCTCTAGAAGGCTATTTAGAGATACTGGAGTCACATAGCTTCACAAAAGTGGAACAAGTTAATCAAATAAAATCAAGTTAATTTACAAATGCCTGGAATTTGTAAACGTCTTATCCTATCAAGGCTAAAGGTCGGCCTTTCATTTGAACGTAAACATACACAATAAATTAGTCTTGATGGAAACAGAACTGTATGTTTTAATTTCTTTATATGAACAATGTTCATTTTCCAAACCAAGTAAATCAAACTAGTCTTGCATGGACATGTGTTTTTCTTTGAATATTCTGAAAAATCAGTAATGTGCTCAGACCTTCTACATGACTATATCTATATCTATCTATCTTGATACGCGCTTAAGACTTTTAAACTAACTTATACAAAACGCTGAAATACCGTATCATGCAAATGTCAACAAGGGGGCTTTGCTTAACCAATACTGCAGTGTTACGAACCCAACATAAAATTGTATATTTTAAAATTACACTAGATCAAGGTATTAGTCAAGGAAATCAACGAAATTTATCCGAGTGGAATACCTAGTATGTAGATAAGTACAATACCGAATGCAATGAAGCACCTAAAGATCATCTAATACAGAAGATTACATTCCTTGGACAGTGCACAATTTACATTTGACAGAATATCAAAATATAATAATCCACTAATACACGTTTTTGTGATAAGCCTCGCAACAGCATCCTCAAACCTTCGCCGAGATTACAGACAAAAGATCTCCTCCAGTTCTTTACCAGAGGGTAGCGTTCCCAAAATTGATGCAACGTTCCCTCTTTGTACTGCCATACTGATGCGTTGCAGTAGAAAAGAGGTTGCTCTACTGTCTCCTGACGATAAATAAATGCGCTGACCAACTTCTTTTATAAAGTTAAGGCCTTCAGGACCCCATGAACCACCCGATTCGACAGCTATAGCGACAAAATTATATTTGTCGAGTAAATTGCTATACTTCCTGCGCTTTTCTGTTTCCCGGCAAGCAGCCACGTTGCCAGCTTGGGCTGAGGAAGAATGAAGATTTGAAGGGGCGAAGGTGTCGGAACAAGTAAAATCCCATAGAAGTGCTTTTCCTTTCTTCCACGGTATTAGTGTCATACCATCTGGCCTCTTGCCGTCTGCACGACTGCATCCCAACGGTTCACATATAGAAGGAACGCCTGCTGAAATTAGTGCCCTCATGATTATGTCGTTGACGCTGGAGTGGCGTGAATGTCTGCCCGCACTATTGGCACAGGAGAGTCCATGAAGGCCCTTCTTGTCTACGACACTTCTACAAGCAGAACATCTGTGTTGCTCGCAAACATCTGCTCCCAAACGCAGTGCACTGGCAATTCTCAAACTGTCATTGGGAAGATGTAATCCTAAAGATGGTGACGGAATAGCATGGAGTCAAGCGCCTGCTTCTGGAGATGATGTAGCAAGGAGTCTGGCCTTATCTTCTGGGTTATCGGGTGACTGAAGTAGAGCTGAAAAGTGGTGATTTATAAGAGGATCGTCCCAAGAAGATTCTAGTCCTCTCTTATCAAGGTCAGGGGGATCTGATCCCACTATAGATGATCACTTAGCAATGCTATCGTTGACATCCGAATCCGATACTAGGCTAAGATCTTGTTGGAGAATGGTCTCGATCAATGGCTTAGCGCTATAGAACGAAGACAGAAATGATGAAATAACCAGATCCATGGCGCGACGAATGCCGAGACCTCCGTGGTTAACAGGAAGGGACGCCTGCAACCAAGAGCTATTGTTGAGTGAACAATTCAGGATAGATTCTAGACCGGTTTTCAAGGTGTTGTCATAGCATTCCAGTAGATCAGCATCCTGCCAAGAAGGAGCACAGCGAAGAAAGTATAGCAGCCTTGGCATGGACAATGAGGCACGTAGTAGGTAAAAGGCAGAGTGAGCTGAAATCAAGGAAAGACGTGTAAAGAAGAATTCTAATTTAGAAATTTTGTCTTCTAATATTGTTCGTCTTGCCTCATTAGATAATGCTGCTACTAATAAGCTGGCGTCATCTGTCGAAATTCTTTGAATCCCAGGCGCGGCTTCGTCAAACAGCTTGAAGGGGTTATTAGACTGCTCATTGGAAACTCCGAGAAAGCTGACCTCACATTTGGAGAAATTCATTTGCAATCCAATCTCCTTAGCCCGTCTACGGATCATTTCTAATGTCTCTATTACTGTATCCTTGTCTCCAGCTATAGTCCCGTCATCCAAATACCATATGTTCAGTTCTGTATTTATACTATTAACGATGGATTGTAAAGTTAGTGCGAACAAACCAGGGCCAAGAGGGTCGCCTTGTTGTACGCCACGCTGAGAGAGGATTATTTCATCTCCTAAGTATAAGTTGCTCGGTTGCGAGTAGCACTGATGTACGTATCGATAAATTAATGGAAAACTGTTTTTTTACCTGTATGAGCATAGAGTCACGATTCAACTTGTTAAATGCGTTTCTGAAGTCTATTTTCAGAAAAACTTTCTCCTGCTGGTGTGGTATTACATATTTCAAGTCTACATATAAACAAAAACTTACAATAGTACACTTGATATGAAGTGTTGGAGACCAACTAGGCCACAATATCACAAACATCAAAAAACAACTAAATTTTGGAGCCTTCTACAATAGTACTGACGAAATGAAGCAGGCGGAGCGATCCACATTCAAAATAGAATAGTGTCAAATACTAAAGTCATCATATGACATATTTTAAATAAGTAAAAGCTAACTTACAAGCATTTGAAAATTTGACTTTCTTCAAAGGACATTATTTCGAAAAATCATGCTGACTCGTATAATATTCAATTACTTAGATGGTTTAGAATAGACGTAAAGGTCATAATGCTTTTTACATCAATTTGATATCTCAAACCGTTCCGGAGATATGAAAATATGGTAATATTTGCTATATTGTTTACAATGACTTGGGAGCTATTTAAAACAATTATTTTTATTTATTTTGCTTATAAAACATCAAAACAATAGTTTTTGACAGGCGCAATTACAAGTTCTTGGAATTATTAAATAATTTTAATCAGTGTTAAAATTTTAACAGTGTTTGCATATATTTTGCAGCACAGTTTGAGATACATTGTAAACGGTATTATGTTCGTTACATTGATTGAAAAGCAACTCTGTGATTGGAAGAGATACTTATCTAAGTAGATTTTTAAATAAAGGATTTTTCAAAAAAGTCAAATTTTCAATTTCTTGGGGCTTTGTTTCTATTCATTCAAATTCCATCATTTCATTATCATAATGTTACACATGAATGTATATTAGATGTGCAGTTCCCCGTCCGTCTCACTTCCGTTATTACCCCTGGAGGTCACCAAAATTTGGATGTTTGTGATACAGTACTTCATTTTGCAACACTGAATAACAAATGTGATATTGTATGTTTTTGTTTAACATGTAAGTTTTGAAATGTGTAATAAAACTGACGTGGTGCTGGGATGACAATGCTTTAAACCTAGTGGTATCACAAAGTATGTGAAACAATGCCTCCTCCTGGTATTTGCATGCTACAAATTTTCAACTTTTCTTCTGTATTAGTTTAAAAGTTACAAAGACGTATCAATATAAAAGGTCCACCCTATATACAATATGTTTCAAAACAACACTGACAACGTTTAGGAGGTGATTCTTGACACCAAGATAAGACAAAAAGTATAGATCAACCTGGGTGCAGAAATCCTTCTTTCCGAAGTTATAAGCTGCCGAAAACTTGAAAAAATTAACTTTAGAAGTCCAAACCATGAAATTTTTGTAGATGTAATTGGTGAGAACTTCAATTTATATACACGCTAAACTCCCTCTATAAAAAATTGTTGCGTGAGTACCGCAGGAGTTTAATATATGTAGTTTTGGATACGACACATACTAGTTCCTATGTGAAGCATTGACCCGACTCCTTTAGATTCCATAGTTTTGGAGATATGGACATCTAAAGTTCTTTTTTTATGTTTTCGGCAGCCTATAACTCCGAAATGATGCATTTCTGCACCCAGCTTGGTCTATACATTTTTGTCTTATCTTGGTGTCAGGAATCACTTTATCAACGTTGTAGGTGTTGTTTTGAAACACCCTGTGTGTATATATGCACAAATGATTTTTTCGTGGCATTTTTTCGTCACAAAGCAGTAGCTATTTCTCCCTCACATACTCTGTATTATATCCTTACTAATGGTCCCAAATGTAGCCTTAACGTGGTCCTGGGATTCAACCACAGTTTCTGGTAGTGTAGGTACATGGTGCTTTTATCACATATTCTCAAAGGGAAAAAAATCTGTAATTGTGAGGTTCTAAGATTTATCACGGCATTGGAAAAGCACTAAGTCATCTTAAATACTTCGTCAAATCAATCGTTCAGGTCGCACATACTCGTAGATGTGCGTCGTGTGATGATGAAACGAAACATCAAACATTTGTGAGATTATTAATGGAACTTGGACAATTTCGATATGTTTTCTTTACTATTCATTAGTGTATATGTTACCCATTTGCTAATACAGACTCTTAAACTCAATGAATCACGTGAGTAGGACAATGGCAAAACCCGTTAAATCCACCTTTATATATATATGAGATAATGGTTACTCTAGAAACCTTAGTTGGAAAGCTTTTATTTCCAAATAGTATTCAGTTGCAAAGGTCATTTTAACTACTTGAAAATTGACATTAAAATATGTGTCAATTTCCAAAACTTGTTAAATCCATCATGGCTACAGATGCAAAAGCAGTTAAGACCATCTTCCATATTCAGTTTCATAAACTGTTAAATCCCATACCTGCAAATAACGTCATGAGAAAAGCAGAATCAAACCCACTTAATTTCATATTTCAAACAATTTGAGGTTACGTACTGTATAGGATTAGTTTGGTAGTCTGAATATCTATTGCAACTCTTGGTAAATCATTCGAAATTTTATTTTTCAGTATCTGCAGCCTGAACATTCTTTATTTTTGTGTTTTAGGACTGAGAAATGAGGCACTGAAAGTCTTGACCTAACTGTTCGCGACTAACTGTGCTTCTGCGCTAATCAGCTTGTCTTTAATAATTACTAGACAAATGGACGCAAAATCGAAAGAAAATAATACTGTAGGCAGTAATGATAATAATTTTGTTGTTCAGACAACACCAAAAATCTCTAGGAAACGTGTATGATGCCTGGAAAACTGGAAACGAAATGTAGCCAAAAAAGACAAATTAAGTGGATTATCCTATGGTTTGAAGTCGTCTGTGTTATTTTGCAGGGTAACTCTCTACTTTGAGCAGAACATTGTTGGGTGAGATTCTTCTCTAAACAGTCTCTTCCCCTTGAGCAGAACCTCTTTCATGAAAAAAGGCTCTTGTCGATTAATGTTCGAATTTAGCCTATAACATGAGTCCTGGTATAACATGTTCAAAGATTCAAAGATACAAAATATGAAGAAATAATTGAAAACTTCAGTACTGTTGTACATTTAGGGAAAGACTGTAAGATCATGGAATGGAAACATGCCTCTGACGAAATCTTGAAAACCACTGGTAATTGGCACTTTCAATTCCAAAAATCTCGCAAAATTATTCTTAAAAACCAACAACTGTGCAACAGTTGTTTTCCAAGCAGAACCATTTTTCAATTTCCAAACAGGCACCCTGAAGCCAATTAGTAAGCGAGGAGAGAATATAAGAAATGTCAAAATCCCAGGGCACATTGTGTCAAAGAAGAAAACCTGAATGATATTAAGCGGCTTTTGTTGTTACGATTTGGTGAAAATTGGGAAAGCATCCCAAAGTTTACGTTTTACAAAGAGGTTTCTGCATAAATATGAAACCGAGGGAATGATGCTGCACCAGACGACAACGAACATATGAATTTCAATTTGCTAAAAAATGATTAAGAGAAGCTTATAACTCAATGTTTCCTAATTTAGATCAGTTGTTTTCAGTTCACGACAAAATTATTATAGCATTTATGTATCAATATTCATTTGTGCCAATCTGTACGATGTCTAATAATTCATAATTCATTTTTTTCCAATATTCTAAAGGCATAATACTGATTTCTGACTCAGATTCCCTTACTTTTAACTGGTTTTGTATCCTAAGCATCAACAAAAATGGCTGCCGGTTCAGAAGCAAAAGCTGTTATTTCCATTTACATCCACAAAATCTGTTAACTCCAAAATATTTAATTCAATAATAAATTCAGAAACTAGTGTGATTATACAGCTTTTGACAGACCAACATTCACATTATTCTTTCTTTTTTTTAAAATGTTTCTAATGTTATTTTACAATTATGACATTTTTATCGATTTGCCACAAATTTTAAAATGTGGACTTAACGAGTTTCGCTATTGGCTTACTCATCTTTAATCCCCCAGTATTATTTTAAATAAGTAACACGAAATATTATATTTTAATCTCAAAGATTTTAACAAAATTCAATAATCATAGAGTACAAAATTGAATTCATAGTTAGAATTAGGATTAATTTTAGAATTTATAATCTGACTTATTTTTGTTTTCAGTATATATATATATTCAACTTTTTAAAGAAATAAAACTAAATACATTGTTAGAGTTACACTCTTTTTTCATCCATAGTAAAGCTAACTATTATTATATTTAATATTCGTACAGCCTATCAGAGTAAGAATTTGTAAAAACAGTAGGAGATACATTATTCTTTAAATAAAAGTTCTAAGACAATAATTCTATCAATTTTCTCAAACAGGCAAATTAAAATAATGGAATACATTGGATAACGCCCATTTGGATAAGAGTTAAGGAAGTATTACATTTCTACGTTAAATTGAAAGGACTTCAGGGATAAAAACAAAATTTGTACAATAGTTACCTTAAAACTATTGGAATTCATGAACGTCCATTCCACTTTGCATAAGAGAGACAATACAAACTGGGATTTCATGGTTACACATCCAATTTTGTACAGAAGGTGTATAAAAGCTATTGGATTTATTGATATACAATCCTCTATAAGAGGTAGATACGTTACAAACCTCGGACTTAATGCATACAACATCTAAACTTTTATAAGATGTACGTTAGAGTAATTTAATATGACATCAACTTTTTTAAGAGGAGGATAATAATTGTGGGATTTCCAATCGGCATATCGGACACCGCCACATGGGAGAGATTACGACAATGGGATTTAGTTTTCTATGTGAGATACTTGAAAACAACCATCGGTCTTTATGGGTCCAATTTTGTATAAGAAGTTCTTAACAAAAACCAACGCTCCTAATAGATCCAATTTTGTGTCAGAACTGCTTAACAAAAACCAACGCTACTAATAGATCCAATTTTGTGTAAGTAGTGCTTAACAAAAACCAACGCTCCTAATAGATCCAATTTTGTGTCAGAAGTGCTTTACAAAAACCAACGCTACTAATAGAACCAATTTTGTGTCAGAAGTGCTTAACAAAAACCAACGCTCCTAATAGGTCCAATTTTGTGTAAGAAGTGCTTAACAAAAACCAACGCTCCTAATAGATCCAATTTTGTGTAAGAAGTGCTTAACAAAAACCAACGCTCCCCAATAGATCCAATTTTGTGTAAGAAGTGCTTAACAAAAACCAACGCTCCTAATAGATCCAATTTTGTGTAAGAAGTGCTTAACAGAAACCAACGCTCCTAATAGATCCAATTTTGTATAAGAAGTGCATAACAACACCCATAGCTCCATTTGGATTCAATTTTGTGTAAGATGTACTTAACAACAACTATCGCTACTTATGGATCCAATTTTGTATAAGAAATGCTTAACAACACCCATCGCTCCTTATGGATTCAATTTTGTATAAGAAGTACTTAACAGCGGTGGGAGTTATGAATTCAATTTTGTATAGGATGAAGTCAGAAACACCTAACGGACTTCATGGATTCTATTTTGTAAAGAGGTATTTAATTGACTTTAAGGATCCAATTTTTGTGTAAGAAGTACTTAACAATAACCATCGCCTTTATGAATCCAATTTTGTTTAAGAGTTGGCGAAGAATGGCAACGTAACAATGGATTCAAACTTGTACAGAAGGTACTTAATAACATCAACCTGACTTTATGGATAGTTATTGAAATCTGTCTTACATAACCGGAAATGATATCAAATTTTGTGTTAGAGATGAGTTACAGATATAGAACAAAAATGACCCACTTCTATATGTGAGGTTTGACAGATAGCATTCTAATATTGTAACAGGAAAAGATGTTAATCACTGGATTTGGAAGCTGCACTTTTTACTGTGTAATATATGTTTTTATTCTCTTAGAATTTTCACAAAATGCGATAATATTGGCATTTTATGTACAAATGAAAAAGAATATAATATAACACAATAATTTGCTGTATTTTTATTTTGGTAATTGAAACTTCGTTATATAAAATTAAATATAATTCGTTTAACCATAGAATATAGCTAAAAAGGAATTTATATTTACAAAATCCTGTCTAAGACGTGCTTAAAGAACAATGTCCGTAACAAAGCATTTGAAAATGTAACTATTATGTTATATTTGTTTACAGTTACCAATGTTAGGAGTAATATTTTGATCAAAAGTTTCTAATAATAACCTTTTGCTCCATATCTGTTATATTTGCTTTCGGTTTTGTATTAAAAACGAACATAGTTTTGAAACAAATAACAAATTCAACACGAAAGAAAATTCTATAATATTGAATTTTACAACTTCTTAGGTGCGCCGTCTATAAGAAAATTATTTAACTGATATTTTTTGACATGCTTTAACTAAATAAATAACACAAAGACATTGCAGAATTATATGAGGTGAGTAGTGTTTATTTACTTTTACATAAAATGGTTATGTTCCAACGATAGGGGAGGATGGTGTAGATGATGAGACCAAATTATTGGAATTAATGAAGTACGATAATCCCTGGAAGAAAGCATGATCACGGTCTTTGATTACCACAAAACGTACTTTGTGATATCTTCGATCGAACCAAGGACTCTCCGTATCAGAAGTTGTGGCTCTACCACTGAGTCATTATGTCCCTCTGAGAAGCATATTAAAGAAATCAAGATATAAAAGTAATATAATGCTCATTTTTTCTAAAGGTGTTCTTCCTTCGGTTCCTCACTACATGCGTTTATTATAGTGTTATCCTGTTCTAAAAGACAACTCGGAACAGATTCCCATCAAAAAACAAAACGTTGAAATAATGAGCCAAATATGTTCTATAAATTTAAGAACTATTATTATTCCACAAAATGATGATAGCAAGCTAGTCAGTGTCATTTAGTTGGATGATAGGATCAAGACATCAATTCCTTGCCTAAATATTCATTTTTTTCTAGATGCTAGTTTACTGTGTCTTGATTCATCGTGATCCCAATTATCTTACATTTTCTTATCGATATCAAAACTTTGAGCTTGCACTTTCTATCATATTCAGAACTGCTCTCACTAAAAACTCGGCAACAAAGGAGCCAGTTTTAGATGAAGAAATACATTGGGAAATTAATGGGTACATTAAAGCACATTTAGAATTCACAAGGGAGCATTTCGATTCGGCGAATTCAATTGTTGAAAATGTTTGCTAGTACCAAAAGAAACAGAGAAAAAAAGAGTGTATTTATTGGCATACCGTGTAGATGGTGAGAGATACATGAGGCCAAAGTGCGAAGGTAGAACATAGAAAATGTCTAGAAATGCCACGTTAATTTTAAAACGAGTAGAGGGAGTGAGGTAAAATGTTGGATATGAGGAATACATATAGAGCTTCATTGAATAGGCGTAATGTGAACAGTGTTTAAACTGTCAATTGTATGTAACTTGTTTTGAGAAGAGTCACTAGTGTTACAAGCGGCACGTTTTGTTGAAGGGGTCATTAATATATATCAGAACCCTGAATGGGACAGGTGTCTTTGTGCAAGGTACCAAGATGGCTTACATCCAATGGAACTACTTATCATTCCGTTACACGTTGCAAACCTTCTTCTTGATGTTTCAGGATTCGATTCTCTTTCTACCCCTCGTGCATACAACGTGCTCATGGACCACACTATATGGTCTCTGGTTCCTCATTCACATCACCTTTACGACAGTATTGATATATTGCCATAGTGCAGATTGCCTCCTATTACAGAGGTCTCAAACTGCATTGACCACTATTGATTTCGATGTACGGGGTGCGTCAAGAGCCATATGTCACATAACCCCTTTCCCGTATATTCTTCTTGCGCTAAGTCCAACATGGTGGCTTTTCAGATGTTCCTCATGATTCATATTATACCTATTCAGTGGATCCCTACATGAATTCCACATAAACGACATTTGACTTCAATCACTCTACTCGTTTCTAAATTAACATTGCATTTTTAGACATTTTTAGTGCTATCTTCGCACTTCGCCCTCATTTGTCTCCGATCCTGTATACGGTCTGCCACTAAACACCCTAATTTATCTGTTTCTTTTGGTGCTGAATCTAGTGCTAACAATCATTCTCACCAATTGAATTCACCAAATCGGAATAGTCCTTTGTCAGTATTTTAAAAGGAGTGTAAATACTACTACGGTGTCCGTTGATGTTATAGGCAGTCTTCACCATGACGTGTGCAGTACGAGCACGATATAATCTTCTCATAATGAATTACGAGGCATCCATACATTGTGCATCTAGCTATGGACTATGACGTTCGTGTTGCTTTTGCTCTCAAACCAATTGGCATTCATCTACAACTCTGTGAAGTTCACGGAAAAGACGTGATTTGTATAAGTGGAGCGAAATTTTGGTACTTCAGGATGAAGACCAAAGGAGGTCGCGGAGCATTGTTTCTTGAAACCTCAATGAAAAAGTCATGAAAATCTCTGTTTTAGAACAACATAGCTTATATTTGAGTTTCCTCAAATTTCACGGGGGTTATTGCATCAAATTGTAATCCTAAAGTTAGGCTAACGTAAGTTTTGTGCAAAATGGGTACCGAAAATTTTGACAGAGGAACTCAAAACGCAACGAATGACAGCCACGTTGAAATTCCTTGAGACCTATTACAAAGACTCGTATCGTTACTGTGGACGATACTTGGGTTAATCATATTAATGGCGAAACTAATAAAAACAGTTCTCTGGTGGGGATACACCAAAATATCAAGAAAATGCTTGAAAACTTGCTGTTTCATATCCACACTTGCCCAATTGTTATAGGGCTTTCATTACGGGTTTCGACCATCCGCCACGTAGCCCGAACCTCGTGCCAAGCGACTATCACTCGTTTCACCACATGAAGACCTAACTAGCAACACAGCGCTTTGATGACAATATAGACCTCCAGCTGGGGTGCAGAAATAGTTATCAATGCATATTTCTTGTACAACAAGTGTTCACTAGAAAGTTATTCGTGCATTCTACTTTTGTTAAATGTGTCAAACTTTTTTTGGACCGTTTATTGTATTATGTTTTGGTTCTGATATTCAACTGGTGAGCTGTGCAGAATTATTTCAATTTCTTTTAGAGTTATATAATTTATGCACTTCACTTTCGTAAGTATGCACTGTATATATTGGGTTCTGATATATAGTAATGACCCCTTCAACAAAACGTGCCGGTTGTAACACTAGTGACTCTTCTCAAAACCAGTTACATACAATTGACAGTTTAAACACTGTTCACATTACCCCTATTCAATGGAGCTCTACATGCATTCCTCATATCCAGCATTTGCCCTTTATCCCTCTACTCGTTTTAAAATTAACGTCGCATTTCTAAACATTTTCTATGTTCTACCTTCGCACTTTGGCCTCATGTATCTCTCACCGTCTACACGGTATGCCAATAAATACACTCTTTTTCTCTGTTTCTTTTGGTACTAGCAAACATTTTCAGCAATTGAATTCACCGAATCGGAATGCTCCCTTGTGAATTCTAAATGTGCTTTAATGTACCCTTTAAGTTTCCAATGCATTTCTTCATCTAAAACTGGCTCCTTTGTTGCCGAGTTTTTAGTGTGGGTAGTTCTTATTCTTTGTTATTTTGTCGTTATAGTTTTCTATATATAAAGGTAACCAAGAAAGTTATTTCGCTCTTCGTGGAGGTCTTTGTTCCAGTGGCCCTCACACCTTGAGTTGAATGCGAATGGACATAAGACCAAGGTCAGTTGTTGCTGTGATGGTGTTAGTCCAACACACTACCTAGTTGTGCCAGTTCAGTTACACCGTGAACGTGCGTAAGGACAGAGTGAAAATGGGACCTCCACAGACCGTCATAAGAACGTGTGCGCTGGATGAGTTAAAATGGGGTCAAACACCACCGCAGCTGGGCGGAAGAAATGTTAGGCCTTTGTGATGGTATCGTAAGCATGCGGAGAGTGCAGCGGTGGTTCAACAAGTTTAAGGACGTTGACGAAACACCAGAAGACGTACCACGTGCAGGAAGACCAAAACATGTACAAAATGAAAATCTTCAGGCAGCAATTGAGGCGAACAGTGGCCAGACATGTGAGAATCTGGGACTACAATTCAGTGTGAGTGGAGGAACCATTCGGCAACACTTCCATCAACTTGGGAAACAGTACAAGTTGCTTCTGTGGGTCTCACATGATTTGACTCCGGGCCAGAAGGCAACGCGAGCAGGCATCTGTGTTTGTTTGCTGTCTCATGTGAGGAAGAAGCCATTTCTTAACAGGTTGTTGACTTGTGATGAGAAGTGGGTCCTGTACGAAGCTCCACGGCACCGTTATCAATAGTTAGCATTCCATGAACCGGTTCCAAAACAGCCGAAACCAGCACTGCACAAGAAGAAAGTCCTTCAATGTGTTTGGTGGACTGCTCGCAGCAATGTGTATCGTGAACTGCTACCAGCTGGTCAGAGCATCAATGTAACTGTGTACTGTCAGCAGTTGAGCCGTGTTCAAGAAAAACTTAAAACTCTGGAGCCAGTACTTTTGAATCGCAAAGGGATCCTCCTGTTACAGGACAACGCTAAGCCCCACGTGGCTAGGATGACCCGGGACAACATTCTACGCCTTGGGTGGGTAACACTATTACATTCGACATACTCCCCAGACACTGCACGGTTCGATTATCACCTGTTCCATTCCTTCGACAATTACCTTACAGAACGCCAGTTCAAAACCTTAGTAGAGGTGCAAAATGCACTTGATGTCTTCTTCGTTTCACGGTCCAGCAAGTTCTACCGCGATGGAATATATGGCCTTCCAGAACTTTGGCAGAAGGTCCTCGAAGCTTATGGGTACTATTTTTGATCTTCCAGGTACATCTTAGGTGACATATTGATGTTCGAAGGTGGTGGGTGAAAAAACGACAGAAGTTTCTCAGTAATTTCATATATTTTTGTAATACCACCTATTTAAGCTTTTCGAGTCTTAAATGTTTCCTTTGCAAGACAAGATAATTTAGAAATTTTAGTAACAAATATAATAATAATAATAATAATAATAATAATAATAATAATAATAATAATAATAATGTTCAGTATCTAAATATTTTAGCTCTACGTACTATGAATATGTTTTTTGTAACATTGGTGGGCGCAGTCCATAAATAAAAGCAAATAAGTTTAGAAAAAGTAACTATTTCATTCCATAGACAGTCGGAGAGAAAACAGTATGCTAAACATTTTTTTAAGTATAAAATGGTAATTTCAACGAATTTTCGTGTTTTATGTCTCCTATACGTGGAGCACTTCAATATTATATGCCTATCCGTGATACCTCAATATAGTTTTCTTAGTTACATTTAACGATATTTCTATATTTTTATATTGTTATAGTCAGTTGTGTTTGGTATAATTTTGTTACACTTTTAATGTGCACCAAGAAAGGTCAAAGAGAAAGTGTGTGGGGTATTATCGAGGCAGATGGACACCTACAGTATAAACAACAGATGGATTTACAGATGAATAAGGTAAACATAGGTGGATGGGTAGTTAAGTCCAGGCAGATAACAGATTGACCAGGTGTAGGCCGGAAAAGGAAGACAAAGGTAACTTCCCAAACAAAGAGTGTTATGGGACCCATAGACGCACATACTTGCATGAAAAATTTGTTTCATCACATATGTTGGAAAACTTTTTTACCCACACACGTACCAGCATGTTGTCCAACTTACTAGAAGTAGTTTACGGAGGAAAGAGTCAACTTACATGAACAAGTACATACCAGGTTAACATGTATGAAGAACAGCAAAATCATCACGCATACTTACAGAAGATTTTGAAAACTTTCAACATGCACAAACGAGGAAAAATACGATCAACTTGCCTGTAGTTTTATCATTTCTCATGCATGTAGGAAAGTTTCTTCATGCATGTGTCTACCTGTATGGGACCTTTTAAGTATTTCTCTTTTGAGTATATATTTCAATGTTCTAAATTTATTTTTATCATTTAGTATCTGATGATGATGATAATGTTAAGTTGTCGAAACCGTAACACAGTATTTTTATTTTAATAAATAAGTATATATACTCTGGCCAGAAAAGTGTTAGTTACTCTTTTAGTAAGTTCCAGAGTCGTGATGAATAGATCTAGTTGTTAATGAAATATGTATTTATGAAAATTGAAGAAAATCGTCTTGCCAATATGAGTCGTTATTGTGGAAATTGTCCAAAAATAACTTACTTTTGAGAGTAAAGTACCTATTTTTATTTTCTTTCTTTCATTCTTTCTTTTTTAGAGTAGGGACTTAAACCATGTTATAGGGTTGTTTAAACTGATACCGTAAACTAGTGTTAATTGGAATTTCCTTTATTTTTCATATTACCCCTTGTTATTTATTGCAATTAATTTTTCTTCTTGTGGTATTTATAGAGCTTAGTCCATGTTACTTTTTCTTGCAGTCATATCAAAATTTTACTGAGATTGAAGTCTCCCAGGAGCCAAAATATGGTGTTGGGCTACTTGGGCCCACTTCAAAAATATATGTCTTTTCATACTAGTAAGATCTATGTGAAAGATGTGACTATTTGGAAAGAACCACTTCCAAGATCACATTTTCCTGAGAAGATAGATATGCAAAATTCCTGTTTCTTTCATACCTATGTATTCTTAGGCTGTTTAATATAAAAAAGATACTTTTTTGTGCAATCTTTTAGTTAAACACAATAAATTGTTGAACCAATCTAAACTAACTACAGTGGTAAACTTGTCTTCCTGGAGGCCTACAGAACCAGTAAAAATTTTTTTTTGCAGTACCGGTATGCAATTATAAACGATAGTTTTTGAAACAATGTAAGGGGTACTTTGGCAAATGCCAATACACGCATAAGCTCTTGAGACTTCTTTAACACACTAAAACATGCCCTACATAATTTTATGTAATTTATTTATGTACCAAATCAGTAATTGCCTTACAGTGGTTTACAAAATTACCTAGTACAATTTTTATAACTGTAGATTTACATTAACTCTTTGCAAAAAAAATCATATGATACTCCTATATGTAAACTACTTCTAGTAAGTTGAACAATATGCTGGTAGATGTGTGGGTAAAAAAAGTTTTCCAACATATGTGATGAAACAAATTTTTTATGCAAGTGTGGGCGTCTATGGCTCCCAGAACACTCCTTGTTTGGAAAGTTACCTTTGTCTTCCTTTTCCAGACTACACCTGGTCAGTCGTTATCTGCCTGGATTTAATTACCCATCCACCTATATTTATCTTATTCATCCGTAAATCCATCTGTTGTTTATACTGTAGGTGTCCATCTGCATCGATAATACCCCAAACACTTTCTCTTTGACCTTCCTTGGTGCGCATTAGAAAATAACAAAATTATAGCAAACACTTCTGACTATAACAATATAAATATATAGAAATATCGTTAAATGTAACAAAGAAAACTATATTGAGGTATCACGGATAGGCATATAATATTGATATGTTCCACGTATAGGAGTCATAATAGTAGTAACACAGTACAATAAGGGCAAAAATCCACATATTAAAATTCTTTGCTGCAAAGTCATATGGAAAAACAACTTATTCTGTGCGGTTGTAGGTAAGTTTAGGCAAAACTTCAATAATGTCATCGTTGTCTATCCCCTGATCAATGTCATCGTTTTTAGTAGAAAAACGGAAATAAATAAATAAATCTCCACAGATTGTTCCAGAAAGGAAGTGGGAATGTAAAACCAATTCATCTCATTAGAAAACTTCTGATAGGAATGATATTTATATATTAGCACAATCAGGTAACAATTACTTTTCATTACAGAAACACAGGGAAAATTTACAGAAAATTCAAAAAAACAAAAAGTATCAATTTTTATGAGAACTTTTTGACCAGTAAACTAATAAAACAAAGCACTTATAACATACCATATTTTTAGGTGCCTAGTTTTCATTGGTCTGGAAGAAAACGACGTATCTGTCATAGTTCTCTCATTATTATACCATATAACACAAAAATATCAGTTTCCCAAGTAGCTTCCAGATTTTCCAAGCAGCCCCAGTTTACGGTATTAATATTGATTATTAATATTAATATTGGTTGTCCACCACAAACTAACCTCGAATGTCTGAGGCTACAGTGAGTGCATTGTACAATATCACTGACGTGCTGAGTGGCAGATAGCACTTTATTTTTAGTACAGTGATGTCTGTATGCTCATTAGACACTATCAGGGTCGCGGTGGCTCAGTGATAGAACATTCACCCCTGGTGCATAGGGCCTTTGGTTCGATCCTAATATGTGCTAAATGAGCTTTTGGTGGACAACCACCGCGTGCGTGGGTTTTCGCGGGGTTCTCTCATTTCCTCCCACTTTCTTCGTTCAACAATGTGATTCATTCCTCATCATCATCGTCTCCTTTTAGCCTAGCCGGCAGAACTATGGGACGTAAAAGTTAAAGATTTCATTTGCGTTACACACTATTATACCATTGCGGAGCGAGTATTGCCGAGAGGCAGACGTGGTTGCGAAGATGGTGGACACCATTGCGTACAAAGTATACTTTTGTAACTTATGGAGGGCAACTCCAGTAGTAAATGCTGTGTTTGGAAGGTTGTAGAAATTTAGATCACTCCTTCCACTCACAGAATTCCGGGTTAATGTTTTTTGTAGGCCAGTGCCCGACCACATAAATATATCTGAATGTGACAGTATTTTTTTTGATTTTAGAAAGATATGTCTGTTGTTTTCCTTATATGTACGGTAGCTCACATATTGTCCATTGAATATATATGTTGGATATGGTTATTAGGCACTTTTCTTCTTTACTGTCATCCAACAGATAGTATCGATGTCTTCCGGACTCACATATAGTCAGTATGGCCAGCGATTCTTCAAGAATACATCAATGCATATTTGATTCTATACCATGATGTATAGAGGCTTGCAGCACGTGGGGGCTTCACGACATACTGATTTATTAAATTTAGAGCTGCTGCACGGTTATAGTTATGTCAGTATAGTTATATGTAACAAGTAGTGTAAATGTTATTCAGCATAACAGGTTGAAGATTGGGGCCCACATCAGGTGTGATAAGACTCTGATTCAGTAACTCTTGGTGTTGTTATTTTTACTAATAGTAGTATAGAATCAAAGAGTTCGTACATTACTACTTAAAAGGGCTGAGTACTTTCTCATCAAAATCTTATAACCACTGTATACTTGAGATGCTTAAGAAAACAAACTCATTGAATGGGTTACGTAACATTCTCGTTTATGTTCAACTTCATATTACTCTATAATTATTACGAGAATATTTTACCAATTTCTTCTTTGAAACTTCAGGATGATTAGAGGACACAGATCAGCATTCTTGGACTTCATGAATTTGGTCAAGAGCGTAAAAGGTGGACCAATGATCAACGTAGATATTCTGGCATTATTTTGTCATTCAATTACATGCCGCAAAACAAGATAGTTCCTTGCATCTCCGTCTTCAGCCAAAGTATTCTTCTTGACGTAGGAACTTTCTGATCTAATATCGCCTGTATCGTCTTTTGTTCTCTTCCTCTTTTTCTTGCCATCAGGCCATCCAGCACTTCCCTTATGATACACTTTCTCCTCAGTCAACCTCCCAACCAATTTCTCTTCCTCCTTCTAATTACATATAAAATTACTGCTTTCTCCTCTACTAGTTCTAATATTTTCTCATTCCCTTTAGTTCAAACCAGTAACTTATTCCATTCTTCTCTACATTCAAATTTCTAAAATCTGCAGTCTTTCTCTTCATTGCTTTTGCGTAAGTTTCATGTTTCTTTCCGCATTCAGTGCATTACTATACGTAAACATTTAATAAACGTTTTGTTTCCTTAGACGCAGCAAGGTGTAAGATACACTATTTTTTTAAAACATAATTTTTATTATATCATACTTTTGAACATCTACTATCAGGATTTATATGGGATAAGTCCATCAATTCAAAGTACGATACGTGGATTTGTTTGGGGGGGAAGGGGGCTTTACTTTACTGAAAGTCGCATGAGGGCTTCTTTGGGAAACATATTTCGTAGGGTTGATGGAAATACGGAATTTGTCTACTACTTATCATTAAATGAAGTAAACCTAAAATTTTTGAGAACAAAAAGATTGCCTAATTAGGTTATTCACTTTGGGAAAAATTCTTTCAGCAATAATAGCAGCAATATTTTAATACAGGAATTTAATATATACCTATAAATATATTTTGAAGAGTGTAGGCTTTGGTGATAACCCGGTTTCTATTATTAAGTATATTAACGTTTTTTTCTAAATAACCAAATAAAAGCAGTAACATAGCACATAGGTATACATAGTTAGCATGTACTTGCATGTATGAATAGAATTTAGGACTAGTGACTCACTTGTGGAGCGCCCAAATCAGGTGTGATAAGACTGATTCAATCCCAAGCCAAGTTAGTTTGTAGGAGACAATATTGCGTTTGTAGGATATAATTTCTCGCATCCGATTTCTACCCAAATTCTCATTGCATCAAATCCTTGAGTTGATTTTGAGGTTAACGTCCCTTTCAGCAGCGAGGCTCTATGAGACGGGACCTACTGATTAACGTGGAATCCGAACCACATGAGCTTCCGCCGGGAATCGAACCCGGGTCTCTCACGCCAAAGGAGTATACGCTAACCGCTTAGTCACGAAGGAGCTCAGTTCCATTAGATTTTTTCACAATTCTCTACAATTCAATTAATCATGCGACTGGTTTAACTCAAGGATATAGGCCTATTCATGATTTATATTTTAACGTCCCAACGTTATACTTTGAGGCTAAGGGGTGTTAATAATTATGAATGAAATGGTGAAATGAAAGAAATGGGAGGATACGGAAGAATGCCCAGAAAAATCAATCGCATACCAGTTGTATACCACAAGGTACACATAAGAGCTGGAACTGTACCCGAGACTACATGACTAGAAATTAGCCTCTTTTGGTCTTTGTTGAGGGTAGAAAGAAGTATGGTTTTTCGCACATGCACTCATCTATAAAAGAAAAGAAAGAGTTGAAAAAAAGAGATGTAAATGGCGATGATCTTTTGAAAGAAAGTTTGTTACTAAGCAATGATATATTATGGATTGTGAAGTAAACAAATAGCTAAAAACGGAAGCCTGATGATTTAGGTTAGTTACCAAGTAAGTAAGGGAATGTTATAACTAGTAAATAAACATTTAACAGCTGGCGCAAGAGGTAATTTTCAAACACGATTCTTTTAGTCGACCAGGCCATGATGAAGTCTAAAGATACTATGTATATTTCATTAAAGTGCAATGAGCAAATGGTAAAATTTCTTATTGATACGGCAGCACTGCCGTGTCGTGACAAAACGCTGTAACTTTCGCGGAGCAGTTTTGCGAAAAAGAGCCGTAAAGTTTTCATCAGAAAATGTGATCTGTATCGTGTAGAACATGTGTAAATAGGCAATAATGGTCAACCAGTCAATTTTCACCAAATTTAATAACACAACTTGCATTTACGTAATATTACATGTAACCACGTGTTCCCAAAGTCAAGATACATTGGTTCTACACGATACAGATCACATTTTCGGATGAAAATTTTACGGCTCTTTTTCGCAAAACTCCACCGCCAAAGTTACAGCGTTTTGTCACGACACGGCAGAGCAGAGTTTCAGCAATTGGTTATAGTGACTCAATATTACAGGGAACATTGATAGAACCATTTAAAGGGAGACTGTATAATGCTGATGGCTCGCCAATTAAAACATTGGGAAGGTGCGCAGTAAAAGTGCTACACCAAGAATTTAAAGAGTATTTGCCTTTACCGTGTGCGTGGGTTTTCTCGGGGTTCTCCCGTTTCCTCCCACATTCTTCATTCCACCATTTCATTCATTACTCATCATCACCGTCTCCTTTAGCCTAACCGGCATAACTGTGGGACGTAAAACTAAAAGATTTCATTTCATTTTATTTGCCTTTAATGTTGTTCAGCAATAGTCGTTTCAACC